>NC_141145.1:114456199-115690468 GCF_053477565.2 Lygodium microphyllum
TTGAAAGGGAATTAGTCACAACTCAAGGTGAGGCAGGAGTGCCAAGAATACAATTGGCCAAAGTATCTCGGATCATAAAAAGAGTCAGAAAAGGATTACCTGTTTACTTGATCAAACTCAACAAGTTAGATCAAAAGCAAGAGTCTCATGAAGGACCTTCTTGGCTAAAGGAATACGCGGACGTATTCCCTAAAGAGTTGACCGAACTTCCGCCTCAAAGAGAAGTGGATCATGAGATTAGGTTAGTGCCTGGAGCTGCACCAATTACCAAGAGACCCTATAGAATGTCCATGCCAGAAGCAATTGAGCTAAAGGAATAACTCAAGCAACTCTTAGATCAGGGCTACATCCATCCTAGCAATTCACCGTGGGGAGCTCCAGTACTATTCTAGCAAAAGAAAGATGGGACACTTCGACTATGTATTGATTACCGAGGGTTGAATCAGTCAACAGTCAAGAACAAGTATCCTATTCCTAGAATAGATGAGCTTCTTGATCGTCTTCAAGGTGCAAAGATCTTCTCCAAGATTGATCTCAGTTCAGGTTACTATCAAATAAGGATCAAGGAAGAAGATATCCCAAAGATGGCCTTCAATACAAGATATGGGCACTTTGAGTTTCTGGTTATATCATTTGGGCTTACAAATGCACCTGCCACCTTCAATAGATTAATGTAGGATATCTTTAGGCCATATCTTGATGATTTCGTGATTGTCTTCTTCGATGACACTTTAGTCTATTCTAAACAGGAAGAAGATCATGAACCTCAACTTCGGATTGTCCTTGAGACAATGAGGTCACATAAGCTATATGCAAAAATGAAGAAGTGTGCATTCTTCAAGCGTCAGATTGAATATCTGGGATTCATAGTATCATCAGAAGGAATATCAATGGACCCAACCAAGGTCAGAGATGTACTTGAGTGGCCAACACCAGTATCCGTCAAAGAAATACGTAGCTTTCTTGGATTGACAGGATGGTATAGGGTCTTCATCAAAAACTATGCTTTGATTGCAGCACCTCTGACGGATTTACTGAAGAAGCAGACTTCTATTGCATGGTCAACTCCCGAACAAAATAGCTTCGACACATTGAAGCAAAGTTTGGTATCAGCACCTATTCTAAAACTTCCAGACCCCAATAAAGAGTTTGAGGTAGTAACTGATGCTAGCATTCTTGCCTTGAGGTGTGTACTTATGCAGGAAGGTCATCCAGTAGCATACTCTTCAAGGAAACTGAAGAGCCATGAAAAGAATTATGCTACGCATGATCTGGAATTACTAGCTATCATCCATGCTCTAAAGCTTTGGAGACACTACCTGTTGGGTAACAAGTTTACTCTAGTAACCGACCATAAGAGTCTCAAATGGATCTTTACCCAGAACGAGCTCAACATGAGGCAACGTCGGTGGATTGAAGTGTTGGAGAAATATAATTTTGAAATCAAGTACCGACCAGGGAAAGAGAATGTAGTTGCCAATGCACTTAGTCGCAAGGCATTCCTAAATTCCCTAATCTTGCAGAATCCATCAACGGCCAGATCTCTAGCTACAAAAGTATCTATGCCAAACAACCCTATACTTGAGTTAGCTAGAGAGGAAGCATGCCATGATTTGGCCTACCAAGCAATGCTAAAGGAGATCTCTATCAAGGATCAGAATCAAAAGTTGCAAGCTAAGTATCAGGAATTTTCCATTGATAATGGACTTGTCTACTACAGAACAAGGCTGTGTATACCAACAAGCCAGTCACTTAAGCAGAAGATAATGTGGGAAGCTCATGATTCCCCTTTCGTAGGACATCCTGGCTATGCCAAGACTCTTAATGCAGTTAGGAAGAGCTACCATTGGGAGAGGCTCAAAGGTGACATCCTCAAATATGTCACTGAGTGTTTGTCTTGCCAACGTATCAAAGCCGAACATGTCATGATGCTAGGGAAACTGCAACTTCTTGACATTCCCCAAATGAAATGGGAATTCATCAATATGGATTTTTTTGTAGGCTTACCCCAAGTCCAGGGAGGATACAACTCCATCATGGTTGTGGTTAAAATACTTACCAAGGTTGCACACCTAATTCCAGTAAAGACAAACTATAAAGCCTCCGACATTGCAAGATTGTTTATCAAGGAGATATTCAAACTACATGGTTTACCCAGAAGAATCATTAGTGATCAAGATTCTCTCTTCACATCACACTTCTGGAGAGCTATCTTTGAAGCTATTGGGACTCAACTCTGTTTTAGAACCGCCTACCATCCCCAAACGGATGGCCAAACAGAGCGAGTAAATCAAGTCATCGAGGATATGCTTAGGGCATACTACTACTATCGAGAGCCGAAGAGGTGGATTCAATTCTTGCCTTTGGTAGAATTTGCATACAATGCTTCTTATCAGTAGAGCATTCAGATGACTCCTTTCCAAGCATTGTATGGTCATGATTGTCCAAGTCCCCTAAATTTTTTCAATCCAGCCTTAAGGGTTGAAGCTTCAAGACAGATGTTGGAAGACATGGATGATCAAATAAGATCAATAAGACAGGACATCCAAGCGGCCAAGGATAGATAGAAGGCATACGCGGATTTGAAGCGTCAAGAAAGAGTCTTCGAAGAAGGAGACATGGTTTTCATTCGCGTACGCCTAAAAAGAGTTCTCTATCCCTAGGAGATTGCAAGAAGCTAAGTCCAAGGTATTGTGGGCCGTACAAAATCCTCAAATGCCTAGGACCCAATGCTTATAGATTGCAACACCCTGAGAACCTAAAGGTTCACAATGTATTCCATATCAGCCTATTGAAAAAATATGTACCCAACCCTAACCATGTACTTGATGACCAACAAATTATAATGCCTAGTCAAGGAGTCCTTGAACTAAGGCCGGATAGGATCTTAGATGTTAGGGAGAGACAGTTAAGATCCAGAACCTTGAGAGAATGCCTCATCCAGTGGAAAGATTATCCCGAAGAGGATGCCACTTGGATAGAAGAAGACACTCTCAACCATCAATATCCCTAGTTTATCCCGAGATGAGGACATCTCGATTCCTCTAAGGGGGAGAGAATGTAATATTTCAGATAATATTCCTTTTTTTCTTCTCCGACGTCGCGTCATGCTGGAAGGGAGGGAAGGCGATAGAGGAGCCAGCAAGCTCCTCGTTGGAGCTTGCTCGGCTCCACGAGCATGCCCAGCGACACGTCGAGGAGGGGAGGATTCCCCCCCCCTCCCCTATAAATTGGAGAGAGGGCCGCAGGCTACAGGGGAGAGGACATGGGGAAACGAAGCTATTTTGCTTCTACCGCCTGATGTCCGCTGTGAGAGAGGGAGGCCGCCATAACACCACCGCTGCTGAGGAGGAACCGCCGTTGCCTAATCCGTCGCCCAGACCAGTTGCTGTCGACGCCGTCCTTCTTCATCCATTAAGTGGTTTTTTTTCCTCCACGTGGCTGCCCACAGAAGCCCCACAGAAGCTTCTTGAGAAGCTTCTAAGGGGGGGCTCCTTAAGCCCCCCTTCCTATACCCTTCCTATAGCCTTAACACCTTTCACACCCCCCTCCCAGTTTTATTTCTTTAGAACCCTTTCACCCCCCATATCCCTTTTTACATTAAACCCCCCCCCCCCTCCCCGATTTTTCTTAGAACCTTTTCAACCCCTCTTATATCCTTTTTTTTTTACTCACCCTTTTCCTTTCCCCCGGGGTTTTAATCCCTTAAGCCCTTTTTTTCTCCCTTCAAGCACCTTCCTGTGGAGGCCTTAACCTCCTTTCCGAGGAACCCTTGAGCCTTCCCGTGGAGCCCCCATAAAACCCTTCCAATGGATGGAATCCTCAAAATGAACTAAGGCTTGAAAAGCCTTATTACCCTTTCTCCCCTGTGTTGCACCCCTCATATTCCTTTTTAACACACCCCCTAGACCCCTTTTTAACCCCCATGTCCCCTTTTTCTTTACACACCTTTTTCCCCCGTGCTATAATCCCTTCTGTTACCCTTCAAATTTCCCCTTGGGTTTGAAAACCCCTAAGTCCTTTCACTCCCGTGCCCAAAGATCTCCCAATATGGTTGTGAAGCCACACTCACACACAACCTTTTTGCCGTGTATATACCCTATAGGGCCTTCTTACGCTTTATAAACCTTTCCCTCTCCGAAGAAGCTAAGACCTTAAAGGTCTTGTTACCCCTTTTCGTGGTTAAATCCCTTAACAATTCCTTGCCTCGAAAGAGAGACGGTGGAATTCCGAAAAGGAGAGTAAAAGCTGCCTTCACATTCGATGGATTACAACTGCGATGCCGCCTAAGAAAGTCCAAGGAGTAGCTGCGGGAGGGTCATCGCTCGGTATCCATGTGGATATCTCGCCCCAAAACTAGGTTTTTCCTTCTTGGTTTTATATCGGTTTTGATTTAATCATGCAAGATGAATTGTTAGGGATAAGATATATTTTGTCCTAGTTATTTACGATAAAGGAATTTAGTTTAGTTGAACATGCAAAATGGATAAAGTATAAAACATAGTTTTCCTTCAAATAGCCTTATGCACTGAAACGAATTATGAGCAAGATTATTTACCCACTAAAGTAGTTAAATTTTGAAGGAATAAAAACTGCATCTTGCACCATTAACCCCTATTCTTTTTTGCAACGAATCATCATAGAAGATGAAATTCATGAAAGGTTTCTTACGTTGCTTGAACTCTAGGAAGTTATCATTGCTAACTGCATATCTTAGCAAGGAAAAGATTGTTATTTGGCATGAGTTTCGTTCGCAAGGAAAAAGGAAGATTAATTGAATTTACCTAACCTCAAAGCAATAAAGTTTAGGACTGAAAAATCAATTGTCACAAAGATAACAAATCGTGCCGAGGTGATCTCAATATTACCTTCTAAAAGTTAACCGAATTAATCTAAACTTAGAAATACCTATGTGGCAAAATATACCTTTGGAATGATTTAAAAACCAAGAAACGTTGATACCTTAAACACTTGCCTACCTTCCCTGATTGTAGGGTCAATAAATCGTAAATAAAAAAAGAACTAGGGTTTGACCCTGAGGTTCTTAAAAAGAGATCCTAGGTCTGACAAACGTCAGCTTAAAGAAACTAAAATGGATTGTTTCATCGTATATTACGATGCAGGACTTACGCAGCAAGTACGAAGTCATATGGTCTTGTGATTGATTCACAAGAAGGAAGGTTAAATACCCTCAGCAAAAGGATGGCAGATCCTTATGCAAGTTATCTTGCAAAAGGATGTATTCTTTGATATCCTTCTAAATAAGGAGGGTTAAAAACCGGAAACTAAAGTATCCAATGAACTTTAGGGTTGACCAAGTTGGGTTAATAGGGTACGCCCTAACCCAGAATATAAGGGATCTTGCCAAGTTGCAAGACACCCTGGAACAAGTGCTGATGCATTCGAAAGGAAAGAATCATTCCTTAGCAGTTTGTAAACAACAAGATCGATTAATGGAAATGTTTGTGCTTGCTAGAGATTTTAGAGCACTATTTGATTTATGAATTACAAATTAAATAAATATCTATACTTCAGGTTGAAGGCCTGAAAGGAGAGGCAGCTTCAGTTACCCCCGACTGCCTGCCTGACCCTAACCAAGGGGGTTGTTGACTGCGCCGGGAACATGGACCGAACCCGCCGCGAGAGGTCTCTCCGTTAAGCTCTACTTGGAGCAAGAGGATGCTTGGGTGCCAGGGGGGGCTCTGGCCGTAAATCCCTCGCCTTCCGGGTCCTGCACAAGAGCTAACGTGACTCGGGATTGGATCTCGAGGCCCGCATACTAGTCTACGGGCGGAAGCTTGGAATAGTGATCTCTGTGGATTACTGGATAGCCTTCGGGCGGATTATGGACTAGCCTACGAGCGGAACTCCTTGTATTTCAAAGATAAAAATGATGATATGTTAATAACAAACTTGTTTGATATTGTTTTTCTATGTCACGTGATAAGATTACGTGAAGGAACCAGTGCTTAATGGATTAATTAAAGAAGCTGATTGTTACATGTCAAATTAATGTGTTAGATAATTACATAACTAAAACAAACCGAGGAAAGTGCGAAGGATGGGCCATGGGTCCGTCCTACGGTTGGGTGGTCCCGGTTGGCCGGGAACTTTTCTCAAATCTCGAAGAACAGCGGGATGATTGTCAAAGGACACGAACAACGAAAGCGATGACCTAGAGTTATGTCTTACCCGATTTACCTATTTTAGGGGAACGGGATGGGACTATGCCTTATGGCAGAGAGGTTGAGCTTTGCATCCCTCTCGTTTCCCATTCTCCTTGAACCAAGTGCAGCGTGAATCCGCTTCGGACAGGCTGCAGAGAGTTTCAATTCATGCCAAAAAAATTTAACAATATTTCTTTAAGCTACTGGATATGAGCGAATATTGATTTGTAAATTATCCCCCAAATTCAATTTTTTTTCTAGATTTTATTTTGTGAGTAATCAGGATGACTAAAATGAAGTTATCTTTAGAGGGAATGGAGGAGGAGGATTTGGAGGATATCTATAATGAAAAGTTGTTTGATTTTCTTCATGCAACTAGAAATTCATCTAGATTTGTTTACATCATAGATATACTCAATATTCTCCTTGATTTGCAAGAGCTTTTGAAGGATCTTGAAAATAAACTAAAGAATTTCAAGGAGTTTTATGATAGACATGTGGAAGGTCTAGAGATTGAGGGATTTGTCCATTATAGCAATGTAATGGAAGCTTCCAATGCTGCTAGAACAACTTTGCAAACAAGGTTTAGCCTTATTGATGAAGAATTCAAGAAGTGAAAAGCGGATTGCCCTTTTCATCAGAATCAACAACAATGTCTTCTTGTACAGAAGGATATTGGATTTCTTGTATATCTTTAATATATGAATAATTGTTCTTCAAATACAATACAAGAGAAGAAGATGAAGGATATTGCATGCAAAGACAAAGAAGTTGAAGAGAAGGGTGAAATGTTTTAGGAGGATATTGAGAACCAGTTAGTGCAAGGATTTAATGTTGCTTTGTTTAAAAGTGAGAACATTACAAAAGTGGAAGAAAAGGAGATAGAGTTGAGTACAGAGATTGAAACAGGTCCTCTTAAATGTGTCCCAACGTTTCCCAGTCATCTCATTAAAAAAAAGAGATATATATTGCTAAATGATATCCAATATCTTTTTTATCTTAGAGAAGATTACTGCTTGGAAATCCTTGTTGCATGGGGTCAAAATCATAAGAATTTTATAGGTTATGAAGAGGAATTGCTAGTAACTCTTGATATTGAGGGAGAGAATTTTCAAGTCAGTTCTGTAGCCTTGCATTATTGTATTAATCAAATCGTGGAATATGAAAAGAGGTGAATACCTATAGAGAAAGAGTACTTACAAATTCAATAGAGACTTGGTATTGATAACATGGGGTATGAAGAGAAATTGAAGTCTCCATTAGAGGAGAAATCCAAAATTTCAATAAATATATATAATAATAGTCTTCTTGAAGAAGATGAAAACCCTAAGGTATGAAAGATAATTCTAAGATATCAATTGTGATTTATATTAGAGTATGTTATGCATGTCTACTAACATCTTATACTATTGTGGTTTATTGTGTAGATAGAAATCGAAGATGCAAACAACTTTCTTGAAAGAGCCAAGGCCTCAAGGTCATTGAAGCTTGGCAAAAGTTAAGGCCTTGGTCATTATATTGGAAGCTTAAATAATCAAACAATTGCAATTTATCATAGCAAGTTGTCAAGCTCTCCAAGCTTACCAATGATGGCTTTGAAAGCTATCTCTAAGGTGATTGGATCCCAAGCTTTCAATAGAGGTTCAGACAAGATAATTTTGGTGGAGAAGGAATAGGCTGTAAGAGTTTTTGGCTTCCTGCCAGGATACAATGAATCTAGGGCAGGATACTTTGGATTTCTTGCCTCTTATTTGCTCTTCCATGTAGGAGTCACCAAGAATTTGAAGCTGTAGGAAACAACAATTCCTCAAATGTAGAGTGGGATGAAACAAAAGATTCCTTTAGAGGACCTAGTGAATTCCCTGAAACTAAAGACTCTTCTGCAACAACAGAGTCAGAATAAAAGATATTAAGGGATTCTTGAAACCCATATTTTTTCATCTCTTTGTCTAGTTTATAACCATTCAAAACATCTTTGATTTTTTCACAAGAGTTTAAATATCCCTCTTTTTTTCTTTGGGTAACAATTGATATAGTCATTGCCAAAGATGATGTATTACATGATGGGATTGTGCCTTTGAGCTTGAATTTGTGCCAAATTTGTATGTAAAACCATTGAAAGACCTCTAATAGACTGTTTTCTTTGTATCTTTCACATCCATTTCTTGTATGTCTAAAGTATTTTGTTCTTGCTTGATAATGTGATTTTTCTATCCCTTGGGTTGACCAAATGAATAGAGATCCATATTTCTTGATAAAATATAGAGCATGGTTGTATAAAATGTGCTTGCATAGATAACAAATAAAGAAATTCAATTAGAAAATCCTATATGTGTCAGACAATAAAGATACATAGATATGTAAACTTATTACCATATAGTGAGTGAAGTGTTGATTATCCCAAGCTTCTGTCATTACTTTTTAAAAAAGGTTCAATTGGTTTTTGAAGTCTTTGATATCATCATCATTCCACTCTGTTTTATCACAATAAAAGAATACTTTATCTAGCATTTCCCAAACATTGGCTTTTCTATTCTGAGCTTGTCTATTATCACCATAATCCTTAACTGCATTATGTAGACAATTCCATTGATTCAATCTAATAGTTGAGCCACCATTCCTAGAGTTTACCTTACCAAGTCTCCTATAAAAGTCTAGGAACCTTCTAGCCTCCACTCCACCAATAGATGGCTTTTTGAGGATAGTACAATTGCCATCCTTAGATTTTTGAAAATCCGATTTAATAACAACATTACCACCATGCAAACCAATTGAAATAAGACTTTTTCAATCTTTGTTATAGTATCTATTCTACCTGGTAATGACTTCAGTTTCCATACAAATCCTATATAAAGAAGAACAAGCTTTTCAATTATCCTACAAAGCGTATGAAGTGTACAGATATGGGCATTCACTAAATGAATATCTAGGATTGGCTTAAATTGTGGATCCTTGTTGTGCCTAGAAGGTGCTCTATTCCAATTGCTTGAGTTCAACTCTATGGTTGGGGATATGTAATATAGGTAAGGAGATCTAGAATTGACTCCCTTTGATACATTGTACATACATTTAAGTGTCTTTTAGTCACCAGCTATGTGACACTCAATCTTATAGTTTCCAAATCCTTCAACAAATAGCTGTTCTCCTACATGTCTCTTCATAGCATCAGGTATTGGTGTTCGATGAAAAACCTAATACAATATATCAAAATCCTCTGTATCTACTTTGAGTGTTCGTAGCCACCAGATGTGTTTTGATTGAATATTAAATGACATTGAGTGATTGTAATGATTTGATGAAAGTGCTCTATTCATCAAGGTAATAGAGACCCTCTCTAGTTTTGTACATTTTAGAATCTCACTTTCATCAAGTTTAACCACAAATCTAGCAACTCCTTGTTTCTCTTCTAGTGACAAGTCATAGAATCTAATCATCAAGAATTGTAGGGTAGACAAGTCAAGGAAAGTATTGTTAAATTCATTGAATACAACTTCCTTTTTTTTGCCCTTGAAGCTAGCCTTCATATGGAAAGACTTACCCAAAATCTCCATTACTTTGTTATTCACTCTCTATCTAATAGTTCTAATCACACATGGCCTTGAAAGTATACAATTACGTACTTATCCTTGCTTCACATTTGATTATAAAAGCTAGAAAAGTTGTATATAAGCATCTCGTATTATCTAGTGTCTTATGCACTGACTTAATATCCAAAGAGAGATCCTTTATAA
This sequence comes from Lygodium microphyllum, assembly GCF_053477565.2. Taxonomy (NCBI): domain Eukaryota; kingdom Viridiplantae; phylum Streptophyta; class Polypodiopsida; order Schizaeales; family Lygodiaceae; genus Lygodium; species Lygodium microphyllum. The sequence goes on from NC_141145.1 coordinate 114,466,098, forward strand.
ATGACTCCAAGCTTTGTTTCTTTGCCTTTTTAAATTTCTTCTTCTCTAAAATATCTTTTGAAACTACTAAAGAAAGAAGATGATAATAAAACTAAGATGCTTTCAAAGAATCTCTTTCACTTGCATTCAATTAAAAAAGAGATCTAAACAAAATCAACATCACAAATCAATACAATTAATTATAAATAAAGTCATATTTTATATTTTTAAAGTGAAAAAAAATATACCTTGATACTTGGATTATTTTACTACAATCACCTTCTGCTCGTCTAAGACTCTCAATATTTTTAAGAGCTTTTTGTTGATTTTGAAGTCCTAAAATAGTTTGCTTTCGTTTATAATATTTGATGCATTTCTCTAACAAATGAATCCTTTGTTGATAGCCTTCTAGCTTCTGAAGTAACTCATTGTTATGTTTTGATAAAAGATGGTTCTTCAATTTGAGGACATTCTTTTCTGCAACCAAGTTAAGTGTATAGCTTAGAAACCCATTATAACCATCACCAATGAACCTCAACAATGAAGAGCTATTATAGAAAGGCGGAGTGTTATTTTTGCTAGAATCTTTGGGATATAGCCTACCATCTAACCAAAGATCAAGTTTATTCTTTCCTTCAAACATGAGTATATATTTCGTAGACTCTATAATAGTAATGGGCTTTGTTATCTTCCTTATTGGCTCTTACTCACTATCCAACTCAATATGAAGATGATAGAGAGTCCTTTTACTAGAGCTACAGAGATCATTGGATGACAGATCCATAGCTAAGGATGCTATTAGAAGATTGGATTGAAAAAATATACGAATTAGAAACAAGAAGAGAAACAAAGAAGAAACAATAAGGATGGGAAAGAAATAAGAAAGTGAGAATGGAGGGAAGTAATCAAACATTAAACAAAATTCAAATTGATATATTATTTTTTACTTTAATGAGGATGAGTAAGATCTTCATTATGACAATCTTTGTCACCTTTATGGCGGCCTAGGTTTTTAGGTTTGATGTGACCACAATAATATCACAACAATGACTCATCAATAATTTTTTATATATTTACTTACCAAAATATGAAAGTTTTTAACAATCCAAAAAATGATTTTATTTATTAGAATATTTTCTCTCTCTAGGATTGCTTACATAGCATTTTCGAGACCTCAAAACTCCCCTAATGTGGTACAAGAAGAGGATGCAATGGTTGTCAAAAAACGCATATCTAGAGCATGGCAGGAACTATGAAGGATAGAATATGAATATACAACTCATGATGACATAGACTTAGATAGACTAACTATTACACAAGTGAATTAAGTTCCAAGATAGATTAGCTTAGACTTATAAACACATTCTTGTGTAAGATGGACAATGACTCAAACTGATAGTTCCATTACCTTGTAATGAGTATCAACTAAGTACATGCCTTTATAGATTTTTGGATAGTACCACTCTTCTCACTGTGCATATGGGATTCTGAACATCTCTTCCTAGAGCATACATCATTTGTCTATCTTCTAGCCTCTTCATGGCATACATCTAGCCTCTATGGGCAAGCATCATTTGCTATTCTCAATACCCCCCTCAAATGATGAGTCTCTACCCTTTTTGTCTTTTTCCCCCCCTTCATGATGATATGGCCCGAGAGACTAGCTCTTTGGCAGCCTAGTCAAGTTAAGGCTTGAAACTTTACATCTTTGGTAAGAGCTTTTAGATCCACTATGGGAAATAAAGACCCGCTATGGAAAATTTCTTTGTTCTCAGTAGTACAAATTTCTTTATCTTCTTCATGCTTCTTTGGCATCCTTTGCTTTTCCCAATCTTTTGGGTATCTTTGATCTTCTTGGACTCCTTTTGGTCTTCAGGCTCTTTATCTTTGACTTGTTCATCATTATCTTGTGCTCTAGTCTTCTTTGTGAGGTCATTTTGGTCTTCTTTCTCAGTGAGTTTGAGATGGGTACATTGTTATGACTTGGCATGACTTGTTGAACTATTTCATAAATCTTAGGATACATAGCTTTTGGGATCTCATATGGGTTTGACTTATGGCTTGACATTACATTGAATTTTCTTCTGAGCTCATACAACATGTTGTTCTTCATTTTGCTTGCTTTGTCACTCTTTACTTTGCTTGTAGCTTCTTTGACTTTGACTTTTCTTGTAGCCGTGATGGCCAAATGCATGAACCCTTTATGGGCATATATCTTATATTTTGATGGAGCATCCAGGGGTCCCAGTAAAAAAGGGAGTATTGGGATAGTCATTAGAGATCCCTATTGTGTAATGATGGTGAAATTAGCTATCTACTTTGGGAAAGGATTTATTAATAATATGACATAATATAAAGCCCTAATCATGGGACTGAATACTACTAGGAAAGGTGGTATTCACCTAGTTACTAGTAAAAGGGGATTCTCAGTTCATTTTGAATTAGTTGAATGGGATGTACACAATACGGAATCCCATTCTTTGTATGTATTATCACACTTCGATTAACTTGATTGATGAGTTTGCAAGAGTTTCCCTCAGTTGATTCCATGATATTGGAATTATTTTGCCGATTCATTAGCAAATTATGCTTATGAAGAAGACATATTTTTCAATTGTGTTCCTAGTTTGGATATCTTCATTGATGATGAAACAGGACTTTTGGTTCATATCTCTTATCATTAACTCTAAGGAGAGTCATTAACTCTTAAGCTACTAAAGGATCCTTTTTTAGTCCATATTTTCCCAAATGATTGGTTACAAAAGAAACTAACAAAGAAAAGGCTAGTATGGTTGTTGCAAGTGTCTCTCATTCTAAGTCAAAATCTCCAAATATTATGTAGGATACAAAGTGGATATTTAGTGTATAATATATTTATGACCCCTTTCACATGATTTATGCATGTCTATTGTAGATTTTAATGTATGATACTTTGAAAGTGGTGCCATGAAGCATTTTACTTCTTTATGCTGTCTATTTACTTCTCTAGAGCCTACCCCTAAGGATAGTCCTATGAAATGTGCTAATAACTCCTCTTATATTGTTAAAGGAGTTGAAACAATTGTGCCTACTATTGTAAATGATAGTACTTTAACACTTATGGATGCTTTATATGTACCAAAGATCAAGAAGGATTTGTTGTTAGTTTTTGCATTTACCAAAACTCGCTTGATTGTGGAGTTTGTTGTGATGATAATATAGTTCCATAATCTCTCTTGTGGTGATACGATTATTCCATTTGGTGCACTATGTCATGGGTTATACAAGGTCAATGATTATGGTAAATGTATAAAAAGACGTGGCATATACAATTCTAGATTTGTAGGGTATTTCAAATGCAAAACTTTGGCATGTACATTTTGGTCATTTGAATTTTGCTAGTTTGTTATGTCTACAGAAATATGATATGGTGTCCTCATTATCTACTCGAGGCATGTGGAGAATGCATTTTTGGAGGCTACATATTGGGAAAAATACAGCGTTTTTTATCTCCATAAAAGATAGTTCAATGAGAACTATTTGCAAAATATAGATTGTACACATCGAGCTAAGTCCAAATTATTTTTTTGCTTCAAACTATTTGTCATCATGGCTAAAATTTTATCAAGATGAAAAGTGGACACTCTCCATTTTGATCAAGGAGAGAAGTATATGTCTAAGAAATTTAATGTATATATGATTGAATATGGAATAAAACTGAAATGTATAATGTCATATACACCACAACAAAATGGTGTAATTGAAAGAAATAAAAGATCACACAAGGGGATGGCACAATGCATTATTAAGAGTCAAGATTTACCATATAGTTTCTAGCTTGAAGCTATTTTATATGTAGCCTATGTACTTAACAAGTGTCCCTCTATGGTTTGGAGCCTATCACACAGTATGAGGCTTGGTATGGAAACAAGCCATTTGTGGCTCACTTATGTGTTTCTAGTTTTGCTGGGGCTATGTACTTAACAAGTGTCCCTCTATGGCTTGCAGCCTATCACTCCATATGAGGCTTGGTACGGAAACAAGCCATTTGTGGCTCACTTGTGTGTTTCTAATTTCTTGGCTTATGCTATAAAATGTATTATAGTAATGAAAGAAAAGGTTATAAGTTCACAAAAAGGATGCTATCTCGGTTAGTCATGACATTGTCTTTGTGAAAGATTGTGTTCAATCTTTACTTTTACGTACAAAAGAGATAAGTGTATGCTCATAAGATATCTATGATACTTTGTTACCTCTTTTCAATGGTGTGCAATCACATGCAATACCAAATGAGATGGTTTTTCAGCCTATGCAGATTTCTCATAATAATATGAGTCAACCTATTTCTAATGTAGATATGAATGATGCACATTTTGATGAGAGAGTAAAGATTAAGGGGTCTAGGACTATGTCAAAGTGGTTGGTGTAGACTCTGCATGATAGTAAGTTGGATACACCATTGGCTATCATACTCATTCAAGCTCTCGTAGTGCCTTTGATGCATCAAATTGTTATGCATTGGTTGTTTCTAGTTTGCATAATGAGGAAGAGGCTATGTCTTTTGAAGAGGCATAAAGTTCAAATAATTGGATGCTTGCTACACAATCTCACTATAATTCTATTATAAAAAGTAATGCTTGATTTTGATGTGATTTTCCCCCTAGAAGAAGGCTATGGGCACCAAGTGGGTTTATAAGTTAAACTTCAAACCAAATGGTAGCATTGATAACTAAAAAATGTAATCTTTGGAAAATAGTTATGCTTGACAAAAGGGTATTGATTTTGATGAGATATTTTCTCTCACTTACCCTCTAACAACTATTCAGAGCACATGTGCATTAGCAACTCATAATGGTTGGAATGTACATCAATTGGACATTAAAATGCATTTTAAAGTGGAGATTTACATGAGAAAGTGTATGTTCTTTAGTCTCATGGTTATTTGCAAAAATAGGTCAGAAAGCCATGTGTAGATTGAAAAAGCTATTGTATGGTCTAAAATAAGAACCTCAAGCTTGGTATGAGAAGATATATACATACTTGATTGCATGTGGCTTTCAAAATAGTCCAAAGTGAGAGCACTTTATATATTGGGCATGAAGGTGATGTACCTCCAATCATTGTGGTTTATATTAGTGACATGCTACTCTCATTGGTCCTAATGAGACATATTATTGATTTTAAGGTTGAGTTGAATTCAGCTTTTAATATGTTAGATTTGTGTCTCTTACATAATTATTTTGGCATTTAATTCTCAAGCAATATGATGGAAGTATTACTTTGTATCAAACAAAGCATGCTGAGACATTATTGTAGAGATTTATTCTTGAAGATTGCAAGTCTATTGCTACTCCTATGGAGATAGGTTATAACTTGAACCTTCATGATATCAGAGATTGATTTCTTTATTAGTAGTCTATTGGATGTTTGATTAATGTATGCGTTATGAGGCCTAATATGTAGTTTGTAGTATTCCAGATGAGTACGTTTATGCATAGCTCAAACACCAAGCATTGGCATGTAGTGAAGTGCATCTTTTAGTGCTTGAGTGATACTCAGTATTTTGGGCTATTTTATCCCAAGAGAATATCATTACCACCAGATTTACATGCCTTTTTGGATTCTCACTAGACTAGTTACATGACACTAATGTATCCACAAATGGTTTTTACTTTATGCTTCGTATCTCATATATATTATGGTTAAGCAACAAGCAACCCTCTATGCTCACTTCTTTTATTTGTGAAACGAAGTACATGGGTAACTTTCAGAGCTACCATTGAGTGTATTTGGCTTAGATGCCTTTTAACTGATTTGGGTGTTGCACAATCATATGTCATCACCATTTTCAATGAAAATTAGGGTGCATTAGCTATTGTAATGAATCTAGTGTTTGAGGTACACACTAAGCATGCTGAGATAATAAGAACAAAAAGAAGAAGAACCTAATCATACTAGATATTAAAATAAAGACCTTTAGATACAAACTATAAATAGGACTAAACAAAACTCCATATTCTTCCATCTCAAAGAAAGGAAAAATTAAGAAGATTAGGGAAAGCCTTATTCATCTTATTCTTTTTTTTCTTTCCTTCCTTGTACGTATATTGCTTATGCTATGAAAGCTCTTAACCATATCTCTCATATTAAAGTATGTCTCTAAATCATATATTTCTTCTTCCATGAAAGTATATATCTTCTCAAAATATGGAAAAATATTATAAAAGATCATGTAGTTAAAGTGAATCAAGATATTTTTAAAAGTAATATAATTTAAAAATTTCAAATTTAAAATTATAATATTTTAATATATTCATTGAGTACATACAATAATAGACTTCATAAAATGCCGATTTATGAGATAATAATTGACTTTTAAAAAGCATAAAAATGATAAATTAAAACATATAAAGAAACCACCTCTCTCTCTCTCTCTCTCCATTAAGGAAATTTTGAGGTTAAAAATAGTCATACAAGAGACTTTCACCAAACTATTCTCTCAAAAAATGGGGCAACAATAAAATTTTGCAAATAAACTTGAACCTTGTTAGAAGAGAGAGAGAGAGAGAGAGAGAGAGAGAGAGAGAGAGGGGAGGGTAGAGGACACAAAGAAAGACATGAGAGAGAAAAGAAAGAGATACATAAACAACAATGTAGAAAGGAAACTTCTCTCTCCACAAACAAAAATATAGAGTATATATGTATATATCTTCATGATAGTGACCACACACATGACACGTACACTAAGAGGGGTGAAAATTCAAAGAGGAGAGGAGATGAGAGCAACGTTGTCGTATTGCTGCGCATTCGAGGTGTGTAAACCACCCAAAAGTTGTGCATGGGATTTGGTACTTTGTACATATTTAGTTGTTGTGATTACATTTATTCTCTGCGTATGAGTATAGATGCTCACATGAAGGGCTTCACTTCAGAAGCTTTTGTTAATAGCACACTTATTAGTATCTATGGTAAATGTGGCGCTTGTAGCCCCTTGGTGGGCAACTCTCTTGTGGATATGTATGGGAAATTTGGCTCCCTTGCGGAAGCGCATCATGTTTTCAACAACTTACCCATTCGTGATGCAGTCTCTTGCCTCATTACAGGCTACTCCGAACATGGTTTTGGTGAGGAAGTGCTCACATGTTTCAAGCTTATGCAACAAGGGGGTGTGTCTGCAGATGCTGTAACTTATGTTCTTTGCTTGAAAGCATGTGGTAGTGTAGGACCACTGCCACAGATCCAGTAACAGTTCTTGCCATTTTTCAAGAACTCGGGACTGATGTGAATCTTTATGCCCTTGTTTTTGGTGAATCCGTTCTGAATGATGCGGTTGCGATATCTCTTTACAGGACAGTGGTGAATGTTCGACATCATCCAGCTGCCAAGCACAGTCTTATTGCAGGATTCAGAGGGTCTAAAAAAGGAAGAAAAGCAAATGGCTATTTTTAAAAAGGGAGCTTTTTGAATCGAAAAGTGAGAGGGAAAAGGCAAGGAGTCTGAAAAAAGGGAAAAAAGGAGGACAATACGGGCGCAGAAATCTGGGGAAGGAGGGACGAACAGAGCATAGGAGAAACAAAGGATTCGGTGGCGCAGGAAAATTCGGCAGTGGTGGCTAATGAATCGATAGAGGAGAGAGAGGAAGGAGAGTGCTCTGCAATCTGGGGGAGAAGAGGGACGGTACTCTACGGCTGAAGAAAAGAAAGGAATGATTGTGTTTTCAAAAATTTGGGAAAAATCAGAAGGCGAAAGGAGGAGCAATTCGGTTCCTTAAGAGATCGGGCCATAGTGAAAAACAAAAGAAAAATTCAATACACAGGCTTCTGGAGGGAGCGACTCGGCTCAGATCACTCCTCTCACATTGCTCCTCTCACACGCCCGCGCAGTTCGACATGTTCAGATAATACTTTTGTTCTTACTGATCAATCGATGGGAGAAGACTACGAGAAGAAAGGATTGGAGAGGAAGCTGAAACTGAAGCCGAAGCCGAAGTTGACGAAGCTGAAGGCAAAGACAAAGTTGATGAAGTTGAAGGCGAAGCATCAGTCGAGACGAAGATGATAACTAGGAAGATGAAGTCGATGACGCAGTAACAATGACGACCCTGGGAGTCATTTTGCTAGCCAAGCAACTGATCTTAAGTTCTAGAAGATTCTTTCGAAACATTGCAAGATCTTCCAGACTTCCACATTGCTGAGTACACACACCAGTCTTTTCGCTTCGAAACAGCGAAGGAGATGGACGATCAACAATTCTTTCGTCTGCTAGATCTCTTTCCATGAGTTCGTTCTGCATCTTACTATGAAGATAATAATATTTCCCAATCAAGCATGCCGGAGAGCAGCAGTGAAAGATTTTCTTTCATTCAAACTCCGGTTAGGGATGGGCAAGCTATCGCAGTAGAGAATGGAAAGCATTAAAAAAAGTGAAGATATTTTTTTTGGACACGCCTAAGAGCATCAGTGGAGGAAAAGCTTGGCCCAACCGGTGCTGTGAGCTTTTGCAGTGCTTTTAAACAGATCCACCATGACCTTTTGTGCACAGATCCAGGAAGCTTCATCAGAAACCATTAGAAAAATCTTAAAGATGCTGGAGAAGAGAGAAGAGAGCTCACAAACATGCCAGGGTTTGTAAGACTCATAACGTGGCTGTGGTAAGGTTGGGACTTACTGCACAGACTTTTTCCTTTGGTGTTTTGCCGTTGCCAAGTTACTGGTGTGTCTAGAGCTCCAGTTATGAAGTCTTTAAGGATCTATGTATACTCTACTTCTAGATGGTCTCTTCAGCCACCATCTCCTTTTATCAAGTACCTTTCAGCTTCTAGAATAGTGGAATTTGTGAGTAGCAGGAGATGAAAGCTTAGCCTTTGTCATCTCACTTGAAGGGCTTGGATTTGATCACTTGCAAGATCATGTTGAGTTTACCCAACAAAATTCTCTTTGTATTATGCAGTTTGCCTTTGAAGATGAAGTTAGCCTATTGATGTTTTGAAAGAAGCTCCTCATATTACTAATGTTGCGCATGAATGTACCCTGGTTATTTATAGTTTTAGAGACTAAAAAAATGATGCAGAAATAGAGCTTTCAAATTAACTTTGATATGCTAAATTGACCTTCTATCCTGAAATTATTCAAAGTCCTCTGTGGTCGCGACTTTGCTTTCAGAATCCTTCGACAACGTATCGTCCATGGATATAGGGGTATCAGAACAAATAATACATTAAAGAGATGAGGGAGATATGCCAACAATATGAGTGGCAACTAACATAGTTGAAGGCCTAGACTAGATGCTATCTTAAAATTATTTAATCCAGGATATATGACATACTCTACCCACTGATCCTTATTGGTTGGAACTAGATATGCAAGCATCTTTCAACTAAACAACTAGACATGTACTATCTCATCCTCCCTTTGTATCCCTACATGAGCACTATTTTTTCTTACACATCACCTTAGCTTCTTTCACACTACATCACGGACCATACTCCAACATGTCACATTTTGATATCTAGTGAGGATCAAAATTGTACTTGATTTTGTCTCATAGGTTGATTTTGGCCTTAGAAGTTGTTAATATTTCTTTCTTTCCTTTCTTTATTTCCATCTCTCTCTCTCTCTATATATATATATATATATATATATATCTCCCCTCCCCCCAATGTGGAAAGGAAAGAGGGAGAGGAAAGGGCTTACCTCGAGGCTCAAAGATGCATGCTTGCTATCTTGAAGCTCTCCTTAGGGCTTCTTCTTCTCCCTTGAGATTTTCTTGGCACTCGCCTTGGCCTTCACTTCAAACTCTTCCTTTAGGCTCTCTCTCTCTCTCTCTCTCTCTCTCTTTCCTTTACATGCCCTCTCTCTAAACATTCATGGTATTTTTCCACAACAGTTTCAGGCCCTTCAATAAAAACTTGTAAATATTGTTCATCCAATGCATAATCTAAAAGAAGTATTTCCTTTTTCTTATATATGGTTAGAACCACATCCAATTCAATAGAATTAATATCATATGTAAATAAGCACACATCTATTAGTAGTTGAAGTTTCTAGAATAAGCTACTCCATCCATTGATATTATAGTCAAAGGATATAGCTGTAGAAACATCCATTAGATTGGATCAAAAAGATATTTTAAAAATTTATCTTACCTCAAACATTGAGATTAAGATGTTCATAATGCATAGCGCCCTATATTTTCCTCAAACATTGAGATGAACATCATACTACCAAATCAATGCTATGGGTGGGGTCATCCAAAATGGTGACAAAAAGGAGATCGTGAGCTACATGAGAAGCATAGTGCATGTCAACTATATAGATTACATAGTTTCATCTAATCATGTGGTGCAAATTGTAATGAGGGTAAGGTTGTGTAGCATTGGAAATAAGTCTGCCTTGGTAATGCTTAGACCGTAAAGATCAAGAGTAAGCTTTGGTCTTGAAAACTAGAAGGCCCACATGACAATAGATCCACTTCACCAAAAGTCTTCCGAAAACTTGATTTTCATGTTGTTTAAATAAAGAGCCCCAACTCCCAAGCAAGCCTGCTTTTTGAAGGGTGTCATGCACGTTTTTGGGTCCATAGCACGTATTTTACTTTCATGATTTTAATATGACCATCACCATTGAAGTGTATATATTTCACATGGGCGTCATTTTGACGATTTTGGGTCCATAGCACGTATTTTACTTTCATGATTTTAATATGACCGTCACCATTGAAGTGTATATATTTCACATGGGCGTCATTTTGACGGGTAGAGTTAAAAACTGCAAGTTGAATTTGATACAAGTTACTAAATAACTTCGGGTGCCCACTGTCCGGTGCCCAATGCCCATTGTCCATTGCCTAGGCCCTAATGCCCATTACCCACTGGATAGTACTTACAAGTTACTAGTAACTACTATCGTTCTAACTTCTGATTCTTAGAAGTTAGGGTTCCAACTTCCAACCTCACAAATCGTGATTGAAATACATGCACGGTACACCTGGTGAGTCGTGACCTGCAGATTGAGCCTTCGAAGTTTGGACTCTGGAGTAGTGAACAGTGAGCCTTCAAGTCTGGACTATGGAGTCTGGAGAGTCGATAGTGACTCGAGACTAGCCGCTGTCTACCTCATATAAGGTATGCTCAGTCTTGCGAGTTCACTTTTGTTACACGATGCATCATGCCACATTACGAAGTTCAAACTAGATAGGCTCTTGGACCTCGATTAATGGTGACAGATTGATACCCTATGCTTGATACCCTGGTCCCTGTGCTGTGATGGAGTCATGACTCATGACTCATGAGCCTATTACATTGCTCTCGAGTCTCCTGATTCCTTGTAAAGGATGGGGAAGAAGGGGGAGGCGACAGGTCGCGGATGGGGAAGAAGGGGGAGCCTGGAGGCGACATTGGACGGGGAAGAAGGGGGAGGCGACAGGTCGCGAATGGGGAAGAAGGGGGGAGCCATAGAGGCGATAGTGGACATTGGACAAGTCGGGGCAGTGCAAGGCTCAAGCTACAGCACTATTGTTGTAGCTCGGTAGCCTGCGGCCCTGCAGGCGCGCAGGGTTTGTGGAGGGTGCCATTGCCCATTGATTCGGCGAATCGGCAGTGCTACCACTGACCAGCCTACCAAGCTCCAGGGAGTCGCGACCAACGGCCATGTCCAGACTCCGCATATTCCCAGTTTTTCAGGCGCCACTGCACCAGTTTCACGGCCCGCAACAGTCAACACTGAAGGGGGAGAATTTCGAGGGGGAGAACTTTGAACTTCGAAGGCTTGTTAGACACACAGTCTCACAGACCAGACACACGTGAGTCCGTGACGAGAGAGAGAGAGAGAGAGAGTGTGTGTGTGTGTGTGACGTGTGTGTGTGTGTGCATTTTTCCGCATACAAGCGTCCGGGGGCATCACACCCACACACACGAGCTGAATATAGCGACTCTGGAGTCTGTAGGACTCTGTACTATAGACCAGCTGCTAACTGGTAATTAGAGATCAAATACTAGGATATTGATCAAGGACCAGCAATGGTCATGGTCCATAGTTTTAATTTTTAATGAGCCTAATACAATTTACATTTATTCATTATATTGATTGTAAATTGTAATGAATAGAGAGGTTGTAAACACAAGTGTATCTAAATTTGATGTGGTCTTCATCTTATAGGACTTTCCATTGGATATTGAGGGTGTGCTTTTGCGGATAGTGACTTTGTGGAAAGAAGGTGATCTATAATCTCAAAGGGCTTTGACCATACGATATTCTTACTTTTGAGATCAAGGTATGAGATCTAATCTTCATCGCTGATTTTTTTAAGCATTATAATAATAGTTCATGCAAATTAATGCTTTATAATGTATGTGTTTTAGTATAGATTCTCAATGGCACCCAAAAAAATGAACAGGCAAAAGACTTTGAAAGCAATGTTTGGTTGGGTAGTTCCCTCTCCGGCTCTTGAGGAAGCTACTACTTGTCCTCTTGATTTTGATCTTAATGATGATTTCCAAGAGGATTTAGATATGCATGGCTTGGAAGGGTCGTCTTCCACACAAAATGCAAGTAATATGCATGGCTTGGAAGGGGAACCTTCTTTGGGAAATGCAAGTAATGCTTCAAATGCCGAAGGAGAGCAAAAACAAGGTTCAATAAGAAAATTCAGAGCCCAATGGAAAGAAAAGTTTCCTTGGCTCAAATATGTTTTGGAGGATGGCGAAAAAGGAGTTATGAAATGTGAATGGTGCGAAATGTACAAAATATCTGGTCCATGGGGTATAGGAGATGGATGTATCACTATGCAACATGATGCGATCAAGGTACATGCCTTGTCTAGTGGCCATAAGATGACAATGGCCAAGTACACTTGTGCAGTGGAAAAGAAAGCAAAGCCCATTCTAGTACACATTGCATCAATAGATGATGCAAATAAGGCAAGGATCATCACTACCATGAAATTAATGTATTATGTTGCCAAGAAGGACAACTCAATAGCCTCATTTGAAGATCTTTGTGACTTGGCTATGTCTCTAAATGTTCCAAATATGCCAAGGACTACATAGTACTCTTCTTATACAAGTCGATACGCAGGCATTGAGTTCCTTTTGGCAATGTCAAGTCAGTTGTTGGAAATGCAGATTGTATCGATGCTAGAATCTCCATATTTCTCAGTGATGTTGGATGAGAGTACAGATAGAGGACTTGAGATGCATTTGATAGTATATGGTACTTATCTTGCATGCAAAGGTGTGGGATGTAAGCAATCAAGTTTTATGGGTATTATGACACTAACAGATGGAAAAGGAAAGACCATCTATGATGCTTTGATGCGGTTTCTTGATGCAAGAGGTCTATCCAAGCGAAGAATGGTTAGCTTGGCAACTGATGGGGCATCATGTATGGTTGGACATGAGACAGGGGTTGTTGGGCTGCTTAGAAAAGACTTGCCAAATTTAATAGCAGTGCATTGTATTGCACATCGAGAAGCTTTGGCTGCTGGAGATGCTTGCAAAATATTTCCAAAGCTTCTATTTATACAGAAGCTAGCAAACAAAGTGTACTCATGGATCAATAACTCATCTAAAAGAAACAATGAATTGATGCCACTTTTAGAGATTATGCAATTAGATGCACATCGACTGTTACAAATTCATGCAGTTAGATGGCTTTCACGTGGACAAGTCATGGAAAGACTTATTGTCTTAATGCCTGCTATCTTAACAACTTGGAAAAATGAAAAGTTGATGGATTGGTGCAATAAAGCAAGGCATTTTGTTGTGCAGTTTTGCATTCATATGATGGCCGATATCTTAAAAGAATTGAATTTCTTGAGTCTAAAATTTCAAGAAGAAATGGTGGATCTAACATCCATTGGAAGTGCTATTGATGTGGTTATATCAAAGCTCAAGCATTGCTTTTTTAGACCCATGTATTTTGCAGAAGATACCACATACTTATCTAAGTTCTTGGAATGCTCTAAAAAAGGATACTTGGAAATGGTTGATAAGGATGGCTATATACATAGACATGACCTGATATATAGGCCACTTCCTAAAGGTAAAGACAAAGATGATGCATCTAATGGGAAGAAAAATGATGTTGCAAAGCAAGAAAATCCAATGATAAGGCCACACATTGATGGTACTTTTAAATCTTGCATGCAACTAGCAATGGACTATGTGCAATGTTTGATAGATAGTCTAAATGCTGGTTTTCCTAATCTTCTACTCTTTAATGTTGTAAAGCTTTTTAGCCCATGCTTTTATGCTCAAGATGATGAAATTAGAGAGAAGAATGCTAAGAGATGGCTTGATAAGTTGATACAACATCTTCAACCATGTGAGGAAGGAGATGAGCCATTATATCCCTTGGTTGATAGAAAAACTTGTGAACGAGAGTTGTTTATGTTTACCGAGACTCTTCGCTTGAATTGTGAAGGGTTTACAATGAAAGAAGCATGGAGAGCATTTTCATTAATGAAAGAATGGCAAGAAAGCTTTCCTAATATAATGAAGCTATGGCAAGCTACTATTGTTATTCCAGCAAGCACTATGGCATGTGAAAGAGGTTTCTCACGACAAAATATGATTAAGGATGCAAGAAGAACATCTATGTCGATCAAAACATTGGATGGGAATTTCCCATAAGTTTGGGACATGTAGTCAAATCTTTGGATTTGTCATAACTTGAACACTATAACTCCAAATCAAGTGCTTTATAGCTCAATAGATTTCATTTTTCAAGCGCTTTTCAATGATAGGTCATATCATATAGTTTTGAGAAACTTATGGGCATGTTATTTGGGTGTCACCTTTTTAGTATTCAAAAAATGGGAATTGGAAGATTCCCAAACTCACTAATATTGTGTTAAAACTAGATGATGTGGAATGGGATCGAGTTTTTGAGATTTGACAAGATGCCAAAGAACTCAGGATATATGATGTTTGAGCAATGCAAGTTGTATGATGTTGGGTACCTTCATTCTTTAGTGAGTCTTTTTCCTTTTGTGGTTTCTAATGGCATGTCAAAGTGATTGATTACCTTGGATATTTTGATATTCTAAGTCTTAAGTACTAATTGTAGTTACCTATAACAGTTTTAGAGCTTGACTTTTTAAGTGATTGAGATGTGGGGAATTCGAATCTACAGATACCTTTCGCTACACAATTGCACTAATTTATCCTTAAATTTTTGAAAAATTAAATTTTGAAGGAGGCTTTTTTTTCTTCCACATCACAATGGGCAAAATGAAGGGGAACTATGATTTTAGAATGTCTCCTAAAATACTCATGAAGGGCATCCATGAACATCAAAAAGCAGGCTTGCTCCCAAGGGTGTCTTCACATTTGAACCCCCCATTGGCAACAATGTACTTTTGTAGATTGGGAGTCGGGTTTCTTTAATCGTACCAAGAAAGGCTTTTGAAACTTCCAAGTTCCAAGAGTAAAAAACCACCGGGGACCACGGTTTTCCAAAGTCAAATGCGGGGGGCAAGAGCCACGAGCCCACGACTCGACATTGACGGCGAGATAAAGGGGCAGTGAGCCTTAAACCTTCCGGGGCTGGATAGCGCGGTGGAGGCGTCGGGATTCGGGAAAGCTTCCGTATCGTGGCCTGCTGGTGACGGGTCGGAAAAGCATATATATATATATATATAATATATATATACATATATATATATCCAACGTAGAAAGATGATGAAAGGCGAAGGTGTAACTTTGTAAGGACGACTTAGGTAGACTTATTAGCTGAGGGGCGGCCGATCAATGTAAAGAAGATATTACGTCACGAATTTGACGATCAATCTAAAGAAGATATTACGTCAAGAATTTGACGGCTGGTATGGCTCCGGGGCGGGCGCAGCAGCAAGATCAGGCCGCGGCGGCGGCCAAGAGATCAACGTTGGGAGGGAGCGCGGCCGGGAGAGAGCAGGTGAAAGGGGTGAAGGAGATGTTGGACGAGGGGCTCAACGAGGTGCCCAAGGACTACGTGTGCACGCCCGAGCTTCGGCCCAGCGCCGAGCCTCTCTGCACCGAGCAGGCCATCCCCGTGCTGGACCTGGCCGGGATCGCGCATGCCGGCGTCGAGGATCCGGAGAAGCGGGCGCAGCTCGTGAAGCAGATCGGAGAGGCCTGCGAGGAGTGGGGATTCTTCCAAGTAAATTAGCTTCATCTGTTCTAGACGTCCATAATTCTGTGTTAACGCCACAGCTAACTCTCTTTACATCGTTGCACTACAACATTAACGCATTGCGACGCTAGCGCTTAGCCTGAAATCGTCGTCGACGACGACGATCTGGTGGCTGAATCATAGTCGTGGTCGATATTGTTGCAGGTGCTGAATCACGGGGTGGACATCCAGCGCATCAAGGCGGCCGTCCGCAAGTTCTACGAGCTGCCGGCATCCGAGAAGAAGATCTACCCTTCGCACAGCGCGGACGCAGGGGTTACCTTCACGACGGGCTATCGGGTGGGTTCTGGCAAGGCGCAGGACTGGAAAGACGCACTCATCATCCGCCGCCGCCCGGGCGTCTGTGATGGCTTCAAGGAAGCTCCAGTGGTCATCAGGTATATAACACTACTCTTTCTGGCCCAGCCTCTAGGCTCCCTTTAATCAGACTGACATATAATGATTTTCTCTGTGCTTCAGCTGGCGCACTGAGTGTAAGGTAAATATAAAAACCCTGATTCCTGGCTAGAATATGTTGACATTCTAATTATCCTATCCAGTGAACTGATCATCCATTCAGCTCGAGGCGGACAAAGATGCACGCAGACAGCTGTAATGGAGAAACACTTACTCCAACGGGAATTTGATCACTCACGTTTCGCGTTCTGATCGTATTTCTGCAGGAAAGAGGTGCAGGAGTACGCGTCCACCCTGGAGAGGCTCGCCCGCTGGCTGTATGACGCCATCTTCGAGAGCCTGGGCCTGGACTCCCATACAGTGGAGGTCTCGGGCAGGCCCCTGCCCGGCATCGAGCGCCTGGTGCTCACCATCAACTTCTACCCGCCCTGCCCGGACCCCAGCCTCACCTACGGCCTCAGTGCTCACTCCGACATTAGCAGCTTCACCATCCTTCTTTCCGATGAGATCGCGGGCCTCCAGGTCCGTAAGGGCGACAAATGGGTCCCCGTCGACCCCATCGCTAACGCCTTCATCATCAACCTGGCAGACCAAATCGAGGTATGAATTCCATTTTAACTGTAACCGATTTACTATAATCACTATCTCCCATAACCTGTTGTGATGGCCAGAATATCTCTACCATGGTTTCTCTTAGTTACCATGATTATTTGAACTTCATGTCTGATCCTCGCATAGCGTCGCTACTACTTTTGACCCCGACAAAACTTTAATTATTGTAGACATACTGAAGTACAGTTTCTCTCGATCGCAGATACTTACAAATGCAAGGTACAAAAGTGTGGAGCATCGAGTGATCACCAACACCACTCTCCCTAGAACCTCCTTGGCTGCAAATTTCGGGCCCAGCGAGGATACCAAGATTGCCCCTCATCCATGCTTGATTGATGACGAGCACCCGGCGATATTCAGAGAGATAACATTCGGGGAATACTTGTACAATTATTACACCACCGATCTGCCCCTTTATAAGGCCACTCTCAACTTTGCCGGCGCCAGCTATGACAAACCAGGGAAAGCTTGATTGCTTGGATAAGCTTCCGTGGATACCAGTATTTTGGATGAAATAAGTACATCGTGGCCAAATTTCACTCGCTCACACCTTACGTAAGTTAATTCCCTAGGTACCCCGGTGTTCTCCGGAGCTCCGGAATCTAGCATTAGCACTGAAGTTAGACATTCTACTTAATACATTTGAGAAATTTTGCGACTTCAGTGTGTGTCTCTCTCTCGTTCTCTCTCTATGCATGATGTTGAGGCTTACACACACAAAAAAATTCTAGACTGAGTTATAAAACGTAGTCAAAGTGTGGGAGCAACTATCTTTGTCCATGGCCAATGAATTTATTTTAGTTAATATCAATGTGATACCCACCAAAGAGAGACCTCACCTGTGCCGATGAAAATTAAATATTCCAACAAATAATCAAGGTGTTTAAAATCTCATACTATCATTACATTTTGAATCTTTCTAGAGCCCATGTACTGAAAAGCAGAGAGAGAGAGAGAGAGAGAGAGAGTGTGTGTGTGTGTGTGTCCGCACCAAAAGATATTTCAGACTTCATGAAAACAAAGAGGAGGGAAACAAAGTTTAAGTGTGAAAGGACAAATCCCAAAATTATTAAGTGGGTGGGCCGACCAATGACTTAGTCACAATAGAAAACGAACAATTAAAGTTTTAGCTTCATGATTGCAAAAGCAATCTTTTCTCTCTCAATCTCTCTCTCAAGTTCTTGAGGTCTTATATAATGTCACATGATCAAGAGTCTTCCTCTTTTGTTCTCTACAAAGTGTTTAACTGCCTTTAATGTATTAAATAATGACACATTACTCATCATTCATGTATATAAAAATTTAGTGAAAATGCAATTATACTTGCAAAGAATGCATCATAGTGAACTTTTGGTAAAAGAATTGAAAAAGAGAATTATGGACTCTAAGGCAAATATGTGAAAGACACTCACATTTACGATACACTTTAATACGAGGAGCTATAACATTGTGATTAGATTTGGAGTCAAAGGTTGAAGAAATGAACACCATTGCTCGAAAAGAGAAGTCAAAGAAATCAAAATGGCTTACACAATGAAGGCCATTGATGACACATGTCCTTCACCAAAGTACTCTAGAAAGGAGATTACCGCGTGCAACGCAGAAAAAAGATAAAGGGGATCATTATTGATTATAAACTCGAGCAACCGAGCCAAATTTGGAGGACGACAATGGCGCTAGAGATTGAAAAGCTGATGGTAATGGCAAGGATACAGTTGCGGCAAGTTTGAGAAAAGAGGAAGCTAGGGTAAAGTGTTGAAGGCCATGGCAATATTGATAGGAAGCGCAATGGGATGGAGAACATGGTTTGATGTTCGAGAGACTCAACGAGCAACCGCTTTAGTAAACCTCTTACGTACGGGTTATGCATGGTGGCTTGATGAAGGTGGCTTACACCTCGACTCCGTCCTATGCACAGCCTTCCCCATCAAGGTTGGGCATGAAACCTCTTGAACTAGCAATGGCCGGTCTGCCTATCAAGAGAGAGAGAGAGAGAGAGAGAGAGAGAGAGATTGACATTAGTGCCTGCTACTCTCTTGGCCAGCCGCTTTGCTTCATTCTTGTGCTAGGTGATTTTTGGCTTGCTCCAGAGAGGACTCAATTTTGTTATTGTAACTTAGGCACGTGAGAGAGAGAGAGAGAGAGAGAGAGGGAGAGAGAGAGAGATCAGATGGTTTGCTATTGTAACTTGGTGCGCATCATATACACACACCGTGTGTGTGTGTGTGCTTCTCTCTCTCTCTCTCTCCCTCTCCCTCTCCCTCTCCCTCTCCCTCTCTCTCTCTACGTAGCACCAACGATTGTCTTTGTGCACTAACCAATGACCAGTCCGTCTAGGCCGTCCTCCATGTTTGTTGTACTATCCAGCCACTTTCCTAGTAGAGAGACAGAGAGCAAGAGCTCTAATGATGCAATGTGGCACTTCCAAGGAGCACTCCATTAAAGAGTTTGTGGGGTGCTGTAGGAGGCTGAGATGTGGCAACCTCCAAAAATGTTCTCTTAATAATAGTAGTAGATAGTGAGTAAATTTCAACGACTCTCCAGTGTGTTCAAATGCTTGCATCTCCTACTGGACATGTATACAATTGTTTTATCCTACTTCTTAGTATGTCCCTTAGGTCTGTTTGTACCTTTGTAATCCCTAAGGGAACTCTTTGGCTTGATGAACCTAGATACGAGTCCACTACTTAATATTTCAAAATGTTCTACCATGTCTCCTCAAATTGACATATGATGTGAAATTAGGACTCAAAAAAGTATTTAAGTGTTAACTTATGCGAGCTTTCATATGTTGCAATATGAAAATGTTAATATTACTCTTGTAGCACAAAAGCCACATTTGTGGTAATTTTGACCCTCTATAAAGCATTCCATTTCTCATCAATGAGAAAATTTAACAAGAATTGACTTTAGGAAAATGTGATCAACACAAGCTAGTAATTGAGAAAAAAAGTAGAAAGGTTCAAAACAACCTAGAAAGTGTATATTTTATGTCTACCTTTGAAACTATTTTTGCAAAAAATTGAAAACTTTTGGTCCTTCCAATGAAGACTGTCTCAAAATTTGTTTTATTAGGCTGAAACTTTCATGAGAAATACTTTGATATATATAGGATGCATTCCCATTAAGATATTTGTTATTAGATAAAAATACTCAACTTTCGAATAGCATTGTTGACCATTGTTTTGATCAATTTTCATGCATCTTTTATCATCTAATTTAAAAAACAAATAAAAACTCACTTGAAACTTTTTTCAAATAGTTTACCCTAGTATTTACAATATTGGTAAAATTCCATTCAATTTTGGTATCACATACACATATATTATTTCAAATATAGTGAAATAGGATTTGACACTACAAGGGAACACTACAAGGATTGTAATGTATAGCGACGACGGGTAGCGATGTAGGTAGTGGCGTCGCTATTTGCATCGCTATAGCGACGCCCCACAGGGAAAAAAAACAGGCCGAAACCCGAGCGCGAGTTCATTTCGCGCATTTTCATCGAACGTTCCGAGAGGGAGAGCGAGAGAGAGAGAGCGACCGTCTTGCATAGGGTGAGAGAAGGAGAGGAAGAAGGCTTGCCGCTGCCACCGTCGTTTGCGAAGGAGAGGAGGAGCCTTCATCGCGAAGAGGAGCTGCCAAACCCTCGCCATATCTCATCAACGAGTCCATTCTCTCCTTCTTTTGCTTGTTGAGGGTTTAATTCTCTCCTTCTTTTGCTTGTTTAGGAGAGGAAATGGGAGAGAAAGAGAGGGAGAGGGAGAGGGAGGGAGAGAAAGAGAAAGAGAGGGGGAGAGAAATAGAAAGAGAAAGAGAAAGAGAAAGAGAAAGAGAAAGAAAAAAAGAAAGAGAGGAAGAGGGAGGGGGGAGAAAATGAGAGAGGTAGAGAAAGAGAAAGAGAGGGAGAGGGAGAGGGAGAGGGAGAGGGAGGAAATGAGAGAGGGAGAGGGAGGGAGAGTGCATTCTCTCTCTCTCTTTTACTTTTGCTTATATAATTTGTGTATATATATTGAGAGAGGGAGAGGAAATGACAGAGAAAGAGAGGGAGAGGGAGAGGGAGAGGGAGGGGGAGGGAGGGAGGGGGAGGGAGGGAGGGAGAGGGAGAGGGAGGAAATGGAAGAGGGAGGGGGATGAAATGAGAGAACGAGAGGGAGGGAGAGTGTATTCTCTCTCTTTTTTATTTATTTTTTGTATAATTTGTATATAATGAGAGAGGGAGAAGAAATGAGGGAGAGGGAGAGGGAGAAAGAGAGTGAATGGGAGAGGGGGGGGCACTACAACAAAAAGGCCTCATAGACGCACTTTTAGACGTGATTTTTGAATATAGAGAAAATCTTACGTGCGCGTCTATCTGCCCGTCTATTTGCGCGTCTACCGTGTCGCGTCTATAATCGCATGTATGAACGAATTTACACGCAAAGATAGACACGCGATAGACGCACATATAGACGTGTGAATACAAGCACATAATAAACCAAAATTGCTATTTATTTAATTCATTTTGTGCATCTATTAGCGCATCTATTTGGCAGTTAGACGGGCATATAGACACGCTTATAGACGCGCTTTTACAAGCACCCGTAGACGCGAATGGAAAACAAAAAATATTTTTTTATTAAAAAAATATTTAATTTCTTTTTTAAATTTGAATTATCTAGCGCGTGTATAAGCATGTGTACTCTGCATTGTAGACGCACTTATAAACGCGCATTTTTTGCAATTTAGACGCGCGGATAGACGTGCAAAACAGAACTGGACAAAAAAAACCAGAGAGCAGCCAGCATGTGGTAACCACATGCTCTCTGGTTTTTTTTTTTCCCCATCCCATACATTAGATTGTGCATTTGGGAGAAAGACAATGAATCTAAAAGCACGAGAATTGAAAATAAAAGTCCATGTATTCATTATAGATCAAAAGCATTTACATGGGAAGTTTAAGTGCTTGTGACCTAAAGCGTGGCCGCAAGCAGTAGGCTCAAAGGTGGATCATATATATATAAGAAAACAAGGCCATAGAGGAGGTATGGTACTCCTCTACGAATCTGAAGAAGAAACATCTTCGCTAGTACCACCATGGCTACTAGCGTTGCTATCCCCCTCCTCGCTATGCTCCACATCCGGGTTCGCCTACACACACAAAAGATCAAGGTTGCTTACGTAGATATGGTGGAGAAAAAGTTATAATTAGCTATATTTTTAATAGGAAAGTAAGAAAAACATACCTCCTCTGGCTGTCGAATCCTCATAGCCCGGTTGTATTGGTCCTCAGTGATGAGACTCTCCTCATAGAAGTGAAGCCATGTGGCTGCGTGGTTATGGCCTCGATGGTAACCTATCTCTCTAGGAGTAGGTATCCTACCAACGATAGTAGTCTGCAAAACAATTATGATATATACAAACAATTATGAGACACAATGTATTAGAACAAATTATATAAAGAATTGAAAGAAATATAAATTTTAAAAAACTAAAAATCAAAATATACTTATAAGCTCTGCCTCCCACGACTCTCTGCCGCCCGATCCGTAATGCGACGATCCCATGGTTTCCATTTGGATCCGTCGTGCCTCTGCGTGCTGGCGACTCTTCACTTTCTCTGCTGCTTTCTTCTTGGCTTTCTTCCACTCTATGCAGTGGCACATAGGTGGTTGGCTATAGGCTCCACGCCCCTCCTCCTGCCTCCGCAATGAGTCCTTGGCACGTGTCATGAGGTGGGATCTTTTGTTGTGAAGCAAATCCCTCACTTTTGTGCGTCCCCAATCATCCGAGAATTGCTGACCCTCAGGATTTGGGTACCTCATATAGACTGCCCTCAATACCTCCTGCCACAAGCCGCTTTTCTGATTTTTGAAGGCAATGAAACAATCTTTATACGTCGCATGCACGACGCTCCTCATGTACGCCATTACATCCCTTCCTTCATCATCATGGAAGATGCCACCAGTATCTGTAACTCTATAGTACTGGCGTACAAGCTCCTCTACGTGATCTACTGGTGAGGGTGATCGCTCGCCACCTCCTAGGCAACCCCCACACAAGCCTCGTCCTCCCCCTCGACTGTCCCTCCTCCCTCTCTGGACTATCCTCTGCCTCGCTGGATGCACATGCTTCTGCAGATGCACGTGATTCTGCAGATGCTTGTGCTTCAGCCGATGCACGTACAGGTGCTGCACGTGGAGTACCTGCATATGGAGTACCTACATGTGGAGTACCTGCAATTGGAGTTTGGAAAGTAGTGCCACGCAAAGAGGTCAGAGGCGTTCCAGACATGACACTGAACACCTCGTCCGCTGTGGGAGAGCGGCCATGGTGTCTGGTCATCTCTCCCATGAAGTCTTCCCTACTAGGAAAACCTCCAAAAAATGCATTGACCCCCCTGCCAAACGAGGCCAAAGTATCATTCATGCGATCCAAATCCGGGTCATTGCTAGATGAACTAGGATACGACATCTGCAAAAAAAACACAGGAAAAAGATAAATTTGTTTGCATACAAAAAATCATATATTATCTACATTTTCAAAGAGCTTTCTTTAGACATTGAGCATAAAACTTAAGTGCTAATGCTTCTCATAAACAAGAAAACTGATAAACACAAACATGGGATTGGTCACATTCATCATTGCAAAAATATATTGTTTTTTATCAGAGCTGGGAGAGCTGGCGCGTGTATAACCGCGTCTAAATTGCAGGTTAGACGCGCTCCTAAAGTCAACCCTCTGTTCAGCGCATCTATATTCGCATCTGAGATGCAATTTAGACGCGCTGTCAGACGCATATACCCGGTCAATCTGCGCGCGCGTATATCATCGCGTGTAGACTGCAGAGCACACCGCTCTAAGACGCGTCCTCAGACGCAATGAGAGGAAACATTTTTTCACGTCTATACCTGCGTCTACACTGAAATGTAGACGCACTAGCAGACACACTCAGTCGGCTGATTTTAGTCCGACAACCGCTATTGATGATTTACAAAATGCAATACATAATAGAATTAGAAATCCTAATACACAGACAGAGCAGAGAGAGAAAGAGAGAGACAGAGAGAGAGAGAGTGAGAGAGAGAGAGAGAGAGAGAGAGAGAGAGAGAGAGAGAGAGAGAGAGACTCACCTTGGGTGTTTGGTGTGGCGGGTGGTGGCGCTTCTTCCTTCTCCTTCTTCCTCTCCTTGGTAAGTTACCCTCCCTTGATGCTTGCTTGCTTGCTTGCTGCTTCTTCTTGTTCTCCTCTCTCTTATTCTCTCTTTCTTCCTCTCCTTGGCTTTCCTTTTTCCCTTCTTGTGTGTTTGAAATGAAAGAAGAGGTGAGTCATGAGGAGGTGAGGCATGAAGAGACTAGGTGAGGCATGAAGAGACTGCATGTCAGCTAAACTCAAGCTTCAGAACCGCAAAAAACGCAGGAAAGGAAAGGCGCAGTTTGAAAAGAAATAATTTAAGTATGGTTTGAATTTTGACGTGTGCGTCTATTTTGGCGTGTATATGCGCGTCTATTGTTCATGTAGACGCGAGTATAGACGCGAACATAGACGCGCAAATAGACGCTAATATAGACGCGTACGTAAACGTGAATATAGACGCGCATTTAGGCTTTATCATAATTTTTTTGTTTTTAAGATAAGTTTTGATAGTGAATTCTTATCATAAGTTTTAATATATTTATGATGATTTTTGTGTATTTAAAATTGAGATCTTAGAATAATTAATACACTAGCTTTAAGGTTTTTATGTAAACATACGAATGACAAATATTTTGATGTTGTCATGAATTAGGTTTAATCATGTCATCGTCATCACCTAGTGCGGTGCATGCTGATGAGTCAATGAGCACATCCTCAAGTGAGGATGAAACATTGCGTCTTCATAATCGAGATGCATGGCTACGATGAAAAATTAAATGCATGTGTGATCGTTATCGAGGGTGTATTTTTCGAGCATGTCGAATTGCAATGTCACACCTCACCTTGTATGGAGAATGGGACCGAGAAAAATCACCGGTATTCATTAAATTTTTTTACCACTAAGATTGCTAGTCTATGTTACGGGAATTATATATCAACGTACATGAAACTCCCTTTTGTGGTTGAGCAGGATGCGGTGCCACATCCTCAGATGCTCCCTCCTGGGCGTCGAGAGGCTGAAAAACATCAACGCGAGGAGGCAGAGACTTCAAGAAGAGTAGAGACTCACGACCATGATAGCAGCCCTCATGAAATGCCCCATCAAGTCGTAGAGGATGAGATTTTGGACAACATGGTACACCATCTATTTTTGCAACTGGTTCAGGGAGAAGGTCACTCTACGAAGCCAGATGATCCACTATATGTAGCATCATCTACTCCGTTGTATGAAGGTTGTACATACTCCGTTCTTCGTGCGTCCCTCGAGATACTTAACTTGCAAACAATTTATGGATGGAGTAATGTCAGTTTGGATGCGTTATTGAAGTAGGTATCAATTCAATTTGGCTTATGAATCATAATATTAATTGTTCTATTTTGAAATCAGACAAAAATATATGTTGGTGGTTTTTTAACTCACTTTTAAAAATATATGTAGGTTATTATCACAAATGCTTCCAAAAGGAAACAAATTGCCAACTAAGAGAGAGCAAGCAAGACATTACTTGACATCTCTAGGAGGCCTCCATTATGTCAAGATCCATGCATGTGTCAATGATTGTGTCTTATTTCATGGGATTCATGAGTTCGCACGAGAGTGTCCTGTTTGTGGTGAATCAAGATACGAAGTGGAGATGAAGTCAATGGATGTGCCTCGTAAGGTTTTGCGACATTTTCCGATTGTTCCACATATAAAACTTATGTTCAAGTGTAAGTCTATTGGAAAGCTCATGCCATGGCATGCTAGTCATCGTTCAAGTGATAGAAAATGAAGGATCCCTACAGACACACTGGCATGGAAACATATAGATAATTTGTGGCCCGTTTTCAAAGAAGAGCCAAGAAATTTGAGATTTGGTTTAGGTATGGATGGAATCAATCCATTTGGCATCAAAAGCACATCATACAGTGTATGGCCAGTGGTATTGGTGAACTATAATATTCCTCCATCCATGGCAATTAAAAAGGGACATGTAATGTTGTCCCTTCTGATTCCTGGAAAGCACAAGGTAAAAAACATGGACATTTACTTAGAGCCTTTGATTGAAGAGTTAGAAATGTTATGGGAAGGTATTGAGGTGCAAGATACAAGTGCATCTGCATCCTCTAGAGATTTCACATTGAAGGCCATGTTGTTGTGGACCATGCATGACTTTCCAGGATATGGAGACTGTTCAGGTACATGTATATAACTCTATATTTGAAATTCAATACTTGAATCAATTGCGTTTTATTAATTCACTTGTTTTTTTCAGGTTTAACCATATCAGGATATCATGCATGTCCTATTTGCGGTCCCTCTCTAGTTTCCTCTAGGCTGGCACGTTTAAAGAAGGTTATCTACGACAATCATCATCGATTTCTTCTTCTTGACCATCCCAAATATGTTCTCCCTACTAATGGAATGACTTCACAATCTCTAACCATTCGAGATTGGAAGGAGAGATGGATTAATGCCGACAGCCACCCTCTACTCGGCATGAGTCGGTAAGAAGTGCATTTCTCTCGATTGACTTTAAAGTATTTAGCATGATGAATTGTTTACATAATATATTGTTTGTTTGTTAGGTTCTCTATATTTTTTCGTCTTCCGTACTGGACTGAACTCAAGATCAATCACCTGTTGGACCCCATGCACATATTCAAAAATGTTGTATCTACATTATGGGATCACTTGATAGGGGCTCGTGATTTAGTTAATGTAAGGGAGGATTTACGTAACATTGGTCGCATGAGATGAGCCTGGCCACGCATTGGACCAAGAGGAAAGATTGAGCTACCCCATGCACCTTGGATGTTGTCAAAGAACGAGGAAAAAATAGTGAAGGAACAAATATATAGCTTTTGAACACCCACAGGATGTATGAGATGTCTCAAGGGAGCCTTCATAAAGAAAAAGAAAAGAGGTGTGGAGCAACTATCTAGTTTGAAGTCCCACAATTGGCACAAAATGATTTAAGTAAGGGTATCTCTAACCATGAATATAGTAATTAGTGAAGTAACTATGTGTAAACTTTGGGGTATGGTGACTTTTTCCTCAACTAATCATTTGATCTATGAATATTGTTTACATTCAGTTCATACTTCCTATTAGCATATCCCATTGTGTATCCAAAGATGTACGCGATATCATTTACAAGATGGGAGAGCTTGTGAGGTGTGTATACATTGTATTTTTTCATTATATATCTTTGAATTTCTACACAAAAATAAACAATTCTCAAATACATCCTGACATCAGATACGTGAGCTCGAAGGAAATTGATCCAAACACATTGCAAGAAGCTCGCGTATTATCTGTTAAGGTGGTTTGTTTGGTAGAGAAAATTTTTCCTCGATCCATTTTGACTACTCAATTACATTTACTCGTACATTTGATTGATGAGATCGCACTTTGTGGAGCAGTTCATACAAGGTGGATGTTTTTTCTTGAGCACTTCATAAAAACCTTGAAAGATTTTGTGAGTCAAAAAGCACGGTCTGAGGGAAGCATGGCTGAGGGTTGGTTAGTGCAATCATCCCTTGTTTATATCTTTGAATATCTTGATGAAGTGGATCCCTCTCAACCACGACTATGGAAAGATGATGAAGACTTGAGGATGACCTCTATAGTACCTCAAGGAAAAGGAATGAGTAAAGTGCTAACAAAAGAAGAACTTCGTAAGTTAAATAGTTTTTGTGTGCTCAATAGTGATGTAATGAGCAAATGGGTGACACTATATAATTAAGCAAGGGCAAGAAGAAAAAGCGAAAGACAAGAATTTCGCACTAGATATGGACGTAATGTCTCATTTCCAGATCATCTAAATGTGCTCCCACGTCATATTGATATAGATTGGTTACATGAGGAAATGGAGAGAATGGAAAAAGAGGAAATTAATATATCTCAAGAAGAGTGGGAATACGCACGAGATTGCTTATCAAAGGTGAGACATACTATCAATTAGTTTGCTTCTATAAGTTTTATTTTATATAAATAATTGACATTTTTGATCTTTTATCTTTTACTACTAGTGCACATTATTCAATGCGCTTTGGTGTGAGAGTAAACATCTTCGAACTCAACATATAGATGAAAATAGAAATACCCAAGATTGTGGTGTCCTTGCTCACTTCGAGGATGCCAATGGTACCATGGAAGGTTATTGTGGCTTGATCCAAGATATTCTGAAGCTTGACTTCAGACGATTCTTTATATATGTACTCGATGTGAAGTGGTTTAAAGAAGTGGTAACAAATGGTGAGCATTGCATAATCAGACATCATCCAAGTGGTTTTGTAATCATTGACTCTACAAAATTTCACCAAAACAAGAATGACACATTAGTACTACCTCAACAATGCGAGCAAGTATATATGCAAAGGCTAATTTTTTAATATGTATACATGTGATACATATACACAATATAATAAGTATTTAAGTTTCTTGCTTTTTTTTTTCAAATATAGGTTGTGTATCATCCAATGGTAAACAATAACCGATGGTGTTATGTCATCCCTATATCTAATCGTTCAAAACCAATATATGGTAATATTACCGACATGGAGATAGCAGATGATAATCCAACAATTAATGATGATGTGCATGATGACACCATAATGGATGATATGCGTGATATAGTACAAGATGAACCTCGGGAGGATGTTCAAGGAAACGCAGAAGAAGACAACAATGTGATTGTCGATGATATTGATGAAGTTATTGAGCAATATAGCAACACATCTGATAGTGGGATAGACTTATTTGTTTTGTTACCTCTTGGTAACATAGACCTAGAAGTAGATAGTTTAGCAAGGGCTGATCTCATTGAAGATGAGATGGATCATTCAATGTAATATACTTAATTTGCTTAATGATTCAATGTGTATTCTTAATTCTATGGTTTTTATCATGTGTACACGTGCATACTCAAGAATCAATAGTCAAATTTAAAGCTAAATTGAATTTTCCATAATAAAAAGGAAGTATTTTTTATCATCTTCAAGTATAGAAATTACGAGATACATATTGCAATGCTTGCTACTAATTGTAAGGTTTCTGTCGCTTGCCCCTAATTACTTATATCAGGCTTGTCAATTGGAGGAACTGCCATTCATTAGAGAGCAATGAAAAAGTAATTATTAACTCATTTTTTAAATTCAATGATTCAATGTGTATTCTTAATTCTATGGGTTTTATCATGCGCACACGTGCATGCTCAAGAATCAATTTTAGGTGGTCAAATAATTATTAACTTTGGTTTTTTAATTATATTAATTCCAATTTTAGGTGGTTAAATAATTGCACGTCTGTTGGCGCGTCTATATTGGTGTCTATTTGCACGGATATATAGACGCAAAATTTGCATCTATTTACATGCACTTTTACACGCACATATAGACACAATGATAGACGCGCCCGACTTTGCGCGTTTAACATGCGCTTCTATGCCTCATTTCTGTTGTAGTGGGGGAGGAAATGAGGGAGGGAGAGGGAGGAAGAGAGAGAGGGAATGAGAGAGGGAGAGAGAAAGAGAAAGAGAGGGAGAGAAAGAGAAAGAGAAAGAGAAAGAGAGGGAGAGGGAGGGGGTAGGAAATGAGAGAGGGAGAGAAAGAGAAAGAGAAAGAGAGGGAGAGGGAGAGGAAGAGGGATGGGGAGGAAATGAGAGAGGGAGAGGGGGGGAGAGTGCATTCTCTCTCTCTTTTACTTTTGCTTATATGATTTGTGTATATATATTGAGAGAGGGAGAGGAAATGAGAGAGAAAGAGAGGGAGAGGGAGAGGGAGGAAATGGGAGGGGGAGGGAGAGAGGGAGAGGGAAAGGGAGCGAGAGGGAGAGGGAGGAAATTGAAGAGGGAGGGGGATGAAATGAGAGAACGAGAGGAAGGGAGAGTGTATTCTCTCTCTTATTTATTTATTTTTTGTATAATTTGTATGTAATGAGAGAGGGAGAAGAAATGAGGGAGAGGGAGAGGGAGAAAGAGAGGGAAATTAAAGAGAGGGAGAAGGAGGGGGAGAGAAAATGAGAGAGGGAGGGGGAGGAAGAGAGAGAAAATGAGAGAGGGAGAGGGAGAGGGAATGAGAGAGGGAGAGGGAGAGGGGGGAGAGACGAAAACATAATAGGGAAATGAGAGAGGGAGAGGGAGGGAGAAGAAATGAGAGAAGGAGAGGAAGAGAGCATAAGGAAATGAGAGAGGGAGAGGAGAGAGAAAAAAGAGAGAATGAGAGGAGAGAGAAAAAGAGATAAGATGTTAAACATAATAAGCAAATAGAGAAAAAGAGGGTGTGGGTGAGAGTGAGGGCGAGGGAGGGAGAGGAAATGAGAGAGGGAGAGGAGAGAGAAAAAGAAATGAGAGAGAGAGAAGAGAGAAAAAGAGAGAAATATCATTAAACCTAATGGAAAAATAGAGAAAGAGAGAGTTAGGGTGAGGGAGGGAGAGGAAATGAGAGAGGGAGAGAAAGAAAGAAAGGGAAATGAGACAGGGAGAGGAGAGAGAAAAAATGAGAGAGGGAGAGGAGAGAGAAAAAGAGAAAAAATTATTAAATCTAATAGAGAAAGAGAAAAAGAGAGGGTCAGGGTGAGGAAGGGGCAGGAAATGAGAGAGGGAGAGAAAGAGATAAAGGTAAATGAGAGAGGGAGAGGAGAGAGAAAAAAATGAGAGAGAGAGAGGAGAGAGAAAAATCATTAAACCTAATAGGGAAAGAGAGATAGAAAGAGAGGGCAAGGGCGAGGGAGAGAGAGAGGAAATGAGAGAGGGAGAGGAAGAGAGAAAACGAAATGAGAGAGGGAGAGGGAGAGAGAAAAAAATGAGAGAGGAGAGAGAAAAACTATTAAACCTAATAGGGAAAGAGAGAAAGAGAGGGTGAGGGCGAGGGAGGGAGAGGAAATGAGAGAGGGAGAGGAGAGAGAGAAAAAGGAAATGAGAGGGAGAGGAGAGAGAAAAAAATGAGAGAGAGAGGAGAGAGAAAAAGGAATGAGAGAGGGCAAGGGAGGGAGAGGAATGAGAGAGAGAGGAGAGAGAAAAAGAGAGAGGGAGGGAGAGGAATGAGAGGGAGAGGAGAGAGAAAAGGAAATGAGAGAGAGAGAGAGGAGAGAGAAAAATAGAAATATCATTAAACCTAATAGGGAAAGAGAGAAAGAGAGGGTGATGGCGAGGGAGGGAGAGGAAATCATAGAGGGAGAGAAAGAGAGAAAACAAAATGAGAGAGGAAGATGAGAGAGAAAAAATGAGAGAGAGAGAGAGAGGAGAGAGAAAAACCATTAAACTTAATAGGGAAAGAGAGAAAGAGAGGGTGAGAGCGAGGGAGGGAGAGGAAATGAGAGAGGGAGAGGAGAGAGAAAAAGGAATGAGAGAGAGAGGAGAGAGAAAAGGAAATGAGAGAGAGAGAGGAGAGAGAAAAAGAGAAATATCATTAAACCCAATAGGGAAAGAGAGAAAGAGAGGGTGAGGGCGAGGGAGGGAGAGGAAATGAGAGAGGGAGAGGAAGAGAGAAAACGAAATATTATGTGCTAGGTACTGAGTACTAGGTAGTAAATACTAGTGTTCTATGATACTATACGCTAGGTCATAGAAAAAGAGAGAGATGGAAGGAGAGGATAACAATCTAAGAAAAGAAAAGAATGATAACAAAAACAAATCACTTTTTGTAACGTAGACAAAATGGAAAACGAAGAAGGTCCTGTTGTTCAAGATCGTGAGGAGTATCTTAATCAGTGTGTCCCATGTCCTTGCTCTCAATGCAAGCTGGCAATTAGACAAAAACACCGATTGTCTATAGAATACGTACGATGATTTGGCGAGTTTCAATCTGAGATCATTGATCAGGCAATTGCAGATTTTTAGCAAACGGTAATTTGAAGTTAATATCAATCATGTATTGTACTCGTAAGCTAATTGAATACCATATACAATAAGATTGGGTCTCGCTGGCAAATTTTCTATCCAGGGAGGTGATGTCTCGTCCCAAGGGGGAGTGCACTCTTTGCGGCCGATTAGAAGAGTACATGGGCGTGTGATGGATGGAGTACAGGAGCCAATCCACCACTCGCAAGGGTAATCTATACCGTCAATACTAGAGAAGATAGGCAACCTTCTAGACCTACCTACAATCTTGGAGCCTGAGATGGAGGCAATGATCGATGTATTGATTCCCATGGATGTCGAGACTTTTGATCCGCTTAGAGAGGAAGCATCCATACCATTATATGATGGGTGCCGAGTATCTCGAACACAATATTTGTGAGTTTGGGAATCTCCCAATTTCCATTTTTTGAGTACTAAAAAGGTGGGACCCGGATAACATGCCCATAAGTTTCTCAAAACCATATGATGTGACCTATCATTGGAAAGCGCTTGAAAAATGGAATGTAATGAGCTATAGAGCACTTAATTTGGAGTTATAGTGTTCAAGTTATGACAAATCCAAATATTTGACCATGTGTCCCAAACTTATGGGAAATTCCCATATTCTCCAATATGGTGTTCTCGGCTGAAGACAGTGCTTGCACTCTTAAGTGTGCAAGCAAAATACAGGTGGAGCGATACGAGTGTGACCGAGTTGTTCAGGTACCTTGTACATACGCTTCATTGATTATTTTTTTCGCACTATTATTACAAACATTTGTGCTTTTTCAAGGTATTTTATGATTTTTTTCGGGTTATTGAAATATCATATATTACCACCTGCAAATAACATGCCTGAGTCTCGTGATGATGCATGATATGTTTTACGGAAGCTTGGCATGGACTACAATAACATCCATGCATGTATCAACGATTGCATACTGTTTTGAGGAGAATACGAGACTATGGAGACCACATCATAGGAAAGAGAGACACTATAGGGGCACGAATGGATTTAAAGGAGGTAGGTAAGATGGAGGCGCTTTGGCCGCAGTCGAGTGCTAATGGTCGCGTGCAGCTTCCTCGCGCTCCTTGGGTTGTCCACTAAAGAAGAGCACATTGTGAAGCAAGTAATCAAGTCTATCCGCACTCCGACGGGTATGATGCGTTCTCTCAGGTCTGCATTTTCTAAAGATGACCAATTATTAGGGGTAAAATCCCATGATTGGCATAAGATATGTCAGGTTTGTACTACGAATGGATTGTAATTAGCGTGGGCATTTTGCTATTTGGAATGTAGCCATTATTTATAATGCTTTCTCATTTGTGGTAGTTTGTAGTACCGATCGCGATCGTAGGATGCCTTACTCTAGAAATACGCGGGGCCATTTATAGGTTGTCGACTTTGGTGCAATGGATCTCATAGAAGGAGATTAAGACATCCTCTATTGAATCCGCGAGGCGGGGAGCAGTGGAGACTGTCTGTCTCTTTGAGAAATACCTGCCCACGAGCATGCTCACGATACAAATCCACCTTCTTGTGCATCTTGTAGATGAAGTGGAGATTGCTGGACCTGTCCATGCGCGATGGATGTTCTTCTTGGAGCGCTTCATGAAAACCCTGAAAGGCTTTGTGTGACAACGAGCTTAGCCAGAAGGTAGCATGGCCGAAGGTTGGTTGGTGTCTGAGGCACTAGTGTATATTTCACAATGGCTACCAACGGTGGAACTGGACAATGAAATGCTATGGTCGTTGAAGGATGATGATAGACTGACTGTAGATGTGGTGGTTGGAAATGGGGTAGAAAAAAGAATGGATGTCTCAATGGAAGAGAAGGTGAATCGCTTTTGTATGTTGCACCATGCCTCTATGGAGACATGGCTCGCCAAGTACTAGATTGCTAGGCAAGATTGAGAGGAAGCGCGAGATGGATTTCGACGTAGTATGCGTCATCAACCGATTCGATATCCCGAAGGCATGGAGGAGATGCCGCGGTTTATGTCAATGTGATGGTTGCATGGAGCTTTGACCGCACCGTCTCGCAAAGAGACAGAGGTCTCAATGGAGGAGTGGAAATTCTCAAGGGGATGTAGTCCAAAGGTGATGAGGGGTTTAGAATCTGTCGTATCTAAATTTTATATGTGACATCTAATTTGAGTGTTTCAATGTACAGTACAAAATATATAGTGCAACGTGGTCACGCGGACGGTATTTTCGCGTGGAGCGTATTGACAAAATGCGCTCCACAATGGACTGTGGTATCATGGCAAGGTTCGAGCAAGAGAGCCGACGGCGAGCAACGAATCCAAACACGGTTATGGATGAGATGGAGTATTTTGGAAACTTGCAAAGTATTGTTACGGTGGATTACCGTAGCTTCTCCATGATACTATTCGATGTGTAGTGGTTCAAAGTGGTACTTGGAGGAGCTGACGAGGTCTATCTGGATTTCTCGAAATAGATTCCGAAAAAAAATGGATGGATTTGCGTGACACCTTTGTGTTGCCGGACCATTGTGAATATGTGCATGGACTCATTTGCTTGCTAATTGTATTACGACATGGTTTATGTCACAATGGTTTGAACTCTCTTGTATGTGTTTGTGAACAGGTAATCTTCTATCCAAACCCTCGACAACCTCGATGGTGGTATGTTATACCTTCAACTCCCCGAAGTGCGAGAGTATATGATCAAAGCGATGTTCTGAGCAAAGATGAAGATAATATGCAAATAGAGGGGTCAATATTGCAAGGGGTGGAGGCTGTCGAAAGCTTGGAGCCAGCATCAGCTAACAATGATGGAAATATAGGAGTCTAAGAATTCTTTGAGAACGAGGTGGACTCATTCTTTTGTGGTGACATGTCTATCGACCTTCCAGTGTATGCAGAGTTGTGTCAATATATTAACATGGGACCATAGGATACTTCATACTTGGAGCATCCACTTACTCAATTCATTGACCAATCGCTTATAAGGGTACATAAGATATGCATTTTAAGTGAGATTTTTTTTAAATGATTTATATTACTGTGCTTTGTATGATTTAAATTGATTATTCTAACATCATTTTTTGTCTCTGCAGGTGATATTTTCAGGATGAGTCGAGGGATGAGCGATGAGGAGTTACAAGACGCATGACTCCAGACCAGATCGCGAGATTCAAAGAGAAGGCAGACCAGGAGCTGTCTCGGTCTTCGTCAGGGTGCTCTGCTAGATCTGCTTCAGGGCGATCGGATGCTTCGGCTTCGAGCAGACAAGCTCGACGCTCACGACTTGGGCCAGAGGGAGAGAGTGCATCGGGATCAGGGGATGCTGCAGAGATACAGAGGCAGTGAGCCCGCGGTCGACACGGGATACAGGTGCGACTCTTCACTCTCGTGGCTCTTCCAGGAAGCATGGCTCAGGCTCAGGTGGATACTGTGGAGACACGGACGCGGTATCTCTGTCTCATCGTTCAGCTGGAGCTGTGTCACCTCAGTGATTTGTCACACCTATGGGGACGTCTACTCTAATTACTCCGGCTTTTGCTTAGCCGTCAACTGGTGGCACCCCTGTGGGTGCCACTCCGAGAGATATTACCCCAGTCGGTACATTGGATGCACAGGGGTCTCCTGGATATGCCCAGGAGCGTGGGCGTAGATGGGAGAGGACCCATCTTAGGCAGACTCCAGGGGGTTATGGATATCTAGTCGATAGTAGATCAGGAGCCATCATCATGAATGATGAGGGGAGGAGGGTGATGGCTCGCATGAGAGAGTTGTGCCAACAAGTTTTTCGGCACAACGTCTTGGATCATTGGAAGAACACACCGGAGGGGAGCAAGGACTACATAGTAGCATCCTT
This sequence comes from Lygodium microphyllum, assembly GCF_053477565.2. Classification (NCBI taxonomy): domain Eukaryota; kingdom Viridiplantae; phylum Streptophyta; class Polypodiopsida; order Schizaeales; family Lygodiaceae; genus Lygodium; species Lygodium microphyllum. The sequence continues at coordinate 114,502,022 of NC_141145.1, forward strand.
GCACGAGGAGTTTCCGGTGCTAGCCTCAGTAGATAGATTCTCTACGGGCTGGATGATGGATTGCATGCATGCATACATGTCACATAGACAATCCGACGCACGCAAGGCAATCAAGAGTGGGGCTGCCAAGCCCGAGTGGTTAGATGCAGATGACTGGCGCCAGCTGAGGGAGGAGGCTACAGATTCTCTAGGATGTTGGAGTCAGCAGCGTGAGGCGGCAAGAGCACCACTCGAGGCCGGAGTGGTCCATCATCTTGGGAGTGGCGCCACATGACATATTTGGAGGACTTTGTAAGTTTCTCTTTTGTTTTGCTTGTTTATTTTTTTAAAATATTCTTTGTACTGACAATCATGTTTCTAACAGTTAGCATTTTTTTTCTTTGCAGCACTCCATTATAAATCGCAATCCGACTGGCCTTGAGACTCGATATGCAGAGAGGCATGGTCTCACTGTATTGATCGACCGATTGTATAGACGCAGCGGCCCTGTAAGTCACTCATCTTTCTTGTCCGTAGTTACCATGAGATATTTGAATGCATTATTGTATGGTGGACTGATGTGTTGTTTCTTTTTTTGCAGAGTCCGTTCAATGCTCCTTTGCGGCGGGACGAGCTTTCGGGGGACGAGGATATGTAGCTCGCCCTTAGATCCCTAGAGCTCACACATCTTTATTTTTGAGTCGCCTAATCTATGTAGACATTTTCTATGTATTAGTGATATCCTGTCATGATTGTACCAATCGCTTACTATGCGATCATATATTTATTTCATGTATTAGTTTTATGATTTCAGTATACATTGTTTATGTTTGCAAGCGCATTGTACACAGTAGTGCAGAAACTATTTTGTATGGCTCTCATAAAGCACACAGTGCTATATCTGCCCTGCCACAAATTTTTTTTTTCCTTGTTACCGTCGCTATCAGCATCACAAATTTTACTGCTCGTGTCGTTATTGGCGTCGTTATTTACGTCGCAAACCGTCGCTATCAGCGTCGGTATTGGCATCGGTATCAGCGTCGCATTTACGACGCTGATACCGATGTCAATACCGACACTGATAGCGACGGTGATACCGACTGTTCTATGGCGTCGCCAATAACGATGCTTTTTGCGACGACGGGGGTAAATTTTGTTATTTGCATTTTCGTCGCTTTAAATGTCGGTATAAGGCCTATATCTTGTAGTGGAATGGGGGTATTTTGCCGCAAAGAGTTTGAGAGAGAGTGAACGAGATCATGGCTTTGGGAGGGAGAGGGCGAGGAAGAGAGAAACAGAGAAGGCGAGCTTATCATTATTGCCGCCATCGTTCCATGAAGAAGAGGGAGAAGTGCACGAAAAAGAAAGAGGGGACATCGTGAGGAGATGAAGAATCCATCCTCATGCATTTGTTGTAAGTGCATTACCTTCTCTTGGTTTGTTCTTGTTTTTTCTTCTTTTCTTTTGTTTGTTTTTCTTGATAATGAGGTGGATTGAGAGAGAGAGAGAGAGAGAGAGAGAGAGAGAGAGAGAGAGAGAGGGAGAATAAACATGAAAAATAATAAAGAAAGAGAGAAAGAGAGGGAGAAAGGGAAGGAGAGAGGAGAATGAGGTGAGTTTGAGAGAGAGTGAACAAGATCATGGCTTTGGGAGGGAGAGGGCGAGGAAGAGAGAAATAGAGAAGGTGAGCTTATCATTATTGCTGCCATCGTTCCATGAAGAAGAGGGAGAAATGCACGAAAAAGAAAGAGGGGACATCGTGAGGAGACAAAGAATCCATCCTCATGCATTTGTAGTAAGTGCAAATTTACCTTCTCTTGGTTTGTTATTATTTTTTCTTCTTTTCTTTTGTTTGTTTTTCTTGATAATGAGGTGGATTGAGAGAGAGAGAGAGAGAGAGAGAGAAATAGAGAATAAACATGAAAAATAATAAAGAAAGAGAGAAAGAGAGGGAGAAAGGGAAGGAGAGAGGAGAATGAGTGAGAAAACAACGAGGGAGCAAACATGAAATGAAGAGTGCAGAGAAAGGTGGATAAAAGGGTAACGCAAAGCGGAGAAGGATAGTGGAAAGAGAGAGAGAGAGAGAGAGAGAAAGGAAGGAAAAGAGGAGAATGAGTGAGAAAATAACGAGGAGGCAAAGAGAAACAAAGAGAGGGGCAACAAAAGAAAAAGAAAGAGAGGAGAGAGAGAACATGAAACAGAGAATGAAGGGAGAGGTGGATAAAAGGGTGAACTAAAGAGAAGAAGAATAGTGGGGAAAAAAAAGAGAGGTAGAAAGAGAATTGGAAAAAAGAGACAAAAAGAGGCAGAAAAAGAGAGAGAAAAAAAATAGAGAGTGAGAGAAAGAGAGAGAAAAATGGAAAGAATGAGAGAATTAGAGAGAATAAAATTATAGAAAGAGAATGGTAGAGGGGGAAGAGAGGCATGAAGAGGGGTGGGGAGAGAAAGTCTTTCAATGCCTTGTTTTACGAGTTTTTTATTTTTGATTTTGATTTTAGCGAGATGCATTAAGTATGAATGGAAAGGTAAAGAGAGAAGAAGTGAGAGTGGAGTGGGAATATGGAGGGGATAAAGAAACATTTATAGAAATAGAGGGGGAGAGAAAAGTAAAGAAAGATGAAGGGAGACAAATAAACAAAGAAAAAGAGGATGAGAACAAAAAGCAATTGCTTGTCGTAAGGTAGACAAAATGAAAAATGATGATGGTTGTGATGTCCAAGATTGCGAGGCATATCTTAGTCAGTGTGTCTCGTGTCCTTGCTCTCAATGCAAGCTGGTAATCAGATGAAAGCATCGCTTGTTTATAGAACATGTTGTCGGTGTGTTTGGGGTCGAAAGTCTGCTGTGGGGGTAAGAGATAGCAGGGTGAAGGGAGATTTCAAGAGAGGAGAAGACAAAAGAGAAGGGGTTGAAAGAAATAGAAGATGTACAAGAATACTCATAAAGTTAGAGCATGTCAGTTTATTTCTGCATTATGAGAAGACAAATCTCTTGTAGACAAAAACTTACATAAAACAATAACTTCCTCTATGCTGCTCAGACTGCCAATCTGATGCTTCCATTGGCTCTGAAAGGGGGATAAAATACCATGACACCTAGCCAAAATTTTGCCAAATCACTCCGTTTTCATCTCCCACTTCTTTGGAGTGATGTTCACTGCCTGAAAATAGCGATCACGCATCGTGCGATTTCACAATCCTTCATTTTACATAAAATCCTCTCAAAATGGCTGAAAGCTACCTACTTTCATTTACATGTCATCCTATTCTAGAAGTTGTCTATAGTTCTCTAATTTTTACAAGAGATAATATCTAAAATATCAAAAATTGGCTAAACTTGTCCAAAAATCTAATATTTTTGAACCATCCATACTATGGACATTGACACTAATGTTTAAAATGACATTGGCTCTCTAGATCAATAAGAAAGCCGCACTCCAGCATTTTTTACACTGTGACCGCGTAGTAACACGATAACGTATGACGCTTCGACGAGTTCCAATCAGAGATCATTGATCACGTGATCTGAGAGTTTGAGTGAACGGTAAAAAAAGTGTGTATCAATCATGTCTTACATTTGCAAACTAATTGCATATCATATACAAAAACATTAGATGTGGCCATAAAATTTATATAGGGAGGTGACATCTCATCCCAAGAAGGAATGCAGATATTGCAGATATTTAGAAGAGTTCGTGGGCATGCAATGGATGGAGAGACTGAGCCAATCCACCACTTGGAAGGCACGACTCAGTCTATACAGTCTATACAGTCCACCACTTGGAAGGCACGACTCAGTCTATACAGTCAATACTAGAGGAGAAATGCGCCCTTTCAGACCTTCCTTCAAACTTGGAGCCTAAGATGGAGGCAATGTTCGATGCATTAATGCCCATGGATGTTGAGGCATATGATTCGCTAAGAGAGAAAGCATCCATACCATTATATGATGGGTGTTCATTATCTCACCTGAAGATGCTGCTTACACTCCTAAGTGTGCAAGAAAAATACGTGTGAAGCGATGCAAGTGTGAGTGAGTTGTTTAGGTATATTCCACGTATGCTCTCTTGATTTTTTTCGGCACCATTATAAAAAATATTTTGTGCTTTTTCAAGGTGTTTTATGATTTTTTTTCAAGTTCCTGAAGTATCATATATTACCACTTGGAAATACCATGCCTGAGTCTCCTGATGATGCACGATATGTTTTATGAAAGCTTGGTATGGACTAGAAGAGCATCCATGCATGTGTCAACGATTTCATGTTCTTTTGAGGAGAGTACGAGACTATGGAGACATGTCCTAATTGTGATGCTCACATGTATCGATAGGACTTGCAAGGCAAAACCATCCCTCAGAAAGTTCTTAGACACTTTTCACTTATCCTGTGTATACGTCACATGTTTTGTATGTCAGGCATGGCAGGTTTGACAATGTGGCATGTGTAGAATAGATCCACAGATGGAGTCCAACGAATATCAGCGGATTCACGCGCATGGAGTCACAAGAATCTTTGGCTCGGTCTTGCTATGGATTTTGTGAACCCATTTGGTCTCCACTCAACTTCTTATAGTGTGTGGCATGTAGTCCTTGTTATCTACAATATAATGCCATGGCTTTCTACGAAGAAAGGACACCTAATCATTAGCTTGCTCGTTTCTGGGCAATACAAAGTCAAGAATATGAACATCTATCTCTGATCATTAGTTGATGAGCTTAATATTTTGTGGGAGGAGGGGGTCACCGCCGAGGAAGATATGAGGAAGTGCGATGGTCAACGGTCTGCCAATATATGTGCCATTCTCATGTGGACCATGCATGACTTTTTGGGATTCAAGGAGTGCTCAGGTAAGTAGGCTTCTGTTCTTATTGGTGATATCTAACATAGCTCATTCAAGTTTATGTTGACTAAATAGGGGTGTTGGGACAGGTTTGGTTACCTCAGGTTATCATTCATGTCCATTATGTGGGCCAAAGTTAAGCTCTCGAAGGTCACGAACCGTGAAGAAGATAGTATATCAAGGACATACCGCTTTCTTGCTGGAGGGTCGTGAACTAAGGGAAGGTTTTCTTGGATGAACTCCAATACGAATGAACACCCAAAGGTGGTAGTAGTTTAAAATGATCCACACGGAATCACATCCAAACGTAATTGACAATTATTAATTTCCTACGAGTTGTCGTATTGGACCCACTTATAAATAAACCACTTGTTGGATCCCATACATATTTTCAAGAATGTGAGTAACTTACTACGGGACCACATCACAAGAAGGAGAGACACTGCAGGGGCACGAATGGATTTGAAGGAGGTAGACAAGATGGAGGCACTTTAGCCATAGTCGAGCTGATGGTCACTTGCAACTACCTTGCACACCTTGGCTTTTGTCCAGTAAAGAAGAGTGCATTGTGAAGCAAATTATGAGGTCTATCTGCACCCCAATGAGTGTGATGCGTTCCCTCAGATGCACCTTTTCTAAAGACGACCAACTATCACGGCTAAAATCCCATGATTGTCATAAGATATATCAGGTTTGTACTAGGCTCAATTGTAAGTGACTTGCGTATTTTGCTATTTAGTGTCTAGTCGATGTTCATAATGCTTCTCCATTTGTGGTAGTTTGTACTATATGGATCACGATCGCAGGATACCTCACTCTAGAAACACATAGGGCGATTTACAAGTTGTTGAATTTAGTGCAATGGATCTCACAAAAGGACATCCTCTATTGAATCCGCAAGGCGGGGAGCAGTGGAGATTGTCTATCTCTTTGAGAAGTACATATCCACTAGCACGATCATGATACAAACCCACCTCCTGGTGCATCTTGTAGATGAAGTGGAGATTGCGGGATCCATCCATATGCAATGGATGTTCTTCTTGAAGTGCTTCATGGAAACCTTGAAAGGCTTTGTGTGACAATGAGCTCGACCGTACCAGAAGGTAGCATGACTGAAGGCTGGCTGGTGTTGGAGGTGTTAGTATACATTTCACAGTGGCTACCAATAATGGATTCAGACAACAAAAATATGCTATGGTCACTAAAGAACGATGATAGACTGATCGGAGATGTGGTGGTTGGAAATGGGGTATAAAAAAGGATGGATGCTGCAATGGAGGAGAAAGTGGATCATTTTTGTATGTTGCACCATGCATCCATGGAGACGTGGCTCGTTAGGTATAAGTAAGCACCATTATAGATGAGATGGAGTATTTTGGGAACTTGCAAAGTATTATCTCAATGGATTACCATACCTTCTCCATGATCATATTTGATGTGCAGTGGCTCAAAATGGTATTGGAAGGAGTTGAGAAACCATTTGGCTAGGTCTATCTGGATTTCTTTGAAATAGATTCTAAGAAAATATAGACGGATCTATGAGACATGTTTGTCTTACTGGCCCATTGTGAACAGGTACATGAACTATTTTTTAAATTTTTTTAACAATACAGCTATGCCACATATATTGAATCTCTCTTGTATGTGATTTGGAACATGTAAATTTCTATCCAAACCCCTGACAACCTCAATGGTGGTATGTTGTGCCTTCATCTCCTCGGAGTGTGAGAATATATGATAAAAGCAATGTTCCCAGCATAGATGAGGAGAGTATGCAGGTGGAGTGGTTGATATTGCAAGGGATAGAGATCAAAGATGGTTTGGAGCGTGTAGAGAAGGCAGATTCAGGTAACAATGATGAAAAGACAAGAGGCGAGGAATTCGTTTAGACCGAGGTGGATTCATCATTTTGTGGTGACCTCTCTATTGACCTTCCAATGTATGTAGAGTTGTGCTAGGAGATTGATATGGGACCATAGGCTACGTCATACTTGCAGCATTCACCTACTCAATTCGTTGATGAATCACTAATAAGGATACTCTAGAATATGCATTTTAAGTAACATTATTTTTTTAAGAGTTATTTTACTGTGCTTTGCTTGAATCTTTATATTTATTATGCTAACATCATTTTTTGTTTATGCAGGTAAAATTTGACAATATTTGGAGACATGGATGAGTCAAGGGATGAGTGATGAGGAGTTACAGGAGATATTCACACGTATATATCCAGATCAGATGACTCGATTCAGAGATATGACAGACTAGGAGTTGTCTCGAGCACCATCAGGCCATTTTGTTAGATCTACTTTGTTACACTCTGATGCTTTAGTTTCTAGTAGACAAGTTCAACGCTCCAAGAATGGGCCTCAACGAAGAGAGTGATTCTAAGGGGTGTTGCGGAGATGCGGATATTGTGAGCCTACAGTCTGCTTGAGATACATGTGCTACTCCTCGTTCTCGTACAGGTTCAAGAGAGAGTGGTTCATGTGGGTATTGTGGAGGCACCGATGCAATGTCTCCATCTCATTGTTCTGGTGCAGGTGTGTCACCTGTAGGATTTATCACACTTGTGGGGATATCTACTCCAGTGACTCCATCTTTTTCTCACAGTCATCTCTAGAGGTCTTAGCAAGTGGCACCCCTATGGGTGCTACTCCGAGAGATACCACCTCCATGGATACAATAGATGTACAAGGGTCTCCTGTTTATGCCCACGAGCATGATCGTAGATGGGAGAGGACACACCTTAGACATATCCCAGAGGGGTATAAATACCTCGTCATCGATGATAGGACAGGAGCCATGATTATGAATGATGAGGGGAGGAGGTTGATGTCTCACATGAGAGAGTTGTGCCAAATAGTTTTTTGGCACAATGTCTTGGATCATTCGAAGAATATACCTGAGGGGACTCTATGCATGTGGCAGCCTAGTAAGTCAATCATTTTTCTTCTCCGTAGTTACTATTTTTATTAAAATGCATTATGTATGGTGGATTGATGTGTAGTTGTTCATTTTGCAAAGTCCGTTCGATGCTCCTTTGCATCGGAATGAGCTTTCGGATGGCCAGGATCTATAGCTCACACTTGGATTTGTGGAGTGCACATCCTCTTCTTGTCATGTGATTTATGTAGGCATCTTCAATGTACTATGTTCTTATCATCATTTGTATCTTGCCATAATTCCATGAGTGTTCATCAACGATCTTGTACTTATTCTATGTTGTATCAGTCTTGTTGATTCAAGTACATTTTGTGCTCATCTTAACAACCATTGTGCACGTAACATTGTAATTCATTTATAGAGTATAAAGATATCACATAGTGTTATATCAATTTTTTTTCTTTGTAACCATCACTATTAGTGTTGCAAATTTATTGCACGCGTCCTTATGGGTGTCGCAATATGCGTCATAAACCGTTGCTATATGCGTCAGTATTTGTATCGCAAAACCGATGAAAATTGCAACGCAAATACTGACGTATATATCGATGGTTCTATGGAGATGCTAATACCAATGTGTTTAGTGATAACATAGGCAAAATTTTAATGAACATTTCTATCCCTTTGAATGTTGGCATGAGGCATGTATCTTGTAGTCTGAGCTATTGAAGTGGCTTACACTCATTTTTGTGGCAAATTACATGGCTAGTATTAACCCAAACCTAAGGATCATATTATCAAGCATCATTCTCAAACTCTTATTCACACACAATTGGGATTACAAAATTGAAAATGTTAGAAAGCCTCGTGCAATTAACGTGTAGACATTCAACCCATTTTGCAATTAATGTGATTGATAAAAACTACAATATGAATAATTTCTATCTACATTTTGAAATGTAGAAGTAAATAGAAACATTGCACTTTGTTGAAATGAGGCAACTTTTAATTATTTGGGATTAAGATCTATCTCAACCAACTATAACAAAGTGAGTTTATTGAAGTTAGATATAAAAGGACATTGCTATAACTTGCGTTGTTGCTATTTTCGTGGATAGTAGTAGATTATGTAATGACACCTCTGTTGGTATATAGTAATCTATATATTGATATGATAATTTTTTCTAAATGAGACCAATTTCAATTATTTGTGATTGGGGTTCATCTTAACCCAGTACAACAAATAAAGAGTTTATTGTAGCCAGATTTCAATGACCATGCTTACCACTTTTGTTATTTTATTTTTATGGCTTTTAACAAATTATATGTCAATAAAAATACTAGTATATAGGGACATGCATATAAAGAAAAAGTTTCACATATATATTGATGGTCATTTGGACCTATTTTCCAATGCATGTTTAGAGCCTTAGATTGGCATTGGTTTGGTAAGAAATACTTATAGTCAAAACTTTCACTTTACTCATTTTGGGATGAACAATATCTCAAGAGCAATGCGAACATGAAAAAATGATTGAGGTAATATCTTCCTATAATTGTGTCCAAGCCTGGATTATGGTCACCAAGTGCAAGTGAATTGTACCAGATTTGTGAGATGATAGAGCCCTAACATGCTCACACCTGACATAGTGATATTCTTGGATTGCATGCATAATAGTCACAACATATCGAAAGAAAGAACACAAAAATGGACAATTAGATACATTGCTCATATATTCAAATAGCACAGTCAATGTAGTATATACAAACCATCATGGTCTCTCAATGAGATGATCATGTGTATAAATAAGACTTAGGAAAGAGAATACATTCCAAAGTGTTACCATTCAAAGCAATACAACTCTTGAATCACTTATGTACTCATACCAACAACAGACAAGTGAGACCCTCGTAACTTCCTTTCTAGCCCTTTTATAGCATTTGTTACATGCAATGTCTTGAAGTTCTTCTACTACTATCATTGGCTAGACCATTGTCTTTTATTATTATGCCATTTCCATCAGTATTGATTGCTACTTTTAGTTGCTAATCTGCCATGTCCTAGTTTTAGTTGCTAATTTGCCTTGGCGGCTAGAAGTATCATTGATTGCTACTTTTAGCTGTTAATCTATCCCATTTGTTTTGTGCCTAACACATGGCACGCATGTTAGACTTGAAGTCATAGGAGGTTATTTTTCAATATTTGGGCATCTTCGAAAGTGGGTGTATAGTCCTAGGGTGCAACTATGGTGTTGGTGCTGACCAAGATTGTACAGATCTAGTTGTGGTAGATTCAAAGGGATGGGTAGAGTCATCAAAGAAGAAGGGGGCTAGGGTTTGAAGGGTACTAGTGGTAAGGGAGAAAGTGGGTTGTAGTTTAGATGGTGCCACTGGAGTAGATGTCCATGCACTTCTAGTGTAGCGGCGAGAAAATGTGATGGGTGAAGAGTTTTGCAACTAGGATTTTCATGTAGTAGGCACCCATTCAAATAGCCTATAAAAGATGATCTCACTCCCCTCTTACTAGCATGTGGTGATACTCTAGATGTTCAACCCATTCTGCTTCACTGTTAGTAGCATCCTCCAGCAAGTACATACACATGACATGCTTTGCAGATAAGGCCTCCACATGTGTTAGTCTCCCTTTGAATTGCTTCACCTCAGCATGCAACTTAATATTAGACTTAGGAAGCTTCACCTCTGGATGCTACTAGTCTTTGTGGGATCCTCCATTGACTTCTTCTATAGGAGGGCCTTAAGCATCAAATACTTGAGCTCGAGTATGGGGTATTTTTATTACAGGTGTAGGTTGGACCAACTTAGAAGAAGAAATAACACCCCGCTACATTGCCTAGTCTAAGGTTTTCTAAATTGATGGTGGGATGTGCTTCTAAATGTATTTTGCCTCCATGTTTGCATTAGCCAGTAGTTGGCTATGATCATTCTAGAGCTTTTTGACTCGCTTCAAGGTCTCATTTGTTTGTTGCTTAATTACAATCTTTCGTGAAGAGAAACCATTTCGGAACTTCAGAGAAAGCACAACTCCTACTCTAGTTGATGCACAAAAAGCTTTCTAAACTCAAACTAATGCACAAAAAAAAATCAAATAACCTCCAACTCCCTTGCTTCCTACCTAAAACCAAGTGTTGTTTGGAGTTGAAGTCCCACTTAATCACTCAATTTAGAGCGTGCAAGTACTCAAAGCTTGAATCGTTTGTCTTGGCAACGTAATAAAATTGTGAGAGCTTCTCGCTCAACCGCCAAGACCCATGGACTGCTTATTATAGTTTCAAGTATTTCAAGCCAAGTGCAATAGCTACCTCTCACATACCCAAGCGCACTCTCACACCTAGGAGTGTAGTGAGCTTATCTTAATGCCTGATCGAGTTGCCTTCTTCTAAGGAGAGCTGTGTGGCTATGGATGTGTAAGCACAAAAGATGATAGATTTTATGGAATGGAAAAAATAAAATTACCATGGAAGAAAGAGAAGAACTTGGTTTATTTGGTGGCTATGTCTTGGAAAATATGGGGGCTCTATGGCTATGCCTATGCTCAAAATAAAGAGAGAGGACCGGCTTTATGTGGCTATGGATTGGGAGAAGCTGGGGCTAGTAAGAAAATGACCATGGAAGAAAAAGAGAAGCTAGGTGGTGTGTGGCTATGGTTGAGAGAATCTTGGAGCATAGAGAGCTAAGAAGATTTGTGGAATGGAGGCAAAAGAATGACCAAATTGAAAGTACATCTTGCAAAAAGACACAAAAAAAGTATTTTATGACTATACATGTCATAATAAGAGGCTTTGGGAGAAAAAAGCTATTTTTGGATAGAGGGGATTTTTTTAAATTTTGGGTCACCTTTTTGAACGCCTAGTGGAACCCACCTGACATGGGGTGGTAAAAGTGGGGGGAAGGTGAAGGGGGGCATAAAGGGACAAGCCTCTAAGTGGTAGGGACAAGGAAAAAAAGGGAGTGGATAAAATGTGCACACCACCCCTCTCTTATTGGTCCACCTCAAATCTCTTGTCATTAGAAGATTCATTAACTCCTAAGGTAAAGGAACCTTTTTAAGTCCATATTCCCTCTAATGGCCAAGCTCTAAAGGCATGCCTTTTGATTCACTGAGGTTAGTGGTTAGTTGTGGGCTAGGGTGACCAAAGTCAACTAGGTTAGAGACTGAGACTATGCATCCATATTTGGATCATCATTCTAAGGCGGTAGTTGGAAACATGAATCTCTTAGTATAGCCTAAAATAGTTGCATTGCTTCATCCTAGGCATTGCACACTTTCTCTTAGAAGAACTCCTACAACTCCTCCTACAAGGCTCTCGAAGTGATGGACATAGAGTCTCTGGGATTAGTAGCCATTGCCATCTATTTGCACAAGAATATGGAGTCTATTTGCACCCGCTATGGATCTAGTCTTGGATGGAATCTGCAAAGCCCAAGTGGGTCTCTTTGTAGGCCAACCCTGATCTTGGAGTTCCTCCCATGCTATTGCTAAACTTAGACACGAAGAGCCTCATTTTCTTGTTGCATCTACTCTATTTCCATCCAAAGCGTCAAAGTGTGCTATTACACCTATTGGTGCCACTAGATTGCTCTTGCCACATACTTTAGGTGGCGTTAGGTCAATTAGGGGTAGAACTCTTTTGAGATAATCACTTCACTAGTAGAGATGGGATGTGTGTTCAATGTTGGAGTTAAGATGATTTGGATGGAAGCTTGAGTGATAATAGTAGCAGATTAGCTAGTAGAGTTGTCCACCACGAGGCTTTCTCGCTATGCTATGCTTTTGGCCCTCCAATAAGGAGTGTACCAATATAACATACTAAGACTTGAGTTGAAGCTTGCGCTCTGGTAGAAGCTAGAGTGTTCTATTATAGAGGTGGGTTGTACGGTAGCTTAGATGGTTTCCAAGATTGCAAGTTTTTCTTCATTAGTATCCTTTTTTAGACATCCAACAAAAATCGTTGCTAGCTCCTCCTGTACTACATTGGATTGTCTATCTATTTCAGCCTAGAACGGTAGCCTCCAAGGAAGAACACTAAGGGTGGTTGGTAACACTGATGGAAAGGGAGCAAACACAATTCAATGTGGTGGGAGGGGAAAAGATGAAGGTGAAGTCTTGGCCGCACATGACCTTCAATGACTTTACATTTAAGAGTAGGTCACTACACATTTGCACTGTACATGGAGTTAATCAAGAAGAACTTGGCATGGCCAAGCCATGACTAGGGATCATGTGGCAAGGAGAACATGGGGGGGGGAAAGAGAGAGAGAGAGAGATGGAAGAAGAGAGAGAAAGAGATATGGAGGAAAAGATAAAAATAGAGCAAGAGAGAGGGAAATAGAGAAACAAAGAGAGAATGAGAGACAAGGGAGAGAGAGAAAAGTAGAGAAAGAGGAAAAAAGAGAGAGATAAGGAGGCAAAGAGACCTTACATCTCATTTCTTTGTTTCTCAATTTTCTTATTTTCTCTCTTTATTTTTGTTTGTGGATAGATGCTTTGAGAGAGAGAGAGAGAGAAATGAAAGGAGAGAGAGAGAAAGAGATATGGAGGGAAAGATAAAAATAGAGTCAGAGAGAGGAAAATTGAGAAACAAAGAGAGAATGAGAGACAGGGGAGAGAGAGAAAAGTAGAGAAATAGAAAAAAGAGAGAGATAAAGAGGCAAAGAGACCTTGCATCTCATTTCTTTGTTTCTCAATTTTCTTATTTTCTCTCTTTATTTTTGTTTCTAGATAGATGCATTGAGGGAGAGGGAGAGAGAGAGAGTTGGGAAAGAAACAAAGAGGGAGAGAGACAAAGGGAGAGAGAAATAAAGAGAGGGAGAAACAAAGGGAGATAGAGAGGAAGAGCCAAAGAGGGAGTGAGGAAGGGAGAGAGAAACAAGGAGAGGAGGGAGAAGGAGGGTGAGGGAGAGAAACAAAAGTATGTTGTTTGTTGTAACATAGACCAAATAGAAATGATGATGGGCATGATATTTAAGATCAAAAGGCATCTCTCAATTAGCATGTCATGTATCCTTGCATTGAGTGCAAGTTGAAAATTTAATATAAATGTCACTTATTTATAGACCACGTGTGATGCTTTGGCGACTTTCAATCGATAATCATTAATTAAGTAATCTTGGACTTTGAGTTAATGGTAAGAAAAGAGTGTACCAATTACACTTTACATTCAAACTGTAATTGGATATCATATATAATAATACTAGATGTGTCCTAGAAATTTCTACAGAGAGGTTCCGTTCCGTTTGAAGGAATGAATCTATTGTGTATTCTAAGAAGAGTTTGTGGGCGTGCAATGGATGGAGTGCTTGAGCTGATAAACCCATTGGAGGATACATTACTAACTATGCCCTAGACACCAAAAGAGATGGTGGGCCTTTTGGACTTTCCTCTAAACTTGGAGCGTGAGATGAAGGCAATGACTCATGCATTACTACCTATGGATGCTAGGTCATCTTGCTTAAAGATGTTACTTGCACTCCTAATTATATAGGCTATATGGAGCGATGCGAGTGTACCCGAGTTGTTCAAGTACATACTACACTCCTTTGTCTTTGACTCCATTATAATAATGATTTTTAATCTCTTCAAAGGTGCTTGGGTATTTTTTTCAGGTTGCTAAAATATCACATACTGCCACCTGAAAAGATAATGCTTGAGTTTCATGATGATGCACAAACTGGTGTTACAGAAGATTGACATAGACTACAACAATATTCATGCATGTATGAACGATTGTGTGCTATTTCGAGGAGACTATGAGACTATGAATACATGTCTGAAGTGTGGTGCTTAAAGGTATTAGTAGGATTTGTAAGAACAAACCATCCCTCAAAAGGTTCTTAGACATTTTCTACTTATACTATATATACATTACATATTTCACACATTAAGTATGGCAAGCTTGACAATGTGACATGCACAAAATGGATCCATAGATGGAGTCCAGCAAATATTAGCAGATTCTGAGCATGGAGTCATATTGACTCCACATTTCTAAGCTTTGAATGAGAGCCAATAAATCTTTTTCTCAGTCCTACTATGGATGGGATGAATCTATTTGGTCTCCGCTCAACAATATAGTGTGTGGCTAGTAGTCCTTGTGAACTACAACATCCTGCCATGGCTTTCTATGAAAAAGGGACACCTAGTCCTTAGCTTGCTCATTCCTAGGTGCTGTAAAGTCTAGAACATGGACATCTATATCCTTGGCCTATCAGTTGCCTATTTGTGTATTTGATCCTGACTATCTCACCCTGCTCTACTGCTTTATTAAGCAGTCAAAATGATGGATGGGTCGCGAGCGCAAATAGAAGAGGCCTAAGGGGGCATTCTTGCTAAACCCCTCTGTCTATTGTAATTGGTTCCAAGAGCATACCATTCAAGGAGATGAAAGCTTCACTGTCCATGGATAGCATTAGAAGAAGATTGGCCACATTCTCATGGACTCCCATTTTTAGGATCACATCCTTGATGAAGTGCCATCTTACTTTGTCAAATGCTCTCTCTATTTCAAGTTGTAGGAATACAATCTTCTAGTTAGTTGAGACTGCCCACTTCCAAGCCATTATCATGTTTAGGGCATTGTCTGCTAAGTTCCTTTTACTAATGAAGTCATACTAGTTCTTATTCACAAACTGTCTAGTCAATGTGGGCTTTAGCCTTAGACCCAGGGTGATTATAGATTTCTTCCATGAGGGCGGGAGCAAACTTGTGTTCCAATAATGGTTTATCATGCTTGCAATAAGGAACTCTAAACCATTTGCTATATAGCAAAACAAGATAAGTTTACTAGACAAATTAGAGCATGTCTAGCAAAAGTCTCAACTAGTAAAAAGTGGATGTTTTGTTAGATATGTATATTATAGTAAAATCTTTACTAGATAACAAAATCAATCTAGAAAAAAATACAATATAGCTATTTGATTGAGTAGTAAAATTGTAAAGATTACTAGTTAGCAATTCCCTATAATTTATCATTTTTTAAATAACTATATAGTAATTTAATACCATAATTTCTCTATTTAGTAAAAAATCTTAATAAATTTTACTACATATGTAAACTAACAAAACTACTATTTTTCATCAAATTTAACTAAATATAACTCTATTTATCTAGTAAACTCCTCTTTCCAAGCTCATGAAAATGATTAATTACCATACAAATGATCCTAGTTTAAATGTAACAATATAATTAGTTGTATAAGGCATGAATAGTAAAGAATCAATGAAGAGAAATGATGCAAACAAGTTTACATATCATAAATTGAAGTTTTCATAAGAGGTTTTAATATAAATGTTTCACTCCAATAGGAGTACATAATCAAGACTTAGTGCATTGTTCGCACTTCTCGTAACAACAATCGTTTTTGTATAAATAAACCACTCTACAATAAGCTTTTTAATCACAAATGATTTTTTCTCTCTACGATCTCCTACAAAGGTGGCATCTCTCTTTATGATGTTGAAAGATGATTTCAATGATAAATATAACTCATCAATATTTTGAATGTAACAAAACTTCATAAGTATGGTCTCTTGATCTTCATCATCATATGTTTCCACCTACATAAGTTGAAGAGACATAAAGGGTAAGAAATACAATCCAGTATTATCACTTATAATCTATAATTGATAAATGTTCTAATATAAGTATAAACTTATACCACACAACCATTATGTATAAATGAGAAACAATTCAAAAATTCTATCTATCAAATTAGTGGTTATAATCCTTACTTATAAAGTAAATATTATAGTAAACATTTATAACATACTAAAGCAGTCATAAGATGAGATGATTGAACTCTTTCATGTTGTGACAAAGAATGAGATCTTCCAGAATCTTGGATAGAACTAAGACCCCACATTATGATCAACACATATATCAATATAAAGTTCTAATCTCAATCAAAAGAACAATAATTTTCCATAAGAGCATGCATTTTTTTAAAAAACTTTTTGTTCTCATGACTTATCTTTCTACTTTCAATGTTGGATTGCATTTTTTCAATCATGAAGGTGGCTTACACCTCGACCCTTGCCCTATGCATAGACATCCCCACCAATGCTAGGCCCATCAAACCTCTCGAACTAGCAATGGATAGCCTGTTGCCTATAGAGAGAGAGAGAGAGAGAGAGAGAGAGAGAGAGAGAGAGAGATTATTGCCCGCTACTCTCTTGCCCAGCTGCTTTGTTTCATGGTTGTGCTAGGTGCTTTTTGGCCTGCTCCAAATAGGACTAGATTTTGTTACTATACCTTAGGCAATGTTAAGAGAAAACCATCCTTTAGTGTATTTTTCCTAGGCAAGATTCTCAAAAAATTGGTTGAAATTAAAGCTCGTCTTGATGAAAACTAGAAAAATTTTGGCTCCCAAAACTGGTCGAGGTTAAGCCTTTTCCTTTTCTCCATTGGATAGGAAAAAAGTTTTTCATGATTAGGACCTTAGGCATGAGAGAGAGAGAGAGAGAGATGCTTTGCGGCTTGCTTACTGTAACTTGTCATGCGTCATATACACACACATTGTGTGTGTGTGTGTGTCTCTCTCTCTGCAGAGCACCAACAACTGTCTTTGTGAACTAACCAATGACTAGTCGTCCGCGCCCTCCTGCATGTAGGTTATACTATTCAACCACTTTTCTTGTAGAGAGAGAGAGAGAGAGAGAGAGAGAGAGAGAGAGAGAGAGAGAGAGCTCTAATGATGCCATGTGGCACTTCCAAAAAGCACTCCATTAAAGTGTTTGTGGGTGTTGCAGGAGGCTAACATGTGGCAATCCCCAAAAACATTCTCTTAACTAGCATTTTGTGCACACTTCAAACACATGGAATGTTAGGCTGCTTCATGGCAGCTTCGTATGGCAACTTTATTCTCAGAATCAGTCAATGTTGCAATCAGAGGCCACCAAAGGCTTGGCAGACATAGCGGGGGCAAATGATAATGGGAAAATGGATATTGTTGGTGTATCTATTGGCAAGAGGATAGTTTTACTGACATCATTCATGGGTGGGCCATGGCACACGTATCAATTATATCAGGATGCCATGGCTATAGTGCAATGCAAGGGGAAACCTGACCTCTTTATAACAATGCCATAAAATCCAAAGTGGTGGGAGATAACTAATGCTTTGTTGCCTGGGCAGAGTGATTATGACCATCCCAATTTGACGGCTCGCATGTTTTAAAAAACCATACTAATTTAATGTACACGTTGTTACAAAATTACCTCTTTGGAAAGGTTGCGGTCTATGTTACTATGATAGAATTCTTAAAGAGGGGGCTACCACATTCTCATACTTTGCTAAGTTTAGAGCGGTCTTTTAAACCTTCTTGAAGCATATCATTATGATAGACTGGTTTGTGCTGAGTTGCTGGATAGAATTAAGTTTCTAGACTTATTTGAGATGATTTAAAAATGCAACATTCATGGCCCTTGCAGAGGATTGAACCCCAAGAGTCTTTGCATGGAAATGGTAGATGTACTAAAGACTACCTGTGAAAATTCGTGGGCATGACAACGATTGATAGTTATGGCTATCCCATCTATCAAAGACGAGATGATGGAAACTCAGTGATCATAAATGGTAATGTTATTGATAATCAATGGGTTATTCCATATAATCCTTAGTTGACTAAGAAATACAATGCACACATAAATGTGGAGGTGTGCTCGATAGTAGTGGTTGTTAAGTATTTGTACAAGTATGTGTACAAGGGGCATGAGTGTGCAACCATCAATTTTTCTGTTGGGGTTGATTTAGCACACAGAATGGTGGAAATGTTCATGAAGTGGATGAGATTCAAAGTTATTTGGATGCACGATATTTTTTTATCTCTGAGGCATATTGGCAAATCTATGATTACCCATTGCACGATGAAAAGCTTGATATACAACATTTGTAGGTGCACTTACCTGGTGAGAATTATGTGGTGTTTCAAGAAACAGATAGTATGCCAAATGTTGTGAAGAATGAGGACCTCCAAAAAACTACTCTTACCAAATGGTTTGTGTGCAATCACATTCATCTAGAGGCTAGGACTATTTGTTATCACGACTTTCCAATGCACTGGGTGTGGAATGCATGATATAAGGTGTGGACTAAGAGGACGCGTGGAAATACATGTGGTCAGACATATTTTTTGGTGGCTACCTATGTTGAGCTCTATTATTTGCAGATGCTTTTAACACAATGTTAGAGGTGTACTCCTTTTGAAGATCTGCTTACTCTTGATAATGTGATCTATGATACTTTTAGGGATGCTTGCATTGCAAGGGGCATGTTCAAGAGTGATAATGAGTATGTTGTGTGCTTGGAAGAAACTGCCTTTGTGCAAACCAGCACTCAACTTCGTACTTTGTTTGCTATGCATACAATACATTGAAACAACACAGGGTTTCTAAATCCATGGAGGGAATGTTGAATGAGGGACAAAGAATTTCGTTTAGTGCACTTATGGATGATGTTGATCTAGATACTCGAAATATATTCTTTTTAGATGGTTCTGGTGGATCTGGGAAGACTTTCTTGTATAAGTGTTCACTTGCAAAGGTGCACAATGGTGGCCATATAGCACTGGCAATAACATCATGTGACATTGTTGTCTCGCTTCTACCAGGTAGTTGTATAGCTCACTCACGATTTAAAATCATGTATAAGTGTTTGGTTGTGAAGGTGCATAGTGGTGGCCATATAGCACTGGCAATAACATCATGTGACATTATTGCCTTGCTTCTACCAGGTGGTTGTACAACTCACTCATGGTTTAAAATCCTAGTAGAATTAAATAATCAATCCATTTGTAACATTCATATTCAAAGTGACATTTTTCAGTTATTGAGACAATCAAGCCTTATTTTGTGGGATGAGGCTCATATGACCCATCGATATGCCTCTTGAAGTGGTTGATAGAACTTTGAGAGAAGTTGTGAGTTTTGATAAGCCATTTGGTGGAAAGATTGTTTTATTTGGAGCAGATTATAGATAGGTCTTGCTAGTTGTGGTAAAGGGAACACGTGAGGATATTATTAATGTTGCATTGTGTTACTCTGATTTGTGGCATAACATAAGGGTGCTAAGGCTATTTGGGAATATGCGAGTGTCAATAGCTGGTAGTGTAGTGGACAATGGGTTCATTTGTTGGATTCAAGGAATAAGGGATGAAGTGGGTATTACCAAAAACTGTGATAAGGTGTGTGTTCCACCTAGCATGGTATTGAAAGGGCTGTCTATTAAAACCTTGATTGGTAGTATCTACAATGATGTGTCCAATGTGGGTGACTACACAACATATTTTAGTGAGTGGGCTATACTTGTCTCATGGAATACAAAGGTGGCTACTGTGAATGACCATGCATTGCAATTGATACCAGAGCAAGTTAGATAGTAATATAGTGCGGATTAAATTGCAAAGATAGATGAATCATTTTTGTACTCTGTTGAGTATTTAAATACATTGGACCTTGGAGGTGGATTTTCTCCTTATTTATTATTGCTAATAATAAATGCACCTATTATTCTTCTTAGAAATGTAAACCTAGGAAGGGATATGTGTAATGGTACAGTTTATATGTAGGGATTTCAATAGGAAAGTGATAGATGGTGAGATAATAACATAGGCAAATGTGGGGGAATAAGTATTTATTCCTTGGATTCCCATCCGTTTGGCATTCGCTATGATAATCAACAAGTCATAGGAACAGACTCTATTCATTGTTGGGCTATATCTAAAGGCGCCAGTATTTACACATGGTCAGTTGTATGTTGTATTTTCAAGGGTAAAATCTTTGAATGATGTGAAAGTTCTATTGGGTGAAAAGGATGGGGATATGACCACAAATATTGTATATAAGGATATACTTTGAAAGGTGCAATAATGTGCATTGCTTTCTTTGCGGAGATGTAGTTATTGATGATCATGTAGGGACACTAGTTTGGCATATATGTGAATTGCTCTTCATGCCATACTTAGTTAACATATACTCTTTCGGAAGTAAATTATTTTTCATGTTTCACTATTTATTTGACTTTTCTAGATGCCTACCCTAGAGTAGCACTATTACCCAGCTCTTCTAACTATCAAAAGGAGCTACAGTGCACGTTGTGCATAATAATGAGTGATGATATCATAAGGATGCTTGCAAAAGTTGTTAAGAATTTATATAATGCTGTTAATATTGACATTAAGCTCTCGGCTTTTATTGAAGTTGTACTTTGTGGGTACACGCAATGTTTTTGGGTGCATATGCACGAGGTTGACCATAAAAAAAGAGGTTTCAATGCTCTCATACTAATAAGATACTGATGCATTTGTTTAAGTATGGTTTAAAGGATCTAGGTTGTTTTGTGACACTACATCAACATTTGTTAGTATCTACTAAATTGTTCACAAATGTTCGACCATCTATTATTATTGTTGGAATGAAACGGTCTTTGTTAGTTGTTCCACATACTTATATTGTGATTTTTGTTCCAATGGATGTGCTAAAGAGAGATAAGACTATCACATCGCCCATGCGATTACCAGTAGAAACTGTAGGATCATTCCTGCTTCACCCTTTGGCTATTTTTGCTTGAGGATGAAGTTTTTCCTAATGATTCCTCAAAGAAGAGGAAGCTTTGTCTCTATTAGGCATCTTGAAGACATTGCCTTTTTTTGTTGACATTAGTAATTTACTTGTGGTGCTTGGAAACAGTTGGGTGTCTTACATTTGGCCTTCATGGTCTACTAATGGAAAGTAGGATGTCTTACACCTTCCCGTCATGGCATGATTAATAGAAATAGGCCAAAGATATTGGCATCTAGCTCTAGTTTACTTGTGAATGTCATGCTTGGAGATAAGAACGATTCCTCAAAAAACACTATAAGGATACATAGGCATAGCGACGATGCTTTCCGACACAAATTAGTGGCATCGCTATTTGTATCGCTGGGACGCAAATAGCGGCGGTACTCAAATGAAAAAACGCGGGTCGAAACCCGAGCGCGTTATTTTGCACAAACGAACGAAAGAGAGAGCGAAAGGGAGAGCAAACTCCATCTTGCATTTGAGAGGGAGAGGGTGAGAAAGAGAGAAAGAGGGAGAAGGAAAGCTTTTCACTATCGCCACTGCCGTTTGTGAAGAAGAGGAGGAAGTGTACGGAGGGCGAAGAGGAGCCGCCGAATCCATCCTCGGGCCTTTGCGGTGAGTGCATTGTTCCCTCTTGCTTTGTTTTTATTTTTTCTCATTTTATTTACTTGTTTTTGTTAAAAATCATGTATAGTGAGAGAGAAAGAGAGGAAATGAGAGAGGGAGAGGAAGAGAGAAAAGGAAAGAAGGAATGAGAGAGAAAGGGAGAAAACATTAAACATAATAGGGAAAGAGAGAAAGAGAGGGAGGGGGAGGAAGGGAGAGAGAGAGAGAGGGAGGGAGAGGTTGTTGTTATTGTTGTTGTTGTTTTATTTCTGCTTTTCTTTTTTTCTTGTTTGTTGTTGTTGTGGCGGTCATAGTAGTAGTAGTGGTAATAGTAAGAATCCCCCACCAAATAACACAAAGGGATCATGTTAGTCTCAAAATGAGGTCCCCTCATGCTATTGGGACACTACCTAAACAACCAAAACAAAACCCTTCCTACACTAAGGAAGGATACTCCTTGCACCATTGATGTATACTTTTACCCCAACAGTGCAAGGGAAAGCTATTGTGCATGAGAAACAACACCCTTACCATATTTGGGAACATACACTTTACAAAAAAAAAATCCCACGACATGCTACATGTCACAATAGTTAAATCTCTCTTGTACGTGATGGTGAACATGTAATTTTCTATCCAAACCCCCGACAACCTCAATGGTGGTACATTATACCTTTAGCTCCCCAAAGTGCAAGAGTATATGATCAAAGTGATGTTCCAAACATAGATGAGAACGTGCAAATAGAGGGGTCGATATTGTAATGGGTGGAGGCCACCGAAAGCTTGGAGCATGTAGAGGAGCAAGCATCGGGTAACAATGATGGAAATACAAGAGTCTAAGAATTCTATGAGAACGAGATGGACTCATCCTTTTGTGGTGACATGTCTATCGACCTTCCAGTGTATGCGGAGTTGTGTGAGGAGATTGACATGGGACCATAGGGTACTTCATACTTGGATATCCACCTACTCAATTTGTTGACGAATCGCTTATAAGGGTACATAAGATATGTATTTTAGGTAAGATCATTTTTTAAAGATTTATATTACCATGCTTTGTATGATTTATATTGATTATGCTAACATCAATTTTTATCTGTGCAGGTGACCTTTGTGGATACTTAGATCATCACGATGAGTCGAGGGATAAGCAATGAGGAGCTATAGGAGATCTTCACGCATATGTCTCTAGATCAGATGGCGAGATTCAAAGATATGGTGGACCAAGAGTTGTCTCGGACACCATCAGGCCGTTCTATTAGATCTACTTTGGCACACTCTGATGCTTCAGTTTCCAGCAGAGGTTGATGCTCTAGACTTAGGCTAGATGGAGGGAGTGGTTCAGGGGGATGCTGCGGAGGACCCATCTTAGGCATACCCCAGAGGGCCTACCTTGTAGATGATATGACAGGAGCCATCATCATGAATGATGAGGGGAGGAGGGTGATTGCTTGTATGAGAGAGTTGTGCCAACAAGTTTTTCGGCACAACATCTTGGATCATTGGAAGAACATACCGGAGGGGAGCAAGGACTACATAGTAGCATCCTTGCATGAGGAGTTTCCAGTATTAGCCGCAACAGATAGGTTTTCCACAGGCTGGATGATGGAGTGCATGCGTGCATACATGTCACACAAGCGATTAGACGCACGCAAGGCACTCAAGAGTGGGGCTTCAAAGCCCGACTGGCTAGACGTGGACGACTGGCACTGACTCAGGGAGGAGGCTACAGATTCTCCAGGATGTTGGAGACAGCAACACGAGGCGGCGAGGGCACGACTAGAGACTCGAGTGGTCCATCATCTTGGGAGTGGCGGCCCCTCAAAGGAAAACACATTTAATGGTGAATTCTTTTCACATTGAGCTTATCATGGCATATATATTATCCTCCCTATATTGCGCTTACAACATTACATAAATTTGACAATCCATAAACTACATTGAGAATATATACATATACATATTTATATATCTTTTATAATATATATATATATATGCATATTAAGTTAATTCAAATATATTTATACACTTTTTTAAATAATAAATTGATATATTAATAGTTTATAATCTACACCTAATCAATTATATTATTGTAGTACATAATCAAATATATTAATTAATCATTATGCTATGTATATTATAATCTTTATTAATACAAATAATTAATAAATCATAATTGTACATAATAATAACTAGGTAAAATAGTAATACACTAATTAAAATATATAATATATGTGTGTGTATATATTAATATATTATATATATATATTTTTATTAGTAAATAAGTAATATATTAATAGTCAATTTTAAATATATAATTAATACAATATATTATTATTATTATTATTATTATTATTATTATTATTATACATATAATAATAGTTTCATGCATACATATTAATAATTAGAATGAATATTAATAATAAATTAATAATAATTATACATAATAATTAAGTAAAAATACATAATATAAGTATCATATATGTATATGTATATATATATATATATATATATTATAGATTGAGTATAATTTACGTAATAATATTCCATTATAATAACCATGTGTCCATGTCTATAGATAACTATTGAGAATATAGAAAAATGTTGTATATTGAGAGAGACAGAGAGAGAGAGAGAGAGAGAGAGCCCATCCTCCTTATTTATCAAGGGGAGAGAGAAAAAATATGAAAAAAGTTTTAAAAATGAGAGAAAAATATAAGGTTTTGGGATTTGATGAGAGGCTGCCATGTGGCACTCCCAAAACCTTCTAATAATAAGTATAAAAAGAATGGAATAGTTTGTGTGAGTGAGTGAGTATGTGTGTGTGTAATAGATACACATTCATATATATATAAATGTGTATCTCTAATTATGAATGAACGGAAAACACATATACAGACACACGCACACATATTTTCATTTTTCTCTCTTCTTGTTTTTTTCATTCTTTGTGTGTGTGTGTGTGTGTGTGTATGTGTGTGAGTGACTACAAGGGAATGGGGCAACAACGACGGCCATTCGCGATGCAAAAAAGCGGTGTCACTAAAAGCGTCGCTATTTGCGTTGCTATATGTGTTGCTCATTTGCGCCACTATTAGCATCGTTATATACATGTGTCACTATTAGCGTTGCTATACACTTCGCTAATTCACTATCAGCGTCGCTATATACTTGTGTCGCTAATTTTATTAGCGACACGTATAGCAACGCAAATAGTGACGTCTATAGCAAGGTAAATAGTGAGGCCTATAGCAAGGCAAATAACGATGTCGGATCCTTTTTTTTTTTGAAAACCCAAGCGTGACATTTGCGAAGAAAACATTTGCGAGAAAGAATGAAAGAGAGAGCGAGAGAGCTTAAATCTTTGAGATGGAGAGGGAGAGGGAGAGGGAGAGGGAGAGGGAGCTAATCACCACCGTACAGCACCACCACCATTGCCAAGCCAAAAGTTAAATTAGTGCAATGTTAGCTATGCAAGGGAGAAGGGAGGGAAGGTGCGAAGAGAAGCTACAAAGGGTTTCATCTTCACGCCTTTGAGGTAGGTACATTGTCTCTTCTTGCTTTCGTTTTGTGTTCTTTTCTTTTCTTTTTTTGTTTTTCTTTGCAAAGAGATGCATGGAAAGAGAGAGAGGAAGGGAGGGAGGGAGGGAGGGAGAAGAAGGAAGGGAGAGGAAGAGAGAAGGAGGGAGAGAAAGGGGAAAAAGGAAACAAAGAGAAAGAGGAAGAGAGAAATGAGAGATGAAGGGAAGGAGAGAGGAGGATGAGTGAGAGAAACAATGAGGCAGAGAGGGGGGAGAAACAAAGAGAGAGGAAACAAAGAAATGAAAATAGAGAGAGAAAGAGAGGGGGAGAGAAATAGAGAGAGGGAGAGGGAAGGAAGAGAGGAGGAGGTAGAAAAGAAGGGTGAGGTAAAGAGAGGAAGGAGAGTGAAAAGAAGAGACAGAGAGGAAGAAAGAGAGGTAGAGAGAAAAAAATAGAGAGCAAGAGAGAGGGAGAAGCCCCTCCTCTCTAATTCATTATAAATATGAGGCATGGGGATGCACAAGGGGGCATAAGGAGATCCCAAGAGGTTGCGAGAGAGAGGTAGAGAGAAGGATACCCCTCCAAGAGATTCTGAGAGAGAGCTTGAGAGAGAGAGAGAGAAAGAGAGAGAGAGAGAGAAGAGTTACCTTGAGAGGTTGCACAATTCCCTCTATCTCGATCCTCGACTTAGCCATATTCGCTTATGCTCTCCCATCTTCAATCTATTCCGCCTTCTTAATCTCTTGGCTCTATTTGTGGACAATAGCCTCTAAGTGAAGAATGTCGCGTACGGATGGAAATCCTACAGCTGGCAAACAAAGTTTCGGGCGAAGGCATCACTGTCAATCCAACTGCTATTCCGATCGTAAGTAATGTATTTCTAAATTGATAGACGCTTGCTTTGATTCTCATATGAGATACTTTAGGCTCCGTACTTTGTTGTGCTAAAATAGGCCATTGAAAAGGATAAATCACATCTCAAATATTCAAATATGAAGTTTGTGAAGTGCTTGTATCAAGGGGAGTTAAATTGCACCTAGTTGCTATGCGATGAATCCATGCATAGCATAAGGAGCGTAGGGGACTCTAAAGTATTGAGTATCGATGAGTCTTTGATTAATCTTTATCGAGGAAAATATTGTTTAAGGGTTGCAAATGCATATAGACGGTACATACATGAGAGAGATTATGTGAACTTTATATCAATGGCATGCGATTCCTTGCCTTAGAAGAAAGGAAGATAAAGCCAAGATTTAAAGAAAAGAGAAAAACAAAGAGAGAAGAGATAATGCACTTACCTCAAAGCTTGAAGAAGAACCCTTCGTACTTCCCTCCTTTTCCTTCTCCTTCACAAGTTCCTTCCTTCTCCTTTACACTTCTCTCCTCTCTCTTCATGGATGGCAGTGGTGGTGGTGGGCTCTCTCTCTCTCTTGCTTGTTTACAAACCTGTAAAATGCCATGTTTGTGTTTCGACACTTTTTTATGAGGCCTCTCTCTCTCTCCCTTTTTTATTTCTCTTCGTCTCTCTCTTCCTTCCCCTCCCTTCCTCTCTCTATTTCTCTCCCCTCCTTCCCTCCCACTCTCACTCAATGCATCTCATTGCAAACACAATCAAAGATAGAAAATAAAAAGCTTAAAAACAAAGATATTGAAAGAAATGTCACCCCACCTCTCTTTATTTCTCTCCCCCCTCTCCCTTTACTTTTCTTTCTTAACCTTCTCTCTCATTCTCTCATTGTTTTCCTATTATCCAAGCCAAAGTAGATCCATGTCGCACTTGGTTCAAAGAAAATGGGAAACGAGAGGGATGCCCCGCTCAATCTCTCTACTCGTAGGGCATAGTCCCATTCTGGTCCCCTAAAAGTGTATGAATCGGGGTTCTAACCTAACAATTTTCAAGGGTTGGACTTTGGTAAAATCTTGTGAGAAGAATCCTAGATCTTTGGGAGACCACCCTACTGTAGGACAGACTCGTCACGGGTTCTTCCCACTTGCTTGCCTTGATAGCTTCTGTTTTCTAATTAGGTCCTATCACATTTATGTGTGACATTTAAAATTATCTTCCTTAATTAATCCTTTTAGGGAATAGGGTTTGCTCGTGCAACTTATAGCACCGACACAAAAATAGAGCAAGCAGTCCTTTTGATATAAAATTTCCTTAACTTATCTTCAAGTTAATCGTTGTCTCATACCCATACAGGAGAAATATATATCCCTTCTGCCCTACAGAAGTAACTAGTCCAAATCACATGGCACCACAAATTCCATCCTCTATCTAGAATAGGATCTTCCAACACCACAAACATTGGGGCCACAACAGTCTTTTGCTCTGTTCGGAATGGACAAGGGGTGTCTAGAGCTTCACTTGACCCACAAGCTACCTAGGAGTGAAACACCATTTCCATGGTTGGCCTTTTCACCACTCGACCTTCTGCCTGTGAATCAAGCGATGCCCTTCTCGAGTTAATCCGCAATGTGATATTGGAGGTGATCCACATGTGCAAAATATCCTTTCCTTAGTTAATCCATTTAAGAATCAAGAACAGTCAATGCAATCATCCCTAATATCATCTTTCAAGCAAGCATTCCTTTATCCTCATCGCAATTTGTCATCACAGAACCCTGCCATGAATTTACCATCAATCATAAGCACTTAGAATAATCATCCAATGACAATCCAAGAAGCATTTGAATGTAAAAGCATTTAGAAAGTTGTTTGATCAACCACACAACAAGCCGAATTGTATTTCCAAACAATGCAAGAATAGACGCAATAACAATTCCATCGCATATTTGCGCTTCCCCTTGGGATCAAAGAGTGATACTATGGAAAATTTTACTTAATACTCCCTTCCATCAGCTAGGGCATATGTCAAGGTTTCAAACAGTGTACAAGACGTAAGTTCTATAGATCACTTACATTGATCGATAACCCAACCTTCTTCTCAAACAAGTATAAAAGTATCGATATTTCCTTTGACTTAGGGTTTCCTATTCCTAGGGCTCTCTACTTGCCTTTGAGGCCTGGAGTTTTTTTTTTGTACCTAGCCTCACCCCGAATTAGATTGACAAACAAAGTAGTTATCCGATGGATCTCAAGGCATCTTAGTTTTAATTCTTACGATCATTGTTGTACTAACTATGCACATAATCAAGATCCCAATGAACTAGTAGTTTGTGATAGTAGCAAGAGCTTGGCCAAGGATCTTAGAGTTTTAAGATTGAATTTCTTTTACACTAGGTTGCTTGCTATGCAATCCATCAGGTGTGTAAGTTGTAGTATATGCCTTCAAAGTGATGAAAACGCATCTACTATTGCAAGGATGGGAAGTCGACAAATGATTGAAGGCTTTATATGCTATTTATGAATTTAGTGCATAGCATCTAAATACAATTAACTTCTCTTGATACATCTTTTGGGAAACTCATTCCTTCAAATAATCGAGATGAAGTTTATCTTTTTCAATGAACTATTCTCACGTGGTATAGTTTAGAACCTAACATATCGCATGCGAGAATCAAGCAAGCATCTATCAACTTGGATATTTATCACTTATGACTGTTGTTGTGCCACTATGCGGACACCGTGTGAAAAACTCGGGATTGCATCATCATCCGAATTTCTTATTGATCAAGAGATTCAATGTCATTTGAGTCATTAGTGCTAGTGTGTATAGCATGGATGGTCCAAAAATAGTAGATTTTTGGACAATTTTAGCCTATTTTGGATATATTGGATATTAATTGTTGTAAAGATCCTAAAAATCTAGGAAAAATTCTAGATTAGGGTGGCATGCAAAAAGCAACTTGCTTTTTTAACTAGTTTTGGGATTTTTTATAAAAAATAAAGATGGGAAAAATTGCGCGTGTCGCGATCACAGTTAATAGTCAAAAAACAACACTTCAAATAGGAAGAGGAATAAAGAGTGATCTGGGAGATCCCTGAACAAGTATCCTAGAGTTTTACCTCCCTTTCGGAGTCAAGGGAGCTATCACATTTGGGTTTTGAGCAACAGAGAGGAAGCTATTGTTTGATACATGTTTTTGGTCTACAAGGGAGCTCCATGAGATTTAGTGCTTGGAGATTGCTTTTGAGTATTGCTAGACAAGGGATTTTAGGTTCTATCAATACATATTGATTCAATTCATTGTGATTTGTCTTTATCATGTTTAGCTCTTGTCTATTCTTTTTCTTCTCTTCCATCTCCTATCTCTGCTTCCTTCTATCTCTGATCCTCGGTGGATACGACCTTTCGACTAAAACCCCTCTAACATTGTTGAACCCAACGTGAAAGGTCATCAAAAGAAGGAAATACAAGATGGGAGAACCTTTGAACATAATTTCTAGTGATGTTTTGCAGCAGCTAGTGTAAAATATAAAAATGCTTATGCGGGTACAACAACAACAACAGGTGATGCATGCTTCTACTCAAATAGAAAGTGTTGTGATGCATGCTTTGCAAGCAATTGAGCATGAGATGAAGTTATTCAATGGCAAGAATGTATTTGTATATGTACATACCTATGCTCAAAAGATGGAATTGTTTGGAGTTGCTCAACCTGCATGGAGTCAATATTTTGTTTGGATCACTCTACATGAATTGAAAGTGCGAATTACTGAACTGTACATGTAGGATGCTAACTATGTAGCTTTCAAGAAGACACTAAGGGAAGAATTTTACATTGAAGATACCAGTTTGATTACGCACAAGACTTTTCAGGAGTGGGTTATACAACCCAATAAGGGTCTTATGGTGGCTACAAAATTATTAAGAGAATTTGAAAGTAAATTTGAGCAGTTAGATCTTACAGAACAACAAGCTCTTGCAAGTTAGAAAATTGAATTGTTTCTACAAGTAGCAGATCTTGAGCTTCGAGAGAAGTTTGATGATTTGCTAGAGGATCAGACTACAAAGACATGTCTTAAAACAGAGTGGAGACATGTCAAGGAGGCTGTTACTGCACTTGTGAAAAAGCACAGAAGAAGAGAAAGATTGGATGTCTCTAGCTTGCCCACTATTATGGGCAAAACAAATGATGTACCCAGTAAGCTACCCACTTATGTGGCTAACCCTATGGCTATACCTGCTATTGTTTCCACTGTTAGGGAAGATATCTTAGATGAAATGGTCAAAGGCATTCGGGATCTTCAGCTAAAGGTCGCAAAATTGGGTGAAAAAGGACAAGAGGAAAGGGGATGGGCATCATCTCTTAAGCCAAGAAAAAGATGTATGTGGTGTGATAGTTTGCAGCATGAGAGAAAGGATTGTGCTACCTATTAGGAGGCCTTGGCACGATAGCTCATCTTTTGGAAAGATGGCAAGATCCATGCACAAGAAATGGGATTGCCTTTTGCTTTGAATTTTGGAAAGGGAGGTATGCAAAAGTTGTTGGAAGACTTGGTTGTCCGAAATGCTTATGGGATGGTACATGCTTCTACTTTTGGTCTACAGTTGGATAGATTGCATGGCCAAGTGATGGTTGGTCCAAAGGTTGCAATATGGACACATGCATTGCATGCAACTGAAAAGAAAAAAGTTATTGATAGTGAAATGTCTCATGAAGGGCAAGACATTTGTGGCATAACTGGTTGGGAATCACTGGTAGATGCATATTCAATGTATATATATTTAGAAAATGTACAGAACACGGATGTACTTGTGGAAGAGAAATGGAAGAGAGATGAAGATAATGCAGGGACATCTAAAAGAGTGACAACAAGAAGTGTGGATCAGCCTAAAGCTACAAATCAGCCACCTTTCGAGCATGTTATGGAAGAGGTCAGTCACACGAGCAAAAACAAGATAACAAACAAGAGGGTAAAAAGAAGGGCAAGCAATCAAGATATAAGTTACAGTCTGACATTGAGATAGTCATAGATCTTAAGAAGTTTCTTGAAGAACAAATCTTAAATAGTCGGGTGGAATTCACCTTGGGAGACGTGCTTGGCATTGCCAAGTGAGAATTTCATGATGAGATCATTAACATAATTAAGAGGAAGCATCAGTTTCTTGGTGATACCACTAGTGCATTGTTGCAATTTGAATAGGAAATCAGTTTGTTGGGTATTCGGGCTGAATATAAGCATGAATAAGTACTGGATTATTTATGCAGGATGCTACTACAACCAGTGGAAAGCATGTGGAAAAGAGAAGAAAGTGGCTGAAAATGCATTGTCTTGTAGCAATATGCATGGTGGAGTAAGGCAGATGCAACAATATGGGGAAGAGACTCTAGGATTTATTCTTCAAAGTCATTACACAAGAAATCATTGGACCAGGGCTACCACTGAAATGATAGTGAAAATAGGGAAACGTGAAACTCCTTGTGTTGCTTTACTTGACCATGGGTCTGAGATTAATGTCATTGAGCATGGATTGTATGAAAATGGTGCATGGCTTGTGCACAATGATCATGCTTGGCATATGAGAGCTATAAATAATTCTTTGGGAGAGATCTATGTTACATGTCCTAATGTAAAAGTGACGATTTGTAATGTACAAGAAGAGAAACACTTCTTTGTGCAAGATAATTCCTCATATGCAATGAATTTGGGATAGCCCTATATTACAAGAGTGCGTATGGAAACAAAGGTGCTTGATGATGGTTCTACTTATGCAAGAGTCAGAAGCAAGGATGGGAGGAAAGTAGTCCAATTTCTTACTATTTGTGTTAATCATCCTAGAAATCGGGATACACTTTGAGAGTCTCCTTTGGCTCCAAATGCAAGGGAATTCAAAGACCTAGATTTTCATTAAGCATTGCTATAATGCGGAGCTACAATAATGATGTTCAAAGGATGTACTCACCTCTTGATAGAGTGACACATGTATTTAATATTGGTTATTCTCAGTTTACACCAAACAGTTCATATTGGCCTCAGCCTATGGAAGTTATGTGCAAGGTTGAATGCATATATATGAAGCAGGCTACTATTGAACTGAGAGCATTGGGACTATTAGCTAAAAATGAAGCATTTCATGCATCTTTTATGGGCTGAATATTAAAGACACTATGGCTAAAATTTCAGCAACTATACATGTAGAAAATGAGACTAAAAATAGAGTGTTGTCAGTATGTTCTTTGGATATGTATGATGTTATAGCATTGTTTGCTCAACAAGAAGGATTACAATGGGCTCAAGCACTTGTGGAGACAAAGTATAAGACAGTTGACAAAAAATTGAAACCAATTGCTTTGCCACTTCCACTAGAAAGTGAGGGTCTGCATGAAAAAGTGTCAAGGCAACCAAGCTGACGGGATCCTAAAGATATAGGTCATCAGTTTACATATGAAACATTACCAGAATTGAAATTTGGTTGTAATATTTCCGTGATAAAATTTCTAAATCCCATGATACTCACATGGTCTCCACGGCCAGATTGAGACTTAGAACTATGGATTATTGAAAACCCGTGCTCTTCATACGAACCGCCTCTTAGGAGGCCAAAAGGATATTTTTTTTAAAGAAATAAGACAATTTTTTTTGAATTATCCCTCTCTCCCCCAGCCGACAGTTGTGCTGGAGGAGAGGGATATAGCAAGGATGACTAAGCATCCTTGCTGGAGCTCATGGGGAAGGTCATAGCCATGCGTATGGCCATGTGGAGGGAGGGAGATACCTCTCCCTCTGGCTATAAAAACCAGAGTTATGGGGTAGAGAGGGGGAGGTGGAAATGATCACGACGTTGCCATAGAGAAGGAGAGTGAGGGTCGCTGCCGAGAAGGGACGTTGTTGCAAACACCGTGAGCTGCCGCCTGTGGACCAAGCGCCGCTGCCATCCGTCGGCCGCCGTGATATGCCACTGCCTGCTTCTATTGGTGGCCATCCTCAGTCCGAACACGAGGGTCCTTTAAGCCCCCTTCCCCCCCCCTTTTTTCCCCCTTTTGTCCACCAAGTGCATCTTAAAACTATCCCCTCCCCGGGATTTAAGCCCCATTCCTGCGGGTTTCTTTCCCCCCTCCACAAAAATCCCTCTTTAAGGTTTTTTACACCCTTTGCCCCCCTTTTTCAATCCACTAAAGTCCATTTAGTACCCCCTTTCCCGTGGAGTCTTATCCAATGCCTTTAAAAAGGCTCATTAAGCCCTTTTTCCCCCTTGGATTCCCCACAAACTCCCAATAGCCCGAGTGCTAAACCCCTTCCCGTGGGCCTTCCCTACTGCCCTCTCAAGCGGGTTCTTGTTAACCCGGGATCTTTTAAAAATGCCCTTTTCCTTCACAAAGCAAATCTTTTACACCCCTTCTTCCTTAAATTTTAAGGAGGAATCCTATAAGGCCTTCTAAAGCCGGTTCCAAAAGACGGAGAAATTAATCAAAAAGGCTGACCCACAAAGGAAGTTTCACATGCGAAGGAGACGGCCAAGATCATAAATCTAAATCCAAGATGAAAAGGCCGCAGTTGCAATGGCTCCTAAGAAAGCACAAGGCGCAACCGCAAGAGGATCATCTCGTAACATCCATGTGGACATTTCGCCACAAGTCCAGGTTTTTCTTCCTAAATTTGATTAACGTCGTAATATTTCAATTATGCATGGATCATTTGAGGAATAAGGATGCATGTTTTTTTGATTGAAAATACTTTGGCAAATAGCTCACAATTGAGGGATTCAGTCATTAGTATTTTTCAATAAAACAAACAAAATAAAGTGAGTATAAGATTTCTATGCATTTCTAGCAAGTGGTTTTTATGCATTGCAAAGTAATGAAATTAGATTAATTAATGCCCATCTTTACAAAATGGAATTATGATAGTACACTTCGATTAAGCATGGAAGGAATAAACCACATATTGCATTATGGAACATCTTTTTCAAAATGATTCTTAAAGAAAGTTACTAGCAACCGTAGGAAATTGCTAGGGCTGCATGAAGAAGATTTAACTCTAGGCAAGTGGCCTAAAAAACTCAAATCAACGAAAGGTTGTGTAAGTTCAGCATATGACTAATTCATTCCGAAATGAAAGTAGAAAAAGGCTACATGTTTAAATATAAAATCCTAAAGCTTAATAGCATGAATCTTGTTTGCATGTTAAGGATGATCAATTGGAAATATGTTATAACTTAACCTATGCTTTGATCTAAACCCAAAAAGTTAGGGCTTGTAAATCATTTACATAGCCAATGAATCATGTGGTTACAGAAATGGTAGCATAATTATCTTCAAGAATAGACAAGTTAAATTGGTTTAAACCTAAATACCTAAAAACCGTGAGGGACTCGTTGAGAAAGGGTTAATTCAATGCAACATATCCCAAAGAGCTAACTAGGATTTAACACATTGAGAACGTGACCTAGTCACTCTTATTGCCAAAGCTGAAACTCCTATACCCTAAAGACTTGCCCACATTCATAGAATGTAGGGATAGTAGGACATACTTGCGAGAAAAGATCTAGGGGTTTTACCCTAAGGATCTCTCGCTAAAAAGATGAAACTCGGTTTGAACTTGAGACCCTAGGACCGACAATGTTGGCCTAATGCAATCAGGAACAGATTGTTATATCTAATCCATTCGATGGGTAAATAGTCCCATAGTTTGATGCGACACTTGTGCAACAAGTTGTAGAGTCGCATGATCTTGTGATTTGATCACAAGGGAATGGCCAATTCCTTGGAATGAGATTGGCAGATTCTTACGTAAGTTTATCTTGCAAGAGGATGAATAATTGTCCTGATATAGTACCTTTCTTGGGTAAAGTAACCAAGATACGGGGATTAGATATTTGCTTGGAAGCAAAGGACCAATCAATAATCTGGAGCAACATATTTTGTGTTAACTGAACTTAAGGTATTGGTTAAGTTGGGTTAATAGGGTACGGCCCTAACCCAAGGATAAGGGTTAAGAAACAAACCCTTGGGGATCTCACCAAGTCGCCATTGATCTCGGATCGAGTGCTGGATGCATTCGGAAAGAAGGATTCACTCCTTAGTAGTTGGCCAAAAATAACGACCAATGGAAATGATTGTGCTTGTAATAGTATTTAAGAGCACTGCTTTGCTTTGTTTGCTCAAAGAATTAAAGGATGAAAAGATATCTAAATGCTTCAGGTTGAAGGCTTGAAGGGAGAGGCAGCTTCAGTTACCCCCGACTCCCTGCCTCTGCTGACCCTAACCAAGGTGGTTGTTAACTGCACTAGGAAGGTGGACCGAACCCGCCGCGAGCCTCTCTGTTGAGCACTACTTGGAGCAGGAGAATGCTTGGCTGCCAGGGGGGGCTCTGGCCGTAAATCCCTCACCTTTCGGGCGCTGCACAAGAGGCCAATGTGACTCGGGATTAGATCTCGAGGCCCGCATACTAGTCTATGGGCGGAATCTTGGATTT
The DNA here is from genome assembly GCF_053477565.2 of Lygodium microphyllum. NCBI lineage: Eukaryota > Viridiplantae > Streptophyta > Polypodiopsida > Schizaeales > Lygodiaceae > Lygodium > Lygodium microphyllum. The sequence continues at coordinate 114,537,751 of NC_141145.1, forward strand.
GTAATCCCTGTGGATTGCTAGATAGCCTTCAGGCAGATTATGGATAAGCCTACGGGCTGGATGTTATAAATGTATTCCAAAGATAAATATGATAAGCTGTTAAAAAGAAACTTGTTTGACATTGCTTTTCTATGTCAAGTGCTATGATTACGTGAAGGAACCAGTGCCTAACAGACTAATTAAGGAAGCTGTTTGATGCATGTCCAACTAAATGTGGTAGGTAATTAGATAACTAAAACAACCTAAGGAAAGTGCAATGGATGTGGCCATGGGTCCGTCTTACGAATGGGTGGTCCCGGTTGGTTAGGAACTTTTCTCAATCATGATGGGCAGCAAGAAGATCATTCAAAGGACAAGAACAGCAAGGGCGCTGACCTAGAAGTCTAAGTTATAATAATCCCAATTTATGCTGTTTTAGGGGAACGGAATAGGACTATGCCTTATGGCAGAGAGGTCGAGCCTTGCATCCCTCTCGTTTCCTATTCTCCTTGAACCAAGTGCAACGTGAATCTGCTTCGGACCTGGTGTTTTCTGCGTAAAGTAGTTCGCTCAGGTTCGACGCTAGTTGCCGTTTAGGAAATGACTAATAGGGAAAACCCTGATTCAGGTCGGTCCTAAGTGCGAACGACCAGAATACTTCCGCTATGTGGCAGACGCGGAAAGTCCTAGATCTCAAACCCTGTAACATTCCATGGGAGTGCCAGGCGGAAGTTTCTAGACATCCTTTCTGATGGACTGCTAAGGCGTGTCGTGAAGACAACAGGTGGATACGTTACAGTTGGTATGAGAGCGAATCAACGAAGGATTTGTTTTTATGAAGTCTCAATAAGATGAAGTAAAGAAAATGTTGTTGTTCCGAACATTTTCTTACTTTTAATGCTGTCTTGCAGAATTATGAAGCATGGAACAGGTTCTTAGTGCTCCGAGTCATGTTTATGACTGCGATGCATTCCCCATATTATCAACAAAGGGTTGGGATGATGAACATCCTAGAGCGTATTTATAACCCATCACCTTTGTACATGGAACGAAGATGCACAGGTGCCTAAGGAATGTACTATATAGCTACCCATCGGTTTGCATACCTTCAGACCAACCTAAAAAGGATCAAGTGGTTGGAAGACCTGAAAGTCGTGAAGTTGTTCATTTTTGTGGAGGCTCATGTAAACTCAACTTTACATATTCGAGGTCGGAGGGTTGAGCTGAACTCATATGTATATGAGGAAGTGACTTGTGTAATCCCCGCCCGACAGGATCAAGGTGTTGGGGCGCTATGAGAAGAATGGGTTCCAAAGGAAAGAATACCCTGATCTTTCGATGACTTACCGATTCCTGAAGATTCATGACCCAAAACCATACTATTATCCAGTTCTCGCAGATAAATGTAATACAACACTATTCGCCTTCAACTAAATGTATCAGCCACTTTGCCATACCAAGAGATGTTGTACTCCGAAAGGGCTAGACCCATATAATGCAAAAAAACTTCTTTTTATCAATGTCAGTTTTGTCTATGAGAACTGATAAGAAGTTAAGTGGTTAGATTGCTTGATTGATGGCTGAAATGGAGATGAAATATAAATCATATTGATTAACGTGTAATAACGTTAAGAAACCTTTATCCAGGCACAACCTTAGGTACCGAATCCCAGTTTGCCTCCTACATCAAGTACTGTTGTAATCCAAGAGAAGAAGTTTATTCTCAAGTAGATTAAGCCGCCCGAATTTGACGAGAGAGGCAGGTCCGTCCAAGCAGATGCTGAAAGTTGGATTGAATCCATGGAGGATTACTTTGAAGCAGCCGGTACTGCACCCGCCAACCAGGCTATGCTCACCAAGCTGAAGCTCACCGGCGAAGCTAGGCTTTGGTGGAAGCAATGGTGCAGAGATCAAGGGATCGCGGAAGGATCCGTTACCTGTGGGAGAAGCTGAAGAAAGCCGTGCAGGAAAGATACTTACCACCTGCGTATCGCATGCAGAAAATGAATGAGTTCTACATGCTGAAACAGCTAGGACTCACTCTTAACGCATACTACTCTAAATTTGTCTCACTTCTTAAGTATGCGCCACAGATGGACATGACACAGAAGGTGTCAAAATTTTGTGCTGGTTTAAATCCACCAGTGAATACTCGTCTTGAATCTATGCGCCCATCAGATCTTCAGGACGCACTCATTCGAGCTGCCCCTATAATTTAGGATGTGTAGGCTAGACCAAGAGGTAACAAAACTTGGTCTTATAATGACCCGAACAGAGGAACATTTAGGCCTCAAATGAAGAGAGTTCAAGGTCAAAATCAGGGACAAAGAAAGAAAGCAAGGGCTAATAATGTCAACAACTTTGTTCCTACTCAAAGCAATGGCCGAAACCTCCATTGTTTCCATTGCAACGAGCCCAGTCATTTCAAGAGGCAATGTCCCAAGCTTGGAGGAGGACATCGCCAAGCACCTTTCCAAGAAACTGGCCGTGGTCAGGGAGCCGCTACCCGAGGCAGAGGAAGAACCACCTGCGTTGCCAATAGGCAAATGTGAGAAGAAGAAGAAGATCCGACCATGGAAGCAGAGTTTGAAAGGGTGACAGTCCATGCCGCTCAGGGCCCAAATCGCCAGTTCTCAGTGATTCAGACACCGTCGGACTATCAAGGTAAAGGTTTCAAGACATTGTTTGATTGTGGCAGTACACATTCCTTTATCTCACCAGCTTGTGCAAAAAGATTAGGAATAGCCACAGTAGAAGCACCTATCTTGCTTGTGGAATTGGAAAATGGTCGTGAGGTTACTTGTACCAGGCAAACTGCTAAGGTGGAATTCTTTTTGGGAGGAAAGACAACTTCGGTCAAATTCAGAGTCATGAATTTAGGCATCCATGAGTGTCTACTTGGAATGGATTGGCTTAAACCTAATGACGCCCACATTCATTGTGGAAAGGGATAAATTTCCTTTCGGAACTCTGAAGGGGATTTAGTCACAACTCAAGGTGAGGCTGGAGTGCCAAAAATTCAATTGGCCAAGGCATCTCGGATTATAAAGGGAGTTAGAAAAGGACTACCTGTCTAGTTGATTAAGCTCAACAAGTTAGATCAGAAGCAAGAGTCTAGTGAAGGACCTTCTTGGCTAAAGGAATACACGGACGTATTTCTTAAAGAGTTAACAGAACTCCCGTCTCAAAGAGAAGTGGATCATGAGATCAAGCTAGTACCAGGAGCTATGCCAATTGCGAAGAGACCTTATAGAATGTCCATCCCGGAAGCAATTGAGCTGAAGGAACAACTGAAGCAGCTACTAGATCAGGGCTACATTTGTCCTAGCAGTTCACCATGGGGAGCTCTAGTACTATTCCAGAAAAAGAAAGATGGAATACTTCGACTGTGTATTGATTACCGAGGGTTGAATCAATCAACTGTCAAGAACAAATACCCTATTCCTAGAATAGATGAGCTTCTTGATCGTCTTCAGGGTGCGAAGATCCTCTCCAAGATTGATCTCAGGTTTGGTTACTATCAGATAAGGATCAAGGAAGAAGATATCCCAAAGACGGCCTTCAACACAAGATATGGACACTTTGAGTTTCTAGTTATGTCATTCCGGCTTACGAATACACCTGCCACCTTCAACAGGTTAATGCATGATATTTTTAGGCCATATCTTGATGACTTGGTACTCGTCTTCTTTGACGACACTTTAGTCTATTCCAAACAGGAGGAAGATCATGAACCCCAACTTCGGATTGTCCTTGAGACAATGAGGTCACACAAGCTATATGCTAAAATGAAGAAATGTGCATTATTCAAGTATCAGATTGAATATCTAGGATTCATCGTATCAGCAAAAGGAATCTCAGTGGACCCAGCCAAGGTCAGAGATGTGCTAGAATGGCCAATACCAACAATTGTCAAAGAAATACACAGTTTTCTTGGATTAACAAGATGGTATAGGATCTTCATCAAAAACTATGCTTTGATTGCAACACCTCTGACGGACTTACTAAAGAAGCAAGCTTCCATTGCATGGTCAACTCCCGAACAAACTAGCTTTGATAGATTGTTGAAGCAAAGTTTGGTATCAACACCTATCCTAAAACTTACAGACCTCAGTAAGGAGTTCGAAGTAGTAACTGATGCTAGCACGCTTACCTTAGGATGTGTGCTCATGCAGGAAGGTCATCCTGTAGCATACTCTTCAAGGAAACTGAAGAGTCATGAGAAGAATTATGCTACTCATGATCTAGAATTGTTAGTTGCCATCATTAATCTCTAGAATTGTTAGTTGTTTGGCATGGATCTAGAATTCATTAATCTCTAGCCACAAAGGTGTCCATGCCAAACAATCCAATACTTGAGCTGGCTAGAGAAGAAGCATGCCATGATCCAACGTATCAAAAGATGCTAAGGGAGATCTCTATCAAGGATCAGGACCAAAAGCTACAGGCTAAGTATCATGAATTCTCTATCAATAGTGGACTTGTCTACTATAGGACGAGAGTATGTATACCGACAAGCCAGTCACTTAAGCAGAAGTTATTGTGGGAAGCTCATGATTCCCCTTTCTCAGGACATCCTGGCTATGCCAAGACTCTCAATGCAGTTAGGAAGAGCTAATATTGGGAGAGGCTTAAAGGTGACATTCTCAAATATGTCACTGAGTGTTTGTCTTGTCAACGTATCAAACCCGAACATGTCAAAATGCTAGGGAAGTTACAACCACTTGACATTCCCATAATGAAATGGGAATTCATCAGTATGGACTTTGTTGTTGGCCTATCCCAAGTTCAGGGAGGATACAACTCCATCATGGTTGTGGTTGACATGCTGACTAAGGTTGCACACCTTGTTTCAGTAAAGACAAAATATAAAGCCTCAGACATTGCAATGTTGTTTATTAAGGAGATATTCAAGCTTCATGGGCTACCCAGAAGAATCATTAGTGATCGTGATTCTCTCTTCACATCACATTTCTGGAGAGCTATCTTTGAGGCCATTGGGACGCAACTCTGTTTTAGCACAGCTTACCATCCCCAAACTGATGGTCAAACGGAGCGAGTCAATCAAGTCATCGAGGATATCCTTAGGGCATACTGCTGTCGTGAACCAAAAAGGTGGATTCAATACTTGCCTTTGGTCGAATTTGCCTACAATGCTTCTTACAAACAAAGCATTCAGATGACCCCTTTTCAACCATTGTATGGTCATGACTATCGAAGTCCCCTAAACTTCTCAGATCCAACCTTGAGGGTTGAAGCTTCAAGGCAGATGTTGGAAGAGATGGATGACCAAATAAAGTGAATAAGACAGGACATCCAAGACGCCAAGGATAGACAAAAGGCATACATGGATTTGAAGTGTCAAGATAGAATCTTCGAGGAAGGAGACATGGTCTTCATTCACGTACTTCCAAAGAAGAGTTCTCTATCCTTAGGGAATTGCAAAAAGCTAAGTCCAAGGTATTGTGGACCATACAAGATCCTTAAGTGCCTAGGACCTAATGCTTATAGACTGCAACTCCCTGAGAACCTAAAGGTTCATAATGTATTTCATATCAGCCTATTGAAGAAGTATGTACTAATCCTAACCATGTACTTGATGACCAACAAGTTGTAATGCCTAGTCAAGGAGTCCTTGAACTAAGGCCTGATAGGATCTTAGATGTTAGGGAGAGACAACTGAGATCCAGAACCTTGAGAGAATGCCTCATCCAGTGCAAAGATTATCCCAAGAAGGATGCCACATGGATAGATGAAAGCACTCTCAACCATCAATATCCCCAATTTATCTCGAGATGAGAACATCTCGATTCCTCCAAGAAGGAGAGAATGTAATATTTCCGCGATAAAATTTCTAAATCCCATGATACTCACACGGTCTCCACGGGCCACATTGAGACTTAGAACTATGGATTATTGAAAACCCGTGCTCTTCATACGAACTGCCTCTTACGAGGCCAAAAGGATAATTTTTTTTAGAAATAAGACAATTTTTTTTGAATTATCCCTCTCTCCCCCAGCCAACAGTCGTGCTGGAGGAGAGGGATATAGCAAGGATGACTGAGCATCCTTGCTGGAGCTCATGGGGAAGGTCATAGCCATGCGTATGGCCACGTGGAGGGAGGGAGATACCTCTCCCTCTGGCTATAAAAACCAGAGTTATGGGGCAGAGAGGGGGAGGTGGAAATGATGGCGACGTTGCCATAGAGAAGGAGAGTGAGGGTCGCTGGCGAGAAGGGACGTTGTTGCAAATGCCGTGAGCTACCGCCTGTGGACCAAGCACCGCTGCCATCCGTCAGCTGCCATGATACGTCACCACTTGCTTGTATTAGCCACCGTCCTCAGTCTGGCCACGTGCTGGGCCACAAACCTTAGAAGCTTCTAAGATTTTTAGAAGCTTCTAAGGGGGGGTCCTTTTAGCCCCCTTTCCCCCCCCTTTTTCCCCCCTTTTGTCCACCAAGTGCATCTTAAAACTATCCCCTCCCCGGGATTTAAACCCCATTCCCGCGGGTTTCTTTCCCCCCTCCACAAAAATCCCTCTTTAAGGTTTTTTACACCCTTTGCCCCCCTTTCTCAATCTGCTAAAGTCCATTTAGTACCCCCTTTCCCGTGGAATCCTATCCGAGGCCTTTAAAAAGGCTCATTAAGCCCTTTTTCCCCCTTGGATTCCCCACAAACTCCCAATAGCCTGAGTGCTAAACCCCTTCCCGTGGGCCTTCCCTACTGCCCTCTCAAGCGGGTTCTTATTAACTCGGGATCTTTTAAAAATCCCCTTTACCTTCACAAAGAAAATCTTTTACACCCCTTCTTCCTTAAAGTTTAAGGAGGAATCTCATAAATCCTTCTAAAGCCGGTTCCAAAAGACGAAGAAATTAATCAAGGAGGCTGACCCATAAAGAAAGTTTTGCGTGCGAAGGAGACGGCCAAGATCATAAATCTGCATCCAAGACGAAAAGGCCGCAGTCGCGATGGCTTCTAAGAAAGCACAAGGCATAACCGAAGGAGGATCATCTCCTAACATCCATGTGGAAATTTCACCACAACTCCAGGTTTTTCTTCCTAAATTTGATTAACATCGTAATATTTCAATTATGCATGGATCATTTGAGGAATAAGGATGCATGTTTTTTTGATTGAAAATACTTTGGCTAATAGCTCACAATTGAGGGATTTAGTCATTAGTATTTTTCAATAAAACGAACAAAATAAAGTGAGCATAAGATTTCTATGCATTTCTAGCAAGTGGTTTTGCTGCATTGCAAAGTAATGAAATTAGATTAATCAATGCCCATCTTTACAAAACGGAAATATGATAGTACACTTCGATTAAGCATGGAAGGAATAAACCGCATATCGCATTATTGAACATCTTATTCGAAATGATTCTTAAAGAAAGTTACTAGCAACCGTAGGAAATTGCTAGGGCTGCATGAAGAAGATTTAACTCTAGGCAAGTGGCCTAAAAAACTCAAATCAACGAAAGGTTGTGTAAGTTCAGCATACGACTAATTCATTCCGAAATGAAAGTAGAAAAAGGCTGCATGTTTAAACATAAAATCCTAAAGCTTAGTAGCATGAATCCTGTTTACATGTTATAGGATGATCAATTGGAAATATGCTATAATTTAACCTATGCTTTGATCTAAACCCAAAAAGTTAGGGCTTGTAAATCAACTTATACGTAGGCAATGAATCATGTGGTTACGAAAATGGTAGTGTAATTATATTCAAGAATAGACAAGTTAAATTGGTTTAAACCTAAACACCTAAAAACCGCGAGGGACTCATTTAGGAAGGGTTAATTCAATGCAACATATCCCAAAGAGCTAACTAGGATATAACACGTTGAGGACGTGACCTAGTCGCTCTTATTTCTAAAGCTGAAACTCCTATACCCTAAAGACTTGCCCACATTCACGGAATGTAGGGACAGTAGGACATACTTGCGAGAAAAGATGTAGGGTTTTTACCCTAAGGATCTCTCGCTAAAAAGATGAAACTCGGTTTGAACTTGGAACCCTAGGACCAACAATGTCGGCCTAATGCAATCAGGAACGGATTGTTATATCTAATCATGATTTCGTGATTATAAGACTCCATTCGATGGGTAAATAGTCCCATAGTTTGATGCGACACTTGTGCAACAAGTTGCAGAGTTGCATGATCTTGTGATTTGATCACAAGGGAATGGCCAATTCCTTGGAATGAGATTGGCATATTCTTACGCAAGTTTATCTTGCAAGAGGATGAATAATTGTCCTGATATAGTACCTTTCTTGGGTAAAGTAACCAAGATACGGGGATTAGATATTTGCTTGGAAGAAAAGGACCAATCAATAATTTGGAGTAATATATTTTTTGTTAACTGAACTTAAGGTTTTGGTTAAGTTGGATTAATAGGGTACGGCCCTAACCCAAGGATAAGGGTTAACAAACAAACCCTTGGGGATCTTGCCAAGTCTCCATTGATCCCGGATCGAGTGTTGGATGCATTCGGAAAGAAGGATTCACTCCTTAGCAGTTGGCCAAAAATAACGACCAATGGAAATGATTGTGCTTGTAACAGTTTTTAAGAGCATTGTTTTGCTTTAGTTGCTCAAAGAATTAAAGGATGAAAAGATATCTAAATGCTTCAGGTTGAAGGCTTGAAGGGAGAGGCATCTTCAGTTACCCCCGATTTCCTGCCTGACCCTAACCAAGGGGGTTGTTAACTGCGCCGGGGAAGGTGGACCGAACCCACCACCAGAGGTCTCTCCGTTGAGCGCTACTTGGAGCAGGAGGACACTTGGGTGCCGGGGGGCTCTGGCCTAAATCCCTCGCCTTCCGGGCCCTGCAAAAGAGGCCAATGTGACTCGGGATTGGATCTCGAGGCCCGCATACTAGTCTACGGGTGGAATCTTGGACTAGTAATCCCTATGGATTGCTGGATAGCCTTCAGGCGGATTATGGATAAGCCTAAGGGTTGGATGTTATAAATGTATTCCAAATATAAATATGATAAGCTGTTAAAAAGGAACTTGTTTGGCATTGCTTTTCTATGTCAAGTGCTATGATTACGTTAAGGAACCAGTGCCTAACAGACTAATTAAGAAAGCTGTTTGATGCATGTCCAACTAAATGTGGTAGGTAATTAGATAACTGAAACAACCTGAGGAAAGTGCAGTGGATGTGGCCATGGGTGCATCGTCCTACGGATGGGTGGTTCTGGTTGGCCAAGAACTTTTCTCAATCATGATGGGCAGCAAGAAGATCGTTCAAAGGACATGAACAGCAAGGGCACTGACCTAGAAGTCTAAGTTATAATAATCCCGATTTACGCTGTTTTATGGGAACGGAATGGGACTATGTCTTATGGTGGCAGAGAGGTCGAGCCTTGCATCCCTCTCGTTTCCCATTCTCCTTGAACTAAGTGCAGCGTGAATCCACTTCGGACCTGGCGTTTCTGCGTAAAGAAGTTCGTTCGGGTTCGACGCTAGTTGCTGTTTAGGAAATGACCAATAGGGAAAACCCTGATTCAAGTCGGTCCTAAGTGGGAACGGCCAGAATACTTCTGCTACGTGGCAGACGCGGAAAGTCCTAGATCGCAAACCCCGTAACATTCCATGGGAGTGTCGGGCAGAACTTTCTAGACATCCTTTCTGATGGATTGCTAAGACGTGTCATGAAGACAACAGGTGGACACGTTACATTGGTGCAAAAGGGTTTCGTTTGCCTGCTGAAAAAGATTGTTTTATGTGGATATTGGCTAGGTATGGAAATGTATTTGCATTTCCGCCAACTAAAATAGGTTGTGTGGATCCAAATGTTGTCTCTCCTATGGTAATATTTACTGTGCCATATGTACCATGGAACTTGAGGCCTATTCCAATGCCTAAATCTTACTTTCCAAAGCTGATGGATTTGCTAAACGAAAAGATTCACATGAAGATCTTGGAGCCCTCTTCAGCCCCGTACTAAAATTTTTGGTTTATTGTACCCAAAAAGAATACGGCTTTGAGATTTATTCAAGACATGCAACTGGTCAATAAAGTGACCATAAGAAATGTGGGTGCAGGTCCTATGGTTGATGAATTTGTAGAGGCTTTTACAGGCAGAGTGATCTATTCTTTGGGTGATCTTTACTCGGGTTATGATCAGTTTCAACTTGCAATTGAGCGCAGGGATATCACAACCATGTCAAGGACTCTCTTGGGGTTAGTAAGGATGTGTACTCTCCCACAGGGTGCAACAAACTCAGTGGCACATATGAAAAATGCTATGAATAGGGTACTCATGGATTTTATACCACAATTGACAATGCCCTTCTTGGATGATGTTCCAATCAAAGGGTGTGTGCAGTGGATGAAAATAATAAAGAGATGGATGCTCATGGTTGCAAATAGTTTGTTGCAGACCATATTGTGGATTGTGAGTTTTGGACAAAAGTTTGTCTTTGGAGTTGAAGAGGTTTTGATTGTTGGGCATATGTGTGGGCCCTATAAGCAAAGGCCATCACCAGAAAAAATAGATGGGATTAATAGAATGCAAGATGTATGCACAAATGTATTAGAGGTGCGTAGATTCTTGGGTGCATGTATATTCTATTTGATATGGATCCCTCACTTTGCACATGTAGTTGATGCTCTATATCAGCTTCTGAGGAAAGGTCAGAGATTTCATTGGGAAAGGAAGCATCAAAAACCAATGAAGAAATTGAAGAAACTCTTAAAATCTGCTCCTACATTGAAAAAGGCTGACTATTCACATGGAAAGCCTATCATTATGACTGTTGATACAAGTCCAATCAAGATTGGATGGGCAATTGGGTAAGATGATGAGAAAGGGCAAAGATATGCAATTTGCTTTGGTGCTAAAGTATTGACTGAACGCTAGAGAAGGTATCCACAAGTAAAAGAGAATTATGGGGAATGGTGACAGCCCTTAAATGTGATAAAGAGTATTTTCTAGGTACTCATGTAGTCATTGAGACCGATTGTTTGCCGGTATTGGGTGTGATTACTAGTTGTGCTACCCCCAACATTGCTATGCTCCGGTAGATTGCATACATCAAATATTTCAACCTCAAATTTCAGCATATTGCAGGAAGAGAAGACCCAGTGGCAGACATGTTATCTCGAGCACGCTATGAGAATGAAGATGGGATGTTGGATGAGGAAGAAGAAGATGACTTTCTTGCGGTTGAAAATGATGTTGTAAGAGTGAATTTAGCAATGCAAGGTGTTGCTACAATATTAATAGAAGCTTTGACAACAAAGAGAAGACACTTTAGATGTTTTGATTCTTGTGTAGAAAAGTTTATAGGAGACAAATATGTAGCAGAGTGGTTGAGAATTGGTCAATACCTTAGTACATTAACAAAGAGAGATGAATGGTCAGATGAGGAGTTTAAGAAGATCAAGAGGAAAACCTATGGGTTTTTCTTAAAAGATGGATACTATATGGAAACATGCTAAAAAGAAACAGGATATGCCATTGCGAGTTTTGGATGATAGAGCTGTCAGAGAGAGAACTAGAGAGAGAGAAAGAGGAAAGAGAATACTACAGAAGAGAGAGAAAGATTGTAAGAAGAGAGAGAAAGAGAGTGACAATGAGAGAGAAAGACTAGATTTGGAGAGAGAAAGATAACTCTACTAGGAACACTCACCCAAAAGAGAAATAGACTATATTTACATGTCCTTTATTTTTTTTCTACACTTGGTGATATAACCCACGTCAAATATTTTCATTCACCATGATTAGTATCCCCAGACTGCCAACTTATGAGTGTACATTTTATTAAGAAACCCAAATCAAATTTAACGACAACTATTTTGTTTTTTTTGAAATCCTGTTAATGAGGACATCCTTGTATAAAACTACTTATACCTTATGATCCTTAACTTGGATTGATGAACTTTCTAAAGGAAAAATGAAGTGCTCATTCCAAAGTACAACTTCCCTAAAGACATTAGGGGGAAATTTTTTAAAGCTTCCATCTCAAAAAAACTCTGTATAGCATGTAGTACCATCCGCATGCAGTCCACTATAATTGTCAAGCTTTTAGAGAGTACATCTCTCACACACTTGCTGGATTTACTATCAAACTTGGTAGGGCTGCTCGTTAGGTGTCAAAGCACACTTTGGATATGCTGAGCACCATCAAAAGCTCTCTGATTGGCATCAAATTTTAAGAATACTAAATCCATCCAAAGCTATTAACAACAATAACCTTCTTTGCAACGTGTATTTGTATTACTTACAGCTTCTAACCAATATCCATCTATCCAGGTTCTATCATCTTTTTAACCCGGTTTAAGATACCAATTGTGGCTAGCTCTTAGGATACATTCATCTTTAGTCCACATCTTTAGTCCATCCCTAAGTTGGAGAAGCATTTATGCTATCCAAAAATATTTCATGGCTTATTTTTAGCATTAAGAAGCATGCATATCTACAGCATCCTCTTGATTTATCTCCACTAGTTACTAAAAACATCCACATCCTAGCCCCACCTCTTGTTATAGGGTACATGCAATAAGCAAGTCAACAAACAAGACTACATGGAAAGCACAACATATTATGGCTACTATTAATGTCTCTGGTTTGTCAACATGGCTTGATCTCTCAAAAGATCTAGCTCCATAGCTTATAATATGAGCTGAAATAACCCTAGTCCCCCATGATAAACTGGCCTTGCTGTATGCAATGAGAAGATAGATTTGATGTAAAACAATGTATTCTTGCCCTTTAAAAAATTGTATAGCTTTGTTTGCCTCATGATTGTCACTATATGACTTTCTCATTCCAAGGTATATAATCTCAATTGCAAATGTGTTGATAACATAGACAAAAGGATGAAGGTTAGCAAATTCAAACTAAGAGATGAGTATTTTTAAAACTGTGGATGGTGTAAAATATTGATCTATGTTCAATAGCATCATCGAGAAAAGCAAGGGGAGGTGTGCGACAAATCTATTGTAGAAGTAATTGACTATCATTAGCTTTATCATATGCCCCACGGTTGACATACATACAAGAGCTTGGATTTTGTGAGCTCTTTTACAAATGTATTTTGACCTAATAATTTTTACACAATCATAAAGCTATCGCAATAAAAACTTCAATTGTATGACAAAAGCCTATAGACACCCTATTACTCGAGAGATAGTAAGAACCTAGAATCTTCTTTACTTTTATTTCCTTGGTTTTGTTGTGGCACTCAACATTTTCTTGTGGCATTGGGCGGGTAAGTGAGTAGTATTTCCGTCATACAACGAAGAGGTTGGTAAGGCCATTGATGTAATCTACTTTCTAGATCATCAGAGCTATGTGCTAGATGGCTTTGTTTATCCTATGAAAATTCATGGGATTCTCTCTAGGGGTGATGGGAAGAGATCATTATTGTTTTATAGGTGATATCTCATATACTTCGAATGTTAGCAAATAGTTTATTGAATGTATTTTAACAAGTTGTGTTTTCATTAGGCGGTTACAGTCCACCTTTACAGAGCGATGCGATTATGTCTTGGATGTGTTTGCAGGATGCAGTGCCATTCTATGTAACCCTATATATCACATATTACCAATACATTTTACACCCTATGACATTTGCTAACATCATTATTCTTACACCATACCTTTCAAACTCATACCTTTATAGGTGCATGTTAAGTTAGTGGACATGTGACCCACTCTCCTTTGAGGGTAAAACTTGTCATGTATCCTAAATACGAAAAAACTTAGAATGCAAACATTAAACATTTAATGGACAATTCTTCAATTAGCCATAGTGATGATATATTAAATACTTACTTTTGTGCTCATGAAATTGTGCACCATATAACTCCCTAGACTTTTCTACAATGGTCTCCACTTCTATTCCATTTAACATAAGGACCTTGGTTTTATGTTTACATATAAGGGCCTTGGTTTGATGGCCAACTACAATCGACATTTCAAACATGGTACCCATGGCCATCACTTGTGCAACTCTATATTGAAGCCTGACTTCTATCACCATGAATAAAATTTGGTATTTATTTAGCTCTTTGAATGGAATTTTCTATGACCTTTAAAACATTAAAATACTTATTGAAATCCACATATTTTAGCATATCTTGGTACCAATAGTATGTATGATAAGAGCAAACCAACCTCTCAATCAACTAGTCAATGTGTTGACCATGAAAGTTTCATTTCTCACTAAGAAAATGACTCTTCAAAATTGAGTGGTAAGACTCAATGCTACCATTTGTCTCTTGATTTGCGTGAGGGATAACTTTTGTAGCACATATCCACATTCCTACGATACCAATTGGTTTTCATCATGCTCTAGCTTAGTTGGATTTCATATATTAATTGATGACGATGTCTCATTGGTATCTTACAATTATTTAACATACTCTGACTACTCTCTTCCAAAATTGAAAATTCCAAGTCAGTCTTGAAGATGGTTAGACTCCTCATCAGTCATCCCCAATTCTTTCTTAGCATCCTTTGCCTTATTGAAACAAAGAGAAAGGGAATCCCTTGCATCAATAAACTTGTCATCTACAATTTCAGTATCCAATTTAAGTAACTCTTTATTGGATTCATTTTCGACATCAACTATGCCATTTATAGCATCAGAAGCCTTTGCAATGATTGTAAAACAATAATCCTCCCTGAGATTAAAGAGACATTAGATGTCTAATAGTAGTATGTATTCCTTATCCCTAAATTTAGGAAAAGTTGAAAGAGAAGGAACAATATAGAAAGAAGAGGAGTTAGACACAATATCTACATTTGCATAGCTTTCTTCAATAATGGTCTCAGCTTTGAATTGGGCAACAACCGTACTATTATACATAGGGTTACCTATACAAGATAATCATGTATCCTTGAAGTACTTGATGAATAATTCTTCCTCTTTTATTTTTCATAAAAATATGATAGTAGAGTTTGAGCCTCATCTATCCTAGCATTCTCATGTGAATTAGGTATACCTTGCATATTTATAATGTTGCAAAGTGCTCTAAACATATCAACACAAACTTGCCATATACATAGATATATAGAAATACCAAAAACCTCCCTATGAAAACACAAGTGGATAAAACCACTTTGTGGTTAACCATGATGAACAACGACAACAAATGTAATTGTAGAAAAAAACCTTAATGAATAGCATTGATTTTTACTTGAGTATCATCCACCATAAAAGCATTTGGTTCCTATAAATTGTTATAGTCCAAGAATCAATTTCTTAATGCAGCTAGCCATGATGTAATTGATGCATTAGGGGAGTTTTGAGGTCTCGAAAATGTCTTTTAGGAGATAAAGAGAAAGCGCTCTAGACCAATAGGAGTAGAGCCTGTGTAATAGAAGTTCTATTTTTAAAAAGGACAATTTTTTTTTTACAAAAAGATACATATATAATAATATTACGACTTTGTATTATCAATATCTATTTTTAGTCTCTTATATTCCTGATTATGAAATTCTTTGCATTAATGATATACAGTCCCCGCCACTTTTATTTAATGATATGTCTAGATTAATAATAATGACATGTTTAATCTAAATTCAAATTAATAAAGAGCTTGGCACTTGTTTTTTTCCTTCCTTTCTTTTATCCCTCTCATGTTTTTTCCTCTTTTAATTTTAGCAAAGATCCTATAGTGGATCTTGATGTTTAGTACAATGAGGATATTATTGCAATCCTAAAGGTTAGATCATCATGTATGCTACATCAAGTGAGGATGGATTTACAGAATGAAGATATTGAACTACCATACTCATTTGTGTTCCAACTTAATAACAAACAAGTAAGTTTTTATATCATATTATATCCACTTAGGTATATATCTAATTTCACTTCTTGATTAATAAACATTTGTAACATATTTTTTTACAAATATCAAACGATGAGAGAAAAGAATATACAATGCAAGGACATTGAAGAAAAGATATCTGTAATATTAATATAAAATACATGTACAATTTTTTATCAGCCATCTCCATGGCTTATACACAAGGCTTTACAATATGAGGCAAAGCTACTTTTTTTGAGAACTTTTCTTAGGAGAAGGGACATCCTTTCTAGGAGTCCTTTTGCCTATCTTTGATACTTTGGTTTCCTTGGGTGTTGAAGGCATAGCTTCACCTGATGTAGTTACATGTACCTCCTCTCCTTCAATATCCAAGCCCCCACTATTGTCCATTCTTGTTGGTTCTATACAATTGGCCATTATGTATTTCATGAGCTTTGCTCTTATATACCAAACGTACTCACTTGTATAGCAATCCCTTGTAAACTATCATACACTTTTAAGAAAATATTTTTAGTTTATTGTTATTTTTTACAATGGACTATTTTTCAATAAAACTCTATTCTAAAATTTAGTATATTTCACATTACCTTCATAAGTTTATCATCATTGAGATAAATAAACTGAACCAATCTTCTGGCATTTACAATTACTCTACGGCCACAAGAGTAACTATTATCCTGATGAGGACACTACAATCAACAACATAAAGTAAAACTATGGAACTTATTTATGGTAGTTTTTAGAATAAATTTTCTTAGTATGTTCCAACCATATTAATCAAGACCTTACCCAACTTGTCTATTTTGCATTCTTACAAGTAAGATAGAAGGTATGGGAGGCCTTTTCTCTAGCACTTCAATCAATCTTTTTACAACTCTGTATCAAAAAGGTAATAAAATATAGAGTTATTATAAAAGAAATATCAAAATATGTAGAGTAATTGCAACAAAAAGATCAAAATATCAAGAAGACCCTACATTATATAACTTACAACTTGGCATTTCCATGGCTTCCTTTTATAGAATTAATGAGGAAACATTGTCTCTCCACACACTCTATTCCAATTAGGCTCCAATGAGAACTGAAATTTTTTTTTAATAATTTAGCAAAACAAGATCTCATTAAATCTAGCACAATATCAATTTACTTACTTTTCATTGTATGGGATTATAAGAAGCTCCAAAGATTCAAAGTCAATTGAATTGAACCAATGGTCAAAAGCACTTACATAAAGCTCACTCCTCATATAGTATGAAATGGATGGATTAAGAACCTCAATCTTTTATTGTATATCAAAGGAGAGCTCATGCATTACACACTTGGCCTTTGGTATACTATACCTCATCCCAGCAAGAAGAATCGAGTCATTTAATTCTCTCACTTTATTCTTGAGAATTTGAACACAATCAGAGTCCAAAAATACCATATCAGATCTTTGTTAATATCACCTCCTTGCAATGGCCTTAGTTCTAGCCATCTACAACATCCAAAAAAATAAATAATAAAAATAAATTAAAAAAGATATCCAATTAGTAAAAAGCAAGCAAATACTAACAACATAGTCTACATCCAATTTCAATAAAATAGTGCACAAGACATACAAAACGAGAGGAGGCCTTTTGGACCAAAGAACTAAATACCATATCACATTTCATATGTCGAAGGAGAAATGATGCATGCCTAAGTCGTATGGACATGAGGGACCTTTTTGACCAGAGTACTTAAAACCATATCGCTTTTCATATTTCAATAGAGAAACGATACACTCCTAAGTTATATGAAACGCGAGGAGCCCTCATATAGAAAAGAGAAATCTCACACCCATCGTGTTTCATACGTCACAAAAGGATAAATACATGCCTAAGTCACATGAAACACGAGGAGGTTTTACATGGAGAAGAGAAACCAACACAGTCTCACATTTAATACCTATGAATTGCGAAATAGCTCTTCCCAATGTGAAGAGCCATGGCTCGTCACGTTTCATACTTTTGGCATTTTTAGGAATGGTCTAGTAGAAATTCTCAAGTGATTCAAGGGTAACTTATATTTGAGCAAAAAGCTTACATTCTTGAGTGTTCGATGCGTATGCTGGGCAATGAAACCTTCTTTAGTAGCCTTGCACGAAAGAATAATTTTGTGTTGTGATCAAATTAGCATTGTGTTGGTGTGCTTGAGCAGATAGAGGGCTTTGTCTTCCAAAAAACTCTTTTACGATTCAAAAATCGGGTTTATAAGGATTTTTGTTTGCACCTGCTACTGTAATGCATAGTTAATTTCACACGTGCGACTGCATATCGTTTTTGCCTGGGAAGTTGTACCACGTGTCACTTACTTTTTCGATATAATAGCACTTTTATTACTCTGATTTTTAAGTTTTTACCATTTTCTTTTTAAGGGCACCTCCTCCAAATGAGTGCAATGTACTTTTTTATCCAACATGTGATGATCATTGGTATATATATATATGAACACTCAGGTTCGGGTTTTGGTTACTATTTCTTTCACGTATCTTCTCTTAACTTCGACTAGCTATTTATCTTGTAAGCATTACAAGCTATACCAAGCACATTCTTATCAAAAACCATTTATTCTCAAGAGCAAGGCCTGCAAATATAAGGTATCACACTTTTCTTAATATTTTTCTATGCAATCTTGAATTTCGTGGCATTGAAGATATTAGTTGGTTTAAGAGAACAATGTTACATAAGAAACTTAGAAATTCTGTAAGGGTTTTACTTTGTTTTTCTATCAATATTGGTCTGATACACATGTTAAACACACATTCGTCAAATTTTTTTATGTTCTTCATGCATTGTTTTGCTCAAAATTTTCGGTTGTATAAAATGCAAATTCGTTAAGTTTTTTGTTAAAGTAACGTATGAAACACGATTTTGTAATTGTAAGGCCATCTGAATCATTGTTTTCGAGTTTCATGAGTCATGAATGTTTCATGCTTTCTCTATCGCATAAAGTTTTATTTTATTTCATTCATCATGTATATTATAGATTTTGACTAAATTTTATTTCATTCATTCATTTCAATCATTTCATCTTGTATATTATAGGTTTTGTAAGGCTGCAGAGAGTTTCAATTCATGCCAAAAAAATTTAACAATATTTCTTTAAGCTACTGGATATGAGCGAATGTTGATTTGTAAATTATCCCCCAAATTTAATTTTTTTTTCTAGATTTTATTTTGTGAGTAATCAGGATGACTAAAATGAAGTTATCTTTAGAGGGAATGGAGGAGGAGGATTTGGAGGATATCTATAATGAAAAGTTGTTTGATTTTCTTCATGCAACTAGAAATTCATCTAGATTTGTTTACATCATATATATGCTCAATATTCTCTTTGATTTGCAAGAGCTTTTGAAGGATCTTGAAAATAAACTGAAGAATTTCAAGGAGTTTTATGATAGACATGTGGAAGGTCTAGAGATTGAGGGATTTGTCCATTATAGCAATGTAATGGAAGCTTCCAATGCTGCTAGAACAACTTTGCAAACAAGGTTTAGCCTTATTGATGAAGAATTCAAGAAGTGTAAAGCGGATTGCCCTTTTCATCAGAATTAGCAACAATGTCTTCTTGTACAGAAGGATGTTGGATTTCTTGTATATCTTTAATATATGAATAATTATTCTTCAAATACAATACAAGAGAAGAAGATGGAGGATATTGCATGCAAAGACAAAGAAGTTGAAGAGAAAGGTGAAATGTTTCAGGAGGATATTGAGAACCAGTTAGTGCAAGGATTTAATGCTGCTTTGTTTAAAAGTGAGAACATTACAAAAGTGGAAGAAAAGGAGATAGAGTTGAGTGCAGAGATTGAAATAGGTCCTCTTAAATGTGTCCCAACGTTTCCCAGTCATCTCATCAACAAAAAGAGATATATATTGCTAAATGATATCCAATATCTTTTTTATCTTAGAGAAGATTATTGCTTGGAAATCCTTGTTGCATGGGGTCAAAATGATAAGAATTTTATAGGTTATGAAGAGGAATTGCTAGCAACTCTTGATATTGAGGGAGAGAATTTTCAAGTCAGTTCTGTAGCCTTGCATTATTGTATTAATCAAATCGTGGAATATGAAAAGAGGTGAATACCTATAGAGAAAGAGTACTTACAAATTCAATAGAGACTTGGTATTGATAACATGGGGTATGAAGAGAAATTGAAGTCTCCATTAGAGAAGAAACCCAAAATTTCAATAAATATATATAATAATAGTCTTCTTGAAGAAGATGAAAACCCTAAGGTATGAAAGATAATTCTAAGATATCAATTGTGATTTATATTAGAGTATGTTATGCATGTCTACTAACATCTTATACTATTGTGGTTTATTGTGTAGATAGAAATTGAAGATGCAAACAACTTTCTTGAAAGAGCCAAGGCCTCAAGGCCATTGAAGCTTGGCAAAAGTTAAGGCCTTGGTCATTATATTGGAAGCTTAAATAATCAAACAATTGCAATTTATCATAGCAAGTTGTCAAGCTCTCCAAGCTTACCAATGATGGCTTTGAAAGCTATCTCTAAGGTGATTGGATCCCAAGCTTTCAATAGAGGTTCAGACAAGATAATTTTGGTGGAGAAGGTATAGGTTGTAAGAGTTTTTGGCTTCATGCCAGGATACAATGAATCTAGGGCAGGATACTTTTGGACTTCTTGCCTCTTATTTGCTCTTCCATATAGGAGTCACTAAGAATTTGAAGCTGTAGGAAACAACAATTCCTCAAATGTAGAGTTGGATGAAACAAAAGATTCCTTTAGAGGACCTATTGAATTCCCTGAAACTAAAGACTCTTCTGCAACAATAGAGTCAGACTAAAAGATGTTAAGGGTTTCTTGAAACCCATCTTTTTTCATCTCTTTGTCTAGTTTATAACCATTCAAAACATCTTTGCTTTTTTCACAAGAGTTTAAATATCCCTCTTTTTTTCTTTGGGTAACAGTTGATATAGTCATTGCCAAAGATGATGTATTACATGATGGGATTGTGCCTTTGAGCTTGAATTTGTGCCAAATTTGTATGTAAAACCATTGAAAGACCTCTAATAGACTGTTTTCTTTGTATCTTTCACATCCATTTCTTGTATGTCTAAAGTATTTTGTTCTTGCTTGATAATGTGATTTTTCTATCCCTTGGGTTGACCAAATAGATAGAGATCCATATTTCTTGATAAAATATAGAGCATGGTTGTATAAAATATGCTACGCAGATAACAAATAAAGAAATTCAATTAGAAAACCCTTTATGTGTCAGACAATAAAGATACATAGATATGTAAACTTCTTACCATATAGTGAGTGAAGTGTTGATTATCCCAAGCTTCTGTACTTTTTAAGAAAGGTTCAATTGGTTTTTGAAGTCTTTGAGATCATCATCATTCCACTCTGTTTTATCACAATAAAAGAATACTTTATCTAGCATTTCCCAAATATTGGCTTTTCTATTCTGAGCTTGTCTATTATCACCATGATCCTTAACTACATTATGTAGACAATTCCATTGATTCAATCTAATAGTTGAGCCACCATTCCTAGAGTTTACCTTACCAAGTCTCCTATAAAAGTCTAGGAACCTTCTAGCCTTCACTCCACCAATAGATGGCTTTTTGAGGACAGTACAATTGCCATCCTTAGATTTTTGAAGATCCGATTTAATAACAACATTACCACCATGCAAACCAATTGAAATAAGACTTTTTCAATCTTTGTTATAGTATCTATTCTACCTGGTAATGACTTCAGTTTCCATACAAATCCTATATAAAGAAGAACAAGCTTTTCAATTATCCTACAAAGTGTATGAAGTGTACAGATATGGGTATTCACTAAATGAATATCTAGGATTGGCTTAAATTGTGGATCCTTGTTGTGCCTAGAAGGTGCTCTATTCCAATTGCTTGAGTTCAACTCTATGGCTGGGGATATGCAATATAGGCAAGGAGATCTAGAATTGACTCCCTTTGATACAGTGTACATACATTTAAGTGTCTTTTAGTCACCAGCTATGTGACACTCAATCTTATAGCTTCCAAATCCTTCAACAAATAGCTGTTCTCCTACATGTCTCTTCATAATATCAGGTATTGGTGTTCGATGAAAAACCTAATACAATATATCAAAATCCTCTGTATCTACTTTGAGTGTTCGTAGCCACCAAATGTGTTTTGATTGAATACTAAATGACATTGAGTGATTATAATGATTTGATGAAAGTGCTCTATTCATCAAGGTAATAGAGACTCTCTCTAGTTTTGTACATTTTAGAATCTCACTTTCATCAAGTTTAACCACAAATCTAGCCACTCCTTGTTTCTCTTCTAGTGACAAGTCATAGAATCTAATAATCAAGCATTGTAGGGTAGACAAGTCAAGGAAAGTATTGTTAAATTCATTGAATACAACTTCCTTTTTCTTGCCCTTGAAGCTAGCCTTTATATGGAAAATCTCCATTACTTTGTTATTCACTCTCTATCTAATAGTTCTAATCACACATGGCCTTGAAAGTATGCAATTACGTACTTATCCTTGCTTCACATTTGATTATAAAAGCTAGAAAAGTTGTATATAAGCATCTCGTATTATCTAGTGACTTATGCACTGACTTAATATCCAAAGAGAGATCCTTTATAAATGACTCCAAGCATTGTTTCTTTGCCTTTTTAAATTTCTTCTTTTCTAAAATATCTTTTGAAACTACTAAAGAAAGAAGATGATAATAAAACTAAGATGCTTTTAAAGAATCTCTTTCACTTGCATTCAAATAAAGAAGAGACCTAAACAAAATCAACATCACAAATCAATACAATTAATTATAAACAAAGTCATATTTTATATTTTTAAAGTGAAAAAAAATGTACCTTGATACTTGGATTATTTTACTACAATCACCTTCTCCTCGTTTGAGACTCTCAATATTTCTAAGAGCTTTTTGTTGATTTTGAAGTCCTAAAATAGTTTGCTTTCGTTTATAATATTTGATGCATTTCTCCAACAAATGAACCCTTTGTTGATAGCCTTCTAGCTTCTGAAGTAACTCATTGTTATGTTTTGATAAAAGATGGTTCTTCAATTTGAGGACATTCTTTTCAACCAAGTTAAGTGTATAGCTTAGAAACCCATTATAACCATCACCAATGAACCTCAACAATGAAGAGCTATTATAGAAAGGTGGAGTGCTATTTTTGCTAGAATCTTTGAGATATAGTCTACCATCTAACCAAAGATCAAGTTTATTCTTTCCTTCAAACCTGAGTATATATTTTGTAGACTCTGTAATAATAATGGGCTTTGTTCTCTTCCTTATTGGTTCATACTCACTATCCAACTCAATATGAAGATGATAGAGAGTCCTTTTACTAGAGCTACAGAGATCATTGGATGACAGATCCATAGCTAAGGATGCCATTAGAAGATTGGATTGAAAAAATATACGAGTTAGAAACAAGAAGAAAAAAGAAGAAGAAACAATAAGGATGGGAAATAAATAAGAAAGTGAGAATGGAGGAAAGTAATCAAACATTAAACAAAATTCAAATTGATATATTATTTTTTACTTTAATGAGGATGAGCAAGATCTTCATTATGACAATCTTTGTCACCTTCATGGTAGCCTAGATTTTTAGGTTTGATGTGACCACAATAATATCACAACAATGACTTATCAACAATTTTTTATATATTTACTTACCAAAATATGAAAGTTTTTAAAAAACTAAAAAATTATTTTATTTATTAGAATATTTTCTCTCTCTAGGATTTCTTACATAGCATTTTCGAGACCTCAAAACTCCCCTAATGTGGTATAAGAAGAGGATGCAATGGTTGTCAAAAAACACATATCTAGAGCATGGCAGGAACTATGAAGGATAGAATATGAATATACAACTCATGATGACATAGACTTAGATAGACTAACTATTACACAATTGAATCAAGTTCCAAGATAGATTAGCTTAGACTTATAAACACATTCTTGCGTAAGATGGACAATGACTCAAACTGATAGTTCCATTACCTTGTAATGAGTATCAACTAAGTACATGCCTTTATAGATTTTTGGATAGTACCACTCTCCTCACTGTGCATATGGGATTCTGAACATCTCTTCCTAGAGCATATATCATTTGTCTATCTTCTAGCCTCTTCAGGGCATACATCTAGCCTCTATGGGCAAGCATGATCATTTGCTATTCTCAATACCCCCCCTCAAATGATGAGTCTCTACCCTTTTTGTCTTTTGCCCCCCCTTCATGATGATATGGCCCAGGAGACTAGCTCTTTGGCAGCCTAGTCAAGTTAAGGCTTGAAACTTTACATCTTTGGTAAGAGCTTTTAGATC
Organism: Lygodium microphyllum; assembly: GCF_053477565.2. NCBI lineage: Eukaryota > Viridiplantae > Streptophyta > Polypodiopsida > Schizaeales > Lygodiaceae > Lygodium > Lygodium microphyllum. The sequence goes on from NC_141145.1 coordinate 114,561,875, forward strand.
CACTATGGGAAACAAGATCCACTATGGGAAATAAAGACCCATTATGGAAATTTTATTTGTTCTCAGTAGTACAAATTTCTTTATCTTCTTCATGCTTCTTTGGCATCCTTTGCTTTTCTCAATCTTTTGGGTATCTTTGATCTTCTTGGACTCCTTTTTGGTCTTCATGCTCTTTATCTTTGACTTGTTCATCATTATCTTGTGCTCTAGTCTTCTTTGTGAGGTCATTTTGGTCTTCTTTCTCAGTGAGTTTGAGATGGGTACATTGTTATGACTTGGCATGACTTGTTGAACTATTTCATAAATCTTAGGATACATAGCTTTTGGGATCTTGTATGGCTTTGACTCATGGCTTGACATTACATTGAATTTTCTTTTGAGCTCATACAACATGTTGTTCTTCATTTTGCTTGGTTTGTCACTCTTTACTTTGCTTGTAGCTTCTTTGACTTTAACTTTGCTTGTAGCCATGATGGCCAAATGCATGAACCCTTTATGGGCATATATCTTATATTTTGATGGAGCATCCAGGGGTCCCACTAAAAAAGGGAGTATTGGGATAGTCATTAGAGATCCCTATTGTGTAATGACGGTGAAATTAGCTATCTACTTTGGGAAAGGATTTATTAATAATATGGCTGATGCCAGGAGGCATATTTCACAGTGGATTCTGTGCCACGGTGGATTCCGTAAGGTTTTACGGTGGATTCCGTAAACTTTGTTGACTGGGGCTCATACACAAAGTGGATTCTTTGTGTGAGAAGTTGATGGGGACGCCTATCCTTTTCGGGCGTTTCATTAATTTAGTGTGTACATGGGTGATTCCATAGCGGGTGATTCCGTAAAATACATATTAAATTAATAAATGTTTATGAGTTTAGAGTGCGCACTCGTGATAAATTAAGGTTAGGATTGATTTCTAACCAGTTGATTTATTTATGTAGTTGAAGACTGCTAGGTATTCACTTTTGTTAGTTTAATTGTATTATTTTACTAACCATATGGATGATTTAATGGCTGAAAGCGATCTTCCTGAACCTACAGTGGAACAAAAGTTGGATTTAATTATGATGCAGTTGGACGAAGAACGATGAGCCCGGTAAGCATTGCAAGTTCAATTGGCCAATTTACAAAGATCGACTACTGAGAGGAACCACAATCTGAAGATCTTATTCGACATACCATCGATGCGACTCTCGAAGCTCAATCTATCCGAAAAGAAACAAAGATAAGTAAAAGAAATTTCAAATTCCATACTTTCAGTGGCACTCGAGATGGAAAAACTATTCTTGCATTCATCAGTCAATTTGATGATTACTTTCATGAGGAAACATACGTTGAAAAAGATAAAATCAAGTGTGTCACTAATCATTTAGTGGATAGAGCATCTCTTTGGTGGACCGTGGTTCGTAAGAGTATAGATTGTCCCACTACCTGGGAGAATTTCAAGAAGAAGTTTATGCAGAATTTCCTTCCTCCACAATTCCATGAAAAAGCCATAAAGCAATGGAACCTTCTTCAACAAAGAGATCGTGAGCCTATTCCTCAGTACACCGAACGCTTTTGGAATGCATTACTCTAGTTATGCATGCTTGAAGACGTACCTGAAGCGACTCACAAGCGCAAGTATATATCTGGATTACTTGGCCATTACTACTCTTAAGTCAATATGTTCAAGCTTGCAACTCTTGAAGATGCAATTTCTTTAGCTCATGACACTGAAGACAAGCTTTGAGGAAGAGACAAGCGTCCACAACAATTTCAAGAAAATGGTAACTATAGTTCTAAGCAATTCAATTCAAATTTTAGAAGATTCAATCAAGGTCGTTTTTCTTCATCATCTTTCCATAAGTCTTGGACAAACCCACCTGCTTTGCCATCAAATACCAATCAAAACCCTAAGCCATCTTCACAGCCAAATCCTAATATTCCTAGACTTCCTGCCATTGCAAACAATGTATCTAAAGCCAAACCTATAGTGTGTTACAAATGCCATCAACCTGGACATCTAGCAGCCAATTGCCAATCGAAGAAGCCACCTGTCCATATCAACTATCTTGGAGCAATGGAAGATGAAGAACATGAAGAAATGCCTGACTTTACAGAAGATGAGGACGACATTACTACTCCTTCGGATACTTTACTAGGTATGCCAACTCCACATTCTTTGTTGACAATGAAATGTTTAGTGCATGGAAAAGAAAAGATCATTTTGCATGATGATGGTAGTACTCATGATTTTATTTCTGCAAATTTAGTGAAAGAATTGAAATTACAAACTGTTCCTACGCATTATCGCATTGAAGCAACATTCTTAGGCACAAGTTATAATGGAACACAAGAGGTGCATGATTTAGAAATTTAAATTGGTGAATACATTGAAAGAAGGAATTTTCTAGTTGTACCATTACAGTCCAGTGATATTATTTTAGGTATGCCTTGGCGTCATCAGCATAATCCTGACATAGATTATTCCACGCATTCAATTAACATTCATTTTCAAGGAAAACATATTACATTGTATGGTATGCATGCATCTAATGCTTTTCCATTGCTTACTCATACTCAAGCTAAACGTGCATTACGCAAAAGTAGTAAATCTTATCTAATTTGGGTGAATGAACTGCAAGCTAAAGAAAAACATATGCACCCTAGGCATAAAGAATTTCTTGCACAATTTAAAGACTGTTTTGCTGAAGATCTACCACCTGGCTTACCTCCTTCACGTCCTGAAGACCACAAAATAGATTTAATTCCTGGTACACAACCACCTTGTAAAGCACCATATAGGCATAACTAGATAGAGCAAAAAGAAATTCAAACTCAAGTTGAGGAATTATTAAATAGAGGATTGACTAGACCTAGTAGTTCTCCATTTGGTGCACCTGTTTTCTTGGTAAAGAAAAAGAATAATACTTATCGTATGTGCATTGATTATCGTGCCCTAAATAAGATTACTATAAAGAATAGATATCCAATTCCTAGGGTTGATGATCTTATGGATAAACTACAAGGTTCTGCCATATTTAGTAAAATAGATCTTAAATCTGGTTATCATCAGGTAAGATTAGATAAATCTGACATATTCAAGACTGCATTCAGAACACAATTTGGTCATTATGAATTTTTAGTGATGCTTTTGGATTAACTAATGCACCTACTACATTTAGTAGAATGATGAATCACATATTTTTGAAATATCAGCATTGTGTTATTGTATTCTTTGATGATATCTTGGTATTTAGTAAAAATGTCTTACAGACATTACTTCTATGAAGTGACAGTTGGTGCAGGGCTTCCCATCATCAGCACGTTAAGAGTCCTTCTAGAAATTGGTGATAAAATTCATTGAATAGATGGAATATTTAGCGGCATTGATCTTAAAAAGTGGAAGGAGCTACTTAAGGAGCCTGGGGAAGGAAAAGCGACAGATGGCTATTTCCAGACAAAGCTTTTTGGGGGAACCTGTTTTGTTGCAAAGAAGAAGGTGGCAGAGGGATAGTGGGCGCTTTTCCCATCCATCACCAGGAGGATCAGCAACGACAAGAAAAAAAAGCTTTCTCGGCTAAATCAGTCTCGCCATGCCTTCCCACCAGCTTTTCTTTCTGTAATTCCACTACTCTTTGGGCCGTCTCCATATGTTCACGGGTCATCATAAAAAAGAGGGATCATATCTCGAAGCGTAGAGGTGAAAGGATGCATGTTTGATGCCTCTTCACGCTTTGCTATTGCTTTTTCTGTTATGAAACGTGCAAGCCAATGAAAAGAGGAGCTGATCAACATGGCATATGCTCATCAGCAACAACTGCTGAGAACACCATTGAATTTGTAATATATTAAATATATAAAAACAAAAAATTTTACGCCTTCATGGCGGCGCATGTGCTGTAGCCGTGACGCCGTGAAAGGTACGGGGATCGATAGGGGATAGAGGGGGGGGCCAGCAAGCTCCTCGCTGGAGCTTGCTCAGGCCCCTCGCCATGCAAACTGACAGGCAAGGGGGGAGGATTCCCTCCCCTCCCCTATATAAAGACGAAGGGCCGCAGGTACAACGACACGAAGAGAGGAGGCGAGGAAATTAATGTTGCTGCCGTCGACGTTTGCTGTGAGAAGAGGGGGGGTCCACCATATCACCACCTCCGTTGAGGAGGAATCGTCATGCATCAAATCGACAGGCTGCAGCGCCGACTCCATCAACATTCGAGGTCATCTCCCCACGTGGCACAACAGAGATTCCAGAGAAGCTCAAGAAGCTTCTAAAGGGGACCACCTCAAGCGCCCCCTTCCTGTGCTTTTTCATTCCCCCTCCCCCGGGTTTTTAAAACCCTCAAGTTCCCCTTCCTATACCCTCCCTTACCATTTTCATTCCCTCCCGATTCTAACCTTTAGAAATGGTGCGCAGATTGGTCACTGTATGCTCACGTAGTGTATCCCAGAAGGTCCCCAAGAACAATGAACTCTACTTTTTGCACAAGTTACAAGGTAAAAATCATGAACGACAAGAGCAAAAGACCAATTGGGTGCAATCTCCCCCCATGCCTTGTGTGAGCGCTTCACAAAGCATGTATTTTATGTATATTTCCATCTTCATGCTCAATAATAGCCCAATTTACAAAAATATATCAAGATTTGAGCTTTTGAGTTTGCTTTTACAAAAATAGGAATAAAGCTAATGGATGGTGCCCATAGAGTCTGGCACGCCCAATACAATGTCCAAATAGAAATAACATATCCGTGCGCATGGGCGCATACAAAATAATAATAAATAATCGATGCCTCAATAGACATGACAAAATATAGGCGTGGCGCCTATCAAAATATAATCCATAGATCAAATACTCGCTAGACTCCAATGCTTTCCTCCGCCGCTGCTGCTATCTCTACACATCAACTGAAGCATTCACAATTGTTAGTAAAATAATACAATTAAACCGACAAAAGTGAATACCTAGCAGTCTTCAGCTACATAAATAAATCAACTGGTTAGAAATAAATCCTAACCTTAATTTATTACGAGTGCGCACTCTAAACTCATAAACGTTTATTAATTTAATATGCATTTTGCGGAATCACCCGCTATGGAATCACCCATGTACACACTAAATTAATGAAACGCCCGAAAAGGACAGGCGTCCCCATCAACTTCTCGCACAAAGAATCCACTTTGTGTATGAGCCCCGGTCATCAAAGTTTACGGAATCCACCGTAAAACCTCACGGAATCCACCATGGCACGGAATCCACTGTGAAATATGCCTCTTGGCATCATACCCCCGGGGTGGGATAGCAATTGACCTCAATTGCTATTAGCTCAATGTAGAGCTAATAGAGTGGGGAAAGCATTTAAGTCTCTAGCGTGCATCCATTGTGCTTCCTCTACAGGATGGTTCTTAAATTTAACTAAATATCTAGAATACCTTTGGCCAGTTCTAGTGGTCATAAAGTCAGTGTCTATGATAGCTTCTGGTTCAAGTATTTCAGTCTCTTCCTCTAATAAAGGTGGGTTTTCATAAACAGGGTGTACAGGTAATTGGCCTCTAAATGGTCTCAATAAACTAATGTGAAATGTATTGTGAATTTTCCAGTGAGGTGGTAATTCTAACTTTAATGCATTATCATTAATTTTATGAATGATCCTAAATGGTCCATAGAATCTACGGGCTAATTTAACAACTGGATGCCTATCTACACTTTGCAGTCTACGTTTTTCTATTCTCAGCCAAACATAATCATCAACTTGAAAATTCATTGCTTGTCTTTTCTTGTTGGCTTGTTTGGTATATGATTGCTAGGCTTTAGCAATCATATCTTTAACTTCATCAAAAATAGTGTTATGCATACTAGCAATATCATCAGCAGTTTGAATTCTATTAGACAAAGATGCAACAGGTGTAGATAATCTATATCCATAAATCACTTCAAACGGTGCTTTCTTTGTAGATGTGTGTGGTGTATTGTTATATGCAAACTGTAATAAATGCAAATGTGTGTCCCATGTCTGAGGTTTAGAGATAGTATATGCACGTAAAAGATCTAGAATTGTGCTGTTAGTTGCTTCTGTTTGTCCATTAGTTTCTGGATGAAATGCAGATGAGAAATCAATATTTGTGCCTAGGTTAGCAAACAGAGTAATCCAAAAATTGTTACAAAATCTGAAATCACGATCCGAAATAATCACTTTTGGCAATCCATGGTTAGTAAAAACAGTTTTCAAAAACAATTGTGCTGCTTGTGATGTTGTTAAAGTTTTCTTACATGGAATGAAATATGCTTGTTTACTAAATCTATCTACAACTGTCCAAATCATATCATGGTTAGATTTATTATTTGGTAAACCAGTAATAAAATCCATAGAAATGTGTTCCCAAGGTTTAGATGGAATAGACAAGGCATAAGTAATCCATACTGTTTACCATGATGTCTCTTAACTCTTTGACAAATCAAACATTCAGAAACGAAGTTAGATACATCAGCATCCATATGCGGCCAATAAAAATCTTCAGGTAACATACGTAAGGTAGATATGATACCTCTATGACCTTGATATGGGGGACAATGAATTTCATTCAAAACAAAAGATCGGAATGGAATTGTAACACACAATCTTTTTTCATAAAACATAAATCCATCATTATATGACAATGAATCAATAGGAATGAAGTTATTTTGAACTAATTTATTCCAATCAGCATGAAAAGTAATATCCTGGTGATATGTATCTTTCATAGCAATCAAAGAATCAAAAGATATGACAGAAATATTATGAATGGCAGGTCTTCTACTCAATGCATCAGCCACTAGATTTTCTTTTCCAGGTTGGTATTGAATGATAGGTTTTGAATAAAGGAGGCCCATTTGATATGTCGGTCAGAGATTTGGGGTTGGCTAAGTAAATGTCTAATACTTTGCTGATCGGTCTTAATCATAAATTCTGAACCCATTAAGTAGTGTTTCCACTGTCTTAATGCTTGTACAACTGCTAATAGTTCTTTGTCATATGTGGAATATTTCAGCTCAGAGGGTTTCATCTTACAACTAGAATAGGCTATGGAATGATTGTCTTGCATAAGTACAGCTCCTATTCTTGATCCACTAGCATCGGTCACTACTAGAAAGAATGGTCTATTAAAGTCAGGCAACTGTAGAACAGGGGCATGGGTTAATGCATGTTTCAGTAAGTCAAAGGATTTCTATTGATTTTCGGTCCATTGATAAACAATTCCTTTCTTCAGAAGTTTGGTTAATGGTAAAGCAAGTAATGAAAAATTACATACAAACTTCCTATAGAAACTAGCAAGACCAAGGAATGAGCGTAACTCATGCACGTTTTTAGGTACATGCCAATTCAATATTGCATCAATTTTCTTAGGATCAACTTTAATTCTATCAGATGATACAATATGACCTAAATACTCAATTTCTGTTTTAAAGAATTCACTCTTTTCAGGATTTGCATACAGTTGATTTTCTGTCAATAACTGAAAAACCAATGACAAATGCTAATAATGTTCTTTCTCATTTTGACTAAACACCAAAATATCATCAAAGAAAACAATTACACAATACTGATATTTCAGAAATATACGGTTCATCATTCTACTAAAGGTAACAGGTGCATTAGTCAATCCAAATGGCATGACTAAAAATTCGTAATGACCAAACTGTGTTCTAAATGCAGTCTTGAATATGTCTGACTTATCTAGTCTCACCTGATGATAACCAGACTTAAGGCCAATTTTACTCAATATAGCAGATCCTTGCAGTTTGTCCATAAGGTCATCAACTCTAGGAATAGGATACCTATTCTTTACAGTGATCTTATTTAAAGCTCGATAGTCAATGCACATACGATAGGTATTATTCTTTTTCTTGACTAACAGAACAGGTGCACCGAATGGAGAACTGCTAGGTCTAATCAATCCTCTATTTAGTAATTCCTCAACTTGACTCTGGATTTCTTTTTGCTCTATCTGGTTATGCCTATATGGTGCTTTGCAAGGTGGTTGTGTGCCAGGGATCAAATCTATCTTATGGTCTTCTGGACGTGAAGGAGGTAGACCAGGTGGTAGGTTTTCTGCAAAATAGTCCTTAAAATATGCAAGAAATTCTTTATGCCTAGGATGCATATGATTATCTTTTACTTGCAATTCATTCACCCAAATGAGATAGGATTTACTACTCTTGCGTAATGCACGTTTAGCTTGAGTATGCGAAAGCAGTGGAAAAACATTAGATGTATGCATACCATATAATGTAATAGATTTTCCTTGAAAATTAATATTTATTGAGTGTGTGGAATAGTCTATATCTGGGTTATGCTGGTGTCGCCAAGGCATACCTAAAATAATGTCACTCGACTATAATGGAACAACTAAGAAATTTCTTCTTTCAGTGTATTGACCAATTTGAATCTCTAAGTCTTGCACTTCCTGTGTACCATTATACCTAGTGCCTAAAAATGCAGCTTTTATGCGATAATGCGTAGCTACAGTCTGTAATTTCAATTCTTTTACTAATTTTGCTGAAATAAAATCATGAGTACTACTGTCATCATGCAAAATAGTCTTTTCCTGTCCATGCACCAAACATTTCATAGTCAATAATGAATGTGGAGTAGGCATACCTGGTAAAGTATCGGAAGAGGGGGGGTCCACCATATCACCACCTCCGTTGAGGAGGAATCGCTCTGCATCCAATCGAAAGGCTGCAGCACCGACTCCATCAACATTCGAGGTCATCTCCCCACGTGGCACAACAGAGATTCCAGAGAAGCTCAAGAAGCTTCTTGAAGCTTCTAAAGGGGACCACCTCAAGCCCCCCCTTCCTATGCTTTTTCATTCCCCCTTCCTCGGGTTTTTAAAACCCTCAAGTTCCCCTTCCTATACCCTTCCTTACCGTTTTCATTCCCTCCCGGTTCTAACCTTTAGAAATGGTGCGCAGATCGGTCGCTGTATGCTCACGTAGTGAATCCTGGAAGGTCCCCAAGAACAATGAACTCTACTTTTTGCACAAGTTACAAGGTAAAAAGCATGAACGATAAGAGCAAAAGACCAATTGGGTGCAATCTCCCCCCATGCCTTGTGTGAGTGCTTCACAAAGTATGTATTTTATGTATATTTCCATCTTCATGCTCAATAATAGCCCAATTTACAAAAATATATCAAGCTTTTAGCTTTTGAGTTTGCTTTTACAAAAATAGGAATAAAGCTAATGGACGGTGCCCATAGAGTCTGGCACGCCCAATACAATGTCCAAATAGAAATAACATATCCGTGCGCATGGGCGCATACAAAATAATAATAAATAATCGATGCCTCAATAGACATGACAAAATATAGGCGTGGCGCCTATCAAAATATAATCCATAGATCGAATACTCGCTAGACTCCAATGCTTTCCTCTGCCACTGCTGCTATCTCTACACATCAACTGAAGCATTCACAATCGTTAGTAAAATAATACAATTAAACCAACAAAAGTGAATACCTAGCAGTCTTCAGCTACATAAATAAATCAACTAGTTAGAAATAAATCCTAACCTTAATTTATTACGAGTGCGCACTCTAAACTCATAAATGTTTATTAATTTAATATGCATTTTGCGGAATCACCCGCTATGGAATCACCCATGTACACATTAAATTAATGAAACGCCCGAAAAGGACAGGCGTCCCCATCAACTTCTCGCACAAAGAATCCACTTTGTGTATGAGCCCCGGTCATCAAAGTTTACGGAATCCACCGTAAAACCTCACGGAATCCACCGTGGCACGGAATCCACCGTGAAATATGCCTCCTGGCATCAAGAAACCCTTTGCCCCCCTAGCATCCCTCGAAAGCCACCTTAGCCCAAATTCCCTTGACCTCAAAAACCCTTAATCCCCGTGCCGAAATCCATAAGTCCCATCTTTCTTTGAAACCCCGTGTTTTACCCCTCATATTTCTTTACTTCATACACCCCTAAGCTTTTTTTTTAAAAACCCCGTGTCCCCTTTCTACTTACATGCCTTTTCCCCCATACTGTAAACCCTTATATTATCTTTCAAATTTTCCTTTGGGTTTGAAAAACCCCTAAGTCCTTTCACTCCAGTGCCAAATATCTCCCAAGGGCTTTCATAGATGTTGTGAAGCCACATTCACACATAACTTTTTTCACCGTGATTATATCCTATAGACCCTTTTTCTCTTAAGCTTTATAAACCTTTCCCTCTTCGAAGAAGCTAAGATTTTAGAGGTCTTATTATCCCTTCTCGTGGTCAACTTTTTGAACGACTTCTTGCCGAGAGAGAGAGACGGTGGAAATCTGAAAGAAAGAGTAAAAGCTGCCTTTACGTTCGAACTGCGATGCCGCCTAAGAAAGTTCAAGGAGTAGCTGCGGGAGGGTCATCTCCCGGTATACATGTGGATATCTCACCCCAAAACCAGGTTTTTCCTTCTTGGTTTTATATCGGGTTTTAAGTCAAATCATGTAAAGATAAATTGTTAAGGATAGGATATATTTTTCCGAGTTATTTACAATGAAGGAGTTCAGTTTAATTGAACAAATGATAATGTATAGAACGTAGTTTCCTTTGAATAGCATCATGCATTTATAATGAATTACGAACAAGATTATCTACTTACTATAGTAGTATATTTCAGTTAAATCCTGAAGGTATAAAAGCTGCATCTTGCACCATTAACCCTATTCTTTTTGCAACGAATCATGATGAAATTCATGAAATGTTTTTTTTTATGTTGCTCAAATTACTAGGAAGTTATCAATTGCTAATTGCATATCTTGACAAGGAAAAGATTGTTAATTGGCATAAGTTTCGTTTGCAAGGAAAAAGGAAGATTAAATTGAATTTACCTACCACAAAGCAATAAAGTTTAGGATTGAAAAATCAATTGTCACAAGGATAACAAATCGTGCCGAGGTGATCAATATTTTCTTCCAAAAGATAACCAAATCAATCTAAATTTAGAAATACCATGCTGCAAAATATGCCTTGGGAATGATTTAAAGACCAAAGAAACGTTTATACCTTAAGCACTTGAGTACCTTCCTTGATTGTAGGGTCAATTAATTTCGTAAAGGTAAAAGAACTAGGGTTGTCCCTGAGGTTCGTAAAAAGAGACCCTACGTCTGACATACGTCAGCTTAAAGAATCTAAAACGGATTATTTCATCGCAGGACTTGCGCAGCAAGTATGAAGTCATATAGTCTTGTGATTGATTCACAAGAAGAAAGGTTAAATACCCTCAACAAGGATGGCGGGTCCTTAGGCAAGTTATCTTGCAAAAGGATGTATTCTTTGATATCCTTCTAAATAAGGAAAGTAAAAAAAAACCGGAAACTAAAGTATCCAATGAGCTTTAGGGTTGACCAAGTTGGGTTAAAAAGGTACGCCCTAACCCAGAATATAAGGGATCTTGCCAAGTTAAAGACACCTTGGAACGAGTGCTGATGCATTCGAAAGGAAAGAATCATTCCTTAGCAGTTTGCCAAACAACAAGGTCGATTAATGGAAATGTTTGTGATTGCTAGAGATTTTAGAGCACTGTTTGATTTATGAATTACAAATTAAATGAATACCTATACTTCAAGTTGAAGGCCTGAAGGGAGAGGAAATTTCAGTTACCCCTGACTGCCTGCTTGACCCTAACCAAGGGGGTTGTTGACCACACCGGGAACGTGGACCGAACCCGCCGCGAGAGGTCTCTCCGTTGAGCTCTACTTGGAGCAGGAGGATGCTTGGGTGCCAAGGGGGGCTCTGGCTGTAAATCCCTCGCCTTCCGGGTCCTGCACAAGAGGCTAACGTGACTCGGGATTGGATCTCGAGGCCCGTATACTAGTCTACGGGCGGAAGCTTGGAATAGTGATCCCTGTGGATCACTCGATAGCCTTCGGGCGGATTATGGACAAGCCTACAGGCGGAAACCCTTGTATTTCAAAGATAAAAATAATGTTATGTAATAAAGAACTTGTTTGATATTGTTTTTCTATGTCACGTGATAAGATTACGTGAAGGAACTAGTGCTTAACGGTTTAATTAAAGAAGCTGGTTGTTACATGTCAAATTAATGTGTTAGATAATTACATAACTAAAACAAACCGAGGAAAGTGTGGAGGATGGACCATAGGTCCGTCCTGCGGTTGTGTGGTCCTGGTTAGCCGGGAACATTTCTCAAAGAACAGCGGGATGATGGTCAAAGAAAACGAATAACGAAAGTGATGACCTAGAGTTATGTCTTAACCGATTTACGCTATTTTAGGGGAACGGAATGGGGCTATGCCTTATGACAGAGAGGTTGAGCTTTGCATCCCTCTCGTTTCCCATTTTCCTTGAACCAAGCGCAGTGTGAATCCGCTTCGGACCTGGTTTTTCTGCTTAAAGTAGTTTGCTTGGGTCCGACGCTAGTTGCTATTAGTTAATGACCAGTCAGGAAAACCGTAATTCCGGTCGATCCTAAGTGGGAACGGCCAGGATACTTCCGCTACGTGGCAGACGCGAGAAGATCTAGATCACAAATCCCGTAACATTCGATGGGAGTGCTGGGCAGAGCTTTCTAGGCATCCTTTCCGATGGACTGCTAAGACGTGTCCTGGATGATACGAAGAGGACACATTACAGTTGGTATCAGAGCCAACTAACAACGGAATTGTTTTTATGAGATCTCAATAAAATGAAGTAAAGAAATTGTTGCTGTCCAAACATTTTCTTACCTTCAATGCTGTCTTGCAGAATTATGAAGCGTGGAATAAGTTTTTGGTATTTCGAGTCATGTTTATGACTGCAATGCATTCTCCGCTTTACAGACAAAGAATTGAGATAATGAACATCCTGGAGCAGATTTATAATCCATCACCTTTATACATACAACGAAGATGGAAGGGGTCTTCAGGAATCTACTATATAGCCACCCACCGGTTTGCTTATCTACAGACCAACCTAAAGAGGATCAAATGGTTGGAAGACTTGAAGGTCATGAAGCTATTCGTTTTTGTGGAAGCTCACGTAAATTCAACTTTACATATCTGAGGTCGGAGGGTTGAAATGAACTCATATGTATATGAGGAAGTAACCCGTGTAATCCCAACCGATAGGATTAAAGTGTTGGGCCGCCATGAGAAGTATGGATTCCAACGGAAAGGGTATCCTGAACTTCCAATGACTTATCGATTCCTAAAGATCCATGACCCAAAACCCTACTATTACTCAGTTCCTATAGATAAATGCAATACAATGTTGTTCTCCCCAAACTAAATGTAACAACTGACTTATCATCACACGGAACGTTGTATTCGAAAGGGCTATGCCCATGTAAATACAAATAAAGACTTCTTTTTATCAAAGTCTTGCTATGTATAAGAGTTGATAAAAAGGTTAAGTAGCTACATTGTTTATGAGATAGCTAAGCTAACGTCAATTACCGTATAATAACGTTAAGAAAACCTTTATTCAGGCACAACCCCAGGTACAGGTTCCAAACTCACCTCCTTTATCAAGTACTGCTGTGATCCAAGAGAAGAAGTTCCTCCTCAAGCAAATTAAGCCACCCGAGTTTGACAGGAGAGGCACGTTTGTTCAGGCTGATGCTGAAATTTGGATTGAATCCATGGAGGATTACTTCGAAGCAGCCGGTACTGCACCCACCAATCAGGCTATGCTCGACAAGTTAAAGCTCACCGGCGAAGCCAGACTTTGGTGGAAGCAATGGTGTAGGGATCAAGGGATTTCAGAGGGATCCGTTACCTGGGAGAAGCTGAAGAAAGCCGTGCAGGGAAGATACTTACCACCTGCATATCGCACGCAGAAAATGAACGAGTTCTATGAGCTAAAACAGCTAGGAGTCACTCTTGACGCATACTACTCTAAATTCGTTTCACTTTTAAAGTATGCGCCACAGATGGACATAACACAGCAGGTGTCCAAATTTTGTGCGGGCTTAAATCCACCAGTAAATACCTGTCTCGAATCTATGCATCCATCAGATCTTCAGGATGTACTCATTCGAGCAGTGCCTATAATTCAGGAGGTGCAAGCTAGACCAAGGAGTAACAAAACTTGGTCTTATAATGACCCGAAAAAAGGAGCATTCAGACCTCAAATTACGAGAGTTCAAGGTCATAATCAGGGACAAAGAAAGAAAGCAAGGACAAATAACGTCAACAACTTTGTTCCTACTCAAATTAATGGCCGAAACCTCCGTTGTTTCCACTGCAACGAACCCGGTCACTTCAAGAGGCAATGCCCCAAGCTCAGCGGAGGACATCGCCAAGCGCCTTTCCAAGGAGCAGGCCGTGGTCAAGGAGCCGCTACCCAAGGGAGAGGAAGAATCGCCTACATTGCCAATAGGCAAAGATGCGAAGAAGAAGAAGAGGAAGATCCGACCATGGAAGCAGAATTCGAAAGAGCGACAGTCCATGCCGCTTTACACAAGAAAGGGCCGAATTGCCAGTTCTCAGTGATTCAGACACCGTCGGACTATCAAGGTAAAGGTTTCAAAACCTTGATTGATTGTGGCAGTACACATTCCTTTATCTCACCAGCATGTGCAAAAATATTAGGAATAGCCATAGTAGAAGCACCTACCCTGCTTGTGGAATTGGCAAATGGTCGTGAGGTAACTTGTACCAGGCAAATTGCTAAGGTGGAATTCTTTCTGGAAGGAAAGAAGACTTCAGTCAAATTCAGAGTCATGAATTTAGATATCCATGAGTGTCTACTCGGGATGGATTGGCTTAAGCCCAATGACGCCCACATTCACTGCAGAAAGGGTCAAGTTTCTTTTCGAAACTCTGAAAGGGAATTTGTCAAAACTCAATGTGAGGCAGGAGTGCCAAGAATCCAATTGGCCAAAGTATCTCGAATCATAAAAGGAGTCAGAAAAGGATTACCCGTTTACCTGATCAAACTCAACAAGTTAGATCTGAAGCAAGAGTCTCATGAAGGACCTTCTTGGCTAAAGGAATACGCTGAGGTATTCCCTGAAGAATTGACTGAACTTCCGCCTCAAAGAGAAGTAGATCATGAGATTAGGTTAGTACCTGGAGCTGTGCCAATTGCAAAGAGACCTTATAGAATGTCCATACCAGAAGCAATAGAGTTGAAGGAACAACTCAAGCAACTATTAGATCAGGGCTACATCCGGCCTGGCAATTCACCGTGGGGAGCTCCAGTACTATTCCAGAAAAAGAAAGATGGGACACTTCGACTATGTATTGATTACAGAGGGTTAAATCAATCAACAGTCAAGAACAAATATCCTATTCCTAGAATAGATGAGCTTCTTGATCGTCTTATGGGTGCAAAGATCTTTTCCAAGATTGATCTCAGGTTAGGTTACTATCAGATAAGGATCAAGGAAGAGGATATCCCAAAGACGGCCTTCAATACAAGATATGGGCACTTTGAGTTCCTAGTTATGTCATTCGGGCTTACGAATGCACCTGCCACCTTCAATAGATTAATGCAGGATATAATTAGACCATATCTTGATGATTTCGTGCTTGTCTTCTTCGATGACACTTTAGTCTATTCTAAACAGGAAGAAGATCATGAACCTCAACTTCGGATTGTCCTTGAGACAATGAGGTCACATAAGCTGTATGCAAAAATGAAGAAGTGTGCATTCTTTAAGCATCAGATTGAATATGTGGGATTCATAGTATCATTAGAAGGAATATCAGTAGACCCAGCCAAGGTCAGAGATATGTTTGAATGGCCAATACCAGTATCCGTCAAAGAGATACATAGCTTTCTTGGATTGACAGGATGGTATAGGGTCTTCATCAAAAACTATGCTTTGATTGCAGCACCTCTTATAGACTTGCTAGAGAAGCAGACTTCCATTACATGGTCAACTTGCTTCGATAGATTGAAGCAAAGTTTGGTATCAGCACCTATTCTAAAACTTCCAGACGTCAATAAAGAGTTTGAGGTAGTAACTGATGCTAGCATTCTTGCCTTGGGGTGTGTAATTATGCAGGAAGGTCATCCAGTAGCATACTCTTCAAGGAAATTGAAGAGTCATGAAAAGAATTATGCCACGCATGATCTGGAATTACTAGCTGTCATCCATGCTCTAAAGCTTTGGAGACACTACCTGTTGGGTAACAAGTTTACTCTAGTAACCGATCATAAGAGTCTCAAATGGAGGAATATGATTTTGAAATCAAGTACCGACCAGGGAAAGAGAATGTAGTTGCCGATGCACTCAGTCGCAAGGCATTCCTAAATTCCCAACAACGGCCAGATCTCTGGCTACAAAAGTATCTATGCCAAACAACCCTATACTTGAACTAGCTAGAGAGGAAGCATGCCATGATTTGGCCTACCAAGCAATGCTAAATGAGATTTCTACCAAGGAGCAGAATCAAAAGTTGCAAGCTAAATATCAAGAATTTTCCATTGATAATGGGCTTTTCTACTACAGAACAAGGCTATGTATACCAGCAAGCCAGTCACTTAAGCAAAAGATAATGTGGGAAGCTCATGATTCCCCTTTCGCAGGACATCCTGGCTATGCTAAGACTCTTAATGCAGTTAGGAAGAGCTACCATTGGGAGAGGCTCAAAGGTGACATTCTCAAATATGTCACTGAGTGTTTGTCTTGCTAACGTATCAAAGCTGAACATGTCATGATGCCAGGGAAACTGCAACCGCTTGACATTCCCCAAATGAAATGGAAATTCATCAGTATGGATTTTGTTGTAGGCTTACCCCAAGTCCAAGGAGGATACAATTCCATTATGGTTGTGGTTGACATGCTTACCAAGGTTGCACACATGATTTCAGTAAAGACAAACTATAAAGCCTCCGACATTGCAAGATTGTTTATCAAGGAGATATTCAAGCTACATGGGTTACCCAGAAGAATCATTAGTGATCGAGATTCTCTCTTCACATCACACTTTTGGAGAGCTATCTTTGAAGCTATTGGGATTCAATTCTGTTTTAGCACCGCCTACCATCCCCAAATGGATGGCCAAACAGAGCGAGTAAATCAAGTCATCGAGGATATGCTTAGGGCATACTGCTCTCGAGAACCAAAGAAGTGGATTCAATACTTGCCTTTGGTAGAGTTTTCCTACAATGCTTCTTACCAACAAAGCATTCAGATGACCCCTTTCCAAGCATTGTATGGTCATGATTGTCGAAGTCCCCTAAACTTTTCTGATCCAACCCTAAGGGGGGCTGAAGCGTCAAGAAAGATGTTGGAAGACATGGATGATCAAATAAAGTCAATAAGACAAGACATACAAGTGGCCAAGGATAGACAAAAGGCATACGCAGATTTGAAGCATAAAGAAAGAGTTTTCGAAGAAGGAGACATGGTCTTCATTCGCGTACGCCCTAAAAAGAGCTCTCTATCCCTAGGAAATTGCAAGAAGCTAAGTCCAAGATATTGTGGGCCGTACAAAATCCTCAAATGCCTAGGACCCAGTGTTTATAGATTGCAACTCCCTAACAACCTAAAGGTTCACAATGTATTCCATATCAGCCTATTGAAAAACTATGTACCCAACCCTAACCATGTACTTGATGACCAACAAATTATAATGCCTAGTCAAGGAGTCCTTGAACTAAGGCCGGATAGGATCTTGGATGTTAGGGAGAGATAGTTAAGATCCAAAACCTTGAGAGAATGCCTCATCCAGTGGAAAGATTATCCCAAAGAGGATGCCACCTGGGTAGATGAAGGCACTCTCAGCCAATCCCCAGTTTCCCTCGAGATGAGGACATCTCGATTCTTCTAAGGGGGAGAGAATGCAATATATTAAATATATAAAAACAAAAAAATTTACACCTTCATGGCGGCCCATGTGCTATAGCCGTGACGCCGTGAGAGGTACGGGGATCGATAGGGCATAGAGGGGGGAGGCCAGCAAGCTCCTCAATGGAGCTTGCTCAGGCCCCTCGCCATGCAAACTGACAGGCAAGGGGGGGAGGATTCCCTCCCCTCCCCTATATAAAGAGGAAGGGCCGCAGGTACAAGGACACAAAGAGAGGAGGCGAGGAAATTAATGCAGCCTGCCGTCGACATTTGTTGTGAGAAGAGGGGGGGGTTTGCCATATCACCACCGCCGCTGAGGAGGAATCGCCCTGCATCCAATCGGCAGGCTGCAGCACTGACTCCATCAACATTCGAGGTCATCTCCCCACGTGGCACAACAGAGATTCCAGAGAAGCTCAAGCAGCTTCTTGAAGCTTCTAAGGGGGACCACCTCAAGCCCCCCCTTCATGTGCTTTTTCATTCCCCCTCCCCCGGGTTTTTAAAACCCTCAAGTTCCCCTTCCTATACCCTTCCTTACCCTTTTCATTCCCTCCTGGTTCCAACCTTTAGAAACCCTTTGCCCCCCTAGCATCCCTCGAAAGCCACCTTAGCCCAAATTCCCTTGACCTCAAAAACCCTTAATCCCCGTGCCGAAATCCATAAGTCCCATCTTTATTTGAAACCTCGTGTTTTACCCCTCATATTTCTTTACTTCATACACCCCTAAGCTTTTTTTTAAAAAAAACCCTGTGTCCCCTTTCTACTTACACGCCTTTTCCCCCATACTGTAAACCCTTATATTATCTTTCAAATTTTCCTTTGGGTTTGAAAAACCCCTAAGTCCTTTCACTCCAGTGCCAAAGATCTCCCAAGGGCTTTCATAGATGTTGTGAAGCCACATTCACACATAACTTTTTCCACCGTGATTATATCCTATAGACCCTTTTTCTCTTAAGCTTTATAAACCTTTCCCTCTTCGAAGAAGCTAAGATTTTAGAGGTCTTATTATCCCTTCTTGTGGTCAACTTTTTAAACGACTTCTTGCCTCGAGAGAGAGACGGTGGAAACCTGAAAGAAAGAGTAAAAGCTGCCTTTACGTTCGAACTGTGATGCCACCTAAGAAAGTTCAAGGAGTAGCTGCGGGAGGGTCATATCCCGCTATACATGTGGATATCTCACCCCAAAACCAAGTTTTTCCTTCTTGGTTTTATATCGGGTTTTAAGTCAAATCATGTAAAGATAAATTGTTAAGGATAGGATATATTTTTTCGAGTTATTTACAATGAAGGAGTTCAGTTTAATTGAACAAATGATAATGTATAGAATGTAGTTTCCTTCGAATAGCATCATGCATTTATAATGAATTACAAAAAAGATTATCTACTTACTATAGTAGTATATTTCAGTTAAATCCTGAAGGTATAAAAGCTGCATCTTGCACCATTAACCCTATTCTTTTTGCAACGAATCATGATGAAATTCATGAAAGGTTTTTTTTTACGTTGCTCAAATTACTAGGAAGTTATCAATTGCTAATTGCATATCTTGACAAGGAAAATATTGTTAATTGGCATAAGTTTCGTTTGCAAGGAAAAAGGAAGATTAAATTGAATTTACCTACCACAAAGCAATAAAGTTTAGGATTGAAAAATCAATTGTCACAAGGATAACAAATCGTGCCGAGGTGATCAATATTTTCTTCCAAAAGATAACCAAATCAATCTAAATTTAGAAATACCATGATGCAAAATATACCTTGGGAATGATTTCAAGACCAAAGAAACGTTTATACCTTAAGCACTTGCCTACCTTCCCTGATTGTAGGGTCAATTAATTTCGTAAAGGTAAAAGAACTAGGGTTGTCCTTGAGGTTCTTAAAAAGAGACCCTAGGTCCGACATACGTCAGCTTAAAGAATCTAAAACGGATTATTTCATCGCAGGACTTGTGCAGCAAGTACGAAGTCATATAGTCTTGTGATTGATTCACAAGAAGAAAGGTTAAATACCCTCAACAAGGATGGCGGGTCCTTACGCAAGTTATCTTTCAAAAGGATGTATTCTTTGATATTCTTCTAAATAAGAAAAGTTAGAAAAAAACTGGAAACTAAAGTATCCAATGAACTTTAGGGTTGACCAAGTTGGGTTAAAAAGGTACGCTCTAACCCAGAATATAAGGGATCTTGCCAAGTTACAAGACACCTTGGAACGAGTGCTGATGCATTCGAAAGAAAAGAATCATTCCTTAGCAGTTTGCCAAACAACAAGGTCGATTAATGGAAATTCTTGTGATTGCTAGAGTTTTAGAGCACTGTTTGATTTATGAATTACAAATTAAATGAATACCTATACTTCAGGTTGAAGGACTGAAGGGAGAGGCAGTTTCAGTTACCCCCGACTGCCTGCCTGACCCTAACCAAGGGGGTTGTTGACCGCACCGAGAATGTGGACCGAACCCGCCGCGAGAGGTCTCTTCGTTGAGCTCTACTTGGAGTAGGAGGACACTTGGGTG
The DNA here is from genome assembly GCF_053477565.2 of Lygodium microphyllum. Lineage (NCBI taxonomy): Eukaryota > Viridiplantae > Streptophyta > Polypodiopsida > Schizaeales > Lygodiaceae > Lygodium > Lygodium microphyllum. The sequence continues at coordinate 114,582,147 of NC_141145.1, forward strand.
CCAGGGGGGCCTCTGGCTGTAAATGCCTCGCCTTCCGGGTCCTGCACAAGAGGCTAACGTGACTCAGGATTGGATCTCGAGGCCCGTATACTAGTCTACGGGTGGAAGCTTGGAATAGTGATCCCTTAGGATTACTGGATAGCCTTTGGGCGGATTATGGACAAGCCTACAGGTGGAACTCCTTGTATTTCAAAGATAAAAATAATGTTATGTAATAAAGAACTTGTTTGATATTGTTTTTCTATGTCACGTGATAAGATTACGTGAAGGAACTAGTGCTTAACGGTTTAGTTAAAGAAGCTGGTTGTTACATATCAAATTAATATGTTAGATAATTACATAACTAAAACAAACTGAGGAAAGTGCGGAGGATGGACCATAGGTCCATCCTGCGGTTGGGTGGTCCCGGTTAGCCGAGAACTTTTCTCAAAGAACAGCGGTATGATCGTCAAAGAAAACGAATAACGAAAGCGATGACCTAGAGTTATGTCTTAACCGATTTACGCTATTTTAGGGGAACGGAATGGGGCTATGCCTTATGGCAAAGAGGTTGAGCTTTGCATTTCTCTCGTTTCCCATTCTCCTTGAACCAAGTGCAGCGTGAATCTGCTTCGAACCTGGCGTTTCTGCGTAACGTAGTTCGCTTGGGTCCGATGCTAGTTACTGTTAGTTAATGATCAGTCAAGAAAACCCTAATTCCGATCGATCTTAAGTGGGAACGGCTAGGATACTTCCGCTACATGGCAGACGCGGGAAGATCTAGATCGCAAATCCCATAACATTCCATGGGAGTGCTGGGCGGAGTTTTCTAGACATCCTTTCCGATGGACTGCTAAGACGTGTCCTGGATGATATGAAGAGGACACGTTACAGTTGGTATCAGAGCCGACCAACAACGGAATTGTTTTTATGAGATCTTAATAAAATGAAGTAAAGAAATTGTTGCTGTCCAAACATTTTCTTACCTTCAATACTGTCTTGTAGAATTATGAAGCGTGGAACAAGTTTTTGGTATTTCGAGTCATGTTTATGACTGCAATGCATTCTCCGCTTTAGAGACAAAGAATTAGGATAATGAACATCCTGGAGCAGATTTATAATCCATCACCTTTATACATAGAACGAAGATGGACGGGGTCTTCAGGAATCTACTATATAGCCACGCACCGGTTTGCTTATCTACAGACCAACCTAAAGAGGATCAAATGGTTGGAAGACTTGAAGGTCGTGAAGCTATTCGTTTTTGTGGAAGCTCACGTAAATTCAACTTTACATATCTGAGGTCAGAGGGTTGAAATGAACTCATATGTATATGAGGAAGTAACCCGTGTAATCCCAGCCGACAGGATTAAAGTGTTGGGCCACCATGAGAAGTATGGATTCCAACGGAAAGGGTATCCTGAACTTCCAATGACTTATCGATTCCTAAAGATCCATGACCCAAAACCCTACTATTACTCAGTTCCTGTAGATAAATGCAATACAACGTTGTTCTCCCCAAACTAAATGTAACAATTGACTTATCATCACACGGAACGTTGTATTCGAAAGGGCTATGCCCATGTAAATACAAATAAAGACTTCTTTTATCAAAGTCTGGCTGTGTATAAGAGTTGATAAAAAGGTTAAGTAGCTACATTGTTTATGAGATAGCTAAGCTAACGTCGATTATCGTATAATAAAGTTAAGAAAACCTTTATTCAGGCACAACCCCAGGTACAAGTTTCAAACTCACCTCCTACATCAAGTACTGCTGTGATCCAAGAGAAGAAGTTCCTCCTCAAGCAAATTAAGCCACCCGAGTTTGACGGGAGAGGCACGTTTGTTCAGGCTGATGCTGAAATTTGGATTGAATCCATGGAGGATTACTTCGAAGCAGCCAGTACTGCACCCACCAATCAGGCTATGCTCGCCAAGTTAAAGCTCACCGACGAAGCCAGACTTTGGTGGAAGCAATGGTGTAGGGATCAAGGGATTTCAGAGGGATCCGTTACCTGGGAGAAGCTGAAGAAATCCGTGCAGGGAAGATACTTACCACCTGCATATCGCACGCAGAAAATGAACGAGTTCTACGAGCTAAAACAGCTAGGAGTCACTCTTGACGCATACTACTCTAAATTCGTTTCACTTTTAAAGTATGCGCCACAGATGGACATGACACAGCAGGTGTCCAAATTTTGTGCGGGCTTAAATCCACCAGTAAATACCCGTCTCGAATCTATGTGTCCATCAGATCTTCAGGATGCACTCATTCGAGCGGCGCCTATAATTCAGGAGGTGCAAGCTAGACCAAGGAGTAACAAAACTTGGTCTTATAATGACCCGAACAAAGGAGCATTCAGACCTCAAATGAAGAGAGTTCAAGGTCATAATCAGGGACAAAGAAAGAAAGCAAGGACAAATAACTTCAACAACTTTGTTCCTACTCAAAGTAATGGCCGAAACCTCCGTTGTTTCCACTGCAATGAACCCGGTCACTTCAAGAGGCAATGTCCCAAGCTCAGCGGAGGACATCGCCAAGCGCCTTTCCAAGGAGCAGGTTGTGGTCAAGGAGCCACTACCCGAGGAAGAGGAAGAACCGCCTGCATTGCCAATGAGCAAAGATGCAAAGAAGAAGAAGAGGAGGATCCGACCATGGAAGCAGAATTCGAAAGAGCGACAGTCCATGCCGCTTTACACAAGAAAGGGCCGAATCACCAGTTCTCGGTGATTCAGACACCGTCGGACTATCAAGGTAAAGGTTTCAAAACCTTGATTGATTGTGGCAGTACACATTCCTTTATCTCACCAGCATGTGCAAAAAGATTAGGAATAGCCACAGTAGAAGCACCTACCTTGATTGTGGAATTGGCAAATGGTCATGAGGTAACTTGTACCAGGCAAACTGCTAGGGTGGAATTCTTTCTGGGAGCAAAGAAGACTTCAGTCAAATTCAGAGTCATGAATTTAGGTATCCATGAGTGTCTACTTGGGATGGATTGGCTTAAGCCTGGCTTAAGCCCAACAACGCCCACATTCACTGCAGAAAGGGTCAAGTTTCTTTTCGAAACTCTGAAAGGGAAATTGTCACAACTCAAGGTGAGGCAGGAGTGCCAAGAATCCAATTGCCCAAAGTATCTCGGATCGTAAAAGGAGTCAGAAAAGGATTACCCGTTTACCTGATCAAACTCAACAAGTTAGATTTTAAGCAAGAGTCTCATGAAGGACCTTCTTGGCTAAAGGAATATGCTGACGTATTCCCTGAAGAATTGACTGAACTTCCGCCTCAAAGAGAAGTAGATCATGAGATTAGGTTAGTACCTGGAGCTGCACCAATTGCAAAGAGACCTTATAGAATGTCCATACCAGAAGCAATAGAGTTGAAGGAACAACTCAAGCAACTATTAGATCAGGGTTACATCCGGCCTAGCAATTCACCGTGGGGAGCTCCAGTACTATTCCAGAAAAAGAAAGATGGGACACTTCGACTATGTATTGATTACCAAGGGTTGAATCAATCAACAGTCAAGAACAAATATCCTATTCCTAGAATAGATGAGATTCTTGATCGTCTTCAGGGTGCAAAGATCTTTTCCAAGATTGATCTCAGGTCAGGTTACTATTAGATAAGGATCAAGGAAGAAGATATCCCAAAGACGGCCTTCAATACAAGATATGGGCACTTTGAGTTCCTGGTTATGTCATTCGGGCTTAGAATGCACCTGCCACCTTCAATAGATTAATGCAGGATATCTTTAGACCATATCTTGATGATTTCGTGCTTGTCTTCTTCGATGACACTTTAGTCTATTCTAAACAGGAAGAAGATCATGAACCTCAACTTCAGATTGTCCTTGAGACAATGAGGTCACATAAGCTGTATGCAAAAATGAAGAAGTGTACATTCTTTAAGCGTCAAATTGAATATCTGGGATTCATAATATCATCAAAAGGAATATCAATAGACCCAGAGATGTGTTTGAATGGCCAATACCAGTATCTGTCAAAGAGATACGTAGCTTTCTTGGATTGACAGGATGGTATAGGGTCTTCATCAAAAACTATGCTTTGATTGTAGCACCTCTTACAAACTTACTAAAGAAGCAGACTTCCATTACATGGTCAACTTCCGAACAAAATAGCTTCGATAGATTGAAGCAAAGTTTGGTATCAGCACCTATTCTAAAACTTCCAGACCTCAATAAAGAGTTTGAGGTAGTAACTGATGCTAGCATTCTTGCTTGGGGTGTGTACTGATGCAGGAAGGTCATCCAGTAGCATACTCTTCAAGAAAATTGAAGAGTCATGAAAAGAATTATGCCACGCATGATCTAGAATTACTAGCTGTCATCCATGCTCTAAAGCTTTGGAGACACTACCTGTTGGGTAACAAGTTTACTCTAGTAATCGATCATAAGAGTCTCAAATGGATTTTTACCCAAAACGAGCTCAACATGAGGCAACATCGGTGGATTGAAGTGTTGGAGGAATATGATTTTGAAATCAAGTATACCGACCAGGGAAAGAGAATGTAGTTGCCGATGCAGTCAGTTGCAAGGCATTCCTAAATTCCCTAATCTTGCAGAATCCATCAACGGCCAGATCTCTGGCTACAAAACTATCTATGCCAAACAACCCTATACTTGAACTAGCTAGAGAGGAAGCATGCCATGATTTGGCCTACCAAGCAATGCTAAATGAGATTTCTACTAAGGAGCAGAATCAAAAGTTGCAAGCTAAATATCAGGAATTTTCCATTGATAATGGGCTTGTCTACTATAGAACAAGGCTATGTATACCAGCAAGCCAGTCACTTAAGCAGAAGATAATGTGGGAAGCTCATGATTCCCCTTTCGCAGGACATCCTGGCTATGCTAAGACTCTTAATGCAGTTAGGAAGAGCTACCATTGGGAGAGGCTCAAAGGTGACATTCTCAAATATGTCACTGAGTGTTTGTCTTGCCAACGTATCAAGCCGAACATGTCATGATGCCAGGGAAACTGCAACCGCTTGACATTCCCCAAATGAAATGGGAATTCATCAGTATGGATTTTGTTATAGGCTTACCCCAAGTCCAAGGATGATACAATTCCATTATGGTTGTGGTTGACATGCTTACCAAGGTTGCACACCTGATTCCAGTAAAGACAAACTATAAAGCCTCCGACATTGCAAGATTGATTATCAAGGAGATATTCAAGCTACATGGGTTACCCAGAAGAATCATTAGTGATCGAGATTCTCTCTTCACATCACACTTCTGGAGAGCTATCTTTGAAACTATTGGGACTCAACTCTGTTTTAGCACCGCCTACCATCCCCAAATGGATGGCCAAACAGAGCGAGTAAATCAAGTCATCGAGGATATGCTTAGGGCATACTGCTCTCGAGAACCAAAGAAGTGGATTCAATACTTGCCTTTGGTAGTGTTTGCCTACAATGCTTCTTACCAACAAAGCATTCAGATGACCCCTTTCCAAGCATTGTATGGTCATGATTGTCGAAGTCCCCTAAACTTTTCTGATCCAACCCTAAGGGTTGAAGCGTCAAGACAGATGTTGGAAGACATGGATGATCAAATAAAGTCAATAAGACAAGACATACAAGCGGGCAAGGATAGACAAAAGGCATACGCAGATTTGAAGCGTAAAGAAAGAGTCTTCGAAGAAGGAGACATGGTCTTCATTCGCGTACGCCCTAAAAAGAGTTCTCTATCCCTAGGAAATTGCAAGAAGCTAAGTCCAAGGTATTGTGGGCCGTACAAAATCCTCAAATGCCTAGGACCCAGTGCTTATAGATTGCAACTCCCTGACAACCTAAAGGTTCACAATGTATTCCATATCAGCCTATTGAAAAAATATGTACCCAACCCTAACCATGTACTTGATGACCAAAAAATTGTAATGCCTAGTCAAGGAGTCCTTGAACTAAGGCTGGATAGGATCTTAGATGTTAGGGAGAGACAGTTAAGATCCAGAACCTTGAGAGAATGCCTCGTCCAGTGGAAAGATTATCCCAAAGAGGATGCCACCTGGATAGATGAAGGCACTCTCAGCCATCAATATCCCCAGTTTCCCTTGAGATGAGGACAACTCGATTCTTCTAAGGGGGAGAGAATGTAATATATTAAATATATAAAAACAAAAAAATTTACGCCTTCATGGCGGCACATGTGCTGTAGCCATGACGCCACGAGAGGTACGGGGATCGATAGGGGATAGAGGGGGGGGCCAGCAAGCTCCTCGCTGGAGCTTGCTCAGGCCCCTCGCCATGCAAACTGATAGGCAAGGGGGGGAGGATTCCCTCCCCTCCCCTATATAAAGAGGAAGGGCCGCAGGTATAAGGACACGAAGAGAGGAGGCGTGGAAATTAATGCTGCTCCCGTCGACGTTTTCTGTGAGAAAAGGGGGGGGTCCTCCATATCGCCACTGCCGTTGAGGAGGAATTGCCCTGCATCCAATCGACAAGCTGCAGCGCCGACTCCATCAACATTTGACGTCATCTCCCCACGTGGCAACAGAGATTCCAGAGAAGCTCAAGAAGCTTCTTGAAGCTTCTAAGGGGGACCACCTCAAGCCCCCCTTCCTGTGCTTTTTCATTCCCCCTCCCCCGGGTTTTTAAAACCCTCAAGTTCTCCTTCCTATACCCTTCCTTACCATTTTCATTCCCTCCCAATTCTAACCTTTAGAAACCCTTTGCCCCCCTAGCATCCCTCGAAAGCCACCTTAGCCCAAATTCCCTTGACCTCAAAAACCCTTAATCCCCGTGCCGAAATCCATAAGTCCCATCATTCTTTGAAACCCCGTGTTTTACCCCTCATATTTCTTTACTTCATACACCCCTAAGCTTTAAAAAAAAAAACCCCGTGTCCCCTTTCTAGTTACACGCCTTTTCCCCCATACTGTAAACCCTTATATTATCTTTCAAATTTTCCTTTGGGTTTGAAAAACCCCTAAGTCCTTTCACTCCAGTGCCAAAGATCTCCCAAGGGCTTTCATAGATGTTGTGAAGCCACATTCACACATAACTTTTTCCACCGTGATTATATCCTATAGACCCTTTTTCTCTTAAGCTTTATAAACCTTTCCCTCTTCGAAGAAGCTAAGATTTTAGAGTCTTGAGGTGCAAAACCAATCCGTTAATGATTTCCAAGCTACTCGTAATTGTAGCATTGCACCGAGTTTTCTCATGCTACTAGTCTCTCTTATATTTAAATGGTGATCGGCATATATGCTATGCATAATCAAATAAATCATAATTTAAAACATTTTCAACGACTACTCACTTTTACAATCCCTCTCCTCTCCTACCATTTAGGTTGTGCATTCGTTGATGTAACGTGCCCACCTATCGATTGTCCAAGCACGTTTTAGCATTCCATCGAGAAAAGATTCTAGGCATCGCCACCCAGCACTCCCATGGAATGTTTTGGGGTTTATCACCTAGGGTTTCTTGAGTCCACCTCGCAACAGAACATTCACAACCAACCCACTAAGATCGACCTGAAATCTGGGTTCCTAGGGTCAAGGTTTCTTGACAACATTCTAGCATTCGATTTTAGACATCCTACTTTACGCAAAGATACTCAATCCGAAGCAGATCCATATCGTACTTGGTTCAAAGAGAATGGAAAACGAGAGGGATGCACTGCTCAACCTCTCTGCCCGTAGGGCATAGTCCCATTCCGGTCCCCTAAAACGGTATGAATCGGGTTCTAACTTAACAATACCTAAAGTCATCCAGCGATAAATTCTTGTGAGAAGCCTCCCAATTCTCTCGGACCGCCCAGCCATAGGACAGACCTGTCGGGAATTCCATCCACCCGCTTCCCTTGATAGCTTTAGTTTTCTAATTAGTTCTTGCCAGATTTATGTGTGACATTAAAAATCAGCTTCATTAATTAAGCCTTTTAGGGCCCAGAGTTCCTTCATGTAATTTACAATACATACACAAAAACAAAACAAGTAATCCTTTTATCAAAAAATTTCCTTAACTTATCTTTAAGTTAATCTTTGTCTCCTGCCCATGCAGGAGAATTATGTATCCCTTCTGTGTCCAACAGAAGTACCCTGTCCAAATCACATGGCACTGAAATTTCCATCCTTTATCTAGAATAGGATATTCCAATGCCCTGGATGTTGGGCTTAGGGGGATCTCCAACTCCATTCTAGATAAGCAAGGGGTTTCCAGGTGACCACAAGCGATCTAGGAGTAAGATGCCTATTCCCTGATAGGCCTTTTTACCACTCGAACATCGGCCTATGAATCGAGCAATGCCCTCTCGGGGTAATCCGCGATGTAATCTTGGAGATAATCTATGCATGCAAAATATCATTTTTTAATTAATCCAATTAAGAGTCAAGCACAATCAATGCAATCAGCCTAATAATATCCTCTAGGAAAACATTCCTTTGTTCCCATGGCAACTTGTCATTACCGATCCCTGCCATGCATTTACCATCAACACAAGCCTTGGAATATTTATCCAAATTACAATGCAACAATCAATTGATTGAAAGAAAAACATTTAGGGTGTTGTTCAATCACTCGACAAAACTACTTGTATTTTTCCCAAACAATACAAGGATAGACATGATAATAATTCCATCGCATATTTTCTCTCCCCCTTGGGGTCAAAGAGCGATTCTATGCAAAATTTACTTAATACTTGCATGCACAATTCTTAATGTCACTCTTTTTACGATTATGCTATTCATAACCCCTGATCGATTGCTCTATCAAAAAAAAATAAGCCATACGCAACTAATTGCAATTAACTTTTCTTAATACATACACTTTGCAAACTCCATCTTTCAAATATGTGAGAAGAGACTCATCCCTTCCCATGACCTATTCTCATATATCATAGCATGGAGCCTAATGTATCTTATGCGAGAATCAAAGCAAGAATCTATCAATTTAGAAATACATTACTTACGATCAGAATCGCAGTTGGATTGATAGTGATGCCTTTAGCCGAAGCTTCGTTGCTGGTTGTAGGATTTCCATCTGCATGCGACATTCTTGGCTTGGAGGCCATCGTCCGCAAGTAGACTCAAGAGATTAAGAAGGCAGAATAGATTCGAGATGGGAGAGTGCATGAGAAGATGGTTAAGTCAAGGATCAAGATAGAGGGAATTGTGCAGCCTCTCTGGTAACTCTTCTCTCTCTCTCTCTCTCTCAAGCTCTCCCTCACAATCTCTTGAAGGGGTACCCTTCTCTCTACCTCTCTCTCGCAGCCTCTCGGGGTCTCCTTATTGCTCTCTTGTTCCTCCCCATGCCTCATATTTATAATGAATTTGAGAGGAGGGGATAAGGCTGAGAACAAGAGTGGAGGGGCTCTTGGAAGACTCAGTGATTTGATGCTCAGGTCATAAATATGATGGTTGCATTGGCTCCAAATGGGGGGTAAAACTCCTAGACACTTGGTTAGAAAGCTCTCAGTTTACTCCTTCTTTTTTCTGTTCTCGAAGCGTTGTCTACTGCCTGTAGACTGCAATCACGAGGCATGCGATTTCATAGTCACTTTTCTTTATTTTTCTTTCTATAAATTCTCCAAAACTAACTAAAACATCACTTGTCTTTTCTTTTAAATGACTTTCATTTGTATCTTTTTAGGATAATATATAAAATATACTATTTTTGTTCCCAAAAAATCTAATATCTTTGGATCATCCAAACTATACACATTAATACTAGTGATTAATAAGGCTCATAAGTCTCGTTCACGTAACTTTCGTGAAGGGTAGCTACGATCCTTGTCAATATGAAAAAAATGTCAAATTACGACTCTTGGTTTATTTTAAAATATATTTCTAATTAAATAAAAATTATTAGCTATTAATGTTAGTTAGTTTTTACCTTAGAAGCCTCCTAGTTCTCTGGGACCACCAAGCCGTAGGACGAACCCGTCAGGGATTCCGTCCACCCACTTTCCTTGATAGCTTTAGTTTTCTAATTAGGTCCTACCACATTTATGTGTGACATTTAAAATTAGCTTCATTAATTAAGCCTTTTAGGGCACAGAGTTCCTTCACGTAATTTACAACACATACACCAAAACAAAACAAGCAGTCATTTTATCAAACAAGTTCCTTAACTGATCTTTAAGTTAATCTTTGTCTCTTGCCCATACATGAGAATTATGTATCCCTTCTATCCAACAGAAGTACCCGGTCCAAATCACATGGCACCAAAATTTCCATCCTTTATCTAGAATAGGATCTTCCAACGCCCTAGACGTTGGGCTCACGGGGATCTCCAACTCCATTCTGGACAAGCAAGGGGTGTCCAGGTGATCACGAACAGTCTAGGAGTGAGATGCCATATCCGTGGTTGGCCTTTTCACCACTCGACCATCCGCCTGTGAATCGAGCAGTATCCTCTCGGGATAATCCGCGATGCAATCTTAGAGATGATCCACACGTGCAAAATATCTTTCCTTAATTAATCCAATTAAGAGTCAAGCACAATCAAGGCAATCAGCCTAATAATATCCTCTAGCAAAATATTCCTTTGTTCCCATGGCAACTTGCCATTACTGACCCGTGCCATGCATTTGCCACCAACAGAATCCTTGGAATATTTATCCAAATTACAATGCAACAATCAATTGATTGAAAGAAAAACATTTAGGGTGTTGTTCAATCACCCAACAAAACTACTTGTACTTTTTCCAAAAAATACAAAAATAGTTGTGATAATAATTCCATCGCATATTTGCTCTCCTCCTTGGGGTCAAAGAGTGATTCTATGCAAAATTTACTTAATACTTGCATGCACAATTCTTAATGTCACTCTTTTTACGATTATGCTATTCATAACCCCTGATTGATTGCTTTATCAAAACAAATAAGCCATACTCAACTAAGTGCAATTAACTTTCCTTAATACATGCACTTTGCAAACTCCATCTTTCAAATATGTGAGAAGAGGCTCATCCCTTCCCATGACCTATTCTCATACATCATAGCATGGAGCGTAATGTATCTCATGCGAGAATCAAAGCAAGCATCTATCAATTTAGAAATACATTACTTACGACCGAAACCGTAGTTGGATTGATAGTGATGCCTTCGGTCGAAGCTTCGTTGCTGGTTGTAGCATTGCCATCCACACGCCACATTCTTCGCTTAGGGGCCATCGTGCGCAAGTAGACTCAAGAGATTAAGAAGGCATAATAGATTCGAGATGGGAGAGTGTAGGAGAATATGGTTAAGTCGAGGATCCAGATAGAGGAAATTGTGCAGCCTCTCGGGTAACTCTTCTCTCTCTTTCTCTCTCTCTCTCTCAAGCTCTCCCTCACAATCTCTTGGAGGGGTACCCTTCTCTCTACCTCTCTCTCACAGCCTCTCGGGGTCTCCTTATTGCTCTCTTGTGCCTCCCCATGCCTCATATTTATAATGAATTTGAGAGGAGGGGATAAGGTTGAGAACAAGAGTGGAGGGGATCTTGGAAGACTCGGTGATTTGATGCTCAGATCATAAATCTGATTGTTGCATTAGCTCAAAATGGGGGGTAAAATCCCAAGACACTTGATTAGAAATCTCTCAGTTCACTCCTTCATATTTTTTCTGTTCGAAGTGTTGTCTACTGCCTGTGGACTACAATGGCGACGATGTGATTTCGCCAGTCACTTTTCTTTATTTTTCTTTTTATAAATTTCCCAAATCTAACTAAAATATCACTTGTGTTTTCTTTTAAATGACTTTCAGTTCTATCTTTTTAGGATAATATCTAAAATATGCTAAAACATTTTACCCAAAAAATCTAATATCTTTGGACCATCCAAACTATACACATTAATACTAGTGATTAATAAGGCTCATAAGTCTCGTTCACGTTGTAACTTTCATGAAGGGTGGCTACGATCCTTATCAATCCGAGAAAAATATCAAATTATGACTCTCAGTTTATTTTAAAATATATTTTTAATTAAATAAAAATTATTACCTATTAATGTTAGCTAGTTTTTACCTTAGTTAATCTTTAGTTAATAATCTTAGTAACTTATTAACTGACTAACTAACTTTGGAACTAGTCGACTAACTTTTATTGCGTGGAAATATTACAGTTGAATATGTGTAGTGTTCATTTTTGTGTAGTTTTTCATGTAAAAATCAATAAAAACATACTCTAACATAGAAACAAGGCTTGACTGAGGCTTATGCATCATGCTCTAGTCTTGTTATATGTTCATGAACATAAAATATATTTTTTTCTATTTTTAGGTGTACAAACTATTTTTTTTCTTTTTTTTTTATTTTTATATTTATTTATAAAAAATTTATGATGTTTCAAAATTATTAGTTTTTCTTAATTAAGTATGCTCAACATTATTTCCATATTCATTTTCATCTCATATGAACCCAAAAAAACCCAAAAAATCCCCAAATTTTAATAATTCCATGAAAATTGTAACATGTGGATTTTGCGTGTTTAGAAAAAAATTATTTAAATACTATTTTTAATGAGTTTTATTTAATATTTTTAAAAAAATACAGCATAGGAAACCTAAACCAATCATTCTCAAGCAATTTCTTCAACCATTTATCATAAAACAACAGAAAAAGTCACTTACGCATAAAACCGTGGTTTTGATGCTTGTACTTCATGGTTGGGAGGCCACTAACACTTATCTTTTTCTGCTAGTGTACTCTCTCAGCTTGATCTACGATCTTCTCCACTCGAGCTTCATCGTTTGTCCAAAAACGTCCATCTTAGCTCATTCCCCTCTCTTTTACATTGATCCATAAGAACAGTCCACAAGAGGAGAGAGGAGGGAGGAGAGAGAAAGACTAAAAATAGATCTCTTTTTTTAATGCATCAAATTCAATCATTTCTAGAGCAATGACGTGCGAAAAAATGGAGCATCTCACAGCCAAGAGCATTCCTCTAATGGTTGTAGGCTTGAAAAATGGATTTTTTAACGATTAGAGAGGGCATCGAAAAAATGGCACCCCTCTTTCCCCCCCCAAAAAGAAAAACGTTTTTTTCTCCATAGCCCTTCATTTCACACTACAAGATATAGGCCTTATACCGACGTTAAAAGGGACGAAAATGTAAATAACAAAATTTGCCCCCGTCGTCGCAAAAAGCGTCGTTATTGGCGAGGCCATAGAACAGTCGGTATTAGTGTCGTTATCAACGTTGCTATTTGCATCGGTATCAACGTTGCACATAAATAGTGATGCTGATAACGACGCTCTGTGACGCAAATAACGACGCGTGCAGGTAAATTTGCGACGCTAATAGCGACGGTAATAGGAAAAAAAAATTTGTGGCAAGGCAGCCATACAAAATAGTTTCTGCACTATGTACAATGCTCGTGTAAACAAAAACAAAGTGTACTTAAATCATAACACTGATACATGAAATAAATACATGATCGCATAATGAAAGCGACAGGTACAATCATGACAAGATATCACTACTACATAGAAAATGTCTACACAGATCAGGCGACCAAAAAAGAAGGGTATGTGAGCTCCAAGGATCCAAGGGCGAGCTACATATCCTCGCCATCCAAAAGCTCGTCCTCCCAAAGGAGCATTGAACGGACTCTGCAAAAAAAGAAACAACTACACATCAGTCCACCATACAATAATGCATTCTAATTAAACATGGTAACTACGAATAAGAAAGATCAGTGACTTAGAGGGCCGCTGCGTCTATACAATCTATCAATCAATGCAGTGAGATCATGCCTCTCTGCATATCGAGTCTCGAGGCCGGTCGGATCGCGATTTGTAATGGAGTGCTGCAAAGAAAATAAAATAATAATTGTTAGAAACTTGATTGTTAGTACAAAGGATATTGCAAAAATATAAGCAAGCAAAACAAAAGAAAAACTTACAAAGTCCTCCAGATATGTCCTGTAGCCGCCACTCCCAAGATGATGGACCACTCCGGCCTCTAGTCATGCCCTTGCCACCTCGCGCTACTGACTCCAACGTCTTGGAGAATCTATAGCCTCCTCCCTCAGTCGACGCCAGTCGTCCACGTCTAGCCACTCGGGCTTTGCAGCCCCACTCTTGAGTGCCTTGCGTGCGTCCGATTGTTTATGTGACATATATACACACATGTAGTCCATTATCCAACCCGTAGAAAATCTATCTGCTGTAGTTGGAACCAAAAACTCCTCATGCAAGGGTGCTACTATGTAGTCCTTTCTTCCCTCCGATATGTTTTTCCAATGATCTAAGATGTTGTGCTGAAAAACTTGTTGGCACAACTCTCTCATCCGAGCCATCACCCTCCTCCCCTCATCATTCATGATGATGGCTCTTGACCTATCATCGACAAGATAGGCATATCCCTCTAGGGTATGTCTAAGATGGGTCATCTTCCACTTGCGTCCACGCTCTTGGGTATATCCAAGAGACCCCTGTACATCTGGTGTGTCGACCGAGGTAGTATCTATCGGTGTAGCACCCATAGGGGTGCCACCTGCAGACGGCTGAGCAAAAGTCGGAGTAACTGGAGTAGACGTCCCCACAGGTGTGACAAATCCTGGACGTGACGCAACTCTAGCAGAATGACGAGACGGAGACACCGCATCCGTGCCTCCACATCAACCACCTGAGGCACGCTCTCTGGAATCGCCACGAGAGCGAGGAGTCGCACCTATATCTCGTGCCGACCGCGGGCTCACTACCTCTGTATCTCTACAGTATCCCCCTGACCCTGAAGCACTCCCTCCCTCTGACCCAAGTCTGGAGCTTCGACCTCGTCTACTCGAAGCTGAAGCATCTGATCGCACCAAAGTAGATCTAGTAGAGCGGCCTAACGATGTCCGAGACAGCTCCTAGTCTGCCATGTCTTTGAATCTCGCCATCTGATTTGGAGACATGCGCGTGAAGATATCTTGCAACTCCTCATCACTCATTCCTCGACTCATCTTGAAAAGGTCACCTGCACAGAAAAAAAATGATGTGAGCATAATCAATTTAAATCATACAAAGCACGGTAATATAAATCCTAAAAAAATGATCTCACTTAAAATGCATATCTTATGTACCCTTATAAGCGATTAGTCAACGAATTGAGTAAGTGGATGCTCCAAGTATGAAGTATCCTATGGTCCCATGTCAATCTCCTGACACAACTCCACATATACTGCAAGGTCGATAGACATGTCACCATAAAAGGATGAGTCCACCTCGTTCTCAAAGAATTCTTGGACTCCTATATTTCCATTATTGTTAGTTGATGCTAGCTCCTCTATATGCTCCAAGCTTTTGGTGGCGTCTACCCCTTGCAATATCGACCACTCTATTTGCATATTGTCCTCATCTATGCTCGAAACATCGCTTTGATCATATACTCTCGCACTTCGGGGAGCTGAAGGTATAACATACCACCATCGAGGTTGTCGAGGGTTTGGATAGAAGATTACCTATTCACAAACACGTACAAGAGAGATTAAACTATTGTGACATGTACCATGTTATAATACAATTAACAAACAAATGAGTTCATGCACATGTTCACAATGGGCCGGCAACACAAAGGTGTCACACAAATCCGTTCATTTTTTTTTCAGAATCTATTTAGACAAATCCAGATGGACCTCGTCGGAACTGTTGCTCTAGCTCCTTCAAGTACCACTTTGAACCACTGCACATTGAATAGTATCATGGAGAAGCTACGATAATCCACCGTAACAATACTTTGCCGGTTCCCAAAATACTCCATCTCATCTATAACCGTGTTTGGATCCGTTGCTTGTCGTCGGCTCTCCTACTTGAACCTTGCTATGATACCATAGTCCATTGTGGAGCACATTTTGTCAATATGCTCCATGTGAAAATGTCGTTCGTGCGACCACACTACACTATATATTTTGTACTGTACATTGAAACACAATAATTAGTTGTCGCATATAAATAATAGATACGACAAATCCTAAACACGTCATCACATTTGGACTACATCCCCTCAAGAATTTCCACTCCTTCATTGAGGCCTCCGTCCCTTTGCGAGACGCTGTGGTCACAAAGCTCCACGCAACCATCGCGTTGACATGAACTGCGTTGTCGTAGAGATCGTGCAAGAGCTGCAGAACACGGGGTTCAAGGTACAGCAAGAAATGAGGCTAACAAGAAGAACTCAATTATTGGATGTCAAAGTTCACTATAACATAAACGTAGAGTTTCAACAAAGAAACTGTTCAAACCCATGTTCTTGATATGCTGTCATAAACAGTTTTGATATTTCAACAAGTTCAGTTCCAAGTAAAGATTGGCACGTGGTCGTTCAGCTGTAGTAAGCCAAGTTTGAAGATGAAAACTCTGTTGAGAGGATTGCTAAAAATGGAAACTGGGTTACTGAAATTTCAGCCTAAACAGAGCCTTTGGGATACTTGCAACATGGAAGTTGGTTGCTCTTTCAGATTTACTTTCCAAGGAAAGACCTTTCTCAATGTCATGCAGCATTCAAAAATTACCATATCAAAGTGTACACTTGCATCATAGAACAAAGTGAAGTTTCCTTTGACTCAGCAAGAATATCCGATCCTTTCTTCTCTTCCAGTCTGCCCATAAACCCTATCACCAGAACATCTGGATGTTTTTTAGGCTGGCTTCACCTTAAGCACTATGGTAGCATCATGTTTAATGTCCAAGTACTTGTCTACAAGTGCACTGCAAATGTGACCTGTCTCTGTTGAAAGTGCATTCTTGAGATCAACATCAGCTTGCAGAAAGCTTTAATTCCACATCAGCTCTTATTGGCATTGATACCCTAGCTTTCAATCAAGAAGCAATTATACTTTCACAGGCTCTGTTCTTTCCATCTGACAAGAATCGATTCCAAGGTGTCTGTTTTTACTAGTGGACTTTATTCAGAGGGCGTGCCACAGCAGGTGACATTCATCTCCAATCACCAGTTCTTGTCTTGCCTATTCGTTTCCTTGAAGATTGCTCCATCTCTCATCTTGACCTCACTGGTTGCCTCAGATGCTGCTGTAATCTCCACGAGATCAATGGAAACTGCCCCTGAACTGATCAGACCACGAGTATTCACCCTACCAATGGAAATCAGTTCTTGTGAAATCATCACCCTACGAAGAAAGCATTTACAGCCCATATCATTGGCATCGCAGTATGCTAGTGTCGAATGATATTATATGGAGGCTTCTGGAGTCTGTTCGCATTACTGTAATTTCAGAGATAGACTTCGGGTTTTAGAAGACGGCCCTTATGCTTGTGATGTCCTCACTAAAGAAGGGGCACGAGCCTGCTTGTAGTCAGTGCCACCATAGCAAACGTTTCAAAGGTGTACCTCTGAACATCTCCTTCCAGCACGCTCTCTCCATTGCTTTTGTCCTCACACTTCTGAAGTAAAGGATTAAAAAAAATGGAGAATAATCCTCAGAAAATCGTTTCAGTAGAAGAGATCTCCCTCCTTGTCGAGAGAGCCGAATTGATTGCCCTCATGTCCTTTTTACCGGCCTTAATTTATGAGGAGAAGTAGAGGGTGAAGAAGATGGAGACCACATGGCGGAAGCTCACAAGCACAAGAAAGAAGAGCGTATGGACCAGTTGGGCCTTGGCCACGGCGAATAAGCTCTGTATGAGGCTCATAAGGCCAAGACTGACCCAGAGCAGCATGATAGAGCCGAGGTGGCAGGCATTGCCGTCTTGGATCTGCAGCAATTCATCCTTTCCCCTCTGAGGTGGATAATGAAAAACATTTTTTTCATTCCTAACCAGAATGCCATTCCTCCGCCTCTTCCCCAACGTGCCTTTCATTACCCTCCTGCGCAAGGTTTTTCTCCACACACGGTTTCCCGAATTAGAGCTTTTTCCATCCCCTTTAGCATTGCTCCCTCTCCTTTCGCCACAGAGAGCCCAAAAAGAAGGAACCTCTCCTCCAATTCAAGCGCATGACAATCCGTCTTTTTCCCTCCCTTTTGCCATTCGAATACTCTTTTCCCCAATTAGTCTCCTTTTTCCCTTCCTTTTCTCCTCTATCTTTAGTTTTTCCTTCTCTAATTCACATGTCAGAATTAGGCAAGTGACCTTCCTTTTTACCCCCCCGCTAAGACACAGCATCATCATCCACTTAATCTCGTAATAAGGCATTCATTTTGGATCATGTTCCTCTGTTCATCTCCTTGCTTCTGACGTAGTGATTTTCCACAACATCTGATGTCTGACATCTCTTTGCAATCAGCATTTCAGTCCTATTGACGGAATTCATCCTCCTCGCAACCTGATCAACCACTATGACAGCCTCTGACAGTTTATATATTATCAATCTCTCATGA
This sequence comes from Lygodium microphyllum, assembly GCF_053477565.2. Classification (NCBI taxonomy): domain Eukaryota; kingdom Viridiplantae; phylum Streptophyta; class Polypodiopsida; order Schizaeales; family Lygodiaceae; genus Lygodium; species Lygodium microphyllum. The sequence goes on from NC_141145.1 coordinate 114,600,398, forward strand.
GGATTTCAGTGAGAAAGGAGCAATGGTGACACATCATGCATCCAAACAAAATCATGCGTATGCACTAAGGGAATATATACATTGGATGCGGATTATTAAAAAGCATCACAGAAACAATAAATCACACGCAGAAATTAACACAAATGCACAACAAAAATGGAGGTGTTCACGGCTCAGATGCGCAGCAACACGACATCCACCCCCTCTAAAGCTGCGCATCCTCCGGATGTGCCAACTATCCAGGATCATTCAAGTCCACAAACAGGTCAAGTCCATCTTCTGATTCTAGTGGACCTGTTTCTCCATCAGCTTCATCATCTATGTTTTCTGTCTCTTCTGCTTGTCTTTCTTCTACTTGCTCTTCTTCTGTCAATGCTTCAAGTGCATATTCTTCATCCTCTCTTCTCTTGAAAATCTTGACTCGTTTTCCAGCAATAGGCACCCTCAATAATGTTCCATCTAATTCAGCCAGCTCATAGGTACCATTGTCAAAAACCTTTTTCACTTCATACGGTCCAAACCATCTTTGAACCATTTTTCTCATGCTACTATGCTGATTTTCTAGACTACTGTCGTAGACTAGAACCCAATCTCCTTCTTTTATGGCTCTAGGCCTCAAGCGATGCCTTAAATCAAACCTGTCCTTGTTTCTGAGATGGGCTGCCTTCAAACGGTCAATAGCTAGCTGCACATCTTCTGTTCTTCTCTCTAGTTGACGAATCCGAAGGGCTAACAGCTCTTCCCTTGATAAATTCTCATGCCAAGGAAGAACACTCCAAGTGAGAGCACAAATTTCAGTAGGCATGACAGGTTTTTGCCCATACATCAACTCCGCAGGCATGTATCCAGTAGTCACACTATGTGTAGAGTGATCAGCCCATAATGCAAAAGGTAGTAATCTCGGCCAATCTCCAATCCATCCTCTACAAGCTTTTGCCAATGCTTTAACTATGGGCGGATGTCCTCTTTCACTTTTGCCATTTCCCTCTGGATTGTAGGCAGTAGTAAGAGCCAATTTAATCCCAAGCCGTGAGAAGAATTCTCTAGCTTCATCACCATCTAGCTCTCCACGATCAGCTGTAATCTTGCCTATACATCCATACCTGCAAAATATTTCTTCCAACAAGAATTTACATACTGTAGTGGTGGTCTTCGTCCGCAACGGTCTACCTTCAACATAGTTTGTAAGATCCTCCCTAGCCAAGACAAGATATCTCATCTGCCAAAGTCCCACTGGCAAAGTAACCAAGTCTACCACCCACTTGTAATGCATACATAGTGGATAAGTCGGATGCAACTCATCACGATGTCGCACTAAAGAGTAAAGCTGGCAATCCCTGCAAGTCTCCACAAAGTGAGAAACATCTTTATACATCCCTTTCCACCAGTATCTTTCTTTGATTTTCTCATAGGTAGCCCACACACCTCTATGTCCAGCCCATGAGCTCTCATGAAACTCTCGCATAATCTGTATTTGCATCGCTACATCACAAACTACTCTCAAGGGCAAGCCACCTCTCTTTCTTGGATGCTTCCAAAGAAAACCATCTTTCAAGAAATACCCGTAAGCCTTCCTTCTGATTTTCTTGAATTCATCATCTGTCCAATCAGCTCTTCGAGTCAATGAACTTAGATACTGTCCAATTTGCAGCCACTCATCAACATAAAGTTCTTCAATAAAAGCTTCAACAGTAGATACATGACAATCATGAGTAAGGACAAAAGTAGCAAACTCTGTCTCGTCATCTTCTGCAAGCATTGACTCCTCATCCTCATATCTCGCTCTAGAAAGCATGTCAGCAACTGGATTATCTTTCCCTGCTATGTGTCGAAATTCTGGATTCAATGATTTGATATAGGCAATCCACCGAAGCATCGCTATATCTGGAGTCGAGCAACTAGTAATCATGCCAAGCAAAGGCAAACAATCTGTTTCCACAATCCTGATTGTCACTTTGTTCACGGGCTGCATATCCTGAATAAATCTCAAAGTACCATTCTTCTTTGGTACAGTAAACCACCTGTTAGAATAGGGTGCAGAAGAGGGTTCCAAAATCCCCATTTTAATCTTTTCATTCAGCAACTCTATCAGCTTTGGCAAGTGTGCTTTAGGCACAGGTATAGGACGTATATTCCATGGTACATGAGGAACAGTGAAGATGACCATAGGTGCAACCAATTCGGGACTAATGCAGCCAATTTCATGTGGAAAGAAAGCAAATGCCTTACCATGACGTCCAAGCATCTCTCTAAAACATTCTTGTTCCACTGGAAGCAAAAAATCATCATTTCCAATCTTCAATTCTGCAAGAGTTTCAGCTGTAAACTTATGTCCAATATTTGCAGGATCCCTCAACATAGGCTGCTTCATAGCTTTTTCAATCTGCTTATCACTATCAGAAGGAAGCGGGCCTGCAACCGGCTTAACCTTCTTATCAACTGTTTTATATTTTGTGTCAACCTTGGCATCATTCAAGCACTCTTTCCTTTGCTGCAATTTCTGCAAATTTTCAGCATCTTTCAACTCTGTTGGCTGAAAAATTTCAGCCTTTAGCTCTATGGACTGCATGGGTGCAGTCTGAAACTCTGTATGCAGAAATTTTTCTGCATTCAACTCTGTTGGCTGAATGAATTCAGCCCTCGGCTCAATGGACTGCATAGATGCATCCTGAAACTCTGTATGCAGAAATTTTTCTGCATTCAACTCTGTTGGCTGAATGGATTCAGCCCTCTGCAATTCTATTAGCTGATTAAGATCAGCCATAAATTCAGTTTGCTGAGTTTTCTCAGCCTCTAACTCTGTTTGCAGCATAAAACCAGAAATTTCCTGAAACATATCCAAGGTTTGCACAGGTATGATCTTTGAACCCTTGCATACATCAGTTTTCAGCATTGCTCTCATCTCAAACAATGTATCTGCATAAGACATCCCTTCATACAATCCATCTACATGCTCTTCTGCTTGCAAAATACCTGCATTCTTCAACTCTTTCTCCTTACGACCAATGTACTGCCTGGCAGCTCTAGGCAAATCTGAAATTTTCTGATAACTTACTGAACTATCTGAAGTAATCCCAACAAAGTTATTGGAGAAAGACTGGCTGTCAGGAGGCGAGATCTCCTCTTTTCTCCGCTCCGTACCACTGGCGTCTCGCAAGACAGCGGTACCTAATGAAAATCCAACTCCTTCGCAGGTAGTGGAGCCTCACGCAAGGAGTCTCTGTTTCTCGGATGATTTACCCCAACAGTCATAAACTGAACAGCTCGCATACCATCTTTACTGCGTATCCGCGCATAAGCTGATCCATCATCCATCACTTTTGTTTCCATTCTTGCTTCTGTAATGAAAGGCTGTCCAAGAATAATCGGATAAGAGCATGAATCCTGAACAAAGCAATGATAATCCTCTTCAACATTACCAATAGAAATTCTGATACTCGGACAAGCAGCATACATATCACCAGAAGTATTATTGGCGGCTCTCATGCGCCAGCCATGCTCTGCATCCATAGGCCACTTGCCACTCTCATAAACACCTCGAGCAATAAGATTAATCTCAGAGCCATGATCAACTAAAGCGATCAAGGGAATTTGTTTCTCTCCAATCCTTACCACTGTCTCAGTGGTTGCTCTAGCCCAATGACTTCGTGAAAAATGGCTGCGAGGAATGAGAATAGGGGACTCATCATCTTCATACTGCATAGGCTGCACTATTTTCTCCAATTGCGGATTAACAGAAGCATTCTCAACCATCACTACATCATCATGCTCTTCTCCAAGAGCTCCATGCCACAATCCCTGTAAAGCAGGTCCTTCCATCGCATGTCGTTTCCTCCGCAAAAGATCCTGCATCTGATCCTGTATTTCTCTTCTAGCAATCCCAAGAGCCTCTCCAACAGTAAAAGTGACTTCACTATTCAAAATTCTTTCATGAAAAATCTTACTCATATCCGTTTACATATCAAGATCTGACAAGAGCTTGAATCCTGGCTCTTTTCTTGGTTGCCTCTTTTCTTTCTGCTTGTCTTCCATTGGCTGTTCGGAACCTGTTTGAGTTGGAGAATTTGACATAGGTGGAGCTGTAACAGGTGGTGAAACAAAGTCACCCCCTCTAGTCTTTTTGGAGGAGCTAGGACCCTCCTCATCTCTTCTTCTCTTTTCCTCAACCATGGCATCTAAACCCTGCGTTTTAGCAATATAAGCAAAAATAGAATACCTGTCAACAGGAGAATCCCATCCTGTTTCTCCTCGGATGCTAGAGCACACACAAGTCATAGTAGAAGTTTGAACTTTCCCTCTTCTCGCTATCTCCAAGGCAGAAGACCATAAAGCAGAGTCTCCATCAAATTTCTGCTCAAGCTGGACTCCAAAAGCTGAAGCATCTCCTCTAACACTCACATAAGCTGATCCCGCGGCCATATCATCAACAAGCTTCTTCATACCTCCCTTACCAAAGTTCGTGTCAAGAGGAGCGCCAGTCTCTGTCAGCCATATCTTCCCATCTTGTCCTCAGAACACTACATTCTTCTTACGTGCTTCCTGAAAAGCATCACAATCTCTGCAGTGTTGGTGCTCTGTACTATCACACCAAATACATTGACGCCCTTTTCTTTGACCAGCTGGAAAAGCAGTCACTGGAGCAAGTGCTACAGCAGGTACAGACATAAGTTGCTCCTTTAACTTACCAACTTCAGCTTTGACTGCTTCAATTGTCAAATCCGCCAAGCCTTTAATAACATCATCTACAGATAAGGGCACTGGAGCAGCAGGAACTGGTGGATTCACAACAGGAAGAGTAGGCTTAGGCAAAGAAGCAGCAGGGGTAGAAGAAGAAGTCTCCAAGGATTTTTCAGGAACTGATCCTGTGTTTCGATGCAATCTGACTCTCCTGCGCTGCTTCTTGACAAGAGCATTCACAGCATCAATGACATGTCTCCACTCAGTCTTTAAACCTGAATCAGTAGCTTGATCTTCCAAAAGATCATCCAACTTTTCCTGTAAATCAGCATCTGCAGCTTGCAAAAATAACTCCACTTTCTGCATCTCCAAAGCTTGTTGTTCAGTCCCATCCAACTGATCATAACGGCTTTCAAACTCTCGCAGAAGAGCGGTAACAGAAAGTCCCTTATTAGGCATAGAAACCCATGCTAAAAAATTCCTGCGATTCATAAGACCTGTATCCTCCAGGAAATATTCATCTTTTAATGCCTTTTTAAATTCAGCCCAACCTGCATGTGCCTCTTGAATTTCTGCAATTCGACCTTCAAGAGCGCGCACCACGATCCGCAAGAAGTAGCGGCTCCAAACATCTTGAGAAACCCCAAAAAACTTCATCTTTTCTTCATACAAATGCAGGTAAGTTGACACTTGCTGGCCATTAAACTGCTTCATCTCCTGTTGGACAGCTTTCAAAGCATCCATAGCATCACTGTCACGTTTTGCATGAGCTTGCTGCTGCATATACATGGTGAATGACTGAAACAGGTTCTTCATGACATTATCATCTGTCATCTCTTCTTGCGAGTCTCCCATCTTGCTGATGATGCAGCACTTTCACGTCGGGTTCACCAGAAATGTCGTAGAGATCGTGCAAGAGCTGCAGAACACGGGGTTCAAGGTACAGCAAGAAATGAGGCTAACAAGAAGAACTCAATTATTGGATGTCAAAGTTCACTATAACATAAACGTAGAGTTTCAACAAAGAAACTGTTCAAACCCATGTTCTTGATATGCTGTCATAAACATTTTTGATATTTCAACAAGTTCAGTTCCAAGTAAAGATTGGCACGTGGTCGTTCAGCTGTAGTAAGCCAAGTTTGAAGATGAAAACTCTGTTGAGAGGATTGCTAAAAATGGAAACTGGGTTACTGAAATTTCAGCCTAAACAGAGCCTTTGGGATACTTGCAACATGGAAGTTGGTTGCTCTTTCAGATTTACTTTCCAAGGAAAGACCTTTCTCAATGTCATGCAGCATTCAAAAATTACCATATCAAAGTGTACACTTGCATCATAGAACAAAGTGAAGTTTCCTTTGACTCAGCAAGAATATCCGATCCTTTCTTCTCTTCCAGTCTGCCCATAAACCCTATCACCAGAACATCTGGATGTTTTTGAGGCTGGCTTCACCTTAAGCACTATGGTAGCATCATGTTTAATGTCCAGGTACTTGTCTACAAGTGCACTGCAAATGTGACCTGTCTCTGTTGAAAGTGCATTCTTGAGATCAACATCAGCTTGCAGAAAGCTTTAATTCCACATCAGCTCTTATTGGCATTGATACCCTAGCTTTCAATCAAGAAGCAATTATACTTTCACAGGCTCTGTTCTTTCCATCTGACAAGAATCGATTCCAAGGTGTCTGTTTTTACTAGTGGACTTTATTCAGAGGGTGTGCCACAGCAGGTGACATTCATCTCCAATCACCAGTTCTTGTCTTGCCTATTCGTTTCCTCGAAGATTGCTCCATCTCTCATCTTGACCTCACTGGTTGCCTCAGATGCTGCTGTAATCTCCACGAGATCAATGGAAACTGCCCCTGAACTGATCAGACCACGAGTATTCACCCTACCAATGGAAATCAGTTCTTGTGAAATCATCACCCTACGAAGAAAGCATTTACAGCCCATATCATTGGCATCGTAGTATGCTAGTGTCGAATGATATTATATGGAGGCTTCTGGAGTCTGTTCGCATTACTGTAATTTCAGAGATAGGCTTTGGGTTTTAGAAGACGGCCCTTATGCTTGTGATGTCCTCACTAAAGAAGGGGCACGAGCCTGCTTGTAGTCAGTGCCACCATAGCAAACGTTTCAAAGGTGTACCTCTGAACATCTCCTTCCAGCACGCTCTCTCTATTGCTTTTGTCCTCACACTTCTGAAGTAAAGGATAAAAAAAGTGGAGAATAATCCTCAGAAAATCGTTTCAGTAGAAGAGATCTCCCTCCTTGTCGAGAGAGCCGAATTGATTGCCCTCATGTCCTTTTAACCGGCCTTAATTTATGAGGAGAAGTAGAGGGTGAAGAAGATGGAGACCACATGGCGGAAGCTCACAAGCACAAGAAAGAAGAGCGTATGGACCAGTTGGGCCTTGGCCACAGCGAATAAGCTCTGTATGAGGCTCATAAGGCCAAGACTGACCCAGAGCAGCATGATAGAGCCGAGGTGGCAGGCATTGCCGTCTTGGATCTGCAGCAATTCATCCTTTCCCCTCTGAGGTGGATAATGAAAAACATTTTTTTCATTCCTAACCAGAATGCCATTCCTCCGCCTCTTCCCCAACGTGCCTTTCATTACCCTCCTGCGCAAGGTTTTTCTCCACACACGGTTTCCCGAATTAGAGCTTTTTCCTTCCCCTTTAGCATTGCTCCCTCTCCTTTCGCCACAGAGAGCCCAAAAAGAAGGAACCTCTCCTCCAATTCAAGCGCATGACAATCCGTCTTTTTCCCTCCCTTTTGCCATTCGAATACTCTTTTCCCCAATTAGTCTCCTTTTTCCCTTCCTTTTCTCCTCTATCTTTAGTTTTTCCTTCTCTAATTCACATGTCAGAATTAGGCAAGTGACCTTCCTTTTTACCCCCCCGCTAAGACACAGCATCATCATCCACTTAATCTCGTAATAAGGCATTCATTTTGGATCATGTTCCTCTGTTCATCTCCTTGCTTCTGACGTAGTGATTTTCCACAACATCTGATGTCTGACATCTCTTTGCAATCAGCATTTCAGTCCTATTGACGGAATTCATCCTCCTCGCAACCTGATCAACCACTATGACAGCCTCTGACAGTTTATATATTATCAATCTCTCATGAGGATTTCAGTGAGAAAGGAGCAATGGTGACACATCATGCATCCAAACAAAATCATGCGTATGCACTAAGGGAATATATACATTGGATGCGGATTATTAAAAAGCATCACACAAACAATAAATCACACGCAGAAATTAACACAAATGCACAACAAAAATGGAGGTGTTCACGGCTCAGATGCACAGCAACACGACAGCGTCATCTCCTCCATGCCCTTGGGATATCGAATTAGTCGATGGCGCGTACTACGTCGAAATTCAGATCGCCTTCCTCTCGATCTGGTACCTGGCGTGCCACGTCCCCATAGAGGCATGGTGCAACATACAAAAGTGATTTGCCTTCTCCTCCATTGTAGCATCCATTCTTTTTTCTACCCCATTTCCAACCACCACATCTCTGGTCAGTCTATCATCGTCCTTTAGCGACCATAGCATTTTGTTGTCTGGATCCACTGTTGGTAGCCATTGTGAAAAATGCATTAGCGCCTCAGACACCAACCAATCTTCAGCCATGCTACCTTCTGGCCGAGCTCATTGTCGCACAAAGCTTTTCAGGGTTTTCATGAAGCGCTCCAAGAAGAACATCCATCGCATATGGACAGGTCCAGCAATCTCCACTTCATCTACAAGATGCGCAAGAAGGTGGATTTGTATTGTGAGCATGATGGTAGGCAAGTATTTCTCAAAGAGGTAGACCGTCTCCACTGCTCCTTGCCTCGCAGATTCAATAAAGGATGTCTTAATCTCCTTTTGTGAGATCCATTGCACCAAAGTCGACTACCTGTAAATGGCCCCGCGTATTTCTGGAGTAAGGCATCATGCGATCGCGATCGGTAGTACAAACTGCCACAAATGAGAAAGCATTATGAACAATGGCTACACTCCAAATAGCAAAATGCGCATGCCAATTATAATCCATTCATAGTACAAACCTGACATATCTTATGTCAGTCATGGAATTTTAGCCCTGATAATTGGTCGTCTTTAGAAAATGGAGACCTGAGAGTACGCATCATACCCGTTGGAGTGCGGATAGACTTGACTACTTGCTTCGCAATGCGCTCTTCTTTAGTGGACAAAACCCAAGAAGCGCGAGGTAGTTGCATGTGACCATCAGCACTCGACTGCGGCCAAAGCGCCTCCATCTTGCCTACCTCATTCAAATCCATTCGTGCCCCTATAGTGTGTCTCTTTCGTGTGATGTGGTCCCATAGCAAGCTACCCACATTCTTGGGATCCAACAAGTGGTTGATTTGTAAGTGGGTCCAATATGGCAACTCATAGAAAAATGAGAACCATCGTATTCGGTTTGGATGTGACACCATGTGGACCGTTTTCAGCTCGTATCAGCTTGCGACCAACGAGAACGGAAGCCTGTTTACCTGAACACTCTCTGAATCCCGAAAAGTCATGCATCGTCCACATGACAATGGCTCGAATATTGGCAGACCATCGATCATCACACTTGCTCATATCTTGCACAGTGACCCCCTCCTCCTATAAAATCTTAAGCTCATCGACTAATGGATGAAGATACACGTCCATATTTTTGACTTTGTAGTGGCCAAGGATGAGTAAGCTAAGGATGAGATGTCCTTTCTTCGTAGAAAAACATGGAGGGATATTGTAGTTGACAAGGACTATAGGCCACACACGGTAAGAAGTTGAGCGCAGACCGAATGGGTTCACGCCATCCATTGCAAGACCAAGCCGAAGATTCCTTGGCTCTCGGGCAAAGCCTGGGAAGGTAGAGTCAATGTGGCTCCATGTGCGTGAATCCGATGATATTCGTTGAACTCCATCTGTGGATCTATTCTGCCCATGACGTACGAAACATGTGGTTTATGTGGGGGATAAGCGGAAAGTGTCTAAGAACTTTTTGACGGATGGTTTGCCCTTGCAAGTCCTGTCGATACCTGTGAGCACCACACTTTGGACATGTCTCCATAGTCTCATATTCTCCTCGAAACAATATGCAATCGTTGATACATGCATGAACACCATATTAGAGATTTTGGGAATTTCCCAAGTCCCACTTTGAATTAATTTCTTACTTTTGTGAATGAAAGAGAGCACTATGTTTATGTTTATCTTTAAAGGGCACTTTGTATGTTACAAATGTAAGGGATATATTTACTATGGAAATCAAAATTAGTCCATATAGCGTCACTGTCTTGTTGCATCATGTATATTGGAAAAATACAACTTTTGTAGATAGCTGCACTACCATTTATGAAATGTTTGTGATATCCTAACTCATAAGCAAGTTGCATTGCTTCCATATCTTTCAAAGTAGAGACTAAAGGAGTCTGCTTCAACATCGATACTTGTGAGTTGTTGGATGTAAGTGATAGACGATGTGAGGCATTTGTTGAGTATGCTTGTATAGTAGATGGTTATAAAGTACAAAATAGGATTTAAACCGCTTTATAAGAAATTTCAACACAATTAACTAATGTTATTGAAAGAATAAAAAACATCATGTAGATTCTCTCATTGATATTGGTGGTGTTTAGAAACACAAAGGTAAGTATATAAAACACTTTAAATTTCTAACAAGCATATATTTCATAGCCATACAAAATCCTTTAATGTAAGGGATATATTTATTATGAAAGTCAAAATTAGTCTATTTAGAGTCAGCACCTTCTTGTTACATCATGTCTATTGGAAAAATACAAATTTTGTAGATTTTGTATAAAACATTTAGCTGCACTACCATTTATGAAATGTTTGTAATATCCTAACTCATGAGCAAGTTGCATTGCTTCCATATCTTTCAAAGTAGAGACTAAAGGAGTTTACTTCAACATGGATAATTGTGAGTTATTCAATGTAAGTGATAGACGATGCGAGGCATTTATTGAGTATGTTTGTATAGTAGACTGTCATAAAGTACAAAATAGGATTTAAACCACTTTATAAGAAATTTCAACACAATTAACTAATGTTATTGAAACATTTACAAACATCAAGTAGATTCTCTCATTGATATTGGTGGTGTTTAGAAACACCAAGATAACTACATAAAACACTTTAAATGTCTAACAAGCATATATTTCATAGCCATGCAAAAGCCTTTAATGTAAGGGATATATCTATTATGAAAGTCAAAATTAGTCCATATAGAGTCAGTGCCTTCTTGTTACATCATGTATATTGGAAAAATACAAATTTTGTAGATTTTGTATAAAACATTTAGCTGCACTACCATTTATGAAAGGTTTGTGATATCATAACTCATGAGCAAGTTGCATTGCTTCCATATCTTTCAAAGTAGAGACTAAAGGAGTCTACTTCAACATGGATAATTGTGAGCTGTTCAATGTAAGAGACGGATGATGTGAGGCATTTGTTGAGGATGTTTGTATAATAGAAGGTCTCTTGAAGCAAGAAGTAATTGAAGGTTGAACATATATACCATCTTTATCAATCATGGTCTCGTGCAGTGCTGATGATGAAGATGAAATACCATCATTCTCTGCTCTAGTCCATTCATCAATGACAACCTTGAATTGAGCATGCAATTCATGTCCATATTGAACTGGATCATGTCCATATTGATCAAACTTGATGACTTCACGTGCGTCATGGTATTTGCTTAAGCGAGTCAAGTATGGTAGAAGTTATTTGATCAAGATAGAGTCTTCACGATCAATATCAAATGTTTTTGGATAAATGCAATTCTCAACAGGATTTGGACATCCTTTGTAAGGACTATCATCAATGAGAATAGTCTTGGTATGTTGACAAACATCTCCATATTGATCCCATACATGCCTCAGAGGCTTGAACATTGCTTCTACTCCCATCTTATCTGGCCTACATATGATTTTGAGTCGATGTCTATGACATTGTTCTTGGCCCCAAATCATGAAGAAATGATACTTCCTTTTTCCATGGATCCCCAAGCACTTAATAATCGCCATGACATTCTTATGTAAAGTTGTTGACCAAACTCCCACTTGGAATCTTGCAAATAAGGCTTCAAGAATCTCCATACATCCTGGTCGAAGAACAAGCCATAATTTGCTTTTCCATTTGAAAGCTTTGAAACCTTTTAGACTTAGCAAAGCATCATTGTAAAAGAAGACCATTGAGATCAAGTAGTACACATAATTGTGTTGCATTTCTTATCAAGGAAACATCAATCACATCATCATGTTCTACTGTTGTTGAATCTATTAGATATCCAACTATAGATGTCTTAGTTGAAGTTACAAAGAAGAAAAAAAAGCACATTAGATTCATTTACTTCCTCATCATTCTACCTAATGTTTGAGCTATAAACTAGCATAGAAACACTAAAGCAATTTAACTTCACATTGATAAATACATAAATAGGTACTACTTAATAAATGATGTCTTAAGAAAAGAGACATTTGACCATGTGGTCAAATCTAATCAAGAGTAATATCATGAGGTGAAAAAAATATATGTAATGATTTCTTTGAAGTAAAATCTATTTTAATAAAGTCATTTTTTCATACCTACTTTTTATCACTAATTATAAGTATACTTGAGATACTAACAATAGATTCTTGTAATTAGTTGCACAAATTATATTATCATTATAATATTTAACATACTTAGTTTTTAAAAAGGGCTTCAAAATGGCATGTACAAAGAAGGTATTTATTAGTCCTAATTATTAAAAGAAAATTTAAACATGATACTTTTGACCATGTGACTAAAACTATGTCACATATAAGTGACACATGATAATTTAATTGAGATAAGTTATACTCTATTTGAATAAGTTTTCATAGTTTCTTCTAAAGGACTAACCATTCTATTTTTGAACTAGTTATACCCCATAGATATTTAAACTCACAAATTGTAACAAGGATTTTACCTTAATATTCCATATACACATCTCAAAAGATACATTGGAGAGAAATCTTTGTTGCAATATTTATTAGTAAGGTAAAACTGCTTTAGGAGGTACAATGAATCTTTTTTGGGGTGTGCAATATATTGTTGGCTTTCTTATTCTAAGGTACATGCATAGACATACACTAGTGATGTAGTAAAAGAGGCTATAAGAGATAAGAGATTTGACCATGTGGACAAATCTAACCAAAACTAACATGACAAGATCATAACACAACACATATAGAGTTTAATTGAAATAAGATCTAAAATAGGCTAAAGTAAATTTTGCATTGCTAGCTCAAACTTTTCATTATGATAAGTATTCTTACACACTAGATTACAATTAAACAGTTATCCTTACAAAGGATGATAAATTTTAATGAGCTCTTTAATACTGATTTGGCAAAATATTTACTTAAATAGATTTTTTAAACCAAACATGCTTGGTACCTTTTAAAAAAATTTAAAAAACTAAAGACATAGTTTCTTTAATTAATATCATCAAAGAAAGAAAATATTGCAAATGCTAATGGAAGTAACTTCTCAAGAAAAAAATCAAAATTACATCAATGTGTCTTCCTTGATGAAAGGAGAAGGAACGGAGTTTAAACACCTGAAGTAGCCCTTAATTTCTCTTTCATAATTAGACTTGCTATATCTTGTCTTGATTCTTCTATGCCCTCGGGTGGTACTTCAAGAACTTGAACTTCAATAGGAGGAACCTCTTGGGAGTTTGAATTTTGTTTGGCACTCTCATGGACTCTCCACAATTGTGCTTCAAACTCTCTTTGCTCTTGAGTGTTGCAAACCACTGCAATAGTATTCATATGATTTACCAATGCCACCTTAGATGCAAGTCCACTTGCATATACATCAAATACAACCTCATGAGCATCATTGAATGCTTTGATTGTAGTTTCCATAACTTTCATTTTCTTTCTCAAATCGGCCTTTGCAATCCTTTGTTCTTCTTCAAGATCTTCTTCATTGCACTCCTTGTCCAAGCCTTCAAAGTCCAAAATGGAAGGCTTGTTGACATTGTTTATATATCGCTCAAAATTGATGAAGCTTTTCTCCATGGTCACTAATGTCAAAACCACAAAAGAATCTATAGATCCAAGAGCAAACGTTCTATCCATTGGTAGGAAGTCAACACTACCAACTAGCATGCGATACTTGCAAGAAATGCTTTCAAGAGCATTTTCCAAAGCTGCCATTTGCTTTCGATCAAGAAATGATAACAACATGAATTGTTTAGGTTCACATGTCATTTGTAGTAGAGTGGATACAACCTTTCCAAACTTTATAGAGTCCCATTTCATTCCCTCAACCCCATGTGATGCATCTAGAACAACAACCCCAATGGTAATTGGATCTCTGTAAACATTATGTATAAGATCAAAGGTTTCTAGATTGTATCCGACAACATATACACGCCAAGGGGAAGTAGTGGAGGATTGAAGAGGATTTTAATTTTTTCCAATTAGGAAGTTCACAATATCTTTTGCTCCATTTGGTAGGGACCCTACATCGGCTCCACGTGTGAGCTTCTTTGATACCCAATCATTGCAAATGCCTAAAATCTTTGTGTAGACTTCATCATTGATATCATAATCATCAACAAGCTCTTCCAAAGTCTTCATCACAGTGCTACTTTCTGGAATTGAAGCATTGAAAAGAGTGACTAATTCCTCCTTTAGGACCCTATCTTGCTTGATTTGCTTAGCCCTTGTTTCCATGTCAATCATATCTTCCTTATTCCATTTTTTCCTAAGAAAAAGGATATGACCTTCATTGATCTCCTCTTGTAGTGTAAGGATGAATCCATCCTTTAAACCCATAAGGCAACGAAATGCAGCAGGAGAAGGTTGCCTTCCCTTTTTCCTCGGACTCTCCTCTTGGGATATAAGTTCACCTCCAGAGTATCTCTTCATGATTTTGATCCAACTATTAAATATTTCTTGGGAACTAACAATCATATGGCAATCTCTAGATGCACAATTTTCTCCAATGTATGCCACAAATCTCTGCAAAAAAAAGATCAAAATAGTGAGCATAGAACAGAAGAAAGAGCATCACACTAATCTTCACAAAAAAAGAAGGTAAGCTTATATGTGATTACCTGCCATGGTACTCTTGTCTTAGAAAGTCCTTGTTGGGGTTTTGGTGGAGAACCAAATGCTAGCCACTGATCTCTTAATTGTTGAAGTTGCTCAACATAAGGGGCATTCTTCATAACATTATGTGATTCCATATTTGTTATTCGTGAAAGCTCAATGCACATTTCCGCAAGACAATCAACTAATATTCTAGCATTTCTTGTGGTGTATAAATGTTTGGTTGCTAGACAACGTGTAGTATTACTATGAATATATATCTTTGCTACATGAATTGAGTGAAGCCCTGATATAATCCAATAACTATAAGTGTCCAACTTATTAGCATCCACCTCATCACGATGCATGGGTCTCTTCTCATTGTTGTCTTGTACAAAAGGCATAAGATATGCTACTGTTGCTGGGTTCATGGGATTCTTTATGAAAGGCATGGTTAGCTTCTCTACATAATCCCAACATAGTGACCTATAAGCATACAAAGGAGGTGCCTCATAACACCTATCAACGAGAATAGGAAATTGTGTTGTTGGACCAAATGGAAAGAATTTTTCAAACATGTGAAATCCTAATTCTTCATTCTTTCCCTTCTTCTTAACTATTTCAGGAAAATCGAATGTTCTTTCTATTCCCTTGACCTCAAGAGAAATTATTGGCTTTGCAGGTGTAACTTCCAACATGGAAGGTAAAGTGGCATCATTCTTAGTAGTGTTAGCAGCCATACTAACAACAAGAGCTTGTGACAAGGAACTTTGTTGAGGTGATTTTGACTTTGAGCTTGTGGGATTCCATGAATTATTTTCTTCTTGAGGAGAAGGTGAAGATCTCAAGTCTAATTGTTTATCTTGGAGCTTCATTCTTTTGTTGGCCTGATCACCTTTTCTTGATAGGGAAAGTAGCTCACTATTTTGAACATCTTGGAATGCTAATATAATGTCTTATATGCCCTTTACCTCCTTGAATAAGGTCCATCCCATTGTTTTCAAAGAGTATTCTTCATCATCTTTAATACGGGCAAAGTGAAATGACAAAGGATCAAGTTTGTATACTACATTTTTTCCCTTGATCTTAACAAGGTTACATGGTATTCCCTCTTTCCCAGCACATCCATCTGTTATCTTCTCTATGACACCATCTTGTTGAAAAAATGCAATATCACTCTTTAAAGTGAATAAGAGAACATTGTCAGCCCTTTTTCCTTGACTATCATAAACATCCACATACCATGGATACACAAAATCACCACTAACTCCATCAATGATTTGGGTCTCCTTTTTGGATGCGCTATCTTTCTTTGCCATTGAATAGTTCTACAAAGAGAAAAAGTTGTTAGACAAAAGTGGATTTAAAAATATTAAAAATCCAAAAAATCCAAATAAATGTATAAGATTTCTAAGTTAAAAATTGAAAATACAACAACACAAGATTTTACGAAATACAAGACAAATGTACTCCAAAGGGACTCTTCCATAAAATGAAATATTGAAAATTGAGATTAAGTGTGGTATGAGATCCAACCATAAATATGTGTGCTTATGTATCAAATCTCATGGATTATCCTAGCCCTAAGTCAGCATGGGATTCTTGGATGTTAGCATTGATAACAAAATGAAAGATTTGACCATATGGCCAATTTTTATTTTGTAGTGGAATGGTAAAAGTGGCTAATTTGTGGCAAAATGATATGATATTTATATATGAACATATAGATAGGAGGTTATGAAAAATTGAAATGAAAGAAATGGTTTATGGAAACAAAGTGGTTTGTTTGTTACACAACAAGTTTTGACCACATGGTGAAACTTCCTATAAATATAGTAGGTAATCAAGGAGTTCCAAGTAGACACGGTCTTCCTTTTTGGAGATAATATAGAAGATGTTTTTCTTAGAATATTTTTCCATACAACCAAATCTAGCATACCCAAAATTTGTGTGATTGAACCCACCATAGATTTAGTCTTAATTTTTTAGGATCAAATTCCAAAAAGTGGTTTGTTTGTTGCAAGACAAGATTTAACCACATGGCCAAATTATAGAAAGTAAGGAATTCTAAGTAGAAACTAGCCTTTCCTTTTGGAAGTAAGCAAGGGTTGATAATATAAGAAAATATTTGACCAAATGGAAAAATGTCATTCTTGTAGTAAAATGAACAAAGTGCTTGATTGGTTGCAAGATATTGTGATACTACAAGAGTCCTTATTGTGGCCTAGAGATAACTTAAGGAGAAGATTTGGCCACATGGCAAAATCTCACAATATATTGGAAAAAATAACATAAATTACTTCTTATATTACAAGAAAAGATTTGACCTCATGGCCAAATCTCAGATTGTATTGAATAAAATAACAAAAAGTACTTCTTATATTGCAAGAAATTTTTTGACCATATGGTCTAATCTATAAATTGATGAAAGATCATGATATGTGTTGTTAGAAGATCAAATTACATCCTATGGCAAAATCATATTGAGTATTTGTAAGTATTGTATAGCCATATGCTTATTGCAAAATTATAGAGAGTGTAACCATAAAATCTGATGGTAATGCTTTTACTATCAAAATATAGTATAATGGAAAGTTCTATATAGTAAAGTATAATACGATGTATAAGAACTTGATAAAATGCTCTAATATTATAGAATGATACAAGAAATATAAGGCTAGGTTTAGCCTTGAGGCAAAATCTTAAGGTATATAGCATCACAGAATAGAAAGAAAGGCTAGTATTTTGAAAGCACTCATTAATAAAAGCATTGCACAAACCATTTATTCCATATCACATCTAAGAGACTTTTTTCAACATTACACAAATCATATATTTCATATTCACAACAAAAAGAGTATTTTCAACAGTGCAAGAAGTCATGTTTTCAATATTCACGTATAGTGAAGGTATCATTTGCAAGGTAGTGGTTGGACAACAAAAAAGACAAGCGCTCCAGAAGATCAATCAAGCAATCGAGAAGAAGAAAAAGACATTGAATTCTCAAGAGTGAGTGCCTAATCTCATTGCTACAGAAATACATATACAGAAATACATATTGCATTTAGTTTTCATACATGATTCTTATTTAGAAAATGCTTTTGGTGTTTGATCTTAATATTATTCAATACTAATCATACAAAAGAGTAGTAGTGTGATTTGTAGTAATTTTATGGATTGAAATGGTCATAATCAATGTAGTTTAACTCAAAATCAGAAATGAAGTAGAGAAAAGTTGAAAACCTGTTGTAATTAGTAGGTCAGTAATGTGTGCCAACGTAAAAAAAATCACCCATGAAGTAGAGAAGACACGGTGTGGACTGGCGATCATTCATTGCCTTGTTGAATTGCTGAAGCCTTGGAGCAAGATTTCTAATTTGAAGACGTGGGTAGTTTTGGTCATAATACCCTGATTCGAACTAGAAAATGCACTGCACAATCTGTTTCAGTTTGAGAAAATGAAACAGTGGAGAGTAATCAAAGAGGAGGAGGGGGATAGAACCGCCAAAGATTAGGGCTGCAACACCTACAGTAAGAGAGGGGCGACAGGAGCAGAGATAAAAACACAAAGGATAAGAGATGCGAAATCAACACAATATTAGTGAGTTCCAATTTCCATTTTTTGAATACTAAAAAGGTGGCACCCGGATAACATGTCCATAAGTTTCTCAAAACCATATGATGTGACCTATCATTGGAAAGTGCTTGAAAAATAGAATCTATTGAGCTACAAAGCGCTCCATTTGGAGTTATAGTGTTCAAGTTATGATAAATCCAAAGATTTGACCATGTGTCCCAAACTTATGGGAAATTTCCATATTCCCCAATATGGTGTTAATCTGCAACTATAAAAATGCAACAGAGAAAACACTCAGGTTAGAGAGTTACGTAGACGAGAGAGGGAGGGGAAGAGAAACTCATTTTGAAAAACGTCATGATTAGTTGTAAAGATTGACTCATGAAATGGATCATTTAATGCATCACGCTATTCGAATAACCATAACTTGTTACGGAATACGAGTAGACTTAGATCTTATTTTTGTGTCTATTTTTTAATTTTATTAAAGATTTCAAGTCGCGATGTTTTCAAAAATCACGTAATGGCTATACCGTTGCCCCCGGACCCCACCGTTGGGGGTGTTGCCCCCAAACCCCCATCGGGGGCACTGCCCTCGAACCCTCGCTGGGGGCATTGCCCCCAGGTCCCCCACAAGGGGATGCTACCCCCCGGACCCCCCATTGGGGGCATTGCCCCCAAACCCCCACCACCCCCATCAGGGACACTACCCCCAACCCCCTACTAGGGATGTTTCCCGCATACCCCTACCAAGGGGCCCTACTGTTTAAACCCCCTATTGGGAGCTTTGCCCCCAAATCCCTACAAAGGGCGCTATCCCAAAACCCCGACTGGGGGCATTGCTCCCAAACCTCCACCGACGAAGACATTGCCCTCAAACTCTCACCAGGGGCATTTCTCCTAGACCAGCTCCTTCTCCCTCACCCCTCCTTAAGAACCCACCATTGGGATACTGCCCCTATTTCCACAGCTAGAGATTTTGCCTACATACTCTCTATCCTACCCTACTAGAAGTTCTACTCTCGAACTACATAATCTAACAAAATATGATTTCATATATTTAAATTATATTTATTAATTATTAATAAATTAATTTAATATATATATATTTTAAAATATATTTTGATAATATATTTCATAATATGTACATAGTACGATATACTAATATAACATGATTTAGACTAAAATAGTATAAGTTAAAAATAAAATGTAATATGATACATTTTACTATTATCAACAAGTAGGTAGTATAAGATTTATAAATATTTAACCATGATAAAAATTATCTTTTTTTCTCAAATAGCTTCTAATTGATGCTAAAATTTTCTCAATCTTTATAACATTGTGTCATAGGGAATGAAATCTCCTATTCTTTAGAGGTCATTGTGGTTTCAACATTTAAGCACAAGGTCAAAGTTTCTCAAAAATATCTTTATCCTTGTTATCATGTGGAATACATGAAATAAAGGTTTTGATCATTTGATCAAATATTTTCTAATGGAAATCACATAAATTATTTATTCTTGTTGACATACAATAAAGGATTTGAACATTTGGCTAAATCTTGTTCTATGGACATCACAAACAATTATTATTCTTACTATCATCTAGGTTAAATACATGTTTTGACCATATGGCTAAATCTTTTCTTGTGGATAACACAAAATTTTAATCCTAAGTCTTGTGTAAAAGAGTTGCAATAGAGGTTTTGACCATCTGGCTAAATCTTTTTTCATAAAGATCACAATGAACTTTTATCATTGTTGTATGTATTTGGCTTGAGGTTTGACCATTTGGCTAAATATTTTTCTATGGAGACCACAATGAACTTTTATCCTTTTTGTCATGTGAAATACATACAACAATGGGGATCACAAATAATTTTTATATTTGCTATGGTATGGAATACATACAATAGATTTTTGACCAGGTGGCTAAATCTTTTCCTATACACATTATAAATAATTTTAATCATTGTTCTCGTGTTGAATAGATATAGTACAAGTTTTGAACATCTGCTATATCTTTTCCCAATGATAACACACAAGGAAGTTTTTGCTTACTCAAAGAGTAGCTAATAAAATAAAGTAAAATCAAGGCAACAAAAATAATAGAAGAAACTTTTCTTATTTACTTTAGGGCGGCATAGTTCATGATAAATTTTATTTTTGGCCATATGGTCAAATCTATCCCCTTCTTTCTGTACGATGTTTCCATTAATATTTTCTATTATGGAAGTTGGACTCATTCTATCTAATGTTTAAGTACTTTTTTTGTTTCAATGAAATTTGATACTTCATTGTATTTAGCAATTTCATCACTATTTTCTTCTTTCTGAGAGGTGACAACATACAAATGATAAAATCTCCATTTTCTCACTTGTACACATATCATGAATAACGAATTTTATTTTGGAGAAACTGTGAATTTGCTAGTTGATCATGAGATTGTTGCATTTGGTAGAGTGCATGCAATACATCCAAATGAGACATGCCATGGAGAAACACTTGAATATGGACATATTTCAGTGGCTATTGATAAATGTTTAAATGTAGCAGCATAATTGCCATTCCCAACAATTGATGCAATGAAGGTTCAAGAAGCTATAGATGGTTTTGCAAAATGGGGAAAGAAAGATGTGGTGGTTGTTTCAAACTCAATAACAATTCATGACAGAGGAGATGATTATGAATCAGACCATGTCCTACCTTTTAAGGATATTGATGTGCTTAGCATTCATGAAAGTTGGAGAGAACGTAGAGTGATGCTATGGACAGAAGGCAACACTATGTGTGTTGGGAAAGGGGTTATATTATTGGATTTTCCATATGATGTGATAAACTTTGAATTGCTAGGAGAAGAGGATGTTGGTGTGGTGGTAGATAAAGCCCTTGATCAAACCACAGGAACATACATAGATAACTTCCATTGTGTCACTTTGGAAAGATGGCCTATTAAACAAGTCACCTTTGATGATGGAACATCACTGCTACAACAACAATCATACATGCAATTTGTCTCTACAAATGCTTATGCCAAAAACATGGAAGATACCAATGAAGATTATGTTTCTGCAAAAAAATCAATTTTTGTTCAGAAGAGATCATATTGTATGGTCAGTAGAAAGCCTCGAATTATTGCCCCTAAAGGTGCAAACTTGAGGACTTCTATGGACTCCATTTCACAGGTTTCCATGATTGATTGTTGCGAAGAAAAGTGTTGTCAGTTTGCTGATAGAGAAGCAATGTAACAATTACGTAAATACTTTTGGGGATTGCAATTTGAAGACCACACAAACTATATTTTTGACAAGTTTCAATCATCATGGAGGATTGATTACTTGGGAACAAGAAAGTACAGCTTTATCTTCAATGGACAAGTGGTATGTGGAAGGGCATGGTATGAGATTCATGGAATCCCAAAGACATCTTTTTATAGGTACAAAACACAATTTGAGCATGGCGTGAGGAGGGCAATGCATGGAAACAAGGGGGTAATAAGAGCAGCTTTGGATCACACAGAGATGGGAAGAGCCATCCTTAGAGACTTTGTTAAGAAGAATGCAAAGCAAATTCCACACAAGAGTAGAACAATGCAAGATGGATCAAGGGAGACACAATTGGTCATCCCAGATGTTTACAAGTAGGTAGATATATGGGCAGAAGTAAATACAACATTGAGTGGTATTGGATGTAAGAAAATGTCATTGTCCACCTTCAATCGTGTTTGGAACACAGAGTTCAAGCATGTAACCTTAGCAAAGATAAGTGAGTTCTCCAAATGTAGTATTTGCTCAGAGATCAAAGAGAAACTTGCAGCAACAAAGTGTCTTCAAGAGAGAAATGTGCTTCTAAAGAAGCATCAATGTCACATGCTACAGCAACAAAGTTGTCAGAACATATACTACAGTTGGCACTTGGCCTCAGCATTAGATCCAGTTAAAAACTTGTGTATCATATATGATAAAATGGACCAGCAAAAGACAGCTATCCCCAGGTTAAGGCTTCGATCAAAAGATACTGAAAGATCTACTCAACTACCAGTTTCTTTAACAGGCATGATTACACATGGACACGGAGAAGGTAGATATGGACATTTCTCACTCGATCTATGGCCTCATGATCCTAACTTCACAATTGCCTCATTGTCATTGTGCTTTAGGAACTTGGAGCAACTACACAGGCATGCAAATGGTGATCTAAAAGTAGATGGAATGCCAAGATCAACCTCTGTGCTACTAAGTGCCCTCAACTCGAAAAAAGCACTAGACCACCATCAAGGTGTTGCACAAAATAAATCATGCATGGAAGATAATACACCATAGGATGACCATCATCATTTCAAACAATTGCTAGAGAACTTACTACTTCAACTTGATAATTCTGGATCAGAAAACAAAAATCGCTATCTCTTTGCATATATATCATTGCTTGTTGCACGAGGAACATTCAAGATGATCCAGCTTGGGTTTCTCATGGTGGGTCATACACATGAAGACATCGATGCAATGTTAAGCAAATTTTTAGAGAAGCTGAGGACGAGCATGACCTTTACTTTTCCTCATCTTATGCAACATTTTCAATCATGCCAGATGACAAGTCCTACACCTTTCTTATTGACACATGGGCCTGAATTTAAGAGATACATTGAGGGATACTTGTGTGATTCGAAAGATACACTTGTTGGTCACTCAAAACCTCTTCAATTTTGGTTTTATATGCAAGGAGATACACCTGTCATGCAATACAAGATGCATCTAAAGTCCCCAGACTGGTTACCAATAGAAGGTGGCATTGAATTATGGAAGAGAGACCTTGCAGGAAAGCCTACTCTTCCAAAGGGTGTTCCAATGTTGCTGCCCATGTTTGAGTATGTTAAGGATCATCAAGAAGTAGTAAGTGGAGTTAAAGATTATTTGAAGTATTGGAAAAGATGGTCAAATGTACAAGGACCTAAAGCAGAGTTCACAAAGTTTATAACACCAGTGATTGATTATTGGAAACATATGATCTACACTCTTCAAACTCCAAATGTCCAAGAAGATTTATTTTTCATAGATTTTTGGCCAAGAACACAAAGTGATGTAACCAATATAGATGTAGATAATGCAGATGACTTCATTGGATTGGAAGAGTTGAATGATCATTATTGTGGTCCTTTGAGCAAACGACCCAAACATGCATTTGAACCAATGCTTGATGTTAAGAAAGATGACTTTGTGCTTGTTAGACCTTCAGATCCACTATATCCAATATGGCTTGGTGTTGCACAAAGTGAGGTCGATACAAATAGACATTCCAAAAACTTCAACAAGGTACATATACAATATTGGGCATTAGTTTGTAGTCCTCAAAATGCTACAGATGCAGAGGTGTATTTTACTTGTTGGGATAAATATTGAATGTGCAACAAAAAAGATCCTGAATGATGGGAAACAATAGATAGCATTGTCTTCTCTTAGATGAAGAAAGGTACAAAATCTCCCAAAAAATTAAAAATTCCCCCAAAAGTTGTATTGAAGGCTAAAGAAAGTCTACAAGAATCCATCAACTGAAGATTTTCCTTGAATATTTCAAGAATATTAAAACTAAGGTGTTTATTAACACCATCTTTTTGAGTTTTTTTCAATAACAACCATAAGCAGTAATATGTTTAATTGCACTAAGTACTAATGAAATTCCCAAAATTCATGAAATCCATTTTGATTTGGTTTTCCCATATTGATGGGAAATTCCCAAAATCCCGAATATGGAGTTTATGGATGCTATTGTAGTCCATGCCAAGCTTTCGTAAAACATGTCGTGCATCATCACGAGACTTAGGCATGGTATTTGCAGGTGGTAATATATGATATTTCAATAACCTGAAAAAAAATCATAAAACACCTTGAAAAAGCACAAATGTTTTTAATTATAGTGCCGAAAAGAAATCAACGAAGTGTACGTACAAGGTAACTGAACAAGTCGGTCACACTCACATCGCTCCACCCGTATTTTTCTTGCACACTTAGGAGTGCAAGCAATGTCTTCAAGTGAGATACTCGGCACCCATCATATAATGGTATGAATGCTTTCTCTCAAAGCGGATCAGAAGTCTTGACATCCATGGGAATCAATGCATCGATTATTGCCTCCATCTCAGGCTCCAAGATTGTAGGTAGGTCTGGAAGGCTACCTATCTCCTTTGGTATTGATGGTATAGATTGGCTAGTACCTTCTAAGTGGTGGATTGGTTCAGGCACTCCATCCATCGCACGCCCATGAACTCTTCTAATTGGCCACAAAGGGTGCACTCCTCCTTGGGACGAGACGTCACCTCCTTGGATAGAAAATTTGCCAGCCACGCCCAATCTTCTTGTATATGGTATTCAATTAGCTTGTGAGTACAATGCATGATTGATATTAAGTTTTCTTACCGTTTGCTAAAAATCCGCAATCACCTGATCAATGATCTTAGATTGAAACTCGCCGAAGCGTCGTATGTGTTCTATAGATAATGGCCGTTTTCGTGTAATTGCCAACTTGCATTGAGAGCAAGGACATGGGACACACTGATTAAGATATGCCTCTCGATCTTGAACAACAAGACCTTCATCGTTTTCCATTTTGTCTACGTTACGACAAACAATTTGTTTTTGTTATAATTCTTTTTTTCTTTCTTAAGTTGTTTGAGAAGGGATTTCTTCTCTTGTAACTCAGCAAAAATTAACGTATGTAAAGTCTCCACCCACCCACCCACAGATTAACATATATATGTCGGAGTGTTTCCCGTCTCGTGGTGTTGCATCGGACCTCGCCACTACTCTCTCTTTGTTTTTTATCCATTCATTATCTCCTCTCCTTCCATCTCTCTCTCTTTTTCTCTTTTTTTATTATGATGTATGTTTATTCCCTCTCTCTCGTTCCTTCTTCTTTTTTCTCTTCCTCGCCCTCTCTCATTTTCTTTAACGATCATGGCTATGACTACGATGAAGACCATGACCATGACTACGCCTACGACTATGACCACGACCATGACCACAACCACGATCACGACCACGACCACGACCACAACTACGACTATGACTATGACTACGACTACGATGACCATGACCACAACTATGACTATGACTACGACTATGACCTCGACTAGGACTATGACCACAACCATGACCAGGATCATGACCACGACCACGGCCACAACCAGGACTACGACCACGACCACAACCACGACCATGACTACGACTACGACTACGACTACGACTACGACTATGACTATGACTATGACCACGACTACGAGGACCACGACCATGACCACGACCATGACTATGACGACCACGACCATGACTATGACTATGACTACGACTATGACCATAACCACGACTATGACTATGACTACGACCACGACCACAACCACAACCACGACCACTACGACTATGACTATGACGACCACGACCATGACTACGACTATGACTACGACTACGACTATGACTACGACCATGACTATGACTACGACCATGACCACAACCACGACCACGACCATGACTACAACTACGACTACGACTATGATGACCAGGACCACGACTACGACTACGACTATGACGACGACCATGACCACGACTACGACTATGACTATGACCACGACCACGACCACGACTACGACTACGACCACAACCACGACCACGACCACTACGACTACGACTACCTCTCTCATTTCCTTTTCTCTCTTCCTCTCCCTTTCTCATTTTCTCTCCCTGCCTTACCCTCTCCCTCTCTTTCTCTCTTTCCCTATTAGGTTTAATTTTTTTCTCTCTTTTCTCTCTCCTCTTCCTCTCTCATTTTTTCTCTCTCCTTCCCCTCTCTCATTTCCTTTTCTCTCTTTCTCTCCCTCTCTCGTTTCCTCTCCCTCCCTCATCCTCTCCCTCTCTTTCTCTCTTTCCCTATTAGGTATATGGGTTTTTCTCTCTTTTTCTCTCTCCTCTCCCTCTCTCATTTTTCTCTCTCCTCTCCCTCTCTCATTTCCTTTTCTCTCTTTCTCTCCCTCTCTCGTATATGTTCCCTCCCTCACCCTCTCCCTCTCTTTCTCTCTTTCCCTATCAGGTTTAATGTTTTTTCTCTCTTTTTCTCTCTCCTCTCCCTCTCTCATTCTTTTTTCTATCTTTCTCTCAATTTTTACCCCTCTCTCATTTTTTTTCTCTCTTTCTCTCCCTCTCTCATTTTCTTTTCTCTCTTCCTCTTCCTCTCTCACTCGCTCTCCCTGCCTCACCCTCTCCCTCTCTTTCTCTCTTTCCCTATTAGGTTTAATGTTTTTTCTCTCTTTTTCTCTCTCCTCTCCCTCTCTCACTTCCTTTTCTCTCTTTCTCTCCCTCTCTCATTTCCTCTCCCTCCCTCACCCTCACCCTCTCTTTCTCTCTTTCCCTATTAGGTTTAATGTTTTTTCTCTCTTTTTCTCTCTCCTCTCCCTCTCTCATTTCTTTTTCTCTCTCCTCTCTCTCTTATTTCCTTTTCTCTCTTCCTCTCTCTCTCTCTCCTTTTGCTCTCTTCCTCTCCCTCTCTCATTTCTTCTCCCTCCCTCACCCTCATCCTCTCCCTCTCTTTCTCTCTTTCCCTATTATGTTTAACATCTTTTCTCTCTTTTTCTCTCTCCTCTCCTTCTCTCATTTTTTCTCTCTCCTCTCTCTTTTTCATTTCCTTTTGCTCTCTTCCTCTCCCTCTTTCATTTCTTCCCCCTCCCTCACCCTCTCCCTCTCTTTCTCTCTTTTCCTATTATGCTTAATGTTTTTTCTCTCTTTTCCTCTCCCTCCCCCTCTCTTTCTCTCTCCCTCCCTCTCCCTCTCCCTCTCCCTCTCTTTCTCTCTTTCAATGTTTCCCTCTCCCTCTCCCTCTCTCATTTCCCTATTATGTTTAATGTCTCCCTCCCTCTCCCTCTCCCTCTCTCATTTCCTCTCCCTCCCCCTCTCTTTCTCTCTCCCTCCCTCTTCCTTTCCCATTTCCTCCCTCTCTCATTTCCTCTCCCTCTCTCAATACATACTAATTATACCAAAAACAAGTAAAAGAGAAATAGAAAACTCCCTCTCCCTCTCTCATTTTCTCTCCCTCCCCCTCTCCCTCTCCCTCTTTTTCTCTCTCCCTCCCTCTCCCTCTCTCTCTCTCCCTCTCCCTCTCTCAATACACACGAATTATACCTCATTTCCTCTCCCTCCCTCTCCCTCTCCCTCTCTTTCTCTCTCATTTCCTCTCTCTCTCTCAATACATACAAATTATACCAAAAACAAGTAAAAGAGAGAGAGAAAACTCCCTCTCATTCTCTCATTTTCTCTCCCTCCCCCTCTCTTTCTCTCTCTCTCCCTCTCTCATTTCCTCTCCCTCCCTCTCCCTCTCTCATTTCCTCTCCCTCTCTCAATACACACGAATTATACCTCATTTTCTCTTCCCCCTCTCCCTCTCCCTCTCTTTCTCTCTCATTTCCTCTCCCTCTCTCAACACACACGGATTATACAAAAAAAAAGTAAAAGAGAGAGAGAAAACTCCCTCTCCCTCTCTCATTTTCTCTCCCTCCCCCTCTCCCTCTCCCTCTCTTTCTCTCTCCCTCCCTCTCCCTCTCCCTCCCTCTCCCATTTCCTCCCTCTCCCTCTCCTTCTCTCATTTCCACTCCCTCCCTCTCCCTCTCCCTCTCTTTCTCTCTCATTTCCTCTCCCTCTCTCAACACACACGAATTATACCAAAACAAGTGAAAGAGAGAGAGAAAACACAAAAGCAAAGCAAGAATGGACAATGCACTCACCGTAAAGGCTTGAAGAAGGGTTTGGCGGCTCCTCTTCGCGAGACGACGGCTCCTCTTCGCCTCCGTACACCTCCTTCTCTTCTTCGTGAACGGCGGCGGCGGCGGTGAGAAGCCTTCTTTCTCCTTTATTCTCTCTTTCTCTCCCTCTCAGCAAGATGGTCGCTCTCCCTTTCGCTCTCTCTTTCGTGAATCTGCGAAAAATGACGCGCTCGGGTTTCAGCCCGCGTTTTTTTTCTCTGGGTAGTGTCGCTATTTGCATCGCTATTAGCGTCGCATTTGCGACGCAAATAGAGATGCCACTATTTGTCGTTGCTAATGGGCGTCGCTATAGCCTCATATCCTTGTAGTGTCACAAGCTTAAACTCAAGTTTTAAATCAAATAGGTTCAAGATTTTCGTTTCATACTTCTCGCCAAGTAGATTTTTCGATTTTGAGGAGGCAAACGTGCTCGAAATTGAGATCTGCTGTCTTGACAAATGGCTTCATGACGACAGACGCTATAAACCTACGACCCGTTATGCACTTTTGGGCTCCTAGATCATGTAGCTACTTGATAATGCAAAACCTTGCTGGGATTAAATGAGGGGTCAAATTGCATTGGCTTTCTGGCATTGAACTCCATCTAGGGAAATTCCAGCTCATCGATCCACAACTATTTTATTTTGCATGAAAAATTTGTCTTTTACGGCCTCTTGGACTGTTTTCCGCTTCAAAAATGGTCTTTAAAATCAACTCTATAAAACCATGGAAATTCCAAGTTGTAAGTTATGTAATCTAGGGTCTTCTTGATATTTTGATTTTTTTTTGCAAAGTACTCTAAATATTTTGATATTCTTTTTGTAATTACTCTAAATTTTATTACCTTTTTGGTATGGAGTTGTAAAAAGATTAATTGAAGTGCTATAAAAAAATCCTCCCATGGCTTTTGATATACTTGCAAAAATGCAATATAGACAAGTTGCGGTGAGGTCTTGATTATTATGGTTGGAACATAATAATAAAATTTATTCTATAAACTACCATAAACAAGTTTTATAGTTTTACTTTATGTTGTTGATTGTAGTATCCTCATCGAATGATAGTCACTCTTTTGGCTGGAGAGTAATTGTAAATGCCAGAAGATTAGTTAAGTTTATTTATCTCAATGATGATAAACTTATAACAATAATGTGAAAGATACTAAACTTTAAGATGGAGATTCATTGCAAAATAGTCCATTGATGATAATAATATACTCCATTGTAAAAAATAATAATAAACTAAATTTTTTTTCTTACAAATGTATGATAGTTTACAAGGGATTGCTATACAAGTGAGCATGTTTGGTATGTAAGGGCAAAGATCATGAAGTATATAATTATTGGAAAATAGTGGGGGACTTGGACATTGAAGGAGAGGAGGTGCATGTAACTATAGCAGGTGAAGCTATGCCTTCAACACCCAAGGCAACCAAAGCATCAAAGAAAGGAAAAAGGACTCCTAGAAAGGATGTCCCTTCTCCTAAGAAAAGTTCTCAAAAATAGAAGTAGCTTTGCCTCATTTCTTGTAAGCATTTGTGTATATAAGGCATGGAGATGGCTGACAAAAATTTACCACAAAATTTGTACATGTATTTTTTATTGATAGAAAAGAGATATTTTCTTCAATATCCTTGCATTGTATATTCTTCTCTCTCCTCATTAATATTTAATTAAAGAACATGTTACAAATGTTTTTTAATAAGGAAGAATTGAAAACAGATATACACCTAAGTGGATATAATATAATATAAAAGCTTACTTCTTTATTATTAAGTTTAAACAAAAATAAGTATAGTAGTTCAATATCTTCATTTTGTAAATCCATCCTCACTTGATGTAGCGTACATGATGATCTAACCTTTAGGATGACAATAATGTCCTCATTGTACCAGACATTAAGATCCACTATAGGATCTTTAATAAAATTTTGATCTTTAAAGCAACCAAACTACCACTAGCATAATGTTGGATGACAATACATCATTAAAATAGGATCCCACAGACTATAGGCCTCATGTAGCTGATTGATTATTGAGTGCGAGACTCCTTTGACCAATAATCAACGGATACCACCACATCGGGCTATGGTCAACCACATGATCAAGGCCTTGTATTTTCCCATGTTATTAGTAACATAGGGTCCTAAACAGACTCCCATCTTCATAACAACCCTATGTCGCGGATCTTTAATGACCACTCCAACAATCGCATGTTTAGTGGTCCCTTTGGAAGCTCCGTCAAAGTACATTGCCAAATTACAAAGTATAAACCTAGGCTTCATTGAGAGGACATGCCATAATAATTAGCTTACTTGTAGTTATGATAATCAAAATCAAGCCAAGGGAGAGGGTGTATAGCAAGCCCCGATTCCTCCTTCCTCTTGCTGAAATCAATAGGAATGCTAGTCAGAATTCATTGACAATGATGGCAATAGACCTTAATTTCCCACGTAAAGGATCGGTCTTGCCACTCGGTAACCTGATACCCTTTGCTCCACTAGATTACTCGACCTTGGTGGTAACATTGCTAAAGGTACGGATGCCGCAAATAAGAAATGACGTGTCCCATCCGCCTCATCTTGGTACCTACTGCACATTAAAGTTGAATCTTGAAGGACCTGCATAGGCACCAAGCCTAATGTCAACCCTTACACATAGTAAGGATTCAACTTATTAAAGTTAACTTTAGTCTTAAACTCTACCCCTTGCAAATCTGTTAGAAGGGCCATAGAGCCATTCTTTCCCGAATGCACAATCTTGTATGGTTTATCCCATTTGGGTTCTAATTTTCCTGGAAAGAGCTCCCTTCAAGCATCATAATACAGCACTAACTGACCTTTCACAAATTTGTAATTCTTAGCCCAAAGATCATGAAAGGCTTTCATTCTCCTCTTTCCTACTTCTTGATGTAATAAAGCCTACAATCGAATCTCATCAAGATGTGGCAGGGAAGTATACCGTTCCTGTAACACTTCTACGCAGAGTGGGGAGCTCTATTTCTAATGGTAGAATGCACTCCTCCCCATATAATAGCCTGAATGGGGGTGTGGCCTGTGGCTCTCTTGAAGGACGTGTTGTAAGCCCACACTACCACATATAATTTCTTATACCAATTGCGCTTGCTTTCTGATATGATTTTAGATAAGATTCCTACGAGTTGTTTATTCATACTCTCAATAAAAAAGAGTGGGGGGAGATGGGCTTCCTCTGCTGCAGGTTTCTGGAGTAGCAGGAATTTGAGAAGTCGGAGGTAATTACAAGTGGTTAAGAATGTTGGATCGGGGTAGGAAGAGAAGTCTACAAGAAAACGATTTATGGAGGGAAGTATATCTTCTACCCTAAATACTAAGCACTCCTTCGGGCTTCTAGCATTTACATTATAGATTTTCAGGAAGTCATAATCCCCATGTAAATCTCTGTCATAGTCCACTCCATGCCTACGGGGGTAGGGCATGTGGATGGGGTCGTTACGCTCTTCGGGGAGGGAGCTACAAAATGCGGTCCAGGCATCAAAATTGGTGTCCCAAATCCTCCTTCGCCATTTCGGCTGTGCCTCGTAGCCTTGGACGGATTTGGGAACTAGATTGACCTTGTCTTCCCAGTACTCTCGTGGCTCTTGTCTCGACCTAGTCATTACCATGATTCTTTCTTCCATCCATTTGTTTGCAAGTTCATTAGCAAGATCTTTGATCTTGGCTACGACTCCTAAAGGCAGGGCCCGGTCCAAGGAGCATGGAAAAGTAAATGAAAGCTCGAACGGCCTCTTATGTAGCTCTCGCTGGCGCCAGATGACCAACTCCTGGGGCCAGTCTACCGGATGTGTATCATTCCTCAGTGGCATGGGCTCCTCAGGGAGTTGTCGTGGAAGTGTGTGTGCTCAGCGTTGGGCCGCCTCAGCTAGCTCTTGCCTCCTTCTCCTTGCTGCAACTATGTGTTCAGGTAGCTCGGCATCGGCAGGTTCCTCCTGTGGGATCTCGGGTTGAGGCGGACTTGGCATTCTTTGTGGCTCTTCCTCATCATCTTGCTCGAAGTCCGGGCCCTCTTCGACATTTTGCTCAACTGCAGGAGGAATGACTGGTGGTGGTGGCAGTGGACTGCTCCTGCTCCTGAAAACCTAACTCCTTGAGCTCAGTAGTGGAAAGGCCCGTACAACGTAGGTAGTAGAATTGTTGCTCTTTAGTTATTCCTGTACTTGTTGGAAGCTCTTGCTCTTGAAGACCGTACCTTAGAGCCTGGGTGGTTAGCTCCAACTTTCTTTTTACCTTTTCCACTGTATCATTTCCCTCGGCTTGCATCATGTGGAGTACCGTGTTGAGAAAGGCCTGTCGTTGGGTCTTAGTGGTTATCTCTGTAGCCTCAACCCTAGCTTCGGCAAGCATTCTTTCGCATTCTGCCACCGCCAGGCGTTCAGTTAATTCCCTTACCCTGTTAAAGTTTTTCCTTTCCCACTCTATGGCTCTCTCCTCCATCCTTTGCCTTTGTTCCTCCAGCTGGCTTGCCAGGGTGGTTACTACCTGTTGCTGCTCATTTGATAAAAACCATAACTAGTTTCTTTCTCTTAATTTTTGAGCAAGCTGTTCTTCAACGATCCCTCTTGCTTGATCGACAATGATGAGCCTGTGGTGCGCCTCGGCCAGAATTTTTGATTTCTCCTGCACCAACTGCTCTTGGCTTTGGATTTCAGCACAAGGAATAGCCTTTTTTGATTAAAGGTCATGGCCATGAGGGGTTCTACGTCTTCTTGGGAGGTCTCCAGCGCATCTTGCAATCTTTGCACTTCATCCTGTAGCAATTTTGCTTCAGTTGCTGAGACTCCTGGCCCTTCATTTTTCAGGAATTCGATTTCTCTTATTAGACTGTTCTGTTCTTCTAGCTCCTACCATGACTGGGGCTCCGTGGCATGTTCTTGTGAAACAGTGGCTTCGCCTTCCTGAACCTCTCAGTAAAGCATTTCCACTTGGGCCACCCTTTGCTGTAGATCACTGTATTGCGGCATCAGTAGTTTTAGGTTCCTTTGTTCCGCCACCAGGCTCTGCTCCTTGTCCTCCAGCCTTTGCCTAAGGAGGCTTTCATTGTTTTGGGCTTCCTTCATTTTTTCCAGCAGGCCCACCTTCTTCTCTTCTTTTGCCTTGTCCAGTTGTGTCAGTAACTCGGCCACATATGCATCATAATCTGTATCGGCAGGCATGGGAGTGTTGGGTGTGGTGGTCGATGCCTCCAGCCTTTGTCATTTTGGGTCTTGCCGTGACTCTGCATCTACGGCGGTGGGCCTTTTCAATCTAGTTTTAGGGACGATTTCGGCCACCTTGCTCACGAGCATCTGCACCATGGTCATGAGCTGTGCCATGTCAAGGGGAGGCGTGGGTTGTGCAGTAGTTGCAATCGTAGTTTCAGCCGTTGTCGGCACAAAGGAGGGAGGGAGTGGATGTAGGAGGGACTTGCCCTTGCCTACCACCACTGGAGTTGCTTCCACACTTGCGCTGGCTTCGGATTTATGGCCAGGGCTTGCGGGTTCGAGTTCTAAGCCCCCATGGGTCTCTTCCATCGATCTTCGTGTAGCTTCCGCCAGTTCGGCTAGTTCCTTTAGTCGTTGCTCCTCGGCTTCTTCTTCCGCCCTTCTTTTCCTGTCCTCTTCTGCCTTCTTCGACTTCTCTCTTATCCTGGCAAGCTCCTCCTCCTCTTTCCTCCTCCTTTCTTCCTCAGCCCTTCGAGACTCTCTTTGAGCCCTTTTGATGTCAGTCCATTCTTCCTTACTTAATTTCTCATTCTTCTCCTGTCTCCTATCACTTTTGCTTTGTTCTTTGGGTTTGCTCGCTCGTGGAGGCGGCATTCCTGCTCTCCCTTGTCGCTTATTGTTCTTTTGCTTGATTTCCCTCCTTCGTGGTGAGGTGGGCTTTGATGCACAGCTTCCTCATCCATGACACCCTCATTCTTTATTGCTTCGTCTATGATGGCTGTCAGGATGCCCCCGTATCTGATTGTAGCTGCATTTGATGCAGGTTTCTTCCTTGCGGAGCGCGCGGTTGAGGCAGGGGATTCTTCTCCTGCTGGTGCTTCCACCGGACTGAGGAGGGCGGCTGAACTTTGAATGGTCTTCTGTACGAATCCATTCCAGTCTATTTTTCAGGGACTCCTGCTGCTATGCTTTCCAACAATGGGACCCCGATCCTGTTCATCAGCGCATTGTACCATTGACCCGAGAAGAGGGTATGGATCATCTTTGGTTGTAATTTCACTGCTGGGTCCGGGATGTGTTAGCCAAGCTGATTCCATCCACGGTATGCACCACTTCTTTCTTGACCCCCAGCATGGTGTAAACATCTTGTCTCGGCCGTCTCTCTTTCTTTGGCACAAGCCCTTGGGCCTTTTCTATGATTGTTGCATTGAGGGGCACTTCGATTCTTCTTTCTTGCTCCCCTATCCTTACTGTGATAGTGCCACAGTTCCGGCTCTTGTCGAAGTTCCTCAGGAAATCTGCACACATGCTGTAATCCACAGCCTGCCCCACCTTCTCCACGTACTTGTGGAGGTGGTATCTGTCCACCAAGTCTTTGATCGCAGGTTCCTCCAGGATGGCCTCGTCCAGATTCAGTGTGTGCTTGAAAGTGAACTGACTGAATCCTCGCGTCTCGATGCTGATGCCGAATTTGGTCATTTCCTCTTTAGAGAATGGGAGTTTGCCTCCTTTGTCCTGTCCTTCCATGGTGGTGACCTATCAACACACCATGCCAACATTAATGCCTAACAATCAGCTTATTTCTAATCAGAACTCGATTTGGGAGAAAAATATATGTGCCCAAAATGGGTACACTTGCTTAGAGGCTTGACCATTGCTATTTTTTTACTCTGCAGTATTCTTCCATAGAAACTTACTTAATTATAACAATCTGCTAGCTAGATAGCATAACTTTTCATTTTTGCTCTGCTCTTGCTCACATTTTTCATTTTTGCTCTGCTCTTGCTCACATTGCTCCCCCCTCCGTCGGGGATCTTTGAAAGAATCCTTCCTAGGATTAGCACAGGAAGGACGAGGTAAGCGTTGTTTCGCGTGGGTTGACTTACCTAGCCAATAGCCAATCATAGAAGCTTGGATTGTATTCGAGTTGGGCATGACAATCGAGAGTAGATGGTTGGATGGAGACTTGGGAAATGTAGGTCAAAACATCGTGGAAGAGATCTCCAGTATTGAGGCGACTGGCAACATGTAATTCCTCTTCGGTGAGGAATTGGTCAATGTAGGGGTGGGCGAGCACATGGTCATCCAAATGCTGATTACGGGTGATGGTCAAGACCCTAAACGAGATAGGTGCCACATAAGTGGGGTCATATTCGATAGTTTTAATTGCCTTGCGTTGCTCAGCATTGGTCATTAGTTATGCGACAACCTTTTTTCTCCCATTGGATCCTTAGCGTAAACCACTGCTCTGCAAGAATGTGGAAGGTGAGCTTGCCATCTGCTTGAGCTCTTGCAACTCCTATTTAGTAAGTCTTCTGAGGGCAGCTTGATCCTTCGAGATTTCATCGTTTGCTATCAGTTCGGCAACAATTTTGGGAACTTTAGTGGTCATAAGTTCGTATTCCTCCCAAGTGCATGGTAATGCACGAACATCCAAAGCAAGCGTTTCGTTAAGAAGGCCTAGGTCTAGCCTCTCGTAGCTTCTAGCAAATGTAGTGAAAGTTTCGTCTAACATTTTAATGCAGGTTATTAAGTCATCCCCAGAAGTTGCGGCAAGGTCCTTAGCCAAAGAGAGGAAAGGTCGTATTGCATATGAAGGTTTAAGACCCGCTGGCGGGGGTGGTGCAACTGGACTGGATAGTTGTGACTTCCTCATCGGTGTCATGGGTTGGGCCTTGCACTCTGAAGCACTTTGAGATGCTGCAGGAGGCTCCGGAGGCATGGGGGTTGTGCTAGGTTCTGAGTGAACAGTCATAGTGGTTTGTAAGTTCTCTAGATTAGGTAGGTTTAAGGCCTGTGGCATGTGCTTTGGTCGATAGATGAGCTGAGGCTTGCTAGCCACAGCTGGCCAGGGCCTGCTAACTATGTGCTGGGCACCCTTTGTGCAAGCCTCTCTCATTGGGGTGAGATTGCTTGTAGATGGGCTTTGTAGCTGGCCACTTTTAGGCACCCAAATCCAGGGATTGCCCTCGTAGTATCCTTGTGCCCGCAAGAGATCTTTGGGAATCCAGGGCAGCGTGGTTGTGTCTACGGCGATAGCTTCTAGACTACCTCTTGGG
This sequence comes from Lygodium microphyllum, assembly GCF_053477565.2. Classification (NCBI taxonomy): domain Eukaryota; kingdom Viridiplantae; phylum Streptophyta; class Polypodiopsida; order Schizaeales; family Lygodiaceae; genus Lygodium; species Lygodium microphyllum. The sequence goes on from NC_141145.1 coordinate 114,636,770, forward strand.
TCGGGACGGTTGATAATTTTGACGTTTAGGATCATACTTGGGTGGTCTACCCGGATGTGGTTTTTTCCATTTCGGCACCCATAGAAACTTGGACTCTTTGGCCTTGTAAGCGCTCTTGGTGGGCTTGGGCCTGGGGTTGAGAGCCCGGCACGAGGCCATAGTTTTCATCTGTTCAGACTCGAGCTGAAGCGTGGTCGTAGGGGTTTCTACCGGTGGCTTCGTAAAAGTGGGGAAATTAAGACAAGCCTTGCTGAAAGTCGTCACTATGTGCACATTGCCGATAGCAAGATGTATGCGGTTTAGGTTGTAATCCACATTGCAGTTGGTTTGCTTCTTGAAAGTGCGACCCAATAGTGACACGTTACCAGCTCCTTTAGTGTCAGGTAACACATGGAAGAAGGCTAGTAAAATTTCAGACTCGATGGAAACGACCACCTTGCACTTCCCTAGGAGTGGATAAGTGGTACCCCCAAACAGGGTGAGTTTGGCGTTAGTGGGCTGTAGTTTCGGTTGACCAATGCGTGTCCAATGGTCATGCATCAAGATGTTGTAGTCGGCACCTTAATCAATCAAGGCTTCAAAAGAATACGCCGCTCATGCTGCGATTGTGATCCGCAGGTACGCCGGTGCCACCGCTTCTTCGTCCTGATCTGTAAGATCAGTTACAGTAGCCATGCGGACGTTCAGTGGGGGTTCTAGCATGGGTGGCTCATGTAATGGATGTGAAGGAGGATCGTACTTCTTAATGCGGTTGCCGTTTAAAAAGCCTATTCCTTCACCGTCAAGTGTCTCCAACTTGACATTCCCGGTCCTACCGATCATGCATACTCTGAAAGGCCCTAGCCCCCGAAACTTCATCTTCTGTTTATGTCCTTTTACCGAGTACAGTAGAACAAGGTCCCCTTGTTTGAAGTTTCGCTGCTTGACATGCTTGTCAAACCACATCTTTCGTCGAGCCTTTTCACAAATCAGAGAGTGAGTGGCGAGGAGTCGAGTCTCCATTAAGCGCTCGAGTTCCACCAAGCGGTTGGTCCAAGCCTCTCTTCCCTCCCAACGCTCCTGGAATGCTAGCCTCAAGCTAGGAATGAAGAATTATAAGGGTAAAATGGCTTCAGTTCCGTACATCAGCCTAAAGGGCGTCTGTCCTACAGCCATTTTATAAGCTGTGCGATAGGCCCACAAGGCCGCCATTAGCTTGTTATCCCAGTCACTTCTCGAAGTAGACACGACTTTTGTAAGCACATTGACTAGGATTTTATTTGTGGATTCGGCTTGGCCATTAGCCTGAGGGTAATAGGGAGAGGACTTCCGATGAATTATTAGGAAGGTAGAGAGCAAGTGGGCAATCACTTCATTAATGAAGTGTGTGCCTTGGTCGCTTACAAGTTCGATTGGACAGCCAAACCGTGAAATGACCTGCTCCCACAAGAACTTTGCGGTGGTCCTAGCATCGTTCTTCCTCGTGGCTCGTGCCTCTGCCCATTTTGTTAGATAGTCGGTCGCCACTATGATGTATGGAGCTTGGGAATATTGTGCTGCAGGACTGACAGGTCCAATAAAATTGATGCCCCATTTTTCGAAGGGTTGTTGAGCTATGACAGGGGTCAACTCCATCTTGTCCTTTCGCACAGGCACTTTGGTCCTTTGGCACTCATCGCAGTGCTTTACAAATTTAGCTGCATCGCGGAATAGGGTGGGCCACCATAGCTGGGATTGTAGCACCTTTTGGGCTGTTGTGTCCCCGCTAAGTATCCTCCAGCGATTCCGCCATGTGCTTCATTCAATGTGTCGTGCATCTCGTATTCACATACACATCTGCGCAATAAACCGTCTTGTTCCAACCTGTAGAGTTGGCCAACTCTATCAGTTGGTATGGCTGAGTTTTCAAGATAAGTCTCTTCAGCCTGGCCTTCTCAATGGGTCGCTCGGGTAGTCCATTTTCTAGCACTTGCACTATGTCATCGGCCCAATACAGCATCAGATCCGCTTTAAATAATTCTCGTTCACTAGACAAGTTAAAAAGATGGGCATTTCGTCAGGCACACCTTGCCCAGCGGCTTCTCCTGTGGGTATGCGGGACATGTGGTCAGCCATGTAGTGCTGCTTTCCTTAGCGTAGAACCACAGAGAAGTCAAACTCCAGTAAAAGGAGTAGCCATCTAGCTATGCGCCCCGTAGAGCAAGGCTTGTTCACAAGATACAGTAGGACCTGATGGTCAAGAAAGAAGACAAAGGGAGTGTCCAATAGGTAATGCCTAAATTTCTTTACCGCAAATACCATGGCCAACCCCTCCCTTTCCATCGTGGAATAGTTCATCTCAGTCTCTGTGAGCTGCCTGCTGGCAAAACTCACCGGGTAATCCAAGTTATGCTCATCAGGCTGGCATAGCACAGCTCCAATAGCAAACTTAGAGGCGTCTATGTGCACATGGAACGTTACGTTCCAGTCTGGGGCTTGCAAGATTGGTGCAGTTGTAAGAGCCTTTTTCAACTCCTCATATGCGCGCTGGCATTCCTCCGTCCACTCAAACACTATCAATAGCTTGTACAAAGGTCTAGCTATTAATGCATAATTTAGCACAAATCATGGATAATATCCAGTGTGTCCCAAGAAGCACTGAACTCCCTTGTAGTTGTCGGGTGGCGGAAGGTCAACAATGACTCTGACTTTGGAAAAGTCAGTAGCAATGCCGTTCCTTGACACTACGTGCCCTAAGATGCATCCATGTTTTACCCAGAACTAGCACTTTAAGGGGTTTAGAGAGAGGTGGTACAACCTACACCTTTCAAAGACAGCTCTCAATTTCTCCAAGTGTTCGGCCCAACTAGAGTGTAAACATAGGTCGTCTACGAACACTTCCAGTTCGTGCCTAAGCATGTCCTTAAAGATAGTGCACATTAGGCGTTAGAAAGTTGCAGGTGCGTTCATTAGCCCAAAAGACATGACAATGTAGGCGAACACGCCCCATTCCGTGGCAAAGGTAGTCTTGTGCCTGTCGTCGGGGTGCACTTGCACTTGATTGTAGCCCGAGAAACCATCTAGAAAACTGTAGGCTTCCTTCCCTGCTACCCTTTCTAATGTGCTCGGTGTAAGGTAAAGGATAGTTATCCCTTTTCGTAGCGGCATTCACTTTTTTGTAGTTCACGCACACTCGGATTTTTCCATTTTTCTTCATGACAATCACGATAGGTGATACCCAGTCCGTGTGCTCGATCTCATATATGAAACCTGCCCTCATGAGTTTATCAATCTCCTCCTTCACTGCGTGGGCGTGCTTGGGATTCATGGGGTAGGGTCGTTGTTTCGTTGGCACTGCATCTGGAACCATTGGGATGTTATGAGTTACGACCCTAGGGTCGACTCCCTTAAGTTCAGGCAAACACGTCAACATACTCTTGCAGGAGCGCAACAAGTTTGGTCTCTTCCCCCTCCTCCAAGTCATCTACAACGAACACCAGTCTTGGTTTTTCGCCTTTCCCAGCCAAGTTAACCTCTTTGACTTTGGCGGGTCCCTCGATCAGTTCATAGTCTGACCTTGTCTTTTTGCACCTAACACGACCACCACTCTGTCACCCTTTTTAAATTTTGTAAACCGTTTGGGTAGATCCTGTGGTTTCCTCTGCCTTTCCGCTTCTGAGTCCCTTGCTTGCTTCCTGGCCTCCTCTTTTAGCCTCATGCGCCTCAGGTGGACTGGCAAGTCTCCCTTGGTGCGTTTGACCTTAGAGGGTTGCGGTATCTCAGGATCACTCTCAGTGCTAACTTCCGACTCTGAGTTGAACTCGCATCCCTCACTTGAGGAAGGTGTTTCCCCAGGGGGTCGTAGTTCCAAAGGTGAATCTGTCTTGATCACTGGGATTACCCATGGTTGTGCTACTCCGGCTTGCTCATAATCTACGGCTCCTATTCGTTCTAGCCAGGATTTGTCACACTCCATTAGCATGACTCCTTTTTCATTCCCACTGATCCCTTCTTTCCTAGGCCTTAAGTCTGCCCTGATTTGCTATATCGCTTTTCCCTCCATGTCGTATTCTATTGTGTCTACCTCTTCTTCACTCTCTTCTCCCGTAGAGTGACAGTTCTCATACTCCTCATCATCTGGATCCTTTCCTTCTGACTGCTCATCATCCCCTAAGCCTCCCTCTTCAATCTCCTTGTCGTCATTAACTAAAGCCCAGTTATATAACAAGTTCAGGTCATGGACCTTGGTCCATTTCCATTCTGGTTTAGCTAAAACGTCACGTAGAGGTTTTAAGTTAGCAGCCAAATTGCCGTTCAATTTATCGGTCAGATACTCTACGATTTCTTGAAGCTCTAATTTGTTGTTGGGGATGCGGGATGAGGCCGGTTTGCTTGGGTTGAGTGAGCTTCCTGCCATCATGCAGAGCGGTACAACTGGCTCCTCCTGCCTCTCTGTCTGTGACCTTTTTTCCCGTTACTAGCGTGGTCATTTCCTCGGTTTTAAGGGTTATCTTTGCATCGGTTCTCTTTCTCCATCTCCTCCTACTTTTCTTCCCTATTGAGGTTGCATCAAGGTTACTTGGCCCTGGCAAGGAGATGCCTGCTTGTTTCAAACTTAGCATGTAGTGGGATGGGCGTATCCTCACTACCAAAAGTTTCAACTCTAAAGAGCCCCAAAGGCACCGATGGCATGTTGGCAGTGCTTGTTGATGGCTTTCGCCTAGGACAGTCAAGAAACAGATGTGTGATTCCACACTCTGTGCATCGGAGATCCGCTTCGTCTTTGTTAGCTTGTTCTCGCTCTCGGAAGCGCGATAAAATGTGGCCTGGGTGGCCGCAAGTCCAGCATGTGACTGGATCCTGGCTAGTCCCTCCAAAGCCTCTACCTCGTCCTCTTCCTAAAGCCATCACTAGCACTGGCCAATAGTCCATCAGGACTAGGTTTCCCTCCTCGTCGTAGGATATGTACGGATTGGCATATGTCTCTTCCTCATTAGGCTCCTCCACAAAGTGAACAGGAGCATCGCTAGGTGGGTGAGTAACAAAAGGCCCTGGTGGCCTGGGTATACCCGTTGGGTTCATTTCCAGCCTAGGCACAACAAGTCTTGAGTCAGTTGGTGCTGGAAGAGCTAACTGGGTTCCCCTACCAAAGAAATTAGGTGGCCTATTACCTAAGTATGGAGGGTTGTACTGCTGTGTGTATGGGAATCTCCTCGGCATTCTGCAATGCGCTGCATCATGTCCGAATCTACCACAATTTGAGCACGGCCGAGATCTGGGATCTTCGCACTCCACTGGGAGGTGATTGCCGACGCAGTACACACATTGTACATGCGATCTCATAGGCTTTCTAACGAGCTCTTGCAACTGTGAAATCTCCATTCTCATCTCTACCATCCCTTGGTTGTGGTCTACACTCTTTCCCTTGTCCTGCGCGCTAGCAATTGCTTTTTCCCCTAAGGCGGTTAATCTCTTAGGGTCCCTCTGGCTTGCACTATCTCGGTTGGTAGTCCTCATGCTACGTTCCCTAAGTTGATCATCTACGCGTATTGCCTCCTCGAAGACTCGAGCTAGCACGTCTCATTGTAAGGTGGAGTTACTGGCCAAAGCCTTGTAGAGCTCCTCACTCCGAATCCCGTTCATGAACACTGTAGACATTCCCCTCTCGGTAGGTTGCTCATTGGCAGGGATTCTCTTGTAGAGACTGCGCACCTGAGTGATGTAATCTCTAATGTCCTCCTTCTCCCTTTGACTGATATTCATCGACCTAACAATGAGGTTATCCGAATACCCTGCCTCCGAAAACCTCTTGATGAAGAGGCCCTTAAGACGAGCGAAGTTTGTACGTTTTGCATCATCCAGACTGGAGTACCAGGTCCTCCCCTTGTCGCCTAAGCACAGGCCGAAGGCTTGAGTTCGTTGCACAGGGTCAGTAAGACTGTTCGCCTCACACACTTGCTCGAACTGCTCCATGAAGCTGTACGGGTCACTGCTAGGTTCATATCGAGCTAGTTGTTAGAGAAGAAGAAGAAGAAGCTTTGGCCACATACAAGAATGAGCTTCCCATTCACTTTTCAACTTTATATACATGCCCTAATTTCCATGGGCGGTCATCCCCCTTTTTTACATGGCCGGCCATTAGCCTAGGCCCATTTCCTCATTTCCCACCGTTCTAGTCTATCCTATCCCCAACTAATGCATAAAATTTTCACAGGAGTGAGCCTGGTGCTCTTTTACAAGGTTTTGGAAGTGTTTTCTCACTTAATGGTGCGCTTTTTATTCTTTTACTCTCCTTGGGCGACTCCAAGACTTCTTGAGGATCGTGCCCGTGCATTTAATTTTTTACCGGGTCTAGTTGCCATTTAAGGCGCCTTTTCTTTTTCTCTTTTTCCATTTCCCACTCCTCTGTGCTATGGTAAACACCTTCAAAGCTTTAGTCAAGGCCACTATAACCTTGTTCAAGAAGTGTGTCCCTCGATCAGACACAAATCTTCTTTGGTGGGCTGAAACAGAAAATAGTTTACTCCATAATGAAACTAGTTGTCTCCTTAGCATTGTCCTTCATTGTTGCTCCAAACCACTTTGTAAAGTAGTCAGTTGCTACAATAATATACCGCTTTCGCATAGTTGATTAAGGGTGTATTGGTCCCACAAAATCAATACCCCATTTTTCAGAGGGTAACATTACCATAATGGGATTGAGAGGCCGCCTACGATTTTCTCTCACATCGTGTCTTTGATAAACATCACATCGCTTGCTGTAATAAATGATAGCAGGGTACTGTGAGAGTCAATTTCTAACCAAATCATTGCACCAAGTCAATAAATGACAACCAAGACATGACCAGCCATAAACGGGCATAAATCAGCACCAAACAGTCATCAAGACCCTGAGCAAACACCCAAACATGTCACCAAAGCATCCGTCAGTGAGTAGGCATACCCCCTTGGATAGTAGGGCAAAGTATACATAACACTAGCAAGACCTGACACCAGTAGGTGTATGCTCACTAGAGTGCAACGCCCAAGCTCAAGTCAAAAGTAATTCCAAGATATCAATGCATGAACCATGCAACATGTAAGTGTAAGACATAACTGAAAGCATCTTGGAAAATCGATGGCCACCAATATCCAACATGGAGAGCTTTTTGGGCGGTAAGTCAGCCAACGAAATGTCCCTCACATGCTGAATCATGGCACTCCTCAAGAATAAACGGTACCTCATCGGGTATTACATAATGACGATAGATATCATCTACTCCTCTCTGATACAAGACACCCACTTTAATCAAAAAACGTAATGCTTCTTGCTTGATTTTTCTTTTTTCAGTCTTCAATAACGCAGCCCCAGACCCTCCTCTAGAAAAATAATGCATTATCATCGTACCAGGAAGGGATAGAAATTGTATTGATTCTAAACAAACCCTCAATATCACTTCCCTCAGGCAGGATTTCTTTTGGTTTCCCAAAATCCACAAGCTATTCTACAATACCCTACAGTTTCATGGCTTGCTCCTAATCTCATAATCAAAATCTTGCAAGATAATTAATCACTTTGCTAAACGATTAGGTGGCTGCAACTTATTCAGTAACAATCTAAGTCCTTCCGCCTTCATAAGTAATACTACCTTCTCATAGAGAATATAATGCCAAAATTTCTTTGTCATAAAGACCATTCCAAGGCACAATTTCTCCATGTACATGTAGTTAACTTCAAATATCCCCAATTTCCTATTAGAGAAGGCAATTGGATGATACCATTTCGCCTCCCAAATTTGAGCTAAATAGATGATACTATGCATTGTGGTTGCTCAAAATATGTAGAAAAATTCACCTCTTGTGGATGCTTTTGAGATTGGAGCTTTTCCTAATTCCTACTCCACATGCTCAAAGGATATTGAACAGGCTTCATTCCACTCAAATAGGCAATTAAAAGATAGAAGGTTTGTCAGTGGCAATGCTCTTTCTGCCAGTACATTGATAAATATTCGATTATATACCACTAATGGATAAAAATTTGTGCACCTCTTTTGGAGTATGTGGTAGGCTCATAGAGTCTATGACCTTTATCTTTTCAGGGTCAATCACAATACTAGCTAAACTAACCCATAGGGCACTCCAAATACGCAGTTCCTAGGGTCAAGAGCGATGCAAAATTGTCTACAACACTCAAAACACTTTTTAAGAATAATCAATTGTCACTTCCTTCTAGTGGCTACCCCTAGATCATCAATAAAGACTTTTAACTCGTCTGGGAAAATATCACCAAAGGTCTTATCGACTGTTCATTGCCAAGATTCAGGCACATTGCATAGACCAAAGGTCATCATATGATACGTAAAGGTACCAAAGATAGTAATAAATGTTGTTTTCAATTTTTCTTCCTCTGCAATGTCCATATGGTTATATCCAACAAAGCAATCCATAAAGGAATAGAATTTCCTACCCACTAATTGATCCAAATTTGATCAATGAATGGCAACACGTAGTAATCGTTAACTGTCTGCTTATTAAGCTCTCTCAAATCTACACAAAGCTAGATTTGATTATTTTTCTTATTCTTGATAACAACAAGTGATCACCATTCAATGTGTTGAACAGGTTAGATTAAACCAACTTTTTGCAATTTTTGTAACTCTTTAAACAACCCGTCCCTCTATTCGAAAGGCATATACCTTACTTTTTGATGCACAGGATGGCTACCTTCCTTTAGAGGAATGGTATGAATATCCAGACAAGCTAGGAGGAATGCCTCTCAACTCGTCATAACTCCAAGTGAAAATATCGCAGAATTCCATCATAACTCCAAGTGAAAATATTGCAGAATTCTTGAATCAAGAACACATAGTCCTTTCTTTTTTCTGAACTAAGTATGAACCCTAATTTTATTGGTTGTGAATCATTCATCATACCAAGGTCGAGGTTGATTACATCTACATCCCTTATCCTCTCTTAAGCCTCTATTGACTCATTTAAAGTCACTTGGTAGATATCCTCTATAGTGGACCCCTCATTGGTTTCGTCACTTGACGACGTCTCACTAGAAGATGGAGCATCTAGCGTATCAAACTCCAACAAAGACAAACAAACTCTCGCACTTTGAGGAGATTCATGATAGGCATCTACTGCTACACATCTAGCACCTCGACCAAAGATCAATTGACCAGCGGGTATATCAACCTGATAGTCTGCTTGTAGGATCCATGGCTTGCCTAGCAACACTTGATAGCTAGGAAGCCCTGCAAACATAATGACCCTAAAGTCCAGACACTACAAGGATTTAAACCTATAGCGATGGCGGGTAGCGACGCAGGTAGCAGCGTCGCTATTTGTGTCGCTATTTGCGTCGCATTTGCGACGCAAATAGCAACGCCCCACAGGGAAAAAAAACAGGCCGAAACCCGAGCCCAGGTTCATTTCACGCATTTTCGTCGATCATTTCGAGAGGGAGAGCGACAGTATAACGTGTCCCCTAGTATCATCCAGGACACATCTTAGCAGTCCATCGGAAAGGATATCTAGAAAAGCTCCGCCCGGCACTCCCATGGAATGTTACGGGTTTTGCGATCTAGTTCTTCCCGCGTCTGCCACGTAGCGGAAGTATCCTGGCCGTTCCCACTTAGGATCGATCAGAATTAGGGTTTTCCTAATGGGTGTTTAGCTAACAGCAACTAGCGTTAGACCCGAGCGAACTACTTTACGCAGAAACGCCAGGTCCGAAGCGGATTCACGCTGCACTTGGTTCAAGGAGAATGGGAAACGAGAGGGATGCAAAGCTCAACCTCTCTGCCATAAGGCATAGTCCCATTCCGTTCCCCTAAAACAGCGTAAATTGGGTAAGATGTAACTCTAGGTCATCGTTCTCGTTATTCTTTTTGATGATGATGATCATTCCGCTGTTCTTCAAGATTTTTGAGAAAAGTTCCCGGCTAACCGGGACCACCCAACCGTAGGACGGACCCATGGCCCATCCTCTGCACTTTCCTTGGCTTGTTTTAGTTATGTAATTATCTAACACATTAATTTGACATATAACAATCAGCTTCTTTAATTAACCTTGTTAAGCACTGGTTCCTTCACGTAATCTTATCACGTGACATAGAAAAACAACATCAAGCAAGTTCTTTTAACATTTCATCATTTTATCTTTGAAATACAAGGAGTTCCACCCGTAGGCTTGTCCATAATCTGCCCGAAGGCTAACCAGTAATCTCCAGGGATCACTATTCCAAGCTTCTGCCCGTCAACTAGTATGCGGGCCTCGAGATCCAATCCCAAGTCACATTAGCCTCTTGTGCAGGACCCGGAAGGCGAGGGATTTACGGCCAGAGCCCCTCTTGGCACCCAAGCGTCCTCCTACTCCAAGTAGAGCTTAACGGAAAGACCTCTCGCGATGGGTTCGGTCCACGCTCCCGGCGCGGTCAACAACCCCCTTGGTTAGGGTCAGGCAGGCAGTCGGGGGTAACTGAAGCTGCCTCTCCCTTCAGGCCTTTTAACCTGAAGTATAGATACTCATTTAATTTGTAATTCATAATTCAAACAGAGCCCTAAAATCTCTAGCAAGCACAAACATTTCCATTAATCAACCCAGTTGTATGGCAAACCGCTAAGGAGGTGTTCGTTCCTTTTTTAGTGTATCAGCATTCGTTTCCAAGGTGTCTTGTAAATTGGCAAGATCCTTTTACATTCCGGTGTTAGGGCATACCCAACTTGGTTAACCCTAAAGTGCTTTAGATATGCTAGTTCCCGATTTACAACTCTCCTTATTTAGAAGGATATCCAAAAATACGTCTTTTTGCAAGATAACTTGCGTAGGGATTTGCCGTCCTTGATGAGGGTTTTTTTACCCTTCTTTTACCCCTTTCTCCTTGTGAATCAATCACAAGATTAAATGATTTCATACATGTTGTGCAAGTCCTGCGATGGAATAATCTGTTTAGATTCTTTAAGCTGACGTATGTCAGGCCTAGGGTTTCTTCTTTTAAGAACCTTAGGGACAAACCCTAGTTTCTTATCTTTTTGAATTTATTGTCCCTACGGTAAGGAAAGTAGTTAAGTGTTTAGGGTATGAATGTTTCTATGTTTAGATTGGTTCAGTTAACTTTTGGAAGGTAATATTAATCGTCTTGTCACGGTTTTACTATCCTTGTGACAATTTACTTTCCCAATCAATACAGTTTAATTTGGCATATAGCATAATGCCAAGGTGATACAAAGAGCAACAATACTCCTTGGGACAAAAAGGCCTAGCTGTGAACTCGGTGTATACACACTTTACTAGTCCCCAAGTCCTCAAATAGCAAGGGAAAGGTGTTAATAGAGTGTCATCCAGCAATTCCCCATTACGTTTTCTTTCCAAATGAGTTCGTATATCTAATTTTTATACATGTTAATTCCTAACATTTAACTTCCATTTTCCTTAAAGATGAACTCATGCCAAATAACAACAGTTGCCTTGCTAAGATGTGCAACTAGCAAAGATAACTCCCTAGTAATTTGAGCATCGAAAGAAACCTTTCATGAATTTAGCCATTTTACCATGATTCGTTGCGAAAGGAATAAGACTAATGGTGCAAGATATAATTTCTACACCTTAGGATTTAACTAAAATATATTACTATAGTAAATGGATAATCTTGCTCGTAATTTATAATGCTTGATGCAATTTGAAGAAAGCTAAGTTCTATACGTTGTCATTCCTAAGCTAAACTCCTTCGTTACAAATAACTCGAACAAATATATCCTATCCTTAACATTTTTCCTTTGCATGATCGACTTAAAACCGAATTAAAGCCAAGAAGAAAAGCATGGCTTTGAGGTGAGATATCCACATGGATACCGGGGGATGACCCTCCCGTAGCTACACCTTGGATTTTCTTTGGCGGCATCGTAGATCGAATGTGAGATAGCCTTTTCCTCTTTCTTCTGGAATTCCACCGTCTTCTCCTTCTTTCCCTTTCTTTTGTCTTTTTTTTTCCCACTCTTCCTCCTTCACTCCTTCTTTTCACTCCCTTCTCTTTCCCTCCCTATCTTTTATCTCACGGCTATTTTTCCCTTACGGGGTACCATCCGAGGCCATGATGATAGTTAGGTTCCGGGGGGGGGGGGGGGGGGAATAATAATGGGGATACGAGGGATTAGGAAGAAAGCTTAGGGAGTTGTGGGAAAATGAGAGTTATGAGGGGGTTGAAGAAGGGTTAAAAAGGGTTATAAGGGGGTGAAAGAAAAAAGGGTTTAGGGGAATAAAACACGGGGGTTAGGTTCCCAAAGCCAAGGGAGGGGCTTAAGGGAAAAAGGGGAAAAAAAAAACCTAGGGGGTGTGTGGTTCCAAAAACCATGGGGAGGGCTAAGGGAATTTTTGAAACCCAGGGGGAAAAAACAAGGGCCTTATGGGGATTAGAAAGGTTTAAAAGACCTCTTAAGGCCTTCTAAGGATAATTTGGGGGGGACAAGGGCTTAGGGGGGGATTAAAACCCGAGGGAGGGGGGGGGAAATAGGACCTTTAGGGTCAAACTTCTTTTTGGGGGGGGAAAGGGGGCTTATGAAGCCCCCTTAGAAGCTTCTAGAAGCTCTCTGGAGCTTCTCTATGTGGGGGGAAAATAACTCCCAAGTGGCATCACTGCGGACCAGGAGGCGACGATTCCTGGCCCATGGCAGCCACCTTTACTCCCCCCTTTTCACTCGACCACAGCGGCGGCAGGATATGGTCCTCACTTCAAGCTCTCATGGCAGCGCCCAGCCATCCCCCTCTCTCAGCTTGGTGATATGGCAGCACTCTCCTCTGGCAGGGTTGTCTCCTTCGGCCTCCTCCTCACGGCTCAGCCCTCCCTGGTTTAAATAGTGGAGGGGAGGGGGATCTTTCCTCCCGGCGTGTCATCACACATGGTCCCCCTCCCTCCATAAGGCTCCACCAAGGAGCTTATAGCTCCTTCTATTCCCCTCCCCCTCCGGCTCGTCAGTCGGCTGGAGGGATAAGGGGGGAATAAAAAATTTTCCATTAACTAATTTATTTTTTATTAACGTGGAATATTACAGAGAGAGAGAGAGCGACCGTCGTGAGAGAGGGAGAGGAAGAAGGCTTGTTGCCGCCGTCACCGCTGCCACCACCGTCGTTCGCGAAGAGGAGCCGCCAAACCCTCGCCATATCTCATCGGTGAGTCCATTCTCTCATTCTTTTGCTTATTTAGGGTTTAATTCTCTCCTTCTTTTGCTTGTTTAGGAGAGAAAATGAGAGAGAAAGAGAGGGAGAGGGAGAGGGAGAGGGAGAGGGAGAGGGAGGGAGAGAAAGAGAAAGAGAGAGGGAGAGAAAGAGAAACAGAAAGAGAGGGAGAGGGAGGGGGAGGAAATGAGAGAGGGAGAGAAAGAGAGGGAGAGGGAGAGGGAGAGGGAGGAAATGAGAGAGGGAGAGGGAGGGAGAGTGCATTCTGTCTCTCCCTCCCTTTTTCTTTTATAATTTGTGTATATATATTGAGAGAGGGAGAGGAAATGAGAGAGAAAGAGAGGGAGAGGGAAAGGGAGGGAGAGGGAGGAAATGGAAGAGGGAGGGGGAGGGGGATGAAATGAGAGAACAGGAGAGAGGGAGAGGGAGGGAGAGAGAAAGAGAGAGGGAGAGAAAGAGAAAGAGAAAGAGAAAGAGAGGGAGAGGGAGAGGGATGGGGAGGAAATGAGAGAGGGAGAGGGAGGGAGAGTGCATTCTTTCTCTCTCTCTCCCTTTTGCTTTTATAATTTGTGTATATATATTGAGAGAGGGAGAGGAAATGAGAGAGAAAGAGAGGGAGAAGGAGGAAATGGGGGAGGGAGGGAGAGAGGGAGGGAGGGAGAGGGAGAGGGAGGAAATGGAAGAGGGACGGGGATGAAATGAGAGAACGAGAGAGAGGGAGAGTGTATTCTCTCTCTTATTTATTTAATATTTGTATAATTTGTATATAGAGAGAGGGAGAGGGAGAAAGAGAGTGAAATTAAAGAGAGGGAGAGGGAGGGGGAGGAAATGAGAGAGAGAAAGAGAGGAAGAGAGAGAGGGAATGAGAGAGGGAGAGAGGGAATGAGAGAGGGAGAGTGTATTCTCTCTCTTTTTTATTTATTTTTTGTATAATTTGTATATAATGAGAGAGGGAGAAGAAATGAGGGAGAGGGAGAGAGAGAAAGAGAGGGAAATTAAAGAAAGGGAGAGGGAGGGGGAGAGGAAATGAGAGAGGGAGGGGGAGGAAGAGAGAGAAAATGAGAGAGGGAGAGGGAGAGGGAGAGGGAGAGGGAGAGGGAGAGGGAGAGGGAGAGGGAATGAGAGAGGGAGAGGGAGAGGGGGGAGAGACGAAAACATAATAGGGAAATGAGAGAGGGAGATTAACATGGGAATGAGAGAGGGCAAGGGAGAGAGAGGAATGAGAGAGAGAGGAGAGAGAAAAAGAGAAATATCATTAAACCTAATAGGGAAAGAGAGAAAGAGAGGGTGAGGGCGAGGGAGGGAGAGGAAATGAGAGAGGGAGAGGAGAGAGAAAAAGGAATGAGAGAGGGCAAGGGAGGGAGAGGAATGAGAGAGAGAGGAGAGAGAAAAAGAGAGAGGGAGGGAGAGAAATGAGAGGGAGAGGAGAGAGAAAAAGGAATGAGAGAGAGAGAGGAGAGAGAAAAAGGAATGAGAGAGGGCAAGGGAGGGAGAGGAATGAGAGAGAGAGGAGAGAGAAAAAGAGAGAGGGAGGGAGAGGAGAGAGAAAAAAATGAGAGAGAGAGGAGAGAGAAATAGAGAGAAAAACCATTAAACCTTATAGGGAAAGAGAGAAAGAGAGGGTGAGGGCGAGGGAGGGAGAGGAAATGAGAGTGGGAGAGGAGAGAGAAAAAGAAAGTGAGAGAGAGAGAGGAGAGATAAAAAGATAAATATCATTAAACCTAATAGGGAAAGAGAGAAAGAGAGGGTGAGGGCGAGGAAGGGAGAGGAATGAGAGAGGGAGAGGAAGAGAAAAAACAAAATATTATGTGCTAGGTACTAAGTGCTAGGTACTAAATACTAGTGTTCTATGATACTATATACTAGGTCATAGAAAAAGAGAGAGATGGAAGGAGAGGATAACAATCTAAGAAAAGAAAAGAACGATAACAAAAACAAATTGTTTGTTGTAACATAGACAAAATGGAAAACAAAGAAGGTCCTGTTGTTCAAGATCGCGAGGCGTATCTTAATCAACGTGTCCCATATCCTTGCTCTCAATGAAAGTTGGCAATTAGATGAAAACGTCGATTGTCTATAGAACACATATGACGATTTGGCGAGTTTCAATCTGAGATCATTGATCAAGCGATTGCGGATTTTTAGCAAATGGTAATTTGAAGTTAATATCAATCATCCATTGTACTCGCAAGCTAATTGAATACCATATACAATAAGATTGGGTCTTGCTGGCAAATTTTCTATCCAGGGAGGTGATGTCTCGTCCCAAGGGGGAGTGCACCCTTTTTGCCCAATTAGAAGAGTACGTGGGCATGCAATGGATGGAGTGTAGGAGCCAATCCACCACTCGCAAGGCCAATCTATACCGTCAATGCCAGAGGAGACAGGCAACCTTCCAGACCTACCTACAATCTTGGAGCCTGAGATGGAGGAAATGATCGATGCATTGATTCCCATGGATGTCGAGACTTCTTATCCGCTTAGAGAGGAAGCATCCATACCATTATATGATGGGTGTCGAGTATCTCAGCTGAAGACACTGCTTGCACTCTTAAGTGTGCAAGAAAAATACGGGTGGAGCGATAGAGTGTGACCGAGTTGTTCAGGTACCTTGTACATACACTTCATTTATTTATTTTTCGGCACTATTATTACAAACATTTGTGCTTTTTCAAGGTGTTTTATGATTTTTTTCAGGTTATTGAAATATCATATATTACCACCTGCAAATACCATGCATGAGTCTCGTGATGATGCATGACATGTTTTATGGAAGCTTGGCATGGACTACAATAACATCCATGCATGTATCAACGATTGCATACTGTTTCAAGGAGAATACAAGACTATGGAGACATGTCCAAAGTGTGGTGCTCACAGGTATCAACAGGACTTGCAAGGGCAAACCATCCCTCAAAAAGTTCTCAGACACTTTTTTCTTATCCTCTGCATAAACCACATGTTTCGTACGTTCGGCATGGCGAGCTTGACAATGTGGCATGTGCAGAATAGGTCCATGGATGGAGTTCAACGAATATCAGCAGATTCGTCCGCATGGAGCCACGTTGACTCTACCTTCCCAGGATTTGCTCGAGAGCCAAGGAATCTTCGGCTTGGTCTTGCAATGGATGGCATGAACCCATTCGGTCTGCGCTCAACTTCTTACAATGTGTGGCCTATAGTCCTTGTCAACTACAATATCCCTCCATGGCTTTCTACGAAGAAATGACATCTCATCCTTAGCTTACTCATCCCCGGCCGCTACAAAGTAAAAAATATGGACGTGTATCTTTGTCCATTAGTCGATGAGCTTAAGATTTTGTGGGAGGAGGGGGTCATCGTGCAAGATATGAGCAGGCGCGATGGTCGGTGGTCAGCCAATATTCGAGCCATTCTCATGTGGACGATGCATGACTTTCCGGGATTGGGAGAGTGCTCAGGTGAGTAGGCCTCCGTTCTCGCTAGTAATATCTATATTTTATCTTGTTCAATCAAGTATTCACTAGGTCTGGTGTTGGAACAGGTCTGGTTACCTCAGGTTATCATGCATGTCCATTGTGCGGGCCACAGTTAGACTCCTGAAGGTCACGAACCATGAAGAAGATGGTATATCCAGGGCACGCTGCTTTCTTGCCGGAGGATCATGAACTCAGGGAAGGTTTCCTTGGATGACCTCCAACACGTATGAACGCCGCAAGCTGGTACGAGCTGAAAATGGTCCACGCGGAATCACATCCAAATGGAATGCGACGGTTCTCAGTTTTCTACAAGTTGCCATATTGGACCCACTTACAGGTCAACCACTTGTTGGATCCCATGCATATTTTCAAGAATGTGGATAGCTTGTTATGGGACCACATCACAGGAAAGAGAGACACTATAGGGGGCACGAATGGATTTGAAGGAGGTAGGTAAGATGGAGGCGCTTTGGCCACAGTCATGTGCTGATGGTCGCGTGTAGCTTCCTCGCGCTCCTTGGGTTTTGTCCACTAAAGAAGAGTCGAGAGGATGTAGTCCAAAGGTGATGAGGGGTTTAAAATCTGTCGTATCTAAATTTTAGATAAGACATCTAATTTGAATGTTTCAATGTATAGTACAAAATATATAGTGCAGCGTGGTCGTGCCGACGGCATTTTCGCATGGAGCGTATTGACAAAATGTGCTCCACAATGGACTGTGGTATCATGGCAAGGTTCGAGCAAGAGAGCCCGCGATGAGCAATGGATCCAAACACGGTTGTGGATGAGATGGAGTATTTTGGGAACTTGCAAAGTATTGTTACGGTGGATTACCGTAGCTTCTCCATGATACTATTCGATGTGCAGTGGTTCAAAGTGGTACTTGGAGGAGCTGGAGCAACAGTTCGACGAGGTCCATCTGAATTTCTTGAAATAGATTTCAAAAAAAAATGGACGGATTTGCACGACACCTTTGTGTTGCCGGCCCATTGTGACCAGGTGCATGGACTCATTTGCTTGCTAATTGTATTACGATATGGTTTATGTCACAATGGTTTGAACTCTCTTATACATGTTTGTGAACATGTAATCTTCTATCCAAACCCCCAACAACCTCGATGATGGTATGTTATACCTTCAACTCCCCGAAGTGCGAGAGTATATGATCAAAGTGATGTTCCGAGCATAGATGAAGATAATATACAAATAGAGGGGTCGATATTGCAAGGGGTGGAGGCCGTCGAAAGCTTGGAGCCAGCATCGGCTAACAATGATGGAAATACAGGAGTCCAAGAATTCTTTGAGAACGAAGTGGACTCATTCTTTTGTGGTGACATGTCTATCGACCTTCTAGTGTATGCGGAGTTGTGTCAGGAGATTAACATGGGATCATAGGATACTTCATACTTGGAGCATCCACTTACTCAATTCGTTAACCAATCGCTTATAAGGGTACATAAGATATGCATTTTAAGTGAGATTTTTTTTAAATGATTTATATTACTGTGCTTTGTATGATTTAAATTGATTATTCTAACATCATTTTTTGTCTGTGCAGGTGATATTTTCAGGATGAGTCGAGAGATGAGCGATGAGGACTTACAGGACATCTTCCCATGCATGTCTCCAGAACAAATCACGAGATTCAGAGAGACGGTAGACCAGGAGCTGTCTCGATCTTCGTCAAGGTGCTCTGCTAGATCTGCTTCAGCACGATCGGATGCTTCGGCTTCGAGCACACAAGCTCGACGCTCACGACTTGGGCCAGAGAGAGGGAGTGCATCGGGATCAAGGGGATGCTGCACAGATATAAAGGCAGTGAGCCCGCGGTCGACACGGGATACAGGTGCGACTCCTCGCTCTCGTGGCCCTTCCAGGGAGCGTACCTCAGGCTCAGGTAGATGCTGTGGAGACACGGACGCGGTCTCTCCATCTCCTCGTTCAGCTGGAGCTGCGTCACCTCACAAATTTGTCACTGGAGCCCCAAGAGGAACACCAAGGAAAAATGGAATTCTCTTGCAAGAAAATCTATCTTGTAATATCAACAAACTTTTATTTCATTCTTTTGATCATCAAAACAAAGAAAAACAGCAATTCTTTACGCAACATCATAGTAGATATCTCCCACGGATTTGATAGAATCAACCATATTCTCCAAAATCTTCACAAAATCCATCAATAGAAAAAAGAACACAAAGAGAATAGACCATCTTTGAATAGAAATCAATCACATATTATTCATCTTCAATGTCTTCATAGTTCTCTCTCTCAATCTCTCATATACAGTTACACTGTTTTCATAGATTTGACTATCTCTGACTCTCTCTCTCTCTCTCCATCAATAATACATCTTCTCCTCACTACAATCACTCTTAGTAACCCTCAATAATCCTTTTTAGGTCGTGGATGCACCTCCCAAGAGGTATGTCTGATATGAAGAGGTACCAGAGCCATTACAGTGTCTTTTCATAGCTCACCACTGTCACTTTACGCCAGTCTTTACTTGAGTCTTCAGTAGCTACTTCTTTGACTTCTTTTAGCTCTTTTGCACTTGTATTCACCTCTTTCCAAGGCTAGAAAACTTTCCCAAACTACACTCTTATCCAATAGAACACATACAAAGGCATACAGAAGCATATAGAAGGTCATAGAGGCTCTCAGAAGCTCAACAGAGAGTTACGGAAGGTCAACAGAAAGCATCAGAACCACATAACTCATACCAAAACCATTCCAAACCATCAAAAATCACTCAATAAGCTTTCAAACAATCTCAAACCCTATCAATCAATACTCCATTCTTCCTTACAGAGAGAAAACAAAACAAAACAGAAGCTCAACAGAAGCTATCACGACCAAACAAAATATATCAGAACATCAACAGAACTTAACATCTCTACTAATAACACTACAAGATATAGACCTTATAGCGACGTTTAAAGCGACGAAAATACAAACAACAAAATTTGCCCCCGTCTTCGCAAAAAGCGTCGTTATTGACGACGCCATAGAATCGTCGCTATATGCGTCGCATATAGCGACGGTTACAGACAATTTGCGACGCTGATAGGGGCGACAATAGCGACGCGTGCAGTAAATTTACGACGCAAATAATGACGGTAACAGAGAAAAAAAAAATTGTGGCAGGGCAGCAAGCTGCCCTGCCACATATAGCATTGTGTGTTGTATGAGAGCCATACAAAATAGTTTCTGCACTGCTGCATACAAAGTGTTTGCAAACAAAAAGAATGTATACTGAAATCATAAAACTGATAGATGAAATAAATACATGATATCGCATAAAATGCGATTGGTACAATCATAAAACAATATCACTAATACATAGAAAATGTCTACATAGATCGGGCGACTAAAAACTAAAGGTATGTGAGCTCTAAGGATCCAAGGGCGAGCTACAAATCCTCGTCCCCCGAAAGCTCTTCCCGCTGCAAAGGAGCATCAAACGGATTCTGCAGAAAAAGAAACAACATATCAATCCACCATACAATAATGCATTCAAATATCTCATGGTAACTACAGACAAGAAAGATGAGTGACTTACACAAGGAACTTTCAATCGTTCCCCACATAGGCAATTTGGTGAAATATAGGAAATTCTCCAATATTTCCTATGTAGACAAGTACGTATTCCCCATCTATAACTAGGAAATTGCATTCCCTACATCTTATAATAGGGAATATAGAGCATTCCCTACATTCCTTTGAAAGTCCCTACGTTCCCTACATCTTATAATAGGGAATATAGAGCATTCCCCACATTCCTTTGAAAATCCCTACATAAGGAATTATAAGGATGTGATTAAAGGTACTTTATGGATGTATAACTTATAACAAGCCTACATAGATTTGGAAATCATATATTTTCTATAAGTTGTAGGTCGTCATGTTTATGAGTTTATATATTTGTAACATATGTTTAAATAGTGCACAACATATAAGCCATGTAGCTTTAACCCTATTACTTAGTAAAAAGTTACACAGTATGAGAAATTTTCCTTGGAAAATATAGATTATTTAATACAATTCTTACAATCTACCTTGATGCATTTTATTAAATTTAAATCCTTTATTTATTGTTCATTGTAGCTCCTTAATATTGCAACCCTTTTTAATAAACTCTTTTAATTTTGTTGGATTTGCAATATTGATGCCCACTTTTGCATTGAGATTTGAAAAAGTAGAGCAATGTTCATCTTGTGAATATGATTTGATAAACTAGACTGATGGACCTAAAAACGGGCCGGCACTGGCTCATGCACTAGCCGGACCTCGTCACTACGCACAAGACAACCCCTCGGCCTCGCGGCCAGGAGCGTCTATGAAAATCTCTGCCTTCCTAAGCATTGCGTTTGTAATACGTTGTAGTCCAACTGATCCTAACCCAATATTACTCCTCAGAGGGAGTCCCTTTCACATAGCCAAAAGGCTCGAATCACATACACATGGGGTTCCTCCTACGGCTGAATGCCGTCAACCCTCTTGCGACTCTCCTACACCTTGGGGATTGGCCCCTCGATGCGTCGCTCAACATTTAAACATTTCGCACAAACGTCGCTCAAGGTACCAAATAAACGTATCCAGGAATGTACCATTCCCTCACTTGACTTCCCCTTTATGATCCCACGACTAGCCTACAGCATAGGAACCTCACGCTCTCAACGGTGGGTCACAGGCCTACTGAAAACAATTGCTATGCATATCCAGGAGCTAACTCTGATACTTTTAATTTCCTCTAAATGATCATGCAAAGAGGTGGATGCCTAGTGCTCAAACATTTTAAAAACCACCAGCGTGCAAGTGCAAAACATCTCTTTCATGCTTTTCTTTCTAACCGCTTTGTGCTTCGTTGCAACACCTAGCACCGAAGTGATCTTCGTGCTACTAGGTTTTAATTTTTATCATTATTATTCCGTCCTAGATGCAATACATATAAAATCAGCAAATTATTCATCATGCTCAGCGGCATTTAACCATTTTTTCCACAACTCTACCCTTCCCCGTTGATAGGGCATCATTGCATTCATTTCTTTTAGGGTTTCCTTGTCATTTTATGTGGAGAAAGGAAGGAAACACGCACTAAAACATATAAACAAGGCTGAACTGAAGCATAACTTCATGCCCCAGCCTTGCTATACATCAACAAACATAAATCCTATTTTTCTATATTTTTCGTAGCCCCAAATGTATTTTTCCCCTATTTTCCATGGTGTTTTTATCATTTTCCCGCCATTTTTCCATTTTCTTGTATTTTTTTAAATTGCTGAAAATGAAAACCAGTTTATGGGCTGTGGCCCTTAGTTCATTTGCAACAAAATTGAAAGATTAGTTGATGTGTATCGACGGTTTTCCCTATTTATACGCCCAAAACCCTTGTTTTTCCCCATTTTTCATGGTTTTCGGGTTTCTTAACATTATTTCAAGCCATGAAATGCATGTTTTTCATAATTTCTGGTTATAAACAGTAAGAACTCAGAAGAATCAGCAACATAATCAAATCTTAGTCCATATGAACGGCATTCCATCAATCAAAAGCATAAAACACTAAATTTCCTTTGTAATTTTTTAGTTTACCGCTTAAACGCGTGTTTCGGGTTTTGTGTCCATGGCTGTAGATTTGGAAAACAGCAACCCTTCATGTCCAGCAACATCACAAATCACCATTCTCAGCCCGTGTAGCAATCCGGTCCATGCCGGACAAGCCTCCATCATTCTTTCTTCATTGCTCCTTCTTCCCACATGATCTTCCTCTTAGAAGAGAGAGAGGGAGGAGAGAGAAAGACTAGAATCAGAAATTTCAAACCAGGCCATCATTCCACGGGCGAAGGGCGGCGATATGATCAGCATACGGAGGGGATTCACTGCCAATGATCACTCGGGGGGGTTGTGTGCAGGCTGAAGATTGCAAGATCAACATGATGGCGCAAATTTCGGGCGCAGTTTCTCCACGCTTCCTCCACGTTTTTTGTCATGCCATCTCTCCCAAACTTTTCATGTGACATTTAAATTTGGGCCCCAAGGGTCACTTGCCCATTTTGGCCAAATTTTGTCCACCTCTTCAAATCTTGACCGGTTTGTTGGCCATTTCCCCGTCCGGACTCCGAATTGAGCTCTGAAAAATCCTGGGCGTCCCACTTAGCATCCCGCATTGGCCAATAGCTTGTGTCAACCCGCACGACTGTCTGAAAAATTATGAAAAATCAACAAGTGTCGCTCGGGCGCCTTTAAAGCACTTTGGCGCTTAAAATCGTCCTAGATCGAGCCGCCGCCTTTGACGGTGAATATTTTTCCCTTGATCTTCATAATTTTTAGCTATTTTTAAGCACTTCCCGTCTCCTAAATTCCGCTCTCATTGGCGACCACGGGATAGGGCGACTCAGCCCGTCGAATCCACGAACATATCTGCACATAAACAACGAAAGAAGCATCAAACTGATACAAAACAATTATCATCATAAAACTCAGCACAATGCTTCCCCTGCCCCTAGACAGAACCAAGGCATGACATCCACAAGGAGTAGGCCTAGCATCATCTAATAGATGATCCGAAGTGAGTCACTAACCAACTGCTCCAACACAGCCAAACTAAAAAGAACTGCCAAAGAGGTTGCCCTAAGTGGTAGTCTGAACTACTGACCAACTAAAGACAACACAACTAGGAGCTCCTACAAGGCGAGGACTCCTATAGCCTGAGTAAAGGATAATTTCTTTCAGTACATGTCTTCTTTTAGGATTTTGATTGGATGAACATACTTGGCATGTAAAAAGGAGGGAGCTGAGCGTAGTGACCCAAGGAGAACAGGGCATCGGTCTCAGGACCTGTCTCGGCACCCAAGAACCTACCAAGCCCTCGCAAGGCAACACTGAATCCTTTTCTAACGCTCACTTTTATTTTCGCTCCAACCTTCCTGGTTTTGATATTATTTTTTCCAGCAAGAAGCCACCCCTAGGAAGACAAGGTATCGGCCCCGGGTCTGACTCGTCCCCAGGAACCTACCAGGCCCTCGCAAGGCAATGATCAACTGCTTATATCTTTTCATTTCTTTTCTTTTCATTTCTTAGAGAGTGGTTAGAACCCCTTTTTACACACCTTCGTATTTATATTCATCGTTTGGGATGTTCAGGATTTCTTGGCATCATTATTGTCTTCTAGCAGGCTTCTCTAACTGCCTCACTACTAACAAGAACTCCTAGAACGGCTGCCTAGCAGGTTAGCAGAACAGAGCCACTAGGACTTCCTTCTAAAACAGATCTTTCAATGTCTAACAATGTCTTTACAGGAGGCAATGACTACTCCGACCTCCCTCAAACAGACGTAGCCTAAACCTGGGACTTCATGCCTTGGTCGCCGGTCCCCAACAAAAAGTATCCCCTCAACAAGTACAAATACACATATAACAGGAAAGAAAGGTACTTGTAAAGGAGAAATATCACCTGGAGTGGCCACAAGAAGCTTCCATCGCAGCAAAGGCTCCTCCAGGCTCCACAAAATTCCACAACCCGCAAAACCTGTCCAGCACAACACTCAACAAAAACCCAATTAAACGCACCCGCACTAGACAGGAAAATGGCCCTCTTGGCCTAATGAAATCAGACATGACTTTGCTACAAAACTGTATCGGCCCTCTTGGCCTAAGGAAATAAACCAATACTATGCAGAACATCCACCTGGAAACAACCATGATAGACATCAAAGCATACTATTCCCAGGGGAACAGGGCTTGTAGCCCTAAACTAGGTGCATTAAATTATGACCTATCCCTCCTGCGTATATCGTAAGAGGTGTTCGCATCACATGTCGTCGAATCAGTCTGTGGGTCCGAGATAATAAAGGCAGATGAGTCTCGCTTACCCTCTGCATCACCCAAATCAACCATCGTCTGCCAAAGAGGGCATGTTCAGAAAGCATACCCCACAAATGACCAGGTCCTGTCTCACCATCAATAGATATATCGGGACAAGGGCCACAATTAAAGAAGAGGTCCTCTTCATACGCAAGATTAGCCAATGAATCGGCAAACTGATTCCAATTCCGTGGAATCAGCTGAAAAGACACTCGATCGAATTCGTCTAGCAGGGCTATGGCAGTGTGATGGTACATACAAAGGATGGGGTTTCGTACCATGTACGTCCCATTGAGTTGATTTAAAACCAACTGAGAGTCCCCTTTCACCAACAACTGGCGGATACCACCCTTCTTCGCAATATTCAAACCCATGATCAGGGCTTTGTATTCGGCCATATTATTAGTAAAATTCACCCCGAGATAAGCAGCTAACTTCATGACAATGCGTCGTCGGGGGTCGCGGATGACAACTCCTACACTTCCTTTTTTGCATGCACCCCTGGACGCCCCATCAAAGTACAAGGTGTACGTCCATAAAGGGTTTACATATTCTACCATCCTGAACTCTACTCGTAATTATGGTAATCGAAATTCAGCATATTCAACGGGTGGACTATAGGCTCCATCCCTCCATCATCATTGAATGCAACAGGGATGCTCGTCAAAATTTGTAGGCAGTGATGGCAGAAGACCTTGATTTTCCAAATAAATGTCCCGCCTTCTTGCTCAATCACCTTGTATCCTTTGCTCCACCAAATGAGCTTCCCCTGATGATACCTCTGTTCTAAATATGGGTGTTCTAAATAAGGGATCAGACGACCCATCAACCTCTATCACGATTTCCTTGCAGATGTTTGATCAATCTTGCCTAGACCTGCAAGGCAGTCATAGCATTAGTACAATCAAAAGTAATAAGGTTTAATCTTATTAAGATTAACCTTATTTTTAAATTCTATCCCCTCAAGGTCAGCTAACAACACTGTAGATTTATTCTTGCCTATCCTAACGATCTTATAGGGTCCATCCCATTTGGGTTCTAGCTTGCCTGGGAATAATTCACGTCGTGCGTCATAATACAGAACAAGCTGTCCTTTCTTGAAGGTGTACTTCTTGGCTTTAAGGTCATGTAGCTTCTTCATTCGGCGCTTCGCCACTTCTTGGTGCAATAAGCTCTGCAACTTAAGCTCATCTAAATGTGCCAGTGTCGTCAAGCGCTCAAAAAGAGCGTCTTCATCGCTCAAAGAATGATTGATGGCAAACCGAATAGTCGGCAGCTCAATTTCTAAAGGCAAGACACACTCCTCCCCATATACTAACTTGAACGGGGTATGGCCAGTGGCTCGTTTGAAGGTCGTATTATAGGCCCACACTGCCACGTATAACTTTTTATCCCAATCCCGTTTCTTTTCCGACACAATTTTGGACAGGATGCCTACAAGCTGCTTGTTGGTGCTTTCGACTTGACCATTGGCTTGCGGATTATATGGGGTTGTCTTGTTATGCTTGATGTTCCACAACTCTGTCAAACCTTTGATCACCTTATTCAGGAAATGAGTTCCGCGGTCCGACACTAATTCTTTCGGTGGACCAAACCGGCATATTATCTGCTCTAAAAGGAAACTAGCAGTTTCTTTAGCATCATCTTTCCTTGTTGCACGTGCTTCGGACCACTTTGTGAAGTAGTCAGTTGCTACAATGATGTACCTCTTTTGCGTAGTCGATGACGGAGTAATAGGACCCACAAAGTCTATTCCCCACTTCTCAAATGGAAGTATCGCCATAATAGGGGTGAGTGGTCGTTTCCTATTCTCTCGACTATCATGTCGTTGGCAAATATCGCATCGCTTAACATACGCAAACGCATCCTGGAAGATGGCAGGCCACCAATAACCTGCTCTTAAAGCCTTTTGTGCTGTAAGCCGTCCAGCAAAATGGCCACCGCAAGCAGAATCATGGCACTCTTCCAAAATGAATGGCACCTCGTCAGGCATCACACATCGGCGATAGATGTCATCAACCCCTTGCCGATATAATGTACCTGCGATCAAGGCAAACTTTAGCGCTTGCTGCTTAATTTTCCTTTTCTCAGCCTTAGATAGTTCTGATCCCACCTCTCCCGTTGATAAATAATGCGTTATTGCAGCATACCAGGAGGGAATAGATGCCGTATCTATTTTAAATATCATCTCTATGTCACTACCTTCAGCCACAGATTCTTTCGGCTCCCCAAAGTCCACTAGACATTCCACGATGCCTTGCAACCTTGGTGGCTTACTCTTGATTTCATAATCAAATTCCTGCAAAGTGATCAACCACTTCGCCAGACGATCAGGCGGCTGTAGCTTATTCAGCAACAATCGAAGTCCCTCCGCCTTCGTATAAAGCACGACTTTCTCATAGAGAATATAATGCCTGAATTTCTTGGTCCCAAAGACCATCGCTAGACACAGCTTCTCCATGTAGGTGTAATTGATTTCGGATACCCCCAGCTTCCGACTAGCAAAAGCAATCGGGTGGTACCACTTCTCTTCCCAAATTTGGGCTAAACAGCAGCTGATACTATACATGGTGGCTGCTGAAAATATATAGAACACCTCACCTCTTTTAGGTGCTTTTAAAACGGGCGCTCTTGCTAGCTCTTGTTTCACATCCTCGAATGCTACCTGACAAGGGTCACCCCATACAAACGAACAGCTAAAGGACAATAAATTTGTAAGTGGCAACGTTCTTTCTGCTAAGGCGTTAATGAATCTACGGTAATAACCAACCGAAGACAGAAAGCTATGAACTTCTTTCGGAGTGCGTGGTGGACCCATGGCAACTATAACTTTGACCTTCTCAGGGTCTGTCGCAATTCCTACCGAACTGACCACATGACCCAGCAATAGCCCATAAGGTACTCCAAAAGCACACTTCCGTGGGTTTAGGGCGATGCAAAATTGTCTACAGCGCTCAAAGCATTTTCTCAGAATGATCAACTGCCTTTCTCTCACGGTGGCGGCCCCTAAGTCATCAATAAACACCCTCAACTCTTCAGGGGATATGTCACCGAATGTCTTATCAGCTGTTCGTTGCCACGAACCAGGCGCATTGCATAAACCAAAGGCCATCACGTGGTAAGCAAAAGTGCCAAATACAGTGATAAAAGTTGTTTTCAACTTGTCCTCTTCTGCAATTGCCATTTGGTTATATCCTGCAAAGCAATCCATAAACGAATATATCTCCCTACCCGCTAATTGATCCAAAATCTGGTCAATAAATGGCAATGGGTAGTAGTCCTTAACTGTTTGCTTATTCAGCTCCCTAAAATCTACACATAAACGGATTTGATTATTCTTCTTCTTTCTAATCACAACTGGCGAACACCATTCCGTGTGTTGCACAGGAAAAATCAAACCCGCTTTTCGAAGCTTCTCTAACTCCTCAAACAGCCCGTCCCTCAATTCGAAAGGCATACGCCTTACTTTCTGCCGTACAGGACGACTGCCCTCTTTCAATGGAATTGTATGAACAGCAAGATTGGGAGGGATGCCTCTCAACTCATCATAACTCCAGGCAAAGATATCACGGAATTCCTGGATCAAGGCCACATAGTCCTCCCTTTCTGCTGAGCTGAGCATAGAGCCTAATTTGATTGGCCGCGAATCATCAAGCGTACCAAGGTCTAGCTCGATAACATCTGCATCTCTTATACGATCTTGGGCCTCTATCGGCTCATTCAAAGTGATCTGATAGATGTCCTCTGTGGTGGATCCCTCTTTGGACTCATCACTTGATGATGTCTCACTAGCAGATAAATCTTCTAATGTCTCCAATTCTGTAGAAGATAGAGGAGCTCTCTCACTCTGCGGGGACTCAGGATAAGCATCAACCACCACACGCTGGGCACCTCTGCCGAATATTAATCGACCGGCAGGTATATCCACTTGGCAATCCGCTTGCAAGATCCAAGGTCGTCCGAGTAATACTTGGTAACTTGGCCGCCCTGCAAAACGAATCACCCTAAAGTCCAACATGCATTCTACATTTGCAACAGTGACATGGACCTTAGTAATGCAGCCTTCCGGCTGTCTCAAACTGTCATCTGCCATTCTGAGAATTGTGGAAGTATCTTTCTGAATCGCAAGACCCAACCTTTCCATCAGTTCAGAACTCATAATGTTAACAGATGATCCCGTGTCGACAATGGCATAATCTACTAATATCCCATCGACATAGGCTGCAACCCTTGGGCAATGCTTCTCAGCATGCTCGAACCAGTCATCACCAACTCGCGCAATACCCAAAGGTTCTACAATATACCCGGTACGTAGGATCTTTCTAAATTCCTTACGCACTCCGGGGGAAAGCTTAATAAGCTGTAGAAGATTCACATCCGGCTTGACTTCGCAAAGAGAGCTTGCCAAATCGAATTCATGATAGTTCGATAGAGCTCGCTTTTCACGCCAAACCATCCGCTCTTTAGGTCGCTGCACTGGCTTTATTGCCTCTTTCTTAACTTTCACCTTCTTCTTTGGTGGTTCCTTATCGGCTTTACTCTCTACGGGCTTCAAAGGTCCCCCTTCTAGGGCAGGATCCAAAACTTGCGTTCCTTTGTCGCCTTGTTTAGGGTTTCCGTCGACAGGCTTATCCTTGTCGGCTTCTCTACCCTTTTGACCTCTTGTAAGAACAGCTCGTAGATTAGAGGTTTCAGCATCATTAACGCGTACAGCCTCAATCAAACTAACCCCACTACCACTTGGTAGCTCTTCCACTGTAGTCTTTGGTCGTTGAAGTATTTGTTTAGGCCCATTTTCTGGCTGGGAATCATTTCCTTGAGCACGATGATTGACAGGCCCTGGTTGCCGACTTCCTCGCTGGAGGGAACTGATCTTACTCCAGCAAGTAGCTGCTAAATGCCCAGATTTTCCGCAAATGTCGCACTTAACATTTGGGCAATTTCTTGGATAGTGCTGCCCGCCACACCATTTGCAACTAAACCTCGACGGTGCACCCTCCTCTGGGTATCTACTTCCTATTAAATTTTGTTGTTTTTTAAGGAAGTTGACATCAACAGCTATTTGTCGATACTGCTCCGTAATCATGTCGGTATAATGCTTCATCATGTCCTTAACCTCGCCAAGAACATTGGAAGAACTCGACTCATAGCCTTGGTCATTACCATGTCGCTCCATCGGCCTAACAATCCGATTAGGCACAGGTTGTTGAGCCACAGGCATGGTATTAGAATTGACCGCCTGGCCTCCACCATTTGGAGCCATTTGACTGCCCGTAGGCATCGACATGCTAGGGGGAGCTGGTAATAAAGGCACATTCTGCATCATGTTCCCTCTCCCATTAGGGTTAGCCATCGCTATCCCTTGGCCACTACTGCCATTGGCTATTGCCATATTGTTGCCCAAGACTAGACCCATGTTCGAATTGCCTCTAGAAGCATAGGCTGCTTGTAGTCGGGATTCCACCTCTTGTGCTCGTGTAATGGCAGTATCTATATCCCCCAAGGGGACACTACTCAACTGCAATTGGATATTAAAGTCCAACCCATGTAGGAAATATTGCAATTGGGCAGCTGCGGGGATAGGAATAGAGGTATCCA
This sequence comes from Lygodium microphyllum, assembly GCF_053477565.2. NCBI lineage: Eukaryota > Viridiplantae > Streptophyta > Polypodiopsida > Schizaeales > Lygodiaceae > Lygodium > Lygodium microphyllum. The sequence goes on from NC_141145.1 coordinate 114,666,802, forward strand.
ACTTACGGAAAACTTCTTTTATCTTCTTCGCATAAGCACGAATATCCTCGTGTGGATCTTGGCGGGTCACGTTGAGTACACGCAACCAATATTGCCCACCCCTTTCAGGGGCAAACTCCCTTCGAAAAGCTCCATAAAATGCATCAATGTTCAATATGGTTCCGGCTTCTAAACCATGATACCATATAGCGGCTCTTCCTTTGAGAGTCATGTTGAAGAACATCATTAAATGTCCTTCTTCTTGAATGCGACAGTTAAACATCAACTTTTGAAACTCCCTAATGTGGAGTTCCGCATCTTCCTCAACTAGCCCATTAAAAATGGGTAGCGGGTAACCTAGAGCCGGCAAATCCGTCGTTCCTGCTGGAATTGCAATAGGCTGCGCCATGACGTGGATTGGATTTGCACTAGGAATAGAGAACGGTGGGGTTACACCTCCCGCAATTGACGTGGATTGGCTTATGGCAGGAAGGGGAGCACTAGAGCTTCCACCTTCTCCTAACTTACTGCTTGTGGTCCTAAGACCACTAGATCCACTCCCTCGTAAGGGTTCAGCACCGCTACGCTTAGGGGAATATCTCCTAAAAATTTCAGCACGTCGCCTAGCTCTTTCGTCTCTTTCTTGCTTTTGGATTTCTGCTAGACGATGCTTATCAATAAATAACGGGTCAAGCTCAGTATCCTCTGGCATAAACTGCTAGTTGGTCCTTAAACAACCAGGATTCGAGAACCGCCACTTTTAAGCAGCTCCCGGCAGACGCACCACTGATGGACCTAAAAACGGGCCGGCACTGGCTCATGCACTAGCCGGACCTCGTCACTACGCACAAGACAACCCCTCGGCCTCGCGGCCAGGAGCGTCTATGAAAATCTCTGCCTTCCTAAGCATTGCGTTTGTAATACGTTGTAGTCCAACTGATCCTAACCCAATATTACTCCTCAGAGGGAGTCCCTTTCACATAGCCAAAAGGCTCGAATCACATACACATGGGGTTCCTCCTACGGCTGAATGCCGTCAACCCTCTTGCGACTCTCCTACACCTTGGGGATTGGCCCCTCGATGCGTCGCTCAACATTTAAACATTTCGCACAAACGTCGCTCAAGGTACCAAATAAACGTATCCAGGAATGTACCATTCCCTCACTTGACTTCCCCTTTATGATCCCACGACTAGCCTACAGCATAGGAACCTCACGCTCTCAACGGTGGGTCACAGGCCTACTGAAAACAATTGCTATGCATATCCAGGAGCTAACTCTGATACTTTTAATTTCCTCTAAATGATCATGCAAAGAGGTGGATGCCTAGTGCTCAAACATTTTAAAAACCACCAGCGTGCAAGTGCAAAACATCTCTTTCATGCTTTTCTTTCTAACCGCTTTGTGCTTCGTTGCAACACCTAGCACCGAAGTGATCTTCGTGCTACTAGGTTTTAATTTTTATCATTATTATTCCGTCCTAGATGCAATACATATAAAATCAGCAAATTATTCATCATGCTCAGCGGCATTTAACCATTTTTTCCACAACTCTACCCTTCCCCGTTGATAGGGCATCATTGCATTCATTTCTTTTAGGGTTTCCTTGTCATTTTATGTGGAGAAAGGAAGGAAACACGCACTAAAACATATAAACAAGGCTGAACTGAAGCATAACTTCATGCCCCAGCCTTGCTATACATCAACAAACATAAATCCTATTTTTCTATATTTTTCGTAGCCCCAAATGTATTTTTCCCCTATTTTCCATGGTGTTTTTATCATTTTCCCGCCATTTTTCCATTTTCTTGTATTTTTTTAAATTGCTGAAAATGAAAACCAGTTTATGGGCTGTGGCCCTTAGTTCATTTGCAACAAAATTGAAAGATTAGTTGATGTGTATCGACGGTTTTCCCTATTTATACGCCCAAAACCCTTGTTTTTCCCCATTTTTCATGGTTTTCGGGTTTCTTAACATTATTTCAAGCCATGAAATGCATGTTTTTCATAATTTCTGGTTATAAACAGTAAGAACTCAGAAGAATCAGCAACATAATCAAATCTTAGTCCATATGAACGGCATTCCATCAATCAAAAGCATAAAACACTAAATTTCCTTTGTAATTTTTTAGTTTACCGCTTAAACGCGTGTTTCGGGTTTTGTGTCCATGGCTGTAGATTTGGAAAACAGCAACCCTTCATGTCCAGCAACATCACAAATCACCATTCTCAGCCCGTGTAGCAATCCGGTCCATGCCGGACAAGCCTCCATCATTCTTTCTTCATTGCTCCTTCTTCCCACATGATCTTCCTCTTAGAAGAGAGAGAGGGAGGAGAGAGAAAGACTAGAATCAGAAATTTCAAACCAGGCCATCATTCCACGGGCGAAGGGCGGCGATATGATCAGCATACGGAGGGGATTCACTGCCAATGATCACTCGGGGGGGTTGTGTGCAGGCTGAAGATTGCAAGATCAACATGATGGCGCAAATTTCGGGCGCAGTTTCTCCACGCTTCCTCCACGTTTTTTGTCATGCCATCTCTCCCAAACTTTTCATGTGACATTTAAATTTGGGCCCCAAGGGTCACTTGCCCATTTTGGCCAAATTTTGTCCACCTCTTCAAATCTTGACCGGTTTGTTGGCCATTTCCCCGTCCGGACTCCGAATTGAGCTCTGAAAAATCCTGGGCGTCCCACTTAGCATCCCGCATTGGCCAATAGCTTGTGTCAACCCGCACGACTGTCTGAAAAATTATGAAAAATCAACAAGTGTCGCTCGGGCGCCTTTAAAGCACTTTGGCGCTTAAAATCGTCCTAGATCGAGCCGCCGCCTTTGACGGTGAATATTTTTCCCTTGATCTTCATAATTTTTAGCTATTTTTAAGCACTTCCCGTCTCCTAAATTCCGCTCTCATAGACCAAGTTTGGATCTTGTGCCCAAAAGCTTTGTAAATCATTTGACAATTATTCCACATAACTTCCATTTAGAGGGTCCTCCAGTATGAGGTATTCCTATTTATGAAATCAAATAAATGTGTTGATGGTCTAGAATCAAGTTCTCATGCAAAGAGTATGTGGTAAATTCTTACGTAGCACTTACTTTCATAAGTGTAAGTTAATATCTTATTGAAAAATTACTACATTTACTTCACATATGGCATCTTAAAGTCAGTATCTCATTGAGATGTACAAAACTTAGTATACAATACTTGTTTTCATTAGGCAATACTACTAAGTATTAATATATCAATATGTACATCCTAGAATATATATTGATATTATCCCAAATATCAAGTGTAGAAACTCCATTGGATATCTAAAGAGTTATTTAAGGGGTCAAAATAGTTGAGAGCTTTAAGATCAAAATTTTTTTAAAACTAAGGTGAAGATAAACAAAATGCATAGTTTTGTGATGGATAAAACTCTTGATAGTCAACCATGTACTAGTGTGAATATAAACTACTTAAAAATATCCAATTTACTAACAATATTTATCACTAAAGAAGTATAATTAAAAAACTACTAGATTTGGGATTTTTTTTAAAAAAGCACATATTAACATTGAACCCAATTTTTGAAAATGAGTAGTTTTTTCATGAATTTTTAGGAAATCTCCTTGGGAGAAACATGCAACTTACCCAACAGATTTGCAACTATGCTAAAAACTCGAGTGTTGCTTGACCTATAGCGGCTCTCTCATGCACTCACCATATTTACACTCAACATCAACTTGGGGGTTGATAGACTTACATGATAAAACTAGCAACATCAACTACATGCTCAAGGGGAAACAATCTTCATATCAAACTACAAAGAAGCAACTTTCCTATGCCTTAATTTCCCTTTGCCCAATGGTGGAGTACTCTTAGAGACATCTCACCTCCCTCAAAATCCCTTTTCAAGTTGTGAGGATATCTGACAAGTGCTACAACCCTAAGCCACCAACATAGATAATTGAACTCTCCTCCAAGAAGTAGTCTTAAAGCTTTCTATCCAATGAGGATCCTTCTATCACCAAATCTAATGTTATTAGACTGAACTCAAACTCTAGATGATATATTCCTTTTCTTAGGTTTTGTAAGCATGTAAGAACATTCTCAAGTCAAAACACCTAGAACTAGTAGGTTGTTCTTGATTCTCACAATATTCTTCATGCAATCAATCCTCAAGTCAAGAGTCATCACTCTCTTAATTCAAGATACTAATCTTTCTCTTTTTTAAGAGTTGAACCAAAAGAAATTTTGGACATGGCAACAACTCATTAACCCAACTAGTAGCTAGACATCACCACATGATATATATCACATTTGCCACATGAGGTATAGAGCATTGTATGCATCTCAAGGAAAGGACTATTCATTGTATGATCAAAAGATTGTTCCACATGAAGTTTTAAAGGCACCAAATTTTCTTCATACCTTAGCATTGACCTTTATAATTTGAAAAAAAGGTGCACCATATTCCATCACAACAAAACAAAACTCTCACATGTACTTTGTCATCGTATGGAGTAATGTAAACGTTTCCACTTTCAATAAGTTTCCAAAGAAGGCAAGATGAACCATCATAGGCATTATAGAGCTTCAATATCACCCTTATTATAATAGGTACATTAAAATCATTCCAATCTTATGTATGATAGAAGAACACATATTTTAACATTTTTATGATAAAAGATCAAAATGATTTGACTCTTATAGTAAAAGATTAATGGTCTAACATGCCCTCAAAATAAATGTTATGGACTATAGGTGTTAAGGCTTGAAGTTGATTCTCTCTTCTAGGCTTGAGTCTCAAGGGTTGTCTTCTCTGGTCTCTCACGTGCCTGTTCTTGCATTTCAAATTTGGATGCTCTCTAAGTGGTCCACTCTTCCATGAATACAAGGCAGCTCCTCCTCCAAATAATGATAGTTTCCTTCAAACTCATTGCCACTCTTGTAGCTTTATCTTTGCTTCTTTAAAATCGGCTATGTTGCTAAAAAGCTAAGTTTACATATAATACCAAGTCGCATTTCTAATTACAATGTCCACAAAGAAGGATGACACCATGAATAGATATCAGTCTGCTACTGTGACCTGAGCAAGTCAGGCTGCTAGACTAATCGCAATAATAAAAGATGAGCCAAAAGCTATCGAGAGAGGAGTGGTTATAGAGGGGTCTACAGATTTGGATGGAGTGGTATGTGTTACTGAGTAGGGTAACAGTGGTAGAGGAGATCGACTACGCTGATAAAAGGTTGTAGCAATGGAGTTTTCCAAGGCTGCTCCATAAACTGCAGTCATTGTTATAGCTGCCCTACTTTTATGTAATAGGAAATTAAAGGTACAATGAGGATAAGATAAAGATTATGTTTATCACAATTCTGTATTTCTCAATTCAAGTTGATAATGATGGTTTCGAGAAGGTAAGGACAAAGGTGATGATGACTGTCACGGTGGTGATGAGGATAAGAAAAATGAAAACGACGAGGAACATATATTTCAATTGCAATTTGAGGCGGCTCCAGTTGACAAGAGAAAGGAAAGACTTTTGTAGAAACTGAATATGCCTTTGCTGCAACTTATACAACACTAAAATTTCTAGCTTTGGGTATACAACACCTAGCCAAACTTGCTGGCCCCACACCTAGCCCACATACCCGACTAAGGTGACTAGATCAATCTTATTTTTACTTTACTAATATTTAGTATTTTATTTATTTTATCTCTATGTTTAACTTTCATTCAGGCCCCATTCCTAGACCACATGGGTAGCTATGATGGGTATACAAGAAAGGCTTGGTAAACCAAAATTAATAATGAGAATTTAAATATATTATAGTTGTATTTATAGCATTAACATTAACTTCTAAGGGTAACAACTTTGTGCACGCTCTCTCTCTCTCTCTCTATGTATGTATGTACATACATACATACATACATACATACATACATACATACATACATACATACATATATATATATATATATATATATATATATATATATATATGTATGTATGTATGGGGCTATAATGGAATAATGTCCTAGGTGGTTTGACTTAACATACACGAACAAAGATTTTGTTGTATTATATATCTGTACAACACATATTCCCAAATAAACCTCGGAAAAATGAAGTCTTAAGGGTAACAACTTTGTGCTCTCTCTCTCTCTCTCTCTCTCCTCTCTCTCTCTCTATATATATGGGGCTATAATGGAATAATGTACTAGGTGGTTTGATTTAACATACATAAGCAAAGATTTTGTTGTATTATATCTGCACAACACATATTCCCAAATAAACCTAGGAAAAATGAAGTAAAAGTGGCAAAATACCAAAAAACGCAACCTTTTTAGTTACTATTAGATTGTCTTTTACTGTATTGCAATGAAATGCCTTGTGTGTGTGTGTGTGTGTTTTTGTGTGTGTATGCATACCAATCTTGTAATGTATAACAACCTTCCGTGATGTGTTTTTGAAAGTATCTTCCAATATCATGTGATGTGCTTGAAAGGTATATACCATGTGAGAGTGAAAAGACTGCAAGGTGTGTAATGGAAAGTGATGGCACATGCTAGTGTCGGACACACTTGCACATTGAGGACATGTAAGTCTATAGAGATTCTGATGTTGAAGAAAGACAATCAAGCAGGGGAGAACAAGAACAAACAATGGAAGCAAATCATCAAGCAAGAGGATGAGAAATGAGAAAGTATTGATAATGTAGATGCATCCAACCACATTATGTTCATATCACACTACCTGCATTGGGGGGTTTTATTCTCAAATGAAACTACATGAATTAGCATTTAGGTTAGTAAAATGTGTTGGATGTTGTGGATTAGAACCAAAGGAAACATTGAATTTCATCCTTAAAGAGTATTAATGTTTTTGCTATATTTAGTTATGCTAGAATTGCCACGAGTCTCTATTATTATTCATTGAAGAATACAATTCCTAAGAGCATCGAAGTACTAGCCAATCTACCAATGGCTTCCAAATAAAATAAAAGAAAGTATCAAGTTTCCATTCCATGTAAGCATATGTATTATGTGTCCTTAAATGTTTCTAAGCGTGGACCCCATGTCACAGGTTTTCATTCATCACACTGCATTGAAAAGGGTTGAGTTGCTTCAAGCTTTCGGAGCAAAGAAGGATCAATGTACCTATTTAGAGAGACATGTAGTAGAATGATGATAGTTTTACCTCATAGTGCATTTTTTAGTGCAAAAGGTTTTGATGCTTCCGAGCACTTGTATATACATTTTGTGGTGCAATGCCAAATCTTCTTAAATACATGTGCACTACTGTGAGATTGTGTCACTATGATAAAATTATTCCTCTTATGTATCTACTATATTTTAGCATGCAAACATTTTTAAGATTAAATCTATATGCTTGCTTCTCATACATGATGTCTCATTCTTGCATTGATTTTGACAACCAATCGAGAAAGCATGCCTCTTGTTCATGAATTTGTAATTTTGGCATCCTTATAGCTATCACGTTTTTTATAAATTAATGTTTTTTAGTCATCAAGAAATTGTGGTATGCAAACATTTTGAAAAGTAAATCTACATGCATGATTGTCATACATACGTATCGTGCTTGCATTGATTTTGAAAAGGAATCCCAAAACCATGCCTCTTCTTTACATAGTTTTAAATTTACCACTCTTTTCTTGTACTAATGTTTTCTATTTGTCTCAAGACATTGCACGTATGTCATCCTAACAATGGGATTGAACACCATATTGGTGCCCCCTTAAGCTCCTACAATTTGCCCTCTTCTAGACCTCAACTCTAGTCACATAATCAATGCTAGCTCCAAAACCATGAAGGTGCATGCTTTGTTCTTGCCTTTGAAACTTTAAGAAGTGTGCATATTTGTTCGTTGTATTATGATGTTTGCTATCATGGTTTGAGACTAAACTATTTCTAGAAGAAGACATGTGTTGTGAACAATTAGTTTTTCCTTCTACAATGCAAACACAAAATTGTGAACCATTCATAATTATATACAACTCTTTCATAATCACTTGTGAATGCAATAATAGTTATACCAATGTGTTAGTCTTATTTTTTTTGGGAGATCATGTTAGATCGAGTTGTCATGGTTATCCATTTTGGATTCACTTCCCCATGAACTATTTAGAATATATCTAATATGGCACTGGTCTTTGTTTAGTTGGTTTGATTGGCCTCCTCCTTGTCTCCATTAGGCTGGGAACTTGTTAAGTGGAGTGGGCCAATACTCGTCAGTTGCAAGCACCTGACACCACCGATAAAAATTCAAGTCACTAAATTTAGACATTATTCTAACTTTGTCTCTTTTTCATCAAACATGGGTAACACACATTGGCTTTACCACTCACCTTGACTTGAAGTTGTAAAAATTTGACATAGTTAATAGCCTTCTCCAACATTGTTACCAAGTCCACCTATATCAACCACAACAAACAAAGTGAGCCATCGTGTTTAGATAAACCCCATTAAAGATCAATGCAATCACTTTTATGTGTGTATCATGGATTGAAATCCACATTTGGACCATGAATACCTATAAATGCACAAGATTCAATCTAAGCTATTTCAAGTACAATCTTGCCTTTAGATAAATGAAGTTAAGGGGGGTCCTTGGCATTTGGGTTGCTAGTCTTTCATAAGCTAATGTTCCACTATTGTTACCTACCCTCTAATTAATTCCCTACCTAACCTCTAATTAATTCCCGCCAACGGATCGATGCCCTTAGTCTAGAGGAGGGAAACCTTGGAACAGAGCCTCTCGATCCGCCCATGCCCTGGCTTCCTTCAATTCTGCTAACCCTGGCACCAGCTCCCTCCCCGGCATTCTCTTCGACTCCTCCATTCTCGCGCAGGCATTTCAGGTCTCTAGCTACTCCACCGTCTCCATGCTCTAGAGTTAGCAGCCCCTAATTCGAGTGCTCTGCCATACGCCCTCTAATGTGTCTGTATTAATTAAAATGCTACCGGAATATCTACTGTTCTGCTACTTGCGTTTGGGCTGTAATATTGCTCTCGTCTTATATGCAGCCTTCAGGTATATTGCAGAAGGGACGCATAACACATAGTGGAGCTACGTCGCAACACAGCAGACTACATACGCCTCCTGTGACGCAAAAGGCGGCGTGAGGTACACGTCGTTCAGGCACAAGTCGATCCAGGCACGCCGGGTGACACCGTGGTGCCCCTGCGGAGTACAGCTGGTCAGCACTGGTTCATCTTAAGGTTCAACTTAAGGTTTGGTAACAACCATGCATTGATTCTTCTTCTTAAGGTATGCATCGACCATTTCCTTCTTCTAGCACGATCCCACTTGTTAATGCTTGTTCCAAGGGTTCCAAGGGCCTCATTGATCCTTGCTTGAGGCTCAATTAATCCAGCAAGAGCAATAACACATCAACCCAATTAGCATGAACTATGCCTATTTTCAAGTCTATATCCCTAATCTACAACAACCATCAAATCATTCCTTGCTCCACTCCAGTACTTGATAAACACTTTAGCTTTCTACCTGACATTGGTGTTTGGAGCTCCCTAACCTCTATCGTTGTTATTATACACAAAAAATCTATTGTATACAGGTTGAAGTTAGTTTTTTGTGAGTGTTTGGAACTCATTTATGCTGCTATTGGTACTCATGTATTGTTGCTTGAATGTTTGGAGGATGTATTGAAGTGCTTCTTGAGGTGATTTGAGCTTGTTTGGGTTAGTTTTGATAGGCTATTCATTGTTGTAACAATGTGGACAACAAGCCTTTTTACTAAGAATGTTTATGCCTATTGTGTCCACTAGTCTTTCTGGTATACTACATATATACCATGATGTATACTACATGTATACCATGCTTGGGAAAGGATAACTGTTGTGATGGGCCTTATTTATAGCCCTAGGGACACGACCTTCCTATCCTAGCAGGGTTTTGTAATCTCTCCTTTGCTTGTTTTGAGGAGATGTCCAACCATGCTTGGGAAATGATAACTGTTGTGATGGGCCTTATTAGCCCTAGGGACACGATCTTCCTATCCAAGCTGGGTTTTGTTATCTCTTGTTTGCTTTTTATGCTAGGTTTTCTCGAGCATAAGTTTATTATAGTAAGCTCCAAGTATCACTTGTTCAAGGAGATGTTTATCCATACTAGGGAAATAATAAGTGATGTGACGGGTCTTTTTGGCCCAGCCCGGCCCGATCTTCCTTTCCAAGCAGGGTTTCGTAATCTCTCTCTCTATAGCCTACTTATGTTTGTAGACTCAGAGTCAGCTTGAATTCCCCTTCAATTCACATGAACCAAGTGACACCTTTGCACCACTTCATAACGTACATCTAGCTATACTTTACTGGAAGATCTAGTTTATGTATGTGCCCATAATAAATATAGAACTTTGAGATAACAATATTAAGTGAACATTGTTTTCTTTCACCCTATGAATATGCTTGTAAACCATATAGCACTATCGTATCCCTGCTCTACCCTTAGAAATAATAGACACATCTTTTTACTAAACTAAGTCTTATGCATCTTTGGAAGATTTTGATACAAAGGTATTCTATAAGGGAGTGTGATTGTTATCAAAAGTGTATTTCCACAAGGCTTTAAGTTCATACAATTTCTACTCTTTGCAGCTTTCTAATTAAATCTCCTTGACTATGCTTATGGTTCTTGAATATAATTTATTTCCACCATAGATAAAAGTCTACTTCCCTTTGAGTAATGCTTTTTTTTTTCCCGTTTGATGTATAACCTTTGATATGTAACTTTAATATATAGATTGATTATTTTTTATTTATGTCTATGTTTCAGGAAGCCATAATCAATAATTTAAGGAGATGTCAGTGCAATTATACTAGCATATGCTCTATTACGATCTAAATCAAAACTCCTCTTGAAATATAGATGGGTTGGATGATCATTGTTTTTGTAGTAATCACAAGGAGAATGATCTCTGGATAAACACGATTGTTTATTTGTAATACCATGTTCCTCATCATATTGCTTTGCCCAACAATCGTCTATAGTGTGACCATTTCTATTGTAATAAGAACAATGTCTATTAGGAAACTTGTAATATCATGTTCTTTATCATATTGTTGATTCGATCATGTCCTCTAACTCGGGCTCCAAAAAAGCAAGAGGATCGTCCATGTCTCCAGCATTCTCACCCATAGAAGGGGGTTGAGAGTTATCACCTTCTATGAGACAGTTAGATATCTTGGATGGCATTTGTATAGAGCGCGGATGAACCCATCTTACTGGATGCAAGAGATGTGCGGACTGCAATGTATCGACATGGCCTTGACCTTGTAAAGGACGTTAAGGAGCTAACTTCTAAGATAATCCCAAACTGTTATACTTAAATCAATTACATGTCATATAGTAATGAGAGAGAACTTACCGCAATCTCGTAATTCAAGACTGCTTGGTCAATTATCTCAACTCGAAACTCGCATTCAACCCTTGGTTATCAAAATCTTACTAGACAAACTTACTATGCACACAGTGGCAAGGATATGAATGGGATAATACATTCATCAGTTCTGGCTCAACAAGAAGGTCAAAATTCTACTAACAATGATGTTCCTATGAGTGAAGATAACCCTCCTATGGATCAACCATCATCTCACTCTTTGCCTAGACGTAGGCGTTTGTGGTGTACATGCAGAACATATTGTGGAGGTGGACGTATGGTTCCTCACTCAACATATGCAAGACACATGAAAATTGAGGAAAGATTTAAGATTCTCGCTACTAATCTTGGTTTACATGACTCTCAAGGACTACCACAAGATGACATTCTACTAGAGCATAATGACATGGGAGATGAGGTCCATAATGACCCATCAGATGAGATTGACAATTTAGACGAAAGGGAGGATAATGAGGTGGAACCACAACATGAAGCGTTCGAGATGGATAATATTGAACCATCTTTATTTGACAAAATCGTTCAAAGAATAATTCAATTGCAAGAACTTTGAGATGAGCATCAAGCTTCAATTGAGTTTCAAGATAAAATGCTTAAAATTCTTTTTGGTGATATGGTCAGTTCTGATCCCCCCCAAGTACATATGGACAATATATATATGCCAAGCTTGGCCAAACTACTAGTGCAAATGCCTAACACATGGGATGGAGACTTGAATGGTATAAATATTCCTGCTTGTTGGGAGAAACTTGGTATCATGTTCACACGGCTAGGTATGGTTAACTCCCAACGTTACAGGGTATGCCAAGGAAGTGAGAGCTCTATTCATGCACCATTGCTTTATCAGCCAAGCAAGGAGGATAACTACATTAGAGACACAATTGAATGCTTGTGTAACACCAGAAAAGGAGGAAGGAAGAAGTTAAAGCGTGATTGTTCACAATGTTGTGAAAAGTGTTCCAAGTGTTCTCTACCGAGAAAAGATATGCTCTCTTTTGACTATGTCTCCATTAGAGAACAATTGCGTCTACTAACTAGAAGTAGAACTCTATGCCATGAATTGTTGGAAATGTGGAGAAATAAAAACAAATGGTTAATAGAGGAGAATATACTTTGTGATTCTACAATAAATGAGTTTTGGGATGGTACAAAATGCAAAAGTGTAAATGATTTTTGGAATCCTGAATCATACTTTGAGCTTCCATTGATATGTAATAACATGCATTGCAAACAAGTCTATACAGCTTGGCCTTCTGCCCAAAGGTCACCATTGCTTGATCATTCATGGGATGATATTGAGAGTGCCTACAAGTTTATTTGCAAATCATGTCGAACTCACATACATGGGTACAAAAGGATTTGTAAGGTACACTTTATTATCATGCTCATCTTTTTAATTAATATAAATGAAATTTGATATAGGTTACTAAAATGTGGTGTGTTTTGTGATAAATAGAGTGATCCACGCAATTTCGCCTTGTTATTACATTGGGATGGATTCCAAGCCTCAAAGACAACCCAGAAGAATTGTGGAGTTGTTGAAATCAAAATTCTCAATGTTGGAAAGAGCTCCCTTATTGGAGTTATACCGGTTTTATTTATTCCATTCAGTTGCAAAAAAGTTATTGGAAGCTCTAATAAACTCTTTCACATATTCATGCAGCCATTGATAGATGAATTAGAAAGTCTATTTGTTGATGGATTTGAAGTAGACTTCAATTATCCAGTCACACAGATTGTTGAGCATGAAAATTCTCTTAGTCGAAGATTCATTGCACGTGCTATGCTAATGATGGTAACTGGAGACCATCCAGCTCAGTGCAAGATTGGATTTTTCAAAGATGGTGGTCAATCATTTTGTCGTAGAGACAAAGCAATAGCCACTTTGGAGGGTGAGGGCTCAGGACATTACTTGTATGGTCAAAATAGATTCTAGTTGAGATATAGACCAATTAAAAGATCAACCAATGAAATGCTTAGTTCTTTGACTATGGTAGAGCGAGCCCTCACCCAAGCAGAAAGAGAAGATATTTTGAAAGATGCACGACTTTATGGTAGATCATGCTTGTGGAGACTATATGAACTCTATGGCTTTGATTTATCCCTGGACCTTGTATATGATTGCATGCATATTTTGGCTCTAAACTTGTTCTCAAAATATATATGTGCTCTAATAAGGACTGTGGATAACAGGATGAAAGTAAAAATTGATGAGACAACACATCGTGTCACTAAAGTAACACCATACTCTATTCGTTATGGTCGCTCGCCAAGATATCCTAGTAAGTATTGTGAGAGCTACAAGGCTGAGGAAAATCAAAAGTGGATTCAATGGTGTTTGCCTTATGTACTATGTGAGATTGAAGGTATTCCGAAGGTATTCTATGACCTAGGATTGATTCTGATAGACATTGCTTATGCTTTTTACAACTACACTCGTGACCATGGTTGGTCTAGAGAAAATATAGACACTTTGAGAGAATTGCTTGGTTCATGGAGAGTAAGCTCTGAGGAGCTCTTAGGATCAAACTCGGCTCCTTTGGAACATGTTGCAGGTATAAATATTTTTTATTTTCTTAGTTTTTTCATTTATATAGCAATTATATTTCACTTTAATCGTATATATTTTCTTGCCTTACTAAATGTAGGTTTTGGAGAATTCTTGGATGACATTATTTGACATGGTAGTCATGATGCTTTCTGGTGTTATATTTATGAGCGTATGGTCTCAGTATATGTCAATATCAAAACAAATAACAAAGATAATGAGATTTCTTATGCAAACTACCAAAGACAAAGATTCTTTACATGGATATTTATCCATATTACAAAAGACCAACGTGACAGACTTATGCCATATCAAAGGATGACAAGAGAACTCCACAAAGCTTTACTACCACCTGATGGATACTTAGTGGATTCTAATAGGTACGATAAATGTCCAGAATGGCATGCATTAGGTCTCATGCATGTATCATGTGTGGAGAAAGCAAAAGAAATATGGAGTTTTTTAGAAAAGGCTAATGATTGTGCATGCAAAAGAGTAGCTCTAACAAAGGGAATAACCATAGGAGCAAAGAAGTTAAGACGCAGAGATGCAACTAATGAAGAAAAGAGATATGTTCATCATAGCTTCAACATAGAGGTGGAAACAGTGACAGAATATAAAAAGGTTTTTCTAAAGGGAGAAGTTTATAAAGTGGGAGATAAAGTGGTGGTAAGATGCGATGAAGACTCTAGAGTGGACATAGATGTTGGCCATTGGAAAGCATGCATATCATCATTTTTTTCGTTTGAATGCAATGGTGAAGTGAAACTATTTTTTGGAGCTTATTACTACAGACAATGTATTGTGGTTGAAAGTGTCCATGAAAGTCTAGTTGTGGATACCACTACAGGTATGAGTGTCTTGCAAAATGGTTTTGTTCTATTTTCATGGGATTGTATTAGACCAATACAATCATTGTTACACAAATTTATTCCACTTCAACATGGAAACAATATCATCGCATATGAGACAAAAGATTTGAGACCAAGGTCACATTTGATTAAGATAGGTTGCATCGGTTGCATTCCTCCTTGGCTAGAGGAAAATGATGTTGTCTATATGAAGTCTCATCTAGATGCTTTATGTGAGCCAAATGACCTCAAATGTGCGGTTATAAGAGCAGTACACTATGAAATGAAGCAAGTAAAAGTGGGATGGCTAACTAATGTACACTTGCAAGAAAATATTTGGAAAGTGAGTATAGAGGATCAAGATTGGAAGGATTGGTGGCTATGTGTATCCACGAAAAAGCAATGGCAAGTACTCAAAACAAAAGCAATTGCAATTGACAACCAAAGAAAGATTGTACCTACCATGTGGTGTTCACATGAGCATGAGGCAACAATGTTATGACGGTATGTTTATTGAAGTCTTTTGTTTTGTATTGCTTAATGTAATTTACATTTTCAAACATTATGACGGTATGTTTATTGAAGTATTTTGTTTTTTATTGCTTAATGTAATATACATTTTCAAATATGCATTGCAAATACTTTCTTATTATTACCATGCCTATGTAGGTTTGCCATGTCAACTTCTAATCTAGAGATGATGGCTCTTTTGAAAAAAATGATGAGTGAGGATCCCAAACTACTTGGGCTTGTGGATTCAGTTGTGGAAGAAGTGAAAGGTAACTAACTCTAATAACTAAATTTATACCTAATTTTATTACTATTTTATGTGTTCGAATCCAAGTGCTAAGGAATTAAGTGATTTAGTTTGATATAGTACTTCTTTTTTAAAAAATATAAGTCTCTTATGTTTCTAAACTTTGGTTTATTATGTGTACATAAAGGTAACAAAATCACAAATGATGGTACAAGAGATAATGGAACAATGAAAGCTAAAAAGGTCATTGGCCCTAATGTCTCTTCAAATCACGATACAGATATATGTCTTTATTTCTACTAAACTTGAAAATTAAAATTTGTACATATATTACATCTTGCTTTATTAGGTGATTCATTTTGAGATTAACTAGCTTTAATTAGTCTCTTTGCCAAATTTAAAATGTTCATAGTTATTCATATCTTTAAACTTTGAGTAATTGTGTGTATATATATAAACATAGATAAAAGAACAACAAAAGGTGGGAAAAGAGGTAATGTAAGAAAGGGAGATCAGGAGGTTACTTGCGATAATGTTTCTTCAAGTCAAGATGCAGGTACCAACTTTAAGGATCAAAAACTTGTACAAATTTGGTGACCCAAATTGATACACAATATATAATTACTTTCTTTTTTGTTATTGAAAATTTTCATAACCTTGTATTATCGTGAGCTTTGGTTAACTCTATGTATATATAGGTAAACAAGTTACTAAAGATGACACAAGAGACAATGTAAGAAAGGAAGAGATTGAGATTGCTTGCCTTAACACTTCTTCAAGCCAAGAATCACGTATTACGAGCTTTCTTATGTTGATAATGAGTCATTTTTTGAAATGGTTATATTAACTAATGATATTTGATCACTTTAGTATCAATAGGAGTGATACGCACACCATCATATGATGATATCTATCGGCCACCCATTTTGAAATTTAGAGAAGAGGGTAGACTTTATGGAAAAAAGCTCTTGGTTGAATACTTTAAAAGTCAACACACTGTCATGCTCGAAAATTATCATCAAGTACATAGGTGGTTTAAATCCTTAAACCCAGATGATCTACGTTATAAAAATGCGGATAAAAAGTATATCATGAAAATTATATCAGAGAATCACCATGAGATTTTACCATTGAAGTTTACTGGATGTGAGTATATATGGAGAGAGAATGACATATATGATTGGTGGAAGGGTGCAAAGCAAGATGAAAGAAAGTATTTGAAGAAAAAAGATTTTTTAAAGAAGGTAAGTTGATTGTTACTTTTTTTAATTGGCTTTCCTAATATTTGAGGTGTAGATTCTTAGTTATTGAACTATTAATCTTATGACATATAGAGAGAATTATCCACATCTCTTGGAGTGGATGATATAGATAAGCTTCAAAATGTATCAAATGACATAACATCATCAATGGTAAGATGATATGATTTATAAGTTTGATATCATAAGTGTAGGATTGGCTCTTTTTCTCCCATACTCATTTAGGGGTTTCTATTGATGGCAGAGTGAATCATATGTTGCTAGTATTGATTCTAATCAACTTGATGTATACATTCCTAGCATGGATGATATTGTGAATGAACAAGGTTTGAAAAATGTATCTTATAATCTTATATGTTTATCATTTTTGTACTTGATTCCATATCTTTTGGAGACATTTGATGTATACACATTATCTCATTTTGTTGATGTAGCCTCTTGAAGAAAGTAGCTCCTTTGAAGGACAACAATACAAGCAAACAGATTTATCATTGCAGGTAATGCTTTTAAGCTCATATCTAATAACTTTCTTTGAGAATGTCTCTTATACAGATACTTATACATTAACTTTCATTTTCCATAGATGAATATGTTCGTGGAGGAAGAAAAGAGCTTTGAAGAATTTCAATGTTATACATCCGATGAGGTTCTTTGCTTTATATTAAATTTAAGATTAACCATATGATTCATGTTCTTAACAGTATCTTATCCTTTACATGCTTAAAATGTAGGATGTTGAAAATGAAGATGAGACACTTGATATGGAAAATTGTGCCAGCTTTTCAAAGTTATTTTCACATGGTTTAGACAAAATAATATACTCAACTAAACGTCAAGAAACTCTGGAACAAAGTATCCATAGTTCAAGCAATGGTAAGGTATGTAACTTTTTTTCCTATATAAATGTTTTTAATGTGATTACTAATTTTAGTTTTGAATGTAGGCTAATCCAGATGATGACATTAATGAAACATCTCGAAAAAGTCAAAGAAAGAGGAATGTATTTGATATATGTTTGTGAGAGAACAATAGCATCATAGTTTAGTGAATAACCAAAGATATGATTTATTACATAACTATTTATTTTACGTGTTGACTAGCCAAGTGAGAAGATGAAGGATATTTTGCAACAAAGGAGCATGAAACGAGGTACCAGTATCAAGGAAAAAGAACCAAAGGTGCTAGATGTAAATGTTTATATTTTTGTTTATGTCATACATGAAAAGCATAATCTAATCTTTTTATTTTATTTGAATTAGGAATTTAAAGATCTCCCAAACCAAGGCATTGAGATTAACATTTCAAATGATACTCAAAGGGTAACTTTATTGTTAATTTATATTTTAATTAGATATATATAATTGTAGTCATGTAGTTCAATTTGTAGCTTTGAGATTAACATTTCAAATGATACTTAAAGGGTAGCTTTATAGTTTATATATATATATATATATATATATATATATATATATATATATATATATATATATATATAATAGTCATGTAGTTAAATTTATGGCTTTTCATATTATAATTCGTGTCATTTAATTATCTATACATAGTATAATAAGTTACTTATTCTCTTTTTGTTATTTAATGCAGGTTAATATGACAAAAGAGAACATGGAAACCATACTTTTGAAGTATCTTGGTGTGCCTACAATTCATGATTTGTACTTTTCTTTAAAGAGTACATACATGAATCTAAAAAAGATTGAAGCTAGCTTTCGAGTCTTGATTAAGGATACAAAGAAGCCAACAAGTGATGATATGATTAAGGAGATTGTTTATTGGCTACTAGGAAATGGCAAAGTTGTATTAAACAAAAATAGCAATGTGCTTAGTCTAGATGATGTGGAAGTTTTAGCATAACTTCTACTTTGAGTTAAGAATTTATTGCTTTTCAACATATTGGAGATTTGATGGATTACTCAAACATTTATTACTTTGCAACATATTGGAGATTTAATGGATAAAACAATCAAGACACACGTTGCTTAATTAGTTTTTAGTTCTATGCTCCTTTAAAAGTATTTTTAGGTTGCTAGAAGTAGATGTTGATGTCTTAATTTGTTTAATCTATTTTGATCATTAGATGTATGTTATTGATCCTTACTTAGAAATGATGACATTCTCTATATAATTTTCTAGTTAAAAGTTTATTGTGTAATTTCTTGTTTGATATTAGCATGTCTAAGAGTAAGGGCAAAGTAGATAAAGTGATAAGGAAAAAAGAGAATTCCCACGGAATTCCCTAGTTGAAAGTACATGTAAGTAGGGAATGTAAAAAATAGGAAAAATGAGAGATTTCCTAGTGAGAGTACCTAGGGAATCACATCTAGAATTTTTTTCCTATATATGGAATATTTCTTATATAGGAATTATTTCCTACATAGAAAATTCTGTATTTTCCTATGTATGAAATATTTCCTACATAGGAATTTCCTATGTAGAAATTTCCTATGTAGGAAATATTTCCTACATAGAAAAAGTCTTTTGTGATTCCCTACTTATTCTCACTAGGAAATGTCCCATTTTCCCTAGTTTTTACTTTCCCCACTTATATGTATTTTCAACTAGGGAATTCCATGGGGAATTTTCTTTTTTTCCTATATGGGGATCGATTGAAAGTTCCTTGTGTTACTGGGCCGCCGCGTCTATACAATCGGTCGATCAATGATCTGAGACCGTGCCTCTCTGCATATCGAGTCTCAAGGCCTTGTGGATCGCGATTTGTAATGGAGTGCTGCAAAGAAAACAAAATGCTAACTGTTAGAAACATGATTGTCAGTACAAAGAATATCTCAGAAAAACAAATAAGCAAAACAAAAGAGAAACTTACAAAGTCCTCCAAATATGTCCTGTGGCCGCCACTCCCAAGATGATGTACCGATCCGGCCTCGATTCGTACCCTCGCCGCCTCTCGCTGCTGACTCCAACGTCCTGGTGAATTTGTAGCCTCCTCCCTCAGTCGGCGCCAGTCGTCTGCATCTATCCACTCGGGCTTTGGAGCCCCACTCTTGATTGCCTTGCGTGCATCGGATCGTCTATGTGACATGTATGCACGCATGCAATCCATCATCCAGCCCGTAGAGAATCTATTCACTGCGGCTGGCACCAGGAACTCCTCGTGCAAGGATGCTACTATGTACTCCTTGCTCCCCTCCGGTATGTTCCTCCAATGATCCAGGACGTTGTGCCGAAAAACTTGTTGGCACAACTCCCTCATGCGAGCCATCACCCTCCTCCCCTCATCATTCATGATGATGGCTCCTGACCTGCCATCCACTAGGTATCCATAACCCCTAGGAGTATGCCTAAGATGGGCCCTCTCCCATCTCCGTCCACGCTCCTGGGCATATCCAGGAGACCCCTGTACATCCAGTGTACCGACGGGGGTACCCTCTCCCGAAGTGCCACTCAAAGGGGTGCCACCAAAAGGAGTGCCACCAAAAGGCGTGCCATCTGCCGACGGCTTCGCAAAAGCCGGAGTAACTGGAGTGGACATCCCCACAGGTGTGACAAATCCTGGAGGTGACGCAGCTCCAGCTGAATGACGAGACGGAGACACCGCGTCCGTGTCTCCACAGCAGCACCCCCCTGATCCTCCTGCAGTCGCAGTCCCTCCCTCTAGCCCAAGTCGCGAGCGTCGAGATCGTCTGCTCGAAGGTGAAGCATCTGATCACGTTGAAGCTGATCTAGCAGAGCGCCCTGACAAAGAACGAGACAGCTCCTGATCTGCCATCTCTCTGAATCTCACGAGCTGATCTAGAGACATGCGTGCCATCATGTCCTGAAACTCCTCATCGCTCATCCCTCGACTCATCCTGAAAATGTCGATACCTACACAGATAAAAAATGATGTTAGAATAATCAATTTAAACTATACAAAGCACATTAATATAAATCATTTTTGAAAAATCCCTCTTAAAATGCATATCTTATCTACCTTTATGGAAGATCTAAACAACGAATTGAGTAATACAATTCTCCAAGAATGAAGTATTCTATGGTCCCATGTTAATCTCCTGACACAACTCTGCATACACTGGAAGGTCGATAGACATGTCACCACAAAAGAACGAGTCTGCCTCGTTCTCAAAAAATTCTACGACTTCTGTATTTCCATCATTGTTAGCTGATGTAGGCACCAAGCTTGCGGTGGCCTCCACCCCTTGTAATTTCGATCCCTCTATTTGCATATTTTCTTCATCTATGCCTGGAACATCGCTTTGATCGTATACTCTCGCACCTCGAGGAGTTGAAGGTATAACATACCACCATCAAGGTTGTCGGGGATTTGGATAGAAGATTACCTGTTCACAAACACTTACAAAGCGGCTTCAAACCATTGTGACATAAACCATGTCGTATTACAATTAGCAGGCAAATGACTATTTGTACCTGTTCACAATGGGCCGGCAACACAAAGGTGTCGCGCAAATCCATCCATTTTTTTTCGGAATCTATTTCGAGAAATCCAGATGGACCTCGCCGAACTGTTGCGCCAGGTCCTCCAAGTACCACTTTGAACCACTGCACATCAAATATAATCATGGAGAAGCTACGGTAATCCACCGTAATAATACTTTGCAAGTTCCCAAAATACTCCATCTCATCCACAACCGTGTTCGGATCTGTTGCTCGTCGCCGGCTCTCTTGCTCAAACCTTGCCATGACACCACAGTCCATTGTGGAGCGCATTTGGTCAATATGCTCCACCCGAAAATGCCGTCCGCGCGACCACTCTGCACTATATATTTTGTACTGCACATTGAAACACTCAAATTAGATGTAGCAAGCAAATTTAGATACGACATATTCTAAACCGCTCATTACCTTTGGACTACATCCCCTCGAGAACTCCCACTCCTCCATTGAGACCTCTGTCCCTTCGCTGGATGCTGCGGTCAAGGCTCCATGCAACCATCGTGTTGACATAAACCGCGGCATCTCCTCCATGCCTTCGGGATATCGAATCGATCGGTGACGCGTACTGCGTCGAAATTCAACTCGCGCTTCCTCTCGATCTTGCCTTGCAATCTGGTACTTGGCGAGCCACATCTCCATGGAGGCATGGTGTGACATACAAAAGCGATTCACCTTCTCTTCCATTGAGGCATCCATTCTTTTGTCTACCCCATTTCCAATCACCACATCTCCAGTCAGCCTGCCATCGTCCTTCAGCATCCATAGCATTTCATTGTCTGGTTCCACCGTTGGTAGCCATTGTGAGATATGCACTAACGCCTCTTACACCAACCAACCTTCTGCCATGCTACCTTTCGGACGAGCTCGTTGTCGCACAAAGCCTTTCAGGGTTTTCATGAAGCGCTCCAAGAAGAACATCCATTGCGTATGGACAGGTCCAACAATCTCCACTTCATCCATAAGATACACAAGAAGGTGAACTTGTATCGTGAGCATGCTAGTGGGCAGGTATTTCTCAAAGAGACAGACCGTCTCAACTGCTCCCCGCCTTGCGGATTCAATAGAGGACGTCTTAATCTCTTTCTGTGAGATCCATTGCACCAAAATCGACAACTTGTAAATGGCCCCGCGAATTTCTGGAGTTAGGCATCCCGCGATCGCGATCGGTAGGACAAACTGCCACAAATGAGAAAGCATTAAGAATAATGGTCACTTTTGAAATTTCAAAATGTCCACACTAATTAAAATCCATTCTGTTCACAAACTTGACATATCTTATGCCAATCATGGGATTTTAGCCCAGACATTTGGTCATCTTTAGAAAATGCGGACCTGAGAGAACGCATCATACCCGTCGGAGTGCGGATAGACTTGATTACTTGCTTCACAATGCACTCTTCTTTGGTAGACAAAACCCAGGGAGCGCGAGGAAGCTGCACTCCCCCTTCAGCACTCGACTGCGGCCAAAGCGCCTCCATCTTACCTACCTCCTTTAAATCCATTCATGACCCTATAGTGTCTCTCTTTCCTATGATGTGGTCCCATAGCAAGCTGCCGACATTTTTGAAAATATGCATGGGATCCAACAAGTGGTTGACCTGTAAGTGGGTCCAATATGGCAACTCGTAGAAAACTGAGAACCATCGCATTCCATTTGGATGTGATTCCGGGTTTACCATTTTCAGCTCGTACCAGCTTGCAGCGTTCATACATGCTGGAGGTCATCCAAGAAAACCTTCCCCGAGTTCATGATCCTCCGGCAAGAAAGCGGTGTGTCCTTGATATACCATCTTCTTCATGGTTCGTGACCTTCGGGAGTCTAATTGTGGCCCACACAATGGACATGCATGATAACCTGAGGTAACAAGACCTGCAAGGCGATCCACGACCTAGTGAATACTTGATTGAATGAAATAAAATATAGATATTACCAGCGAGAACAAAGGTCTGCTCACCTGAGCACTCTCCCAATCCCGGAAAGTCATGCATCGTCCACATGAGAATGGCTCGAATGTTGGCTGATCGCCGACCATCGCGCCTGCTCATATCTTGCACCGTGACCCCCTCCTCCCACAAAATCTTAAGCTCATCGACTAATGGACGAAGATAGACGTCCATATTTTTTACTTTGTAGCGGCCCGGGACGAGCAAGCTAAGGATGAGATGTCCTTTCTTCGTAGAAAGCCATGGAGGAATGTTGTAGTTGACAAGCACTATAGGCCACACACTGTAAGAAGTCGAGCGCAGACCGAATGGGTTCACACCATCCATGGCGAGACCGAGCCGAAGATTCCTTGGCTCTCGCGCAAAGCCTGGGAAGGTAGAGTCAATGTGGCTCCATGCGTGCGAATCTGCTGATATTCGTTGCACTCCATCCGTGGACCTATTCTGCACATGCCACGTTGTCAAGATTGCCATGGCAGACGTGCGAAACATGTGGTTTATGCGGGGGATGAGCGGAAAGTGTCTGAGAACTTTTTGAGGGATGGTCTGCCCTTGCAAGTCCTGTCGATACCTGTGAGCACCACACTTTGGACATGTCTCCATAGTCTCGTATTCATCTCGAAACAATATGCAGTCGTTGATACATTCATGGATGTTATTGTAGTCCATGCCAAGCTTCCGTAAAACATGTCGTGCATCATCACGAGACTCAGGCATGGTGTTTGCAGGTGGCAATATATGATATTTCAATAACCTGAAAAAATCATAAAACACCTTGAAAAATCCATCCATGTTTGCAATAATACTCTTTTTAAAAAAAACAATGAAGTCTGTGTGCAAGGTACCTGAATAACTCAGTCACACTTGTATCGCTCCAACCGTATTTTGCTTGCACACTTAAGAGTGCAAGCAATGTCTTCAACCGAGATACTCGGCACCCATCATATAATGGTATGGATGCTTCCTCTCTAAGCGGGTCAGATGTCTCAACATCCATGGGAATCAATGCATTGATCATTGCCTCCATCTCAGGCTCCAAGATTGTAGGCAAGTCGGGAAGGTTGTCTGTCTCCTCTGGCATTGACGGTATAGATGGGCCTTGCGAGTGGTCGATTGGCTCCTGCAATCCATCCATCGCACGTCCACGAACTCTTCTAATTGGCCGCAAAGGGTGCACTCCCCCTTGGGTCGAGACATCACCCCCCTGGATACAAAATTTCCCAACAAGACCCAATCTTATTGTGTATGGTTTTCAATTAGCTTGAGAGTACAATGCATGAAAAATGCTAACTTCAAATTACCGTTTGCTGAAAATCTGCAATCGCCTGATCAATGATCTCAGATTAAAACTCGCCAAATCGTCGTACGTGTTCTATAGACAATCGGCGTTTTCGTCTAATTGCCAACTTGCATTGAGAGCAAGGACATGGGACACACTGATTAAGATACGTCTCACGGTCTTGAACAATAAGACCTTCTTCGTTTGCCATCTTATCTATATTACAGCAAACGAGGCTTAAATGGATAGCTTTATTGAGATGTACGTCAAGTTGCAAGTTGACCATAAACCTTGCATTGTATATAGTAGTCGAGAGATTTTCTGATGTTATATCTCGGCCTTGTATCATGCTCAACGATCTGTTTGTCCCGGTAGATAAATATTTGTTATATCTCGGCTTTGAGTATAAGTAATCCATTTTAAAATTAATGCGCGCCATCTATGAAATTTTATAACTATAGTAATAAAATTTATTTCAATCAATTCTACTCATAGTCATAAGACCTGAGAGAAATTACCCTATACTCAATTTAAGGGTTTCTTCTTCTATAACAATAATTTTGGGTTCATTTTGATGAAGTATGTGGCCCATGGCAAAGCACATTGCATACCATTATCAATAAGTATATTATCTTAAATTTCCTTCCCCTCCCTCTCCCTCTCTTTCTCTCCCTCTCCCTCTCTTTCTCTCTTTCTCTCACCCTCTCCCTCTCCCTCTCGTTCTCTTTCTCTCCCTCTCTCATTTCCTTCCCCTCCCCCTCCCTCTCCCTCTCCCTCTCCCTCTCTTTCTCTTTTTCTCCCTCTCCCTCTTTATCTCTCTTTCTCTCTCATTTCCTAAACAAGCAAAAAATAAAGTGATTTAAACATCCTCCAAGCAAAAGGGAGAGGGAGAGATACAATGCACTCTCCCTCTCTTTCTCTTTCTATCCCTCTCTCATTTCCTTCCCCTTCCTCTCCCTCTCACTCTCTTTCTCTCTCATTTCCTCTCCTAAACAAGCAAAAAATAAAGTGATTCAAACATTAAACAAGCAAAAGGGAGAGGGAGAGAGAGAATGCACT
The DNA here is from genome assembly GCF_053477565.2 of Lygodium microphyllum. NCBI lineage: Eukaryota > Viridiplantae > Streptophyta > Polypodiopsida > Schizaeales > Lygodiaceae > Lygodium > Lygodium microphyllum. Next base: position 114,692,336 of record NC_141145.1, read on the forward strand.
CTCCCTCCTTCTTCCTCTCTTTCTCTTTCTCTCCCTCTCTTATTTCCTCCCCCTCCCTCTCCCTCTCCCTCTATTTCTCTTTCTCTTTCTCTTTCTCTTTCTTTCCTTCTCCCTCTCCCTCTCCCTCTCTCTCTCCCTCTCTCTCTCCCTCTCTTTCTCTCTTACTCTCTCGTTTCCTCTCCTAAACAAGCAAAAAAGAAAGTAATTTAAACATTAAACAAGCAAAAGGGAGAGAGAGAGAGAATGCACTCTCCCTCTCTTTCTCTCCCTCTCCCTCTCCCTCTCCCTCTCCCTCTCCCTCTCCTTCTCTTTCTCTCCCTCTCTCTCCCTCTCCCTCTCCTTCTCTTTCATTTCCTCTCCTAAACAAACAAAAGAGAACGATTTAAACCTTCAACAAGTAAAAGAAAGAGACAGGGAGACTCACCAATGAGATATGGCGAGCGTGGGCGGCTTCTCTTTGCAACGAGGGCTCCTCCTCTCCTTCGCAAACAACAGCGGTGGCAGTGGTGGCGGCGGCGGCGGCAGCAAGTCTCTTCCTCTTCTTCTCTCACAAAGCCTTGCCTCTCTCCCTTGCTCTCGCTCTCAAAAGGCGAAGAAAAGAAAATGAAAACGGAGCTCTCGTTTCGGCCGCGCTTTTTTTCCCTGCGGCGTCGCAACTGGCGTCGCTATTTGCGTCGCATAAATGCGACACAAATAGCGACGCCAGTTGCGACGCCAATAGCGACGCCTATAGCGACACCGATATCCGCCGTCGCTAATCGGCGTCGCTAATTGCCCAATTCCTTGTAGTGTAAACATCATGAGCTTAATAAAACCATTCCAACCTATCCAAAACACTCTCAAACCACTTCCAAACCAATCAATCATCTCATAAAATCAACCATTCAGCTCTCAAAAACAACAAAAATCAGCCAAAAAATAGGTCATTTCAACACTCAACATATTTCCACACTTAATAAGGAAGCGTCCTCGCGACCCAGGAAAAAGGGAATACAAGTTCATTCAAGAGATCAACTTTAATCTTCAATAAATCTTCAAAAACAGTCCATCCAACCACCACCCCAACTTATAATCCGTATCTGATATAAAGAATACAACGAAAGAAAAACCCTTTATATATTAACACTTCTTATCAAACTGGAAATCACAACAAACTTGTAAAGGATATAAGAGGTTTCTTCTTCTGCATCAACATCTTCAACTATCCAACCAGCAACACCATCACCGCAATTCTCCAAAAATGAAGCTCGCACGAAAGCAAATCGAATAGGCAACCACCATGATCTTATCACATAAATTAACCCACAACACAAACACTACACACAACACAACCATCTGAATGATTCCTCCAAAAAGAGAGATTTATTATTAAAAATCATCCACAATACATTGCAAAGGTATCAATGAAGATGATCCCTTTTGAAGGCTTGGTGATTTCGAAAATGATCCATGGATAAGGATTCATCTACAGATGTCTTGGGAGGATTCTGAAAAAACTGAAGGCAGCACATCCTTTCCAACAAGACAAGGTATCTGCTAGACAAATAGAGAGCATGAAAGTACAAGACATCCAGTTGCTGGGAATCAATGCTCACATTGACATTCATGCACAACTTTGGAATAGATTTTGAATCATTATGAGAATGCCTATGCATATACGCCACGTACCAAGTAAAATGAGCAGTTAAGCGCACAGAAGGATCTATAGACTGAGAATATTGCTGAGCAAAATGCAGATAATTCTGATAAGGCTGACTAGCACTTATCCATTCTCCTAGGATCAATGGCCAAATGATTTGAGGTTTAGTAAGGGAATCATTTGAACTCCAGCCTCTTCTTCGAAGAATCTTCTGATCAAAACCTTGATACCCACTAACCAACTGAGGAGGATTAGGAATACAAGTGTTAGGAGATGGAAGAGGGACTAATGAAAGAGGATGAAGTGATGGATAGGCAAAATCATAAAATGAAGAATGGATTAAAGATAGATTTGCTGAAAATTGAGGAGATTCGGTTAAGAAAGGCGTTAAAAGATAAGCAGAAAAAGTTGATAGAATGTCAGGGGATGGGGAAGGACAAGGATCAGGAGGTAGAAAAACTTGATCTTCAATAAAAGAACAATGGGTAAATATAGGAATTTGAGGAGATCCTTGAGGTTGGAAAAGAAGAGGTAAAATGACCTTTGGGTTAGATTGAAAAAGGGAAATATAAGCATCATACCTATGAGCCATTTGTTGATAATGAGTTAGGCATGGTAAGGACGGACCTAAAGCTGATCTACGATGATAGGCTTCAAAGAAAGAAGTATCAAATGGGGGTTGGTTGGAGAGATAGGCTAAAAGATCCACCCTCAGTTGGTTAATGTTCTGGGCATGAGCTGAAGCTTTGACCTGACAGTGATTCAAAATGACAACATTAACCATAGTGTGCCATGAAAACTCAGGACACTCAGCCACCTTTGAAGAATATCCCTGGAACATCTCATCAATCCTCAACTCCAAATGTCACACATACAAAGAAGCTTGCAATACCACATCTCCGACATACCAAGCCAGATCTTCATCATCTGAAATCAATAAATCACCCCTCAAATACATATAAGACAGAAGCACCGTATTTAGAGTGACAGAGTCTTCAAAAACCATCCTCACTACTTCTATCAGCAAATCAGATGACCAGACCCCACTCCATCCATCCTCTAGAATAGTTTAATCCATCGTGGAAAGTTTTATATAGAAGGCCAACTTCTGTTGTTGATAATGGACAAAAAAGGAATGATCTAGTGGAACATATTCTTGATACTTCTCAAAAGAAGACCATAATAAATCCATGCAAGATTGCAATCTTTCCACCTTGGCCTGAAATAAGGGACATAATGTAGCCTGTCTTTGAAGAGCTGCCAAGTCTACAGGGGATAAAAGAGAAACTGGTTGCACAGGACTCTGTGTATTAGACCGAGACTGAGCCAACTGATCTTTGAGTTGCTGGATTTGAGCATTGCTCTGGTCTAAGATAGCTGTGGTGGATTTAAACTTCTCTGCTTGGGCAGCTATCACCTCCTTCATCTCTTGACTCTCCTTCTGTAACTTATCCCTCTCCTCTGTTACAGCAACCACTTGAGACCTAGCTTCTGCCAACTCAGCTTTCAACTTAGAGATTTTAGCTTTCTGAGTATCCATGAGCTTACTCTACTGCTCCATTTGTGTACAAAGGTCAGAGAATTTCTCTTGAGTAGAGGCTAACTCAGTATTGGTCTTATTCAGTTCCTCCTTAGACTATTGAACTTCATCATAAAATGAAGAATATAATTGCTGGATACAGGCAGTCATCGAAAGTTCAATAGAACTCTGGATATCCTTGCACAAGAACGGAATAGCATCTCCTGTTACCAGGCGGTGAACAGAAGGAATAGTAAGTTCTAGCATCCCGTTTCTATGGGCTCTGAAAAGATTTAGCATCTGAAGGAATGCAGGCAAGGTGGTGCTTCAAAAATTAATAACTCGAGAACCGTGCACCGGAATAGGGGTGGGTAAAAAGGAAAATTGGACAGTTCAAAGGGAGGAACAGGTTTGTAAAGTCAGATTGGAAGTCCACTGAACGTAGGGTGCGTTCACATAGAAACACAGCAAAATAAGGAAAAAAGAGAAATGGAGGAGGAACAGCCCCAAGGGAGGGGTGACAGGAGACAGGTGGGTGGGGAAGGGACCCCAGGAGTGAAACAGAAAGTCATGGCATATATGCATGATCCAAGTGAGACATATGCAGGGCGGTATGTAGCATGGACGCGCAGGGACGCGTCCCCACACTTAAAACCTGAACGGGCAAGGTAAATGCAGCAAAACAACCTACGACTCGACAACCAACTGAACTCTAAAAAATTGGACGCTGACGTCCCCACACTTAACACCTTAATATACACGTGCAATCAGGAGATAGGGTTAGGAAAACTTGGCCCGTGTTGCAAATAGTTGAAATTGATTGTCGATGTCGCACGCTATGTCTCAGGCGGCGGCAGGAGGTACCAAGGCATCTTCACAACACACATCCTTCGTGGCAGGGACCACGCAGTAGCACCCAGGGAGGTAGCTGATGGATGAATCTCGTTGAGTTGGTGTCACTGACGAAGGAGAGTCACTCATCTTACAGCACTCAGATGGGATGAGAGAACAGTCACTCGTCCCATTACTAATATCACTCGATGAATAATGATTAAAACCCATATCGCACACTCGGTTTAGGAAGCGACAAAGGAATGGTGCAGAGGGAGTATGCCAGGGTGCACAGTTGATGGTGCATCAGTGCGTCCAACCCGTCTGGCATAAGTGCAAGGAGGAAGGCAAGGGAGCCTTACAGTGCACTGCACAGAACAGGGTGACGTGTCCTGTGTTGATGGCAGAAACCCACCCCGTAGGTGCATAGGGAAAAGAGAACATACCTTGCGCCAAGGGTCATAACGTCCCTCAATCTCACCTCTTGGTAATTGATTGAAGAAAATCCAGTCACACTCAGCCCACCCTCTGTCTCACTCTCTGTTGAAAGATATAGAAGGCAGCCCGTTCCTTACACCCATTGATGTAATCCTCACGGTCACTTGTGCAGAGGTTGTATGCCTTGTGCGCATTTGATGGTGCAATTGTGCATCCCGCCCTGTGCTGGCATACAGTGCAAGAAGGAAGGCCAGGGAGCCTTATGGTGCAGTGCACAAAAACAGATCGTGCTTTGCGCATTGAGAGGCCCATCTCGTGCGTCCAACACTCCATTCACACATCTCACCTCTCATTTGATTTGAAGGGAAGGACTAGTCACTCGCCCCACCCTCTGTCTCACGCTCTTTGATAGTTACAAAGGGCAACCCATACTCACTTCCCCATCCGGTTAGGATGAAAGCTCGCGTCACTCGATTGTTTGTTGATAAAGATTGCATTGTCAGTTGTTGAAGAGACGTACCCAGGGAGGTAGCCATCAGATCGAACGTGGGGTTAGATATGAACATGGCGTCTGCTAGAGGACTGTCAAACGCTCTGCAGAAAGGCATAGGACAGAGCGTACCAAGGGAGGCAGCTTCGGAACTGGATCCTGGGGATGTCAACTAATGAATCCACTTTCTGGACTGCTGGGTGTTGTCACCTTTTCCACAGCCAGCTTCTCGCCCAAGGGTGTTGACCACCTTTTCTTGGAACGAGGCCTGCTATGACAGGGAATTGCTTTCTTTTCTCCCATAACAGTTTTGTTTTTCTTGTTTTGTTTTTTTTTGTTTTTTTTTCTTTTTTTTTCCTTGTTTTTCCCTATTCCCGAGGGTGTCTCCACCTTTTCTCGAAGAATAGGTCCGCATGACAGGGACCAAAGTCCTTTTCTCCCATGACCGATATATCTTTTTTTTCAAGTAACAAGGAGAATGATAGAAATACCATGTGTCAGAACCATCCTCGCCACTGTCGCTGGTGGAAAATAGAGGAGAAGAGATCAGGGCTGAAAGGTGGGGTTGAGGGGACAGAGGGTTGCGTCCACCTCATCAGGACTGGCTGAAGAACGGCTATCAAAAGTAGTATCATAAGAGTTACAGTGCCATGCCAACGGGGGAAAGGATCAGGTGACCGTGATTGTCAAGATCCCCAAGGAGGGAAGTACTTCTTCAGGCGATATCCATTGATCAGGAAGGGATCATCAGAGGCATCAACGGTCTACACTTGGATAGAGCCATTAGGTTTGACAGCAAGTACCTTATATAGGCCCATCCACCGCTGTTGGAGCTTGCCAGGAAACTTGCCAAATCGTGAATCATAGGCTAGGATCAAATCACCTTCTTTGAACTCCTTGTGCTTGATGAAGCTGTCATGGTAAGCCTTACGTCGAGCTTGCATGGCTTCCATGCACTGTAGAGCCATCCTGCGAGTTTCGTCAAAACATTCCAGGTGTAGGAGACAGCATTGCAGTGAATCATCATCCCCCAAACGCTCTTTGATAGCCACTCACAAAGAGGGCAATTCCAGTTCAACAGGGAAAACAGCTTCTGTATCATACACCAGCTGGAAGGGTGTCTGTCCTGTTGCTGCTTTATGGGAGGTTCTGTACGCCCAGAGGGCCTCTGTAAGTCGATCATCCAAATCACGATGATGTGCGGCAATTTTTCTTGTCAGAATCAAGCAGAGGATGCGATTCGTGACTTCGACTTGGCCGTTGGCTCTGGGGTAATAAGAAGTGGACTTGCGATGGTGGATCTTATACAGCTCTATCAACTCTTCCATGACTTTATTAATGAAATGAGTGCCTCTGTCACTTACCATCTCCAGGGGACTGCCAAAACGGGTGATGATATTCTCGTACAGGAACAGGGCCATATTGTTACCATTGTCCCGCTTTAGGGCTTTAGCTTCACACCACTTTGTGACATAATCCGTACATACTAAGATGTATCTGTTCTGTTTCCTTCTGGTGAGAGGATCGATTGGGCTGATGAAGTCGATGCCCCACTTCTCGAAAGGCTTCAAAGGAAGGATAGGTTGCAGTGGCATGGCACTGGTCTTGGTAGGTTTCCCCATTCTCTAACAAGCATCACATCGCTTACAATAATCATAAGCATCCTTGTGGAGGGTCGGCCACCAGTAACCTGCTAACAGAGCTTTCCTGGGGCTCTAGCTTCTCCAGTAAAGTGGCCTCCACACGGCTCGTCATGGCAAGCCTTCAAAACAATCCCAATCTCGTCTCCTGCAACACATCTTCTGAGCACTTCATCTTTGCCTTTCTTGTATAGTGCACCGCCTAACAGGGTGTAGGGGGCTGATTCTAACATAAGCTTCTTCCTGTCCCGACTAGAAATGCCTAGAGGGTACTGTTGGGTTGTTAGCAGATTGGCAATGTCTGCATACCAGGGAGTTACAGTTTCTACTAGGAATAGGGAAGCATCAGGGAGGTCAGGATCATCCTGCTCCTCGTCTGTAGTTTGTGGGATCAGCCAGAACATGGGAACGACCAGGTTTGGTAATTACCTCAAAGTCGAACTCCTGGAATAGAAGGAGCCATCTCATCATTTGTCCTTTCACGTCTGCTTTGTTCATTAAGAAGGACAGGGCCTCATGATCCACATAAAATTTAAAGTGGGTAGACAGTAGGTAGTGGCAAAACTTCTCTAGGGCAAACACCATTGCCAAGCACTCCAGCTCTGTCACTGTATAGTTTCGTTCCCTATTAGTGAATTTTTGGCTTGCGTAATAGATGGGTTGATCTAATTTTGTGGGGCCCTTTTGACATAGGACAGCACCTAGCCCTTCAACTGATGCATCAGTGTGCACATGGAACTCCTTCGTCCAATCAGGAGGTTGTAGAATGGGTGCCTCAATCAGACACTCCTTCAGAGTGTTGAAGGCCTTGTCACAATCTTTTGTCCAAATAAACTATGCATCTTTCCTCAGAAGCTTGTGCAAGGAGGTTTCCTTTGTTGCAAAATGAGTTATGAACCTTCTGTAGTAGCCCACATGGCCTAGGAATCCCCTCAACTGTTTGAGGTTGGTGGGTGCTGTCAGAGCTGCAATCTTTTCGATCTTTGTAGGGTCTGTTGATATCCCTTGTGCAGAGACAATGTGGCCCAACAAAACTCCAGAAGAGACCCCAAAGATGCATTTGTTGGGGTTGAGGGAGATCCCATACTCCCGGCATCGGTCAAAGCATTGTTCCAAATGTCCTCAGTGTTCACGGATCAAACTACAGATACAGAAGTCATCCAAATATACCTTAATAAAGTCGTGTAGATGATTTTGGAATGCGGCCATCATGACTCGCTGGAAGGTAGCAGGGGCATTGCAGAGCCCAAACGGCATCACTCGATAAGCGTAGGTCCCCCATTCTGTGGTGAAGGTTGTTTTGGATTGGTCTTCTTCTGCTATCTGCACTTGGTTATATCCGCTGAATCCATCCAGAAGGGAATAAAGCTCATGTCCTGCCACTGTGTCTAACATCTGGTCTGTGAAAGGGATAGGAAAGTGATCCTTCTTGGTTTTTGAATTCAACTTGCGAAAATCCACACATATACGAAGCTTGCCATTCTTCTTGGGTACAACCACGATGGGTGAGACCCATTCACTATTTGCCACTGGATAGATGAACTCGGCTTCCAGAAGCTTCAGCAGCTCTGCTTTCATCAATGTGGAATAATTCGGGTTCATTCGCCTTTGTCGTTGCCGTACTGGCTTGGCATCAGGCTCCAAGTCAATATGATGCTGACATATTGTGGGATCAATCCCCTTTAGGTCTTTGTAGGAGCACGCAAACACGTCCAAATTCTCTTTCAACAAGTTGTACAAAGTTGACAACTCCTCTTCTGGTAGGCTGCTACCCACCTTCAAATGGCGTTCAGTGCCGTCTGCATCCACAAAAGTTAACTGTCTTTCACCTTCTACTTCACGGATGAAGGTCCCACGGACTGCTTCTGGATACAGATCTGACTCCTTAAAGGGGGTGGTGTCCTCTTCTGATGTCCCACTAGAACCAACTTCTTCTTTTGGTGGAGATTTAGGTTGCTCCTTGAGATGTTGAAATGGGATTAGAGCCATTTCAGGTTTGGTTTCACAATTAGTTACCTCTTAGCTTGAAGACTCATCTTTTGATGACGTGTCCAGGAACATCACATAACAGGGACCCTCTGATGCCTGTTGGAATTGTGAGACTGGTGCTTATTGGTACAGTGCATCATCATCATCTTTTCTTGGCAAAGGTGGGGCTTGTAATCCACTAACCTTCTGGGATTTGGACAATTTGGTGAAATGTGTCCCTTTTCTCTGCATCTGTAACACTCTACTTCTGATCTTTGACCACTGCTAGACTGTCTTCCTCTGTAACTTTGGGATGGAAATCTCCTTGGACCGAAATTAGGATCAAAATCTCTAGGCTTGGGTCCAATATCCTGTGTTTTCATTTTGGATTCCAGCAAGTTGAATCTTGCGTCTTCTTCCTTCCTTCTCCTATCATGCACTCTTCAGAGAGCAAATATCCTCTGCATGGTTCTTCCGCAAACAGTAGGAACAGAAAGCTCCAGGAACTATTGGCTTTCGTGTACATTCAGTGGCTAAATGGCCTGCTTGATGACACTTACCACACCAAGTATTTGACCGCATCACATCTCTTCCTACTCCTACAACGTTGGATATGCTAGCGGTATTCACTTTTAGTGTCTGTAGCTGCTCTGTAATCACATCCATCGACTTCTTTTTTATATTTGCAACTGAGTTGGATAAATAATCCTTCAAGGTTTCTCCTCCTGAGGTACTGGCAGTAGGGTTTTGAGGAGTCTCTGTAATCACTGCATAAACAGGTTGGGCTGGTGCAGAAGGGTCTATGTTCTGATTCTGATTCAGAGCTCCTGTTTGAACTGTGGGCTGTTGGCTCCATTTGGTAGGGTTCCACTGTTGCTGCTAATTTGGCATTGGGGAAATTGGTTGGGACCATTTTTGTTGTGGTTGAACCATCATTTGAGGCATTTATTGTGGCCATTGTGGAGTTGGTGCACTGTACTGTGATACTGGGGGCATCTGTTGGTAGGGGTAGGGGACTGTCCCTGGGACTATATTTGGTGGGTACATCATTCCTGGCATCAGAGGAGGTAGGACTCGTCTTCCTAGATTCATCGCCAATCTAGCTTCCACTTCATCGTACAGTCTTGCACCTTCTGTTGCAGCTTGCAGTGTGGCTGGTCTTTGCAGCTCCACAAACTTACGGACTTCTGGTTGTAATCCTTTGAGAAACACCCCCTTCTGAATGCCATCATCTAGATTATGGTTAGTCCATCTCTTCAGGATGGATTCCATTCGTGAGACATAAGCTTCTACTCTTTCTCCAGAGGACTGACTTAAATTCATAAATTCCTCTCGCATCCGCTCTTCAAAACCTTTACGCCTGAATTTAGTGAGGAAGGCCAACTTCAGGTCGTCCCATGTTCCAAAAGTTCCTGCTGCTTGTGTCTTATACCACTGAAACGCCGCGCCCTTGAAAGTGGCGGGGAATATTGCTAACCAATGCTCAGGGGTTCTGGCATTGTTAGCCATACATGCTATCATAAACTCTGCTACATGAAGATCAGGGTCTTCATTGTACTCTCCCTTAAAAATTGGTAACGGGACTACATTCATTAGCCTCTCATTAATATTTCCAGGACGGATCTGGCTTGGAAGTGGACCTCCAGTAGAGAGAAGGAAGGGCTTGATGTGCCATTGGGACTTCTGTAAAGAGTTCCGCAAGGGCGTCAAAGGCGGCTTCTACTGCGAGCTCGTTCTCGGCTTTGATTTTTGCTTTCTCTCTTCTCACATACCTCTGGACTCGTTCTAACGCTTGCCTCTTTATTGCGTCATCATTCATCAGGAGGTTGGCTCCACTATGTTGTTAGTGCTCCACAGAGGGATAACAGAAGGCTTCAGTCTCTAGAGGACTCTCTTGCCAACATTTCTTCTAAAACAAAACAGAAGCTCAACAGGAGCTATCAGGACCAAACAGAATATATCAGAACATCAACAGAATTTCACATCTCTACTAATAAACATCATGAGCTTAATAAAACCATTCCAACTTATCCAAAACACTCTTAAACCACTTCCAAACCAATCAATCATCTCATAAAATCAACCATTCAGCTCTCAAAAATAACAAAAATCAGCCAAAAAATAGGTCATTTCAACACTCAACAGTCACACCTGTGGGGATGTCTACTTCGGTTACTCCAGCTTTTGCTCAGCCATCAGCAGGTGGCACCCCTGTGGGTGCCACTCCGAGAGATATTACCCCCGTTGGTACACCGGATGCATAGGAGTCTCCTGGATATGCCAAGGAGTGTGGACACAGATGGGAGAGGACCCATCTTAGGCAGACTCCAGGGGGTTATGGATATCTAGTCGATAGTAGGTCAGGAGCCATCATCATGAATGATGAGGGGAGGAGGGTGATGGCTCGCATGAGAGAGTTGTGCCAACAAGTTTTTTGGCACAACGTCTTGGATCATTGGAAGAACATACTGGAGGGGAGCAAGGACTACATAGTAGCATCCTTGCATGAGGAGTTTCCGGTGCCAGCCTCAGTAGATAGATTCTCTACGGGCTGGATGATGGATTGCATGCATGCATACATGTTACATAGATGATTTGACGAACGCAAGGCTATCAAGAGTGGGGCTGCAAAGCCCGATTGGTTAGATGCAGACGACTGGCACCGACTTAGGGAGGAGGCTACAAATTCTCCAGGACGTTGGAGTCAGTAGTGCAAGGCGGCGAGGGCAGGCTCGAGGCCGGAGTGGTCCATCATATTGGGAGTGGCGGCCACAGGACATATTTGGAGAACTTTGTAAGTTTTTCTTTTGTTTTGCTTGTTTGTTTTTTTGAAATATTCTTTGTACTGACAATCATGTTTTTAACAGTTAGCATTTTTTTTTCTTTGCAACACTCCATTACAAATCGCGATCCGACTGGCCTTGAGACTCAATATGCAGAGAGGCACAGTCTCACTGCATTGATCAACCGATTGTATAGACGCTGCAGCCCTGTAAGTCACTCATATTTCTTGTCCGTAGTTACCATGAGATATTTGAATGCATTATTGTATGGTGGACTGATGTGTTGTTTCTTTTTCTGCAGAGTCCGTTCGATGCTCCTTTGTGGCGGGATGAGCTTTCGGGGGACGAGGATTTATAGCTCGCCCTAGGATCCCTGGAGCTCACACACCTTTATTTTTGAGTCGCCTGATCTATGTAGACATTTTCTATGTATTAGTGATATCCTGTCATGATTGTACCAATTGCTTTTTATGCGATCATGTATTTATTTCATGTATCAGTTTTATGATTTCAGTATACATTGTTTTTGTTTTCAAGCGTATTGTACACAGTAGTGCAGAAACTATTTTGTATGGCTCTCATAAAGCACACAGTGCTATATGTTGCAGGGTAGCCCTGCCACAAATTTTTTTTTCCATGTTACCCTCGCTATTAGCATCATAAATTTTACTGCTCGCGTCGTTATATACGTCACAAACCGTCGCTATCAGCGTCGGTATTGGCGTTGGTATCAGCGTCGCATTTGCGACGCTGATACCGATGCCAATACCGACGTTGATAGCGACGGTAATACCGATAGTTCTATGGCATCGCCAATAACGACGCTTTTTGCGACGACGGGGGAAAATTTTGTTATTTGCATTTTCGTCGCTTTAAACGTCGGTATAAGGTCTATATCTTGTAGTGAGAATTCATTCTTTATTAGCAAACCTCAAATGGACTTTAGTAATGCAACCTTTCGGGTTGTCTTTAACTATCATCAGCCATTCAAAGGATTGTGGAGGCATCTTTTTTTATTTCTAATCCTAGTCTCTCCATCAATTTTGATTTCATAATGTTGATAGAAGATCCGGTGTCCACAATGGCATAGTCCACTAATATTTCATCAACATATGAGGCCACCCTGACACAATTCTTTCAACATGCTCAAACCAATCATCTCCTACTCATGCTATTCCTAAGGGCTCAACAATATACCCAATTCGTAGAATCTTCTTAAACTCCTTATGCACTCCTAGGGACAACTTAATCAACTGTAAAAGATTTACATTTAGCTTAACTTCACAAAGAGAATTCGCTAAATCAAATTCATGATAACTAGCAAGAGCTCGCTTTTCTCGCCAGACCATTCTCTCTTTTGGTCTTTGAATCGGCTTTGGTACTTCTTTCATGGCTTTTTCCTTCTTCTTTGGCGAGTCCCTATCCTGCTTGGGGTCAGCTTTACCATCCATAGCTTTGAGAGGTTTGCCTTCCATACTGGGATTAAGGACTTGCATCCCCTTATCATCTTCTCAATAGGTTTTGCATTAGCTTTATCGACATCTTTACCCTTTTGACCTCTTGTAACAACCCATAGATTAGCAACTTCTGTGCCTTTGACGAAAACCGCTTTTGTAAGGCTAACTCCATTGCCACTAGGTATCTCCTCTACCATGTTAGCTATATATAGTCTGTCTATATATAGTGCCCATCTATATATAGCGCCCCACAGGTCCCCTCTATATATTCCTATCATGTGTGCTCAGTTGACACACTTTTAGGGTTCCACTTTCGGTGTCTCGTGTTTCTCTTTGCCTCTCTCTTTCTCCGTTCCTCGTCTCCCTTGCGCACTGTTCAACATGGTATCAGAGCATACCTCCAACCCCTCAGTATGCTCCCATGGCTATTATTCCCCCTGCAGTCCCTGCAATTGCAGTCCCTACCACGAAGGCCCCTCTGATAGTACCTCCATCAGCTCTGGTGCCTCCTTATGCCACCTCCACAAGCGTTAGTCCCTCGGCACCCGTCGGGGCAGCCACAGAGTCCCTGCCACGAAGGCCCCTGTGACAATACCTCAGTCAGCTCTGGTGCCTCCTTACGCCGCCCCCACAGGCGTTACTCCCTTGGCACCCACCGGGGCAGCCCCAGGGTTTGCCGTCCCTACCCCGAAAGCCCCAGTCGTGATGTGACCATGGTTACCTCCTCCTTCAAGGTAGGGGACAAGGTGGAGGTCTGCAATGACAAGGACGGCTTTGTCGGCATATGGTATGCGGCCAAGATTGTGCACATGGAGGGGAGCAACAGCCACAAGGCCGCGGTCGTGGAGTACGAGTAGCTCTTGGATGAGCATGGGCAGCCCCTACAAGAGTCTGCCCTATCAAGATTGTGGGAGAGAAGGAAGGAGTCTCACTTGTAGCTTTCTCACTTACACAATGATTTTGGTTTGAGACCCATATATATATTCCCCCATTGTAGTTTGGTTTGAGGGAATATATATATGGGTCTCAAACCAAACTCAACTAACTAAGGTGGCATACTAACAGAGCCACGAACTAGAGTAGATAAGGATAGCTATCATCTAGCTATTATTCATGGGCGGTGTACCAACCGCATCTGCAGCTAACAAGTCAATGACATACATGCACAACGGTCACCCTGGCATATCACCAGTGGAGCTCGATATCTCAACACTCCCCCTCGAGCTCAATCCCAATTCCTGCATACCAAGCAGGTCTCTGAACTTGCGCAGCTTCTCTGCGCCCAATGCCTTCGTGAATATGTCAGCTACCTGATCCTCTGTGCTAACATAAACTAGATCAATAAGACCTAGTAAAACCCTCTCCCGCACATAGTGATAATGCACCTCAATGTGCTTTGTTCTAGCATGATAGACTAGGTTATTTGCCAAGTGTATACTACTCATGTTGTCACAATAAATGACAACTAGCCCATCTGTAGGGGCTGATGCATATCATAGAGTAGCTTATGCAACTAATCTACCTCACATGCAGCCATTGCTGCACCCCTATACTCAGCCTCTGTGCTCGACAAGACAACTGTAGGCTGTTTCTTGCTACTCCAAGTGACTGCAACACTCCCAAAAGAGAACACATATCCACTGGTAGATCGTCTATCACAAATACTACCAGCCCAATCAGCATCAGTGTATACATGCAACTGTATCTGAACCCCAGTCTCATAAAATAGTCCATACTGCAATGTGGACTTCACATACCTGAGTATGCATCTAGCCGCATCCAAATGCAGTTTCCTTGGAGCCTGCATAAATTGACTTACCAATCCAACAGGATAGCTCAAATCTGGCCTGGTAATAGTCATATAAATCAAACTTCCTACTATGCATTTGTACATAGTAGGGTCTTCCAGAAGCTCACCTGCCCCAAGCTCAACCTCTTTGCCATAAGGCATAGTCCCATTCCATTCCCCTAAAATAGCGTAAATCGGGATTAGTTATAACTCTAGGTCAACGCTCTTGTCATTCGTGTTCTTTTGAACGATCTCTTGTACACACTCTTGTACTTCCAAGGTATCCAAGAAGCAAATGTTTAGCTACAATTTTAGTCTCAAGTACTAATTATAGTATATATACGAATCAAATCTGATAGATTTACATTAATAATAGCTCCCACTTTAGTAATACATCACCATAATGCCCCAATCAATGACCCAAATGTTGTATTTACCACTATTTCACTACATAGTGAGTATTCAACAATAAATATACCAAGAGGAGCTACCCTTTTACAACATTTGAAGCATCCATAGCTCAAAAATCTCCCACTCAGTAGTGAACATGCTATAAATTTCACTGTCCAAATTCAAATCAACTCAAAATATATCACGAATGTTAAAAGGCCCAAAAGTTTTACAGTAAAACTATTCCAATTGCATCAATTCATGTTCCTGAGCATCAATTATGGGCGAATGTTGTAGAAATTTTACAAATTTTGCAGAAGCCCCAATTTTGGAATTCAAGAGTGCACGAGTTCCAAAGGAATTGGCTCAACCAAGCAAAAAATTCACATGCATTTGAAAATCCCCAAAATTTACAAGACCCGTGTACTCAATGTCTACTATTTATGGGTCTAGAGTCATTGAAGTATGTGGCAGGCACAAAATCAGGAGAAGCCCCAAATTTCCAATGGAGAATTTGCATAGATTTGTGATCTGTGCTTGCACATGTGAATGTCCAGTAGAGAAAGGGAGTGAAAACAAAAATTTCAGGTTTAAGAAAAATATTGACCTACCTTTCCCGTCGTCTGCCACCTGGCCCCCTTCCATTTGACACCTGACACGCTGTGTGCTTGTCACTTTGCACCTACCCGCCTAATGCTCACGAAAAACTTTTTTTCCATCCAATGGAAAAAAGGACCAAGCTTAACCCCAGCCGCGTTTGGCCATCGTGTGATGCCGCATGCATTGATGCACACATGTTGGTTGTCGTGTGGTGGTCCGAATAGCTTGCAAGTTGCATAAGCTAGATGACAGCCACCTCTCAACTGTCGTACAGTCTGTTTGGTCCCCATTTTTTAGTCTATTAGTTGTCGAGTTGACCAGCCTCGACAAGCCTGCAAGTCTATTACACCTATAGTAGCAGGTGTTATCATAGCTACCGCTTGTTTGTCATAGGGCTCACTAGTTTGACATGCCTCTAGTGAGGTGTTATTGGAATTGCCTATCATGACTACCTACTTCGACCGTTGTCGCAGCGCGTAGGGTTGAAGGACACCATAGGGGTTTGGCAAGAAAACTGGACAAGATAGATGGAGATGTGTCTTCAAGAGATAAGTAGATTACAGCGAATGTTTGAAGGTTCAAGAGGTACTTCATGGTCAATCACAAGGGTTTGAGAAATAAGAATGTATGGGGGTTCAAGAGCTTAGACTCCGAAGATGGTAGAGATAAGAGAAGGGTTGAAGATTTCAAGCCAAGTTCTTGAAGATGTTGATAGAGCTTCCAATTGCATGTTCTTAGCAAAGATCACAAGAGTATTATCTCATAAGTTCTAACTCAAATCAAGCTTGTTCTCCTGACTGTAAGAGCAATCAAAAATTATAAAATCAAGTACAATATGATGTCATGTATCATAAGCAACTCTGCATCCCATCATTCATACATGATGCCATAGCATGAATCAACTTTGCATGATTACATTCAATGTAGACTATTAGGGACAAAAGCTTATGAGGCAATCACAAGGCTTGTAGGGGAAATATACTTGCTTCAAGAGAGATTCAAATTGAGTTCCTGATAAGGATAAGTTACCATAGCCAAGGAATAAGAGAAAAAGCTCCTATTAATTTAACTCAAAGCATCTATGAATGATCTACAAACATTTCCCTACCATAGGGGAGCATAATACTTGCATATTTTGACAAGATATCTTCTGTAGAGTAAGAAATGAATTCAAAGAACAATGCTATAGCTAATTATCTAAAAATGACTGAATATTTCAACCCCAAATCAGCCCAAATATCTTTTGGAATTCACCTCTGATGATAGCATAAACTTCCCCTAACACGGTGTCGGAGTGTTTGGTGTCGAAAGTTCACCACAGGGTAAAGAGACAGTAGGGTGAAGGGAGATTCAAGGAGAGGAGTAGACAGAAGAGAAGGGCTTAAAGAAATAGAAGACGTAGAAGAATACTCCAAAAAATAAATAGAAAATGAAGAAGAATACTAACAGAGATGAAGCTTGATAGTTTATTTCAACATTATGAGAAGATAAAACTCTAATAGACAAAAACGTGTATAAAATAATACATTTCTCTATGCTGCTGAAATCGCCAATCTGATGCTTCCATTGGCTCTAAAAGGGGGTAAAATAATAGGACACGTGGCTAGAATTTTTCCAGATCATTCCTTCTTCATCTCCCACTTTGGAGTGTTGTTCAGTGCTTGAAAACAGCGATCGTGCGTTGCGTGATTTCATCAATCTCTCTTTTTACATAAAATCCTCTCAATTTGGTTGAAAGCTACATGCTTTCTTTTACATGTCATCCTAATCTAGAAGTTTTCTATAGTTTTATGGATTTTTACAAAAGATATTAACATCTAAAATATCAAAAATTGACTAAAACTTGTCCAAAAATCTAATATTTTTGAACCATGGACACTAACACTAATGTCTAAAATGGCATTGGCTCTCTTAATCAATAAGAAAGCCACACTTTAGATTTTTTACACAGTGTGCGCGTAGTGGCACGACATCCACCCCCTCCTAACTTGCACATCCTCTGACATGTTCTAAAGTCTTACGGATATGCAGTGTTGTCAGAAGAAGTATCTTCTGCCATGTTAATGTCTTCATCTTCAGTCTCTTCTTTCTCTATGTCTTCATGCTCTTGAATTATATCTAAGTCTTCTAACTCATATATTGAACTTTCTCTTCATTTGAAGAGCTTGATTCCTTTTCTAGCTACGGGTATCTTTATACTGGTCCCATCCAATTCAACCAATGAATATGTGGCATTGCCATGAATGACCTTCACAACATATAGGCCAAACCAACGCTTTACCATCTTCCTAGAAGCACTGTATTGATTGTCTAGGCTACTATCATAGACAAGCACCCAATAATTTTCTTGAATTCCTCTTGGCAAAAGACGATGTCTCTTATCAAATCTTCTTTTACTCTTTAGTCTTGCTGTCTTTATCTTTTCAATAGCTACTTGAACATCTTCACACCTTCTTTCTAGTTGCCATATGCGCAAAGTCAGCGACTCTTCTCTACTATGCCTTTCTCCCAAGGTGGAAAACTCCATGTGAGAATAGGTTCTTTAATTGGCATAATTGGTTGTTGTTCATGCATAAGTTTAGTTGGCATACAGCCACTCACTGTACTATGAGTAGTCTGGTCCGCCCATAATGCAAAAGGTAGCATTTTAGGCCATTCTTTGATCTTTTCTCTACAAGACTTTGCTAGAGCTTTGAGAATAGGCTGGTGCCCTCTCTCACTTTTTCCATTGCCTTCAAGTTGTACTTTGATGTTAAAGCCAACTTAATACTCAATTGAGCAAAGAAGTTGCGTGCCTCATCATCATCCAACTCTCCTCTATCTACAGTTACTTTACCCACACAACCATATCTGCAAAACACTTCTTCAAGAAAAAAATGACATGCAACGATGCTCCTAGTGCCACAACATTGGACATAACCATGCTAATTGTCCCAACATTACTCAAGGAGGACTTGTACTTACAAGAAATAAACTTGTACAAGCTTCACTGATCTAGAATCTACAAGGAAATTATAAGAGACTTAGGAAAAAACTACAAGATATTCATGAGATGTAACTACAATAAACTTTTGTAATCCAGACTCGGATATATCAAATACAATAAATTATTGTTTTAAAAGACTGCATGCTTATGAGTGGTCAGAGTGTTGCAACGAATGCGTTATGGGTCCCATCCCATAAGTTCCAAAATGAAATCCCCAGTTCTTCCGAGATGAGGACATCTGGACTTCTCTAAGGGAGAGAGGATTTAATATCCCCACTCCCACATAAGAACACCACTCTCCATTTTTATTTGAAACAATCAAAAACCTCATAACTCATACTCAAACTATTCCAAACTCTCAAAAACTATTCAATAAGCTTTCACAAGATCTCAATCTTCATCAATCATCAATCCATGCTTCATACAGAAGACAATCAGAACAAAACAGAAGCTATACAGAAGGTATACAGAACCAATCAGAACCTATCAGAACATCACAGAACCTCATATCTCCACTGAGAATCATCATGAACTTCTAAAACATAATCAATATCATCCAAAACACTCTCAAATACTCCCCTTAACAATCATACATCACTCAAAATCCATCAAAAATCAATCATTCAGACCTCAAAAACAACAAAAATCAGTCAAAAATTTAGTCTTTTTTCACTCTCAGCAGAAGTCTGTTTTTTTCCTGAAATTTAAAAATTTTGGCTATTTTTAAGCACTTCTCAGCATAAAAAATCATCTGTCATTGGCGACCACGGAATAGGGTGACTGAGCTCGTCGAATCCCACGAATAGATATGCACATAAACACAACCATAAAGAGCATCAAGCTGATACAAAATAGATACAAAACAAAACACATCACAGCTCTCACCCTTACCCCCATCAAAACCAAGGCATGAAATCCACGAGGAGTAGGCCTAGCATAATCTGGGAGAAAACCCAAACTAGTCGCTAACCAATTGGTCCAACACAACCAAGCTAAAAAGAACTATCGAAGAGGTCATCCTAAGTGGTGGTCTGAACTACCTACCTAACTAAGGACAACTCAACTAGGAGCTCCTACTAGGCGAGAACTCCTAAAGCCTGATCAAGAAATATTATCTTTTAGCACATTACTCTTTTAGCCTCTTATTTTCCATACTCAGGCGTGTAAAAATGATGGAGCTAAGCGTAGCGACCCAAGGAGAACAGAGCATCTGCCTCAGGTCCTGTCTTGGTACCCAAGAACCTACCAAGCCCTCGCAAGGCGACACTATTCATTTTTCGTTTGTATCTTCGGCTCACTTTTATTTTTGCTCCAATCTTCTTTTATTCTTTGTTTTCTAGCTAGATGCTACCCCTCGAAAGATAGGGCATCAGCCTCGAGTCTTGTCTCATCCCTAGGAACCTACCAGGCCCTCGCAAGGCGATAAACAATGGCTCAAGGATTTTTCTTTCTTTCCTTTTCTATTTTTATAGGGGTTAGAACCCCTTTTTACACACCTCCATATATTCATATATTGTCTTTCAGTTTTTCAGTGTTTTGCCTCTTTCCATCATTATTTTAGTAGGCTTCTCTAACTGCCTCACAACTAACAAGAACTCCTAGAATGGCCACCTAGTAGGTCAGCAGAACAGGGTCACTAGAAGTGCCTTCTAAAATAGGTCTTTCAATGCCTGACAATGCCTTTGCAAGAGGCAATGACTACTTACACCTCCCCCAGACATACATAACCTAAACCTGGGACTTCATGCCTTAATTGCCGATCCCCGACAAATAAAAGAAAGTAACCCTTACATGCACATATATCATTAATTTCTTAAGGGAAAAGACTTGGAAAGGAGACGAAACCACCTAGAATGGCCACAAGAAGCTCCTTCGCAACAAAGGCTCCCTCGAGCATTTTCGTCAACCTGTATGATGCAATCACTATATGTAATATTTCCGCACACTCCGTACCGTAAATATTAACTGTCCGCACGCGGTGTAAACCCTGTGCAAAGGTATTCCCTACTTCGCAAGTTATTAGTAACTTAAACCATACCATTCACGAGGTCTCCACGTCGATAAATTAAAAGCCGGGGTTGAAGACCGTATAACCGCAAGGGAACGACCGCTTGGGAAGGGCAATAGGATAAAGTAAGGCAAATTTTTTTTACTATTATCCCTTCCCCCAGCCGATGCATGGCTGGAGGAGAGGGAGTGTGGAGGGGGGGATGGCCAAGTGAGGGACTGCATGAGGGAATTTCTCCACGTGTGTGGAGACCCTCTTCCCCACCCCCATTCCTATATAAACACCCCCCATCAAGGGGGTGTGCTAGAGAAGGGAGGCCTGTGAGAGAGGGAGAAAGGGAGAAGCTGTGGGAGAGAGAGAGCTAGTCGGCCGTGGAGGAGAGGGAGGTGAGGTCGCCGTGCTGGTCGCCGAGAAGGAGGAGGTCGCCAGTTCGCCAGCTGCTGGTCCGCCAGCCACGCCACGAGCCGCCATCGCTGCCGCCCTGATTCGCCCAGCCACCAGTCGTCTGCGCCCAGTCCGCCCGCCACGTGGATCACGATCCCCCCTTCCCCCACGTGGTCATGTGGAAGCAGAAGCTTCTTTAGAAGCTTCTTTAGAAGCTTCTAAGGGGGGGGGCCTCCTTAAGCCCCCTTCCCACCACCTGTCCCAAAAGCCCTTCCCACCCCATTTCCAAGAAGATCTCTTCATACCCTTCCCGGGACTTTGAAGAGGGACGGTGAAGCCATAAAGACCCCCGCAAGACCCATCGAAAAGGCTTTCGCAAGAAGATTTTAAAGCCGCAAGCCGTCCGAGATTAAATTCCGTGCCGATTTGAGTTTTCTTGAAAGACTCCTAAAGCCTTTGCCGCAAGCACCATCCCGAAAAGGAAATCTCCCGCATACAAGGATAAAGGCAGAGGTCGGAAGGCCGCATTCCGAGGGCCGTCACTCCGTAGACCACAAAGGCAAATCGAAAGTCGAATTTACGACTACGATGGCCCCAAAAAGATCACAAGGTGCGACCGCGGAAGGCTCATCCCCGAATGTACAAGTGGACATCTCCCCGAGCCCACAAGTCCAGGTTCTTTCGAGTTATTCTCGCATGATTAGACGCGCTTAGCTCATAGAGGAAATTGCATTTTTTACGTTTAATTTTAATGCATACGGAAATTGGAAAGAAATACATGTGATAAAGCATCTCTTGAACATTAGGCAAGATTGGAAAATATCATGAATTTGAACGAGTTATCCACCTTGGAAGGCTAGTGGCATGTAGTTTTTTGGTGCATTATCAAAGTAATGAGTCTAAAATTAGGCAAAGAAATGGAATTTATAAATGCATTCTCTTTTGTCATAGATATGGTAGGAATAAGTGTGTGCCGCACATTAGGCAACATACTTCTCGCAATGATTTCATAGGAAAAGGTTAGCACCATAAGGTATTATCCGGAAAGAAATAATAGAATACTAGAATGAACGTATGGTCTTGCAAATAGCATGTAAGATGGAATAAGTTAACACTAGCTTTGTATAAGTTTCATTAACTGCTTCGTAGCTAGGAGAATGTTGCATATTGCATAGTCATCATGCGATAACGTCATTCATTAGAAACCGCATTTAGGAAAGATTGCATGGTTCGTCAAAGCATAGGAGTCGAAAGCATAGACTACAAAGTAGTAGGCATGATTAATTGGTAAATCCTAGCAGGACCTAGGAAAGATAGCGTACAGATTGGCAAGCATTTTACCTTACCAAGGAAAGATAAAGTTATCATGAACCATGTGATACGTAGAGGCAATCAATCGCATGTTTACGCGTATTGGTGGAATCGTATCTATTGCTCTCCGTTAGATTTAGTTTATTACCTTTAGAAGGATCATCCTCGTCGCAAGATAGGTATAATTGAAGTGACTAAGTAACCTAAACCACAAGGGACTCATATGGGTATGGCTCCGTCGTATGATAGGTATTCCAAGTGCTAACTAGGATTTAGTGCAATAATAATTCGACCTAGCTTTAGACAAAAACCGTGAATTTAAAGATCCTACACACGTTCACAAAATGTCGAAGCAATTGGATGTTCATGTATGAAATGATCTAAGGTTTTATCCTAAGGATCATGATGAAACTCCGACGGAGTTGCATATTTCTAGAACCATGCGTCAACCTAATTAGGAATGATTTGGAGGATACCCTAAAACCCTGTTACTCGGCTGGGGTAAATTCCGTGAACGGAAAACACTAAGCAATGGAATGATCCCGTGGAATTAGATGCAATACATGTGCAAAAAGCTGCAACATTGTATAGACTTGAGATTTGTCCACAAGAGAGTTTGTCATCTCTCGAAATGAGGTTGGCAAGTTAATTTACAAGAGGATGAGTAATCATCCTGTTACTCACTTTTCTTGGGGAATAATTGCCAAGGAAAAAGAAAGTTAGGTATTTGCGAATGACCCGACAATAAACTAAAGCGACATGGTCGCTGGATCCTGCCACAACAGAACCTTAAGCATTGGTAGGGTATAACCCTAAACCAAGAATGATAGGAATCTTGCCAGGTTGCAATTGATTCCGGATCGAATGCGGGTTGCATTCGGAGGAAAGGAGTCACTCCTTAACAGTTTGCCAGCTAAACGACCACTGAAAATTGATTGTGCTTGTAACAGTTTAGAAAGCACTGTTTGCAATGTTTTCTCAATGAACTAAAGGAGGAAAACATATCTAATACTTCAGGTTGAAGCCTGAAGGGAGAGGCAGCTTCAGTTACCCCCGACTGCCTGCCTAACCCTAACCAAGGGGGTTGTTAGCCGCGCCGGGAACGTGGACCGAACCCGCCGCGAGAGGTCTCTCCGTTGAGTTCTACTTGGAGCAGGAGGACGCTTGGGTGCCAGGGGGGGCTCTGGCTGTAAATCCCTCGCCTTCCCGGCCCTGCACAAGAGACTAACGTGACTCGAGATTGGATCTCGAGGCCCGCATACTAGTCTACGGGCGGAAACTTGGATTAGTGATCCTTGGTGGATTACTGGATAGCCTTCGGGCGGATTATGAATATGCCTACGGGCGGAATTCCTTGTATTTCAAAGATAAAAGGATAAAATGACAATAAAGAAGTTGTTTGGCATTGTTTTCTTTATGTCTTGTGATAAGATTACGTGAAGGAACCGGTGCATAACAGGGTTAATTCAAAGAAGCTGTTTGTATATGTCAAACTAATGTGGTAGGTAATTACATAACTAAAACAAACCGAGGAAAGTGCGGAGGATGGACCATGGGTCCGTCCTATGGATGGGTGGTCCCGGTTAGCCGGGAACTTTTCTCAAAGTCTTCGACGAACAGAAGGATGATCAACATCACCGAAACAAGTAGTGAGAACGATGACTTGGAATTACCGATTACCCGATTCACGCTGTTTTAGGGGAACGGAATGGGACTATGCCTTTTGGCAGAGAGGTCGAGCCTTGCATCCCTCTCGTTTCCCATTCTCCTTGAACCAAGTGCAGCATGAATCCGCTTCAGACCTGGTGTTTCTGCGTAAAGTAGTTCGATCAGGTCTGACGCTAGTCGCTGTTAGTACAATGACCAAACAATTCCAGTCGATCCTAGTGGGAACGGCCAGGACGCTTCCGTTACGTGGCAGACGCGGAAAGTCCTAGATTGCAAAACCCGTAACATTCCGTGGGAGTGCCGGGCGGAGCTTTCTAGACATCCTTCCCGATGGACTGCTAAGACGTGTCCGGAATGATTCTAGCGGACACGTTACAGTTGGTATCAGAGCCGACTTACAATGGAATTGTTTTCATAAGATTTCATTAGAAGTGAGGTAAAGAAATTGTTCCTGTCCAAACATTTTCTCATCTTTGATACTGTCTTGCAGAATTACGAGGCGTGGAACAAGTTTTTGGTGTTCCGGATCATGTTCATGACTGCGATGCATTCTCCGCATTATAGGCAGAGAATTGAAATGATGAACATCTTGGAACAGATTTATAACCCATCACCTCTATATATAGAGCGAAGATGGACTGGGTCTTCAGGAATCTATTACATAGCTGCCCACCGGTTCGCTTATCTACAAACCAACCTGAAGAGGATCAAGTGGTTGGAAGATTTGAAAGTCGTGAAGCTGTTCATTTTTGTGGAAGCTCACGTGAATTCAACTTTGCATATTCGAGGTCGTAGAGTTGAATTAAACTCATATGTTTATGAGGAAGTAACCCGTGTAATTCCAGCTGATAGAATTAAGGTATTGGGCCGCCATGGGAAGTATGGTTTCCAGCGGAAAGGATATCCCGAACTTCCGATGAATTATCGATTCCTAAAGATACATGACCCAAAACCCTACTATTACACAGTTCCTGTAGACAAATCCAATACTATGTTGTTCTCCCCAAACTAAATGTAATGATTGGACTATCCTCACTCGAGATGTTGTATGGGGCTACGCTATATAAATATAAATAAGGACTTCCTTTTTATCACTATCCGATTGTGCATCAAGGTTGTTGCAAAAAGTTAAATAGCTTCATGAGTTACGAAATAGTTGAACTAAGGATAAGCTAATGTCAATTATCATGTAATAACGTTAAGAACTTTTTACCCAGGCGCAACCCCAGGTACAAGTTCCAAATTCACCCCCTACGGCAAGTACGACTGTGATCCAGGAGAAGAAGTTCCTCCTCAAACAGATAAAGCCACCCGAGTTTGACGGGAGAGGCAGATTCGTCCAGTCAGACGCTGAGATTTGGATTGAATCTATGGAGGACTACTTCGAAGCCGCTGGCACTGCACCTACCAATCAGGCCATGCTCGCCAAATTAAAACTCACCGGTGAAGCCAGACTATGGTGGAAACAATGGTGCAGGGATCAAGGGATTTCAGAGGGATCCGTTACTTGGGAGAAGTTAAAGCAAGCCGTGCAAGGGAGATACTTGCCACCCGCATATCGTACTCAGAAAATGAATGAGTTCTATGAGCTAAAACAGTTAGGACTCACGCTTGACGCATACTACTCTAAGTTTGTCTCACTCTTGAAGTATGCGCCACAAATGGACACGACACAGCAGGTGTCCAAATTTTGCGCAGGCTTAAATCCACCTGTAAATACCCGTCTCGAATCTATGAGACCATCAGATCTTCAGGATGCACTCATTCGAGCAGCACCTATAATTCAGGAAGTACAAGCTAAACCAAGGAGTATTAAGAATTGGGCTTATAGCAACCCAAGCAGAGGAGCATTCAGACCTCAGGTTAAGAGAGTTCAAGGCCACAATCAGGGACAAAGGAAGAAAGCAAGGACAAATAACGTCAACAACTTTGTTCCTACTCACAGTAATGGCCGAAACCTCCGATGTTTCCACTGCAACGAACTTGGTCACTTCAGAAAGGAATGTCCCAAGCTTAGCGAGGGACACCGTCAAGGTGCTGGCCGCGGACAGGGAGCCGCCACCCGTGGTAGAGGAAGAGCTGCCTGCATTACCAATAGGCAAAGATGTGAAGCAGAGGAAGAGGAAGATCCGACTATGGAAGCGGATTTCGAGAGAGCGACGGTCCATGCCGCTCTACACAAGAAGGGGCCGAATTGCCAGTTCTCGGTAATTCAAACACCGTCGGACTATCAAGGTAAAGGTTTCAAAACCTTGATTGATTGTGGCAGTACACATTCCTTTATCTCACCAGCATGTGCTAAGAGATTAGGAATAGCCACAGTAGAAGCACCTACCCTACTTGTGGAGTTGGCAAACGGTCGTGAGGTAACTTGTGCTAGGCAAACTGCTAAGGAGGAGTTCTATCTGGGAGGAAAGAAAACCTCAGTCAAATTCAGAGTCATGAGCTTAGGCATCCATGAGTGTCTACTTGGGATGGATTGGCTTAAGCCTAATGACGCTCACATCCACTGTGGAAAGGGTCAAGTTTCCTTTCGAAACTCTGACGGAGAGTTTGTTACGACTCAAGGTGAGGCAGGAGTGCCGAGAATCCAGCTAGCCAAGGTATCGCGGATCATAAAAGGGGTTAGGAAAGGATTACCTGTTTACTTGATCAAACTCAACAAGTTAGATCAAAAGAAAGAGTCTCATGAGGGACCCTCTTGGCTAAAAGAATATGATGACGTATTCCCTGAGGAATTAACTGAACTTCCACCTCCAAGATAAGTTGATCATGAAATAAGGCTAATACCTGGAGCTGCGCCAATTGCAAAGAGACCTTATAGAATGTCTATTCCGGAAGCTATTGAGTTGAAGGAACAACTCAAGCAACTGTTAGATCAGGGCTACATCCGGCCTAGCAATTCACCATGGGGAGCTCCAGTCCTATTCCAGAAAAAGAAAGATGGGACACTTCGACTATGTATTGATTACCGTGGGTTGAATCAATCAACAGTCAAGAACAAGTACCCTATTCCTAGAATAGATGAGCTTCTTGATCGCCTTCAAGGTGCAAAGATCTTCTTCAAAATTGATCTCAGATCAGGCTACTATCAAATCAGGATCAAGGATGAGGATATTCCAAAAACGGCCTTCAATACAAGATATGGGCACTTTGAATTCTTGGTTATGTCATTCGGAATTACAAATGCACCTGCCACTTTCAATAGGTTAATGCAGGATATTTTTAGGCCATATCTTGATGATTTCGTACTTGTCTTCTTCGACGACATTTTAGTCTATTCTAAACAGGAAGAAGATCATGAACCTCAACTACGGATTGTTTTGGAGACAATGAGGTCTCATAAGCTGTATGCAAAAATGAAGAAGTGTGCATTCTTCAAACGTCAGATTGAATATCTAGGATTCATAGTATCATCAGAAGGAATATCAGTAGATCCAGCCAAAGTCAGAGATGTGCTTGAATGGCCAATACCATTATCCGTCAAAGAGATACGCAGTTTTCTTGGCTTGACAGGATGGTATAGGGTCTTTATCAAAAACTATGCTTTGATTGCAGCACCTCTTACCGACTTACTAAAGAAGCAGACTTCTATTACATGGTCAACTCCCGAGCAAAATAGCTTCGATCAATTGAAGCAATGCTTGGTATCAGCACCTATTCTGAGACTTCCTGATCTCAATAAGGAGTTTGAGGTAGTAACTGATGCTAGCATTCTTGCATTGGGGTGTGTTCTTATGCAGGAAGGTCATCCAGTAGCATATTCTTCAAGGAAATTGAAGAGTCACGAAAAGAATTATGCCACTCATGATCTGGAGTTATTAGCTGTCATCCATGCTCTAAAGCTTTGGAGACACTACCTGTTGGGAAATAAGTTCACTCTAGTAACCGATCATAAGAGTCTCAAATGGATTTTTACCCAGAACGAGCTCAACATGAGGCAACGTCGATGGATTGAAGTATTGGAGGAATATGATTTTGAAATCAAGTATCGACCAGGGAAAGAGAATGTAGTTGCCGATGCACTCAGTCGCAAGGCATTCCTAAACTCCCTAATCTTGCAGGATCCATCAACGGCCAGATCTCTGGCTACAAAGGTATCTATGCCAAGCAACCCAATACTCGAATTAGCTAGAGAGGAAGCATGCCATGACTTAGCCTACCAAGCAATGATAAAAGAAATATCTACCAAGGATCAGAATCCGAAGTTACAGGCCAAGTATCATGAATTTTCTATTGACAATGGACTTGTTTATTACAGAACAAGGCTATGTATACCATCAAGCCAGTCACTTAAGCAGAAGATATTGTGGGAAGCTCATGATTCCCCTTTCGCCGGACATCCTGGCTATGCAAAAACTCTTAATGCAGTTAGGAAGAGCTATTATTGGGAGAGGCTCAAAGGTGACGTCCTCAAATATGTCACCGAATGTTTGTCTTGCCAACGTATCAAGGCTGAACATGTCATGATGCCAGGGAAATTACAACCCCTTGACATTCCCCAAATGAAATGGGAATTCATCAGTATGGATTTTGTGGTGGGCTTACCCCAAGTCCAAGGAGGATACAACTCCATTATGGTTGTAGTTGACATGCTTACTAAGGTTGCACACCTGAATCCCGTAAAGACAAACTATAAAGCTTCCGATATTGCAAGAGTGTTTATCAAAGAAATATTCAAGCTACATGGGTTACCTAGAAGGATCATTAGCGATCGAGATTCTCTTTTCACTTCTCACTTCTGGAGAGCTATCTTTGAAGCTATTGGAACCCAACTCTGTTTTAGCACTGCCTACCATCCCCAAACAGATGGACAAACAGAGCGAGTAAATCAAATCATTGAGGATATTCTTAGGGCTTACTGCTGTCGAGAGCCAAAGAGATGGATTCAATATTTGCCGTTAGTAGAATTTACTTACAATGCTTCTTATCAGCAGAGCATTCAAATGACTCCTTTTCAGGCATTGTATGGTCATGATTGTCGAAGTCCCCTAAATTTTTCTGATCCTACCCTGAGAGTGGAAGCTTCAAGACAAATGTTGGAGGACATGGATGACCAAATAAGGTCAATAAGACAAGACATACAAGCAGCCAAAGATAGACAAAAGGCATATGCAGATTTGAAGCGCCAAGAGCGGATCTTCGGAGAAGGAGACATGGTCTTCATTCGAGTACGGCCGAAAAAGAGTTCTTTATCTCTAGGTAAATGCAAGAAGCTAAGTCCAAGGTATTGTGGACCATATAAAATCCTCAAATGCCTAGGACCCAATGCTTATAAATTGCAACTTCCTGATAACCTAAAAGTTCACAATGTATTCCATATTAGTCTCTTAAAAAAGTATGTACCCAACCCAAATCATGTACTTGATGACCAACAAATTGTAATGCCTAGTCAAGGAATCCTTGAACTAAGGCCGGAAAAGATTTTAGATGTTAGGGAGAGACAGTTGAGATCTAGAACCTTGAGAGAATGCCTCGTCCAGTGGAAAGATTACCCCGAAGAGGATGCTACCTGGATGGACGAAAGCTCTCTCAATCTTCAATATCCCCAGTTTATCTCGAGATGAGGACATCTCGATTCTTCTAAGGGGGAGAGAATGTAATATTTCCGCACACTCCGTACCGTAAATATTAACTGTCCGCACACGGTGTAAACCCTGTGCAAAGGTATTCCCTACTTCGCAAGTTATTAGTAACTTAAACCATACCATTCACGAGGTCTCCACGTCGATAAATTAAAAGCCGGGGTTGAAGACCGTATAACCGCAAGGGAACGACCGCTTGGGAAGGGCAATAGGATAAATTAAGGCAAATTTTTTTTACTATTATCCCTTCCCCCAGCCGATGCATGGCTGGAGGAGAGGGAGTGTGGAGGGGGGGATGGCCAAGTGAGGGACTGCATGAGGGAAGTTCTCCACGTGTGTGGAGACCCTCTTCCCCACCCCCATTCCTATATAAACACCCCCCATCAAGGGGGTGTGCTAGAGAAGGGAGGCCTGTGAGAGAGGGAGAAAGGGAGAAGCTGTGGGAGAGAGAGAGCTAGTCGGCCGTGGAGGAGAGGGAGGTGAGGTCGCCGTGCTGGTCGCCGAGAAGGAGGAGGTCGCCAGTCCGCCAGCTGCTGGTCCGCCAGCCACGCCACGAGCCGCCATCGCTGCCGCCCTGATTCACCCAGCCACCAGTCGTCTGCGCCCAGTCCGCCCGCCACGTGGATCACGATCCCCCCTTCCCCCACGTGGTCCTGTGGAAGCAGAAGCTTCTTTAGAAGCTTCTTTAGAAGCTTCTAAGGGGGGGGGCCTCCTTAAGCCCCCTTCCCACCACCTGTCCCAAAAGCCCTTCCCACCCCATTTCCAAGAAGATCTCTTCATACCCTTCCCGGGACTTTGAAGAGGGGACGGTGAAGCCATAAAGACCCCCGCAAGACCCATCGAAAAGGCTTTCGCAAGAAGATTTTAAAGCCGCAAGCCGTCCGAGATTAAATTCCGTGCCGATTCGAGTTTTCTTGAAAGACTCCTAAAGCCTTTGCCGCAAGCACCATCCCGAAAAGGAAATCTCCCGCATACAAGGATAAAGGCAAAGGTCGGAAGGCCGCATTCCGAGGGCCGTCACTCCGTAGACCACAAAGGCAAATCGGAAGTCGAATTTACGACTACGATGGCCCCAAAAAGATCACAAGGTGCGACCGCGGAAGGCTCATCCCCTAATGTACAAGTGGACATCTCCCCGAGCCCACAAGTCCAGGTTCTTTCGAGTTATTCTCGCATGATTAGACGCGCTTAGCTCATAGAGGAAATTGCATTTTTTACGTTTAATTTTAATGCATACGGAAATTGGAAAGAAATACATGTGATAAAGCATCTCTTGAACATTAGGCAAGATTGGAAAATATCATGAATTTGAACGAGTTATCCACCTTGGAAGGCTAGTGGCATGTAGTTTTTTGGTGCATTATCAAAGTAATGAGTCTAAAATCAAAGAAATGGAATTTATAAATGCATTCTCTTTCGTCATAGATATGGTAGGAATAAGTGTGTGCCGCACATTAGGCAACATACTTCTCGCAATGATTTCATAGGAAAAGGTTAGCACCATAAGGTATTATCCGGAAAGAAATAATAGAATACTAGAATGAACGTATGGTCTTGCAAATAGCATGTAAGATGGAATAAGTTAACACTAGCTTTGTATAAGTTTCATTAACTGCTTCGTAGCTAGGAGAATGTTGCATATTGCATAGTCATCATGCGATAACGTCATTCATTAGAAACCGCATTTAGGAAAGATTGCATGGTTCGTCAAAGCATAGGAGTCGAAAGCATAGACTACAAAGTAGTAGGCATGATTAATTGGTAAATCCTAGCAGGACCTAGGAAAGATAGCGTACAGATTGGCAAGCATTTTACCTTACCAAGGAAAGATAAAGTTATCATGAACCATGTGATACATAGAGGCAATCAATCGTATGTTTACGCGTATTGGTGGAATCGTATCTATTGCTCTCCGTTAGATTTAGTTTATTACCTTTAGAAGGATCATCCTCGTCGCAAGATAGGTATAATTGAAGTGACTAAGTAACCTAAACCACAAGGGACTCATATGGGTATGGCTCTGTCGTATGATAGGTATTCCAAGTGCTAACTAGGATTTAGTGCAATAATAATTCGACCTAGCTTTAGACAAAAACCGTGAATTTAAAAATCCTACACACGTTCACAAAATGTCGAAGCAATTGGATGTTCATGTATGAAATGATCTAAGGTTTTATCCTAAGGATCATGATGAAACTCCGACGGAGTTGCATATTTCTAGAACCATGGGTCAACCTAATTAGGAATGATTTGGAGGATACCCTAAAACCCTGTTACTCGGCTGGGGTAAATTCCGTGAACGGAAAACACTAAGCAATGGAATGATCCCATGGAATTAGATGCAATACATGTGCAAAAAGCTGCAACATTGTATAGACTTGAGATTTGTCCACAAGAGAGTTTGTCATCTCTCGAAATGAGGTTGGCAAGTTAATTTACAAGAGGATGAGTAATCATCCTGTTACTCACTTTTCTTGGGGAATAATTGCCAAGGAAAAAGAAAGTTAGGTATTTGCGAATGACCCGACAATAAACTAAAGCGACATGGTCGCTGGATCCTGCCACAACAGAACCTTAAGCATTGGTAGGGTATAACCCTAAACCAAGAATGATAGGAATCTTGCCAGGTTGCAATTGATTCCGGATCGAATGCGGGTTGCATTCGGAGGAAAGGAGTCACTCCTTAACAGTTTGCCAGCTAAACGACCACTGAAAATTGATTGTGCTTGTAACAGTTTAGAAAGCACTGTTTGCAATGTTTGCTCAATGAACTAAAGGAGGAAAACATATCTAATACTTCAGGTTGAAGCCTGAAGGGAGAGGTAGCTTCAGTTACCCCCGACTGCCTGCCTAACCCTAACCAAGGGGGTTGTTAGCCGCGCCGGGAACGTGGACCGAACCCGCCGCGAGAGGTCTCTCCGTTGAGTTCTACTTGGAGCAGGAGGACGCTTGGGTGCCAGGGGGGGCTCTGGCTGTAAATCCCTCGCCTTCCCGGCCCTGCACAAGAGACTAACGTGACTCGAGATTGGATCTCGAGGCCCGCATACTAGTCTACGGGCGGAAACTTGGATTAGTGATCCTTGGTGGATTACTGGATAGCCTTCGGGCGGATTATGAATATGCCTACGGGCGGAATTCCTTGTATTTCAAAGATAAAAGGATAAAATGACAATAAAGAAGTTGTTTGGCATTGTTTTCTTTATGTCCTGTGATAAGATTACGTGAAGGAACCGGTGCATAACAGGGTTAATTCAAAGAAGCTGTTTGTATATGTCAAACTAATGTGGTAGGTAATTACATAACTAAAACAAACCGAGGAAAGTGCGGAGGATGGACCATGGGTCCGTCCTATGGATGGGTGGTCCCGGTTAGCCGGGAACTTTTCTCAAAGTCTTCGACGAACAGAAGGATGATCAACATCACCGAAACAAGTAGTGAGAACGATGACTTGGAATTACCGATTACCCGATTCACGCTGTTTTAGGGGAACGGAATGGGACTATGCCTTTTGGCAGAGAGGTCGAGCCTTGCATCCCTCTCGTTTCCCATTCTCCTTGAACCAAGTGCAGCATGAATCCGCTTCAGACCTGGCGTTTCTGCGTAAAGTAGTTCGATCAGGTCTGACGCTAGTCGCTGTTAGTACAATGACCAAACAATTCCAGTCGATCCTAGTGGGAACGGCCAGGACGCTTCCGTTACGTGGCAGACGCGGAAAGTCCTAGATTGCAAAACCCGTAATATTCCGTGGGAGTGCCGGGCGGAGCTTTCTAGACATCCTTCCCGATGGACTGCTAAGACGTGTCCGGAATGATTCTAGCGGACACGTTACACTATAATAGAAAACCATTAATTGTACCTGCACCAAACATACATAGGGCCCTCTTGGCCTAAAGAAATAGCACATTTCACTGCAAACTAGCTGGCCCTTCTTAGCCTAAGGAAATAGATCATTAAAACCTAAAAACAACTAGCCCTCTTGGTCTTAAGAAATCAAGCAAACCAGTTCATATAGATTTCTCCTTGGAAGAAGGCAGATATACAAAAATACGCTCCATTCCAAGGGAAAAAATAGGGCTCTCAACCCTAAACTAAATACATCAAGTTGTGACCCATACCTCCTGCATATATAGCAAGAGGCGTATGCATAACATTTTTAGCTATATATAGTCTGTCTATATATATAGTCAAGGTCACCAGTGTGAATGTCAGACTCCCACAGAAAGACAGGACTGCTTCTGGGACATCATCATATCACATGCCACTATTTGCACCGCATCTACATGGGAAGCCTCACGAAGAGACCTCCAGATTAAGCATCCTCCTCAATTCCCAGGTTGTAGTTGCAGAATCCCACTGTACTTCAATGCTAGAGTCTTTGACGCAAGACATACTTGTGGGCACATTTATGCCATGCTTCTGGGAAAACCTCGGAAGCGACAACGAGTTTGGAGGTGGGGAGTTGACGTATGCATGCCCTGCCCACTTCTCACCATGTTCTTTAGCAACCTTCGCATTCGGACTCAAACTGTGGTCTACATCCAAGTACTTTGTCCCAAGAGGCAGATGTTTTTTTTGGAAAAAGTTATGGTTCCCATGATATAACTGGAGGGCTTGTTGCCTATAGTGGGTTCTATCAGTCAATAAGGCCGGCACAAGTTGTGTTCTGATGAATCTAACTGATTAAATCTCTGAGACTGGGGATGTCCCAGTGAATCTCTCAGTATGTATCTTCACTGGTGGATTTGTATGATATTTTTTCATCGACTGACGTTTATCGGCTAAATGTGAAGCTTTAGAAGATGCCCACATATTACTCGAGTATTTGCCAAACAAAAATGTAGTGGCCTGGAATGCATAACATTTTCAAGTACCTTGAAAGCATGTGGTAGCATTGAAGGCCTTGGTCAAGGCATGATTATACATAGTCAGATCATTATCAGTAAACTTGAAGCAGATTTGGTTGTTGCAAGCACTCTTGTTGAGCTATATATAAAATGCAAGATGCTGAAAGATGCACTTAAAGTCTTTAATAGGTTAAAAGTCTGGGATCTTTTGTTCTTGAATGCTATAATTGCTGGCTCTGTGCAGCATGGGGAGGGCCATTCTGCACTTGATCTCTTTGAACAAATACATTGCTGATACATGAGCATATTATTAGACTTGGATTGCAATCTGATCATGCGGTAGGAAACGCCTTAGTCGACATGTATGCTAAATGTGGGTGTCTTAACGAGGCACGCAAAGTGTTTGACAATTTGGTCTATCAAGACATAGTGTCATGGAACACGATGCTTGATGGATATGCTCAACATGGACAAGGTTTTCTAGCTCTTGAACTATTTGAAAGATTCCAAAAGAAGGATATAAAGGGGGATCAAGCTACCTTTTCATCTATCTTAAAGGCCTGTGGTATTGCTGGTGCCACAAGGCAGTGTATTCTTGGTGCCTTCTCTTCGACTATCCTGATCTATTTATATTCTTTCTAGCTGATGAGGGTCTATATTCCAGCTGATGACACATTATTTCGTTTATATTCTTTCTAGCTGATGAGGGTCTATATTCCAGCTGATGACACATTATTTCATTTATATTCTTTCCAGCTGATGAGGGTCTATATTCCAGCTGATGACACATTATTTCGTTTATATTCTTTTCAGCTGATGAGCGTCTATATCAGTTGATGGCAAATTGTTTTATTTATATTCTGTTCATGGGGCCCCACATGTGTTATGTTGTCTATAGAGCGGCATCGCGAACCGTCTCTATAGACCTTGTGTTGTTCTAATGTCACTGTAACGTTTTTCTTTAAGTTTTGATGTGACAGATATACTCTTACATCCCAAGTTTAGCTGAAGGAATTTCTTGGAGATTTTATCTTTTCCAGTGATGTCACTTATTCTTATTTTACATGTTGTATATTTAGGAGTGATAAAGCTCTTTTGATGCCTCTGAATAGGCTGTTGTAATTCAGGACTGATATAGCTCCTGAGTGATGTAGCTCCTTCTCTGTTGATGTTGTAATTATGCATCTCCTTTGATGCCTATGAATAGGCTCTTGTAAGTTCAACTTTGCAATTTTATATTTTGAATATTAATATAACGGTAGGCCTATATAGAGCTATGGGTTTTTCCCTTGAGCCCCCAAGGGTATTTTCATCCATAGTAAGGGACTTTTATTTGAGCGGGGGTGTTAGCTATATATAGTCTTTCTATATATATAGTCTGTCTACATATAGCGCCCCAAGTCCCCTCTATATATTCCTATCATGTGTGCTCAGTTGACACACTTCTAGGGTTCCACTTCCGGTGTCTCATATCTCTCTTCTCTCCTCTCTTCCTCTTGTCTCTCGTCTTCCTCGCAGTTTCGAACAAATATGTTGTTTGATCAACCTATGGGTCCAAGATAATAGTGGTAGATGGGTCTCGGCCACTCTTTGCATTATCCATATCAATCATCGCCTTCCATATAACGTGTGGTCTGATAACATTCCCCACAAGCAACCAGGTCCGGTCTCGTTATCAAGAGTGACATCCAGATTAGGACCACAGTTGAAGAAGAGGTCCTCTTCATAAGCAAAATTAGCTAAGGAATCTGCAAATTGATTCCAATAATGTGGAATGAGCTGAAGAGATATGCTCTGAAATTCATCAAGTAGGGTTATAGCAGTTCGATGATACATACGAAGGATGGGATTCCAAAGTGTATATGTCCCATTAAGTTGATTTAAAATCAGCTGGGAATCCCCCTATACCAACAACCACCAAATGCCACCTGTCTTGGCAATATTCAGTCCCATAATCAAGGCTTTATACTCTACCATGTTGTTAGTGAATCCTACCCCAAGATAAACAACAAATTTCATTACAACCTTATGTCGGGGATCTTGGATAACTACTCCAACACTCCCTTTTTTATTAGGCCTCGGGGATGCTCCATCAAAGTATAACGTGTACGTCCATAATGGGTTTACATAGCCAGCCATCAAGAACTCCCCTATTCGTAATTATTATAGTCAAAATTCAACATATTGAGAGGATGAATTGATGGCTCCATCCCACCTTCTT
Organism: Lygodium microphyllum; assembly: GCF_053477565.2. NCBI lineage: Eukaryota > Viridiplantae > Streptophyta > Polypodiopsida > Schizaeales > Lygodiaceae > Lygodium > Lygodium microphyllum. The sequence goes on from NC_141145.1 coordinate 114,728,887, forward strand.
TATTAAACTCAATAGGGATGCTCGTCAAAATCTGCAGATAGTGAGCAGAAGACTTTGATCTCCCACATAAAGATACCGTCTTCTTGCTTAATCACTTTGTATCTCTTGCTCCACCAGATAAGCTTCCCCTGATGATATCTTTGCTTGAGATATGGGTGCTCTAGATAAGGGATTAACCATCCCATCAATTAGTTTCAGCTCTCCTGCAGGTCTCCAATCAACCCCAGCATAGACCTGCAATGCATTTGGCTCGTGAGAGGGGATTTTTGAGCTCGGGATGTGCCTAAAATTTTGGAAAAAATCTGAAATTTAGGGAAAAAATATTCAACATCGAAGGCGGCGACTCCAACTAGGACGATTTGAAGCACCAAGTGAAATACGACTCTTAAAAGGCGCCCTTGTTGATTTTTGATAATTTTTCAAACTACCGTGCGGGTTGTCAGGAGTTGCCATCCAATGCGGGATGTCAAGCCAGATGCCTAGAAATTTAGAGCACTCAAATCGGAGCCCGGACGGGGAAATGGCCAACAAATGGGCAAGATTTGAAAAGGTGGACTTATTTTTTGGCAAGTGGAAAGTGACCTTTGGGGGAGTTGGAGCATTTCATGCAACATGAGATGTGGGAAAAAATGTTGTGAGAGAAAGGAGGAGGGAGCGTGAGAAAATGGCACCGAAAAATATGCCCAATCTTGGGGGATGAAGATGGCAGCCTCAATACAACCCATCGAAGTGATCATGGGCCTTGATTCCCTCCTGTTTGCTGATCATTTCACTGCCCTTTGCTCCAGCAATGATGGCCTGGATGAAGAATTCTGATTTTAGTCTTTCTCTCTACTCCCTCTCTCTCCCTTAAGGGGCTATTCTTGTGTGCAAGAGGAAAATGAAGAATGGTAGAGGAAAGCTTGTCCGGATGAGACCGAATTGCTTTTGGATGAATGAAGACATGAAGATTGCTGATTTTGAAGATGCTGGACATTGAATCAGGGCTGACACGCAGTCCTGTACCAAAACCGAGATCCCGAGACACAAAGCCTAAGCGTTAATTCAATTTTTATGAAGAAAAAATTCAGTTTTTATGCTATTTGGTTGATGAAATATTGTTCCCATGGACTGAATATGCATCATGATGTTATTTTCTATGAGGTTGATCAGTTTATGCTCACAAAATCAGAAAATCAAAAGTGATATGGCTGAAATTAATGTTATAAAACCCATAAAACACGCGTTTAAGGGGTAAAATGGGGGTTTTTTGCAAAATAAAGGGAAAGTATGAGACATAACATCAATAAACCTGAAATTTTGCTGTCAAAGAACCTAAGGGCCACATCCCACAATCAATCTTAATTTCTAGTCATTTTTATTGAAAAAAATAGAGGAAAAATACCAAAAAATGGTGGAAAAATGGGTTTTAAATGGGGGAAAATTAGGAAACGGTACAATGAAAATTCCAGAAAATTACATAAGTGTTTGTGCAATGTATAATGAAGGTAGAGCACGAGGTTGGCCTCAATTTACCCTCGTTTCTATGTTTCTGTCCGTGTTTATCACTTTCTCTATAAAGAAATAGACATAAAACGACTCTTACACCTATCAACGAATGCAAAACATTAAATGGTAGGGTGAGAGGGGAGTTTGAGCGTTAAAGCATAATCTTAAATCTGATTTATGTGTTGCATCATGCCTATAGGCCATTGTTTTAAAATAAAGGGAAAGGCAGCATGAGCGTAAGGCTCGATGTATTGTTAGTGAATCCTACCCCGAGATAAGCAGCTAACTTCATCGTAACTCTACGTCGGGGATCTCGGATTACTACTCCAACACTCCCTTTTTTATTAGGGCCCCTGGATGCTCCGTCAAAATATAATGTATACGTCCACAATGGGTTTACACAGCCTGCCATCACGAACTCCTCTATTCGTAATTATGATAGTCAAAATTCAACATGTTGAGAGGGTGAACCGACGGCTCCATCCCACCTTCTTCATTGAACTCAACAGGGATACTTGTCAACAGTCGTAAGCAGTGATGGCAGAAGGCTTTGATCTCCCACACAAAAGTTTCGTCTTCTTGCTCAATTACTTTGTATCCTTTGCTCCACCAGATAAGTTTCCCTTGATGGTATCTCTGCTCCAGATATGGGTGCTCCAAATAAGGAATTAACTGCCCCATCAACCAGCTTTAAGCTCTTTTGCAGGTCTCAAATCATCCCCAGCATGGACCTCCAATGCATTTTCCTGTATTAGCATACTTAGAAATAATAAGGTTTAATCTTATTAAGATTAACCTTATTTTTAAACTCTACTCCCTGTAGATCAGCTAATAGAGCCGTAGACCTATTTTTTCCCAGCCTAACAATCTTGTAGGGGCCGTCCCATTTAGGTTCTAACTTTCCTAGAAACATCTCCCTACGCACATCGTAATATAGGACTAATTTCCATTTCTTAAAGGTATACTTCTTTGCTCTAAGGTCATGCAACTGCTTCATCCGACGTTTAGCTACCTCCTGGTGTAATAAGCTCTGTAATTTCAGTTCATCCAAGTGGGCTATGGTCGTGAAATGTTCAAAGAGGGAATCCTCATCTCCCAAAGTGTGGTTAATTGCAAACCGTATGGTTGGCAACTCAATCTCGAGGGGTAACACACACTCTTCCACATAAACTAATTTAAATGGAGTATGGCCAGTAGCTCGCTTGAACGTTGTATTGTATGCCCATACTGCCACATACAACTTCTTGTCCCAGTCCCGTTTCTTCTCAGAGACTATTTTAGACAAGATGCCCACAAGCTGCTTATTAGTACTTTTGACTTGTCCGTTTGCTTGCCGATTATAGGGGGTCATTTTATTATGCTTGATTTGCCAAGCTTCTATCAAGCTTTTGATCACTTTGTTCAAAAAATGGGTTCCACGGTCCGACACTAATTCCTTCAGTGGACCGAAATGGCAAATAATCTGCTCTAAAAGGAAACTTGCAATATCTTTTGCATTGTCCTGCCTCGTCGCCCACGCTTCTGACCATTTTGTAAAATAATCAATGTATCTCTTCTGGGTAGTAGACGACGGGGTGATAGGACCCACAAAGTCAATGCCCCACTTCTCAAATGGAAGGACAGCCATGATAGGCGTAAGTGGACATTTCCTATACTCTCGGTTGTCATGTCTTTGACAGGTATCACATCTCTTAACATACTCAAAGGAATCTTGGAAGATGGACGGCCACCAATATCCAGCTCTTAACGCTTTCTGCGTCGTCAACCGTCCCGTAAAGTGCCCTCCACATGCAGAGTCATGGCACTCTTCTAAGATAAAAGGAACCTTGTCAGGCATCACACATCGGTGATAGATATCATCAACTCCCTGCCGATATAGTGTCCCTGCTATCAAGGAAAACTTCAAAGCCTGTTGTTTGATTTTTCTCTTTTCTGACTTTGATAGACCAGCTCCCATCTCTCCTATTTATAGATAATGCGTGATAGCAGCATACCAAGATGGGATAGAAGCTGTATCAATTTTAAACATTTCTTCAATATCACTTCCTTTAGCCAAAATCTCTTTCGGCTCCCCGAAATCCACAAGGAATTCCACAATACCCTGCAACCTTGGTGGCTTACTCTTAATCTCATAATCAAACTCCTGCAAAGTGATTAACCACTTTGCCAAATGATCAGGCCGTTGTAGCTTGTTCATAAGCAATCTAAGCCCTTCCGTCTTCGTATGGAAAACTACCTTCTCATAGAGGATGTAGTGCCTGAATTCCTTAGTCCCAAAGACCATCGCAAGACACAACTTCTCCATGTAGGTATAGTTAATCTCTGAAATGCCCAATTTCCGACTAGAAAAGGCTATTGTATGATACCACTTGTCCTCCCAGATTTGGGCTAAACAGTAACTGATACTATGCATGGTGGCTCTGCTGAAAATATATAGAACACCTCGCCTCTTTTAGGTGCTTTTAAAACGGGCGCTTTTACTAGCTCCTGTTTCACATCCTCGAAAGCTACCTTACAAGGGTCGCTCCATTCAAATAGACAGCTAAAGGATAATAAGTTCGTTAATGGCAACGTCCTTTCTGCCAAGGCATTTATAAACCTTCGATAGTACCCTATCGACGACAGAAAGCTATGAATCTCTTTCAGAGTGCGTGGTGGACTCATAGCAACTATGACCTTGATCTTTTCAGGGTCAGTTGCGATCCCTACTGAACTGACCACATGGCCTAGCAATAGCCCATAAGGTACACCAAAGACACACTTCCGTGGGTTAAGAGCGATACAAAATTGTCTGCAGCGCTCAAAGCACTTTCTTAAAATAATCAACATCCTTTCCCTTACAGTGGCTGCCCCCAGGTCATCGATAAACACTTTCAACTCATCTAGGGAGATGTCACCAAAGGTCTTGTCTATTGTTTGTTGCCATGATCCAGGTGCATTGCACAAACCAAAGGCCATCACATGGTACGCAAAAGTACCAAAGACAGTAATAAAAGTTGTTTTCAACTTGTCCTCTTCTGCAATTGCCATCTAGTTGTATCCTACAAAGTAATCCATGAACGAATATATTTCCCTACCTGCTAATTCATCCAAAATCTGGTCAATAAATGGCAATGGGTAGTAATCCTTAACCATCTGCTTATTCAGCTCTCTAAAATCTACACACAGTCGGATCTAGTTATTTTTCTTCTTGAATCAAGGACACATAGTCCTCCCTTTCTGCTGAACTGAGCATGGAACCTAATTTAATTGGCCGCAAATCATTCAGTGTGCCAAGGTCCAACTCAATCACATCTGCGTCTCTTATCCTATCTTGCGGCTCTATCGGCTCGTTTAGAGTTATCTGATAGATATCCTCCGTAGTGGACCCCTCTCTAGATTCATCGCTAGACGATGTCTCACCTCTAGATGGATCTTCTGCTGTTTCTAATTCAGTAGAAGATAAAGGAGCTCTCTCACTCTAAGAAGACTCAAGGTAAGCATCGACTATTACTCGATTAGCACCTCTACCTAGAACCACTCGACCGGCGGGTATATCGACTTGACAGTTTGTTTGTAAGATCCAAGGCCTACCTAGCAAAACTCGATAGCTAGGACATCCCGCAAATCTTATCACCCTAAAGTCCAAAAAGCATTCCACACTTGCCACTGTAACATGGACCTTAGTAACGCAACCTTCTGGTTGTCTTAGACTATCATCAGCCATTATAAGAAGGGTGGAGCTATCCTTTTGGATGCCTAGACCCAACCTCTCCATCAACTCTAAACTCATGATATTGACAGAGGATCCAGTGTCTACAATAGCATGTTCCACCAATATTCCATCCACATAAGCTAGAACCCTAGGACAATTCTTTTTGGTGTGGTCAAACCAATCTTCCCCTACTCGTGCTATGCCCAAACGTTCTACAATATACCCAATACGCAGGATCTTCTTAAATTCCTTGCGTACTCCTGGATATAATTTGATCAACTGTAAGAGGTTCACATCTGGTTTGACTTCACAAAGAGAACTTGCTAAATCAAAGTCATGATAAGTAGCCAAAGCTCTCTTTTCTCGCCAAACCATCCTCTCTTTTGGTCTTTGAACCGGTTTTAGTGCTTCTTTCTTGGCTCTTGCCTTCTTTCTTGGCACTTCCTCATCCTTTTTAGGGTTGAATTTCTTGTCAACGGGCCTTAGCGGTCCACCTTCCATACTAGGATTCTGGACTTGCGTCCCCTTATCCCCTTGTTTAGGGTTTCCCTCAACCGGTTTTGCATTATCTTTGTTAACCTCTTTAGCCTTTTGGCCTCTTGTCACGGCTCTTAAGTTAGAGGTTTCAGCATCATTGACTCTTACAGCCTCAATAAGGCTGACTCCATTGCCTTGTGGCAACTCTTCTACAGTGGTCTTTCCCCTCTGCAATATTTGTCTTAGTGCATCATTCTACTATAAGTTATTTCCTTGCACTCTATGGTTCACTGGGCCTGGCTGCTTACTCCCTTGTTGGAAGACACTAATCTTACTCCAACAGGTAGCAGCTAAATGGCCTGACTTCCCACAAATATCACATTTAACATTTGGACAGTTTCTAGGGAAATGTTGTCCAGCACACCACTTACAGCTGAATCTTGAGGGTCCACCCTCTTCAGGACATCGACTTCCTATCAGATTCTGCTGCTTCTTCAAGAAATTAACGTCGACAGCTATTTGTCGATATTGTTCGGAAATCATATCGGTATAATGCTTCATCATATCCTTAACTTCGCCAAGGATATTAGATGCACTCGATTCATAGCCTCGATCGTCGACCCATCATTCCATAGGCCTAACAATCTGATTTGGCATTGGTTGTTGACCCACAGGAACAACATTAGGATTCGAACCTTGGCCTCCAACGTTTGGTGGAGCCAACTGACTTGCCATAGGCATAGTCACACTGGGAGGAGCTGGCAGCAAAGGTACATTCTGAACCATGCTTCCTCTCCCTTTAGGGTTAGTCATAGGCATTCCTTGACTTCCATTCATCAATGGTAGATTGCCTCCAAGTACTAAACCCGATTTAACATTTATTCGAGAGGAGTAGGCCATTTGTAATCGTGCTTCTACTCCTTCTGCCCGCGTAATAGCGGTGTCTATATCGGCCAAAGCCACACTGCTCAATTGTACTTGAATAGTAAAATCCAATCCATGCAAGAAGTATTGCAATTGGGCAGCTAGCGGAATGGGAATGTAAGTTTGTAACTTACAAAACACTTCCTTAAGCTTCTTGGCATATGCTTTCACATTCTCATGAGGGTCTTGGCGTGTTACATTCAAGACACGCAACCAATATTGGCCACCTCTTTCAGGGGCATATTCTCCTCGGAAAGCTGCATAAAATTGATCAATTGTGGTTATGGTTCCAGACTCTATGCTGTGATACCATACCGTAGCCCTTCCTTTTAATGTCATATTAAAGAACATCATGAGATGTCCCTCATCTTGGATGCGATAATTGAACATCAATCTTTGGAACACAAATGTGAAATTCCACATCCTCTTTAGCTAACCCATTAAAAATGGGCAGGGAAACTCCTAAAGCTAGAAAATTTGGCGTCCCTGCAGGATTTGCAATAGGTTGTGCCATGGCGACATTCGGATTAGCAATGCGAGTTTGAACTGACGAAATCACACCCCCACTTGAAGTGGGTAGACTTGGTGGAAGAGAGGAAGAACTTGTGCTTCCTCCTGCACCTAGCGGACTATGTGGAGCAGTTGGGTCATTATAACCACTGCCTCTTATACGTACTGGGCTACTCCTTTGAGGAGAATAACGACTTACGATCTCTAACCGCCGCCTAGCCCTCTCAGCACATTCTGCTTTTTGGATTTCGGCTTGACGGTCCTTGTCAGAGGACATAAACCAACTTTCTTTTGGTCCCTAGAAACCCTAGATTTGAGAACCACCACTTATAGGCAGCTCCCGATAGACGCACCACTGATGGGACCTGAAATGGGTCGGCACTGTCTATAGCATTAGTCGGGCCTCATGCTCATGACACACAAACACCCTCACGGCCTCGTGGACCAGGAGCGTCAATCTAATGCTAAAGGACAAATTACCCTAAAGCTTAATCTATGCGTTTATAGTTTATAGTCCAATGTTTCTCTTACACTCCTCAGAGGGAGAACCCTTACACATTGGCAATGCCACGATCACACACATATGGAGGCAACCTCACGGTAGAAACACTGCAGCCCCATTGCAGCTCTCCTACATCACAGGGATTGGCTCCTTGATGTGCTGCTAAACATATAACACAAATGAACACAAACTCCTCTCTTTTATATTTCTCGTATTTCTAGGAGATATACCATGATTCCTCATTTAACAGTCCCTTAGGAAACCGACTCTCTATCCTACGGCAAGGGATAACCTCACACTCTCAATCGTGGGTCAAAGTCCTAAAAAAACAATTGCTATGCAGTCTAGGAGATTTTCCTTTGATACCATGAACCATGCATAGTGCATAATGTGAATGGTTTAGTGCACAAGCGAGGGATTTACGGCCAGAGCCCCCCTGGCACCCAAGCGTCCTCCTGCTCCAAGTAGTGCTCAACAGAGAGACCTCTCACGGCGGGTTCGGTCCACGTTCCCGGCACGGTCAACAACCCCGTTGGTTAGGGTCAGGCAGGCAGTTAGGGGTAACTGAAGCTGCCTCTCCCTTCAGGCCTTCAACCTGAAGTATAGATATTCATTTAATTTGTAATTTATAAATCAAACAGTGCTCTAAAATCTCTAGCAAGCACAAACATTTCCATTAATTAATCTTGCTGTTGGCAAACTGCTAAGGAAGGAATCTTTCCTTTTGAATGCATCTAGCACTCGTTCCGGGGTACCTTGCAACTTGGCAATATCCTTTATATTCTGGGTTAGGGCGTACCCTATTAACCCAACTTGGTCAACCCTAAAGTTCATTGGATACTTTAGTTTCCAGTTTTTAACCTTTCGTACTTAGAAGGATATCAAAGAATACATCCTTTTGCAAGATAACTTGCGTAAGGATCGGCCATCCTTGTTGAGGGTATTTAACCTTTCTTCTTGTGAATCAATCACAAGACCATATGACTTCATACTTGTTGCGCAAGTCTTGCATCGTAATATGCGATGAAACAATCCGTTTCATTTTCTTTAAGCTGACGTTTGTCAGACCTAGGGTCTCCTTTTATTATTTTCTTTAAGAACCTCAGGGACAAACCCTAGTTCTTTTACGTTTACGATTTATTGACCCTACAATCAGGGAAGGTGGGCAAGTATTTAAGGTATAAATGTTTCCTGGATTTTAAATCATTCCCAATGCATATTTTGCAGCATAGGTATTTCTAAGTTTATATTAATTCGGTTAACTTTTAGAATGTAATATCGAGATCACCTTGGCACGATTTGTTATCTAAGTGACAATTGATTTTTTCAATCCTAAACTTTATTGCTTTGAGGTTAGGTAAATTAAATTAATCTTCCTTTTTCCTTGCGAACAAAACTCATGCCAAATAAACAATCTTTCCCTTGCTAAGATATGCAGTTAGCAATGATAACTTCCTAGAGTTTAAGCAACGTAAGAAATCTTTCATGAATTTCACCTTCTATGATGATTCGTTGTAAAAAGAATAGGGGTTAATGGTGCAAGATGCAGTTTTTATACCTTCAAGATTTAACCGAAATATACTACTTTAGTGGGTAAATAATCTTGCTCATAATTCGTTTCAGTGCATAACGCTATTTGAAGGAAAACTATGTTTATACTTTATCCATTTTGCATGTTCAATTAAACTAAATTCCTTCATCGTAAATAACTAGGACAAAATATATCTTATCCCTAACAATTCATCCTGCATAATTGAATTAAAACCGATATAAAATTAAGAAGGAAAAACCTGGTTTTGGGGTGAGATATCCACATGGATACCGGGAGATGACCCTCCCACAGCTACTCCTTGGACTTTCTTAGGCGGAATCGCAGTTGTAATCCTTCGAATGTGAAAACAGCTTTACACTCCTTTTCGAAATTCATGGTCGCTTCAATATTCTTCTTCTCTCTTTCGAGTCAAAGAATCGTTAAGGGATTAACCACGAGAAAGGGGTAACAAGACCTTTAAGGTCTTAGCTTCTTCGGAGAGGGAAAGGTTTACAAAGCCTAAAAGAAAAGGCCCTATAGGGATTTATACGCGGTGAAAAGGGTGTGTGTGAGTGTGGTTTCAAAAAACATATGAAGGGGCCTTGGGAGATCTTTGGGCTTGGGAGTAAAAGGTATAGGAAGGGGGATTCTTGGAGATGTTTTAGGACATGGAGTAGTAAAGGCTTAGGGATTTAAACCCGAGGTGAAAGGGGAAAGGTGAAGGGTGAAGGCTTATAGCACGGGGGAGGGAAAAGGGTGTATAAGAAAAAAGGGGACACGAGGGGGGTGAAACACGGGGTTTCAAAAAAACACAAGAAGGGGGCTTATAAATTTAAGCACGAGGGGGGGGGGGGAAGGTAATAAGTCTTTTTAAGCCTTAGTTCTTTTTTTTTGGGGGGGTGCATCCATGGGAAGGGGGCTTAACGATTTAAAACCGGGGGGGGTGTAAGGCCACATGAGGGGGGGCCTAGGAAGCCCACCCTTGGAAGCTTCCAAGGAGCTTCCAAGAGCTTCTGGACAGAGCCCACGTGGAAGAAGAATGAGGGCGACTTCGTGGTGATCTCGCGGCAGCGAGGGCGATTTCTCCCTGGGTCACGGTGTCCAATTGGCAGCGCCTCGACAGCTTTTATGGCAGCAACCTCAGCCGTCCTCGCAACCTCCACTAATTTTCTTTGCTTTCTCCTCTCTCTCAGATGTTGATAGAATGGCGACTCTCCTATCCTCCCAATCTCCTACCATTTCCAGCCCTCTTCCTCTCCGTCCTGGAGTTTTTTGACAGCCCCGATTTAAATAGGGGGGTAGGATTCTCCCTTCCCCACGCGTCGATGTGCATGGGTCTCCTTGCTCCTACAAGCTCCATCAAGGAGCTTAATCGCTCCTTCTATTCCCCTCCCCCTCCAGCTCGACAGTCGGCTGGGGAAATAAGGGGAATAACAACAAAAAATTTTGTCCTTTATCCAATTCAAAGAATATTATCCCTATGACCCCTTCCCAAGAGGGAATTCATATGCGGAATGGGTATTTATATTTCAAAGTTGTTACATGAAATTCATGAAATTCCTAAAATTTGACTTGTGAAGCTCTATCACCAAGAACTCACAATGGTATACCCTATTTCTTCTTAGCATGTTTTCAAAAGTACCTATCTTTAAAAAAAAAACCATAGGTTTTTCTATCGATCTTCTTAAACTCCTCATTTGATCACTCTTCTCTCTTTGTTAATGTGCTAAGATATTGACTAATTCTCACAAACACTCTCTTGCATATGTATCTTCTAGAAACACTTCTACACTATAACGTGTCCACTAGTATCATCCAGGACACGTCTTAGCAGTCCATCGGAAAGGATGTCTAGAAAGCTCTGCCCGGCACTCCCATGGAATGTTACGAGGTTTGCGATCTAGGGCTTTCCACGTCTGCCACGTAGCGAAAGTATTCCAGCCGTTCCCACTTAGGATCGACTTGAATTAGGGTTTTCCTGATTGGTCATTTTCTAACAGCCAATAGCGTCAGACCGAAGCGAACTACTTTACGCAGAAACACGAGGTTCGAAGCGGATTCACTCTGCACTTGGTTCAAGGAGAATGGGAAAGGAGAGGGATGCAAAGCTCAACCTCTCTACCATAGTCCCATTCCGTTCCCTTAAAACAGCGTAAATCGGGTTAAATCATAACTCTAGGTCAACGCTTTTGTTGTTCGTGTCCTTTGACGATCATCCTACTGTTCCTCGTGATTTGAGAAAAGTTCCCGACCAACCGGGACCACCCATACGTAGGACAGACCTATGGCCCATCCTCCGCACTTTCCTCGGGTTGTTTTAGTTATTTAATTATCTAACACATTAGTTGCACATGTAACAACCAGCTTCTTTAATTAACCCATTAGGCACTGGTTCCTTCACGTAATCTTATCACTTGACATAGAAAAACAATATCAGACAAGTTCCTTATTAACAGGTCATCATATTTATCTTTGAAATACAAGAGTCCCGCCCGTAGGCTTATCCACAATCCGTCCGAAGGCTATCCAGCAATCCACAAGGATCACTATTCCAAGTTTCCGCCCATAGACTAGTATGCGGGCCTCGAGATCCAACCCCGAGTCACGTTAGCCTCTTGTGCAGGACCCAGAAGGCGAGGGATTTACTGCCAGAGCCCCCCTGGCACCCAAGCGTCCTTCTGCTCCAAGTAGCGCTCAACGGAGAGTTCTCTCGCAGCGGGTTTGGTCCACCTTCCCGGTGCGGTCAACAACCCCCTTGGTTAGGGTCAGGCAGGCAGTCAGGGGTAACTGAAGCTGCCCCTCCCTTCATGCCTTCAACCTGATGTATAGATATTCATTTATCTTTTAATTCATTGGTCAAACAAATCCAAACAATGCTCCAAAATTTGTAGCAAGCACAAACGTTTCCATTGATCATCATCATTTTTATTGGCAAACTACTAAGGAATGAGTCCTTCCTTTCGAATGCATCCAGCACTCGATCCGGGATGACTTGCAACTTGGCAAGATCCCCTGTATCGTGGGATTGGGCGTACCTTATTAACCCAACTTGGTCAAACCTTGAGTTCATTGGTTACCTCAGTCAATCGGCTGGTCTTTAGTTTTTAAACAATCTTCCTTACTCAAGGATACTAAAGTATTCATCCTTTTGCAAGATAACTTGCGTAAGGATCTGCCAACCCCATTGCAAGACTTTGGTCATTCTCTTGTGATCCAATCACAAGATCATATGACTCCGCATTTGCTACGCAAGCGTCGCATAGAACTATGAGACAATGGAGTCACGAAACAATCTGTTTCAGATTCTTTAAGCTGACGTCGTTAGACCTAGGGTTTCCAAGCTTCATCTTTGTAAGATTCTCAGGGACAAACCATAGTTCCTTTTATGATTACAATTCACTGTCCCTACATTCGGGGAATGTGGGCAAGTATTTAAGGTATAGGCGTTTCTTGGAATTTAACTCTAGAAGATAATTTCGAGATTACTTCCACATGATTTGTTATCTATGTGTAAATTGATTTTTCAATCCTAAACTTTATCTATTTGAGGTTAGGTGAATTCCAAATAATCTTTCTACACTTTGCGAACAAAATTCATGCTAAACAAGCAACCTTTTACTTGATAATTTATGATGTTGATAAATGATATTTTCCTAGAGTTTATACATTGTAAGAATCATTTCATGCTTGCACCTTCCATTATGATTCATTGTAAAGAGGATATGGATTAATAATACGAGATGCAGTTTATACTTCTAGGTTTAATCGAAGTATACTATTTCAATGGATAATAATCTAGCTTATAATTCATTTCAATGCATAAAGCTATTTGCTAGGAATGTGTTTACACTTTCTTTAATTTGCATGTTTCATTAAAAGTATTGATGACTAAGTTCCTTTGACGTGAACAACTAGGACGAAAATACATCTATTTCTAACAATTAACCTTGCAAGATTGAATTACAACAATATCGAATAATAATTTAGAAAGGAAAACCAGGGTTTTGGGTGAGATATCCACGTGGATGCCCGGAGATGACCCTCCCGCAGCTACGCCTTGGACTTTCTTAGGAGGCATCGCAATTGTAGTCCTTCGGACGTGGAAGCAGCTCTACACTCCTTTTCGAAATTCCACCGTCACTCCCTTGCACTTCAATACTCTTCTTTTTTTTTTCGAGTAGGAGAAAAACCAAAGTCCCAAGGGTAGTTTGAAAAGGGCAAGGAACGGCTAAGGGGTTTAACCACGAGGAGGGGGGTAGTAAGACCTTTTCAAAGCCTTAGTACTTTTGGGGGGAAAAGGGTCTTGTAAAGCCCAAAAAAAAAGGGTTATAGGTGGTTAAAGCATGGGGGGGGCGGGGGGAGGGGAGTTTTTGAAAGGGTTTAAGCATGGGGAGTGAAAGGGCTTAAGGTTTAAACTCGGGGGGGGAGGGGGGGGGGGGTAATCATAAGGTTTCTGGAAGGCACAACAAGGGATTGAAAGGGCCTTAAGAGGATTAAAACCTGGGGGGGTTGAAAGGAAAGGGTTACAAGCCCATAAGAAAGGGGCTTAAGGGGAGTTTAAAACCCGGGGGCAGGGGGGGTGTGTGGTTTCAAAATGCATAAAAAAGGGGGCCTTGGAAAATTTTGGGACACGGGGGTGAAAGGGGGCTTAAGGGGCCCTTAGAAGCTTCCCCCCCAGGAAGCTTCTAAAGCTTCCACGTGGAAGGGGGGGTTGTGTTAAGGGTATATGGTCGACAGTGGAAGACGGCAGCGGCTCCTCCCTGGGCACTCGGAACATGGCAGCCGAATGGCAGCCTCCCCCCCTTTTTTTCGACTTCAGCTCCTCCATCAGGCATCGAGGCAGCCCACTCTCATCCTCCTCCTTCTCACGGCAGAGGTACTACATGATGATGTGGTGGCAGCATCGTCCTCTCCATCTCTGGCCTTCCCTCCTCTTCAGCCGTGCACCCCCCCAATTATATAGGGGAGGGGATAAGATCCTCCCCCCTCATACGTGTCGACGACATGCATCTCCCACACCTGAGAGCTCCCACCGAGGTGCTTCTGCGACCTTTCTATTCCCCTCCCCTTCCAGCACAACAGCCGGTTGGGGAGGGGAATAATAAAAATTTGCATTATCCGTAGGCATTTATCAAAATTATCCATTACCTGAAAGGGTTAGTTCATGCAAAGAGAAATTTAGAACTTTACATTCTCTCCCCCTTAGAGGAACCGAGATGTCCTCATCTCGAGATAAACTGGGGATATTGATGGTTGAGAGTGCCTTCATTTATCCAAGTGGCATCCTCTTCGAGATAATCTTTCCACCGGACGAGGCATTCTCTCAGGGTTCTGGATCTTAATTGTCTCTCCCTAACATCTAAGATCCTATCAGGCCTTAGTTCAAGGACTCCTTGACTAGGCATTACAACTTGTTGGTCATAAAGTACATGGTTAGGATTAGGTACATACTTTTTCAATAGGCTAATATGGAATACATTATGAACTTTTAGGTTCTCAGGGAGTTGCAGTTTATAAGCATTAGGTCCTAGGCATTTGAGGATCTTGTATGACCCACAATACCTTGGACTTAGCTTCTTGCAATCTCCTAAGGATAGAGAACTCTTTTTAGGGTGTACGCGAATGAAGACCATGTCTCCTTCTTCGAAGACTCTTTCTTGACGCTTCAAATCCGCGTATGCCTTCTTTCTATCCTTGGCCGCTTGTATATCCTGTCTTATTGACTTTATTTGGTCATCCATCTCTTCCAACATTTGCCTTGAAGCTTCAACCCTTAGGGTTGGATCAGAAAAGTTTAGGGGACTTCTGCAGTCATGACCATATAATGCTTGGAAAGGGGTCATCTGAATGCTTTGCTGGTAAGAAGCATTATAGGCGAATTCAATCAAAGGCAAGTATTGAATCCACCTCTTTGGCTCTCGACAGTAGTATGCCCTAAGCATATCCTCAATGACTTGATTTACTCGCTCTTTCTGGCCATCCGTTTGGGGATGGTAAGCGGTGCTAAAACAAAGTTGAGTCCCAATAGCATCAAAGATAGCTCTCCAGAAGTGTGACGTGAAGAGAGAATCACAATCACTAATGATTCTTCTGGGTAACCCATGTAGCTTGAATATTACCTTGACAAACAATCTTGCAATGTCTGAGGCTTTATAGTTTGTCTTTACTAGAATAAGGTGTGCAACCTTAGTAAGCATGTCAACCACAACCAAGATGGAGTTGTATCCTCCTTGAACTTGGGGTAGGCCTACAACAAAATCCATGCTGATGAATTCCCATTTCATTTGGGGAATGTCAGGCGGTTGCAGTTTCTCTGGCATCATGACATGTTCAGCTTTGTTACATTGACAAGACAAACACTCGGTGACATATTTGAGAATGTCACCTTTGAGCCTCTCCCAATGGTAGCTCTTCCTAACTGCATTAGGAGTCTTAGAATAGCCAGGATGTCCTGCAAAAGGGGAATCATGACCTTCCCACAATATCTTCTGCTTAAGTGACTGGCTTGCTCGTATACACAGCCTTGTTCTATAGTAGACAAGTCCACTATTGATAGAAAATTCATGATACTTAGCCTGCAACTTTTGATTCTAATCCTTGATAGAGATCTCCCTTAGCATTGTTTGGTAGGTTGGATCATGGCATGCTTCCTCTCTAGCTAACTCAAGTATAGGGTTGTTTGGCATAGATACTTTTGTAGCTAGAGATCTAGCTGTTGATGGATTCTGCAGGATTAGAGAATTAAGGAATGCCTTGCGACTGAGTGCATCGGTAACTACATTCTCTTTTCTTGGTCAGTACTTGATTTCAAAGTCATACTCCTCCAACACTTCAATCCACCGACGTTGCCTCATGTTGAGCTCATTCTGGGTAAAGATCCATTTGAGACTCTTATGATCACTTACTAGAGTAAACTTGTTACCCAACAGGTAGTGTCTCCAAAGCTTTAGAGCATGGATGACAGCTAACAATTCCAAATCATGCGTAGCATAATTCTTTTCATGACTCTTTAATTTCCTTGAAGAGTATGCTACTGGATGACCTTCCTGCATAAGTACACATCCCAAGGCAAGAATGCTAGCATCAGTTACTATCTCAAACTCCTTGTTGAGGTTTGGAAGTTTTAGAATAGGTGCTGATACCAAACTTTGCTTCAATCTATCGAAGCTATTTTGTTCGGGAGTTGACCATGCAATGGAAGTTTGCTTCTTTAGTAAGTCCGTCAGAGGTGATGCAATCAAAGCATAGTTTTTGAGGAAGACCCTATACCATCCTGTCAATCCAAGAAAGCTGCGTATCTCTTTGATGGATGATGGTATTGGCCACTCAAGCACAACTCTGACCTTGGTTGGGTCTACTGAGATTCCTTCTGCTGATACTATGAATCCCAGATATTCAATCTGACGCTTGAAGAATACACACTTCTTCATTTTAGCATACAGCTTATGTGACCTCATTGTCTCAAGGACAATCCAAAGTTGGGGTTCATGATCTTTTTCCTGTTTAGAATAGACTAAAGTGTCGTCGAAGAAGACAAGTACGAAATCATCAAGATATGGCCTAAAGATATCCTGCATTAACCTATTGAAGGTGGCAGGTGCATTCGTAAGCCCGAATGACATAACTAGGAACTCAAAGTGCCCATATCTTGTATTGAAGGCCGTCTTTGGGATATCTTCTTCCTTGATCCTTATCTGATAGTAACCTGACCTGAGATCAATCTTGGAGAAGATCTTCGCATCCTGAAGACGATCAAGAAACTCATCTATTCTAGGAATAGGGTACTTGTTCTTGACTGTTGATTGATTCAACCCTCGGTAATCAATACATAGTCGAAGTGTCCCATCTTTCTTTTTCTAGAATAGCACTGGAGCTCCCCACGGTGAACTACTAGGCTGGATGTAGCCCTGATCTAGTAGTTACTTGAGTTGTTCCTTCAGCTCAATTGCTTCTGGTATGGACATTCTATAAGGTCTCTTTGCAATTGGTGCAGCTCGTGGTACTAACTTAATCTCATGATCCACTTCTCTTTGAGGCGGGAGTTCAGTAAACTCTTCAGGGAATACGTCCATGTATTCCTTTAGCCAAGGAGGTCCTTCATTAGACTCTTGCTTCTGATCTAACTTGTTGAGCTTGATCAAGTAAACAGGTAATCCTTTTCTGACTCCTTTTATGATCCGAGATACTTTGGCCAATTGGATTCTCGGCACTCCAGCCTCACCTTGAGTTGTGACTAATTCCCTTTCAGAGTTTCGAAAGGAAACTTGACCCTTTCTACAGTGAATGTGGGCATCATTAGGCTTAAGCCAATCCATTCCGAGTAGACACTCATGGATTCCTAAATTCATGAATCTGAATTTGACCGACGTCTTCTTTCCTCCCAGAAAGAATTCCACCTTAGCAGTTTTCCTGGTACAAGTAACCTCACGACCATTTGCCAATTCCACAAGCAGGGTAGTTGCTTCTACTGTGGCTATTCCTAATCTTTTTGCACATGTTGGTGAGATGAAGGAATGTGTACTTCCACAATCAATCAAGGTCTTGAAACTTTTACCTTGATAGTCCGACGGTGTCTGAATCACCGAGATTTGGCGATTCGGCCCTTTCTTATGTAGAGCGGCATGGACTGTCGCCCTTTCAAACTCTGCTTCCATGGTCGGATCTTCTTCTTCTTCTTCTTCGCACATTTGCCTATTGGCAATGTAGGCGGTTCTTCCTCTTCCTTGGGTAGCGGCTCCTTGACCACGACCTGTTCCTTGGAAAGGCGCTTGGCGATGTCCTCCACCAAGCTTGGGGCATTGCCTTTTGAAGTGACCGAGTTCGTTGCAGTGGAAACAATGGAGGTTTCGGCCATTGCTTTGAGTAGGAACAAAGTTGTTGACATTGCTCGTCCTTGCTTTCTTTCTTTGTCCCTGATTATGACCTTGAACTCTCTTCATTTGAGGTCTGAGTGCTCCTCTGTTCGGGTCATTATAAGACCAAGTTTTATTACCCCTTGGTCTAGCCTGCACCTCCTAAATTATAGGCGCCGCTCGAATGAGTGTGTCCTGAAGATCTGATGGACACATAGATTTGAGATGAGTATTGACTGGTGGATTTAAACCAGCACAAAATTTGGACACCTGCTGTGTCATGTCCATTTGCGGTGCATACTTAAGAAGTGAGACAAATTTAGAGTAGTATGCATCAAGCGTGAGCTCCAGCTGTTTTAGTTCGTAGAACTCATTCATTTTTTGTGTGCGATAAGTAGGTGGTAAATATCTTCCCTGCACAGCTTTCTTCAGCTTCTCCCAGGTAACGAATCCCTCTGTGATCCCTTAATCCCTGCACCATTGCTTCCACCAAAGCCTGGCTTCACCGGTGAGCTTTAGCTTGGCGAGCATAGCCTGATTGGCAAGTGCAGTACCGGCTGCTTCGAAGTAATCCTCCATGGATTCAATCCAAATTTCAACATCAACTTGGACGAATTTGCCTCTCCCGTCAAACTCAGGTGGCTTAATCTGCTTGAGAAGGAACTTCTTCTCCTGGATCACAGCAGTACTTGATGTAGGAGGCGAATTAGGAACCTGTACCTGGGGTTGTGCCTGGATAAAGGTTTCTTAATGTTATTATACAATAATTGTCATTGATTTATATTACATCTTTAATTCATCTATCACGTAAACAATACAGCTACTTAACTTTTTATCAACTCTTATTCACAATTTAGACATTGATAAAAAGAAGTCTTTATTTGTATTTATATGGACATAGCCCTTTTGAATACGACATTTCTTGCGATGGTAAGCCAACTGTTACATTTAGTTTGGGGAGAACAACACTGCATTACATTTATCTACAGGAACTGTATAATAGTAAGGTTTCGGGTTACGGATCTTCAGGAATCGGTAAGTCATTGGAAGTTCAGGATATCCTTTCTGTTGGAATCCATACTTCTCATTGCGGCCCAACACTTTAACCCTGTCTCGGTGGGGATTATACAAGTTACTTCCTCATATACATATGAGTTCATCTCAACCCTCCGACCTCGAATATGTAAAGTTGAGTTTACGTGAGCTTCTACAAAAATGAACAGCTTCACGACTTTCAGGTCTTCCAACCACTTGATCCTCTTTAGGTTGGTTTGTAAATAAGCAAACCGGTGGGCGACTATATAGTAGATTCCTGAAGCACCCATCCATCTTTGTTCCATGTAAAAAGGTGATGGATTATAGATCTGCTCCAGGATGTTCATCATCCCAGCCCTTTGTCTATAAAGCGGAGAATGCATTGCAGTCATAAACATGACTCGAAATACCAAGAACTTGTTCCACGCTTCGTAATTCTGCAAGATAGCATTGAAGGTAAAGAAATGTTTGGATAGCAACATTTGCTTTACTTCATCTTATTAAGATTTCATAAAAACAATTCCGTTGTTGGTTGCCAACTGTAACGTGTCCACTAGTATCATCCAAGACACATCTTAGCAGTCCATTGGAAAGGATGTCTAGAAAGCTCCCCCCGGCACTCCCATGGAATGTTACGGGGTTTGCGATCTAGGGCTTTCCGCGTCTACCACGTAGCAGAAGTATTCCGGCCGTTCCCACTTAGGATTGACCTGAATTAGGGTTTTCCTGATTGGTCATTTCCTAACAGCCACTAGTGTCAGACCCAAGCAAACTACTTTACGCAGAAACGTCAAGTCCGAAGCGGATTCACTCTACACTTGGTTCAAGGAGAATGGGAAACGAGAGGGATACAAAGCTCAACCTCTCTACCATAAGGCATAGTCCCATTCTGTTCCCCTAGAACAGCGTAAATCGGGTTAAATCATAACTCTAGGTCAACGCTTTTGTTGTTCTTGTCCTTTGACGATCATCCTGTTGTTCCTCATCATTTGAGAAAAGTTCCCAACCAACTGGGACCACCCATCCGTAGGACGGACCTATGGCCCATCCTCCGCACTTTCCTCGGGTTGTTTTAGTTATTTAATTATCTAACACATTAGTTGGACATGTAACAACCAGCTTCTTTAATTAACCCGTTAGGCACTGGTTCCTTCACGTAATCTTATCACTTGACATAGAAAAACAATATCAGACAAGTTCCTTATTAATAGGTCATCATATTTATCTTTGAAATACAAAGAGTCCTGCCCGTAGGCTTATCCACAATCCGCCCGAAGGGCCTGAAGGCTATCCAGCAATCCACAAGGATCACTATTCCAAGTTTCCGCCCGTAGACTAGTATGCGAGCCTCGAGATCCAATCTCGAGTCACGTTAGCCTCTTGTGTAGGACCCGGAAGGCGAGGGATTTACGGCTAGAGCCCCCTGGCACCCAAGCGTCCTCATGCTCCAAGTAGCGCTCAACGGAGAGACTCTCGCGGCGGGTTTGGTCCACCTTCTCGGCGCGGTCAACAACCCCCTTGGTTAGGGTCAGGCAGGCAGTCGGGGGTAACTGAAGCTGCTTCTCCCTTCAGGCCTTCAACCTGAGGTATAGATATTCATTTATCTTTTAATTCATTGGTCAAACAAAGCCAAACAGTGCTCTAAAATTTGTAGCAAGCACAAACATTTCCATTGATCGTTTTTATTGGCAAACTGCTAAGGAATGAATCCTTCCTTTCGAATGCATCCAGCACGATCTGGGATGACTTGCAACTTGGCAAGATCCCTTGTATCCTGGGACTGGGCGTACCCTATTCACTCAACTTGGTCAAACCTTGAGTTCATTGGTTACCTCAGTCAATCGGCTAGTCTTTAGTTTCTAAACAATCTTCCTTACTCAAGGATACTAAAGTATTCATCCTTTTGCAAGATAACTTGCGTAAGGATCTGCCAACCCCATTGGAAGACTTTGGCCATTCTCTTGTGATCCAATCACAAGATCATATGACTCCGCATTTGCTACGCAAGCGTCGCATAGAACTATGAGACAATGGAGTCACGAAACAATCTGTTTCAGATTCTTTAAGCTGACATCGTTAGACCTAGGGTTTCCAAGTTTCATCTTTGTAAGATTCTCAGGGACAAACCCTAGTTCCTTTTACGATTACAATTCAATGTCCCTACATTCAGGGAATGTGGGTAAGTATTTAAGGTATAGGCATTTCTTGGAATTTAACTCATTCCCAACGAATATTTCGCAGCATAGGTATTTTTAAGTTTATATCAATTTGGTTAACTCTAGAAGATAACTTCGAGATTACTTCCACATGATTTGTTATCTATGTGTAAATTGATTTTTCAATCCTAAACTTTATCGATTTGAGGTTAGGTCAATTCCATATAATCTTTCTACACTTTGCAAACAAAATTCATGCTAAACAAGCAACCTTTTACTTGATAATTTATGCTGTTGATAAACGATATTTTCCTAGAGTTTATGCATCGTAAGAATCATTTCATGCTTGCACCTTCCATGATGATTCATTGCAAAGAGGATATGGATTAATAATACGAGATGCAGTTTAAACTTCTAGGTTTAATCGAAGTATACTATTTCAATGGATAATAATCTAGCTTATAATTCATTTCAATGCATAAAGCTATTTGCTAGGAATGTGTTTATACTTTCTTTAATTTTCATGTTTCATTTGACTAAGTTCCTTTGACGTGAACAACTAGGACAAAAATATATCCTATTTCTAACAATTAACCTTGCAAGATTGAATTACAACAATATCGAATAATAATTTAGAAAGGAAAATCTAGGTTTGGGGTGAGATATCCACGTGGATGCCTGGAGATGACCCTCGTGCGGCTACGCCTTGGACTTTCTTAGGAGGCATCGCAATTGTAGTCCTTCGGACGTGGAAGCAGCTCTATACTCCTTTTCGAAATTCCACCGTCACTCCCTTGCACTTCAATACTCTTCTTATTTTTTTCGAGTAGGGGAAAAACCAAAGTCCCAAGGGTAGTTTGAAAAGGGCAAGGAACGGCTAAGGGATTTAACCACGAGGAGGGGGGTAATAAGACCTTTTCAAAGCCTTAGTACTTTTGGGGGGAAAAGGGTATTGTAAAGCCCAAAAAAAAAAAGGTTTATAGGTGGTTAAAGCACGAGGGGGGGGGAGGGGAGTGATAATAGGCACCATTAGGGCCCTTGGAGGTTTTACAATACGGGGGTGAAAGGTGTTTCAAGGGATAAAACACAGGGGGGGGGGGAGGGGGAATGATTCCGAAGCCAAACGTAAGGGGCTAAAGGAAAATTAAGAACACAAGGAGGGGGGTTCCAAAATACCATGGAAAGAGCTTATAGGGGTTAAAACCGGGGGGGGGGGGGGGGGGTAATCATAAGGTTTTTGGAAGGCACAACAAGGGATTGAAAGGGCCTTAAGAGGATTAAAACCCGAGGGGGGGGTTTGAAAGGAAAGGGTTACAAGCCCATAAGAAAGGGGCTTAAGGGGAGTTTAAAACCCGGGGGCAAGGGGGTGTGGTTTCAAAATGCATAAAAAAGGGGGCCTTGGGAAATTTTGGGACACGGGGGTGAAAGGGGGCTTAAGGGGCCGTGGAACGTGGCAGCTGAACAGCAGCCTTCCCCCTTTTTTTTCGACTTCAGCTCCTCCATCAAGCGTCAAGGCAGTGCACTCTTTTCCTCCTCCTTCTCACGGCAGCAGTACTGCACGGTGATGTGGTGGCAGCGTTGTCCTCTCCATCTCTGGCCTTCTCTCCTCTTCAGCCGTGCGGCCCCCCCCAGTTATATAGGGGAGGGGATAAGATCCTCCCCCCTCATATGTGTCGACGGCATGCATCTCCCACACCTCAGAGCTCCCATCGAGGTGCTTCTGCAACCTTTCTATTCCCCTCCCCTTCCAGCACGCCCTTCCTCATCATCTTTCCCGATTGCCCATCCAATCCCAATTGGGCTCATGTCAATAGTAATAATGATAGGCTTTCCATGTGAATAATGAGCCTTTCTCAATGTACGAGTAGATTTCAAGAATCACTTCAATTTCTTCATTGATTTCTTATGCTTCCTTTCTTCCTAGTGAAACCTCTAACCTTTGCTCAAGAGTTGATATAGAGCATCAATGTAATATTCCCGTTTGAAAAATATTACTAAACCGACCTCTTGCGCACCATAAACTCGTGCAAAGGTTATCCCTAGTGCCGGCACTTAATCTATAACCGCATGCGAGAAATGGAGAACTCCGTCTTGGCAAAACAAGGCCGGGGATTCAAACCCGCATAGCCGCGGGGAAACATCCCCTTGGGAGGAGGTTAAGAGATAATTGAGCAATTAATTTAAAAATTTTTTAAATTATTATTCCTTCTCCCCCAGCTGATGCACGGCTGGAGGAGAGGGAGTGTGGGCAGGTGGGCTAGTAAGGGCTGCATGAGGAGGTGGGGGGGGAGAGAGCCATGCAAAGGGCCATGTGGGGGAGGTCCCCTCTCCCCCCTTGGCCTATATCAACCCACCCCCCCTTAGTGGGTGGGGTAGGAGAGAGACTGCAAGATTCGTACGTGGAGGAGGAAGGAACTGCCGTAATTCCATGTAGTCATCCTGCTGAAGGAGCCACCACCGTGAGTACACCGCCCTTTTGCAATGTCGCTGCTGTTGTCGCTAAGGTCGCCACCCAGATCAGCCGCTAGCGCCGTCGATTCCCTAACAAAACTATCTCCTCTTTCCCCCACTCGACGTTACTACCCTCCCTCCTTCCACGTGGTGTACTGCACACTCCAGAAGCTTCTTAGAATCTTGATTAAAAAGCTTCTAAGGGGTTTCTCTAAGCCCCCCTTCCCATTAGATCCTCCATAAGTCCATTTTTCCCCTGGGCTTTGAAGAGAAGAAGGGGAAGCCTATAAGGCCTTTCCCACCAATCACCCACAAGCTCCCCTAGGCTCGAGATTTGAAGAAAAGAAGGGGAAGCCTATAAGGCCCTTCCCACCAATCACCCACAAGCCCACCCCTAGGCTTGGATTTAAAGTCTCACTTTCCCGCAAGGCCCCCATAAAACCATTCCTAGCCCCAGAATTTTAAGAGAAGAAGAAGAAGAACTCTCAAGCCTTCGTTTCTGCAAGGCCGTTTACAAGAACCCTTTTCACGAACCCCTCCTCTCCCACAAAAAGGCCCAAACTCCGAACACTAAGGCCTTCCATAAGCCAAATCCCGCAAGTCGGTACTTCTGTCAAGGATCCGTAATTCAAAGGGAATTTCCGCGTACGGGGGAGACGGGCAAAGATTTTAAGGCTACATACCAAGGCAAGTAATTCGAATCCGCAAAGGCAAACCAAAAGCTAAAATCACAATGGCCCCTAAAAAGTCACAAGGCGCACCTGCAGGAGGATCATCTCCTAGCATTCATGTGGATATTTCACCGAGCCCACAAGTCCAGGTTTTCTTTCTATTTTTGATTTACGTAGAAGTATTGCAATTATGCATGGTTAATTCATGGAACTAGGATGCACTTATGCTTGTCAAATCCACCTACTTAGATGCGATTGAAATAAATTGGCTATTTGAAATTTACTAGAAGTAACTCACAATATGAAGATTGGTCATTTGTACTTTCAATGGAATAACGAAAAAGAACATAAGGTGTCTATGCAGTTTTAGCAAGTTGCCTTTGTGCATTGCAAAGTAACGAGTCTAGAATAACTAATGACTACCATTACAAAGTCAAAATTATTGTAGTACACCTTCGATTATGCATGGAAAGATTAAATCGCATGTCCCATTTTTAGACAAATCTTCTTTGTAATGATTCATTAAGGAAGTCGTTATCAACCGTAGGAAATTGCAAAGCATGGAAAAGATTCTAAGGCTTGCATGAAATAGGTTAACTCTAGCTTCAATTGGCATGAATCCCATTTAACAACGTAGTAGTTAGGAAAGGTTGCATAATGCACATTCATCGTAAGAAGAATTTCATTCATCAAGAGATGTAGTTAGGGAAAGGCTGCATGGTTCATTTAAGCATAAAATCTTAAAAGCTTACTGGCATGATTCATGAATGCAAGTCCTAGTAGGATCAATGGAAATTATGCCGTAATTTAACATGTGCTTTTGTCTTAACAAGAAAAGTTAGGGATTGTGAATCTAGTCATACGTAGAGGCAATGACTTGCGTGCTTACGTGAATTGCGACATAATGCGACTAGTTTTTCCCTTTTAGATCAAATTAACATCCCTAGGATTGGTTCGTCCTTGTCACAAGACAAGTAAACTGGATTATGTAAAACACCTAAACTGCAAAGGATTTGCATAGGACGGTTCAATCGATACAATATACTCCAAGTGTTAACTAGGGCTTAGCATGTTAAGGACTTGACCTAGTTTCGCACTAGTTGCCAAGTCAAAACCCCCATACCCAAAGGTCCTGCCCACATTCACGGAATGTAGGGACAATTGGACGCTCTTGCAAGAAATGATCTAGGGTTTCTACCCTAAGGATCACCCAATCAAATGTTGAAATTCAGATTGAGATGGAACCCCTAGGACCGAATGTTGTTGGCCTAGTGCAATTGGGAATGGGTTGGATAAGAAGACACCCTAAACCCTGCTTCGTGTCTAATCATGATTCCATGACTAGAAGATGCTGTTCAATGGGTGCAATGGTCCCGCAGAATAGATGTGACACTTGTGCAACAAGTTGCAATGTCGCATGATCTTGTCGTTCGATCACAAGAGAGTTGCCAATTCCTTGGAAGGAGATTGTAGATTCTTGCACAAGTTTATCTTGCAAGAGGATGAGTAGTCATCTAGTTATATCACCTTTCTTGGGAAAAATTTCCAAGTTAAGATAAGGAAATTAGGTATTTGCTTGGAAGCAAAGGACCAATCAATAATTTGGAGTGACATAGTCGCCATGATTTACTGTTAATAAAACCTAAGGTATTGGTTGAGTTGGGTTAATAGGGTACGGCCCTAACCCAAGGACAAAAGGGAGAACAGACAAACCCTTGGGGATCTTGCCAAGTCACAATTGATCCCGGATTGAATGCTGGATGCATTCGGAGAGAAGGATTCACTCCTTAGAAGTTGGCCAAATAACGACCACCAGAAATGATTGTGCTTGTAACAGTTTAGGGAGCACTGTTTGCTTTGTTTGCTCAAGGAACTAAAGGATGGAAAGATATCTAATACTTCAGGTTGAAGGCGTGAAGGGAGATGCAGCTTCAGTTACCCCCGACTGTCTACCTGACCCTAACCAAGGGGGTTGTTAGCTGCACCGGGAACGTGGATCGAACCCGCCGTGTGAGGTCTCTCCGTTGAGTGCTACTTGGAGCGGGAGGACGCTTGGGTGCCAGGGGGGATCTGGCTGTAAATCCCTCGCCTTTCGGGCCCTGCACAAGAGGCCAATGTGACTCGGGATTGGATCTCGAGCCCCGCATACTAGTCTACGGGTGGAATCTTAGATTAGTAACTCTTGTGGATTGCTGGATAGCCTTCGGGCGGAATATGGATAAGCTTGCGGGCTGGACTTTATGAATGTATTCCAACGATAAATATGATAACCTGTTGAAAAGGAACTTGTTTGACACTGCTTTTCTATGTCAAGTGCTAAGATTACGTGAAGAAACCGGTGTCTAACGGGTTAATTAAGAAAGCTGCTTGATGCATGTCCAACTAAATGTGGTAGGTAATTAGACAACTAAAGCAACCTTGAGGAAAGTGCGGTGGATGTGGCCATGGGTCTGTCCTACGGATGGATGGTCCCGGTTGGTCGGGAAATTTTCTCAATCGTAATGAACAGCAAGGAGATCTTCTCAAAGGAAATGAATAGCAAGGGCGCTGACCTAGAGTCTACGTTACAAAAATCCCAGTTTATACTATTTTAGGGGAACGGAATGGGACTATGCCTTATGGCAGAGAGGTCGAGCCTTGCATCCCTCTCGTTTCCCATTCTCCTTGAACCAAGTGCAGCATGAATCCGCTTCGTCCCTGGCATTTCTACGTAAAGTAGTTCGCTTGGGGTTTGTCTCCAGTTACTATTTAGGAAATGTCCATTTACCCTGATTCAGGTCGGTCCTAAGTGGGAACGACCGGAATACATCCGCTACGTGGCAGACGCGACAAGTCCTAGATCGCAAACCCCAGGTGGACACGCTACAGTCACGGTATCAGAGCGAACCAACGAAGGATTTGGTTTTATAGGAAATCTTAATAAGAAAAAGTAAAGCAAATGTTGCTATTAAGAACATTTCCTTACTTTCGATGCTGTCTTGTAGAATTATGAAGCATGGAACAGGTTCTTAGTGTTCCGAGTCATGTTTATGACCGCGATGTATTCCCCGGATTATCAACAAAGGATCGATATGATGAACATCCTAGACCGTATTTATAATCCATCACCTTTGTACGTGGAACGGAGGTGGATGGGTGACTCAGGAATCTACTACATAGCTGTCCACCGGTGTGCATACCTTCGAACAAACCTAAAGAGAATCAAATGGTTGGAGGACCTGAAGATCATGAAGCTGTTCATTTTTGTGGAGACTCGCGTAAACTCAACTTTACATATCGAAGGTTGGATGCTTGAGCTGAACTCATATGTATACGAGCAAGTGACCCACATAATTCCCGCCGACAGGATCAAGATGTTGGGGCGCTACGAGAAGAATGGGTACCAAAGGAAAGGATATCCTAATCTTCCGATGACTTATCGATTCTTGAAGATCCATGATTTGAAACCATACTATTATCCAGTTTCCGTAGCTAAAAGGAACACAACATTATTCTCCCCAAACTAATGTAACAATTGCTTTACTATCCCAGAAAATATTGTACTCCGAAAGGGCTAGGCCCATATAAATGGAATAAGACTTCTTTTTATCAATGTTTGTCTTGTCTATGAGAATGGATAAAAAGTTAAGTGGCTTGGTTTCTTGGCTAAAAGCTGAATTGGGTATAAGATATAATCATAACGATTAGTGAGTTGTAACATTAAGAATCCTCTATCCAGGCACAACCCCAGGTATAGATTCCCAGTCCACCCCCTACATAAAGTACGGCCGTGATCCAAGAGAAGAAGTTTCTTCTCAAGAAGATCAAGCCACCAGAATTTGACGGGAAAGGAAGGACTGTCCAAGCGGATGGTGAGATTTGGATAGAGTCCATGGAAGATTACTTTGAAGCGGCCGGTACTGCACCTGCCAAGCAGCCTATGCTCACCAAGCTGAAGCTTTCCGGCAAAGCCAGGCTTTGGTGGAAACAATGGTGCAGAGATCAAGGGATTTCGGAAGGATCCGTTACCTAGGAAAAGCTGAAGAAAGTTGTGCAAGGAAGATACTTACCACTTGCGTATCACACGCAAAAAATGAATGAGTTCTATGAGCTGAAACAACTGGGTCTGACTCTTGACGCATACTACTCGAAGTTTGTCTCACTTCTGAAGTATGCGCCACAGATGGATATGACACAGCAAGTGTCGAAATTTTGTGCTGGTTTAAACCCACCTATGAATACCCATCTCGAATCTATGCACCCAACAGACCTATAGGACACACTCATTCGAGCTGCGCCCATAATTCAGAAAGTGTAGGCTAGGCCAAGAAGTAACAAAACTTGGTCTTATAATGACCAGAATAGAGGAGCATATAGGCCCCAAGTGAAGAGAGTTCAAGGTCAAAACTAGGGACAAAGAAAGAAAGAAAGCAAGGACCAATAATTTCAACAACTTTATCCCTACCCATAGCAATGGCTGAAATCTCTGTTGTTTTCACTGCAACGAGCCCGGTCATTTAAAAAGGCAATGTCCCAAACTTGGCGGAGGACATCGTTAAGCACCTTTCCAAGGAACTGTGGCCAAGAAGCCACCCGATGCAGAGGAAGAACCGCCTGTGTTGCCAATAGGAAAATGTGCAAAGAAGAAGATCCGACCATGGAAGTAGAGTTTGAAAGGGCAACTGTCCATGCTGCCCTTCACAAGAAAGGCCTGAATCGCCAGTTTTCAGTGATTCAGACACCATCGGACTATCAAGGTAAAGGTTTCAAAACCTTGATTGATTGTGGCAGTACAGATTCCTTTATCTCACCAGCTTGTGCAAGAAGATTAGGAATAGCCACATAGAAGCACCTACCTTGCTTGTGGAATTAGCAAATGATTGTGAGGTCACTTGTACTAGGCAAACTACTAAGGTGGAATTCTTTCTGGGAGGAAAGTCGACTTCAAGCAAATTCAGGGTCATGAACCTAGGTATCCATGAGTGTTTACTCGGAATGGATTGGCTTAAACCTAAGGATGCCCACATTCATTATGGAAAGGGCCAAGTTTCCTTTCGAAACTCTAAAGGGGAATTGGTCACAACTCAAGGAGAGGCTGGGAAGCCAAAAATTCAATTGGCCAAAGCATCTCGGATCATAAAGGGAGTTAGAAAGGGACTACTTGTCTACTTGATTAAGCTTAATAAGCTAGATCAGAAGTAGGAGTCTAGTGAAGAACCTTCATGGCTACAGGAGTACGCGGACGTATTTCCTGAAGAGCTGACAGAACTCCCACCTCAAAGAGAAGTGGATCATGAGATTAAGTTAGTGCCAGGATCACGACGATGTGCGGCAATTGTTCTTGTCAGAATCGAACAGAGGATGCGATTCGTGACTTCGACTTGGCCGTTGGCTCTGGGGTAATGGACTTGCGATGGCAGATCTTATACAACTCTGTCAACTCTTCCATGACTTTATTAAGGAAATGAGTACCTCTGTCACTTACCAGCTCTAAGGGACTGCCAAAACGGGTGATGATATTCTCGTACATGAACAGGGCCACGCTGTTACCATCGTCCCGCTTTAGGGCTTTAGCTTCACACCACTTTGTGACATAATCCGTACATACCAGGATGTATCGGTTTTGTTTCCTTCTGGTGGGAGGATCAATTGGACCTACGAAGTCAATGCCCCACTTCTCAAACGGCTTTAAAGGAAGAATAGGTTGCAGTGGCATAGCACTTGTCTTCGTGGGTTTCCCCATTCTCTGACAAGCATCACATCTTTTACAGTAATCATAGGCATCCTTATGAATGGTAGGCCACCAGTAACCTGCTAGTAGAGCCTTCATGGCTGTAGCTTCTCCTGCAAAGTGACCTCCACATGGCTCGTCATGGCAAGCCTTCAGAACAATCCCAATCTCATCTCCTGCAACACATCTTCTTAGCACTTCATCTTTGCCTTTCTTATACAGTGCACCGCCTAACAAGGTGTAGGGGGCTGATTCTAACATGAGCTTCTTCCTTCCCCGACGACTAGAAATGCCAGGAGGATACTGTTGGGTTGCCAGCAGATTGGCAATGTCTGCATACCAGGGAGTTACAGTTTCTACCAAGAATAGGGAAGCATCAGGGAGGTCTGGGTCATCTTGCTCCTCGTCGGCAATTTATGGAATACGCGACAGATGATCAGCCAAAACATGGGAACGACCAGGTTTAGTAATCACCTCAAAGTCGAACTCCTGAAATAGAAGGAGCCATCTCATCATCCATCCTTTCACATCCGCTTTGTTCATCAGGAAGGACAGGGCCTCATGATCCACATAAAATTTAAAGTGGGTAGATAGGAGGTAGTGGCGGAACTTCTCTAGGGCAAACACCATTGCCAAGCACTCTAGCTCTGTCACTGTATAGTTCCGTTCCCTATCAGTGACTTTTCGGCTTGCATAAAAGATCGGTTGATCCAGCTTCGAGGAGCCCTTCTGGCAAAGGATAGCACCTAAGCCTTCAATTGATGCATCAGTGTGTACATGGAACTCTTTTGTCCAATCAGGAGGTTGAAGAATGGGTGCCTCAATTAGACACTGCTTCAGAGTGTTGAAGGCTTTGTCACATTCTTCCGTCCAAGTAAACTCTGCATCTTTCCTCAGAAGCTTGTGCAAGGAGGTTGCCTTTGTTGCAAAATGGGCTATGAACCTTCTGTAGTAACCCACATGGCCTAGAAATCCCCTCAACCGTTTGAGGTTGGTGGGTGCTGTCAGAGCTGCAATCTTTTCGATCTTTGCAGGGTCTGTTGATATCCCTTGTACAGAGACAATGTGGCCCAACAGGACTCCAGAAGAGACCCCAAAGATGCATTTGTCGGGGTTGACGGAAATCCCATACTCCCGGCATCGGTCAAAGCATTGTTCCAAATGTCCCTAGTATTCACGGATCAAACTATAAACATAGAAGTCATCCAAATATACCTCAATAAAGTCGTGCAAATGATTTTGGAATGCGGCCATCATGACTCGCTAGAAAGTCGCAGGGGCATTGCAGAGCCCAAACGGCATCACTCGGTAAGCGTAGGTCCCCCATTCTGTGGTGAAGGTTGTTTTGGGTTGGTCTTCTTCTGCGATTTGGACTTGGTTGTATCCGCTAAATCCATCCAGAAGGGAATAAAGCTTATGTCCGGCCACTGTGTCCAATAGTTGGTCTATGAAAGGGATAGAAAAGTGATCCTTCTTCGTCTTGGAATTGAGCTTTCGGAAATCCACACAGATTCACAGTTTGCCATTCTTCTTGGGTACAACCACGATGGGTGAAACCCATTCACTATTTGCCACTGGATAGATGAACTCGGCTTCTAGAAGCTTCAGCAACTCTGCTTTCACCAATGTGGAATAATTCGGGTTCATTCGCCTCTGTCGTTGCCATACTGGCTTGGCATCAGGCTCCAAGTCAATATGGTGCTGACTTATTGTGGGATCAATCCCCTTTAGGTCTTTGTAGGACCATGCAAACACGTCCAAATTTTCTTTCAACAAGTTGTACAAGGTTGACAACTCCTCTTCTGGGAGGCTGCTACCCACCTTCAAGTGGCGTTCAGTACCATCTACATCCACAAAGATTAACTGCCTTTCACCTTCTACTTCACGGATGAAGGTCCCGCGGACTGCTTCTGGGTACAGATCCGACTCCTTCAAGGGAGTGGTGTCCTCTTCTGATGTCCCACTAGACCCAACTTCTTCTTTTGGTGGAGACTTAGGTTGCTTCTGGAGATGTTGGAACGGGATTAGAGCTGTGTCGGTTTTGGTTTCAAGAGTAGTTACCTCTTGGCTTGAAGACTCATCTTCTGATGACACATCCAGGAACATCACATAACAGGGACCCTGTGATGCCTGTTGGGTTGGTGGGACTGGTGCTTGTTGGCAAGGTGCATCATCATCATCTTTCTTTGGCAAAGATGGGTTAGGACGACATGAGCCACTGCTGAAAAACGGCTTGTTCCTCTTAACCCATGTCTTATAAAGATTTTGCATATGAGAAGATCCATTTACCAGACCAAATGGTACCATTGCCATTCTGTCCCACAGCATGAGCTCGTCTGCTTCTGATGCTTCTGGAACTTCTTCTCCAAATGTATCCTCTTCGGGTGGGATAGATTCTTCTGGCTCACTTTCATAACCTTCTTCGTCCATATCATATACATCCTCTTCTGTCTCTATTTCTGTCTCTGCTTCTGTCTCTGTCTCTGTCTCTGTCTCTGCTTTTGTCTTTGTAGGAGCTCTGTAAGAGAAGAACAGGTTCTCTATTTCATCTTCTGCCTCTGTCTCTGGCTCTACTATAGCCATGTAACAGGGAGAGCACTACATCCATGCTTCTATCTCACTGTCAGAAGTGATTTCGGAAATAGTTCCTGGTTCAGGCAGGAAGTATTCTCCCATTGATAATGACTTTGCATCTTTTGGAAGTCGGCTTACAGTATCTACTGTTAAGGAACGTGCCACTATTTTCTTGGGAAGGATCTGTTTGACAGCATCTTCGTCTGCTGATGTTCCATCTGTAGCCTCATTAGGGGAGTTAGAAGATAATTCCAAGGAGGTGGATCCATGTCCTTTTTGAGAACCATACAGTTTCAGCACCACTTCCCAAGGTCAAGGTTCCTTTAAACCAATCCGTCCTTGCTCGGGCTTCAAAAAGCCATGGTCTGCCTAGTAACAGAGGGTAGGATGTACCATAAGAGTTTGGCTTCACCACCAGATAGGTTAGCCAATAATCTTTCCCAGCCACTGTAGTCTTCACATATGGGAGAATGCCCAAAGGCTTGATTCTGCTCTGATCCGCCAGTCTGATGAGCCATTGGGTTGGTTGCACACCTTGTAGGCCTAGATCCTTCATTGTCACATCCATCATAATGTTCACTGATGAACCTCCATCAATCAGTGCATTTGCAATAAAGCAGCCTTCAATCCACACGCCAGTCTTTGGAGTACCCGGATCTAGGAAGGCGTTAGCCACGTCCACTTCTTTGACAGGCTCTGGAGCTTTATTGGACTTTGTTGCTGTTGAGGGAGAAATCCTTAAGCCACGTCTTCTTGTCAGTATACTTTTGAACCTTTTTCGGCAACTGGGAGACAACATCAATAATTGTCGGAATGTAAGGTTTGGTTTAAAGGTATCTAGATCTCTGACTAGATCGTATTCCTTAATAGGATCCAGTGGCTTCTCTAATCGGTTAGGGAATGGGGCAACACCCATTTTCATTTTCCCTCTTTCTTCCAACAGAGGAATCATGGGAACCTCTTCTGTCACTTGTGGCACTTCCTCCTCTTCTATCTCCTGGACCTTTGGTCCTGCCTCTGGAACTGTCTCTGTAACTCTCTGCGGCACTGTAGTGCTATGTATGGCACTGTCAGGCTCTGTTCTGTTCTGTTCTTCTGGTGGAAGATTGAACTTCACTATTCTGGCAGGAGGATTATTTTCTTTCTGGATAGGTGGTTCCTTCTTCTTTGCACGCGTGATGGCAGCAACTTCCAATTCCACTAAATTGGAGGTAGGCTCTTGGGCCTTGGCCAGATTATCAGTAGCACTGTTTTTCATTGGGGCTGGGCTTGGACAGTCTTTTGCAGTGTGGCCTTCTCCTTTGCAACGACTGCATAAGGGCTTGTAATCCACTGACCTTTTGGGATTTGGACAATTTGGTAAGATGTGTCCCTTTTCGCCGCATCTGTAACACTCCACTTCTGATCTCTGACCACCGCCAGACTGTCTTCCTCTGTAACTTTGGGATGGAAATCTTCTGGGTCCGAAATTAGGACCAAACTCTCTAGGCTTGGGTCCAATATCCTGTGTTCTCATTTTGGATTCCAACAAGTTGAATCTTGCGTCCTCTTCCTTCCTTCTCCTATTATGCATCTCCTTCAGAGAGCAAATGTCCTCTGTATGGTTCTTCTGCAAACAGCAGGCATAGAGAGCTCCAAGGATGGTTGGTTTTCGTGCACATTCAGTGGCTAAATGGCCTGCTTGATGACACTTACCACACCAAGTATTTGACCGCATCACACCTCTTTCTACTCCTACAACATTGGATATGCTGGCGGTATTCACTTTCAACGTCTGTAGCTATTCTGTAATCACATCCATCAACTCCTTTTTTATATTTGCAACTGAGTTGGATAAGTAATCCTTCAAGCTTTCTCCTCCTGAGATACTGGCAGTAGGGTTTTGAGGAGTCTCTGTAATCACTGCATAAACAGGTTGGGCTGGCACAGAGGGGTCTCTGTTCTGATTCTGATTCAGAGCTCCTGTTTGAACTGTTGGCTATTGGCTCCAGTTGGTAGGGTTCCACTGTTGCTGCTGATTTGGCATTGAGGAAATTGGTTGGGACCATTGTTGTTGTGGTTGAACCATCATTTGAGGCATTGATTGTGGCCACTGTGGATTTGGTGCGTGGGGGCATCTGTTGGTAGGGGTAGGGGACAGTCCCTGGGACTGCATTTGGTGGGTACATCATTCCTGGCATCAGAGGAGGTAGGACTACTCTTCCTGGATTCATCGCCAATCTAGCTTCCACTTCATCGTACAGTCATGCACCTTCTGTTGCAGCTTGCAGTGTGGCTAGTCTTTGCAGCTCCACAAACTTACAGACTTCTGGTTGTGATCCTCTGAGAAACACCCCCTTCTGAATGCCATCATCTAGATTATGGTTAGTCCATCTCTTCAGGATGGATTCCATTCGTGAGACATAAGTTTCTACTCTTTCTCCAGAGGACTGACTTAGGTTCATAAATTCCTCTCGCATCCGCTCTTCAAAACCTTCACGCTTGAATTTAGTGAGGAAGGCCAACTTCAGGTCATCCCATGTGCCAAAAGTTCATGCTGTTTGTCTCTCATACCATTGAAACGTCGCGCCCTTGAAAGTGGCGGGGAATATTGCTAACCAATACTCAGGAGTTCTGGGATTGTTAGCCACACATGCTACCATAAACTCTGCTACATGAAGATCGGGGTCTTCATTGTACTCTCCCTTAAAAACTGGCAATGGAACTACATTCGCTGGCCTGTCATCAATATTTCCAGGACGGATCTGGAAGTGGACCTCCAGTAGAGAGAAGGAAGGGCTTGATGTGCCATTGGGACTTCTGTAAATAGTTTCGCAAGGGCGTCAAAGGCGGCTTCTGCTGGGAGCTCGTTCTCAGCCTTGATTTTTACTTTCTCTCTTCTCACGTACCTCTGAACTCATTCTAACGCTTGCCTCTTTATTGCGTCATTCATCAGGGGGTTGGCTCCACTATGTTGTTAGTGCTCTACAGAGGGTTAACAAAAGGCTTCAGTCTCTGGAGGACTGTCTTGCCAACATTTGTTCTACTTCTTCCTTTTCAACGTCTCTGAATTCTGCTTTCATGCCACTGCACAAAGGAAGGTATTCGGTTCTGAAGGTGTCAAAATGCATACGTCTGAGCATTGTGGTGGCGCCATCATCATAGTAATGCCAGCTTCTGATAGTTTCAATAGTGTATGTTGTAAAGAACACTCTGTCTACCAACTTCCAGTGGTTTGCCAATTGAACAAACAGAAGATTGTCAGTGCACCAAGCATCCCATGTATCTTGTTGTTGAGCATCCACGAACAAATTCCAACTCTTTTCCTTCTTGTCTTTGTGAACTTCCACAGCCCAAGACTCCTGAAGCTTCTTCACAATCTCCTACTTAATGATGTCTGGAAAATTCTCAATGAATGCCAAATCTTCCATGGATGGCCATTCTCTCTGTTTATGCTCTTCAGTTTGTCCCCAAACAGTTTGCCACCAAGATGCAAGTTTCTGCTGCTTCAACAGGAAGAGGAAACTGTCCACCACATAGAGCATGCATCATGATGGTGATGTGTTTCCGCCATTGTGGGATGAACTTCTTGTGAAAAGTGGCTTTGATTATGAGAAAGAGAGATCGTCTATGATAGGCATCAAAGAAGGTAGAATCAAACGGATTATGTTTTGAAAGATAGGCTAAGAGATCCATCCTCAGTTGATTAGTACTCTGGGCATAGGTAGGAGCTGTGTTTTGTCTTTGATTCAGGACCACAGAATCAATCATGGGATGCCAGGAATTATCATGACAATTAGCTACTTTGGAGGAGTAACTCTGGAACATGTCAGCTATGTGCAACTCCAAATGGTTGACATACAAAACAGCTTGTAGAACCACATCCCCCACATACCAAGCCATATCTACCTCATCTGGAATTAACAAGTCTCCTCGTAGATACATGTAGGACATCAACATGGTATCTGGCGTGACAGAATCCTCAAACACCATCCTGACTACCTCTGCCAGCAACTCAACAGACCAAGCCCCACTCCATCCATCCTCTGGAAGAGGTAAATCCATCGTGGAAAGCTTCATGTAGAAGACCAACTTCTGTAAGTGGTAGTGGACAAAGAAAGAATGGTCTGGTGGAACATATTCTTGAAACTGCTCAAATGTAGACCATAACAAGTCCATTCTAGACTGCAATCTTTCCACTTTATCTTGGAATAGAGGACACAAAGTAGCCTGTCTCTGAAGAGCAGCCAAGTCCTGTGGTGAAAGAGAAGGGATCACAGGAACATTAGGGCTTGGAGGAACAGAGCATGACTTTGCCAGTTGATCTTACAACTGCTGAATTTGGGAGGCGTAGGAGACCACTGTGTCATTAGCAATCTGTAAAGCTGAAAGTTTGTCATCTAAGAGAGTTTGGAACTCCTGAGCTTCTCTGGACATCCTCTCCTTCTCCTCTGAAAGGCTAGTAACCTGGGATTGAGCCTCTAGTAACTGGGGCTTCAAAGAAGAGATCTCATCGCTTTGGGTGGCCACCAGTTGGGTTTGTTGTTCCATTTGCTTAAACAAATCTGCTAGGGTATCCTTAGCAGAAGCTAACTCGGATGTTGCCTTATGCAATTGGTCCTTAGACTGCATGAGCTCTTCATAAAAAGACGCGTACAGTTGTTGAACACAGGCTGTCACTGACAATTCAATGGAACTTTGAATATCTTTACAGAGGAAAGGAATTGCATCTCCTGAGACTAGACTGTTCAGTGAGGGAACTGATATGTCCAATGATCCTTCTCGATGTGCTCTGAACAGGTTATTACAAGTGAGATACCCAGGGAGATCACTGCCAGAGGTAGCAGGAATGGGCACTAAAGGAAGTACTGAAGGAGCTTTATCCGCTACCCGCTTCAAGCGTTTGCGCTGGATGACCAGGGGAGGCGGAGAATCATCATCCTCTATGTCAATAGGTGCTGACTCATCTGAAGGTGGAGGAGGAGGTACTGGATCTGATGGAGGTGGTGGAGGCACAGTCTTCTGTAAACCTGAATAGGTTAAGAAGGCAGACAAATATGATCCATATGTGACATTGGTAACATTACCCCTGGTGACTTTGACGAAATGTTGATCCATTTTAGTGAGGAGGTAAGTGCTCCAATCAATAGCAACTCCTTTCAACACCATCCTGGAAGCTATGAAAAGCTCTTTGGACAAATATTGGGATGGCATTTTGGCAGGCATAAACCTGTCCTGGAGAAACTGACAGACCATCTTCCATACGGGATCAGTGATCATGGAAAAGGAAACTCCTGAAGAGTTGATCACCTTCTTAACATCCAACATTTTCCTTGTCTGCTTTTGCAACAGCTTCAGAATCTCTTCATTAGAGAAAAGCTGACGAGTGGTCACAAAAGGTTCACCTTTGGAGGGAAGAGACAGAGCCTTCCCTAAGCCTCGAGGTGTCAAAGTCATAGAAATTCCCTGGACTAGTCCTGTCTTCTTGCTGTGGGAGGCCACAAACTCATCACATAACGACGGATCCTCGGAAAGCAATGGAAAGGAAGTAGCCACAAAAGCAGCGAGTCCCGCCTTCGTGAGAGGCTCAAAAGTGAGTAGGGAAGAGTAATCCCTACTAACTAGTGGGACGTACTGGATAGGAGGAGGAGCGTGAGAAGGTGCCATTCAGATGGTTACACACACACCACAAACACAGACAATCAAGGAGAATGCCTGCAAAGCAATAGACAAAAAACCAAGGATAAGAGAACAAGCAAAACAATAAAATGTGACACGACCAACTAACCCCAAGCAAACCACAACCTAGAAAAAATTCGACATGACCTTGAGACATATGCGACCGAAAGCTTCATGCTATGCATCAGACAAACACCCAGAACCGCGTATCAGGCAATAAATTAAAAAAAAAGAAAAAAGCTACACACCGTACCCTTAACCGTAACAAAGACAGTAAACCAAAACATCACCACATCTGACACATATCAAGACTATATCGTTGATAAACCAGTGTTTGACCATGGAAATAACACTAATGACTGCGCAGACCCATCCCACGAAACGGGTTCATTAAAAAGGGGAATTAAGTGCAGTGAGGGGGGATTAATTGAATGAAGGGTTTATTTTAAGAAATTATTAAGAATGTGTGAATTTTTATTAAGTGATAAACCTTAGCAAGAAAACGGCGGTTCCTTCTTAAAAATTTAATTACCAATTATTAGGTTAAAACGGTGCTTTAATTCGAATCTTGGACTGCGACACCCAGACTGGGTCTCTAAATGCAAATTCATTTATTACAAATTAAGGTGATGTGGAGCGCTTTTTTGCCAGCGCGTGCTCTTGTGACGGCTGGTTCATTTTAATTAAAAATTAAAGTGCCTCTGTAGCGCACGTAGCGCGTGCTAAGTGAACGGCGGGTTTATTTTAATTTTAAAAAAAATTGTGTGTTTAGCGCGAATGCACGTGGAAATTGTGGGTGAATAATAGTTTATTTTAACAATTAATTTGTGATTAAGGGGGAAATAAAAAGAAATAAAGCACATAAAATAAATACCTGGAAGGGGTGTATATGTAATACCTAAATGCGCACGAAAGAGTCCCCCAAAAGGAGTGAATCCAGTAAAAGAAAAGTAAAGACCACTGACGAAACAACAAAGACAACACCTTAGTGGGTTTGGTGATTGTTATTAGTTTTTAGTATTGTATGACGAGTTATGAGTATGCTTTGTGTTTGTGTTGTTGTTTTTTTTGAAATTTTTTAATGTTGTTTTGTACTTATTTTATTGTGTATTTGCAAAAGGAAGAAGAATTAAAAATGGATATGGGATGAAGGAAAAAGAAAAATTCAGCCAGTTAGGAAATATCCACATTTTAGGGTATGAAAATAAGATGGAGATGTGTAGGGTGAAGTGGTGTGTGTTGGTCGTCTTTGTTTTTTCATGGTGTTGTGTTTTTCTTTTGTGTTTTTTTTTTGGGTTTTTTTGTCTTTTTTTTGTTTTTTTTGTTTTTTTAAAACATAGGGGTTCCATGTATGAATATATTTAAAGTGAAAAATGAAGGGAAAAAGGTCAAGGGGGGTGAGTGGAAAATTTTAGAATTTTTTAGAATTTTGTTGGGTATTTTTTACTAATTTTAAATGAAATTTTTACATTTTTTGGTAATTTTGGGATAAATTGGGAAATATTTAATTTTCAGAAATTTTGGGGTTGGAAATTTCCAACTGACAAATTTCCAAAAATGTGCAAAAAGCGAAGGGAGTTTTAAGAAATTTTTCTAAAATTTTATGAGGTGGAAATTAATTTATAAATTAATTAAATCAAGAAAATCAAGAAAATCAGCTTAGTTTGGTAAGTGAGGTCAAATTAAGTCAGCTAAGTCAGGTAAGTCAGACTAAGTCAAGTCAGGTTAGTCAAGGGGGATTAGGTTAGTCTGGGTTAGTTAAGTTAGGCTAAGTAAGTTCAAGTTAGGTTAGTCTGGGTTAGTCTAGGTTAGTTAGGTTAGGCTAAGGCAAATCTAACTAACCTAGGTTAGGCTAACTAACCTAGGGTTAGTTAGGAGGGTGGAGACTAACCTGAGGTAGGTTAGTGAACTAACTAGAGTTAGGTTAGGAGACCCAAGTCTAGTTAGGTTAGGGTTAGGGTTAACCTAAGGAGGGTTAGGTTAGGGTTAGGGTTAACCTAAGGAGGGTTAGGTTAGGGTTAGGGTTAACCTAAGGAGGGTTAGGTTAACCAAATTAAGGTTAGATTAACTAATTGAAGGTTAGTTTAACGAATTTAAGGTTAGTTTAACTAACCTGTGATTGCAGTTAGGGAGGAGAAGGAGGGGGAGGAGGAAAGGGCAGTGGCGGCGGCGGAAATGGCGGCGGCGACGTCGGCGGCGGCGTCAGCGGGAATGGCGGTGGCGACGTTGGCGAATCGTGGCTGAGGAGGCGGCCGCAGGCTGGACCAGGCGAACGTGGCGGCTGCGGGCGGTGACGAACCAGGCGGCGGCGTCGAACAACACCAGGGCGGGCGGAGACGGCTGTGCAGGACGGGGAGGCCGGGGCAGAAGAGGGAGAGGAAGGAGGGGAAGGAGAGGGGAGGGAGGAGGAAGGAAGTCGGGAGGTGGCGAAGGAGGAGGGAATGGGAAGGGAGGAGGAGGTAGGAAGAGAAGGCGATGGAGGTGGGAGAAGGCGGTGGGAGCAGAAGGGAGGGCGCGATGGAGGAAGGAGGGGCAGCAGGCGGGGGAGATGGGGGGAGGGTCGGGGAGAGAGAAAGAGGGGTAGGAGAGAGAAAGAGGGGAGATGAAGAAGAAGAGAGAGAGAGAAAAGAGAGAAAGAAAAGAGAAATGGTGGTTGAGATTCGGGGAGGGGGAGAGGGTGTCCGTTGGGGGGATGGGTGGGGTCTATGGGCGGGGTGCCCAAGGGGTGGGAAGGGGGGTAGGAAGATGGCCAGGGGCCCAAAGGGGGAAAATGGGCGGGGGGGTCCCATAAAGGAGAGGCGTACCCCCCCGTCCCGCACGTGTGCACGGGGCGGGGGTAAAAAAATTTGCCGTGACGGGAGTGAAAGGGCGCCTGGATGTGGGGACGGAGCACGCAGACACGACCGGGGCGCGTTGAAACATGTAAAATTGAAAAAGGGCGCGTTCACGCGCGGGACGGAGGGCGTAAAAACTCATAAAAATAAAGAAAAATTAATAACTCCCAATCCGGACGTCAAAACGAAATGAAGTAAAAATAAAAAGTGGACAAGACGATAGGAGGAAGATAGGAAAAATATACAACGGAGGTTCCGGGAGGGGTAAAGGGCGGTCACATGCAAAAAACACAAAAAACGGATCAAATGAGATAAGACACGTTCACGTGGGAAAAACCCAAAAAACAAACCCGAAAATGGGATCGAAAATTAATACTGGACGAACCGTTCGCCGGAATGACATGCAGGAAGAAGGAAAAATGTCCGCAGGAAGGAGTGGCACAGGGATGTCATGTTAAACCGCAGTTCCGGTGGAAGTAGGAGGGGTTCACATGCGAAAACTCCAAAAATACACCTGAAAACTCATTGAAAAATTAATAATAAAAAATCCGAAAGGCGAAAGAGGGGGGAGGAAAAGGAAAAAGGCGGGGAAAGACACA
This sequence comes from Lygodium microphyllum, assembly GCF_053477565.2. Classification (NCBI taxonomy): domain Eukaryota; kingdom Viridiplantae; phylum Streptophyta; class Polypodiopsida; order Schizaeales; family Lygodiaceae; genus Lygodium; species Lygodium microphyllum. Next base: position 114,770,553 of record NC_141145.1, read on the forward strand.
AGGGACACGACTGTCTAATCAAATTGGAATTCCGATGCAAACAGGGCAGGTTCACATGGAAAAATGTCAAAAAGACGGACGAAAAAGTCTTAAAAAACCGAAAAATTAATATTGGACAAACCATGCATCGGAATGACTCGGAGTAAAAAGGAAAAATGTCAGGGGAAAAGTGGTTGGCAGGGCTATGATGTCATATCACGGTTCCGAAGCAAGAAAAGCGCGGTCACATGGAAAATCGGCTAATTTACGGAAAATGCTTCAAAAATTAATAACTCAAAAACCGTGTATCGGAACAGGGGTAGGTAAAAAGGAAAAATGGTCAGTTCAAAAGGAGGAACAGGGCTATAAGGTTGGATTTGGACATTGGTGAACGTAGGATGCAATCTCATAGCAGTACCTCAAAATCAGGGAATGAAGGAAAACTGCAAGGGAGCAGCCCCAAGGGTGGGTGGAAAATGAACTGTTGGGTGGGATGGGACCCCATCAGGGTAACAACAAGGCGTGGCATACATGCATGAGCAGGTTAAGGCATATGCAGAAGGGTATGCAATGTAGACGCGCAGGGATGCGTCCCCACACTTAAGACCTTAATGGATAGGGTTAACCGAGCAACAGGGACCTAGGACCATGCCATAGACCATCCACTAACGTCCCCATACTTAAAACATGAACGTCACTGAGAAACAAAAGTTGTAGGGTTAGAAAACTTGGCCCATGTTGTTGAGAATCACGGTTGATTGTCAATGGCACTTCCTATATTGTTGTCGGCTGCTGGAGGTACCAAGGCATCTTCTCGGCACACATCCTTCATGGCAGGGACCATGTGGCAGCACCCAGGAAGATAGCTGGTTGAAGGAATCACAGGAAATTTGTCGATGATGAGGGATGTTGCACTCAACTCATAATCACTCATAGGGAATGAAAGAACAGTCACTCACCCCATGACTAATATCACTCGAGGAAGAATGATGGAAACCCATATCTCGTACCCAGTTGAGGAATCGACAAGGGAATGGTGCAGAGGAAGTATGCCAGGGTGCACAGTTGATGGTTCATTAGTGCGTCCAACCCGTCTGGCATAGGTGCAACGAGGAAGGCAAGGGAGCCTTACAGTGCAGTGTACAGAACAGGGGGATGTGTCTTGTGATGACGGTAAAGACCCATCCCGTGGGTGCATAAGGAAACACAAACATACCTTACTCCAAGTGTCGTAACGTCCCTCAATCTCACCTCTCGGTAATTGATTGAAGAAACTCCAGTCACACTCAGCCCACCCTCTGTCTCACGCTCTGTTGATAGATACAGGAGGGCAACCATGTCCTGAAACCCGTTGATGTAATCCTCACAGTCACTTGTGCAAAGATTGTATGCCGTGTGCGCATTTGATGGTGCAACTGTGCATCCCGCCCTGTGCCGGCATACATGCGAGAAGGAAGGCCAGGGAGCCTTATAGTGCAGTGCACAGAAACAAATTGTGCTTTGTGCATTGAGAGGCTCATCCCGTGCGTGCAACACTTCATTCACACTACTCACCTCTCATTTGATTTGAAGGGAAAAGACTGGTCACTCGCCCCACCCGCTGTCTCACTCGTTGTTGAAAGTTACAGAGGGCAACCCATACTCACGTCCCCATCCGGTTAGGATGAAAGCTCACATCACTCGATTGTTTGTCGATGAAGATCGCATCGTCAGTTGTTGAAGAGGCGTACCCATGGAGGTAGCCATCAAATCGAACATTGTGTTGGATAGGACATGTCGTCTGCTAGAAAACAGTTAGACACTCTGCAGAGAGACCCAGGACACAGCGTACCAAGGGAGGCAGCTTCGGAACTGGATCCTGGGGATATCAATTAATGAATCCACTTTCTGGAGTGCTGGGTGTTACCACCTTTTCCACGGCCAGCTTCTCGCCCAAGGGTGTTTACCACCTTTTCCACAGCCAGCTTCTCGCCCAAGGGTGTTTACCACCTTTTCTTGGAACGAGGCCTGCTATGACAGGGAATTGCTTCCTTTTCTCCCATAACAGATTTTTTTTTCTATCTTGTTTTTTTTTCCTTCTTTTTTTTTCTTTGTTTTCTCCTATTCCCGAGGGTGTTTCCACCTTTTCTCGAAGAATAGGTCGGCATGACAGGGACCTAAGTCCTTTTCTCCCATGACCGATATGTATATTTTTTCTTTTTCTTTTCTTTTCTTTTCTTTTCTTTTCTTTCTCTTCGAAATAAGCAAGGAAATGGTAGAAAAACCATGTATCAAGACCAACCTCGCCACTCTTGCTGGTGGAAAATAGAGGATAAGAGATCAAGGCTGGAAGGTGGAGTTGAGGGGACAGAGGGTTGTGTCCATCTCATCAGGAGTGACTGAAGAACGGCTATCAGAAGTCGCATCATAAGAAGTAGAGTGCCGCGCCAACGAGGGAAAGGATCAAGTGACTGTAATTGTCAAGATCCCCAAGGAGGGAAGTACTTCTTCAGGCGGTATCCATTGATCAGAAAGGGATCATCAGAAGCATCAACGGTCTGCACACTTGGACAGAGCCATTAGGGTTGACGGCAAGTACCTTATAGGGGCCCATCCACCATTGTTGGAGCTTGCCAGGAAACTTGCCAAATCGTGAATCATAGGCTAGGACCAAATCACCTTCTTTGAACTCCTTGTGCTTGATGAAGCTGTCATGGTAAGCCTTACGTCGAGCTTACGTGGCTTCCATGCACTGTAGAGCCATCCTACGAATTTCGTCCAAACATTCCAGGTGCAGGAGACGGCGTTGCAGTTAATCATCGTCCCCCAAACGCTCTTTGATAGCCACTTTCAAAGAGGGTAATTCCAGTTCAACAAGGAAAACAGCTTCTGTACCATACACCAGCTGAAAGGGTGTCTGTCCTGTTGCTGCTTTATGGGAGGTTCTGTACGCCCAGAGGGCCTCTGTAAGTCGATCATCCCAATCACGATGATGTGCGGCAATTGTTCTTGTTAGAATCGAGCAGAGGATGCGATTCGTGACTTCGACTTGGCCGTTGGCTCTGGGGTAATAAGGAGTGGACTTGCGATGGCGGATCTTATACAACTCTGTCAATTCTTCCATGACTTTGTTAAGGAAATGAGTACCTCTGTCACTTACAAGCTCTAAGGGACTGCCAAAACGGGTGATGATATTCTCGTACATGAACAGGGCCACACTGTTACCATCGTCTCGCTTTAGGGCTTTAGCTTCACACCACTTTGTGACATAATCCGTACATACGAGGATGTATCTGTTCTGCTTCCTTCTGGTAGGAGGATCGATCGGGCCTACGAAGTCGATGCCCCACTTCTCAAATGGCTTCAAAGGAAGAATAGGCTGTAGTGGCATGGCACTTGTCTTTGTGGGTTTCCCCATTCTCTGACAAGCATCACATCTTTTACAGTAATCATAGGCATCCTTATGAATGGTAGGCCACCAGTAACCTGCTCTAGCAGAGCCTTCCTGGCTGTGGCTTCTCCTGCAAAGTGGCCTCCACATGGCTCGTCATGGCAAGCCTTCAGAACAATCCCAATCTCATCTCCTGCAACACATCTTCTGAGCACTTCATCTTTGCCTTTCTTGTACAGTGCACCACCTAGCAGGGTGTAGGGGGCTGATTCTAGCATAAGCTTCTTCCTCTCTCGACTAGAAATGCCAGGAGGGTACTATTGGGTTGCCAGCAGATTGGCAATGTCTGCATACCAGGGGGTTACGATTTCTACCAGGAAGAGGGAAGCATCAGGGAGGTCTGGATCATCCTGCTCCTCGTCTGCAGTTTGTGGGATACGCGACAGATGATCAGCGAGAATATGGAAACGACCAGGTTTGGTAATTACCTCAAAATCAAACTCCTGGAATAAAAGGATCCATCTCATTATTCGTCCTTTCACGTCTGCTTTGTTCATCAGGAAGGACAGGGCCTCATGATCCACATAAAATTTAAAGTGGGTGGATAGGAGGTAGTGGCGAAACTTCTCTAGGGCAAACACCATTGCCAAGCACTCAAGCTCTGTCACTGTATAGTTCCGTTCTCTATCAGTGACTTTTCGGCTTGCGTAATAGATTGGTTGATCCAGCTTTGAGGAACCCTTCTGGCAGAGGACTGCACCTAAGCCTTCAACAGATGCATCAGTATGTACATGAAACTCCTTCGTCCAATCAGGAGGTTGCAGAATGGGTGCCTCAATTAGACACTGCTTAAGAGTGTGGAAGGCTTTGTCACATTCTTCCGTCCAAGTAAACTCTGCATCTTTCCTCAGAAGCTTGTGCAAGGAGGTTGCCTTTGTTGCAAAATGGGCTATGAACCTTCTGTAGTAACCCACATGGCCTAGAAATCCCCTCAACTATTTGAGGTTGGTGGGTGCGGTCAGAGCTGCGATTTTTTCGATCTTTGCAGGGTCCGTTGATATCCCTTGTGCAGAGACAATATGGCCCAACAGGACTCCAGAAGAGACCCCAAAGATGCATTTGTCGGGGTTGAGGGAAATCCCATACTCCCGGCATCGATCAAAGCATTGTTCCAGGTGTCCCCAGTGTTCTTCACAGATCAAACTATAGACACAGAAGTCATCCAAATATACCTCAATAAAGTCGTGCAGATGATTTTGAAATGCGGCCATCATGACTCGCTGGAAAGTAACAGGGGCATTGCAGAGCCCAAATGGCATCACTCGGTAAGCGTAGGTCTCCCATTCTGTGGTGAAGGTTGTTTTGGACTGGTCTTCTTCTGCGATTTGGACTTGGTTGTATCCGCTGAATCCATCCAGAAGGGAATAAAGCTCATGTCCTACCACTGTGTCCAACAGTTGGTCTGTGAAAGGGATAGGAAAGTGATCCTTCTTCGTTTTAGAATTGAGCTTTCAGAAATCCACACATATTCGAAGCTTGCCATTCTTCTTGGGTACAACCACGATGGGTGAAACCCATTCACTATTTGCCACTGGATAGATGAACTCGGCTTCCAGAAGCTTCAGCAGCTCTGCTTTCACTAATGTGGAATAATTCGGGTTCATTCGCCTCTGTCGTTGCCGTACTGGCTTGGCATCAGGCTCCAAGTCAATATGATGTTGACATATTGTGGGATCAATCCCCTTTAGGTCTTTGTAGAACCACGCAAACATGTCCAAATTTTCTTTCAACAAGTTGTACAAGGTTGACAACTCCTCTTTTGGGAGGCTGCTACCCACCTTCAAGTGGCGTTCAGTGCCTTCTGCATCCACAAAAGTTAACTGCCTTTCACCTTCTACTTCACGGATGAAGGTCCCACGGACTGCTTCTGGGTACAGATCCGACTCCTTCAAAGGAGTGCTATCCTCTTCTGATGTCCCACTAGAACCAACTTTTTCTTTTGATAGAGACTTAGGTTGCTCCTTAAGATGTTGGAATGGGATTAGAGCCGTTTCGGGTTTGGTTTCAAGATTAATTACCTCTTGGCTTGAAGACTCATCTTCTGATGACACATCCAGGAACGTCACATAACAGGGACCCTCTGATTTCTGTTGGGTTTGTGGGACTGGTGCTTGTTGGCACGGTGCATCATCATCATCTTTCTTTGGCAAGGATGGGTTAGGACGGCATGAGCCACTGCTGAAAGACGGCTTGTTCTTCTTAATCCATTTCTTATAAAGATTTTGCATACGAGAAGATCCATTTACCAGACCAAATGGTACCATTGCCATTCTGTCCCACAGCATGAGCTCGTCTGCTTCTGATGCTTCTGGAACTTCTTCTCCAAATGTATCCTCTTCGGGTGGGATAGATTCTTCTGGTTCACTTTCATAACTTTCTTCTTCCATATCATATCCATCCTCTTCTGTCTCTGTTTCTGTCTCTGCTTCTGCTTCTGCTTCTGTTTCTGCTTCTGTCTCTGCTTCTGCTTCTGCTTCTGTTTCTACTTCTGTCTCTGTTTCTGCTTGTGTCTCTGCTTCTGTTTCTGTAGGAGCTCTGTAAGAGAAGAACATGTTCTCTATTTCATCTTCTGCCTCTGTCTCTGGCTCTGCTATGGCCATATACCAGGGAGAGCAGTACATCCATGCTTCTATCTCACTGTCAGAAGTGATTTCAGAAGTCATTCCTGGTTCAGGCAGGAAGTATTCACCCATTGATAATGACTTTGCATCTTTTGGAAGTCGGCTTACAGTATCCACTGTTAAGGAACGTGCCACTGTTTTCTTGGGAAGGATCTGTTTGACAGCATATTCGTCTGCTGATGTTGCATCTGTAGCCTCATTAGGGGAGTCAGAAGATAATTCCAAGGAGGTGGATCCATGTCCTTTTTGAGAACCATACAGTTTCAGCACCACTTTGTTGGGTCCTCTACCCAAGGTCAAGGTTCCTTTGAACCAATCCGTCCTTGCTCGGGCTTCAAAAAGCCATGGTCTGCCCAGTAACAGAGGATAGGATGTGCCATAAGAGTTTGGCTTCACCACCAGATAGGTTAGCCAATAATCTTTCCCAGCCACTGTAGTCTTCACATACGGGAGAATACCCAAAGGCTTGATTCTGCTCTGATCCGCCAGTCTGATGAGCCATTGGGTGGGTTGCACACCTTGTAGATCTAGATCCTTCATTGTCACATCCGTCATAATGTTCACTGATGATCCTCCATCAATCAGTGCATTTGCAATAAAGCAGCCTTCTATCCATACGCCAGTCTCTGGAGTACCCAGATCTAGGAAGGTGTTAGCTACGTCCACTTCTCTGATAGGCTCTGGAGCTTTATTGGACTTTGTTGCTGTTGAGGGAGCAATCCTTAAGCCACGTCTTCTTGTCAGTATACTTTTGAACCTTTTTCGGCAACTGGGAGACAACATCAATAATTGTCGGAATATGAGGTTTGGTTTAAAGGTATCTAGATCTCTGACTAGATCGTATTCCTTAATAGGATCCACTGGCTTCTCTAATCGGTTAGGGAATGGGCCAACACCCATTTTCATTTTTCCTCTTTCTTCCAACAGAGGCATCATGGAAACTTCTTCTGTCACTTGTGGCACTTCCTCCTCTTCTATCTCTTGGACCTCTATTCCTGTCTCTGTAACTGTCTCTGTAACTCTCTGTGGCACTGTAGTGCTTTGTACGGCACTGTCAGGCTCAATTCTGTTATGTTCTTCTGATGGAAGATTGAACTTCACTGTTCTGGCAGGAGGGTTATTTTCTTTCTGGATAGGTGGTTCCTTCTGCTTTGCATGAGTGATGGCAACAACTTCCAATTCCACTAAATTGGAGGTAGGCTCTTGGGCCTTGGCCGGACTATCAGTAGCACTGTTTTTCACTAGGGCTGGGCTTGGACAGTCTTTTGCAGTGTGGCCTTCTCCTTTGCATCGACTGCATAAGGGCTTGTAATCCACTGACCTTCTAGGATTTGGACAATTTGGTGAGATGTGTCCCTTTTCTCCACATCTATAACACTCCACTTCTGATCTCTAACCACCGCCAGACTGTCTTCCTCTATAACTTTGGGATGGAAATCTTCTGGGTCCGAAATTAGGACCAAACTCTCTAGGCTTGGGTCCAATATCCTGTGTTGTCATTTTGGATTCCAGCAAGTTAAATCGTGCGTCTTCTTCCTTCCTTCTCCTATCATGCATCTCCTTCAGAGAGCAAATGTCCTCTGTATGGTTCTTCCTCAAACAGTAAGAACAGAAGGCCCCAGGGATGGTTGGTTTGCGTGTACATTCGGTGGCTAAATGGCCTGCTTGATGACACTTACCACACCAAGTATTTGACCGCATCACATCTCTTCCTGCTCCTGCAATGTTGGATATGCTAGCGGTGTTCACTTTCAGCGTCTGTAGCTGCTCTGTAATCACATCCATCAACTCCTTTTTGATGTTTGCAACTGAGTTGGATAAGTAATCCTTCAAGCTTTCTCCTCCGGAGGTACTCGCAGGAGGGTTTTGAGGAGTCTCTGTAATCACTGCATAAACAGGTTGGGCTGGTGCAGAGGAATCTCTGTTCTGGTTCTGATTCAGAGCTCCTGTTTGAACTGTGGCTGTTGGCCCCAGTGGTTAGGGTTCCACTGTTGCTGCTGATTTGGCATTGAGGAAATTGGTTGGGACCATTGTTGTTGTGGTTGAACCATCATTTGAGGCATTGATTGTGGCCACTGTGGATTTGGTGCACTGTACTGTGATACTGAGGGCATCTGTTGGTAGGGGTAGGGGACAGTCCCTGGGACTGCATTTGGTGGGTACATCATTCCTGGCATCAGAGGAGGTAGGACTCCTCTTCCTGGATTCATTACTAATCTAGCTTCCACTTCATCGTACAGTCTTGCACCTTCTGTTGTAGCTTGTAGTGTGGCTGGTCTTTGCAGCTCCACAAACTTACGGACTTCTGGTTGTAATCCTCTGAGAAACACCCCCTTCTGAATGCCATCATCTAGATTATGGTTAGTCCATCTCTTCAGGATGGATTCCATTCGTGAGACATAAGATTCTACTCTTTCTCCAGAGGATTGACTTAGGTTCATAAATTCCTCTCGCATTCGCTCTTCAAAACCTTCACGCCTGAATTTAGTGAGGAAGGCCAACTTCAGGTCGTCCCATGTGCCAAAAGTTCCTGCTGCTTGTCTCTCATACCACTGAAACGCCGCGCCCTTGAAAGTGGCGGGGAATATTGCCAACCAATGCTCAGGGGTTCTGGCATTGTTAGCCACACATGCTACCATAAACTCTGCTACATGAAGATCGGGGTCTTCATTGTACTCTCCTTTAAAAACTGGAAATGGGACTACATTCGCTGGCCTGTCATCAATATTTCCAGGACGGATTTGGCTTGGAAGTGGACCTCCAGTAGAGAGAAGGAAGGGCTTGATGTGCCATTGGGACTTCTGTAAAGAGTTCCGCAAGGGCGTCAAAGGCGGCTTCTGCTGTGAGCTCGTTCTCGGCTCTGATTTTTGCTTTCTCTCTTCTCACGTACCTCTAGACTCGTTCTAATGCTTGCCTCTTTATTGCGTCATTCATCAGGGGGTTGGCTCCACTATGTTGTTAGTGCTCCACAGAGGGTTAATAGAAGGCTTCAGTCTCTGAAGGACTCTCTTGCCAACATTTCTTCTACTTCTTTTTTTTCAACGTCCCTGAATTCTGCTTTCATTCCACTGCACAGAGGAAGGTATTCGGTTCTGAAGGTGTCAAAATGCATACGTCTGAGCATTGTGGTGGTGCCATCATCATAGTAATGCCAGCTTCTGATGGTTTCAACAGTGTATGTTGTGAAAAACACTCTGTCTACCAACTTCCAGTGGGTTGCCAATTGAACAAACATAAGATTATCAGTACACCAAGCATCCCATGTATCTTTCTGTTGAGCATCCACGAACAAATTCCAACTCTTTTCCTTCTTGTCTTTGTGAACTTCCACAGCCCAAGACTCCTGAAGCTTCTTCACAATCTCCCACTTGATGTTGTCTCGAAACTTCTCAATGAATGCCAAATCTTCCATGGATGGTCATTCTCTCTGTTTCGGCTCTTCAATTTGTTCCCAAACAGTTTGCCACCAAGATGCAAGTTTCTGCTGCTTCAACAGGAAGAGGAAACTGTCCACCACATAGAGCATGCATCATGATGGTGATGTGTTTCCGCCATTGTGGGATGAACTTCTTGTGGAAAGTGGCTTTGATTATGAGAAATTCCAACTCTTCAGTGGAAGAAGGAACTTTACAAACATCCATTGAATTCTTCTCTTCTTGGCAATGCCATTTCCTTGATTTTCAGCCTCTTCTGGTGCTTGTTGATGGCAAGTTTCCCCGGCTGCGCACCAAAAACATGGAGCCCCAAGAGGAACACCAAGGAAAAGGGAATTATCTTGCAAGAAAATCTATCTTGTAACATCAACAAGCTTGTTTATTATGTTTCATATGATCACAATGAAGAAAAGAACACCAGGCACAACAAATCTTCATGCAGCATCATGTAAATCTCCTACGGATTTGATAGAATCAACCATATTCTTCAATATCTTCACAAAATCCATCAATATCACAAAGAAAGCAAAGGAATACACCATCTTTTAATGGAAATACATCACATAGTATTCATCTTCAATATCTTCATAGTCTTCTCTCTCAATCTCTCATATACAATCACTCTGTTTGAGTAGAATTGACTATCTCTGAATCTCTCTCTCTCTCTCCATCAATAATACATCATATCCTCACTACAATCTCTCAAAATCACTCTCAATAATCTTTCTTAGGTCGTGGATACCCCTCCCAAGAGGTATGTCTGATATGAAGAGTCACCAGAGCCACTACAGTGTCTTTTCATAGCTCACTATTGTCACTTCACTCTAGTCTTCACTTGAGTCTTCAGCAGCTACTTCTTTCACTTCTTTTAGCTCTTTTGCACTTGTATTCACCTCTTTCCAAGGCTAGAAAACTTTCCCAAGCTACACTCTCATCCATCAGAACACATACAGAAGCATACAGAACGGTCACAGAACAGTACTAGAACAGCTACAGTACAGAACAGAACAGAACAGAACAGAAACAGAGGCTCTACAGAAGACCTACAGAAGGTTACAGAAGGTCATCAAAACCACATAACTCATACTCAAACCATTCCATACTCTCACAAACCATTCAATAAGCTTTCACAAGATCTCAATCTTCATCAATCAATACTCCATCCCTCCTTACACAAAACAATCAGAACAAAACAGACCAAAACAGAACAAAACAGAAGGTATACAGAACCAATCAGAACCTATCAGAACATCACAGAACCACATATCTCCACTGATAAATATCATGAACTTCCAAAACACAATAAATATCATTCAAAACACTCTCAAACCACTTCTAAACCAATCAATCATCTCATAAAATCAACCATTCAGCTCTCAAAAACAACAAAAATCAGCCAAAAAACAAGTCATTTCAACACTCAACAATAAACATCATAAACTTCCAAAACACAATCAATATCATCCAAAACACTCTCAAATCACTTCCAAACCAATCAATCATCTCATAAAATCAACCATTCAGCTCTCAAAAACAACAAAAAAACAGCCAAAAAATAAGTCATTTCAACACTCAACAAGTATCCTATGGTCCCATGTCAATCTCCTGACACAACTTGGCATATACTAGAAGGTCGATAGACATGTCACCACAAAAGGATGAGTCCACCTCGTTCTCAAAGAATTCTTGGACTCCTGTATTTCCATCATTGTTACCCGATATTGGCTTCTCTATATGCTCCAAGCTTTCTGTGGCCTCCACCCCTTGCAATATTGACCTCTCTATTTGCATATTGTCCTTATCTATGCTCGAAACATCGCTTTGATCATATACTCTCGCACTTCAGGGAGCTGAAGGTATAATATACCACCATCGAGGTTGTTAGGGGTTTGGATAGAAGATTACCTGTTCACAATCACGTACAAGAGAGATTTAACTATTGTGACATGTACCATGTCGTAATACAATTAAAAAACAAATGAGTTCATACACATGTTCACAATGGGCCGGTAATACAAAGGTGTCGTGAAAATCCGTCCATTTTTTTCAAAATCTATTTTGAGAAATCTAGATGGACCTCGTCGAATTGTTGCTCTAGCTCCTTCAAGTACCACTTTGAACCACTGCATATCGAATAGTATCATGGAGAAGCTATGGCAATCCACTATAACAATACTTTGCAAGTTCCCAAAATAATCCATCTCATCTATAATCGTGCTTGGATCCGTTGCTCGTCGTCGGCTCTCTTGCTCGAACCTTGCCATGATACCACAATCTGTTGTGGAGCGTATTTTGTCAATACGTTCCACGTGAAAATGCCATCTGCGCGACCACACTGCACTATATATTTTGTACTATATATTGAAACACTCAATACTTGTCGCATATAAAATATAGATATGACAAACCCTAAACACGTGATCACCTTTGGACTACATCCCCTCAAGAATTCCCACTCCTCGGTTGAGACCTCTGCCCCTTTGCAAGACACTGTGGTCAAAGCTCCATGCAACCATCGCGTTGACATAAACCAAGGCATCTCCTCCATGCCCTCGGGATATCGAATCGGTCGATGGCGCATATATTACGTTGAAATTCAGATCGTGCTTCCTCTTGATCTTTCCTAGATTGCTAGTACCTAGCGAGCCACATCTCCATAGAGGCATGGTGCAACATACAAAAGCAATTCACTTTCTCCTCCATTGCAGCATCCATTATTTTTTCTACCCCAATCGAGACCACCCTGCTGTAGGATGGACCCGACGGTCACATCCACCATGCTTCCCTCGGGGGTTGTTTTAGTTATCTAATTACCTACCACATTATGTTTGACACATAAAAGCAAATTCCTTAATTAACTCGTTAATCACAGGTTCCTTTACGTAATTTAGGGCACAGACACTAAGACAAGATAAAACAAGATCAAACACTTTCTTAACTTATCTTCAGATTAATGTTTGTCTCCCGCCCATACAAGAGAATTAAGTGTCCCTTTCTGCCTCCGTAAAAAAATCCTTCCGTCTCTCGGCAATAAAAACCCGAAGGTTTATCCTACCAAGATTCTGCCTTGTAACTAGTATTAAGGCCTCGAGATCCCAACTTGAGTCACGTAGAACACTTGTGTAGGATCTGGAGGCAGTGGGATTTATGGCCAGAGCCCCCCTTGGCACCCAAGCGTCCTCCTACGCCAAGTAATTTCCACAGAGAGACCTCTCGTGGCGAGTTCAGTCCACATTCCCGACGCGGATTCATAACCCCCTTGGTTAGGTTTTGGCGGTTCACGGGGGTATCTAGCGCCATCCTTCCTTAATTATCCCTTTAGGAAATCATCCACAGCTGAAGCAACTAGCCCAATAACATTTACTAGGAAAAACATCCCTTTTGTTCCCATGGAAATTTATCCTTACAGTTCCCGCCATGAAATTATCAATCACAAAAAACTTAGGTTAGCATCCAAACCCAAACAACCAAGTATAACTTGGGTCAACAATCCATTTCGAGTTAGGTCACCAGCTTCTATTAAGTTAGGAACGTATCCATTTGCGATAGTCTACAGCAAGATCGATAAAACAATTCGCAGGCAATTATACTTGACCTCTTAACTTCTTTTGAAGCTCTCTTTCCCTTGGGCATTTCCTTGTGGTAACTTAGTCCTAACTCAAAGCATTGACTGGTCAACCAAGGCAACGGACAAGCCTTCTTTGCAACCCATCCAAGAGCCTTTTATTCTTCTAGTTCTTTACTCATCTCTCTCTAATCAAGTAAATTTAACACACTTGGCAACACAAGGCTTTTCACCTACGCCTTCAGGATACAGTCTAGATGCATGCATCCCTTCCATTTCTCTTAGTGTGGTACTATGCAAAATTTTCCAATCAAACTTATCCATCATGCACATGGTGCGTTTAATATATTAGTACATCCTAAACGACCTTTAACTCTCTTCATACCTGGCAACAAATACTTATTCCTAGTGCACCGGATCTCATGTGACTTGCGTATATGAAAGTTTAGGTTTCTATCCATCGGTGCAATTGCATCCTATGAACGGAAACTAACATTTTGTGTGTTTAATTTTTATGCAGATGCAAATCATGATTTTTATTGGTTAATTTAAGTATCTACGCAAAGATCTGTCATTTTATGTAAAAGTTGATCAAAACCTTATCATTTCATGTGCGTCAATCCATGCAGAATCCATTCTATTTGTCCACTTGACTCCCATGCAATCATCCCGTATTTGCAATATTTCGTGTAACAATATTTCATGTACTAGGCTAGTCAATATTTCATGCAACTCATGCACTTGACTTTTCATAATCATGCACTTTAAGTATGGAAGAAAAACCATGAACAATAAGTAATAAGAATAGTGGGAGGGTTAGAGGACATCCTTTTCGAGTGGGTAGTCAATGTCGTCTTGCTAGGTGTCACGAGCCATCCACAGACTTCTGGCCTCATGCATCCGTGTAACCCTGAGTGTCCTTGATTTCTCGATGGCCGCGAATGAGTCTTCATACTTGGCCTTTTGATTTCTGTTCAAGTTCTCTTCTTTCTCATCATCTTCTTCTTCTCATCTCTCTCCCTCTTCTTCTCCTTCTTCTTCTCCTTCTCTCTCTCCCTTCCTCTTCTTCTTCTTCTTCTACTCTTCTTCTCCTTCTCTTTCTCTCCTCTTCTTCTTCTTCTTCTTCTCCTTTTTCTTCTCTTTGCTTCTTCTTCTTCTCTTCTTCTCCTTCTCTCTCTCTCCCTCTTCCTCTTCTTCTCTTCTTCTCCTTCTCTCTCTCCCTCTTCTTCCTCTCTTCTTCTCCTCTCTCTCTCCCTTCTTCTTCTTCTCTTCTTCTCCTCTCTCTCTCCCTTCTTCTTCTTCCCTCTTCTCCTTCACTCTCTCCCTCTTCCTCTTCCTCTTCTTCTCTTCTTCTCCTTCTCTCTCTCCCTCTTCTTCCTCTCTTCTTCTCCTCTCTCTCTCCCTTCTTCTTCTTCTCTTCTTCTCCTCTCTCTCTCCCTTCTTCTTCTTCCCTCTTCTCCTTCACTCTCTCCCTCTTCCTCTTCTTCTTCTTCTCCTTCTTCTTCTTCTCCTCTCTCTCTCTCCCTTCTTCTTCTTCTCTTCTTCTCCTCTCCTTCTATCTCTCCCTACTCCTTCTTCACGGCCAGGGGGGGCTGAAATTACGAGGGGGTGGGCTGACGTCATGGCCAGGGGGCGCGCTGTGTTCCCAGGATGAGGGGAGGCTGCCGCCTTTTAAGGTGGGGGAGATGGCTTATGGGGGGGAGGAGACGGCGCTCCCTGCCATCTGGGGGGCTGCATGTCCCCTTCTCTCACTTCACTTCCTCTCTCTCTCTTCCCTATGTGTTGTCGCGGGGAGAGAGAGAGGGATAAAAAAATTTGTGTACTTTTTTTTTTAAATTCTAAGGGGGGTTCGCATGGGGAGGGAAAGCACAGGGGTCACCGGGGGGGGGGAGGGAGGGGATGTTACATTCATGTCCTACTTGGGATTGTGTTTATGAGTCCAAACATTCTTTCTTGGAACCTAATTCAATAGAGTAACAGTTAGTGTCATTTTCCTATGTTGTCATGGTTCTAGTTACTACATTCCAAATTCCATGTAACGTGTCCACTTATATGTTCAGGACACGTCTTAGCAGTCCATCAGAAAGGGTGTCTAGAAAGCTCCGCTCGGCACTCCCATGGAATGTTACAGGGGTTTGCGATCTAGGACTTTCCGCGCCTGCCACGCAGCGAAAGTATTCCGACCGCTCCCACTTAGGATCGACCTGAATTAGGGTTTTGCTTATTGGTAATTTCCTAATGGCAACTAGCATCGAACCCAAGCGAACTACTTTACGCAGAAATGCCAGGTCCGAAGCGGATTTACGCTACACTTGATTCAAGGAGAATGGGAAATGAGAGGGATGCGAAGCTCAACCTCTCTGCCATAAGGCATAGTCCCATTCCGTTCCCCTAAAACAGCGTAAATAGGGATCAATTATAACTCTAGGTCAACGCTTTTGTTGTTCGTGTTCTTTGACGATCTTCTGGCTGTCCATCGTGATTTGAGAAAAGTTCTCGGCCAAACGGGACCACCCATCCGTAGGACGGACCTATGGCCACATCCACCGCACTTTCTTCAGGTTGGTTTAGTTATTTAATTACCTAACACATTTAGTTGGACATATATCAATCAGCTTCCTTAATTAGCCTGTTAGGCACTGGTTCCTTCACGTAATCATATCACTTGATATAGAAAAGCAATGTCAAACAAGTTCCTTTTTAACAGGTTATCATATTTATCTTTGAAATACATAAAGTCCAGCCCATAGGCTTATCCACAATCTGCCCGAAGGCTATCTAGTAATCCACAGGGATCACTAATCCAAGATTCCGCCCGTAGATTAGTATGTAGGCCTCGAGATCCAATCCCGAGTCACGTTAGCCTCTTGTGCAGGGCCCGGAAGGCAAGGGATTTACGGCCAGAGCCCCCCCTGGCACCCAAGTGTCCTCGTACTCCAAGTAGCGCTTAACGAAGAGATCTCTCGCGGTGGGTTCGGTCCACCTTCCCGGCACGGTTAACAACCCCCTTGGTTAGGGCCGGGCATGCAGTCGGGGGTAACTGAAGCTGCCTCTCCCTTCAGGCCTTCAACTTGAAGTATTAGATATCCATTTATCCTTTAATTCATTGATCAAACAAAGCAAAACAGTGCTCTTAAATCTGTAGCAAGCACAAACATTTCCATTGGTCATTTATTGTTGGCTAATTGCCAAGGAGTGAATCCTTCTTTTCGAATGCATCCATCACTCGATCCGGGATGACTTACGACTTGGCAAGATCCCCTACATCCTAGGTTAGGGTCGTACCCTATTAACCCGACTTGGTTAATACCTTAAGTTCATATGTTATTCCAATTTATTGGTTTGTCCTTTGCTCCAAGCAATTATCTTTACCCCAGAAGATACTATATTAGGACGATTATTCATCCTCTTGCAAGATAACTTGCATAAGAATCAGCCAACCTCATTCGGAGAATTGGTCATTCCCTTGTGATCCAATCACAAGATCATACGACTCTGCACTTGTTGCACAAGTGTCGCATCGAACTATGGGATTATTCTACCCATCAAATGGAGTCACAAAACAATCTATTCATGATTACATTAGGCTGACGTTGTCAGTCCTAGGGTTCCAAGCTCCATCTTTTTAGCGAAAGATTCTTAGGGACAAACCCTAGATCACTTCTCAAGTATGTTGCGCTGTCCCTACATTCGGTGAATGTGGGTAAGTATTTAGGGTATAAGAGTTTCGGTTTTAGCAATACGTGCGACTAGGTCACGTATTAAATCCTAGTGAGTTGTTTGAAATTGAATTAACTCGTTCTAAAATGAGTACTCCGCAAGTTTAGGTGTTTAGGTTTATGCCAATTTGCTTAGTTCTTGAAGATAATTACGCTATCATTTTCATAAACACATGACTCATTGTCTACGCGTAAATTGATTTTCAACCCTAAATTATCGATTTAAGATCAAGCATAGGTTAGGTTATAAACTAATTCCAATTAATCATCCTATAACTTGCGAACAAGATTCATACTCAAACATGCAGTTTTTTCTAATACTTATGCAGTTGAAAAACAATATTTATACCAATTGACTAGAGTTATTCAATTTTAAGAATCATTTCGTGCCTTGCACTTTCCTATGGATTCTTAGCACTTTCCATAATGATTTATTGCGAAAAAGATATGTCCTAATAATGTGACATGCACTTTATACTTCCATGCCTAAACGGAGTGCACTATCTTAATTCCGTTTTGTAAATATGGACATTAATCTAAGTTTAGTTCATTGAAATGCACAAAAACTACTTGCTAGAAATGCATATTAATTTTTTGCTCACTTTATTTTTGTTTTGTTTTATTCAAAATACTAATGACTAAATTCCTCTGTCGTGAGCTAATTTTTCTAAATTAACTAAAGCATTTAAGACGAAAAAAAAAAACCTTAACACCCTCTTTTCTTTATGTGTGTGTGGGGGGGGGAACAAGGTATGAAAAGGGCCCTTAGGGAGGAACTTCATGTATGGGGGTGTTATATGCAAGAGCACATGAAGGGCTTTGGAATTCCCGGGGGGAGGGGGGGTGTAGGGGGTGTTTTAACAATCCCACACGAACCATGGATAGGGGGGAAAAGGAAAAGGGTATGAAAGGGCTAAAAAAGGAATTCTTGCATAGGGAGGGGGGGAAAAAGGCTTAAGGGCCACTTGAAACCCTTTAATGGCAAATCAAGGGGGGGGGAAAGGGCCTAAGGGAGCCCTTAGGGAGGAATTTCGAGGGGGTGGGAGGAAGGGCTTAAGGGTCATGTGAAGGCCCTTTTAAGGTAAAGCTTTCTTTTGGGGGGAAAAGGGGCTTATAGAGCCCCCCCTTAGAAGCTTCTAGAGATTCTAAAAAGAAGCACGTGGGGGGGGGTGGAGGCAGTCGACAATTGGCAGCTGGGTGATGTGAAGACGGATGGCAGCGGGGAATGATGCGGCGACCTCCTGGCTCACAGGGTTGCAATGGCAGCGTCTCGACAGCTTTTATGGCAGCGGTGTCCTCCTCATGCTCTCACGACAGACTCTTCACTCCCTCCATGATAGCCTTTTTTCTATGGCAGCAACGACTCAGGCAGCAATTGGCCCTCTCTCACACAGCAACAGTAGGCGGCGTCATCTTCCTTCGTTCTATGGTGGCCCCCCCTTTTCTATGCCCATAGCCTTCTTATAGGTGAGGGGAGGGGATCCTCCCTCCCCTGCGTGGCATTACGCATGCTCCATAGTCTTAGCAAGTTCCAGCAAGGAGCTTGCTTATACATGCTATTCCTATCTTCCTCCAGCTCGACAGTCGGCTGGAGGAGAGGGGAATAATAAAAAAAAATTTACCTTTATCAAAATAAGGAAATTATCCTTACGACTATAAAGAGGGTTCACGCGTGCTATTGGAAGTTTGGTATGTTACATTCTCTCCCCCTTGGAGGAATCGAGATGTCCTCATCTCGAGATAAACTGGGGATATTGATGGTTGAGGGTGCTTTCATCTATCCAAATGGCATCCTCTTCGGGATAATCTTTCCACTGGACGAGGCATTCTCTCAAGGTTCTGGATCTCAGTTGTCTCTCCCTAACATCTAAGATCCTGTCAGGCCTTAGTTCAAGGACTCCTTGACTAGGCATTACAACTTGTTGATCATCAAGTACATGGTTAGGATTAGGTACATACTTCTTCAATAGGCTGATATGGAATACATTATGAACCTTTAGGTTCTCAGGGAGTTGCAGTTTATAAGCATTAGGTCCTAGGCACTTGAGGATCTTGTACGGTCCACAATATCTTGGGCTTAGCTTCTTGCAATCTCCTAAGGATAGGGAGCTCTTCTTAGAGCGTACGCGAATGAAGACCATGTCTCTTTCTTCGAAGACTTTATCTTGATGCTTCAAATCCGCGTATGCCTTCTGTCTATCCTTGGCAACTTGGATGTCCTGTCTTATTGACTTTATTTGGTTATCCATCTCTTCCAACATCTGCCTTGAAGCTTCAACCCTCAAGGTTGGATCTGAGAAGTTTAGGGGGCTTCGATAGTCATGACCGTACAATGCTTGGAAAGGGGTCATTTGAATGCTTTGTTGGTAAGAAGCATTGTAGGCAAATTCAACCAAAGGCAAGTATTGAATCCACCTTTTCGGCTCACGACAATAGTATGCCCTAAGCATATCCTCGATGACTTGATTTACTCTCTCTGTTTGGCCATCCGTTTGGGGATGGTAAGCTGTGCTAAAACAGAGTTGAGTCCCAATGACTTCAAAGATAGCTCTCCAAAAGTGTGATGTGAAGAGAGAATCACGATCACTAATGATTCTCTTGGGTAGCCCATGTAGCTTGAATATCTCCTTGATAAACAATCTTGCAATGTCTGAGGCTTTATAGTTTGTCTTCACTGGAATAAGGTGTGAAACCTTAGTAAGCATGTCAACCACAACTATGATGGAGTTGTATCCTCCCTGAACTTGGGGTAGGCCAACAACAAAATCCATACTGATGAATTCCCATTTCATTTGGGGAATGTCAAGTGGTTGTAACTTCCCTGGCATTTTGACATGTTCGGCTTTGATACATTGACAAGACAAACACTCGATGACATATTTGATAACTTCACCTTTAAGCCTCTCCCAATGGTAGCTCTTTCTAACTGCATTGAGAGTCTTGGCATAGCCAAGATGTCTTGAGAAAGGGGAATCATGAGCTTCCCACAATATCTTCTGCTTAAGTGACTGGCTTGCCGGTATACATAGCCTCGTTCTATAGTAGACAAGTCCATTGTTGATAGAGAATTCATGATACTTAGCCTACAGCTTTTGATCTTGATCCTTGATAGAGATTTCTCTTAGCATCGTTTGGTAGGCTGGATCATGGCATGATTCCTCTCTAGCTAACTCAAGTATTGGATTGTTTGGCATAGATACTTTTGTAGCTAGAGATCTAGTTGTTGATGGATTCCGCAAGATTAGGGAATTAAGGAATGCCTTGCAATTGAGTGCATCGGCAACTACATTCTCTTTCCCTGGTCGGTACTTGATTTCAAAGTCGTACTCTTCCAGCACTTCAATCCACCGGCGTTGCCTCATGTTGAGCTCATTCTGGGTAAAGATCCACTTGAGACTCTTATGGTCAGTTACTAGTGTAAACTTGTTATCCAATAGGTAGTGTCTCCAAAACTTTAGAGCATGGATAAAAGCTAGCAATTCCAGATCATGTGTAGCATAATTCTTCTCATGACTCTTCAATTTCCTTGAAGAGTATGCTACAGGGTGACCTTCCTGCATGAGTACACATCTTAAGGCAAGTGCGCTAGCATCAGATACTACCTTGAACTCCTTACTGAGGTTTGGAAGCTTTAGGATAGGTGCTGATACCAAACCCTACTTCAATTTGTCAAAGCTAGTTTGTTCGAGAGTTGACCATGCAATGGATGTTTGCTTCTTTAGTAAGTCCGTCAGAGGTACTGCAATCAAGGCATAGTTTTTGATGAAGACCCTATACCATCCTGTCAATCCAAGAAAGCTACGTATTTCTTTGATAGATGTTGGTATTGGCCATTCTAGCACATCTCTGTGGGTCCACTGAGATTCCTTCCGCTGATATTATGAATCCCACATATTCAATCTGACGTTTGAAGAATGCACACTTCTTCATCTTAGCATACAGCTTATGTGACCTCATTGTCTCAAGGAAAATCCGAAGTTGGGATTCATGATCTTTCTCCTGTTTGGAATAGACTAAAGTGTCGTCGAAGAAGACGAGCACGAAGTCATTAAGATATGGCCTAAAAATATCCTGGATCAACCTGTTGAAGGTGGCCGGTGCATTCGTAAGCCCGAAGGACATAACTAGGAACTTAAAGTGCCCATATCTTGTGTTGAAGGCCGTCTTTGGGATATCTTCTTCCTTGATCCTTATCTAATAGTAACCCTCAATCTTAGAGAAGATCTTTGCACCCTGAAGACGATCAAGAAGCTAATCTATTCTAGGAATAGGGTACTTGTTCTTGACAGTTGATTGATTCAGCCCTCTGTAATCAATACATAGTCGAAGTGTTCCATCTTTCTTTATCTGGAACAGTACTGGAGCTCCCCATGGTGAATTGCTAGGACAGATGTGGCCCTGATCTAGCAGTTGCTTGAGTTGTTCCTTCAGCTCAATTGCTTCCGGTATAGACATTCTGTAAGGTCTCTTTGCAATTGGCGCAGCTCTTGGTACTAGCTTGATCTCATGATCCACTTCTCTTTGAGGCGGGAGTTCTGTCAACTCTTCAGGAAATACATCCGCGTATTCCTTTAGCCATGAAGGTCCTTCACTAGACTCTTTCTTTTGATCTAACTTATTGAGCTTAATCAAGTAGACAGGTAGTCCTTTTCTGACTCCCTTTATAATCCGAGATGCTTTGGCCAATTGAATTTTTGGCTTCCCTACTTCTCCTTGAGTTGTGACCAATTCCCCCTCAAAGTTTCGAAAGGAAATTTGGCCCTTTCCACAATGAATGTTGGCGTCATTAAGGCTTAAGCCAATCCATTCTGAGTAGACACTCATGGATACCTAAATTCATGACTCTGAATTTGACTGAAGTCTTCTTTCCTCCCAGAAAGAATTCCACCTTAGCAGTTTGCTTGGTACAAGTAACCTCACGACCATTTGCCATTCCACAAGCAAGATAGGTGCTTCTACTGTGGCTATTCCTAATATTTTTGCACAAGCTGGTGAGATAAAGGAATGTGTATTTCCACAATCAATCAAGGCCTTGAAACTTTTACCTTGATAGTCTGACGGTGTTTGAATCACCGAGAACTGGCGATTCGGGCCTTTCTTGTGTAGAGCGACATGGACTGTCGCCCTTTCAAATTCTGCTTCCATAGTCGGATCTTCTTCTTCTTTGCACATTTGCCTATTGGAAATGCAGGCGGTTCTTCCTCTGCCTCGAGTAGCGGCTCCCTATCCATGGCCTGTTCCTTGGAAAGGTGCTTGGCGATGTCCTCCTCCAAGCTTGGGACATTGCCTCTTGAAATGACCGGGCTCGTTGCAGTGGAAACAACGGAGGTTTTGGCCATTGCTTTGAGTAGGAACAAAGTTGTTGACATTGTTAGTTCTTGCTTTCCCTGATTCTGACCTTGAACTCTCTTCATTTGAGGCCTGAGTGCTCCTCTGTTCGGGTCATTATAAGACCAAGTTTTGTTACCCCTTGGTCTAGCCTGCACCTCCTGAATTATAGGGGCAGCTCGAATGAGTGCATCCTGAAGATCTGATGGGTGCATCGATTTGAGACGGGTATTTACTGGTGGATTTAAACTAGCACAACATTTTGACACCTACTGTGTCATATCCATCTGTGGCGCATACTTAAGAAGTGAGATGAATTTAGAGTAATATGCGTCAAGAGTGAGTCCCAGCTGTTTTAGCTCGTAGAACTCATTCATTTTCTGTGTGCGATATGCAAGTGGTAAGTATCTTCCTTGCAGGGCTTTCTTCAGCTTCTCCCAGGTAACGGATCCTTCCGTGATTCCTTGATCCCTACAGCATTGCTTCCACCATAGCCTGGCCTCGCCGGTGAGCTTTAGCTTAGCAAGCATAGCTTGATTGGCGGGTGCAGTACCGGCTGCTTCAAAGTAATCCTCCATGGATTCAATCCAAATTTCAGCATCTGCTTGGATGGACCTGCCTCTCCCGTCAAACTCGGGTGGCTTAATTTGCTTAAGAAGAAACTTCTTCTCCTGGATTACAGCAGTACTTGATGTAGTAGGCGAATTGGGAACCTGTACCTGGGGTTGTGCCTGGATAAAGGTTTCTTAACGTTATTACACGATAATCGTTATTGATTTATATTACATCTCCAATTCTGCTATCACCTAAGCAATCTAACCACTTAACTTTTTATCAATTCTCATGCACAATCAGACATTGATAAAAAGAAGTCTTATTTGTATTTATATGGGCATAGCCCTTTCGGAATACAACATTTCTTGCGATGATAAGCCAACGGTTACATTTAGTTTGGGGAGAATAATGTTGTATTACATTTATCTACATGAACTGTATAATAGTATGGTTTCGGGTCATGGATCTTCAGGAATCGGTAAGTCATTGGAAGTTCAGGGTATCCTTTCCTTTGGAACCCATTCTTCTCATGGCACCCCAACACGTTAATCCTGTCGGCGGGGACTACATGGGTTGCTTCCTCAAATACATATGAGTTTACTTCGACCCTTTGACCTCGAATATGTAAAGTTGAATTTACATGAGCTTCTACAAAAATGAACAGCTTCACGACTTTTAGGTCTTCCAACCACTTGATCCTCTTTAGGTTGGTTTGTAGGTAAGCAAACCGGTGGGCAGCTATATAGTAGATTCCTGAGGCACCCGTCCATCTTCATTCCATGTGCAAAGGCGATGGATTATAGATTTGCTCTAGGATGTTTATCATCTCAACCCTTTGTCGATAATCAGGGGAATGCATCGCAGTCATAAACATGACTCGGAACACTAAGAACTTGTTCCATGCTTCGTAATTTTGCAAGACAACATTGAAAGCAAGGAAATGTTTGAAACAACAACATTTGCTTTACTTCATCTTATTAAGATTTCATAAAAACAATTCCTTGTTGGTTCGCTCTGATACCAACTGTAACGTGTCCACTTGTATCTTTAGGACATGTCTTAGCAGTCCATCAGAAAGGGTGTCTAGAAAGCTCCGCCCGGCACTCCCATGGAATGTTACGGGGGTTTGCGATCTAGGACTTTCTGTGCTTGCCACGTAGCGGAAGTATTCCGGTCGTTCCCACTTAGGATCGACTTGAATTAAGGTCTTGCTTATTGGTCATTTCCTAACGGCAACTAGCGTTGAACCCAAGCGAACTACTTTACGCAGAAACGCTAGGTCTGAAGCGGATTTACGCTGCACTTGATTCAAGGAGAATGGGAAATGAGACGGATGCGAAGCTCAACCTCTCTGCCATAAGGCGTAGTCCCATTCCATTCCCCTAAAACAACGTAAATCGGGATCATTTATAACTCTAGGTCAATGCTTTTGTTGTTCGTGTTCTTTGACGATCTTCTGGCTGTCCATCGTGATTTGAGAAAAGTTCTCGGCCAACCAGGACCACCCATCCGTAGGATGGACCTATGGCCACATCCACCGCACTTTCCTCAGGTTGTTTTAGTTATTTAATTACCTAACACATTTAGTTGGACATGTATCAATCAGCTTCCTTAATTAGCCCATTAGGCACTGGTTCCTTCACGTAATCATATCACTTGACATAGAAAAGCAATATCAAACAAGTTCCTTTTTAACAGATTATCATATTTATCTTTGAAATACATAAAGTCCAACCCATAGGCTTATCCAAAATCTGCTCGAAGGCTATCCAGCAATCCATAGGGATCACTAATCCAAGATTCCGCCCGTAGACTAGTATGCGGGCCTCGAGATCCAATCTCGAGTCACGTTAGCCTCTTGTACAGGGCCCGGAAGGCAAGGGATTTATGGCCAGAGCCCCCCTGGCACCCAAGCGTCCTCCTGCTCCAAGTAGCGCTTAACGGAGAGACCTCTGGCGGCGGGTTCAGCCCACCTTCCCGGCACGGTTAACAATCCCCTTAGTTAGGGTCAGGTAGGCAGTCGGGGGTAACTGAAGCTGCCTCTCCCTTTAGGCCTTCAACCTGAAGTATTCGATATCCATTTATCCTTTAATTCATTGATCAAACAAAGCAAAATAGTGCTCTTAAATCTGTAACAAGCACAAACATTTCCATTGGTCGTTTATTGTTGGCCAACTGCTAAGGAGTGAATCCTTCTTTTCAAATGCATCCATCACTTGATCCGGGATGACTTGCGACTTAGCAAGATCCCCTACATCCTAGGTTAGGGTCGTACCCTATTAACCCGACTTGGTTAATACCATAAGTTCATATGTTATTCCAATTTATTGGTTTGTCCTTTGCTCCAAGCAATTATCTTTACCCCAGAAGATACTATATTCGGATGATTATTCATCCTCTTGCAAGATAACTTGCATAAGAATCGGCCAACCTCATTCCGAGAATTGGCCATTCCCTTGTGATCCAATCACAAGATCATACGACTTTGCACTTGTTGCACAAGTGTCGCATCTAAAACGAGTACTCCACGGGCTTAGGTGTTTAGGTTTATGCCAATTTGCTTAGTTCTTGAAGATAATTACGCTATCATTTCCATAAACACATGACTCATTATCTACGCGTAAATTGATTTTCAACCCTAACTTATCGATTTAAGATCAAGCATAGGTTAGGTTATAACCTAATTCCAATTAATCATCCTATAACTTGTTGCGAACAAGATTCATACTCAAGCATGCAGTTTTTTCTAATACTTATGCAGTTGAAAAACGATATTTATACCAATTGACTAGAGTTATTCAATTTTAAGAATCATTTCGTGCCTTGTACTTTCCTATGGATTCTTAGCACTTTCCATAATGATTTATTGCAAAAAAGATATGTCCTAATAATGCGACATGCACTTTATACTTCCATGCCTAAACGGAGTGCACTATCTTAATTCCGTTTTGTAAATATGGACATTAATCTAAGTTTAGTTCATTGAAATGCACAAAAACTACTTGCTAGAAATGCATATCAATTTTTTGCTCACTTTATTTTCGTTTTGTTTTATTCAAAATACTAATGACTGAATTCCTCCATCGTCGTGAGCTAATTTTTCTAAATTAACTAAAGCATTTAAGACGAAAAATGCATCCTATCTCCAAAAATCATCTACGCCCAATTGAATTATAACTACGTAAAATAAAAATTAGGAAGAAGAACCTAGATTTGTGGTGAGATGTCCACATGAATGCTAGGAGACGATCCTCCTGCGGTTGCGCCTTGGGCTTTCTTAGGAGCCATCGCGAATGCAGCCTTTCCATCTTGGATGCGGCTTTGCGAACTCCCTTTTGAAATACCACCGTCCTTAGAGCCTTAAAATTCAGCTAGCAACTCTTAAAAAGAACATTGATGAGGATGAGACAATAGCAATGCTACTTGCTAGTGTTAATCATGAACTATATGAGAATCTTAAAAAGAACATTGATGAGGATGAGACAATAGCAATGCTACTTGCTAGTGTTAATCATGAACCATATGAGAATCTTGTGTCCACACTAAGTAATGTTCCCAGTCTCTCACTCAAAGACATTGAGCACTCACTACTTGATGGAGAAAGAAAATTTAAAAGCAAGGATGTAAAAGAAACCAACTCAAGGGATAACTTTTTGTACACCAAGGGTACTTATGCAACAAAAGAATGTGGTCGAGGATTCACCACCAATATCAAAAAGGACCGAATTATTTGTCATTACTGTGGTAAGACTAGCCATGTAGCTAGTGAATGTTTCCACATGAAGAGAGCACAACAAGTGCAAGATGATCACCATCAAGGTTAGTTTATGAATGAAGAAGAAGAAGAAGAAGATGCTTTCACCATCATCAAAAACTTTGACAGATTATTCTAAAGAAATTTTCATTGTATGTTTCCCATAGTGGATATTTTCTTTCCATTAGTGAATTTGTATTGAAAAAACCTTTGCCAAAAATGTAAACTTTCAAGCTTAACTTGACTAGGCTACCCATGAGCTAATCTCCCAGGCCATGTTATCATGTGGGGGGGTAAAAGCCAGCAAGTGTAGGAATTCATCATTTGAGGGGGGGTATTGGAAAATAGGCCAAATGATGTATGCTGCATGATGAGGCGACTTGTATCCCATAAACATAATGAGGAGATTGGAGAAGTTGGAATGTACTTGGTTCACTTTTCAATATAATGCTATTGTACTTTGTACTTCATTGTGAGTTCCTATCATGCTAGTCAGGATTGTGTTTATGAGTCCAAGCATTCTATCTTGGAACCTAATTCAATCGAGTAACATTTAGTGTCATTTTCCTATGTTATCATAGTTCTAGTTACTACATTCTAACCTCCGTAGCTACAGCCATGCTCAAGATCCATGTCCTTCAGTACGTTGCCCCCTAAAAGATAAGTTAACCATTCAATTTATTTGGAGCACCATTCAAAGCCAATTAACAAACCACCCTACAGGTTTTTTAAGTATGAAAGGGAAGAAGTGGACAACTAGATTAAAGAGCTATTACATATGGAATTTATAGAGCCTAGTTTCTCACCTTATGCATCCTTACTCCTCTTGGTGAAGAAGGATGGATCATTTCATATGTGTATTCATTACACAGATCTTAATAAGATAACAGTGAAGAACAAGTATCAAATCCCTAGGGTGGATGACTTACTTGATGAGCTAAAAGGAGAAAAGTATTTCACTGAGAAATATATACGATCTAGCTATCATCAAATTCACATGAGACAAGGTAATGAAGTTAAGACTTATTTCAAGATAGATCATGGCTTCTATTATTTTTTAGTTATACCCTAGATACCTTTCAAAGTCTCACAAACAAGATTTTACATCATTTCCTCTTTCACTTTGTGCTGGTATTCTTTGATGATATACTTATCTACAGAAAGACATTACATGACCATTTGGAATATGTGTGGAGGGTATTTGATATCTTGAGACAACATAGGTTATTTACTCAGGAGAGTAAATGTTCATTCCTAGAGTAACTAAAGTGGAATATGTATGACATATTATCAATGAAAATGAATTCATGCTAATCCCAAAATGGTGCAATGAATTAGAGATTGGCCCACACCCACTACTACCATTTTTCTACCTGGATTTCTTTGTCTTTCTTTGTTCTATAGGAGATTTATTTGCCATCATGCTACTATTGCAACTCCTCTCACAAATAGGCTTAAGAAAGAAGATTTTTTCTAGGATATTATAGCTTATCGGAGTTTCCATTTGCTAAAAAAATTTCTTAGTTAAGCACCTATCCTTGTTTATCCTTACTTTTCTAATGAGTTCACTATCCAATGTGATGTTGGTGGTCAAGGCATTGGAGAAATTTTATTACAGGAGTATGGGGTAATAGCCTTTGAGAGCCATAAGCTAAATGAAAAATACATGGAAATTAATGTTTATGAACAAGAAATACTAGCCATTTTTCATGCAATAAAGGCGTGGCTCCACTATTAATATGGCAGCCACTTTAGGATGAAAAGTGATCATAGGATCCTCAAATATTTCATGTCTTAGTCAAATGTCACTCCCAAGCAATGCAGATGGATAACTACATCATGGAATTGGGACTTTGATATCACACATACTAGGGCAAAGATAACATAGTTGCTAATTCTGTATTCAATGCGGGATGTGGGTATGCAAGGTTTTAGCCATTTTTCTGAACTTCATAATGATTGGATAGAGAAGATTCGAGAGGCTTAGCTTTTAGTCATCATTCCAACCCTATATTTTAAAAATTACAACAAGGCATTATGGATGATAACTCCCAATTTTAGTTAAGAAATGGTCTCATATGGTATTATGGCAAGATTGTCATTTCCCATACTTCTCCCTTCACACAAAAATTATCTAGGAGATACACTCCTCACCTACAGTTGGTCATTTTAGTGTCTTAAGACCTATGACAAGATTGATAAGAGTTTCTATTGGAAGGGCCTTTGGAAGGATGTTAAGACTTTTGTTTCTAGTTGTGTACCATGTCAACAAAACAAGGATAGCACATTAAAGCTAGGTGGTTTATTACAACCTTTACCTAACACTAAAGGTAAATGGATATATATTACCATAGATTTTATCACTAGCCAAGTTACATGGATTACCACAAGTCATAGTACATAATAAGGATGCCAAGTTTATGAGTAACTTTTGGTGAGAAATACTCATCCTCAAACAGATGGACAAATAGTGAGGGTTAATAAGTGGTTAGAGACTTACTTGAGACACTTTTTCCATGATGTACAAAATTCATGGAATTCATGGTTGCATTTAGTAGAGTTTGCCTATAATAGCTCCACTCATTCTAGCATAGGAGTTTTAACTTTTGAGGCTTTATATGGCTATAAGGTATCTCTTTCCACAATCATTTTCAATCACAAGATAAACCCTCAAAGCAAGGAAGAGTTGGATCACATGCATGCTTTCCTTCACCAATTCAAAGTGAATTTAAAGAAGGCCCAGTATCAAATGAAGCTTTATGCTGATGACCAAAGGCAAAATCTAGAGTTTCAAGAAGAGGATTTATCCTTAGTGGTTTACATATAATAAATCTCGACCTATAATAAATCGTCTATATAACATGCATTCAAATGATATTAAGATATAACCTTTCTTTACATGCTATGAGGCCTTAAAATGATCCCTTTTACTTCACAAATATTTTAAAAATTTTAATTTAAAAATCCATTTTCTAAATATAATTCTATAAATTTTACCAAATATGATACCCTTTCATTTAAACTTGCATGGTATCTTACATATTATATAAGGTGGACCCCTTAATGATTTAGTGCTCTTGAAAGTGCCCAAGTTTCATTATATTACTCTCAAAGATGAGCCTAGCACCGAAATAGCTCATAGATTTTATAGTTCTTACATGATTTTGAAGACAATGGGAGATTGGGCATTTCAATTGGCACTTCCCTCATCCATTAGGATTCACAATGTCCCATGTGAGTCAATTAAAGTCTTCCATTGGATTTGCTATGTATTATATTGAGGACCTTCTACCTATGGATGAAGAGAGCTTCATTCAATATGTGTCTAAGGAGGTAGTTCGACAGCGGGATAACTAAATCAAGAATAATTTAGTGAATTTTGATCAAATGGAGAGGATTACCATTGAAAGGAGCTTTTTGGAGACCAAATCAATTATGGAGGAGTTTCCTTATCTCAAGGAAGTAATATTGGCTAAAGATTAGACCGTTATGGCCTTATTCTAACACAATTAGCATACAAGCAGCTATCTATTTTAAACTAGAGTTTACTTTGTGTTATAAACATCAAAACACAATTTTTATGAGTTGAGAGATTTTAGAAATAGCTTCATTTTGAAGCTTACCATGCCTCGATCAGAGCTTTCTACTAAAAGTTATAGAAAATTTACTATAGCAAGGCACTATTAGATAGCATATTATTCCATGTTTACAACCTTGATTTGACCATAAATTTAGGATGAAGTGATGGAATCACCTCTAGTCACATATAAACTTTGCACAACCATATCCTCAAGAGTTTGTTTCATCCCACTGTTGCCAAAATTTAGCTTCATAGGAAAATCAATCTCTATCAACTATGTTTTATTTTTACGCCCCCAAAATACCAAATAATTCCTCCTCACATGCTCAAAAATCTCATAATCTTTGCACTTATACTTTGAATTGTCATAAGAAATACATCTCCTAGCATCATTTCTTCTTAGAAGCACTTGTGAAGGCCCTAATCGTTCAAGTGTAGTAGTTGGCCCGACAAGTTTAGACAAATCAATCCTTAGATCTCTTGGACTTTTAAGTACCTCCATACCATGTTTTTTAGTGTGGCAGAGTAGTAGGAGTTGGTGGTGTAGTTATAGGTACTCACACTAACATGGGCATAGGCATAGACATAGACATAGAGATGGGTGCAAGTATAGAAGTAAGAGGCAAGAAAGGTGTAGACATAATGGGCATATGTGTACAAACAAGAGCAAAGGCTAGGGTAGAAGGCATAGTAATAAAAGGAATCATAGGAGATACAATACCATTTTGTAGTCTAAACTTCTACATATATCCCTTCACCAAAGTAGTGACAGCATCCTTGCCAATCAACCTTTAAACTCATAAGCTATCACTTGTCCTCCAAAAGCTATCCTAACTATGCTTGAAGCATTGGATCTTGTAGCTTGTAGAAATAACTCCACATTATCTGGCTCTAAGGCTGCTTGACCCGTAGCATCCATCTCATTAAACTTGGACTCAAACTCTCATAAAAGCTCTATCACCACACCAAGCTCTTATTTGTCTTGTGTATCCACTTGTGGAAGCTGCAACTCATATCCATCCTAATATCATTTAATAAGTACTCTTCCTTCAAGGATTTCTTGAAGTAGGCCAAATAGGACTCACAACATAGAGCTTGTTTATGCGTAACTTTAGGGAAGAAGCAACCACTTAGGCATGGCGCCTATATTTTGTCGCACCTATTTATTGAGGCGTTGGATATTTATTTATTATTTTGTATGTGCATGGGCACACGATTATGTTATTTGAATTTGGATATTGTATTGGGTATGCTTGACTCTTTGGGCGCCCGTCCATTAGCTTTATTTCTATTTTGTGCTAAAGCAAACTCAAAAGCCAAAAGTGTGCTATTTTGTAATTTGGGCTATTATTTGAGCTTGAAGATGATTAATACATAAAGATACATGCTTTGTGGAGCACTCACACAAGGCATGGGCAGAGATTGCACCCAATTGGTCTCTTGTTCATGTCGTGCATGCTTTCTACCTTGAGTTTTGTGCAAAAAGTAGAGTTATTTTGTTCTTGGGGACCTTCCGGCGTTCACTACGCGAGCATACAACATCCGATCTATGCACCATGGTCATAATGTTTCAAGCTATTCAAAGCTTTATGAGTTAAAGATGGAGTTCTTTGGTGTGCCTACGCATATGATGGGCTAAAATATAAGTGATAACTCGAATACATGCTATCCTCCAATGCTTTCCTCCGCCACTACTGCTATCTCTACACATCAACTGAAGCATTCACAATCGTTAGTAAAATAATACAATTAAACCGACAAAAGTGAATACCTAGCAGTCTTCAGCTACATAAATAAATCAATTGGTTAGAAATCAATACTAACCTTAATTTATCACGAGTGCGCACTCTAAACTCATAAACGTTTATTAATTTAATATGTATTTTGCGGAATCACCCACTATGGAATCACCCATGTACACACTAAATTAATGAAACGCCCGAAAAGGATAGGCATCCCCATCAACTTCTCGTACAAAGAATCCACTTTGTGTATGAGCCCCGGTCAACAAAGTTTACGGAATCCACTGTAAAACCTCACGAAATCCACCGTGGCACGGAATCCACCGTGAAATATACCTCCTGGCATCATACCCCCGGGGTGGGATAGCAATTTTCCTCAATTGCTATTAGCTCAATGTGGAGCTAATAGAGTGGGGAAAGCATTTAAGTCTCTAGCGTGCATCCATTGGGCCTCTTCAACAGGATGGTTTTTAAACTTGACCAAATATCTAGAATATCTACGGCCAGTTCTAGTAGTCATAAAATCAGTATCTATGATAGCTTCAGGTTCAAGTATTTCAGTCTCTTCATCTAACAAATGTGGGTTTTCATAAACAGGGTGTACAGGTAATTGGCCTTTAAAGGGTCATAATAAACTAATGTGAAATGTGTTGTGAATTTTTCAGTGAGGTGGTAGTTCTAACTTGAATGCATTGTCATTGATTTTGTGAATGATCTTAAATGGTCCATATAATCTAGGTGCTAATTTCACAACTGCGTGTTTATCTATACTTTGTAATCTACGTTTTTCTATTCTCAACCAAACATAGTCATCAACTTTGAAATTCATGGCCTCTCTTTTCTTATTGGCTTGCTTTGTATATGATTACTGGGCTTTGGCAGTCATGTCTTTAACCTCATCAATAATAGTAGCATGCATGTTAGCAATATCATCAGCACTCTGAATTCTATTTGATAAAGTTGCAACGGGTGTAGATAATCTATAACCATAAATCACTTCAAACGGTGCTTTCTTTGTAGATATGTGTGGTATACTGTTATATGCAAACTGTAGTAAATGCAAATGTGTGTCCCATGTCTGTGGTTTAGAAATAGTGTAAGCACGTAAAAGATCTAAAATAGTACTGTTAGTGGCTTCTGTTTGTCCATTAGTTTCAGGATGAAATGCAGATGAGAAATCAATCTTTGTTCCTAGGTTAGCAAACAAAGTAATCCAAAAATTATTACAGAATCTAGAATCACGATCAGAAATAATAAATTTTGGTAAACCATGATTAGTAAAAACAGTTTTCAAAAACAATTGAGCTGCTTAAGATGCAGTTAAAGTTTTCTTGCATGGAATGAAATATGCTTGTTTGCTAAACCTGTCGACAACAGTTCAAATCATATCATGGTTAGCTTTAGTGTTAGGTAAACCAGTAATAAAATCCATTGAAATTTGTTCCCATGGTCGTAATGGAATAGATAAGGGCATTAGTAAACCATATTGTTTACCATGGTGTCTTTTAACTTGTTGGCAAACTAAACATTCAGATACAAAGTTAGATACATCAGTGTCCATATGTGGCTAATAAAAATCTTCAGTCAATGTACGTAAAGTAGATATGATACCTCTATGACCTTGATATGGAGGACAATGAATCTCATTCAAAACAAAAGATCTAAATGGAACTGTAACACATAATCTCTTTTCATAAAACATGAATCCATCATTATAAGACAATGAATCAATAGGAATCCAGTTATTTCCAACTAATTTATTCCAATCAGCATGAAAAGTAATGTCCTGATGATAAGTATCTTTCATAGGGGTTAGAGAATCAAATGATAT
Source organism: Lygodium microphyllum (assembly GCF_053477565.2). Taxonomy (NCBI): domain Eukaryota; kingdom Viridiplantae; phylum Streptophyta; class Polypodiopsida; order Schizaeales; family Lygodiaceae; genus Lygodium; species Lygodium microphyllum. Next base: position 114,804,091 of record NC_141145.1, read on the forward strand.
AACAGAGATATTATGAATGGTCGGTATTCTACTTAATGCATCGACCACTACATTTTCTTTACCTGGTTGATATTGAATAAGGGGATGAAAACTCTGAATAAAAGCTGCCCATTTGATATGTCGGTCAAATATTTGAGGTTGACTAAGTCAATGCCTAATACTTTGTTGATCAGTCTTAATCATAAACTCAGAACCCATTAAATAATGTTTCGATTGTCTTAAAGCTTGTACCACAGCTAATAATTCTTTATCGTATGTGGAATATTTAAGTTCTGAGGGTTTCAATTTACAACTAGAATAGGCTATGGGATGATTATCTTGCATAAGTATGGCTCCTATTCCAGATCCGCTAGCATCAGTAACTACTAAAAAGAATGGTCTATTAAAATTAGATAGTTGTAATACAGGAGCATGGGTTAACGCATGTTTCAATAAATCAAAAGATTTCTGTTGATTATCAGACCAATGATAAATAATACATTTCTTTAAAAGTTTTGTCAAAGGTAATGCAAGTAAGGAGAAATTTCGCACAAACTTTCTGTAAAAACTAGCAAGACCTAGAAAAGAACATAATTCATGCACATTTTTGGGTATGGGCCAATTTAAAATTGCTTCTATCTTTTTAGGGTCAACTTTAATACCTTTTGATGACACAATATGACCTAGATATTCAATTTCTGTTTGAAAGAACTCACTCTTTTCCGGATTAGCATACAATTGATTATCTTTCAACAACTTGAAAACCAAAGACAGATGTTCATAATATTCTTTCTCATTTTTACTGAATACCAAGATATCATCAAAGAATACTATAACACAATGCTGATATTTCAAAAATATGCGGTTCATCATTCTATTAAATGTAGTAGGTGCATTAGTCAATCCAAAAGGCATCACTAAAAATTCATAATGACCAAATTGTGTTCTAAATGCAGTCTTGAATATGTCAGATTTATCTAATCTCACCTGATGATAACCAGATTTAAGATCTATTTTACTAAATATAGCAGAACCTTGTAGTTTATCCATAAGATCATCTACCCTAGGGATTGGATATCTATTCTTTACAGTAATTTTATTTAGGGCATGATAATCAATGCATATGTGATAAGTATTATTCTTCTTCTTTACCAACAAAACAGGTGCGCCAAATGGAGAACTACTAGGTCTAATCAATCCTCTGTTTAATAATTCCTCAACTTGATTTTGAATTTCTTTTTGCTCTATCTGGTTATGCCTATATGATGATTTACAAGGTGGTTGTGTACCAGGAATTAAATCTATTTTGTGGTCTTCAGGACGTGAAGGAGGTAATCTAGGTGGTAGATCTTCAGCAAAACAATCTTTAAATTGTGCAAGGAATTCTTTATGCCTAGGGTGCATATGTTTTTCTTTAGCTTGCAGTTCAGTCACCCAAATTAGATAAGATTTACTACTTTTGCGTAATGCACGTTTAGCTTGAGTATGAGTAAGCAATGGAAAAGCATTAGATGCGTGCATACCATACAATGTAATGTTTTTTCCTTGAAAATGAATGTTAATTGAATGCGTGGAATAATCTATGTCAGGATTATGCTGATGACGCCAAGGCAAACCTAAAATAATATCACTGGATTGTAATGGTACAACTAGAAAATTCATTCTTTCAGTGTATTCACCAATTTGAATTTCTAAATCATGCACCTCTTGTGTTCCATTATACCTTGTGCCTAAAAATGCTGCTTTAATGCAATAATGCGTAGGAACAGTTTGTAATTTCAATTCTTTCACTAACTTTCCAGAAATAAAATCATGTGTACTACCATCATCATGAAAAATAATCTTTTCTTTACCATGCACTAAACATTTCATTGTTAACAAAGAATGTGGAGTTGGCATACCTGGCAAAGTATCCGAAGGACTAGTAATGTCGTCTTCATCTTCCGTAAAGTCAGGCATTTCCTCATGTTATTCATCTTCCATTGCTCCAAGATAGTGTTAGATATGATCAATGCCCCACCCTCATTAGGTACTACCAATGATCCATGGTGCTCAAAGTTGTAAGGCCCCCATTATGAGGAGAAGCCAAGTGTGAGCCCGGACATTGGTGGAGTCCTGACTTGTATATCAGATGAGGTCTATGTGACCGGATGGCAAAAAGGTGACCATTGTGGGTCTAATCTTTGGGTTAGACAGAGTGGTTAAGCTGGTAGCAACTCGAGGCACATTGCATTGAGTTGCGTAGTAAGGGAGTTAAAAGGGGCCCCTATTGTGGGGTCCGGGGGCCGCGGAAGCGGCCCCTGGCTGGGGGGTCCCAGGGGGGCCAGCGGCCCCCCTGGCGGGGGTCCGGGGGCAGCGCCCCCGGCCCGATGGTAAAGGGAATATTCCCTGGAATATTCCCTGGCCGACTAGTGGAGGCTCATATGGTAGGTCGGTCAGCAGGCCGACCTAACGACCTTCGCGGGCTATAAAAGTTAAACCCCTTCGCAGCCATCTCACACTCATCTTTCACCCAGTCAGAGTTGTTGTTCCAGCTAGCCTTAAGCTCTTCACCTATCTTCTGTCTAGATCGCCATCTAAGCTTCACTCAGTGGAAGCGCACGGGTGGACAGAGCCATCTTTGTATCAGTTGTTTGGAGTTAAAGAATTTACTGATTCTCCTCTTATCTGTTGTGTACTCTCTATCTCTTTCTCAGATTCTGTTCGCTGCGCCGTGTAATATTTTACATGGTATCAGAGCCCAGGGGGCTCTAGAGATCGGAGAGAGTGCAAGAGGCAAAGGCTTCAACAGCAAAGAGAAACGATGTCGACTCCGGGAAGCAGTTCTGGCGCATCAGGAAGCGGTGCAGGAGGTGGTGCTGCTGTACCGGCTATTCAAACACTGAGGATTCGTCCACCAACCTTCAGCGAAGGCAAGTTAGATGGTACAAACTACACCTTGTGGAAGTTCAAAATTACTACTATCCTTGATTCTTATGAGCTTCTGGAGACTGTGCTGGGGACTGACGCAGAACCACAGCCTACCCCCGACCCATCAAATCCTAGTGTGATGATTCCTCCGAATGCAGATCTTCTACGAGCTTGGAAACGAAGGAATGCAGATGCATTGTGTGCCTTAGTTACAAGCTGTTCTGACAGTGTTTTGACTCTGATTCAGCATACAACCAAAGCGTCAGAGGCTTGGAATGTACTAAGGAGTCAGTATGAAACACGAAACCAAACAAGGATTCAAAACTTGGAGAATCAACTAGCAGCGGAGAAGTTTGCTGAAGGAGAGACGGTTGAAGCATTCATCACTCGGATTAAGAATCTGCGCGACCAGATGGCTGGCGCTGGGATACAAAAGACTAGCGAAGAGCTAGCTCGGAGGTGTCTTCGGATTTGTCCACAAAAGTTTGATGGACTAGTAACTGCCCTTAATACTCAGGTGAGACCTCAAGCTTTGACTTTTGAGGAGTTTTGTGCATTATTAATGGAGGAGGAGTTGAGGCTGAAAGCCCGAGAAGGAAGCAACAATGGAGATGCTGCATTCTCTGCCAATGCAAAAGGCAAAGGTGTTTCCTCCACCAAAAATGATGGTGACAAAAAGAAGAAGGGCGGCAAGAAGAAGTTTCAAGGAGAGTGCTTCTACTGTAAGAAGAAAGGACATGCAATTGCAGATTGTCGTGTCAAGAAGGCAGATGAAAAGAATGGTACCCTTAAAAGTAAAGGGAAAGAGACAGCCAATACGGCTGAAGCAGAGTTGGAATTATTCATGGCGACCATTGAGGAAGTGTGCTCCTCGGCGCAAGAAGAATCTACCACTGACTCTTGGGTGTTGGATAGTGGGGCCTCCCGTCACATGACCAACAAGAAAGGTCTATACAGTTCTATGCAGCCTCTACAAGAATCCATCACTGTGACGGTTGGAAATGATGCTAAATGCCCTGCTGCGGGCACAGGTACTATTTCTTTTGTTGCTGCAAATGGTGAAGTCAAAAAGCTTTCAAATGTGTTGTATGTTCCCGAAATCAGAAGAAATCTCTTATCAGTTGCTGCCATAACTGATCTTGGTCATGAAGTGAGGTTCAAGAAGACAGGTGCAGAAATTATTGATAGTGCTGGCACAATTGTTGGCAAAGGAGAAAGGAGGAACAACCTGTATGAGCTAAGTGCTCTTACAGCCACCGCTGGAGTGGGCACAAGTAAGCTTTGGCATGAAAGGTTTGGACACATCGGATTTGCAGTATTGAAGGAGATGCAAAAGCAAGGTATGGTTGCTCACCTACCTACAATAACTGAATTGAAGGAACCATGTGAAGCTTGTATGATGGGCAAGCAACAGAGAAAGGCATTTCCACAAGAAAGCAAGAATAGAGCACATGCTCCTCTAGAGTTGGTGCATGCTGACTTGTGTGGTAAGATGCCTACACAGGCCTTGGGGGGATCTTCTTATTTTATGTTGATTGTCGACGACTACAGTAGGAAGATGTGGGTGTACTTCCTTCGTGATAAGGCTCAAGCTTTTGGTAAGTTTAAAGAATGGCTAATACTTGTTGAGAATGAAACAGGGAAAAGTGTGAATAAATTTAGAACAGATGGTGGTGGTGAGTTCAACTCAAAGGAGTTTGAAGGCTTTTGCAAGAGCAAAGGGATCAAGCGTCAATTGACGACGCCTCACACACCTCAGCAGAATGGTGTTGTGGAACGCAGGAATCGTACCATTGTGGAGATGGCAAGATGCATGCTAAAGGGCAAGGGATTGCCTAACCATTTTTGGGCTGAAGCTGTTAATACTGCAGTCTACATTCTAAATCGGAGCTACACAAAGGCTCTCAAGGGAAAAACACCTCATGAGGCTTACACTGGTAAGAAACCATCTGTTTCACATTTCAGAATTTTTGGATGTGAATGTTATGCACATGTTCCAGATGAGAAGAGAAACAAGTTACAACCAAAAAGCAGAAAATGTATCTTCTTGGGTTATAGTGATGAGCAGAAGGCTTACAAGTTATATGACCAAGAGGCAAAGAAGATCATCGCGAGCCGTGATGTGGTGTTCAAGGAGGAGCCGCATACAGTGGAGGAGGAGAAGGCAAGGTCTTCCACTTTATCATCAAGCGAAGAAGTAGTCCACTATGAACCTGTCCCGAGAGCTATCCCTATCCTTAAGGAGGAGGAAGCATCATCTTCAGATGATGAGGAAAAAGTTCACCAACCTGACATCACCCCACCGGAAAAGCCATTGCCGCGCTGGGTGAAGCAGCTCTATGACCACAATAATCCTATGCCTGCATCTGTTGAGGAGAAGGCAGACGGACCAAGGAGGTCTCAGAGAATAGAGGAGCAAAGGAGGGCTTCTGCTCACATAGTCAACATGGCCTTGATGGTTGAGATTATGAGAGAAGTAAAGGAGCCAACTGACTTAGAAGAAGCACTTGCAGATCCATCATGGAAGGCTGCTATGCAGGCGGAGTATGACAGCATAATGAAGAATGACACTTGGGTGCTAGTGGATCGGCCAGCAAAGCGGAAGATTATTGGCACCAAGTGGATCTGGAAGGTAAAGTACAAGGCTGATGGTACCTTAGAAAAGTACAAAGCTAGACTGGTTGCCCAAGGATTTTCACAAGTTGAAGGGTTTGATTTTCAAGAGTCATTTGCCCCAACTGCCAGAATGACCACTATTCGCACGGTACTTGCAGTGGCTGCCCACAAGAAGTGGCCAGTGTACCAAATGGATGTTAAGTCAGCATTCTTAAATGGTGACCTCAAGGAGGAGGTGTACGTGGCTCAGCCACCAGGGTTTGAGGCCCCCCATTCTGAGAACAAAGTGTGTAAACTGAAGAAGGCATTGTATGGGCTGAAACAAGCCCCCAGAGCATGGTACCAGCGGATAGATAGGTTCTTTTTAAACCTAAACTTCAAAAGATGTGCCTCAGATGCTAACTTGTATGTTTACAGGGATGGTAAAAAGTCTGTAGTGATTGTCCTATATGTGGACGACCTTCTTATTACAGGTGACTATGAAGATATGATCAACCAAACTCGAAAGGCTTTGAGTTTTGAGTTTGAAATGACAGACTTGGGCTTGCTGCACTATTGTTTGGGGATTGAAGTCTGGCAAGAGCCAGGAAAGATCTTCATCTCTCAGAAGAAGTATGCATGGGAGATCTTGAAGGCATTTGGCATGACCGAGTGCAAGGAGATAGCTACACCTATGGAGGTGAATGTAAAGTTATCCGTTGAGGATACATCAGCACTAGCAGACATTGGGAGGTATAGGAGGTTGGTCGGCAGTCTAATCTACTTGTGTAACACCAGACCAGATATCAGTTTTGCTGTTGGTGTTTTGAGCAGGTTCTCAAACAAACCTCATGAGAGTCATTGGAAGGCTGGGATGCGGGTGCTCAGATACTTGAAGAAAACTCTTGACTATGGTATCACATACAGTTTCGGAACTTCTCTTGTGGGGAACTGTGACTCAGATTGGGCAGGAGACATTGATTCCAGGAAGTCAGTTTCTGGTTATTGTTTCTCTTTGGGTTCAGGAATTTTCTCTTGGATTAGTAAGAAGCAACCAACAGTGGCATTGTCTTCTACCGAAGCAGAGTACAAGGCAGCTTGTTTTGCTGCATGTGAGGCCGTATGGTTGAGAAGGATTCTATGGCATATGGGAGTGCAGGATGAAGAACCAACTGTGCTGAGATGTGACAATCAGAGTTGCATCGCCATTGCCAAAAATCCAGTGTTTCATGCACGCACCAAACATATAGAGATCCAGTATCACTATGTGCGTGATTTGATGGAGGATGGGATAGTGGAATTGGTCTACTGTCCAACAGAGGAGAATGGAGCAGATATCTTCACCAAAGCACTTACGAAGGATCTGCTTCAAGTTCATCTTCAGAGACTCGGCATTGGGCCGAGGAGATAGTTCACCTATGGGTGGACATTGAGGGGGGGTGTTAGATATGATCAATGCCCCACCCTCATTAGGTACTACCAATGATCCATGGTGCTCAAAGTTGTAAGGCCCCCATTATGAGGAGAAGCCAAGTGTGAGCCCGGACATTGGTGGAGTCCTGACTTGTATATCAGATGAGGTCTATGTGACCGGATGGCAAAAAGGTGACCATTGTGGGTCTAATCTTTGGGTTAGACAGAGTGGTTAAGCTGGTAGCAACTCGAGGCACATTGCATTGAGTTGCGTAGTAAGGGAGTTAAAAGGGGCCCCTATTGTGGGGTCCGGGGGCCGCGGAAGCGGCCCCTGGCTGGGGGGTCCCAGGGGGGCCAGCGGCCCCCCTGGCGGGGGTCCGGGGGCAGCGCCCCCGGCCCGATGGTAAAGGGAATATTCCCTGGAATATTCCCTGGCCGACTAGTGGAGGCTCATATGGTAGGTCGGTCAGCAGGCCGACCTAACGACCTTCGCGGGCTATAAAAGTTAAACCCCTTCGCAGCCATCTCACACTCATCTTTCACCCAGTCAGAGTTGTTGTTCCAGCTAGCCTTAAGCTCTTCACCTATCTTCTGTCTAGATCGCCATCTAAGCTTCACTCAGTGGAAGCGCACGGGTGGACAGAGCCATCTTTGTATCAGTTGTTTGGAGTTAAAGAATTTACTGATTCTCCTCTTATCTGTTGTGTACTCTCTATCTCTTTCTCAGATTCTGTTCGCTGCGCCGTGTAATATTTTACAGATAGTTGATATGGACAGGTGGCTTCTTCGATTGGCAATTGGCTGCTAGATGTCCAGGTTGATGGCATTTGTAACACACTATTTGGCTTTAGATACATTGTTTGCAATGGCAAGAAGTCTAGGAATATTAGGATTTGGCTATGAAGATGGCTTAGGATTTTGATTGGTATTCGATGGCAAAGTAGGTGGTTTTGTCCAAGACTTACAGAAAGATGATGAAGGAAATTGACTCTGATTGAATTTTCTAAAATTTGAATTGAATTGCTTAGAACCATAGTTACCATTTGCTTGAAATTATTGTGGACGCTTATCTCTTCCTCGAAGCTTGTCTTCAGTGTCATGAGCTAAAGAAATTGCATCTTCAAGAGTTGCAGGCTTGAACATATTGACTTCAGTGTAGTGATGCCCAAGTAATCTAGACATATACTTGCGCTTGTGAGTCGCTTCAGGTACGTCTTCAAGCATGCATAGTTGGAGTAAGGCATTCCAAAAGCGTTCGGTATACTGAGAAATAGGTTCACGATCTCTTTGCTGAAGAAGATCCCATTGCTTTATGGCTTTTTCATGGAATTGTGGGGGAAGGAAATTCTGCATAAACTTCTTTTTGAAACTCTCCCAGGTAGTGGGACAATCTATGCTCTTATGAACCATGGTCCACCAAAGAGATGCTCTATCCACTAAATGATTAGTAACACACTTGATTTTATCTTTTTCAGCGTATGTTTCCACTGACTGATGAATGCAAGAATAGTTTTTCCATCTCGAGTGCCATTGAAAGTACGGAATTTGAAATTTCTTTTACTTATCTTTGTTTCTTTGCGGATGGATTGAGCTTCGAGAGTCGCATCGATGGTTCGTCGGATAAGATATTCAGGTTGTGGTTCCTCTTTGTCGGTAGTTGATCTTTGTAAATTGGCCAATTGAACTTACAATGCTTGTCGGGCTCTTCGTTCTTCGTCCAATTGCATCATAATTAAATCCAACTTTTGTTCCACTGTAGGTTCAGGAAGATCGCCTTCAGCCATTAAATCATCCATATTTGGTTCCGTCATCCTGCAAAACTTCAAAAGACCTCACACTCTCAAAATCCAATTAGTGGGATGAGCATAGCTCAAGATTGGGTGTACAAGGCTTATATATTTTTGTTTGGGTTTCATGGTCTTCATCTTTGGCAATTGCGGGATTTGAAATCTTTGTAAAATCTGCATTTGTCCTTCTGCATGTGCTGAAACTGGTTCAGCAAGTCTGCATATGCGAACAGAGTCTTCCAGGGAACAACTTTGCAGTTCGGTGCTTCTACGCAGGAACAGTCCTTATGGGAGTTTTGGGCACAAGTCAGTTCTGACTTCTAGTGACTTGCTGGACTTGCAGAGTACCAAAACTTATGAAACTTGAGAAACTTGAAGTTTATTGTGATTTATGACTTGCTTAACTAAGCTTAAAGCTTAGTGTACTAAAAACGTCGAATTTTAGGGGGGGCATTTTTTTGCGCTGCTGATCACGGCGTCACCATGCCGCGATAACAAACGATGAAATTTGGGCTTTTAAGCTTTTAAGTAAGCTTATTAAGCTTTATGAAAGATATGGGCTTATCTTTTGACTGTAAGAAAACGTATTGGAGAAGAGGATGTAGGAGTGGTCCTCTACTCTTACATGCCGGTCCTTCGCGATCAGAGGCTGTAAACAGAGGTTCTTGACCGCCAGGAATCCACCCATATCGACCGTTCGCAATGAGACTGACCGTAGAGCTCGATCGTTCCAGGAGCTCCGCCTTCGCACAAGATGGGTAGCGATTGGAAGCTCTCGATCTCAGCTTCGCTCTGATACCACTGGTGCACAGATCGGATGTTATATGCTCGCGTAGTGAACGCCGGAAGGTCCCCAAGAACAAAATAACTCTACTTTTTGCACAAAACTCAAGGTAGAAAGTATGCATGACATGAACAAGAGACCAATTGGGTGCAATCTCCCCCCATGCCTTGTGTGAGCGCTCCACAAAGCATGTATTTTTATGTATTAATCATCTTCAAGCTCAAATAATAGCCTAAATTACAAAATAGCACGCTTTTGGCTTTTGAGTTTTTTTTAGCACAAAATAGAAATAAAGCTAATGGGTGGGCGCCCAAAGAGTCAGGCATACCCAATACAATGTCCAAATTCAAATAACATAATCGTGCGCCCATGCACATACAAAATAATAAATAAATATCCAACGCCTCAATAAATAGGCGTGACAAAATATAGCCGCCATGCCTAAGGTATGCGCCCATCAAAATATAAATGATAACTCGAATACACGTTATCCTCCAATGCTTTCCTCCGCCACTGCTACTATCTCTACACATCAACTGAAGCATTCACAATCGTTAGTAAAATAATACAATTAAACCGACAAAAGTGAATACCTAGCAGTCTTCAGCTACATAAATAAATCAACTGGTTAGAAATCAATCCTAACCTTAATTTATCACGAGTGCGCACTCTACACTCATAAACGTTTATTAATTTAATATGTATTTTGCGGAATCACCCGCTATGGAATCACCCATGTACACACTAAATTAATGAAACGCCTGAAAAGGATAGGCGTCCCCATCAACTTCTCGCACAAAGAATCCACTTTGTGTATGAGCCCCGGTCAACAAAGTTTATAGAATCCATCGTAAAACCTCACGGAATCCACCGTGGCACGGAATCCACCGTGAAATATGCCTCCTGGCATCAGACCATCAAAGAGCTTTTTTTGGATTTCTACTGCACCTGCATGGCCTTCATAACTATAACTTTATACTACACATTAGCTTGAAGCCATATTTGTTGCACCATCTATTGTGTTAATGATGGTGTTGTTGCTATTGCTGGATATATGCATTGAAGGTGGGGAGAAGCTACTTTACCTCATCACTTGACCTAAATGTGTTACAACTATATATATCATCTCTCACTTGACTTGGGTCTCACCTATATATACTAACTCTACATCAATATGAATCATTCTTTGGGAGCATGTCTTGTGTATCTCTCTCGTACTCTCTCTCTCTCTCAACATGGTATCAGAGCTATGGATGTGTAGCAACAACAAGGAAGATAAGTTGTTTATACTTGATTGAATTCTTTGCACAAGTGATGATTTGATACATGAACTTGTTCAAATTAGAAGTATTAGTTAATTTTGTCTTTAAAAACGGCTTGTCAATCGGAGTTCTGGATCAAAAGTTATGACAGTTCAGGATTCAAGACAACAATTCTGCTCGAATCTGCGATTCTTTATTTAAACTGTAATTCTAATTACAGTTCGTTAATCCCCAATTACAGTTCGTCGTCTTCGTTAATGACGTTGATTACGACAAGCAAACATCTTGCTATTTTTAGCGATGTTTTATTATCGTTCACGTTCTTTGCTCGACCGAAATATCACTTTTCTTATATGCGTCATCTCGTCTTGCACGTTACGTCTCTCTATTTCGGGCTTTCTTTTTAGTCACTCAATACTTTTCGTCGTTCTTACGTGCATCTCCCTATTTTGGTTGTCATGCGTCTCAACTACGCTCGTCTTGATCATGGTTTGCAGATTCTGCGATCTCATCTTATTTGTTTTCTCTCGACATATAGGCATGGCCAATTGCGTAATTGTTAACGGATATCCGTCTGGCCAACGTTCGGTTCCCTTCTTCCAAGGACAAGGCTTTCCTGGGTGGAAAGCAAAGATGATGCTAATTCTTGAAGGTGATGAATTATCTGATATTGTTTTGGGTGACCTGTCTTGCCCAGTTCAACCTATTGATGTGATGAATAACAATTCTATGATTACTGATGGCCCATTATTTGAACAATGGAAAATTGATCATACTGATTGGATTCGTCGTGACAAAGCGGCTTGTCATTATATATTGTTTGCACTTCCTAACTCACTTATGTTGGATGTCTTTCATTTGAAAACCTCTCATGCTGTTTGGGAGCATCTTATCTCAACGTTTGAGAAGAAATCGGTTACCAAAATTTTATATCTCCAAACTTGTTTGAAGAATCTTCAATATAAGGTTGGTACTTCTATGCACTCTCATATTGAGGCTTTTAAAGACATTATCAATCAGCTTGGTGCTGCAGGCACTCCTGTTGCTAAAAATCAGATTGTTACTCAACTTCTTCATACCATCAAAGATCCTTTATATGACAATATCATCACTATTTTCTCTAACAAGGATGATATCCACATTGACAAAGCATGTATATCTCTTATTGAATATTCTCAACGTCATGAGCATCATTTGGAAAAATCTGATGCTGTTTTGGTCACTTGCGAACAAAGGGATTTTGATGCTGCTTTTGTTACTCGCAAGCGTCTCGCTTCACGTTTTCAGCAAGGTGGACACCCTAATCAAGGTAGTAAATCTTCTCGTCTTGCTTATCCTAACAAACATTGTTCTTATTGTGATAAGAAAGGCCATGTGGCTTCTGATTGCTGGGCACGTCAATATAATGAGGAGCATGGAGTTACTACAAAGCAACCTCGCTCGTCCAAAAGTTTTCCTCCTTGTGATTATTATGCACATACAGATCATCCATCTCGTCGTTGTTATAAATGCAGATATGATGAAGAACGTTCTCGAGCTTATATTGTTCAACAAACTACAACTGATGATGATCATACTCATGAGGAGCTCAATTTCGTCCATCATGATATCTCTCCAAAAAAGGTACTTCATGTTCATGATGGTTCTCTATTCATCGTTGATTCAGGTGCCACTGGAAACATGACATACCAATCGTAGTGGCTTCCCAATTATCATTCTCTTCCTGTCAAGAAGTTTGTTTACCTTGTGGATGATATGACTTGTCAAGTCAAAGGAGTGGGTGATTTATATCTGGGGACTGTTTCATCCACTAGAATATTAAGAGAGTTCTTCATGTTCCAGGATTGCTAAGAAATCTTCTTTCTGTTGCTCGTCTAGTTGATCTTGGTTTGTTTGTTGGCTTTGATCATAATCAATGTCGTATAGAGAAAGACGGACATACTATAGCAGTGGCTCCTCGACATGGTAATCTATTTGAGCTATCATTGAACGATACAATTGCAAATGTTGTTACTGCTCCTGGAGATGCAGATTGCAAATTATGGCATCAACGATTTGCACACTCCAATTTTGCCAAACTTCTTGATCTTCATCGTCATGGTCTTGTGCAAGGTATGGATCTTAAATCTCATCCACATATGGGAATATATGAGTATTGTGTACTTGGAAAACACCATCGTTCTCCTTTCCACACTTCTACTTCATCACATTCCTGTGCTCTCTTGGATTTGGTTCATACCGATATTTGCGGTCCTTTTCCTGCCTCAAAGTCTCAATATCGATATTTTATAACTTTCATTGATGATTTCTCACGGTACACACATGTATATCTTCTTCGACATAAGTCCGAGGCTTTATCTATATTTAAACAATACAAGATAAGTGTGGAGCTTCAAATTGGATTCTCTATAAAGACGCTTCGCAGTGACAATGGCGGTGAATATGTATCCAATCTATTTGATGACTTCTATAAGGATCAAGGTATTCATCATGAGTTTACAGTTCCTTATTCTCCTAAGCAAAATGGTGTTGCTAAGCACAAAAATTGCACTATTCTTAATGCTATACATTGCATGCTTATACACTCTGGTTTGTCTCAAAAGTTTTGGACTGAAGCACTTCTAACAGCAGTTTTTATTCAAAATCATCTTCCAACTACTGCACCTGCTGGTAAAATTCCTATAACAATCTGGACAGGGAAGACACCTTCAGTCTCTCACTTTCGCACATTTGGCTACATTGCTTATATTCATGTGCCCAAGGACACTCGACATAAGTTGGATCCTCCAGGTTTGAAGGTTATTTTTCTTGGTTATTCAGATTATTCCAAAGGTTACAAATTTTATGATCCTTCTACTCAAAAGGTTATCATTTGTCGTGATGCTATATTTGATGAGAAGACTATGGGTGGCACATGGTCGTTAGATGTTTCAGATGATACACAGTCTTTGCTTAGTGCATTTCCTTACTTGCTTTGTGAGTCTACTAATTCTGATGATCATAAACCTCCTTCACCTCCAAAGAAGATTGATGAAAATTTGGAGATCTATGTCGATCTTCCTATTGAGATAGAGCATGGATTCTATTCTATTGAATATGATGTCTTTGATGATGCTATGTCTGTCTAAGAGGATCCAATATCGTATATGGAAGCTATCAATTCGTCTCAAAGGGATCAATGGCAAGAAGCTATGCAAGCTGAGTACGATTCTTTAATCTCCAAAGGTACATGGATTCTTACTGAACTCCCCCCAAATCATGTTCCTATCAAATGTAAATGGGTTTATAAAACCAAGACCAAAGCTGATGGCTCATTTGATAAGTTCAAAGCACGACTTGTTGCAAAAGGTTACTCGCAGATTGCAGGAGTAGATTATCAAGAAACATTTTCTCCCGTTGTGCGCTCCACAACTGTTCGTATGATTTTGGCTTTTGCAACACTATTTGATCTAGAAATTCACCAAATGGATGTTAAAACGGCTTTTCTCAATGGAGATCTTGAAGAAGAAATCTATATGGAGCAACCTGAAGGTTTTATGATTGTAGGAAAGGAGCATCTTGTATGCCAGCTTCATCGTGCATTATATGGATTGAAGCAAGCCTCTCGTGCTTGGTATATTAAGATTGATCAGTTCCTCACATCTAAAGGTTTTGTTGCATGTTTTGCTGACCCAAATCTTTACATCAAAAGGGAGGACAAATGTTTTATTATTCTTGCTCTATATGTTGATGATACTATTCTTGTGTCAAATAACATTGCTTTCTTGGATGCTATGAAGAAGCTTTTATCGACTGCATTTGAAATGGTGGATCTTGGTGAGATACATTCTTGTTTGGGTATTCAAGTTCAACGACACCAAAAACAAGGCATTCTTCTTCTTCACCAGACAAAGTTTATTAATGATATTGTTAAGAAGTTTGGGTTGACAAATGCGCACTCTGCCAACACTCCCATTCTTTCGAGCTCTACCAAGGGTACATCTACAATATGCAATGAAGAATCAGCCATTCACCAACCTTTCACTAATCTTGTTGGTTGTCTTCAATTTATTGGTTTAAACACAAGACCAGATATTTTATTTGCAGCTAACTTTTTGGGACAGTATCTTTCTTCCCCTTCCACTATTCATTGGAGTGCTGCAAAACGTATTCTTAAGTACCTCAAGGGTACTAAGGAATTTGGTCTTATTTATCGTCGTCGAGAGGATTCTTCTTTATCTTCTTCAACTTCTCTTGACCTTATTGGATATACAGATGCTGACTGGGCAAGTTCACACTTATCCATGCGATCTACAAGTGGGAATTGTTTCTTTGTAAATGGATGTTTGGTTTCTTGGTCCAGCAAGAAACAACGATGTGTTGCGGTTTCTACAACTGAGGCCGAATATGTTGTTGCATCATTAGTAGCTCGCGAGCTAGTTTGGCTTCGACAACTACTTACAGATTTGGGACATCCTTCATCATCTAGTACACCTCTTCGATGCGATAACCAAAGTGCTATTAGTCTTACCAAAGACTATATACAACATAGTAAATCAAAGCATATTGCTATTCATTATCATTATGTTCGACATGAAGTCAAGAAAAGTTCCATTATGGTGGAACATTGTCCCAGTGATCAAATGGTTGCAGACATCTTCACAAAAGCTCTTAGTGAAGCTCGCTTTAGTTCATTAAGACATGCACTTGGTATTGTTCCAAATTCTTGTCTCACTGATTGAGGCATGTATCATTGTATTCAACAAAACTTTATGGTAAATCATTTTCGTATCGTAGGTATGTGTAGGGGCTCGGGTTTTTCCCTTGTTCTCCCCAAGGGTTTTTTCACTTGCAGCCAGAGACCTTTGTTTGAGTGGGGATGTTACAACTATATATATCATCTCTCACTTGACTTGGGTCTCACCTATATATACTAACTCTACATCAATATGAATCATTCTTTGGGAGCATGTCTTGTGTATCTCTCTCGTACTCTCTCTCTCTCTCAACAAAATGTACCTACTAAAAATGGTGATTCTTCCATCTTGCTAATAATCATGTTGTGGCTTTACATTGAATTCACTAGCGATGTCAAATGACAATGAGATCAAGCCATGGATCCATAAAGGATCAATGGTAGCAAGATGGAAGTGATTTGAGAGTTGAAGGGAAATAAATATTATGAAAGTTTGCCTTAAAAGATTCCCCAAGAGGTGTAAATTTGTGCTTTATTTTCCTTTACTCAAGAAGACTTTATATTCATATTCTTGATATGCAAGGTAATATAAGGTCTTTACACATTCATCATCTTCTTCTCATTCAAATGAGAGAGGTGGAGGTGGTTAAGGAATAAGAACTTGATTAGGATCACAAAGTTTTGTCAAAACAAAAATATATCTTTTGCTGATTACAAAGGAGATTTATTGTTTTTTCTTAAGGTACGGAGTATTGAAGCACAATAGGCTTCAATTTATAAGAATTGAAGTACAGTATTAAGCTTCAAATCTGATTCTTCTTATGCTTATTCTTTACATATCAAGGTGGCTCTCTTCTTCTTATACATAGTAATACAAATGGTTGGGACATTAATTGTAGTCCTCTAATTGCAGCACTCTTCGTTTGCTGAGTTGATAGTAGTAGGTTGATAGGTGGATGTCAAATTAATCTTTAGACCTAAAAATGTACGCCCTTTAGTGACCAAAGCTAACGTTCCATGTAAATATGATGTCGTTATGGGAGTGCACCACCTCCTTGTGATCCTTAGCTACCACGTGTTATCCTAGAAATTAGTCACCTTTTAGTTCTATTTTATCATTTCTCCTTCTTCCTCCTCTGCTCCTACTGTTGTTGATGATTTTGATGATGTTGTTGTTGTGTTGATGATGTTGAAGAAGATAATCATGGTGATGTTGCAATGAGAAAGTGATACTGGGCTACAATTAAAGGAACACTCGTAGATTCAACGAGATGCTAAAATTGCTTCAAGCTATCATTAGCAAGCTTGCAAATAGGTTTGAGTAGCTAGGCGAAGATCATGATTGGGCTCAAAATTCTCTGTGTTAGCCTAACATGGATGATGAAGTTTTGTCCACATACAGAGCAAAAACAAAGATAGATAGAATGAGTTAGAACAAAGGAGCTCCTAATCAATCCCTACCAAGGCACTTCAAATTCCACTCATACTTTTCGTGCATGGAGAACCCTCTTTCCTCCTCTTCATCCAACTCAGTGTCAATCCAACCCATGAAGCTAATCTTAATAGCATGCTTTATTCTCCTTCACCACATCGTCATAACGAAAAAAAAAACATAAGGTTGGTGACCCTTCCATTGGAGTCCAAAGCATTAGGTTGAGGGTAAGGCCATGATAGCCCCCCAATTGACATCTTAATATAAAAATAGCATTTCTTCATGACCTTCATGAATCATTAGAGATCTCAAGTAACATAAAGACATGGCTTCCCAAGAAATATCCAATTAAGACACTAAGACAATGAAGAGGTTTTCGGGAGCATCTTACTCCTCTTCAATTCCTTCATTCATACACAAGTGCACTTAAAAACAATGAAAGATTCCTAACTTTATGTACTCATTAGACAAAGTAGTAAAAGATATCCAAATACTCACATTAGTCAAGCTAAAACATAAAAGGAGAATGATGTCCTTATTCTAGCTCATTGATCGATAAATATCATTCTTCTATAGGTTTTTGGGAGTAGGCACACAACATCACAACAACATAAGAGAGATTTTAATAAGAAATCTTTAAATTAATAAAAGAGTTGACTGTCAAAAAAAAATCTTGCTTTTATGTTGTGCTCTAATTTATGTAAAGAAATCATGTGCTATAAAATGATAATAATTGAATTTGATTTTAAGTATCCAAATTTAAGTATGGTAGTAGGTAATTAGGTAACTAAAAATGTCCATAGAGTGAGAGTGCATGACCCCCAATGTGTCTATGCTATGGCAGGGTGATCCTGCTTAGATGGGAGCTCCTTTCAAGAATTACACTAGTTGGGAAATTATTCTCAAGTGCAAGATGGCCTAATTGGCAACCCAAAACACTATTCTTGAAAATTTGGTTTAAAAAAGCCATTAATTCTGACGTCAACAATGCAATAATACACGGCAATGAATTAGCCAAGGATTATGATAGAAGGATTTCATGATAACACATGCACTATAGGCTACAAAAAGATTAGGGAAAAAGTGTTGGCATTTGCTCCTTCTCCTCCTCAAGTCATCTTTACATGTACTCTTCCTTGGTAACCCCTTTCTAATCTCTCTCCTCTTGACTTTGCATCCATCCATCTTCCTTTTCACTTCCTCCTTTGACCCAGTTTTTGGATCCTAAACTTTCCTAAACCCTAATGATGTCCCTATAATCCTTCAATATAGTGTAATGCTGTGAGGGAACTCAAGTTAGTCTAGTCCATTCTCATGTATTTCTTCTAAGTAGATAAGCCATGTGATGTACTATGTGCACAAAACATAAAGAGCATCAAGATACTATAAATCAAATACACAATATAGCACAATATAGCTCTTGCCCTATCCCTTGAAAAAATCAAGACATGAATTCCATGAGGGATAAGCCAAGATAATCTGTCAAAGAAGTTGAAATCTAGTTTCTAACCAATTGGTCCAACACAGACTGATTAAAAGTGCTATCAAAGAGGTCATCCTAAGTGGCGGTCTGACCTGCCTACTTAACCTAGGACAACTGGACCAAGAACTAGGGGAGTACTCCTATACCCTATCTCATTTATATATTTTTCCTTTTGATTCAATCTCTATTCTTTATCCATTTGTGCTTGAAGGTGTAAAAAGGAGGGAGTTGAGTGTATTGTGACCCAAGGAGATTAAGGCATCGACCTTAGGTCTAGTCTTAGTATCCAAGAACCTACCAATCTCACACGAGGCGATACAAATTTTTTCTTTTTATTCACGATCACTTTTATTTTTGCTCCAATAATCCTTATTTCCTTTTTCACAAAATACCGCCCTTGAGGAAGACAAAGCATTGCATCCCTCGGTCTATGACTAGTCCCTAGGAACCTACCAGGCCTTTGTAAGGTGATGAAAATCAAGTCTTTGAAAATTTTCTTTCTTTATTTCACATTACTATAGGAGTTAGAACCCCTTTTTACACACCTCTATATTATATATATTTCAAATGTATTTATATTTTTCTCTTTTATTTAGCACAATTTCCTAATTGCCTCACAACTAACATGGATTCCTAGTACCAACTCCCTAGGAGGCTAGAAGAACACAGTCACTAGGACTACCCTCTAAAACAACTCTTTACATGCCGAACAATGTCTTTATAGGAGATGGACAACTCCTCATCGTGACAACTACTCAAACCCCCTAAACATGCCTAACCTAATCCTATGACTTCATGCCTTGATTGTTGGTCCCTAACCTAAGAAAGAAAAATCACCCAAATATACATAACACATTTTGCTTAAGAAAAAAGAAACTTGGAAAGAAAAGATATCACCCAAACTAGATGCAAAAAACTTCCACATAGTATTTCAAGGCTCCCTGTCGGTGCTCCTTTAGACCTGTCTAGTACAATAACTAAAACAAAGAACCATCAAATGGACCCCTAGACGTGGCCCTCTTAGCCTAACAAGATAAATCATTTCTCTATAAAAGAAATGGCCCTTTTGGCCTAACAAAATATAACATTTCACTATAAAAGGAATGACCCTTTTGTCCCAATGGAATCAACCATAAAGCACATCATTTAGCAATCAACAGTGCTGAAAGCCAACCCTTGGTCCCTACATAACCCTATTGAAGCACAAATCTAGACCAAGGGGATGGGCTTCTCAGGCCCTATACTAAATGTGCCAAATTTTTAGCTAAGCTCCCTGTATAAATGGCAAAGGGGGTATGACAAATATTGTTGTTGAACAATCTGATGTGTCAATGAAATAATATGAAGATGGTCAATTACTACCTGGCTCATAACCCATACTAACCATCAGCAGCCAAAATAGGTAATTTCAAGGAGTCCCCATAGTAGCCCTAGGCTAATATTAAGAAGAAATTGTAAAAGCCTCTTAGGACCACATTTAAGAAAAGAAATCTTCAACAAATGCATAAGTAGCCAAGGAATTTATAAAATGATTCCACTAACATGGAATTTGTTGGGAAGTCACTTCCTCAAAGATCTCAAGAGTGTCCAAGGTTGCACAATGGCACATCCTTAGAATGGAATCCTTCACACCATAGGTCCCACTTAATTTCACTCTACAAGGGAATGGGAAAATAGTGACATCCATTCCAACCACCTCTGCCATACAAGAAAGAGAGGGGGGGGCTTACTGCCACTGCCTCCGCCACCATTGTTGCCATACATGAAGAAGAAGAAGAAATGTACAAAGGAGAAGGGAGAAAAGCTACAAAGGTGAGAAAAGAGGGAGGCGTGAAGGGTTTTATCTTTGAGTCTTTGAGGTAGGTACATTTCCTCTCTTTTATTTATTTTTGTGTTTTCTTATTTTCTTTCTTTTTTTAATTTATGGAGAGATGCATTGTGAGAGAGAGGGAGAGAAATAGAGAGGAGGGAGAGAGAAAAAAGGGGAAGGAGGAAGCTTCATGAAAAATAGAGAGAGGGAATGAGAGAAAGAGAAAGAGAAGGAAAACAAAGAGGGAGAAAGAGGGGGAGAGAGAGAAATAGAGAGGAAGAGAGAGCTAGGGGAAGAGAGAAATAGAGGGAGGGAGAGAGGAAGAGAGTGAGGGAGAGAAACAATGAGAGAGAAAGAGGGGGGAGATAAACAATGAGAGTAAAAGAGAGAAAGGGAGGATAACAAAGAGAGGGAGAAGAGTGAAAAGAAGAGATAGGGTGGGAGAGACAAATAGAGAGATGGATGGAAAGAGAAAAATAGAGAAAGAGAGAGGGGAGGGCGAGAGAAATAGAGAAATAAAGAGAGAATGAGATAGGGAGAAGAGAGAAAATTAGAGAGAGAGGAAAAGAGAGAGATAAAGAGAGGGAGAGAGGAGAGAGAAATAAATAGAGAGAGAAGAGAGATATAGAGAGAAAGGAGAGTGGAAAATAGGCAGAAAAATGGAGAGATAAATAGGGAGATGGAAGGAGAGAGAAAAAAGAGAGAGGGAGGGAGAGACAAATAAAGAGTAGAGAGATGGAGAGAGAGAGAGAGAGAGAGGGAAGGAGGAGAAAGAAATAGGGAGGGAGGGAGGGAGACAAAAATAGAGAGATGGATGGAAAGAGAAAAAGAGAGAGGGGGAGGGGGAGGGAGAGAGAAATAGAGGAACAATGATAGAATGCGAGAGAGGGGAGAGAGAGAAAAGTAGAGCAAGAAGGGAAAGAGAGAGATAAAGAGAGAAAGGGAGACATTCTCTCTCATTTATTTGTTTTTAAATTTTCTTATTTTCTCTCTTTATATTTGTTTGTGGGGAGATGCATGGAGGGAGAGGGAGAGAGGGAGAGAGAAAGAGAAATATAGAAAAGAGAGGATGAGAGTGGGATTTTAAGCTAGAGACATGCCAAAATATGTCATTTTAAAGTGGAAATGAAAGATCGAGAGAAGCAAAAGACACAAATTTGAAAATTATAAGTAGTCGTGGAAGAAGGGAATTCAAATTACTTCAAAAGACAGACCTTTGCAGTGCTTTTGTAAATTTTTCAGGTGTTGGATTGAAGTATGACAAGTTCCTAGAAATTCAGGACTTCACGAGGACGCGTAGAATTTTTCGAACGCAGAATCGAGAACTAGACGGGGGAGAAACTGGAGATTAGGCACTTGGACGCTCAAATAATGGCCAAGATTTGAAAGGGCATGGCCCTTGGGGGAAGGGGGGAGGTGAGGGCTTAGCCAAAAAAAAATCATGTGAAGAGGAAGGGCCATTTTTTGTAAAAACGGCATGAAGGAACAACCACCCCCTATGCTATGACGATATCTAATCCTCCAAATTTTCACTCTCTATGGCCAATCTTTGTGTAGAGAATGGTGGCCTTAAGAGGAAATTCCAAATTCAATATTTATCTCTCCTCTCTCTCTCCTCCAAGAGACTATTCATATGTAGACATGAAAGAGAAGAACGACATGAAGAATGCTTATCTAGCATGCATTGGATCGATGCAAGATTGAGAGGATGTTGAGAACTGGTATCAAGTGCTATATAGAGATTGATGGCTATCCATGCTTCAATTTCCGTGACCCAAAACACACAATTTAGCAATATGTCTATTTTATGAATAAAATTTACTTGTTTTTGACAGTTTATGCTCCAAATGAAGTGCATATGGTATGAAAATTTGTATGAATCTTGTTTGACATATCTTTGAGGACTATAAGTGATAATATGTAGAACTTGTAAATAAATATGATCGTTATTAATAATTTAAAGCATGAAATACAGTATTTAAGTGAAAAATATGGGTTTTTTTCTTTATGGGTGGGAAAATCATGTTCTTATGAAATGAAATGAAAGATAATGGTGAATATTAGTAATCCTAATCAAGTTGAATTATAAAATTAAAAAATAATAGTAATTCATTTAAAATAATTTAAGAAAAATAAAGAAGTATAAGTTTTATAGGAAATTTTGATTTTATGTGCCAAAAATTACAAATGTGTTTGTGGATGTATAGTGGACCTAAGACATGAGGTTTAGCCTCAGCTTAGCACTATTTCCATGTTATACTGCATGATTTATTGCTTTTTAGACAAGAAAATGATATGAAAGTATTCTCTACACCTATCATCGCAAGTATAACATTAAATGGTACGGAGAGGAGGGATCAAGAGTGCTAAATAGAGGCTAAAAATTGATTTCTATAATACACTTTATATATAAGATGCATTTATTTTTAAAAATTAAAGGGTTCAGTAGCATAAGTATACTTGGTGTTGTCCCTATGCAATGATGCAAGTATACTAGTAGTATGAAATCATGAAAAGAATTGGTTGTGCACGCCCAAGATATTGATTTGATTAAATAAATTGTTTGTGTTCTTGTGGAAATTCACCTTTGAATTGCATTCCTTATCCATGGTATCAAACGAGTATCATCTCTCCTAGATTGCATAGCAGTTGGTTTCATAAATGTTGACCTATGTTGAGAGTGTGAGAAGTCCCAAGCTATTGTAAGGTTTAGTACATTCATCTCTCTAGGGATTGATTGAGTGAGAATTATACTTCATCTCCTAGAACAATTTTTGTAAAGAGAGGACTATGTGTCATATATGTTATATGTTTGAACAACGTATCTTGGGGCTAATCCTTGATATGTAGGAGAGTCGTAGTGGGGTCACAGTAGTAAGCGAAGGGGTGCTCCCTGTGTATGTGCTGTAAGGTGCTAGGCATCAATCTGTTTGGATACTCCTTGTGAGGAGTTGAGAAGGGATCCATTTGAAAAGATATGAACGTGTGTTTAAGTTAGATAAGTGTGTGTAGCCTCTAGATGCTCTTAGCCGCAAGGCCGTGGGTTGTTTTGGTTGAGCATAAAGGCCCAACTAGAGCCTTAGAGCCAGTTTGAAGCCCATTTTTGGTCTTGATAGGTGATGCATTTGTCAAGACCCGCTTATAAGTATGGTAGTGTTTGAATCTTAGTCAATAGGGACTAGTTGATTGATGTATGCCAAAAGGTGATGAAATAGATCCAAAAGATTGTCAAGCTAAGATTCACAATCAAGAAAAAGCTGAAAGGGCTAGATGCGACTGGCTGAAATTATTAGGAGGTATTCTCCTCAATGGACTATCCCGATATCCCTAAAAGGGAGGGGTATTAGCAACCCTAGTTTTACGAGCAGTTCTTTAGGAGGACAAGGAAGCGCTAGTACTTCCCCTCTCCTAGTTGATCAATCCACTTTAAGTGGGATAATAGTTCCAATAGTTCAGAGACCCTTATCAAATCCAATCGTCATCATGCACAATCCATTGCAATCTCTACAGGGATGCGAGATCTACCAGCCTTAGGATTTCCTCTACTCATTTTTAATGGGTTAGTAGAGGAAGATACGAAGCTACACATTATGTCAAGAATCATGTGGTGGGGGGACTTACTTGAGCTATTACACCAAACACACAATGTATGCACAAGAGGAAGCTCACTCAAGAACATAGGAAGAGAGATGGAGACCAAAACATTTTCTTGTTGATTTCTTCTTCTTCCACACACTATAAAATGTACATGAAGTATAGATAAGATACAACATAAAGGAAAGTGGCCTACTAAGGCAAACAGTGCATAACAAACTACACTAATCGATTGATGCTATATCTTTGCCAATTGAAGGTAGGTATAATAAGCTAAATATAATAAGTGATAAGTTAGTGGCCTTGTGAGTATCACAATGACCACCAATGTGTTAAGTGTAGACGTGTGGACCCATCTAGCCAGGCAGTCCATCATCAATGTCCACACATGTTGAGCTTGCCATCTCAACACATTAGTGAGTTCCAAAAGTTAATATTCAACTATTGAATCCAAGATTAGGGACAGTTGATGATGTTCTTTAATATGACTTTGAAAGGAAGAGCTGTGGTAATGTATCACAACCTAGAAGCTGGAACCATAACTACAATTGATCTATTTTTTGTGGCCTTCTAAAGAGAGTTTGACCCTGAAAGAGGCGGTCATTATTGGCTACATGTTCTCAATGTAGCACAACAAGAACCTCATGAGAATGTTTGAGGGTATGCCAAGAGACGGAAAGAAGTGTTTTGTAAATTACAAACTTATATTCCTATTCCAACTGCCACTACTCAATTACAATACTTTTTGCACAGGTGGAACTTTAATATCCATGTTCAGTTGAGTAGTATTTTCCATTCTCCTTGAACCAAGTGCAACGTGAATCCGCTTCGGACCTGGCATTTCTACGTAAAGTAGTTTGCTTGGGTCCGATGCTAGTTGCTGTTAGGTAATGACCAATCAGGAAAACCCTAATTTCGATCGATCCTAAGTGGGAACGGCCAGGATACTTCCGCTACGTGGCAGACGCGGAAAGACCTAGATCGCGAATCCCGTAACATTCCATGGGAGTGCCGGACGGAGCTTTCTAGACATCCTTTCCGATGGACTGCTAAGACGTGTCCTAGATGATACTAGTGGACACGTTACAGTTGGTATCAGAGCCGACCAACAACAAAATTGTTTTTATGAGATCTCAATAAAATGAAGTAAAGAAATTGTTGATGTCCAAACATTTCCGTACCTTCAATGCTGTCTTGCAGAATTACGAAGCGTGGAACAAGTTTTTGGTATTTCGGGTCATGTTTATGACTGCAATGCATTCTCCGCTTTATAGACAAAGGATTGGGATGATGAACATCCTGGAGTAGATCTATAATCCATCACCTTTGTACATAGAACGAAGATGGACAGGTGCTTCAGGAATCTATTATATAGCCGCCCACCGGTTTGCTTACCTATAGACCAACCTAAAGAGGATCAAGTGGTTGGAAGACTTGAAAGTCATGAAGCTGTTTGTTTTTGTGGAAGCTTACATAAATTCGACTTTACATATTCAAGATCGGAGGGTTGAGATGAACTCATATGTATATGAGGAAGTAACTCGTGTAATCCCCGCTGACAGGATTAAAGTGTTGGGCCGCTATGAGAAGTATGGATTCCAACGGAAAGGATATCCTGAACTTCCAATGACTTATCGATTCCTGAAGATCCATGACCCAAAACCCTACTATTACACAGTTCCTATAGATAAATGCAATACAACGTTTTCTCCCCAAACTAAATGTAACGATTGGCTTATCATCACATGAAACGTTGTATTCGAAAGGGCTATGCCTATGTAAATACAAATAAAGACTTCTTTTTATCAATGTATGGCTGTGTATAAGAGTTGATAAAAAGTTAAGTAGCTACATTGTTTACGAGATAGCTGAATTAAAGATGTAATATAAGCTAACATCGATTATCGTATAATAACGTTAAGAAAACATTTATTCAGGCACAACCCCAGGTATAGGTTCCAAATTCGTCTCCTACATCAAGTACTGCTGTGATCCAAGAGAAGAAGTTCCTCCTCAAGCAGATTAAGCCACCCGAGTTTGACGGGAGGGGCATATTCGTTCAGGTTGATGTTGAAATTTGGATTGAATCCATGGAGGATTACTTCGAAGCAGCCGGTACTGCACCTGCCAATCAAGCTATGCTCGCTAAGTTAAAACTCACCAGCGAAGCCAGACTTTGGTGGAAGCAATGGTGCAGGGATCAAGGGATCGCAGAGGGATCCGTTACCTAGGAGAAGCTGAAGAAAGTCGTGCAGGGAAGATACTTACCACCTGCATATCGCACGTAGAAAATGAACGAGTTCTACAAGCTAAAACAGCTAGGACTCACTCTTGACGCATACTACTCTAAATTCGTCTCACTTTTAAAGTATGCGCCACAAATGGACATGACACATCAGGTGTCCAAATTTTGTGCGGGCTTAAATCCCCCAGTATTTTAAATACCCGTCTCAAATCTATGCATCCATCAGATCTTCAGGATGCACTCATTTGAGCGGCATCTATAATTCAGGAGGTTCAAGCTAGACTAAGGGGTAACAAAACTTGGTCTTATAATGATCCGAACAGAGGAGCATTCAGACCTCAAATGAAGAGAGTTCAAGGCCATAATCAGGGACAAAGAAAGAAAGCTAAGACGAATAACGTCAATAACTTTGTTCCTACTCAAAGTAGTGGCCGAAACCTCCGTTGTTTCCACTGCAATGAACCCGGTCACTTCAAGAGGCAATGTCCCAAGCTTGGTGGAGGACATCACCAAGCGCCTTTTCAAGGAACAGGCCGTGGTCAAGGAGCCGCTACCCGAGGGAGAGGAAGAACCGCCTGCATTGCCAATAGGCAAATGTGCGAAGAAGAAGAAGAAGAAGATCCGACCATGGAAGCAGAATTCGAAAGAGCGACAGTCCATGCCGCTTTACACAAGAAAGGGCCTATTCGCCAGTTCTCGGTGATTCGGACTATCAAGGTAAAGGTTTCAAAACCTTGATTGATTGTGGCAGTACACATTCCTTTATCTCACTAGCATGTGCAAAAAGATTAGGAATAGCCACAGTAGAAGCACCTACCCTGCTTGTGGAATTGGCAAATAGTCGTGAGAAAACTTGTACCAGGCAAACTGCTAAGATGGAATTCTTTCTGGGAGGAAAGAAGACTTTGGTTAAATTCAGAGTCATGAATTTAGGTATCCATGAGTGTCTACTCGGAATGGATTGGCTTAAGCCCAATGATGCCCACATTCATTGTGAAAAGGGTCAAGTTTCCTTTCGAAACTTTGAAGGGAATTAGTCACAACTCAAGGTGAGGCAGGAGTGCCAAGAATCCAGTTGGCCAAAGTATCTCGGATCATAAAAGGTTTCAGAAAAGGATTACCCATTTACTTGATCAAACTCAACAAGTTAGATCAAAAGCAAGAGTCTCATGAAGGACCTTCTTGGCTAAAGGAATACGCGGACGTATTCCCTGAAGAGTTGACTGAGCTTCCACCTCAAAGAGAAGTGGATCATGAG
The DNA here is from genome assembly GCF_053477565.2 of Lygodium microphyllum. Taxonomy (NCBI): domain Eukaryota; kingdom Viridiplantae; phylum Streptophyta; class Polypodiopsida; order Schizaeales; family Lygodiaceae; genus Lygodium; species Lygodium microphyllum. Next base: position 114,831,318 of record NC_141145.1, read on the forward strand.
ATTAGGTTAGTACCTGGAGCTGCGCCAATTTCCAAGAGACCTTATAGAATGTCCATACCAGAAGCAATTGAGTTGAAGGAACAACTCAAGCAACTGTTAGGTCAGGGCTACATCTGGCCTAGCAATTCACAGTGGGGAGCTCCAGTACTATTTCAGAAAAAGAAAGATGGGACACTTCGACTATGTATTGATTACCAAGGGTTGAATCAATCAACAGTCAAGAACAAGTATCCTATTCCTAGAATAGATGAGCTTCTTGATCATCTTTAGGGTGCGAAGATCTTCTCCAAGATTGATCTCAGGTCAGGTTGCTATCAGATAAGGATCAAGGAAGAATATATCCCAAAGACAGCCTTCAATACAAGATATGGGCACTTTGAGTTCCTGGTTATATCATTCGGGCTTACCAATGCACCTGCCACCTTCAATAGATTAATGCAGGATATCTTTAGGCCATATCTTGATGATTTCGTGCTTGTCTTCTTCGATGACACTTTAGTCTATTCTAAATAGGAAGAAGATCATGAATCTCAACTTTGGATTGTCCTCGAGACAATGAGGTCACATAAGCTATATGCTAAAATGAAGAAGTGTGCATTCTTCAAGCGTCAGATTGAATACCTGGGATTCATAGTATCATCAGAAAGAATATCAGTGGACCCATCCAAGGTCAGAGATGTGCTTGAATGGCCAACACCAGTATCTATCAAAGAAATACACAGCTTTCTTGGATTGACAAGATGGTATAGGGTCTTCATAAAAAGCTATGCTTTGATGGCAACACCTCTGACGGATTTACTAAAGAAGCAGACTTCCATTACATGGTCAAATCCCGAACAAAATAGCTTCGATGGATTGAAGCAAAGTTTGGTATCAGCACCTATTTTAAGACTTCCAGACCTCAATAAGGAATTGAAGTAGTAACTGATGCTAGCATTCTTGCCTTGGGGTGTATACTTATGCAGGAAGGTCATCCAGTAGCATACTCTTCAAGGAAACTGAAGAACCATGAAAAGAATTATGCTACGCATGATCTGGAATTACTAGCTGTCATCCATGCTCTAAAGCTTTGGAGACACTACCTGTTGGGTAACAAGTTTACTCTAGTAACCGACCATAAGAGTCTCAAATGGATCTTTACCCAGAATGAGCTCAACATGAGGCAACGTCAGTGGATTGAAATGTTGGAGGAGTATGACTTTGAAATCAAGTACCGACCAGGAAAAGAAAATGTAGTTGCTGATGCACTTAGTCGCAAGGCATTCCTAAATTCCCTAATCTTGCAGAATCCATCAACGGCCAGATCTCTAGCTACAAAAGTATCTATGCCAAACAACCCTATACTTGAGTTAGCTAGAGAGGAAGCATGCCATGATTTGGCCTACCAAACAATGCTAAAGGAGATCTCTACCAAGGAGCAGAATCAAAAGTTGCAAGCTAAGTATCAGAAATTTTCCATTGATAATGGACTTGTCTACTATAGAACAAGGCTGTGTATACCAGCAAGCCAGTCACTTAAGCAGAAGATAATGTGGGAAGCTCATGATTCCCCTTTTGCAGGACATCCTGGCTATGCTAAAACCCTTAATGCAGTTAGGAAGAGCTACCATTGGGAGAGGCTCAAAGGTGACGTTCTCAAATATGTCACTAAGTGTTTGTCTTGCCAACGTATCAAAGCCGAACATGTCATGATGCCAGGGAAACTGCAACCGCTTGACATTCCCCAAATGAAATGGGAATTCATCAGTATGGATTTTGTTGTAGGCTTACCCCAAGTCCAGGGAGGATACAACTCCATCATGGTTGTGGTTGACATGCTTACCAAGGTTGCACACCTTATTCCAGTAAAGACAAATTATAAAGCCTCCGACATTGCAAGATTGTTTATCAAGGAGATATTCAAGCTACATGGTTTACCCAAGAAGAATCATTAGTGATCGAGATTCTCTCTTCACATCACACTTATGGAGAGCTATGGTTTACCCAAGAAGAATCATTAGTGATCGAGATTCTCTCTTCACATCACACTTATGGAGAGCTATCTTTGAAGCTATTGGGACTCAACTCTGTTTTAGCACCGCCTACCATCCCCAAACGGATGGCCAAATAGAGCGAGTAAATCAAGTCATCGAGGATATGCTTAGGGCATACTGCTGTCGAGAGCCGAAGAGGTGGATTCAATACTTGCCATTGGTTGAATTTGCCTACAATGCTTCTTACCAGCAAAGCATTCAGATGACCCCTTTCCAAGCTTTGTATGGTCATGACTGTCGAAGTCCACTAAACTTTTCTGATCCAACCCTAAGGGTTGAAGCGTCAAGGCAGATGTTGGAAGAGATGGATGATCAAACAAAAACAATAAGACAAGACATACAAGCAGCCAAGGATAGACAGAAGGCATACGCGGATTTGAAGCGTCAAGAAAGAGTCTTCGAAGAAGGAGACATGGTCTTCATTCGTGTATGCCCTAAAAAGAGTTCTCTATCCCTAGGAGATTGCAAGAAGCTAAGTCCAAGGTATTGTGGGCCGTACAAAATCCTCAAATGCCTAGGACCCAATGCTTATAGATTGCAACTCCCTGAGAACCTAAAGGTTCACAATGTATTTTATATCAGCCTATTGAAAAAATATGTACCCAACTCTAACCATGTACTTGATGACCAACAAATTGTAATGCCTAGCCAAGGAGTCCTTGAGCTAAGGCCTGATAGGATCTTAGATGTTAGAGAGAGACAATTAAGATCCAAAACCTTGAGAGAATGCCTCGTCCAGTGGAAAGATTATCCCAAAGAGGATGCCACTTGGATAGAAGAAGACACTCTCAACCATCAATATCCCCAGTTTATCTCGAGATGAGGACATCTCGATTCCTCTAAGGGGGAGAGAATGTAAAAATTCCGAACGGATAATTCCTTTTTATATGAAAGCAAAAAATTTTCCCCCTCTCCTCCAGCCCGACAGTCGAGCTGGAGGAAGAGGGGGATTAGTAAGTGGGCAAGCTCCTTGCTGGAGCTTGCCAAGGGCATTAACACATGCCCATCGACACATTGAGGGGGGAGGATTCCCTCCCCTCCCCTATAAAATTAGGGGTGGGCGACAGAGATAGGACAGGCTACAAGGGAGGAGAGGACGAAGCCTTGGCACTGTTGGGTTGCTGCTGAGCTGTAGGAGGGAGGACGAAGATGAGAGGGAGTGTGAAGGACCTGAGGGAGAATGACTGAGGAGGCTACCGTATCGTGAAGCTGCGCCGACTGTACCCTGTGTAGAAGGAGGGTGACGAAACGCTGCCACTACTGAGGAGGAGCTGCCCTGCGATCTGTGGAAGAAGGGAGGGATAGCCAATCGTCGCCGCCTGTAGACTTCCACCCTCCCCCCTTGGTCGCCGTCAAAATTTTTCCCCCCACGTGGCTACAGAAGCTTCAAGAAGCTTCTTGAAGCTTCTAAGGGGGGGACTCCTCAAGCCCCCTTCCTATACCATAGAATCCTTTCACCCCAGGTTTTTAAACCCTCAAGCCACCCTTCCTATACCCTTCCCTTACCCTTTCACCCCTCCCAGTTTTACCCCCTTAAAAATCTTTTCACCCCGCCCCAGTCTTAAACCTTTAACCCCTTCCTGTGGGCCATTAAACCCCCACACCCCTTGGCCTCATAACCCACAAATTCCCCCCCCGTGCCTAAATCTATAAGTCCCTTCTTGTGTTTGAACCCCGTGTTTCACCCCCCCTCATATTCCTTTTTTTTTTCTTAACACACCCCCTAAGTGCCTTTCTAACCTCGTGTCCCCTTTTCCTTACACACCCTTTTCCCTCTCCCCCATGCTATAAGCCTTCGCCCTTCACCTTTCCCCTATCACTCTGGGTTAAAATACCTAAAACCTTTACTACTATGTGTCCTAAAACCTCTCTAGAAATCATCCTTCCTATACCTTCTACCCCAAGCCCAAAAGTTCTCCCAAGGTTCATATGGTTGCGAAGCCACACTCACCCATAACCTTTTTGCCGTGTATATACCCTATAGGGCCTTCTTAGGCTTTATAAACCTTTCCCTCTCTGAAGAAGCTAAAGGTCTTATTTCCCTTCTCGTGGTCAATCCTTTAAACCGCTCCTTGCCCCGAAAGAGTGACGGTGGAAATCCGAAAAGGAGAGTAAAAGCTGCCTTCACGTTCGAAGGATTACAACTACGATGCCGCCTAAGAAAGTCCAAGGAGTAGCTGCGGGAGGGTCATCTCGCGGTATCCATGTGGATATCTCACCCCATAACCAGGTTTTTCCTTCTTGGTTTTATATCGGTTTTAATTCAATCATGCAAGATGAATTGTTAGGGATAAGATATATTTTGTCCTAGTTATTTACGATGAAGGAGTTTAGTTTAATTGAACATGCAAAAATGATAATGTATAAAACATAATTCCCTTCAAATAGCATCATGCATTGAAACAAATTACGAGCAAGATTATCTACCTACTATAGTAGTATATTTCGGTTAAATCTTGAAGGTATAAAAACTGCATCTTGCACCATTAACGCCTATTCTTTTTTGCAACGAATCATCATAGAAGATGAAATTCATGAAACGTTTCTTACGTTGTTTGAACTCTAGGAAGTTATCATTGCTAGCTGCATATCTTAGCAAGGAAAAGATTGTTATTTGGCATGAGTTCGTTCGCAAGGAAAAAGGAAGATTAATTGAATTTACCTAACCCCAAAGCAATAAAGTTTAGGACTAAAAAATCAATTGTCACAAGGATAACAAAACGTGCCGAGGTGATCTCAATATTACCTTCTAAAAGTTAACTGAATTAATGTAAACTTAGAAATACCTATGCTGCGAAATATGCCTTGGAAATGATTTAAAAACCAAGAAACGTTTATACCTTAAATACTTGCCTACCTTCCCTGATTGTAGGGTCAATAAATCGTAAATAAAAAAGAACTAGGGTTTGTCCCTGAGGTTGTTAAAAAGAGATCCTAGGTCTGACAAATGTCAGCTTAAAGAAACTAAAACGGATTGTTTCATCGTATATTACGATGCAGGACTTGCGCAGCAAGTACGAAGTCATATGGTCTTGTGATTGATTCACAAGAAGGAAGGTTAAATACCCTCAGCAAGGATGGTGGATCCTTACGCAAGTTATCTTGCAAAAGGATGTATTCTTTGATATCCTTCTAAATAAGAAAAGTTAAAAACCGGAAACTAAAGTATCCAATGAGCTTTAGGGTTGACCAAGTTGGGTTAATAGGGTACGCCCTAACCCAGAATATAAGGGACCTTGCCAAGTTGCAAGACACCCTAGAACGAGTGCTGATGCATTCGAAAGGAAAGAATCATTCCCTAGTAGTTTACCAACAACAAGACCGGTTAATGGAAGTGTTTGTGCTTGCTAGAGATTTTAGAGCACTGTTTGATTTATGAATTATAAATTAAATGAATATCTATACTTCAGGTTGAAGGCCTGAAGGGAGAGGCAGCTTCAGTTACCCTCGACTGCCTGCCTGACCCTAACCAAGGGGGTTGTTGACCGGGCCGGGAACGTGGACCGAACCCGCTGCGAGAGGTCTGTCCGTTGAGCTCTACTTGGAGGAGGAGGACGCTTGGGTGCCAGGGGGGCTCTGGCCATAAATCCCTCGCCTTTCGGGTCCTGCACAAGAGGCTATTGTGAATCGGGATTGGATCTCGAGGCCCGCATACTAGTCTACGGGCAGAAGCTTGGATTAGTGATCCCTGTGGATTACTGGATACCCTTCGGGCAGATTATGGACAAGCCTATGGGCGGAACTCCTTGTATTTCAAAGATAAAAATGATGATATGTTAATAAAGAACTTGTTTGATATTGTTTTTCTATGTCACGTGATAAGATTACGTGAAGGAACCAGTGCTTAATGGATTAATTAAAGAAGTTGATTGTTGTCAAATTAATGTGTTAGATAATTACATAACTAAAACAAATTGAGGAAAGTGCGGAGGATGGGCCATGGGTCCGTCCTACGGTTGGGTGGTCCCGGTTGGCCGAGAACTTTTCTCAAATCTCGAAGAACAACAGGATGATCGTCAAAGGACACGAACAACGAAAGCAATGACCTAGAGTTATGTCTTACCCGATTTACGGTGTTTTAGGGGAACGGAATGGGACTATGCCTTATGGCAGAGAGGTTGAGCTTTTGCATCCCCCTCGTTTCCCATTCTCCTTCAACCAAGTGTAGTGTGAATCTGCTTCGGACCTGGCATTTCTACGTAAAGTAGTTCGCTTGGGTCCAACGCTAGTTGCTGTTAGGTAATGACCAATCAGGAAAACCCTAATTCCGGACGATCCTAAGTGGGAATGGCCAGGATACTTCCGCTACATGGCAGACGCAGAAAGACCTAGATCGCAAATCCCGTAACATTCCATGGGAGTGCCGGACGGAGCTTTCTAGACATCCTTTCTGATGGACTGCTAAGACATGTCCTGGATGATACTAGTGGACACGTTACACACGTGTTGTTAGGAAGGCCATCTTGCAATTCAAATTTCAAGTTAATATACCTATTGATCTTCTAGTTTTGGTAGAGGTGCCCGACGTGTGATTAATGGATGCATATCTTGAATCTCCTCAAAGTGAGAGAGTACCTTTATCTTTGTCAGAATTAGATGCATTAGATGATCCATCTAGTAGTGGGACTTCATCAAGTGATGAATCAAAAGAGGGGTCCACAGAGGATGTCTAGTAGATGACTCTAAATGAATTGATAGAAGCTCAAGATGGAAAAGAGACGTGGATGTGATTGAGTTGGACCTTGCTACATTGGATGATCCATGATATATTAAATTAGGTTCTATGCTAAGCCTAGAAGAAAGAAAGGACTATGTATCCTTGATCCGAGAGTTTTGTAACATCTTCACCATGATGAGCTTAGAGGTATTTCTCCTAGTTTGGCTATGCATACCATTCCCATTGTCGCAGTGCGTAGGATTGAAGGTCACCATAGGGGTTTGGCAAGCGAAGAATTCTTTGTCTATAAAGCGGAGAATGCATTGCAATCATAAACATGACCCGAAACACCAAAAACTTGTTCCACGCTTCATAGTTCTGCAAGACAGCATTGAAGATGAGGAAATGTTTGGACAACAACAATTTCTTTACTTCATTTTATTGAGATCTCATAAAAACAATTCCGTTGTTGGTCGGCTCTGATACCAACTTGTAACGTGTCCCCTAGTATCATCCAGGACACGTCTTAGCAGTCCATCGGAAAGGATGTCTAGAAAGCTCCGCCCATCACTCCCATGGAATGTTATGGGTTTTGCGATCTAGTTCTTCCCGCGTCTGCCACGTAGCGGAAGTATCCTGGCCGTTCCCACTTAGGATCGATCGGAATTAGGGTTTTCCTAATGGGTCATTAGCTAACAGCAACTAGCGTCAGACCCGAGCGAACTACTTTACGCAGAAATGCCAGGTCCGAAGCGGATTCACGCTGCACTTGGTTCAAGGAGAATAGGAAACGAGAGGGATGCAAAGCTCAACCTCTCTGCCATAAGGCGTAGTCCCATTCCATTCCCCTAAAACAGCATAAATCGGGTAAGACGTAACTCTAGGTCATCGTTCTCGTTATTCTTTTTGATGATGATGATCATTCCGCTGTTCTTCGAGATTTTTGAGAAAAGTTCCCGGCTAACCGGACCACCCAACCGTAGGACGGACCCATGGCCCATCCTCCGCTGTAATATTTCCGCACACTGCGTACCGTAAATATTGACTTTCCGCACGCCGTGTAAATCCTGTGCAAGGGTATCACCTACATCGTATCATTGGTAGCTTAATCCATACCATTCACGCTCAAAAATGAGGCCGCCACATTGTAAATTAGAGGCTGGGGTTGAGGACCGTAAAAAACCGCGTGGGAACACCCTTTTTGAAGGGGCAATTGGATAAATTCAAGGTAAATTTTTTTTTTATTATTATCCCTTCCCCCAGCCGATGCATGGCTGGAGGAGAGGGAGTGTGGGGAGGAATGGCCAAGGAGGAGTAGATCAGATTGCATGAGGGGGAGTCCTCCACGTGTGTGGAGGCCCTCTTCCCCACCCCCCCCCCCCCAAGGCCTATAAAAACCCCCCTCCCCAGGGAGTCGTGGAAGGAGAGAGGGCCGTGCAGAGAGAGGGAAAGCGTGGGAGGTGGAGGTCGCTGTGCTGGTCGAGGTGGAGGTCGCCGCCGTGCTGCAGTCGCCAGTCCGCCATAGCCGCCGCCACGGCCGCCTTGCTGACACTGTCCGCCGCCGCCTGGATCACGACCCCTTTCCCCCCCGACGTGCTGCAGAAGCTTGGAAGCTTCTTAGAAGCTTCCTAAGAAGCTTCTAAGGGGGGGCTTCCTTAACCCCCCTTCCCACTACATCCCCCAAAGGTCTATTCATACCCCCGGACCCTTGAAGAGGAGAGGGTGAAGCTCATAAAGACCTCCCATAAGTCGTTTCCACGAGCTCTCCGTGATCTTAAAACCCATACCCTATAAAGGGGTACTCCTACCTAAGGGGAGAAGTAAACATACTTTGAGACTACTTGCCAAGACTCGGAGGGAATTTAGAGAGCCATAAAATGTAAGGACAAAACCCGGAGCCCAAATCCTCTACATCTACGATGGCCCCAAAAAGATCTCAAGGTGCGACTGCGGGAGGTTCATCTCCGAGCATACAAGTGGATATCTCCCCGAGCCCACAAGTCCAGGTTCTTTCAAGTTTATTTTCGCTTAAAGAAATGATTAGGTGCGCTTAGTTCCATAGGGAAGAATGCATTTTACGCTTATTTTTAATGCATGTGGCAGTGGTAAAAAGACATTTGATAAAGTATCTCTTGAAACGTTAGGCAAGGTTGAAGTATGTCATGAATTCGAACAGGTTGCCTGCCTTAGGAGACTAGCTGCATGATGCTATTTTGGTACATTATCAAAGTAATGAGTCTAAACATATATTACTTAGGCAAAGAAATGGAATTTATAAGTGCATTTTTTCTTCTTAAACATGGTAGGAATAAGTATGTGCCGCATGTTAGGCAACATCCTCCTCGTAATGATTTCATGAGGAAAAGTTAACACCCATAAGATATTATCCGAAAAGAAATAGAAGAGAGTACGGAAATGATCTTATGGGCTTGCAAGTGGCATGTAAAATGGAATAAATTATCACTAGCTGTAGTTTTGTATGAACTTCATTGTAGCTAGGAGAATGTTGCGTATTGCATAGTCATCATGCAAAAATGTCATTCATTAGGAGCCGCATTTAGGAGTCAAAGCATAAGATTCTAAGTATAGACAATAAGGTTGTAGGCATGACTATTTGATGTAAGTCCTAGTAGGACCTAGGAAAGTTAGTGTGTCCAGGTTATCAGGCATTTTTACCTTACCAAGGAAGGATAGGGTTATTGTGAACCATGTGATGCGTAGAAGCAGTGAATCGCATGTTTACACGTATTGGTGTAATTGTAACTATTAATCTCCACTAGATCTAGTTTAATTACCTTTAGGAAAGGTTCATCCGTGACGCAAGACAAGTATATTGAGTTGACTAAGTCACCTAAACCACAAGGATTCTTATGGACATGGTTGGGTCGATATGATAGGTATCTCAAGTGCTAACTAGGGTTTAGTGCAATAAGAATTCGACCTAGTTTTACACTGGTTGCCAAGTCAAAACCCGCAAACCCAAAGATCTTACACACATTCACGAGATGTCGAATCAATTGGATGCTCATGCATAAAATGATCTAAGGTTTTATCCTAAGGATCATTCGTTCAAATGATGAAACTCCGACTGGGTTGGAAATTCCTAGGACCGTGGGCCAATATAATTAGGAATAGGTTGGGTAAGAAGACACCCTAAACCCTGCTACTCGCCTGAAGTTAATTCCGTAACCTGAATACGCCATTCAATGGGTGAAATGATCCCGTGGAATAGATACAACACATGTACAAAAAGTTGCAACATCGCATAGACTTGAGATTTGTCCACGAGAGAGTTTTGTCATTTCTTGGAAATGATGTTGGCAAGTTATTGTGCTAAGTTAACCTACAAAAGGATGAGTAATCATCCTGTTACATCACCTTTCCTGGAAATAGTTGCTAGGGAAAAGGAAAGTTAGGTATTTGCCTGGAAGCAATTGACCAATCAATAGAGTGAAGCGACATGGTCGCTGGAATCTACCATAACAAAACCTAAAGTATTGGTAGGGTATGACCCTAACCCAAGAATGATAGGAATCTTGCCAAGTTGTAATTGATTCCGGATCGAATGCGGGTTGCATTCGGAGAAAAGGAGTCACTCCTTAACAGTTTGCCAGCTAAACGACCATTGGAATTGATTGTGCTTGTAACAGTTTAGAAAGCACTGTTTGCATTGTTTGCTCAATGAACTAAAGGATAAAAAGATATCTAAATACTTCAGGTTGAAGGCCTGAAGGGAGAGGCAGCTTCAGTTACCCCCGACTGCCTGCCTGACCCTAACCAAGGGGGTTGTTAACCGCGCCGGGAACGTGGACCGAACCCGCCGTGAGAGGTCTCTCCGTTGAGTTCTACTTGGAGCAGGAGGACGCTTGGGTGCCAGAGGGGGCTCTGGCCGTAAATCCCTTGCCTTCCGGGCCCTGCACAAGAGGCTAACGTGACTCGGGATTGGATCTCGAGGCCCGCATACTAGTCTACGGGCGGAAACTTGGATTAGTGATCCTTGGTGGATTACTGGATAGCCTTCGGGCGGATTATGAAAAGCCTACGGGCGGAACTCATTGTATTTCAAAGATAAAAGGATAAAGTGATAACAAAGAAGTTGTTTGGCATTGTTTTTCTTTATGTCCTGTGATAAGATTACGTGAAGGAACCAGTGCATAACAGGGTTAATCAAGGAAGCTGTTTGTTATATGTCAAATTAATGTGGTAGGTAATTACATAACTAAAACAAACCGAGGAAAGTGCGGAGGACGGACCATGGGTCTGTCCTATGGATGGGTGGTCCCGCTTAGCCGGGAACTTTTCTCAAAGTCTTCAACGAACAGAGGATGATCGTCATCACCGAAACAAGTAACGAGAACAATGACTTAGAATTAACTATTACCCGATTCACGTTGTTTTAGGGGACGGAATGGGACTATGCCTTATGGCAGAGAGGTCGAGCCTTGCATCCCTCTCGTTTCCCATTTTCCTTGAACCAAGTGCAGCGTGAATCCGCTTCAGACCTGGCGTTCCTACGTAAAGTAGTTCGCTCGGGTCTGACGCTAGTTGCTGCTAGCTAATGACCAAACAGAAAAACCCAAATTCAGGTCGATCCTAAGTGGGAACGGCCAGGATACTTCCGCTACGTGGCAGACGCGGGAAGACCTAGATCGCAAGTCCCGTAACATTCCATGGGAGTGCCGGGCGGAGCTTTCTAGACATCCTTCCCGATGGACTGCTAAGACATGTCCGGAATGATTCTAGTGGACACGTTACATCCGCACTTTCCTCGTTTTGTTTTAGTTATGTAATTATCTAACACATTAATTTGACATATAACAATCAGCTTCTTTAATTAATCTTGTTAAGCATTGGTTCCTTCACGTAATCTTATCACGTGACATAGAAAAACAACATCAAGCAAGTTCTTTTAACATTTCATCATTTTATCTTTGAAATACAAGGAGTTCCGCCCGTAGGCTTGTCCATAATCTGCCCGAAGGCTAACCAGTAATCTCCAGGGATCACTATTCCAAGCTTCCGCCCGTCAACTAGTATGCGGGCCTCAAGATCCAATCCCGAGTCACGTTAGCCTCTTGTGCAGGACCCGGAAGGCGAGGGCTTTACGGCCAGAGCCCCCCGTGGCACCCAAGCGTCCTCCTGCTCCAAGTAGAACTCAACGGAGAGACCTCTCGCAGCGGGTTCGGTCCACGTTCCCGGCGCAGTCAAACAACCCCCTTGGTTAGGGTCAGGCAGGCAGTCGGGGGTAACTGAAGCTGCCTCTCCCTTCATGCCTTCAACCTGAAGTATAGGTACTTATTTAATTTATAATTCATAATTCAAAGAGAACCCTAAAATCTCTAGCAAGCACAGACATTTCCATTAATCAACCCAGTTGTATGGCAAACTGCTAAGGAAGTGTTCTTTCCTTTTTGAGTGTATCAGCACTCGTTCCCAAGGTGTCTTGTAACTTGGCAAGATCTCTTATATTCCGGTGTAGGGCATACCCAACTTGGTTAACCCTAAGGTATCTTAGATATGCTAGTTTCTATTTTACAACTTTCCTTATTTAGAAGGATATCCAAAAATACGTCTTTTTGCAAGATAACTTGTGTAAGGATCTGCCGTCCTTGACGAGGGTTTTTTTCCCTTTTCTCCTTGTGAATCAATCACAAAATGATTTCATACATGTTGCGCAAGTCCTGTGATGGAATAATCTATTTAGATTCTTTAAGCTGACATATGTCAGGCCTAGGGTTTCTTCATTTAAGAAGCTTAGGGACAAACCCTAGTTTCTTATCTTTATGAATTTATTGTCCCTACGGTAAGGAAAGTAGTCAAGTGTTTAGGGTATGAATGTTTCTATGTTTAGATTGGTTCGGTTATCTTTTGAAGGTAATCTTAATCGTCTTGTCATGGTTTTACTATCCTTGTGACAATTAACTTTCCCAATCAATACAGTTTAATTTGGCATATAGCATAATGCCAAGGTGATACAAAGAGCGACAATACTCCTTGGGAAAAAAAGGCCTAGCTGAGAAATTGGTGTATACACACTTTATTAGTCCCAAGTCCTCAAATAGCAGGGGAAAAGTGTTAATAGAGTGTCATCCAGCAGTCCCCTTTTACATTTTCTTTCCAAATGAATTCGTATATCTAATTTTTATACTTGTTAATTCCTAACATTTAACTTCCGCCTCCTTTAAAGTTGAACTCATGCCAAATAACAACAATTTCCTTGCTAAGATGTGCAACTAGCAAAGATAACTCCCTAGTAATTTGAGCATTGAAGAAACCTTTCTTGGATTTAGCTATTTACCATGAATCGTTGCGAAAGGGAATAAGACTAATGATGCAAGATATAATTTCTACACTTTAGGAATATATTACTATAGTAAATGGTTAATCTTGCTTGTAATTTTATAATGCTTGATGCAATTTGAAGAAAACTAAGTTGTATATATTGTCATTCATAAGCTAACTCCTTCGTTTAAAAATAACTCGAACAAATATATCCTATCCTTAACAATTTTTCTTTGCATGATCGACCTAAAACCGAATTAACACCAAGAAGAAGAAAAAAAAAACCTGGCTTTGAGGTGAGATATCCACATGGATACCAGGAGATGACCCTCCCGCAGCTACACCTTGGACTTTCTTCGGCGGCATCGTAGTTCGAATGTGAGATAGCCTTTTCCTTTTTCTTCTTGGAATTCCACCGTCTTCTCCTTCCTTTTCTTTTACCTTTTTCTTACTCTTCCTCCTTCACTCCCTCTTTTCACTCCCTCTGCTTCCCTCCCTATCTTTTATCTCACGGCTATTTCTTCCTTACGGGATACCATACGAGGCCATGATGATGAATTGGATTTTTAGGACATGGGAGTGTGTGGACACCGGCTTGTTTGATAAAACTAAGAACACAAAGCTCAACTAAGAGAGCACTTGCACAAAAAGTTCTAAAAAGTGAGTGAAGGAATTAATGCAAGAGAATGGAAGTCCGCAAGGTAGCCTAAGGACAAAGTAGGCCTATGGGTGTGACTTGAATAGTCTAAAGAGCTAAGAGGGGGGAAAAAGAACAAGGGCTTAGGGGGGAATTAAAACCCGGGAGGGGGGGAAAACAAGGTGTGAAAAGGGGGCTTAGGAAGCCCCCTTGGAAGCTTCCAATCCTTCTGGAAGCCTCACAAAGGCACGTGGGAGTTGGAGCTTGGTTTGTGGAAATGGGCTCCTACAAAAGCTCTTGGGAATGGGGGCTTTTACGAATGGAGTTTCGGAATTGAGGCCTTACGAGGTGTTTTTCGGAAAGGGATCTTACAAATGGAGCTTGCGAGAATGGAGGCTTTATGAGCTTCTTTTAAAACCTCAGGGTGGCCACAAGGAAACAGGGCTTGAGGAAGATGGGAGTTTTCCCTCCCCCATGCGCAGGAAATCTCCCACCAAAATGGGTTCCCTTAACAACTTGGGGTGGCTAGTGGGAAAGGACTTATGTGAATGGGGCTTATAGAAGCCCCCTTAGAAGCTTCTTAAAAGAAGATTCTAAGAAGCTTCATAAGGTAAATGATTGGGGAGGAGCTTAAAGGGATGGCTGATGACATGGCAGGGAGAAATGTCCGTGGTGCAGGTGCATCGGCAAGCTGGCGGAGAATTTGGCACCCTCCTCGACAGGCGGCGGCCCTTCACGGCAGCTGGTCCTCCTTCAAGCTCTCACGGCAGCGTTTGTATCTTCCTCTCGATCTATGGCGGCCTCCCTCCTACGCAGCAACAGTTGACCGTCTTCTTTCACGGCCCAGCCTTTCTCCTGTACAGCAGCCCCCCCTCATTTAAATAGTGGAAGGGAGCGGGATCTTTCCTCTCGGCGTGTCAACACGCATGGTCCCCCTCCCTCCTAAGGCTCCACCAAGGAGCTTATAGCTCCTTCTATTCCCCTCTCCCCTCCAGCTCGTCAGTCGGCTGGAGGGATAAGGGGGGAATTAAAAAAAATTTCCATAAGTCCCATTTATTTTCATAATGTGGAATATTACATTCCAAGATGTCGGCTTGGACTCATAAACATAATCTTGAGCTGACCATGACAGAGACATAGAATGAAGTACAAAGTACAAAATAGCATTGCCTTGAAAAGTGAACCAAGTACATGTCTTTATAGCTTTTTAACTTCTCCACTCTCCTCACTGTGCATATGGGATTTAGGACATCTCTTCCTGGAGCATATATCATTTGTTATTTCTCAACATTAGTTCCTCAACTCACCCACTCTTATTTGTGCTTGCAATAACCAAAGAGATGGGATCTAGAAGACGGGGAAGGATGCAAGGAGCTTCTCATTGCCATGATCCTCACTCCATATACTTTCACATTTTCTCTTCTTCACTATCACTCTCAAAACAATAGAGTAGCAAGAAAGAAAGAAGATAAAGTTTGCACACATATACATAGCTTGTTCTATTAGTTTCATCTCTTTTATACATGAATTCTAATGTTAGGGTTCCCCCATCCCTCTTGGCCATCCATCCCCTTTTTGAACCCTTTCTATGACCTCATGACTAGAGTCACCTCCTATTTCATGCACCTAGACCTTAGTCTTGATCCAAATTTTGAATTAATACAAGTTGTAACCACATGATGCTACTTGATCAGTACAATTTACATGGGAGGGAGTCTAAAAACTTTTATGACAATTTATTTATTTTTAATCATGGGCCTTTTTCTCTTGTAGTTAACAATACTACGTAACTAAATAAACCAATTCCATGGACCTTTCTCTTTGCAGTTAATAGTACTATGTAGCAAATAAAATAAACCAATCTAGAAGTAGCTAATAAGAATACACCTCTTGCTATTGAAGGTAAGCAGATTTAGTGCATGCTTAAATTTGGGCACTTGACAAAGTTTCTCAAGCAAAGAAATGAGGTAACTAGTAAAAATTCTCAAAGTTGGGGGATCAACATGAGCACTAACAAGATGAAAAATTCTTTGAGAGTCTTATAGGAGCTCAAAATCCCATTGTAGGAATATGTATTTGCATGGTGGGTCACAATGGGAGCAATGCTCATTGTCAACATAATGTGTACAAGAGGCCTTGGGCATGGTGCTTGTGTTTTTGTAGCAAGGAAGAGGCACCCCAACATGTACATTGGGATGGATGCATTGCAACATAAGTATGAAATGCAATCTTGCCTCACATCAATTCTGCTTTTGACTAGGGCAATGACTTTATGTAGGTGGTTACTCATCCCACCCTCTATCCTCACACTTTTTTGATAAATATAGAGGGCAACCCCCCATACTCACATCCCCATCTCGTTAGAATAAAAGCTCACATCACTCAAGGGATTGTTAATGAAGATCGACTTCATTTGGTTTATGATGTTAACTTGTATCTGTTGATGAAGAGGCTACTTAGGGAAGTAGCCAACATATATGAAACTTTTGATTGCATGTGAAAGACATCGTGTGTTGTAGGAGTCAGATCCACTCATGGAGTTGAAAAATACAACACACCAAGGAAGGCAACTTTGAAATTACATCCCAGAAAGTTCGACTAATGATTCAGTGAATATGTACTGTATGGTGCTGCCACCTTTTTCACAACTAGCTTCCTGTCCAAGGGTGTTTACCACCTTTTCTTGGAATGAGGCCTGTTACGATTGGAAATTTATTCATTTTCTCCCATTATATATATATATATATATATATATATATATGTATATATATATTCAAAGAGAATAATGGAAGGAATACTTCTTTAGGATCTACAAGGAGGGTAATACTTCTTTAGGTGATATGTTGTGTGTGTGACATTTGTTACTTTGTACATACTTAGTCGCTGTGTTTACATTTAATTTCTGCATGCGAGTATAGTGGAAAGAAGTTTGGAAGCATAGTAATGGATATGTTTGGGAAGTTTGGATCAGTTTCAGAAGCACTAGAAGATCAATTACCATCTACCTTGGATTTTGCAATGGGTTTAAGGGTTCTGCAAACTGATAAAAACAGCTTTAAGATACTGCATTCATGGCTTATCTCATTGTTTAGGGATGTGACAATTGATGTAGGAGCACTTACAGAGACCATCCTCAAAGATGATGATTCCTGTGAATCCTTGCTTTCGTTCACAGATTCCATCCGTATCTTGCTGGTCGTATGGCGGAAATATTGGGATCAGATTGCTTGAATTATTGATAGGACACGGTTCGACTATGTGGATGGGCTAGGTTACAAGGCACATATATATTATTTCCTACAGTTTTCCTCTCAGTATTCCTTTGTGTCTGAGATCAGGGCATGGCTGGCATTCTTTTTGGTGGATGCACAGGGTGGGCAGCTGGAAGCATTTCGAATTGAGCTTGATTTATGTGATGTCACCGAAACGGATATACAAATCCTATTATTACTAAATATGTTGGATTGGAAATGAGATTAGTGGTGTGTGGGTGCGTGAAACCCCTTTGTGGTGATGAGAAGTATGCGCGCCCTCGGTTTGTGCACTTGTCTATAACCTATATGTTCTATGTTTGTTTGGTCTCTACACAGGCAGCCTTAAGGCAATGGGACATATATATATCCTACAGGGGAGAACAGAGGAAGCATGAGCAACACAAATAAGTCCAAATGATGCTGAGGCTTGGATGGAAATGGCAGAGTTACTGGTATCTACTGATACAAGTGACACACTGGATGACCTCTCATGGGCTTACTATTGCATTTGGATGGTACAAGTGCAGTTGCAAAAGACATTGGGCATCAGTTGCTCACATATGGGCGCAGAAAACCTCTTCCTGAATTGTTTGCAAGAATAGATGTAGTCGATGCAGCCGTAGTCAAGAGGGTTGCTGACTATTTCATTTATGACAAGGAATTGACTGGCAGAAAGTGTGATGGCCTTCAATACAAATTATAGTGATGCAGGGCAGATAGGGCCTGATCGAGGAGAGGTGGTATCACAACCACCAAGAGCAGGAGTGACTGGATTGCTTTTCTAGTGAAGAAAAAGGGCTACTTTTCTGAGTGCAATATATCGGGCTGAGGAGGAAAAGCGCAGGGGATGACTATTTTTGAAAGAAGGCTTTTTGGGGGGAAAGAGGACGCTGAAGGAAATCAGAAGAAGATGGCTACAGAATAGGACAAAAAAAGGAAGGAGTATGATGCAAGGAGGGGAGATCTATCAAAAGGGGAGCTTGCAGAGTGTGATTGAGGGGACTAGAATCCATCAATGGTGCTTGACTGAAAACTTGCTAAGCATCATGCCGAAGACAGAAAGGGGAAGTTGAGCACCAGGACGAAAGTTGAAGAAGGAGGTCCTTAGCGAAGCTCCAAAAAGGCTACACAGGGTGTCGAGTCGAAGGGAAGCAGAAGAAGAAGTTGATCATAAGGAGGACGTGGATCATCTGAATCCCTCGCATATCTAGGATTTCTGGAAAGGTTCGGACGACAACAATATTGGCAATAACGATGATACTTCTGATAACGTCGACATGGGAGGTGATAGTGCGGAATTTTGTAGAGGAAGTTGTAAGCCGAAATTAAGGAACAAAGAACTAGAGAAGGCCGCAACAACAATGGACGAAGCTACTAAGTGGTCGAAGCTGCCAAGTCGGAGACCGAAGCCAGCATCCAACGATCCAACACCATCTCGCAACCCGCCACTGGCCCGCGCTCACTTACCATCATTGACAACAGAACTGGCAAGAAGTATGAGGTGTCGATCAGTGAAGGAGGGACCATTAATGCCTCTGAATTAAAGAAGATCACAGCATCAGATGGCACTGGTTTGAAGCTTTATGATCCAGGCTATCTCAACACAGCACCTGTACGATCATCTATTTCGTACATTGATGGGGACAAAGGGATATTGCGTTATAGAGGATATCCTATAGAGGAGCTAGCAGAAAAAAACACATTTACAGAGGTGGCTAATCTCTTGATGTATGGAAATTTGCCAAATAAGGAACAGTTATTAAGCTGGGAAGCAGCCATAGCCCAACATTCAGACTTACCAGAAGGTGTCCTGTCTTTAATAGCAACTTTGCCACAAAATGCCCATCCTATGGGGGCTCTTGTGGGGTTGATCAATGCATTGTCATCATTCCATCCAGATGCAAACCCTGCCTTTAAGGGACAAGACCTTTACAAGTCCAAAACTGTTCGAGACAAACAAATTGTACATATACTTGGAAAGGTGCCAACTTTGGCAGCTGCAATCTACTCACACATGAAAGGAAGGTTCACTCAATACAAAAGGTTGTGCATGACCATGAACACTATTGATCTTTCCAACTGATCAACATCACAGGAGGCAATTGCAATCATATCAGGCCTGGAATTGAAACTAAGTGATGCTGGGCATGATTGTTAAAAATATTCTTTTGCTCAATGCACATTATGCTGGAGTTGCTGTTGCAAATTTGTATTCATTCACTTCCATCTTGAAATTTATCAAGGTCTTCTGTAGACACGACTTTGCTTTCGAAAACCCTTCGACATCTTTGGTGAACCCGACGTGAAAGCGTCGCATACATTTCAGGATGGGAGATACTTCAGCATCCATTTCAGCCTCTTTTACGATTCCTGCTGTGTCCTCTACTTCAGCTCCATCATTGACTGCTGCTTCAAGTACTTCAACGGATTATCTAAAGCAGATTTTGCAGAATATGTCTATGTATATGCAGCTTCAAAATCAGTAGACACAATTGTATATGCAGCAGCAGCAGCAATTGCATCAACAACAGTTGTCTCAGCAAAGGCAACTATATTCGGAGCAAGAAAATGCAATCAGCGCGACTAAGGCGATTGAAGCAGTTGAGAATGAGAAGAAGCTATTTGATGGCCGTAATGTTTCAGCTTACTTGAAGACGTATGAGATCAAGATGGGATTTTTTGGAGTACCAGTTGGATTTATGAGTAAGTATTTTCTTCATCTTGTCACACCCGCCTTGAGGGCAAAAGTGACTGATCTTTATTCAAAATTCGCATTGGCAAGATTTTAAGAAGGCCCTGAAAGAAGAGTATTTCCTTGAGGACTTTGGGATGGCTACACAGCGGTCATTCCGAGAGTGGGTCTACATGCCAAACAAAGGTCTAGCTACTTCAGAGTTGATACGAGAATTTGAAGAGAGGTATAGTCAGCTTGATGCCATTGAACAAAGAGCATTGGATGTTGAGAAAGTTGAGCTTTTCTTGCAAGCTGTAGATCCTGCTCTTCAGGAAGAATTCGGAGAGCTTCTTGAGGATCGCATGAAGCCTATGGGTCTTAAAACGGATTGGCAAGATGCCCAGGATGCAGTCTCGACTTTGACCAAGAGGACGATATGGAAGACGTGCCTACAGAATGGATCTATGACACTGACGCCGTCTTCTGCTCCTATGCCTGCTTCTATCCCTGTTATTTCTTCTCTTCCTCAGCCAGTTTCTTGGCCTATGCCAGTGCCTACTGTTTCTACTCCTCCTGCTCCTCCTGTTCCAAGACCGATGCCGGCTCCTTCTGCTCCAAAACCATCTGCTTCGTCGGTGCCTTCCTCTCTTGATGATATAATTAAAGGCATAATGGATTTGACACTGGAGTCAGTTAAAGCAGAATTGGTGGGAAAATTGAAAGAGCAGTTTGCTTCGACTGCGCCTACTATTTCTTCTAGTGCTCCTACTGCACCTAGGAGTGCTCCTAGTGCACCTAGGAGAGATCGAAGATGTATTTGGTGTGATAGTACGGACCATCAGCATTGCAGGGATTGTGAATCTTTTCAGGATGTAAGGAGGAAGAATTTGGTATTTTGGGGACAAGATGGTAAGATTTGGTTGACTGAAACAGGAGCTCCACTTGCTACCAATTTTGGGAAAGGCGGAATGAAGAAATTAGTGGATGACATGGCTGCACATACTTCTTATGTGGCAGCTAGAGGAGATGCTTCTGCATATGGAGTCCAGATTGAGAAAGGATCAGAGAATCAGTCAGCATTATGGACTTATGCTATGGAGACAGCAAACAAGGGAGAAATTCAACAAACTGTTTTGACTAGTGCAGGCTCTAGCATCAGATCTGAGACAGGTTGGGATTCGCCTGTTGACAGGTACACTGTTTATGCCTACTTGGCTAAGTCTCAGGAAGCAGATGTACTTGTTGAGGAGAAGCGTAAGAGGGATGAAGAAAATCCAAGTGCAGCTAAAAAGACTAGAGGGGGTGAGTTTATTTCACCGCCTACTGCAGGACCGTCTTTGAGACCAGGGCCAAAACGACAGATGGAAGATGCTCAAAAGAAAGAAAAGAGGCAAGAGCCTAGAGAGAGAAAGTAGCCAGGGTTTAGATTGATGTCCGATATTGAGACATCTACGGACATGAAGAAAATATTTAATGACAAGATACTTGGCAGTGAGGTGACTTTTACTATTTCTGAGGTTTTGGGCATCTCGAAAAGAGAGTTTCAAGATCAGTTCCAAGAGGTCCTGAAGAGGAAAAGACATGCATTGCCTACTACTGATACACAGGGAGTTTTGATTAGGGAGTTGGATGAGGATGAGGATGAGGTTATGGTTGAGAATGCTTCTGTTTTTCCACAGATAGAGAAGAGGGTTCAACACACCTCGGATGCACAGTGGTACGACACCGCTTCGACTCTATTGTTCCTATGCAAAGTGGTTCATCTGGAGCTCGACGCTAGCTACTTCCTAGAGACTTTGCTGATAGGAAAGAAACCCTGACTTCAAGTCGGTCCTAAGTGGGAACGACCGGATACTTCCACTCGGGGCAGACTCGGGAAGACCTAGATTGCAAATCCTGTGGCATTCCTTGAGAGTGCCAGGCCGCGCTTTCTAGACTCTCTTCCCGATGGTGTAACGTGTCCACTAGAATCATCCAGGACACGTCTTAGCAGTCCATCGGAAAGGATGTCTAGAAAACTCCGCCCGGCACTCCCATGGAATGTTACGGGTTTTGCAATCTAGGTCTTCCCGTGTCTGCCACGTAGCGGAAGTATCCTGGCCGTTCCCACTTAGGATCGACCTGAATTTGGGTTTTCCTGTTTGGTCATTAGCTAGCAGCAACTAGCGTCAGACCCGAGCGAACTACTTTACGCAGAAACGCCAGGTCCGAAGCGGATTCACGCTGCACTTGGTTCAAAGAGAATGGGAAACGAGAGGGATGCAAGGCTCAACCTCTCTGCCATAAGGCATAGTCCCATTCCGTTCCCCTAAAACAACGTAAATTTGGGTAAGATGTAACTCTAGGTCATCGTTCTCGTTATTCATTTTGATGATGATGATCATCCCGCTGTTCCTCGAGATTTTTGAGAAAAGTTCCCGGCTAACCGGGACCACCCAGCCATAGGACGGACCCATGGTCCATCCTCCGCACTTTCCTCGGTTTGTTTTAGTTATGTAATTATCTAACACATTAATTTGACATATAACAAACAGCTTCTTTAATTAACCCTGTTAAGCACTGGTTCCTTCACGTAATCTTATCACGTGACATAGAAAAACAATATCAAACAACTTCTTTATTATCATTTCGTCATTTTATTTTTGAAATACAAGGAGTTTCGCCCGTAGGCTTGTCCATAATCCGCCCGAAGGCTTATCCAGTAATCCGCTAGGGATCACTATTCCAAGCTTCTGCCCGTTGACTAGTATGCGGGCCTCGAGATCCCATCCCGAGTCACGTTAGCCTCTTGTGCAGGACCCGGAAGGCGAGGGATTTACGGCCAGAGCCCCCCTCGCACCCAAGCGTCCTCCTGCTCCAAGTAGAGCTCAACGGAAAGACCTCTCGCGGCGGGTTCGGTCCACGTTCCCGGCGCGGTCAATAACCCCCTTGGTTAGGGTCAGGCAGGCAGTCGGGGGTAACTGAAGCTGCCTCTCCCTTCAGGCCTTCAACCTGAGGCATTTAGATATCTTTTCATCCTTTAGTTCCTTGAACAAACAATGCAAACAGTGCTTTCTAAACTATTACAAGCACAATCAATTTCCAGTGGTCATTTATTTGGCCAACTGTTAAGGAGTGAATCCTTCTCTCCGAATGCATCCAGCATTCGATCTGGGATCAATTGTGATTTGGCAAGAACCTCAAGGGTTTGTTCGTTCACCCTTTTTGTCCTTGAGTTAGGGCCATACCTTGTTAACCCAACTTAACCAATACCTTAGGTTTTATTAATAGTAAATCCTAGCGACCATGTCGCGCTAATATATTGATTGATCATCTGCTTCCAAGCAAATACCTAAACTCCCTTAACTTGGCAAATTTTTCCCAATAAGGGTGATGTAACAGGATGACTACTCATCCTCTTGCAAATTAAACTTGCGCAAGAACTTGCCAACCTCATTTCAAGAAATGGTAAAACTCTCTTGTGAACTAACCCCAAGTCTATGCCACGTTTGTTTGCACAAGTGTCGCCTCTATTCCAAGGGATCATTTCACCCATTGAACGGTGTTTTCTGGTCAAGGAATTATGATTAGGCTAGAAGTAAGGTTTAGGGTGTCTTCTTACTCAACCCAATCCTAAATGCACTAGGCCGACAACGTTCGGTCATAGGGATCCCAACTCAATCCAAGTTCTAGCATTAGGTCGAATGATCCTTAGGGTGGAAACCCTAGATCATTATTTGCGTGAGCGTCCAATTGACTCAACATTCCGGAAAGGTGGGTAGGACCTTTGGGTTTGAGGACTTTGACTTGGCGTCCAAGTACGATACTTGGCTACATTTCTAACGTGCCAAGCCCTAGCTAGTACTTGAGGTTTTTATTGAATCGGCTAGTTATGCCTATACGAAACCCTGACAGTCATGATACCACAAATGACTTGGGTAAATTGACCTACTTGTCTTATGACAAGGACAATTCTTTCCTAGAGATGATATACTTGATCTAAAGTAGAAAAATAGTTGCAAAATGTTACAATACATGTAAACATGTAATTCATTACTTCCACGCACCATAAGATCCGCAATAGCCCTATCCCTTTTTTGTTAAAGTCAAAAGGCATGATAATTTGAAGAATAACTTACATAGGGCCTACTAGGATTTACATCAAGGAATAACACCTACAACCTTGTGTCTAAGTATTTGCATTTCATGCTTTTATAAGCCATGCAATCATTCCTAAATGCTACATGATGAAATGAAATTTGCGAAAGTATAAGTGCGACCCTTAGATACAACAACATCGTGAATGAAGTTCGTGCAATACTAAGGCAAGTGTCGATTTAATCTAATTGCAAGCATCTTTTCCCATGCAACTTATATAAGATCGGGGTTCTTTTTCATGCCGTGCAAAAGAATTTAACAATTTCCTCATGCGAATCCTAACGAAGGGAGTTATTACAAAAATACTCCTTTCCTTCATGACCAATGCACTTAACAATTTCCTCATTAAACCTAGGCAATATGTGGCTTTCCTTTGAAAATGCACGACAAGGAAATTTACTGTTAAGGTTGTAAGATGGATGGACGATTAGCGTTTATATTGAAAATACCAAATTTTCCCAATTGCATTTAACTTAGGTTAGGTGAATTTGAACATGCACGGTTGCTTCTTAATCCATGGAGTTGTCATGCTTAATGCATTACTTTAGTATGAAATCACAATAGTAAAAACCTGGGTCTGTGGGCTCGGGGAGATGTCCACGTGAATGCTAGGAGAAGAACCTCCCGCAGGCGCGCCTTGCGACTTCTTGGGAGCCATCGTTAGCGTGCTTATGGACTTCCGGTTTGCCTTTACCCTTACGCGATCGATGAGTCTTCTCCAACCGTTGCGAGCAGCTTCAAGATCTTTCCCCCTTTTTCCCTTGTACGCCGGAGATTCCTTCCAAAGCGCGGATCCTTGAGAGTACCGGGCTTGCGGGTTTTGGGCTTATGGAAGGCCCGGTTTTTAAAACCGAAAAGCCCGCGTAGGACCAAGGCTTATGGCCTTATCCTTAGAAGCTTCTTAAAGAAGCTTCTGGAGATCAGCACGACGTCGTGGGAGGCCCAATGAAAGGCGTCGAGGACTTGATGGCGATGGCGAGGATGGGCGGCGGCCTGGTGGTCTCCAGCAAGGCGGCGGCGACCTTCTTCTCTCCCAGCGTCGACAGCACTCCACCCTCCAACACGGCGATGGCAGCAGCCGTCTGTCCTTTCCCCCCCTCTTCAACACCTTAGCGGGTGTTTATATAGGCATGGGGGGGGAGAGAAGGGCTCCACCACGTGGCCCCGTGCATGGGTTCCCCCCCTCCCCATGCAGCCCACGTCTCCACCAAGTCCATCCCCCCACACTCCCTCTCCTCCAGCCGTGCATCGGCTGGGGAAAAGGGGTTTTAAAAAAAAAAAATTGCCTTGATAATATTCAATTTGCCCCTCCCAAGAGGGTGTTTATGTGCGATTTGTGGGTTTGAATCCCCGGGTTTGCTTTGCCAATGCGGAGGTCCCGATTTCTCGCGTGCAGGTCACAGACTACACTGCCGGAAATTCCAATATGAAAGATAACCTTTGCAGGAGGTTTATGCCGTGTGCGGGAAATCAATATTCACGGGTGGGAATATTACAGATGGGCTGCTAAGACGTGTCCCACAAGTTGGCGAGCGGACACATCACAGTTGGTATCAAAGTGAACCAACAAGATCTAAGGATTACAAGGGAACTTAATGGAGGAAAATAAAGGGAATAAGGGGATAAACAGGGGAAGGTGAGTAGAATAGAGCAGTGTTTTCTGTTGAAAACATTTCTTTACTCACTCATGGATGCTCGGTGCAGAGTCACGAAGCATGGAGCAAGTTCTTGGTGTTCCAGGTCATGTTCATGACTGCAATGTATGCTTCGAATTATTGTCAGAGGCTTGGCATGATGAATATTCTGGACCACATATATAATCCTTCGCCCCTATATGTGAAGCGAAGATGGGCGGAAGACTCAAGAATATATTACATAGCAGCCCACCGACTCGCATACCTTCAGACCAACTTGAAGAGAATCAAGTGGATGGAGGATTTAAAGATCATGAAGCTGTTCATCTTTGTCGAAGCTTGCGTAAATGAAACTTTGCACATTGGTGGTTAGCAAGTCAAGCAGAACAAGTATGTCTATGAAGAAGTGACCCGGGTGATCAAACTGATGTATCAATCAGTTTTTCCTACTTATCCAAATTATATGTACGCAAAGGGTTATGTCTTCATGAATAAATAAGACTTTTTACAATTGTCTATCTTGATCGTAAATGTTAGCTAAGGTGTTAAGTGAACAAATCACCTAGCTAAAAAGCTGTGCTGGTCATAATAACATAATATGGGAATGTGTGATAAGATGTTAACATAAAGAATCTTATTACCTAGATGCAACTGCAAGTGCAGGTTCCAAATCCGACTCCTGCACTAAGTCCAGCTGTGGTTCAAGAGAAAAAGTTCCTTCTTAAACAAATTAAGCCACCCGAGTTTGATGGCAAGGAAAGGACTGTTCAAGCCGATGCCGAGATCTGGATTGAGTCCATGGAGGACTATTTTGAGATAGCAAGAACTGCACCTACTAACCAAGCCATGCTCGCCAAACTTAAGCTTACAGGCGAAAGTATTTAGCATGATGAATTGTTTACATAATATATTGTTTGTTTGTTAGGTTCTCTATATTTTTTCGTCTTCCGTACTGGACTGAACTCAAGATCAATCACCTGTTGGACCCCATGCACATATTCAAAAGTGTTGTATCTACATTATGCGATCACTTGATAGGGGCTCGTGATTTAGTTAATGTAAGGGAGGATTTACGTAGCATTGGTCGCATGAGATGATCCTGGCCACGCATTAGACCCAGAGGAAAGATTGAGCTACCCCATGCACCTTGGATGTTGTCAAAGAATGAGGAAAATATAGTGAAGGAACAAATATATAGCTTTCGAACACCCACAGGATGTATGAGATGTCTCAAGGGAGCCTTCATAAAGAAAAAGAAAAGAGGTGTGGAGCAACTATCTGGTTTGAAGTCCCACGATTGGCACGAAATGATTCAAGTAAGGGTATCTCTAACCATGAATATAGTAATTAGTGGAGCAACTATGTGTAAACTTTGGGATATGATGACTTTTTCCTCAACTAATCATTTGATCTATGAATATTGTTTACATTCAGTTTGTACTTCCTACTAGCATATCCCATTGTGTATCCAAAGATGTACGTGATATCATTTACAAGATGGGAGAGCTTGTGAGGTGTGTATACATTGTATTTTTTCATTATATATCTTTGAATTTCTACACAAAAATAAACAATTCTCAAATACATCTTGATAGATACGTGAGCTCGAAGGAAATTGATCCAAAGACATTGTAAGATGCTGGAGTATTATCTGTTGAGGTGGTTTGTTTGGTGGAGGAAATTTTTCCTCGATCCATTTTGACTACTCAATTACATTTACTCGTACATTTGATTGATGAGATCGCACTTTGTAGGGCAGTTCATGTAAGGTGGATGTTTTTTCTTGAGCGCTTCATGAAAACCTTGAAAGATTTTGTGAGGAAAAAAGCACGGCCTGAGGGAAGCATGGCTGAGGGTTGGTTAGTGCAATCATCTCTTGTTTATATCTTTGAATATCTTGCTGAAGTGGATCCCTCTCAACCACGACTATGGAAAGATGATCAAGACTTGAGGATGACCTCTACAGTACCTCAAGGAAAAGGAATGAGTAAAGTGCTAACAAAAGAAGAACTTCGTAAGTTAAATAGTTTTTTTGTGCTCAATAGTGATGTAATGAGCAAATGAGTGACACTATATAATGAAGTAACGGCAAGAAAAAAAAGTGAAAGATAAGAATTTCGCACTAGATATGGACGTAATGTCTCATTTCCAGATCATTTAAATGTTCTCCCACGTCATATTGATATAGATTGGTTACATGAGGAAATGGAGAGAATGGAAAAAGAGGAGGAAATTAATATATCTCAAGAAAAGTGGGAATAGCACGAGGTTGCTTATCAAAGGTGAGACATACTATCAATTAATTTGTTTCTATAAGTTTTATTTTATATAAATAATTGACATGTTTGATCTTTTATCTTTTACTACTAGTGCACATTATTCAATGCACTTTGGTGTGAGGGTAAACATCTTCGAACTCAACGTATAGATGAAAAGAGAAATACTTCCTTGCTCACTTCAAGGATGCCAATGGTACCATGGAAGGTTATTGTGGCTTGATCCAAGATATTCTGAAGCTTGACTTCAGACGATTCTTTATATATGTACTGGATGTGAAGTGGTTTAAAGAAGTGGTAACAAATGGTGAGCATTGCACAATCAGACGTCATCCAAGTGGTTTTGTAATCATTGACTCTATAAAATTTCACCAAAACAAGAATGACACATCAGTACTACCTCAACAATGCGAGCAGGTATATATGCAAAGGCTAATTTTTATATATATATACATGTGATACATATACACAATATAATAAGTACTTAAGTTTTTTGCTTTTGTTTTTCAAATACAGGTTGTGTATCATCCAATGGTAAACAATAACCGATGGTGGTATGTCATCCCTATATCTAATCGTTCAAAACCAATATATGGTAATATTACCGACATGGAGATAGCAGATGACAATCCAACAATTAATGATGATGTGCATGATGACACCATAATGGATGATATGCGTGATATAGTACAAGATGAACCTCACGAGGATGTTCAAGGAAACATAGAAGAAGACAATAATGTGATTGTCGATGATATTGATGAAGTTATTGAGCAATATAGCAACACATCTAATAGTGGGATAGACTTATTTGTTTTGTTACCTCTTGGTAACATAGACCTAGAAGTAGATAGTTTAGCAAGGGTTGATCTCATTGAAGATGAGATGGATCATTCACTGTAACATACTTAATTTACTTAATGATTCAATGTGTATTCCTAATTCTATGGTTTTTATCATGCGCACATGTGCATACTCAAGAATCAATAGTCAAGTTTAAAGCTAAATTGAATTTTCCATAATAAAAAGGAAGTATTTTTTATCATCTTCAAGTAGAGAAATTATGAGATACATATTGCAATGCTTGCTACTAATTGTAAGGTTTCTGTCGCTTGCCGCTAATTACTTATATCAGGCTTGTCAACTGGAGGAACTGCCATTCATTAGAGAGCAATGAAAAAGTAATTATTAACTCTGTTTTTTTAATTCAATGATTCAATGTGTATTCTTAATTCTATGGTTTTTATCATGTGCACACGTGCATGCTCAAGAATCAATTTCAGGTGGTTAAATAATTATTAACTTTGGTTTTTTAATTATGTGAATTGCAATTTTAGGTGGTTAAATAATTGTGTGTCTGCTAGCGCGTCTATATTGGCGTCTATTTGCGCGGATATATAGACACAAAATTTGCGTCTATTTACACGCACGTTTACATGCACTTATAGATGCAATGATAGACGCGCCCGACTTTGCGCATCTAACATGCACGTCTATGCCTCGTTTCTATTGTAGTGTTAGGTCTCCTTGCAAGATAAATCATGGACAACCCCATTGTCCTTGGTTGGTCAACTTACTGGTTGTCTCCTAGATCCCTTATAGCACCTATGTACCTTAATATTTGATCTTAATTGATCAAGATTGTCTATCCCTTTGACCATGGTTGGTCAAGATGGTTCTGTTTCGAACAGTTCCTACTCTGTCTTAAGTATAATTTTCTTAAGCCCTCTTAATCATGCTAATAGGTGCTTAAGCTTTTACCTATCTCTCTTGAAGTCACCAAGGACTTTGACATGGGATTCATGGATCTCAGTTCCATTTGGTAAATTACAAACAATGTTGCCCAACAACTTTAATGCATGCGACGTAATGCCATGCCTTCACTTCAATGCTTACAATTTTGATATAATCCATACGTTATTTTATGCCACACATGTGAAGGTACTTTCTAGGCATGCAATCTTTACATTATCCTCTATGTAATTATTTACATGATCTATAACCTTCTTGAATGATCTAACTTTATGTGATCATTGTATGAGTTTAGCTGCACTTTAATCTTTTCTGCAGACTATTACATGTACCTTAGAATCCTTCTTGCGATACGAAGATGCACTTTTGTTTCTTTCAATGTCCTCTGAAATGCATTTTAAGCAAGAACTTGTGGAAGGAACAATGCACTTTATGCAAGAATTCTTGCAAGACGTTTTTGGTAATTTATGATGCAATTAACTAATCAATTTCACCTATTATGATGTCATCTTACAACGGAAATTATCTTGTTTGTTACATACATCACAGCTAAGTTCATCCCTAGGAAATTATCAAACACGCAATTAATGTGATGCATGTGAATATGATTTTTCATCGTGATAATTATAACCTATGATTTAATAACAGAGCAACCTGGGTTTGGAGTGATGTGTTGATTCCAGTGGTATTGATGCCTGATGAACCGTTCGCGGTTTGCGGTGCCACCTTGATTCGAACCTCCATCCACACTTGCAAGGTTTCCGGCCATCTTTGTGGAACTACGCTTTGAGGCTATACTCGAAGACGCATGTACGAGTGATAGAGTTCTTGCACTCTCCTATGCAAGATTATCGCTGCCTCTCCTTGAGTGGAGGAAGAGATAATGAAGGGGAGTGTATTTTAAAAAATTCTTCTTCTTCTTCTTCTCTTCTTCTCCTCTCTCTCTCTCTTCTTCTTCTTCTTCTTCTTCTCTTCTTCTCCTTCTCTCTCTCCCTCTTCTTCTTCTTCTTCTTTTTCTTCTTCTTCTTCTCTCTTCTTCTTCTTCTTCTTCTTCTTCTCCTCTCTCTCTCCCTTCTTCTTCTTCTTCTTCTTCTTCTTCTTCTCCTTCTCCTTCTCCTTCTCCCTCTCCCTCTCCCTCTCCCTCTCCCTCTTCTTCTTCTTCTTCTTCTTCTTCTTCTTCTTCTTCTTCTTCTTCTTCTTCTTCTTCTTCTTCTTCTTCTCTCTCTCCCTCTCTGCGATGATCACCGGGAGGGGGGGATTCTGATGACAAGGGAGGGGGCAAGGCTGTCCGTTGACGAGGGAGGAGAGGGGCTGCTGCCATCGGAGGGGGGCACTACCTGTCGAGCCAAGGGAGGGGGGCTGTGCTTTTGGAGGGAGAGGAAGGTTCCCCTTTTAAAGAGGGGGAGGAGGGTGGTATGGGGGGGAGACGGCCGTTAACGGCCGCCATCCCTTCCACCTGGGGACTGCATGCCCCCCTATCTTCCTCTTTACTCACTCACTCACTCTCTGCCATGCAGTCGGTAGGGGGAGAGAGGGAGAGAGTAAATTTTTTAAAAAAATTAAAAAATTTTAAGGGGAGTTCTCATGGGGGGAGGCACGGGGGAATATTACATCCTCTCCCCATTAGAGGAATCGAGATGTCCTGGGGATATTTGTAACGTGTCCACTAGAATCCTCTAGGACACGTCTTGGCAGTCCATCGGAAGGCTGTCTAGAGAACTCCGCCCGGCACTCCCATGGAATGTTACGGGTTTTGTAATCTAGGTCTTTCCGCATCTGCCACGTAGCGGAAGTGTCCTGGCCGTTTCCCACTTAGGATCGACCGGAATTAAGGTTTTCTAGTTTGGTCATTAGCTAGCAGCAACTAGCGTCAGACCCGAGCGAACTACTTTACGCAGAAACGCCAGGTCCGAAGTGGATTCACGCTGCACTTGGTTCAAGGAGAATGGGAAACGAGAGGGATGCAATGCTCAACCTCTCTGCCATAAGGCATAGTCCCATTCCGTTTCCCTAAAACAGCGTGAATCGGGTAATAGTTAATTCTAAGTCATCGTTCTCGTTACTTGTTTTGGAGATGACGATCATCCTCTGTTTGCCGAAGACTTTGAGAAAAGTTCCCGGCTAACCGGGACCACCCATCCATAGGACGGACCCATGGTCCATCCTCCGCACTTTCCTCGGTTTGTTTTAGTTATGTAATTACCTACCACATTAGTTTGACATATAACAAACAGCTTCTTTGATTAACCCTGTTATGCACTGGTTCCTTCACGTAATCTTATCACAGGACAAAAAAAACAATGCCAAACAACTTCTTTGTTATCATTTTATCCTTTTATCTTTGAAATACAAGGAGTTCCGCCCGTAGGCGTATTCATAATCCTCCCGAAGGCTATCCAGTAATCCACCAGGGATCACTAATCCAAGTTTCCGCCCGTAGACTAGTATGCGGGCCTCGAGATCCAATCCCGAGTCACGTCAGCCTCTTGTGCAGGGCCCGGAAGGCGAGGGATTTACGGCCAGAGCCCCCTCTGGCACCCAAGCGTCCTCCTGCTCCAAGTAGAACTCAACGGAGAGACCTCTCACGGCGGGTTCGGTCCACGTTCCCGGCGCGGTTAACAACCCCCTTGGTTAGGGTCAGGCAGGCAGTCGGGGGTAACTGAAGCTGCCTCTCCCTTCAGGCCTTCAACCTGAAGTATTTAGATATCTTTTCATCCTTTAGTTCATTGAGCAAACAATGCAAACAGTGCTTTCTAAACTGTTACAAGCACAATCAATTCCAATGGTCGTTTAGCTGGCAAACTGTTAAGGAGTGACTCCTTTTCTCCGAATGCAACCCGCATTCGATCCGGAATCAATTGCAACTTGGCAAGATTCCTATCATTCTTGGGTTAGGGTCATACCCTACCAATACTTTAGGTTTTGTTATGGTAGATTCCAGCGACCATGTCGCTTCAATCTATTGATTGGTCAATTGCTTCCAAGCAAATACCTAACTTTCCTTTTCCTTAGCAACTATTTCCCAGGAAAGGTGATGTAACAGGATGATTACTCATCCTTTTGTAGGTTAACTTAGCGCAATAACTTGCCAACATCATTTCCAAGAAATGACAAAACTCTCTTGTGGACAAATCTCAAGTCTATGCGATGTTGCAACTTTTTGTACATGTGTTGTATCTATTCCACGGGATCATTTCACCCATTGAATGGCGTATTCAGGTTACGGAATTAACTTCAGGCGAGTAGCAGGGTTTAGGGTGTCTTCTTACCCAACCCATTCCTAATTATATTGGTCCACGGTCCTAGGAATTTCCAACTCAGTCGGAGTTTCATCATTTGAACGAATGATCCTTAGGATAAAACCTTAGATCATTTTATGCATGAGCATCCAATTGATTCGACATCTCGTGAATGTGTGTAAGATCTTTGGGTTTGCGGGTTTTGACTTGGCAACCAGTGTAAAACTAGGTCGAATTCTTATTGCACTAAACCTTAGTTAGCACTTGAGATACCTATCATATCGACCCAACCATGTCCATAAGAATCCTTGTGGTTTAGGTGACTTAGTCAACTCAATATACTTGTCTTGCGTCACGGATGAACCTTTCCTAAAGGTAATAAACTAGATCTAGTGGAGATTAATAGTTACAATTACACCAATACGTGTAAACATGCGATTCACTGCTTCTACGCATCACATGGTTCACAATAACCCTATCCTTCCTTGGTAAGGTAAAAATGCCTGATAACCTGGACACTAACTTTCCTAGGTCCTACTAGGACTTACATCAAATAGTCATGCCTACAACCTTATTGTCTATACTTAGAATCTTATGCTTTGACTCCTAAATGCGGCTCCTAATGAATGACATTTTTGCATGATGACTATGCAATACGCAACGTTCTCCTAGCTACAATGAAATTCATACAAAACTACAGCTAGTGATAATTTATTCCATTTTACATGCCACTTGCAAGCCCATAAGATCATTTCCGTACTCTCTTCTATTTCTTTTCGGATAATATCTTATGGGTGTTAACTTTTCCTCATGAAATCATTACGAGGAGGATGTTGCCTAACATGCGGCACATACTTATTCCTACCATGTCTAAGAAGAAAAAATGCACTTATAAATTCCATTTCTTTGCCTAAGTAATATATGTTTAGACTCATTACTTTGATAATGTACCAAAATAGCATCATGCAGCTAGTCTCCTAAGGCGGGCAACCCGTTTCGAATTCATGACATACTTCAACCTTGCCTAACGTTTCAAGAGATACTTTATCAAATGTCTTTTTACCACTGCCACATGCATTAAAAATAAGCGTAAAATGCATTCTTCCCTATGGAACTAAGCGCACCTAATCATTTATTTAAGCGAAAATAAACTTGAAAGAACCTGGACTTGTGGGCTCGGGGAGATATCCACTTGTATGCTCGGAGATGAACCTCCCGCAGTCGCACCTTGTGATCTTTTTGGGGCCATCGTAGATGTAGAGGATTTGGGCTCCGGGTTTTGTCCTTACCCCTTTATGGCTCTCAAAATTTCCTCCGAGTCTTGGCAAGTAGTCTCAAAATATGTTTACTTCTCCCTTATGTAGGAATACCCCTTTATAGGGTATGGATTTTAAGATCCCGGAAAGCTCGTGGAAACGGCTTATGGGAGGTCTTTATGAGCTTCACCCTCTCCTCTTCAAGGGTCCGGGGGTATGAATAGACCTTTGGGGTATTAGCTATATATAGTTTGTCTATATATAGAATCCCTTGTCCCCTCTATATATTCCAACTATGTGTGCTCACTTGATGCACTTCTAGGGTTCCACTTTGGTGTCTCATGTCTCTCTTCACCTATCTCTTCCTCCGCTCCTCGTTTCCCTAGCGCACTGTTCAACATGGTATCAGAGCATACCGCCAACCCCTCAGGACGCTCCCATGGTCGTTACTCCCCCTACAGTCCCCGCACCTGCAGTCCCTACCACGAAGGCCCCTCTGACCGTACCTCCGTGAGCTCCGGTGCCTCCTTACGCCGCCCCCACAGGCGTTACTCCCTCGGCACCCAACCGGGGCAGCCCCAGGGTTTTCCACCCCCACCCCGAAAGCCCCAGCCATGATGCCGGCCCCCGTGACCGTGCCCCCAAACAGCTCCAATGCCTCCCTACGTCGGTGCCCCTGCAGTGCCCTCAGGGCCAGCCCCTGGATTCACGGCGCCCTCGGGAGCAGCCGGATCAGGCTTTCCTTTCTTTGAATTCAGTGATGGTCGTGAGATGATGGTGCGGCTGTTTTGTTGGCAAAACAGAAAGTATTGTCTAGTTGGTATTATGATTGTTCCGCCTAGCGAATGGTAACATTTCTGTTGAGGATATGGCGTTATACTATTCTTTGTTTTCCTTTTTGCAAGTAGACTTTAGAGTTTAGCTTCTCAGAGGATATGCCTCTGCTTGTTGGATCCATAAACGTGGGTTTGCTTTCTGTTTCTATTTAGGTCCTCAACGATGCTTGCTGAAATTGTCTCGATATGGTTAAATGATGTCAAATCATTCTTCAGGGCTAGATTTTTGTAGGTGCAAGGTTTTTTTACAGAGTTCACAGAAAAATTGAGCATTGTTTTTGCTTGATGGTGGAAATATGTTGATAGCAGCACGATGAATTTTGGGATTTTTGTTTATAAATTTGTTTGGTCTGCACTGCTTTTGAAACAACTTTTTCAGATGCAGGAGTAGATCTCGATCTCCCTCTCGCAGGAGGTTAAGATGGTACAGAAGCAGAAGTCCATCAGTCTCTCATTCAGGCAGGTCGCAAAGCCCAAGTTCTGTATCTTTGGACAAGAGGCGACTCCTTGAGAAAACTAAAAGGAAGGAGGAGACAGAAAAGCGAAAGTGAGTATTTTCCGTTGATACCAGCCTGTGGATCCCTGGTTTCATGTGACAAAAGCTTTGCCTATCAAAGTGCTCATTGTTTCAAAGCTTAGTGTCCATGACATGTGAGATATCATACCATCTTGATCGTGGGACATTTGGCCCAGTTTCTTCCCATGAGCCAGAAGACCTCATTGCGCATGGCCCTTCCATCTACCGAATTGACCTGATTTGGGACTTGAAGATTTTTGCATGGATGGGAGTCTTGAAGTCTCAACTTAGGCTGCAGAGGAGCAAAAGGCTGTGCAGAATTTCGGCCCACATAATCAGAATCTTGGTAAAGTAGTCCTACTATAAGTTGTGGGAATTTTAGAAGTCACTACTGAACTGTTCGAGAATGAATGTGCAGTACTCTCACGCAGTTGTGATGTAATCTCATATGTGTTAGGTCATGCGGTTATAGAGTTGCTAGGAGAGTCTTAGCATGCATATGTCATAGAAAGCAATTAACATATTTTTGAGGTCAAAGTGGTGCATTAAGGAACACCAAGCTGCTTTCTTGTCATTTGATTATTCTAAATGTTTCTTTCTTCCAGCTGATTTTTGGCTCTTCATGCTACGTTCCATATCATTTTGTCTATATTACAGCTAATGCCAGTTGATGTTTCATTATTATTCCAGCTGTTGAGTTGTTCCAGCTGATGTTTCGTTCCTTATTCTAGTTGTTGAGTTATTCCAGCTCATGTTTATTATTATTCCAGCTGTTGAGTTGTTCCAGCTGATGTTTCGTTCCTTATTCTGGTTGTTGAGTTACAGCTCATGTTCATTATTATTCCAGCTGTTGAGTTGTTCCAGCTGATGTTTCGTTCCTTATTCTAGTTGTTGAGTTATTCCAGCTCATGTTTCGTTCCTTATTATTCCAGCTGTTGAGTTGTTCCATCTGATGTTTCGTTCTTTATTGTAGCTGGTTGTTGAGTTGTTCCAAACCATGTTTCGTTCTTTATTCTTCTTTACTCTAGCTCGTTCATGTTTCGTTCCTTATTATTCCAGCTGTTGAGTTGTTCCATCTGATGTTTCGTTCTTTATTGTAGCTGGTTGTTGAGTTGTTCCAAACCATGTTTCGTTCTTTATTCTTCTTTACTCTAGCTCGTTCGATTCCTTCATCTATTGTAATTCAAGATTGATGTAGCTCCTTCATTTATCTATAGTAATTCAGGAGTGATGCAGCTCCTTCGATGCCTACAAACAGGCACTTGTATATTCAGGAGTGATTTAGCTCCTTCGATGCCTACAAACAGGCACTTGTATATTCAGGAGTGATTTAGCTCCTTTCAACTTTGTAATCATATCTTTTCAATATTAATATAGCAGTAGGGCTATATAGAGCTGTGGGTTTTTCCCTTGAGCCCCCAAGGGTTTTTTCATCCACAGTTAGGGACCTTTATTTGAGCGGGGATATTAGCTATATATAGTTTGTCTATATATAGAATCCCTTGTCCCCTCTATATATTCCAACTATGTGTGCTCACTTGATGCACTTCTAGGGTTCCACTTTGGTGTCTCATGTCTCTCTTCACCTATCTCTTCCTCCGCTCCTCGTTTCCCTAGCGCACTGTTCAACATGGGGGATGTAGTGGGAAGGGGGGTTAAGGAAGCCCCCCCCTTAGAAGCTTCTTAAGAAGCTTCTAAGAAGCTTCTGAGCTTCTGCAGCGACGTCGAGGGGGGGGAGTCGTAATCCAGCGGGCGGCGGCGGACTGAGGTGGCCTGGCGGAACGTGGTGGCGGCTATGGCGGCTGGCGACTGGCGGATTGGGGCGGCAGCGCGGCGGCTTCCTGCACGACGACCTCCTCTCCACGGCGACCTCCTTCAACACGGCGACCTCTCCACCTTCTCACAGCCCGTCCTCCTCTCTCCATTCCTCCCTGGGGAGGGGGGTTTTTATAGGCCTTGGGGGGGGTGGGGAAGAGGGCCTCCACACACGTGGAGGACTCCCCCTCATGCAGTCCAACTCACTCCTCCTTGGCCATTCCCCCCCCACACTCCCTCTCCTCCAGCCATGCATCGACTGGGGGAAGGGATAATAATTAAAAAAAATTTGCCTAAAAATCTCCAAATTGCCCCTTCAAGAAAAAGGGTGTTCCCTCGCGGCTTTTACGGTTTTCAACCTCAGCCTCTTATTTACAATGTGGAGGCCTCATTTTTGAGCGTGCACGGTATGGATTATGCTCCCAATAATACGATGTAGGGGATAACCTTGCACAGGGTTTACACGGCGTGCGGGAAGTTAATATTTACGGTACGCAGTGCGCGGAAATATTACATTCTCTCCCCCTTAGAAGAATCGAGATGTCCTCATCTCGAGATAAACTGGGGATATTGAAGATTGAGAGAGCTTTCATCCATCCAGGTAGCATCCTCTTCGGGATAATCTTTCCACTGGACGAGGCATTCTTTCAAGGTTCTAGATCTCAATTGTCTCTCCCTGACATCTAAAATATTTTCCGGTCTTAGTTCAAGGACTCCTTGACTAGGCATTACAATTTGTTGGTCATCAAGTACATGATTTGGGTTGGGTACATATTTTTTTAAGAGACTAATATGGAATACATTATGAACTTTTAGGTTATCAGGAAGTTGCAATTTATAAGCATTGGGTCCCAGGCATTTGAGGATTTTATACGGTCCACAATACCTTGGACTTAGCTTCTTGCATTCACCTAGAGATAAAGAACTCTTTTTCGGCCATACACGAATGAAGACCATGTCTCCTTCTCCGAAGACCCTCTCTTGGCGTTTCAAATCCGCATATGCCTTTTGTCTATCTTTGGCTGCTTGTATGTCTTGTCTTATTGACCTTATTTGGTCATCCATGTCCTCCAACATTTGTCTTGAAGCTTCCACCCTTAGGGTAGGATCAGAAAAGTTTAGGGGACTTCGACAATCATGACCATACAATGCCTGAAAAGGCGTCATTTGAATGCTCTGCTGGTAAGAAGCATTGTAAGCAAATTCTACTAACGGCAAGTATTGAATCCACCTCTTCGGCTCTCGACAGCAGTAAGCCCTAAGCATATCCTCAATGATTTGATTTACTCACTCTGTTTGTCCATCTGTTTGGGGATGGTAGGCAGTGCTAAAACAGAGCTGAGTTCCAATAGCTTCAAAGATAGCTCTCCAAAAGTGTGAAGTGAAAAGAGAATCTCGATCGCTAATGATCCTTCTAGGTAACCCATGTAGCTTGAATATTTCTTTGATAAACACTCTAGCAATGTCGGAGGCTTTATAGTTTGTCTTTACTGGAATCAGGTGTGCA
Organism: Lygodium microphyllum; assembly: GCF_053477565.2. Lineage (NCBI taxonomy): Eukaryota > Viridiplantae > Streptophyta > Polypodiopsida > Schizaeales > Lygodiaceae > Lygodium > Lygodium microphyllum. The sequence continues at coordinate 114,869,824 of NC_141145.1, forward strand.
ACCTTAGTAAGCATGTCAACTACAACCATAATGGAGTTGTACCCTCCTTGGACTTGGGGTAAGCCCACCACAAAATCCATACTGATGAATTCCCATTTCATTTGGGGAATGTCAAGTGGTTGCAATTTTCCTGGCATCAAGACATGTTCAGCCTTGATACGTTGGCAAGACAAACATTCAGTGACATATTTGAGAACGTCACCCTTGAGCCTCTCCCAATGATAGCTCTTCCTAACTGCATTAAGAGTTTTTGCATAGCCAGGATGTCCTGCGAAAGGGGAATCATGAGCTTCCCATAATATCTTTTGCTTAAGTGACTGGCTTGTTGGTATACATAACCTTGTTCTGTAATAAACAAGTCCATTATCAGTGGAAAATTCCCGATACTTAGCTTGTGACTTCAGATTCTGCTCTTTGGTAGCTATTTCTTTTATCATGGTTTGGTAGGCCAAATCATGGCATGCCTCCTCTCTAGCTAGTTCGAGTATAGGGTTGCTTGGCATAGATACCTTTGTAGCCAGAGATCTGGCCGTTGATGGATTCTGCAAGATTAGGGAATTTAGGAATGCCTTGCGACTGAGTGCATCGGCAACTACATTCTCTTTCCCTGGTTGATACTTGATTTCAAAATCATACTCTTCCAATACTTCGATCCATCGACGTTGCCTCATGTTGAGCTCGTTCTGGGTAAAAATCCATTTGAGACTCTTATGATCTGTTACTAGAGTAAACTTGTTACCCAACAAGTAGTGTCTCCAAAGCTTTAGAGCATGGATGACAGCTAATAACTCCAGATCATGCGTGGCATAATTCTTTTCGTGACTCTTCAATTTCCTTGAAGAATATGCTACCGGATGACCTTCCTGCATAAGAACACACCCCAAGGCAAGAATGCTGGCATCAGTTACTACCTCGAACTCCTTATTGAGGTCGGGAAGTTTCAGAATAGGTGTTGATACCAGACATTGCTTCAATTGGTCGAAGCTATTTTGTTCGGGAGTTGACCATGTAATAGAAGTCTGCTTCTTTAGTAAGTCGGTAAGAGGTGCTGCAATCAAAGCATAGTTTTTGATAAAGACCCTATACCATCCTGTCAAGCCAAGAAAACTGCGTATCTCTTTGACGGATAATGGTATTGGCCATTCAAGCACATCTCTGACTTTGGCTGGGTCTACTGATATTGCTTCTGGTGATACTATGAATCCTAGATATTCAATCTGACGTTTGAAGAATGCACACTTCTTCATTTTTGCATATAGCTTATGAGACCTCATTGTCTCCAAAACAATCCGTAGTTGAGGTTCATGATCTTCTTCCTGTTTAGAATAGACTAAAATGTCATCGAAGAAGACAAGCACGAAATCATCAAGATATGGTCTAAAAATATACTGCATTAATCTATTGAAGGTGGCAGGTGCATTTGTAAGCCCGAATGACATAACCAAGAATTCAAAGTGCCCATATCTTGTATTGAAGGCTGTTTTTGGAATATCCTCATCCTTGATCCTGATTTGATAGTAACCTGACCTGAGATCAATTTTGGAGAAGATCTTTGCACCTTGAAGGCGATCGAGAAGCTCATCTATTCTAGGAATAGGATACTTGTTCTTGACTGTTGATTGATTCAATCCACGGTAATCAATACATAGTCGAAGTGTCCCATCTTTCTTTTTCTGGAATAGAACTGGAGCTCCCCATGGTGAGTTGCTAGGCCGGATGTAACCCTGATCTAACAGTTGCTTGAGTTGTTCCTTCAACTCAATAGCTTCCGGAATGGACATTCTATAAGGTCTCTTTGTAATTGGCGCAGCTCCAGGTATTAGCCTTATTTCATGATCAACTTCTCTTGGAGGTGGGAGTTCAGTTAATTCCTCAGGGAATACGTCAGCGTATTCTTTTAGCCAAGAGGGTCCCTCATGAGACTCTTGCTTTTGATCTAACTTGTTGAGTTTGATCAAGTAAACAGGTAATCCTTTCCTAACCCCTTTTATGATCCGCGATACTTTGGCTAACTGGATCCTTGGCACTCCCGCTTCACCTTGAGTCGTAACAAACTCTCTTTCAGAGTTTCGGAAAGAAACTTGACCCTTTCCACAGTGGATGTGAGCGTCATTAGGCTTAAGCCAATCCATCCCGAGTAGGCACTCATGGATACCTAAGTTCATGACTCTGAATTTGACTGAGGTTTTCTTTCCTCCCAGATAGAACTCCTCCTTAGCAGTTTGCCTAGCACAGGTTACCTCACGACCGTTTGCCAATTCCACAAGTAGGGTAGGTGCTTCTACTGTGGCTATTCCTAATCTCTTAGCACACGCTGGTGAGATAAAGGAATGTGTACTGCCGCAATCAATCAAGGTTTTGAAACCTTTACCTTGATAGTCCGACGGTGTTTGAATTACCGAGAACTGGCGATTCGGCCCCTTCTTGTGTAAAGCAGCATGGACCGTCGCTCTTTCGAATTCCGCTTCCATAGTCGGGTCTTCCCCTTCTTCTGCTTCACATCTTTGCCTATTGATAATGCAGGCAGCTCTTCCTCTACCACGGGTGGCGGCTCCCTGACCGCGCCCTGCACCTTTACGGAGTCCTTCGCTAATCTTGGGACATTGCCTTTTGAAGTGACCGAGTTCATTGCAGTGGAAACATCGGATGTTTCGGCCATTACCGTGAGTAGGAACAAAGTTGTTGACGTTATTTGTCCTTGCTTTCTTCCTTTGTCCCCGATTGTGGCCTTGAACTCTCTTAACCTGGGGTCTGAATGCTCCTCTGTTCGGGTCGCTATAAGACCAATTCTTAATACCCCTTGGTTTAGCTTGCACTTCCTGAATTATAGGTGCCGCTCGAATGAGTGCATCCTGAAGATCTGATGGACGCATAGATTCGAGACGGGTATTTACAGGTGGATTTAAGCCTGCGCAAAATTTGGACACCTGCTGTGTCGTGTCCATTTGTGGCGCATACTTTAAGAGTGAGACAAATTTAGAGTAGTAAGCGTCAAGGGTGAGTCCTAACTGTTTTAGCTCATAGAACTCATTCATTTTCTGTGTACGATATGCAGGTGGCAAATATCTCCCTTGCACGGCTTGCTTTAACTTTTCCCAGGTAACGGACCCCTCTGAAATCCCTTGATCCCTGCACCATTGTTTCCACCATAGTCTGGCTTCACCGGCGAGTTTTAATTTGGCGAGCATGGCCTGATTGGTAGGTGCAGTGCCAGCGGCTTCGAAGTAGTCCTCCATAGATTCAATCCAAATCTCAGCGTCCGACTGGACGAATCTGCCTCTCCCGTCAAACTCGGGTGGCTTTATCTGTTTGAGGAGGAACTTCTTCTCCTGGATCACAGTAGTACTTGATGTAGGGGGCGAATTTGGAACCTGTACCTGGGGTTGTGCCTGGATAAAAGTTTTCTTAACATTATTATATGATAATTGACATTAGCTTATCTTTAGTTCAGCTATCTCGTAACTCATGAAGCTACTTAACTTTTTGCAACAACCCTGATGCACAATCGGATAGTGATAAAAAGGAAGTCCTTATTTATATTTATATGGCGTAGCCTCATACAACATCTCGAGTGATGATAATCCAATCATTACATTTAGTTTAGGGAGAACAACATTGTATTGGATTTGTCTACAGGAACTGTGTAATAGTAGGGTTTTGGGTCATGAATCTTCAAGAATCGATAATTCATCAAGAGTTCGGGATATCCTTTCCGTTGGAATCCATACTTCCCATGGCGGCCCAATACCTTAATTCTATCAGCTGGAATTACACGGGTTACTTCCTCATATACATATGAGTTCAATTCAATTCTCCGACCTCGAATATGCAAAGTCGAATTTACGTGAGCTTCCACAAAAATGAACAGCTTCACGACTTTCAAATCTTCCAACCACTTGATCCTCTTCAGGTTGGTCTGTAGATAAGCGAACCGGTGGGCAGCTATGTAGTAGATTCCTGAAGACCCAGTCCATCTTCGCTCTATATATAGAGGTGATGGATTATAAATCTGCTCCAGGATGTTCATCATTTCAATTCTCTGCCTATAATGCGGAGAATGCATTGCAGTCATAAACATGATCCGGAACACCAAAAACTTGTTCCACGCCTCGTAATTTTGCAAGACAGTATTGAAGATGAGGAAATGTTTGGACAGGAACAATTTCTTTACCTCATTTTTAATGAAATCTTATGAAAACAATTCCATTGTTGGTCGGCTCTGATACCAACTGTAACGTGTCCACTAGAATCCTCTAGGACACGTCTTGGCAGTCCATCGGAAGGCTGTCTAGAGAACTCCGCCCGGCACTCCCATGGAATGTTATGGGTTTTGTAATCTAGGTCTTTCCGCGTCTGCCACGTAGCGGAAGTGTCCTGGCCGTTTCCCACTTAGGATCGACCGGAATTAAGGTTTTCTAGTTTGGTCATTAGCTAGCAGCAACTAGAGTCAGACCCGAGCGAACTACTTTACGCAGAAACGCCAGGTCCGAAGCGGATTCACGCTGCACTTGGTTCAAGGAGAATGGGAAACGAGAGGGATGCAATGCTCAACCTCTCTGCCATAAGGCATAGTCCCATTCCGTTCCCCTAAAACAGCGTGAATCGGGTAATAGTTAATTCTAAGTCATCGTTCTCGTTACTTGTTTTGGAGATGACGATCATCCTCTGTTTGCCGAAGACTTTGAGAAAAGTTCCCGGCTAACCGGGACCACCCATCCATAGGACGGACCCATGGTCCATCCCCCACACTCCCTCTCCTCCAGCCATGCATCGGCTGGGGGAAGGGATAATAATTAAAAAAAATTTGCCTAAAAATCTCCAAATTGCCCCTTCAAGAAAAAGGGTGTTCCCTCGCGGCTTTTACGGTTTTCAACCTCAGCCTCTTATTTACAATGTGGAGGCCTCATTTTTGAGCGTGCACGGTATGGATTATGCTCCCAATAATACGATGTAGGGGATAACCTTGCATAGGGTTTACACGGCGTGCGGGAAGTTAATATTTACGGTACGCAGTGCGCGGAAATATTACAATATTGTTAGTTGAGAGTATTTTCGTCCATCCAGGTGGCATCCTCTTCTGGATAATCTTTCCACTAGATGAGGTATTCTCTCAAGGTCCTTGATCTCAAATGCCTCTCCCTAACATCTAGGATTCTATCAGGCCATAGCTCAAGGACTCATTGGCTAGGCATTACAATTTGCTGATAATCAAGTACATGATTTGGGTTAGGTAGATACTTTTTCAATAGGCTAACGTGGAATACATTATAAATCTTTAGAGTTGCGAGCAACTGTAGTTTGTAAGCATTAGGCCCTAGGCACTTAGTGATCTTATAGGGTCCACAATACCTTGGACTTAACTTCTTGTACTCTCCCAAGGACAGTGAGCTCTTTTTAAGGCATACGTGGATGAAGACCATATCACCTTCAACGAAGGATCTTGGTGCGCAGAACGGATGCTGTATGCTCGCGTAGTGAATGCCGGAAGATCCCCAAGAACAAAAGAACTCTACGTTTTGCACAAAACTCAAGGTAGAAAGCATGCACGACATGAACAAGAGACCAATTGGGTGCAATCTCCCCCCATGCCTTGTGTGAGAGTTCCACAAAGCATGTATTTTTTTGTATTAATCATCTTCAAGCTCAAATAATAGCCCAAATTACAAAATAGCACGCTTTTGGCTTTTGAGTTTGCTTTAGCACAAAATAGAAATAAAGCTAATGGGCGGGCGCCCAAAGAGTCAGGCATACCCAATACAATGTCCAAATACAAATATCATAACCGTGCGCCCATGCGCATACAAAATAATAAATAAATATCCAACGTCTCAATAAATAGGCGTGACAAAATATAGGCGCCATGCCTAAGGTATGCGCCCATCAAAATATAAGTTACAACTCGAATACACGCTATCCTCCAATGCTTTCCTCCGCCACTGTTGCTATCTCTACACATCAACTGAAGCATTCACAATTGTTAGTAAAATAATACAATTAAACCGAAAAAAGTGAATACCTAGTAGTCTTCAGCTACATAAATAAATCAATTGGTTAGAAATCAATCCTAACCTTAATTTATCATGAGTGCGCACTCTAAACTCATAAACGTTTATTAATTTAATATGTATTTTATGGAATCACCCATGTACACACTAAATTAATGAAACGCCCGAAAAGGATAGGTGTCCCTATCAACTTCTCGCACAAAGAATCCACTTTGTGTATGAGCCCCAGTCAACAAAGTTTACGGAATCCACCGTAAAACCTCACGGAATCCACCGTGGTACGGAATCCACTGTGAAATATGCCTCCTGGCATCATACCCCCGGGGTGGGATAGCAATTGTCCTCAATTGCTATTAGCTCAATGTGGAGCTAACAGAGTGGGGAAAGCAGTTAAGTCTCTAGCGTGCATCCATTGGACCTCTTCAACAGGATGGATTTTAAACTTAACTAAATATCTAGAATATCTTCAGCCAGTTCTAGTGGTCATAAAGTCAGTATCTATGATAGCTTCAGGTTTAAGTATTTCAGTTTCTTCATCTAACAAAGGTGGGTTTTCATAAACAGGGTGTACAGGTAATTGGCCTCTAAAGGGTCGTAATAAACTAATGTGAAATGTGTTGTGAATTTTCCAGTGAGGTGGTAGTTCTAATTTGAATGCATTGTCATTGATTTTGTGAAGGATCTTAAATGGTCCATAGAATCTAGGTGCTAATTTCACAACTGGGTGTTTATCTACACTTTGTAATCTACGTTTTTCTATTCTCAACCAAACATAGTCATCAACTTTGAAATTCATGGCCTGTCTTTTCTTATTGACTTATTTTGTATACGATTGCTGGGCTTTGGCAATCATGTTTTTAACCTCATCAAAAATAGTAGCGTGTATATTAGCAATATCATCAGCACTCTGAATTCTATTTGATAAAGATGCAACAGGTGTAGACAATCTATAACCATAAATCACTTCAAACGGTGCTTTCTTTGTAGATGTGTGTGGTGTATTGTTACATGCAAACTGCAGTAAATGCAAATGTGTGTCCCATGTCTGTGGTTTAGAAATAGTGTAAGCACGTAAAAGATCTAAAATAGTACTATTTGTGGCTTCTATTTGTCCATTAGTTTCAGGATGAAATGCAGATGAGAAATCAATCTTTGTTCCTAGGTTAGCAAACAAAGTAATCCAAAAGTCATTACAAAATCTAGAATCACGGTTAGAAATAATAACTTTTGGTAATCCATGATTTGTGAAAATAGTTTTCAAAAACAATTGTGCTGCCTGAGATGCTGTTAAAGTTTTCTTACATGGAATGAAATATGCTTGTTTACTAAACCTGTCTACTACAGTCCAAATCATGTCATGGTTAGCTTTAGTATTAGGTAAACCAGTAATAAAATCCATAGAAATCTATTCGCATGGTATTGATGGAATAGATAAAGGCATAAGTAAACCATACTGTTTACCATGATGTCTCTTAACTCTTTGACAAATTAAACATTTAGAAACAAAGTTAGATACATCAGTGTCCATATGTGGCCAATAAAAATCTTCACTCAATGTATGCAAAGTAGATATGATACCTCTATGACCTTGATATGGAGGACAATGAATCTCATTCAAAACAAAAGATCTAAATGAAACTGTAACACATAATCTTTTTTCATAAAACATGAATCCATCATTATAAGAGAGTGAATCAATAGGAATCCAGTTATTTCCAACTAATTTATTCCAATAAGCATGAAAAGTAATGTTTTGATGATAAGTATCTTTCATAGGAGTTAGAGAATCAAATGATATAACAGAGATATTATTAATAGTCGATCTTCTACTTAATGCATCGGCCACTACATTTTCTTTACCTGGTTGATATTGAATAAGGGGATGAAAACTATGAATAAAAGCTGCCCATTTGATATGTCGATCAGATATTTGAGGTTGACTACGTAAATGTCTAATACTTTGTTGATCAGTCTTAATCATAAACTCAGAACCCATTAAATAATGTTTTCATTGTTTTAAAGCTTGTACCACAGCTAATAATTCTTTATCATATGTGGAATATTTAAGTTCGGAGGGTTTCAGTTTACAACTAGAATAGGCTATGGGATGATTATCTTGCATAAGTACGGCTCCTATTCCAGATCCGCTAGCATTAGTAACTACTAAAAAGAATGGTCTATTAAAATCAGGCAGTTGTAATACAGGAGCATGTGTTAATGCATGTTTCAATAAATCAAAAGATTTCTGTTGATTATCAGACCAATGATAAACAATACCTTTCTTTAAAAGTTTAGTCAAAGGCAAAGCAAGCAATGAAAAATTCCGCACAAATTTCTTGTAAAAACTAGCAATACCTAGAAAAGAACGAAACTCATGCACATTTTTAGGTATAGGCCAGTTCAATATTGCTTCTATCTTCTTAGGGTCAACCTTAATACCTTCTGATGACACAATATGACCTAGATATTCAATTTCTGTTTGAAAGAACTTACTCTTTTCCGGACTAGCATACAATTGATTATCTTTCAACAGGTTGAAAACTAAAGACAGATGTTCATAATGTTCTTTCTCATTTTTACTAAATACCAAGATATCATCAAAGAATACAATAACACAATGCTGATATTTCAAAAATATGCGATTCATTATTCTCCTAAATGTATCAGGTGCATTAGTCAATCCAAAAGGCATCACTAAAAATTCATAATGACCAAATTGTGTTCTAAATGTAGTCTTGAATATGTCAGATTTATCTAATCTCACTTGATGATAACCAGATTTAAGATCTATTTTACTAAATATGACAGAATCTTAAAGTTTATCCATAAGATCATCAACCCTAGGAATTGGATATATATTCTTTACAGTAATCTTATTTATCAATGCACATACAATAGGTATTATTCTTTTTCTTTACCAACAAAACAGGTGCACCAAATGGAGAACTACTAGGTCTAATAAATCCTCTATTTAATAATTCCTCAACTTGAGTTTGAATTTCTTTTTGCTCTATCTGGTTATGCCTATATGGTGCTTTATAAGGTGGTTGTGTACCAGGAATTAAATCTATTTTGTGGTCTTCACGACGTGAAGGAGATAATCCAGGTGGTAGATCTTCAGCAAAACAGTCTTTAAATTGTACAAGAAATTCTTTATGCCTAGGATGCATATGTTTTTCTTTAGCTTACAGTTCATTCACCCAAATTAGATAAGATTTTGCACTTCAAAAAATGCACTTTTGTTAATCACGGGATTAAGGAAAGGGCCAAAGAGAGTTTGCCACGTGTGCAAGAATATGGTATTCTTGTCTCCTCTTTTTTAGAGATAGTGGAGTCCATTTCGTGATTCTCTCTTCTTTTTTAGCCAAAACCCCTAAAGTCTGACATGTTTTGGAGTCCCAAAGACGTTATTTACTTACAAATCTGACAAAATACGTGACAAAGATGTGATGAAATTAATAATGAGTTTTTTGAAAGTCGGGAGATCTTTCAATATTGTTTTTGGCGCCCAATACATACTCATTTGTATTCTTGGCGCTACTTTTTAGTTCATTCACCCCTCTTTGAGCTTCTTTCTCTGCGCTTTCATTCTTTTCATGGCTTCCTCCAGGCGCCCTTCTCGTTTAATACACTCTTGCACAGTCTATAGCCAGGGAGCAGATGGAAATTTTGAGCCCAAAACCTTTGCTGTAAACGATTGGGTTACCATGCTGCCATCTTGCAAGGGCTCTCATAAGGTGAAAAGAAGAAAATGAGATGATATAAAACATCACTGGAAGGGGCATATCATTGCCTTCAAAATTATGCCCGAAGGCTGGTTTGTCAAGGTGCAACATGTTTACATGGCCAAGGATATGCACTTGCCTCCAAACGAATGTGTTCCCCAACAAACACATTGTAAGTTATTAGTTGAATAACATATATAATTCTTTTCCATTTATGCAAGTTCTAACAAACGGTTCATCATTGTAGATATCTTTCCGTCAACAAGTATTGAATGGCAACCTGTGGAAAGCCTAAGTGGGACTTTCCATGCCATTCATAAGGTATTGGCAGACATTATTTATGCCGATCAAACTGTGTCTTTTTTTAGTGAATGCAAGGTTTTTATATATTATGCACAGTATGTGGTTCCCTCTAAAGCGGATAGGTATGGGAATATCGAAGATTTGCCATTGCCAAGTCTTTCATCTCTAAACTGGGAGATTCCTGACAAGGTAACGGTGCAGAGTTTCAAATTCAAAATATCTCAGGATATTAAAAAGTCCATGACAGCTGGAAGGATCTCAAGAAGAATACGTTTATCATGGTTTGTACCCCTCCATATCTTCCTGGCTTGCTTCAAAACAGCAAATTTACAAAGAACGAAGGTATCCTGGCTAAGTAGAAACTTTTCGGAAGAGGAGCCTGCCACCACTGCGAGAAAAAATGTAACAAGTTGGTAAAAAGGGGTCCCTAAAAAAACCAACAATATGAAAGAGACTTACATTCACTCCATCTATCTTAAGTATCTTTGAATCTATTGTCCTGCAGACATTTGAAAAGCACTCTTTTTCCATAAGTATATGTATGACTTTGTGACTTTGCAATGGTACTTCTTGCTAGAGAGAGTTATATGGTTTTCTAGGATCAACAATATCCTCATATGTGGTGTCCAAGAAGGTAGTCAGGAGCCTGCCAGCACTGCAAATGGAAACATGTAACTAAAATAGATAATCAAATAAAATAAATAATTAACCAAAAAGAAAGCAGTATTCCATTCAACCCACATTCTTCCTTGGCCATGGATACCACTTAGAGAGTTCATGAGGATAATTTCTCTGGTGAGTGTATCCGATGTAATAAAAAAATTTATGGTAGTTGTGATGGAATCAAAAGCTTTGAAAGACATTGTTATATTTGAACCAAATCTAAAAAAAATACATTGTTATATTTTAACCAAATCTAAAAAAAAATTCCATTGATAACAGTGGATCAACAATACACATAATTTCAGAGATTTATTGGCTAAGAGATGCAATCAATGTCCTAAAGCTAATAGCAAAAATAAAGGAGTGTTATTTGCAATCAATAGCACAATTATTCTATATACTAAAATTTTTTAGAGTCAAAATGCCTTACCTTATGCAATAATAAACTACAGAATCTAACAATTAAATATCCTTTTTACAACTAGCATGGACTTGTCCTCATGAGATATGCTAAGATAGTCCTCTTCCTCAGAAGTGCAAGAAACATTAATAACCATTTGCCCATACACCTCACCCATTCTCTTATAATTAACAGGTCCAATTACATCGATTTTTCTCTTGCAAACATCATCCTCGGTACCTTATTCTGCTAATCATATTAAAATATTTATTCATTAGGGTGATCTTATGAGCATGAGCAGCAACAATGTAAGGATAATTCATAAATTCATAAAGTCAACCATGTGAGGATAAGTTGATATGACGTGAGAGCAGCAAAGCCAAATTTTCGCAGGGTCATATTCGCACCGTATCGTGGAGCAGTTCATACGGCGCGAACGTGGCAAAAAGCATAATGTTTGGTACTATACTTTTCGCTGCATATCATGGAAGACTTGATATGGTGCAAGAGTGGCACAACAAAATCTCCGTAGGGGTCCTCCTCCCTAAGTATCGTGAAGGAGTAAACATGCACGTGCAAAGTACACCCCCCTTGTAATGACTTATTTTTTGTGAGATCTTAAACCTATCAAAAAAATTCAAAAAAATTTCCATGAGTTTATTAGGCTTTGAAAAAATTTTAGGAATTTTTAAAGTTTTTTTTGAGCTCATTTGCTATTTTTAAAAATATTTTTAAGCAAAAAAGGCCTAAAAAAGACCCAAAAAATCACAAAAAAAACCACCCAAAAATAGCATTGACGATACGGCGCGAATATGGGTATCCGAGCATCTCGGATACCCATATTCGCGCCGTATCATCAATGCTATTTTTGGTCGGATACCCATATTCGCGCCGTATCGTCAATGCTATTTTTGGGTGGTTTTTTTTGTGATTTTTTGGGTCTTTTTTAGGCCTTTTTTGCTTAAAAATATTTTTAAAAATAGCAAATGAGCTCAAAAAAATCTTCAAAAATTCCTAAAATTTTTTCAAAGCCTAAAAAACTCATGGAATTTTTTTTGAATTTTTTTGAGCTCTTTTGCTATTTTAAAAATATTTCTAAGCAAAAAACGGCCTAAAAGAGACCCAAAAAATCACAAAAAAAACCACCCACAAATAGCATTGACGATACGGCGCGAATATGGGTATCCGAGCGTCTCGGATACCCATATTCGCGCCGTATCATCAATTTAGCATTGACGATACGGCGTGAATATGGGTATCCGAGCGTCTCAGATACCCATATTCGCGCCGTATCGTCAGCAATTGACGATACGGCGCGAATATGGGTATCCGAGACGCAATTGACGATACGGCGCGAATATGGGTATCCGAGACGCTCGGATACCCATATTCGCGCCGTATCGTCAATTGCTAGCGCGAATATGGGTATCCGAGCGTCTCGGATACCCATATTCGCGCCGTATCGTCAATTGTGCGAATATGGGTATCCGAGACGCTCGGATACCCATATTCGCACCGTATCGTCAATGCTAAAAGAGACCCAAAAACGGCCGTTTTTTGCTTAAAAATATTTTTAAAATAGCAAACGAGCTCAAAAAAACCTTAAAAAATTTCTAAATTTTTTTCAGAGCCTAATAAAGTTATGTAAATTTTTTTTGTGAAATGGAGACTGATTATTTTGATGGTCTTTTGTTTGTGAAATTGAGATATATTACATTTGAAAAAAGATATACAAGGATAAAGCATCAATAATGTAGTGATGCTTTCAGTTATAAAATCAGTCTGCTTTAGAATCAGAGTTCTGAGAGAAAGAAATAGATTCAAGTCCTTTCTATTTCTTCTTACAAATCAAGGGAATAGATCTTAAGAGATTTGCTAGGATATGATATCATGAGTAGTATCATCCCATGACATCAAGCCACCATTTAGGTATTGAAATCTGATAGTGCTAATAAGAATCACAATTGAAGATATTGAAACTTGAAACCCCATAGTGCTAATCATAGTTGAGGGTATGATGAGAAAAATACTCCCAAGAGCTAATATTAAGTAAGAAGTTGTATCCTTCATATTCTTCGAAGCATCCTGCACACATAAAATCATCTTAGTCCTAAAGTTGATATGATACACAATATCACTAATACTTCTATCTATTACTTGTTTAATTTTTTTATATTTTAAGAGACAAAATTGAATAATAAATATTTTTAATCTATTACTAGGTAAATATTTTTATCTCCCAGAAATCAAAGTACTTCATTTCTTCTAATTATAATATATTATCCTTGTCTTATCAATTAGTCCTTGCTAAAAAGTTGATATTACAACACTGTATAATGAAGATATTCTATTTTCAAGTGTCAAGATCAAAGTGAAAATTTTCACTTTCTATTCTATTAGCTTAATTCCTTAGTATATCTATCCCTACCAATTTGCATCAACACCATGGGACTCTTTTACCCATTTTCTTATGAATCAAATTGAAGAGATTGAAGAAAAAGCTTGGATTTAGTTGAAACAAAATCTTACAGAATGGATATCTTAGGGGTTGAAGTAAAGATGCGGCTTGGATGTCCCAACCTAGTTGGGTCTGCTGAAAACTAACAAGATGATCTCGTCTCAGGTCCATGGAGGACCATATCTCTATAGCTCAATCGGCAAGTAAGTGGTATTGATCCTCTGTGTAGAGACTCTTTTGATTGTTGATCACCTTCTCAAGATTTTGTGAAAGGAGACGAAGGGAGACGAAGGGAGACCAATGCACGCTGCTGGTAAGAACCGGACGTGATTTTGGTGAGAAATTTTACGACAGAGTAAAATCTACTTTAAGAACTAAGAAACAAAGTGAAGAGGAGAGAACGATGATTCAAATGAATGCAGGCGAAAAAAGAAGCGTGATTTTGGTGGGAAACGTGATAGTAAAATATTCAAAATGAAAGAATAATGGCCGAAAAGTGACCTCTGACATGAGTTAACGTCCTTAGGCATTTAATGGCTAACCTCTTAAATGAATAATAAATTCTCTCATTAATCACGTCTGAATGGCCAAATTTGGAGGGTTCATTATTTTAAAACCTCAACTAATTAGTAACTTAATCATTTTCTTACAAGTGCCATTTTTGAAACGTTTTTGGCCCTAATGAACCTCACGGAATCCACCGTGGCACGGAATCCACTGTGAAATATGCCTCCTGGCATCATACCCCCGGGGTGGGATAGCAATTGTCCTCAATTGCTATTAGCTCAATGTGGAGCTAACAGAGTGGGGAAAGCATTTAAGTCTCTAGTGTGCATCCATTGGACCTTTTCAACAGGATGGATTTTAAACTTGACTAAATATCTAGAATATCTTCGGCCAGTTCTAGTGGTCATAAAGTCAGTATCTATGATAGCTTCAGGTTTAAGTATTTCAGTTTCTTCATCTAACAAAGGTGGGTTTTCATAAACATGGTGTACAGGTAATTGGCCTCTAAAGGGTCGTAATAAACTAATGTGAAATGTGTTGTGAATTTTCCAGTGAGGTGGTAGTTCTAATTTGAATGCATTGTCATTGATTTTGTGAAGGATCTTAAATGGTCCATAGAATCTAGGTGCTAATTTCACAACTGGGTGTTTATCTACACTTTGTAATCTACGTTTTTCTATTCTCAACCAAACATAGTCATCAACTTTGAAATTCATGGCCTGTCTTTTCTTATTGGCTTATTTTGTATACGATTGCTGGGCTTTGGCAATCATGTTTTTAACCTCATAAAAAATAGTAGCGTGTATATTAGCAATATCATCAGCACTCTCAAACAAAGTAATCCAAAAGTCATTACAAAATCTAGAATCACGGTTAGAAATAATAACTTTTGGTAATCCATGATTTGTGAAAATAGTTTTCAAAAACAATTGTGCTGCCTGAGATGCTGTTAAAGTTTTCTTACATGGAATGAAATATGCTTGTTTACTAAACCTGTCTACTACAGTCCAAATCATGTCATGGTTAGCTTTAGTATTAGGTAAACCAGTAATAAAATCCATAGAAATCTGTTCGCATGGTCTTGATGGAATAGATAAAGGCATAAGTAAACCATACTGTTTACCATGATGTCTCTTAACTCTTTGACAAATTAAACATTCAGAAACAAAGTTAGATACATCAGTGTCCATATGTGGCCAATAAAAATCTTCACTCAATGTATGCAAAGTAGATATGATACCTCTATGACCTTGATATGGAGGACAATGAATCTCATTCAAAACAAAAGATCTAAATGAAACTGTAACACATAATCTTTTTTCATAAAACATGAATCCATCATTATAAGAGAGTGAATCAATAGGAATCCAGTTATTTCCAACTAATTTATTCCAATAAGCATGAAAAGTAATGTTTTGATGATAAGTATCTTTCATAGGAGTTAGAGAATCAAATGATATAACAGAGATATTATGAATAGTCGATCTTCTACTTAATGCATCGGCCACTACATTTTCTTTACCTGGTTGATATTGAATAAGGGGATGAAAACTATGAATAAAAGCTGCCCATTTGATATGTCGATCAGATATTTGAGGTTGACTACATAAATGTCTAATACTTTGTTGATCAGTCTTAATCATAAACTCAGAACCCATTAAATAATGTTTCCATTGTTTTAAAGCTTGTACCACAGCTAATAATTATTTATCATATGTGGAATATTTAAGTTCGGAGGGTTTCAGTTTACAACTAGAATAGGCTATGGGATGATTATCTTGCATAAGTACGGCTCCTATTCCAGATCCGCTAGCATTAGTAACTACTAAAAAGAATGGTCTATTAAAATCAGGCAGTTATAATACAGGAGCATGTGTTAATGCATGTTTCAATAAATCAAAATATTTCTGTTGATTATCAGACCAATGATAAACAATACCTTTCTTTAAAAGTTTAGTCAAAGGCAAAGCAAGCAATGAAAAATTCCGCACAAATTTCTTGTAAAAACTAGCAAGACCTAGAAAAGAACGAAACTCATGCACATTTTTAGGTATAGGCCAGTTCAATATTGCTTCTATCTTCTTAGGGTCAACCTTAATACCTTCTGATGACACAATATGACCTAGATATTCAATTTCTGTTTGAAAGAACTTACTCTTTTCCGGACTAGCATACAATTGATTATCTTTCAACAGGTTGAAAACTAAAGACAGATGTTCATAATGTTCTTTCTCATTTTTACTAAATACCAAGATATCATCAAAGAATACAATAACACAATGCTGATATTTCAAAAATATGCGATTCATTATTCTCCTAAATGTATCAGGTGCATTAGTCAATCCAAAAGGCATCACTAAAAATTCATAATGACCAAATTGTGTTCTAAATGTAGTCTTGAATATGTCAGATTTATCTAATCTCACTTGATGATAACCAGATTTAAGATCTATTTTACTAAATATGACAGAATCTTAAAGTTTATCCATAAGATCATCAACCCTAGGAATTGGATATCTATTCTTTACAGTAATCTTATTTAGGGCACGATAATCAATGCACATACAATAGGTATTATTCTTTTTCTTTACCAACAAAACAGGTGTACCAAATGGAGAACTACTAGGTCTAATAAATCCTCTATTTAATAATTCCTCAACTTGAGTTTGAATTTCTTTTTGCTCTATCTGGTTATGCCTATATGGTGCTTTATAAGGTGGTTGTGTACCAGGAATTAAATCTATTTTGTGGTCTTCACGACGTGAAGGAGATAATCCAGGTGGTAGATCTTCAGCAAAACAGTCTTTAAATTGTACAAGAAATTCTTTATGCCTAGGATGCATATGTTTTTCTTTAGCTTACAGTTCATTCACCCAAATTAGATAAGATTTACTACTTTTGCGTAATGCATGTTTAGCTTGAGCATGAGTAAGCAGTGGAAAAGCATTAGATGCATGCATACCATACAATGTAATATGTTTTCCTTGAAAATGAATGTTAATTGAATGCGTGGAATAATCTATATCAGGATTATGCTGATGACGCTAAGGCATACCTAAAATAATATCACTGGACAGTAATGGTACAACTAGAAAATTCCTTCTTTCAGTGTATTCACCAATTTGAATTTCTAAATCATGCACCTCTTGTGTTCCATTATACCTTGTGCCTAAGAATGCTGCTTTAATACGATAATGCGTAGGAACAGTTTGTAATTTCAATTCTTTCACTAAGTTTGCAGAAATAAAATCATGAGTACTACCATCATCATGCAAAATGATCTTTTCTTTTCCATGCACTAAACATTTCATTGTCAGCAAAGAATGTAGATTTGGCATACCTGGTAAAGTATCCGAAGGAGTAGTAATGTCATCCTCATCTTCTGTAAAGTTAGGCATTTCTTCATGTTCTTCATCTTCCATTGCTCCAAGATAGTTGATATGGACAGGTGGCTTCTTCGATTGGCAATTGGCTGCTAGATGTCCAGGTTGATGGCATTTGTAACACACTATAGGTTTGGCTTTAGATACATTGTTTGCAATGGCAGGAAGTCTAGGAATATTAGGATTTGGCTGTGAAGATGGCTTAGGGTTTTGATTGGTATTTGATGGCAAAGCAGGTGGTTTTGTCCAAGACTTTCGAAAAGATAATGAAGGATAATGACCTTGATTGAATCTTCTAAAATTTGAATTGAATTGCTTAGAACCATAGTTACCATTTGTTTGAAATTGTTGTGGACACTTGTCTCTTCCTCGAAGCTTGTCTTCAGTGTCATGAGCTAAAGAAATTGCATCTTCAAGAGTTGCAGGATTGAACATATTGACTTGAGCGTAGTAATGCCCAAGTAATCCAGACATATACTTGCGCTTGTAAGTCGCTTCAGGTATGTCTTCAAGCATGCATAATTGGAGTAATGCATTCCAAAAGCATTCAGTGTACTGAGGAATAGGCTCACGATCTCTTTGCTGAAGAAGGTCCCATTGCTTTATGGCTTTTTCATGGAATTGTGGAGAAAGGAAATTCTGCATAAACTTCTTTTTGAAATTCTCCCAGGTAGTGGGAAAATCTATACTCTTATGAACCACGGTCCACCAAAAAGTTGCTCTATCCACTAAATGATTAGTGACACACTTGATTTTATCTTTTTCAGCGTATGTTTCCTCATGAAAGTAATCATCAAACTGACTGATGAATGTAAGAATAGTTTTTCCATCTCGAGTGCCATTGAAAGTACGGAATTTGAAATTTCTTTTACTTATCTTTGTTTCTTTACGGATGGATTGAGCTTCGAGAGTCGCATCGATGGTACATCGGATAAGATCTTCAGATTGTGGTTCCTCTTTATCGGTAGTTGATCTTTGTAAATTGGCCAATTGAACTTGCAATGCTTACCGGGCTCGTCGTTCTTCGTCCAACTGCATCATAATTAAATCCAACTTTTGTTCCACCGTAGGTTCCGGAAGATCGCCTTCAGCCATCAAATCATCCATGTGTGGTTCCGTCATCCTGCAAAACTTCAAAAGACCTCACACTCTCAAAATCCAATTAGCGAGATGAGCGTAGCTCAAGATCGGGTGTACAAGGCTTATATATTTTTGTGTGGCTTTCACAGTCTTCGTCTTTGGCAATTGCGGGATTTGAAAACTTTGAAAAATCTACATTTTGACCTTCTGCATGTGCTGAAACTGGTTCAGCAAGTCTGCGTATGCGAACAGAGCCTTCCAAGGAACAACTTTGCAGTTCGGTGCTTTTGCGCAGGAACAGTCCTTATGGGAGTTTTGAACACAAGTCAGTTCTGACTTCTGATGACTTGCCGGACTTGCAGAGTTGCAGACTTACAAAACTTGCAGAGTTTGTGGAGCTTTATGTGATTTTGGACTTGTATAACTAAGCTTTAAGCTTAGTAATTAAAATCGTCGAATTGTAGGGGGGGCATTTTTTATGCCGAAAATTTCGGGATGCTACCGTCTATTGACGATTTGATTCTTGAAGTTCTTTTAAAGCTTCTAACTAAGCTTTATAACCTTTAAACTTAAGCTTTGAAGCTTAATGGAAGATATGGAAGTTACTCTATTTTCTCTGTTAACTGTGAGAAGACGACTTGTAGAAGAGGATGTAGAAGTGGTCCTCCGCCGTTACAGGCCGGTCCTTCGCGATTAGAGGCTGTAAACAGAGGTTCTTGACCGCCATGAATCCACCCGTATCGACTGTTCGCGATGAGACTGACCATAGAGCTCGATCGTTCTAAGAGCTCCGCCTTCGCACAAGATGGGTAGCGATTGGAAGCCCTCGATCTCAGCTTCGCTCTGATACCACTAGTGCACAGAACGGATGCTGTATGCTTGCGTAGTGAATGCCGGAAGGTCCCCAAGAACAAAAGAGCTCTACTTTTTGCACAAAACTCAAGATAGAAAGCATGCACGACATGAACAAGAGACCAATTGGGTGCAATCTCCCCCCATGCCTTGTGTGAGCGCTCCACAAAGCATGTATTTTTTTGTATTAATCATCTTGAAGCTCAAATAATAGCCCAAATTACAAAATAGCACGCTTTTGGCTTTTGAGTTTGCTTTAGCACAAAATAGAAATAAAGCTAATGGGCGGGCAACCAAAGAGTCAGGCATACCCAATACAATGTCCAAATAGAAATATCATAATCATGCGCCCATGCGCATACAAAATAATAAATAAATATCCAACGCCTCAATAAATAGGCGTGAAAAAATATAGGCGCCATGCCTAAGGTATGCGCCCATCAAAATATAAGTGACAACTCAAATACACGCTATCCTCCAATGCTTTCCTCCGCCACTGCTGCTATCTCTATACATCAACTGAAGCATTCACAATCGTTAGTAAAATAATACAATTAAACCGACAAAAGTGAATACCTAGCAGTCTTCAGCTACATAAATAAATCAACTGGTTAGAAATCAATCCTAACCTTAATTTATCACGAGTGCGCACTCTAAACTCATAAACGTTTATTAATTTAATATGTATTTTACAGAATCACCCGCTATGGAATCACCCATGTACACACTAAATTAATGAAACACCCAAAAAGGATAGGGGTCCCCATCAACTTCTCGCACAAAGAATCCACTTTGTGTATGAGCCCCGGTCAACAAAGTTTATGGAATCCACCGTAAAACCTCACGGAATCCACCGTGGCACGGAATCCACCGTGAAATATGCCTCCTGGCATCAGATCTGTCTTGTCGTTTCAAGTCAGTGTAGGCCTTCTGTCTATCCTTGGCAGCCTAAATGTCTTTTCTTATTGATTTGATTTGATCATCCATGTCTTCCAGCATCTGCCTTTAAGCTTCCACCCTCAAAGTTGGATCTGAGAAGTTCAAAGGGGTATGAGAATCATGCAATGCTTGGAAAGGCGTCATCTGAATACTTTGTTGGTAAGAAAAATTGTAGGCAAACTCAACCAGTGGTAAATATTGAATCCACTTTTTGGGTTCGCGACAGCAGTATGCCCTAAGCATAACTTCAATGACTTGATTGACTCGTTCTGTTTGACCATCAGTTTGGGGATGGTAAGTTGTACTGAAAACAGAGTTGAGTTCCAATAGCCTCAAAGACAACCCTCCAGAAGTGTGATGTGAAAAGAGAGTCACGATCACTAATGATTCTTCTGGGTAACCCATGAAGTTTGAATATTTCCTTGATGAATAATCTTGCGATGTCTGAAGCTTTATAGTTTGTCTTGACAGGGATGAGATGTGGACCTTGGTGAGCATATCTACTACAACCATAATAGAGTTGTATCCTCCCTGAACTTGGGGTAAGCCAACAATGAAGTCCATACTGATGAATTTCCATTTCATTTGGGGAATGTCAAGTGGTTGCAATTTCCCAGGCATTTTAACATGTTCTGCCTTAATGCGTTGACAAGACAAACATTCTGTGACATATTTGAGTACATCTCCCTTGAGCCTTTCCCAATAATAGCTCTTTCTGACTGCATAGAGGGTCTTGGCATAACCAGGATATCCTGAGAAAGGGGAGTCATGGGCTTCCCAAAGTATCTTTTGCTTGAGAGTTTGGCTTGAAGGGATACATAATCTTATCCTAAGGTAGACAAGCCCACTACTGATAGAGAATTATTGATACTTTGTCTTTAGCTTCGGGTCTTGATCCTTGATGAGGATCTCCCTTAGCATTTTCTGATAGATTGGGTCATGATATGCCTCTTCTTTTTCTAGCTCAAGAATTGGGTTGTTTGGCATTGATACCTTTGTGGCTAGAGGCCTTGCTGTTGATGGATCTTGCAAAATAAGAGAATTTAGAAATGCCTTGCGATTGAGTGTATTGTCAACTACATTCTCTTTTCTGGGCCTATATTTGATTTCAAAATCATATTCTTCCAGCACTTCAATCAATCGATGTTGCCTCATATTAAGCTCATTCTGGGTGAAGATCCATTTAAGACTCTTGTGGTCCGTTACTAAGGAAACTTTGTTACCTAGCAAGTAATGTCTCCAAAGTTTGAGAGCGTGGATGATAGCCAACAGCTCTAGGTCATGTGTATCATAATTCCTTTCATGGCTCTTTAATTTCATTGAAGAATATGCTACGGGGTGACCTTCTTGCATAAGTACACATCTTAAAGCAAGTGTGCTAGCATCAATTACCACTTCAAACTCCTTACTAAGATCAGAAAGTTTCAAAATGGGTGCTGATACTAAGCTTTGCTTTAGTTTGTCAAAGCTGGTCTATTCAGCAGGTGACCATGCACTTGCTGCTTGCTTCTTTAGTAGATCAGTTAGAGGTGCTGCAATCAAAGCATAAGCTTTGATGAAAATCCTATACCACCTTGTCAACCCAAGAAAACTACGTATTTCTTTGACAGAAGTTGGTGTTGGCCATTCCAGAACGTCTCTGACCTTAGCTAGATCTACTGAAATTCCTTCTGCTGATACAATGAATCCTAGATATTCAATCTGTCGCTTGGAAAATGTGCACTTCTTCTTCTTGGCATAAAGCTTGTGTGCTCTCATTGTTTCAAGAACAATGTGAAGCTGGGGTTCATGATCTTTTTTCTATTTTGAGTATACTAGGGTATCGTCAAAAAAGATGAGTACGAAGTCATCAAGATAGGGCCTAAAGATATCCTGCATTAACCTGTTGAAGGTAGCAGGAGCATTCGTCAGCCCGAATGACATTACTAGGAATTCAAAGTGTCCATAACTTGTACTGAATGCAGTCTTCGGGATATTTTCTTCTTTGATCCTTATCTGATAATATCCAGATATGAGATCTATCTTTGAGAAGATCTTCGCTCCTTGAAGACGATTAAGTAATTCATCCATTCTTGGAATGGGGTATTTATTTTTTATGGTTGCTTGATTCAACCCTTTATAGTCAATGCATAGGCGAAGTGTTCCATCTTTCTTCTTTTGGAACAGCACTGGAGCTCCCCATGGTGAACTGCTAGGATGGATGTAGCCTTGATTTAATAGTTGCTTGAGTTGCTCTTTTATTTTGATAGCTTCCGGAATGGACATCTTATATGGCCTCTTTGCGACCGGTGCAACTCCTGGCACAAGTTTGATTTCATGGTCGACTTCCCTTTGGGGAGGAAGTTCCGTTAGATCTTCAGGGAATACGTCTACGTATCCCTTTAACCATGAAGGTTCGTCAATCAAGAGAAATGTACTTCTTACCGCGAGTGGACGGTGGCTGTCGGCATTAATCCATCTCTCCTTCCAATCTCGAATGGTTAGAGATTGTGGAGTCATTCCATTAGTAGGAAGAACATATTTGGGATGGTCAATAGGAAGAAATCGATGATGATTGTCATAGATAACCTTCTTTAAACGTGCCAGCCTAGAGGAAACTAGAGAGGGACCGCAAATAGGACATGCATGATATCCTGACGTGGTTAAACCTGAAAAAACAAGTGAATTAATAAAATGCAATTGATTCAAGTCTTGAATTTCAAATATAGAGTTATATACATGTACCTTAACACTCTCCGTATCCTGGAAAGTCATGCATGGTCCCACAACAACATGGCCTTCAATGTGAAATCTCTAGAGGATGCAAATGCACTTGTATCTTGCACCTCAATACCTTCCCATAACATTTCTAACTCTTCAATCAAAGGCTCTAAGTAAATATCCATGTTTTTTACCTTGTGCTTTCTAGGAAACTGAAGGGACAACATTACATGTCCCTTTTTAATTGCCATGGATGGAGGAATATTATAGTTCACCAATACCACTGGCCATACACTATATGATGTGCTTTTGATGCCAAATGGATTGATTCCATCCATACCTAAACCAAATCTCAAATTTCTTGGCTCTTCTTTGAAAACGGGCCACAAAGTATCTATATATTGCCATGTCGGTGTGTCTGCAGGGATCCTCCATTTTCCATCACTTGAACGATGACTAGCATGCCATGACATGAGCTTTCCAATAGACTTACACTTGAACATAAGTTTTATACGTGGAACAATCGAAAAATGTCGCAAAACCTTACGAGGCACATCCATTGACTCCATCTCCACTTCATATCTTGATTCGCCACAAACAGAACACTCTCGTGCGAACTCATGAATCCCATGAAATAAGACACAATCATTGACACATGCATGGATCTTGACATAATCGAGGCCTCCCAGAGATGTCAAAGTAATGTCTTGCTTGCTCTCTCTTAGTTGGCAATTTGTTTCCTTTTGGAAGCATTTGTGATAATAACCTACATATATTTTTAAAAGTGAGTTAAAAAACCACCAACATCATATATTTCTGTCTGATTTCAAAATAGAACAATTAATATTATGATTCATAAGCCAAACTGAATTGATATCTACTTCAATAACGCATTCAAACTGACATTACTCCATCCATAAATTATTTGCAAGTTAAGTATCTCGAGGGACGCACGAAGAATGGAGTACGTACAACCTTCATACAACGGAGTAGATGATGCTACATATAGTGGATCATCTGGCATCATAGAGTGACCTTCTCCCTGAACCGGTTGCAAAAATAGATGGTGTACCATGTTGTCCAAAATCTCATATATGCACTCTTTTTGAACTTGATTATGGGCTGGAATTTTCTATTTTAAAACAGGGCTGAAGTTAAAAGTATGCTCCTTCAATGCATTTCATGTACCATTGGCCCAAATCTTGAATGTATTTGAAGTCTACCAACATAACACTTGTTTCCTAGAGTTGAAATCCATCTATGTACTTGAGATAAAATCCATTAGAGCTTGCATTTGATATTCATATTTGGATTAACAATCTGAGTATATCCTTTATGTTATGGATTATGTATCCAAAAGCATTTGATGTAATCAAGATAGAGCTATTTATTCCATTCATGTATGCTAAATATATAGAAAAAGCTTGAAATCTTCTTTCTCATCTAAATCATTTCTAAAACCTGAATCTTGTCAAACTCCAATCCTTTTCTCTTCCCTGAACCTTGAATCCCATACTTCTCTTCTGCATTAAGCCCCGGTGGTAGACCTTCAACCCTTAACGCGACGACAACGTGTTGATAAGGGAGCTTCCCAGGTGGTCCTCCATCTCTAGAGAGTGGTCCCTCATGATCCAACTATGTAGCAAGGGGTTATTCACCGCTAGGAATGCGCTGGTATTGATGGATTGTCACGAGACTTACTATAGAGCTTGATCATTCCAAGAGCTTTGCCTTTACACGAGATGGTAAGCGATTGGAAGCCTCAATCTCAACTTCACTTTGATACCACTAGTGAACAAATCGGATGCCGTATGCATACGTAGCGAGCACCGGAAGGTCCCCAAGAACAAAGACCTCTACTTTTTGCTCAAAATCCAAGAGAATAGACTTGCACGACATGAGGCGAGAAGACCAATTGGGTACAATCTCCTCCCATGCCTTGTGTGAGTGCTCCACAAAGCATATATTTAATATTTTATTCATCTCCAAGCTAAAAAATAGCCCAAATTTACAATTAGCATGCTTTAGCTTTTGTGTTTGCTTTTGTCCAAATAAAGAATAAAGCGGTTGGGCACCCTAAGAGTGGGCTGTGCTCAAATACAATGACCAATAATGAACATTTAAATTGTGCGCCCATGTGCATACAAAATAATAAATATATGTCAAGCACTTCAATAAATAAGCACGTCAAAATAAATATTGGTGCCATGCCTAAGACACGCGCCCATCAAAAATGATAATTTCTTCTAAATAACTTGAATATATGCTATCGCCTAGTGCTACCCAACGCCACCGTCGCCTACTCTACACATCAGCTGAAGCATTCACAATTGTTAGATAATAATAAAATTAAACCAATATATACCTAGCAATCTTCAAACAAAATAAATAAATAGGTTGGAACTCTATCCTAACCTCAATTTAATACGAGTGCACACTCTAAACTCATAAATATCCATTAATTTAAATATGTATTTTGCGGAATCACCCGCTATGGAATCACCCACTTGCACATTAAATTAACATAACACCCGAAAAGGACACGCGTTCCCATTAACTTTTTGCATAAGGAGTCCACCTTGTGTACGGGCCTCAGTAAATAAATATAATTTTACGGAATCCACCATAAAACCTCACAGAATCCACCGTGGAATATGCCTCCTGGCATCAACAATAGCTAGCCAAGTCTTTGCTTTATTCAATTGGACTTGCAAAGAGGATATTTCCACTTTCTAGGCTTCTAACAAGTTAGTCTGTGACCCCATTTGTTTCAAAAGACAAGAGAGAGTTTCCTTAGTAGAGGCAAGCTCAGTATTAGCCTTATGTAGTTCCTCCTTAGATTGCAGCAACTCCTCATAAAAAGAAGAGTACAACTGCTAAACACATGTGATATATCTATGGAACTCTAAATGTCCTTACACAAGAACATAATGGTGTCTCATGTCATCAAGTGATGTAGAGAAGGAATTGATAAGTCAAAACTACCATCTCTTTGTGCCCTGAATAAATTTGTAGATGTAAGACATGCAGGAAGGATACTACATGACGTAGCAAAGACTGACACTAGAGGAGCTAAGGCAAGAACTATTCCACCCATATGCTTTAAGCACTACATCTAAATAACTAGAGAAGGAGGAGAGTCATAATCTTTAGGGATAGGTTTAGAATCTTCAAAAGGAGGGGAAACCACTAGAGGATTTTCAAGAGATGGTGGAATTTCCTTTGCAAGGGCAGAGTATATTAGGAAAACATACAAGTAAGAACAAAATGTGACATTAGCCACACTACCCTGAGTGACCCTGATAAAGTGTTGATCCATTTTGATAAGGAGATAAGAACTCCAATCAATGGTCATGCCCTTGAGCACCATTCTGCAAGTAATGAATAATTCCTTGGATATGTAATTAGATGGAGTTTTGGCAGAGGCATGAACCTGTCCTGAAGGAACTAACACAACTGTTCCAAAAGGGATCAAAGATCATGGAAATATAAACACCGAATGTAATGATGATCCGTTTACCATCCAATAAGTCATTGTTCAGTCTCTGTGTAGGAGCTTCATAAAGTCCACATTGGAAAAGAGCTAGTGGATTGCTAAAAATTCCGCCCCACAATAGGGAAGAGACAAAGCCTTCCTCAAGCCTTGAGGTGTCATTAGGATAGTGGTACCATGGACAAAACCATACTGCTTGCTATAAGAAGTTAAGAACTCTTCACACAAGGTGGGATCATCAAGAATGAGTAGCAATGTGAGAGCCACAAAATGAGATAATCCAGCCTTAGTAATACGGTGTGATTCAGACAATTGAGAATAATCGCGATTGATGAACGGAATATATTGAATAGGGGGAGGAGTTTGAGGTGCTATTCAGATGAAAACAAAACAAACACACCACATAGACAAACACAAAGGAGGCCTACAAAACAGTTGAATACGAGACATATAAGATTTCGATAGAGCATTGTAAGAGAGGAAAAATAAAATAATTGGGATATGGAAAATAAAATCATAGGAATAAAATACCAACTACATTGGCCAGTATAAAATGTGTAAGGGACTTGATTTTTGGAATCATCATTATCATAATACAAGTCTCCTTTATCTTCTCTCTCTCCAACTTTCGTTGCTGCCTTCTCTCTCTTTTTCTATCTTTCTCTCTCCTTCTCTCTTTAGTCTTTCTCTCTTCTCCTCATCCTCTTTCTCTCTCTTTTGCATCCCTCCTTTTCTCTCTTCTGTAATCTTCTCTCTCCTCTCTCTCTCTCTCTCCGGTCCTCACCTTAACAATTGGTATCAGAGCATCTTAGGTTCTTGATCTAGTTAATCATATTTCATTTAGTTATCCCTTTAAAGTCACACAATCCAAGAAACTTTCAGGTACACATGTACAAACATGGACGAGAAGTAGTAGTGAAGTGATCTGAGGTCCATAGACCAAAAGGACAACATTCCTAGAGCATTAATGGAGTCTTGGACCAAGTTTGGTGGCAAGAAGGCTAAAGTTAGCACCTCATTGGTCATTTCAAGTAATTTTTGAAGGCATTTCTCTTAAAATAGTGGTAACAAGAGTTAATGGAGGATATAGCTACTATTACTTTTCAGGGAGAGTCTTTCTCTCTCTTTCTTTTGAAGCTCCTCTCAAGATTCCATGGAGGAGATCAGCCCATTCTTCCTTGGGCTTTGAATTTTCCTTCCTAAATTCTAGATCTAGAGGTGTGTATTACTAGAAAAAGGAGCTAATCACCCAAAGAAAAATACCTATAGCAATGCCTTTGGAAAGGCTAGTCCAAGTTCTTTGCCTATGTCCATGTTGAGAAAGCACTTGATTGTGGTGTGGAGGGAGGTGAACATTCCTGTAATCCTCTACTTTCTCATCTTCCTCTTGTTCTTGCTATGTGAGAGAGCCATTGTGGAAATGTGCGGGATCTAGGACATGGCAAGGAGCTATGGCACATGGAAGATGAAGACCAAACTCATGATGACATAGACAAGTAGAGACAAACTGTTACATAAGTGAATTAGGTTCCCAGATGGTAGCTTGGACTCATAAACACAATCTTGTGTAGGACTGACAAAGAAAAGATACTTAACTGAAAGTACAAAGAATCATGACATTGTATTCATTCATATGAAAAGTGGTAGTCAAGTAAAATGCTTTATACATGTTGGATGGTAATAGTTTTCACTTTCTGTGCATATGGGATTCAGTTTGCCTGCATGTCCTAAGCCTAGAATTGCCTCATACAAAGAGGCTACAATAGGTGTGATAGCAAATATCTCAACACCCCTCCTCAATCACAACTAGAAAGTACCGCTACCTCCCTCCATCTCCTGCCCTCTTCTCCTTCCTCCCCTACCTCCTTCATCTCCCTCCCCCCACCTCCCTCCCTCTTCTCCTTCCCCCTACCTTCTCCATCTCCCTCCCCCCCCCCCCCCCCCCCCCACCCCCAACCTACAACCCTCTCTATTGCTCTACAGTGCCTTCCCCGCCAAGCATGCTACTCTGCTCCCCATTCTCCCCCCCAACGCCTCCCTTGCCACCACCCCCCTAGTGCCCCGAACTACACGCGCCTCTACTCTCACCCGGTAGCCCCCGTCTCATCCACCTCCAAACCTTCTGGCCCCCATCCCCCTTGCCCACCCAACTCCCCCACCCTCTCCTTCTCTATCATTATGTCCCCCTCCTCCTCCTTCCCCTCCCCTCCCTCTTGCCTCCTCCTTCCCCAACTCTACCACCTACCTCTAGCACCACCTCCCCACCCTCTCCTTCTCTACCATCTCTTCCTTCCTCCGCCTCCTTGCCCTCTCCTCCTGCTCCTCAACCTCCCTTATTTCCTATTCCCCCCCACCGGTTTCCAAACCCCCTTTCCTACCCATACCCTCGGTGCCCCCAAAAAAACAAACCATGTATGCCCCCCTTTCCTAACCCCCATTCCCCTACCAATTTGTGCCTCATTGCAAAATGATACGTCACCCACCAACCGACCACCACAAGCGCGTGTTCCATGCGGTGACACACACGTGGATCCATGTACCTTCCCCATAAAGAGTTATTCATCTGTGAATTCTCGTGTTCCTGCATATGAGGCTGACTTGGTGAGCACATGCATGTGTCGTCTTGACCTTGCCAAGGGGTTTGCAAAGTGCTATTCACGCACGTCGTAGAGGTCTGGGTACACATCTTCTTGTAATTAAAACACACGTTCTTCAAAAATTAATTAAAAATATCAAAAATATTTTACAAATAAAGAAAATATTTATATATATATATATATTAAAAACATCCCAAACAAATTTGAAAAATTTAGAAATAACTACTTTCAATTAAAACTTTCCAATTTTTTTGAAAACCTAATATAAAATCAAATAAAAAGTTAAAAACCCCCTAAAATTCATAAAATTTCAAAAATATAGCCAAAAAATTTACTGAGAGATATTGAAACATTTCATGACACATTATTTTCACATTTTCAGTTGAAATTTTTATTTTAAAATAGTGTTATTTAAAAAAATAAAGTAAAATTGAAAAAACCAAATCAATCCAAATACACATCCATACATATTCCAATCTTATTTATTTAATTTTTAAAAAAAACACACAAACTCATTGTTTGATCATATCCCAAAATTCCTCTTTTACATTGGTTTTATGTATTTTTTAAAAAAATCTAAAGTCTAATAAGTTGGGGAAAAAAACACCATAAAGCTCCAAAATAAATCATGAAAAATACATGTCATATTTTTCTTTTTCTCCTTATGCTATCAAATTTCAACTTGGTTGGATTGCATTTAGGGATTGCTTCATGGCCATGGTTTCCTCTCCATCAGTCGATTTTTTTGTGCTCATTCAAATCATGATGCATTCACACACCCTACAAGTATCAAAATTTTATTTTCCTTTTGATGCACCAAAAAACACCTTTAATTGTTAAAATAAATCAACCAATCACATTTTTCACATAAATCTATGCTTTGTATGTATCATTTAAATAAACTAGAATAAACCCAGTGTATACATTACACGTGCTCCATGTCCTAAACACGCACATTGTAATTTGTAATAAAATGAACCAACCATTACTTTTGCATGCACACTAACAAAAAAGTGCTCCACATACAATAATTTTTAAAAATGAATATACATTTAGAGATCCTCAAAGTCGAGTTCCAAGTCTAGGATTTGTTTAATGCATTGTGAACACATAATACTTTTCTTTAATGCATAAAAGGAACCACTTTGTTTAAAATTAAGTTTGATCACCTAATAAAACAATTTGCCTATTGTTAATAATTTATAAAATTTACCTACCATTAAATCTGAATCTATCTACACATCACATCTATCACCTCATCAATGAATACGCTACCTGGGTATGAGGGTGACAAAGTCTCCTAATTAGTCCCAGTTGTGAAGTGCAGTCCACCACCTAGTCTTGGTTCTATCGTGTTAGTGTGGTGAAGCTTGTTATATTTTTTGTGTTTTAATAGTCGTGCCGATATAGTCCAAGATATGCTGTGTATATATATATATTATTTTATTTTCTTTCTTGATATGGGGATCAAGGTTCTTGTACGTTTGCAACTCATGAAGTTATTGGTCACATGTACATGTAGGTCATGCCGAATGTTTTCTAGGATGTGGTTTTCTTGGAGTGGTCTTTTTTTTTCTATACAAGCCAATACTTGTCAAGGAAAGGACTAGAAAGAGAAGATTGTAGAAGAGAGAGAGAGAGAATAAGAAATGTAGAAGAGAGAGAAAGATGGTGACAAAGAGAGAGAAATACTAGAAAAGAAGAGAAAAAGATAGAAAGAGAGAGAGAAGGCAACTGTGAAAGCTGAGGGAGAGAAGATGAAGAAGACTTGTATTATGATAATAATAATTTCAAAAGTCCGTTATACATTTTATACCGACCAATGTAGCCAGTATTTTATCCCCGTTCTTTTATTTTCCCTATCTCCATTATTTTATTTCTCCTATCTTACATTCTATCCCCACCCAAAGGTTTTTCCCCTAAAAAACAAGTTGGGCACTTATTAGAAAAGGACAAGGTAGGAGCAGACCAGAGCTCTACTCTACTTTGGAGACATTACAAGGATTATCCGATGGAATGAGGGGTAATTGTTAATGTGTATAAAAAGCTTTCTCAAGTGGTAAACCTTGCCACTTAATCGAACAGCGGTGGTTGAATGTAAATCACTCTTTTCACCCATATCCAAAGACATATGACCACCTGGTTCAAAGGGAAAGGTATTATAGGGTCAAAGAACTCTTGTTGACCAAATTCTTCATCAATATCATTAGTTTCAAAAGCCATCATTAAGGCATTTGCATCATCATGATCATCCTTTGAATCTTCAAATACCAACATACTTTGAACCTTTGCTTTTGCATTTTGGTAGGCATATATTACCACCACCATAAATAGCCCCAAACTGTCCATGTCTCACAACAGCTCTTTGCTAGCCAAAAAATGATTGCACATGCCCTCTTTGTTGTCAAAAAGATGGCTGAGATACTCCCCTTTGTTGTCCATAATGTGACTAAAATGGAGTATCCCTACGATACTTTTGAGAGTACCTTTCAGCCAACTCAATGGCCTTGAATAAATCTAAAGGAGATTGTGTTGAAACATTAGTTGAAAATTGGGGATCTATCCCATATATGTATTTTTGTAGCTTGGCATCATCACTAATTGATTCCACATATATGGTGAGGTTGAGAAATTGATTGGTGTAGTCCCAAACAGTGAGTCTACGCTTCTCTAGGCTATATCGTTCATGAGAAAGCTTCTCTTTTTCCACACTTGATACAAAAACTTGCACCATAAGTGCCTTGAATGCATCCTAAGTATGTACTTGCTAATTTTCTCTTTTATATACCACCCCCATGTGTGAGCAAACCCTTCCAAATGTATAGCGACAAAGTGAATCTTTTGGTCGTCGCTCCTTGACAAAATGTCAAAGTAATCCTCTAGTTTTTAGAGCCACTCTTCAAGTTTAGTGGTCAATAATGATTGACCATTGAACTTAGAGGAATTGATATCATCCCTTAGTTCCCGCTCATGGTGAGAGGGCTATCCAATTTGTTCAAACCAAAGCTTGTCAGTATGGTTACCAAGGAAGGTGCTATTATTGGAATAATTTCTTCCAAAGGAGTGTTGAATTCTTGTGAAGGCATGGGACCTTGTGAAACTTGAGAAGTACCCCATAGTGCATTGCCCATTGATTCTTCTTGCCTATGTGAAGGCTCCCCATGCTGAAAGCTATTGGTAGGAATACCCATTTTTCCCAAGATACCTTGAGAGTTTACATTTATTGATAGGAGAGTCACTCTTTCCACATGTACATGTGATCTGTCCTCTTGTGATCTGTCCTCTTGATATTTTCCTTTCATGTGCAGTTGGGTATGTCATGACTCCCTTCTCTAATATCTTAGTTCCTCTTAACCTCAAGTCAGCTCAATGAGCTTATCTCTCAACTCATCTCCACTTGCTCCACCTTGGCAACCATAGACAGGTCTACACCTATCTTCCTTCAAGCTCCTATAACTTTCTCTACAAGGCAGATCTCTCCAAGCTCCCTTGTGAACATTTATTCCTTGACTCCCAAGGCTTCATCACATAAGAACTTCAAATTTCCCTATTTACTACTCAACATTGTCCTTTCCCTCAGGTTCCTGTCATGTGTGGCCTCCATAGCGAGGCAATACCTAGTCACCTTGGAGCCCCTAGATCTCACACTACAAGCCAGTATTCATCACTACTACTTCTAAGGATATCCTTCTAACCTCAAGGAACTCCCTCTTGTAGCCTTAAAGCCTAGCATTTATCATCATCCAGCCCAACATGATCAAATTTGGTCATTGCTATCCGAAATTGCGCCTACACACGTTTGTTTGCTCTATGCATGACGACTCTACATCGATCTAGATGATGATCATAGGACTTTTATAGAGCATAAAGAGAGCTTCATTTCCATTTTTAAAAAATTCAAAATGATCCATTGTAGCTCCTAAAATTAGTGAAAAACCAGGCCTGGGTCAAAACCCTAATCTAGGAAGCCATAGCCAAGATTACTTAAAGCTTCAATTTTCTTTATTTTCTCACTCCTCTTGGCACACTCAAGCTCCTATCACTATGAACTGAGTAATCACTCAGTGTTTAGAAAATATTTCATCAATCAATCATTAAACTTTAAAATATTTGGAGAAATCAAAGTTCAATAGGACAACATCATTGCTACTACAAGTCTCAAGCTCTTCAATTTCTCACAAGGAAAAGGAGAGGGTGAGAGAGAAGGAAGAAGAAGAAGACACAAATGGGTGGGGAGGGACTTGTTGTTTTTTCAAATGATTAATTTTTTTAAGAAAAGAATATGAACCCCCCATCCTGTGCACACAAGCAGGAGGCAGGGTAAATAATTTATGTTGTCAGGAACAAATGGAAGGGGAGGAGCATGAGTGGATTGATCGCAAGATGGTGGAATCAACAACATGCATGGCAAGGTGAAAACCAACGGATAGTCAAGGGACACAGAAGGCAACAATACCAAAGATTCACAAAAAAATTAATTCGAAAAGATTTGGGCATCACATTGCCATGCAAGGAAAAGGAAAGGTGGATTAGACAACAAAGGGAATAAGAAGGCAAACACAAATGATACGTTGGATATAAAAAACAAGTGGTCACATGGAAAATTTGTAAATTACACTTGAAAACATGATCGAAATGAAGAACAGAAAATCCATTTGCTAGAACAAAGTGCATAAAAGGAAAAAGTGTCCAATTTAACCATAGGGACATGGCTATCAAATCAAAACATGGGTGTGGTGAAAAATAGGAGTAATGGCAAGAATGTACACAAAAAGTAGAACATAAATTCATTTGAGAAGATCTAGTAGTTGAAATGCAGTTCAACGAAAAGGAAAAGTATAGGTGGCAATGTTTGATAGGCTGTCATATCAATACATGGTTTTCATAGCAAGAGGACATGTGCACATGGAAAAATTGTCAAAAATATGTATGAAAAATTGATAAATAATAATAACACAAAATCCATGGCCGGAATGAAGGGAGAAAAAAAACATCCAATTGGATATGCTGGTCAAGGCTATCTAAGTAGTATACCATTCCGACGAGAAGAAAGTACATTGGTATAATCATACAATTATCTCACCAAGCTTGACAAGGTAAATACCTAAACATCTCAATCTTGAGATGAGTGCTTCTAAGCACTGAAAAGGCATTTTGTGACATTAGTATTGATGCCTTATGTCGAAACATGAATATTGATGTGATTGAAATCTCTCATTACCAAGTGTTGAAGTCATTAATTGACCTTACTCAACCAAATGTTCGTACATTAAACCACAAGGTGGGGAGGAGCTAGAAGTCCAATCAAAGTTCACCTCATTGAAACCTAGGAAAACAATAAAACTTAAATCAAGGGTTGTTCAAAGGAAAGGACCATCAAAATCTTACCTTGAGATAATATATATGTATGATTTCCAACCTTTTTCATCCTTACAATTTTAAAGTTAGCCATAAAAGCGCTATCATGCCAAAAACGTCAGTGACACGTGGCACAAGTTTTGAGACAAAAACGGTCTACTCATCGCACGTGTCAAGTTAACTACACATTACAACAGCCACATGAGTAAACAAACATCCTCTTAAACCCAATTTTCAAACCGCAAAAGAGTTTTTCGAAGACAAAGCTCTTTCTATGCTCAATAACATCAACATAAGACTAACTTGGTCATAACTCAAAATTATTTTGCAGCACCAGGTGACTTGGGAAGATTTCATTGCCTAGCATATGTGCAACGCCTCAAAGATTGTAAGTTTTTTGACAAATATGAGCTAGCTTTGTATCATTGTAATGAATCACACTATATGTTCCCAAAAAGAGCCTGACATATGAAACACGATTAGTCATGACTCTCCCCATGGACAATAGTCATTTTGCATTTCATATGTCATTACACATGCTTCCACTAATGTTAATAATAATTATGAGTGCATCTTCTATATGAGTAATGTATTATTCTACTTGAGCTTTAGATACTGATGTTGGCATTCAAATTGAAATTCCCACAAGGTTTGTTTTCATTGTGGATAATATTTAAGTATTATTCATGTGAACATTGAGATAGATCTTCTCTCAAGGGTTAAACTCATTGAGGATAATATTTGAGATATCCTAGATGACTGTTGTTCTATCATGAGACTTGTAAAAATTAATGACATAAATGGTATTTTATGAAATACATATCCAAAAATAAGGTGATGTGTGAAATGTGAGAAGGTGTAGGTTTCTCTTGTCCAGAAGGCCCGATTCACGTTTCATACGTCTTGGGCATGCATTGTTTGGTTGAAATTTATGATAGACTATGCAAGTAGTGTTTTTCACTACCAAGTGATTGTAGATAATATTATTTCAAAGATTTGGATATCTATCCTAATTTTGATATATTTTTTGTTTTTTTGGATGTTTTAGATGGCTAGAACTAAGGCCAATGCAAGGAAGCCGAAAGTTGAGATCCTAGAGGTCTTGCTTCAAAGATTCATCAATCCTCCAGGTCTTCCAAACTTACAAGAAAATAAAAGCCAAGGAGAAGGTTTTCATAGCATGTTAGATGCCTAAAGGAGATTAAAAGTGCAATGAAGGCTTTGGATAATGCAGTTCAAAAACTGCCTTTTCAAAGGCTTGTCAAAGGAATTTGTGACAAGCATAGTCTTGATAGTTTTAGATGGACGTGGGAAGCTCTCAATTTTATTCAAGAGCTAGCTACAAAATATTTTTCGATTGAGTTTTTCCAATATTCTTATATTTATGTTGCTCATACACATAGGCTTACACTTATGGATAAAGACATAATAATTCTCAGGAGGTTAAGCAACAGGTTTTCAAAGGTCCTTGAGCCAATCCCCCTTTCTGATGTGAAGGCTATCAATATTTTAAATGTGCCTCCATATAGAAAAAAGAAAGGTGATCCAGGTCCTAAGGTTGAAGGTATCACCCATGAAAAGGACATAAGACTACATGAGAAAGAGGAAAAGGCCATAGAAGAGCAAGGAGATAAATGGAGGGAGTATGAAAGAAATGAAGAAGAAAAGGAAGCAGAGCAACTCCCATCTTTTAAAGAGAAGAGCTATCTAACCTTTTTAAAAGGGCTGACCCTAAGGGCTTCAATGTCTATTGCTTTTTACCTGGTGATATTGACAAAAGATCTAATATGGTATTTTTTGACTTTGACTTTGTTCAAATTCTCAAGAATAAAATGAGAGAAGTAAATGACTCTATTCTTCTTGCTGGGATAAGATATAGCAATACAAAAATATGTTTCTACTCACTATATTTTTCTAGCAATAGACTTTCATGTTGATGCTTACTATCTCCATTCCTTTGCTAGGTATATAATGCATGAGTTTCTCTTTGATATACAACAAAAAATTGAGGTGTTTGATCCATCTATCTCATACTATATGAGGAGTGAGCTTAATGCAAGTGCATTTGATCATTGGTTCAATCCAATTGACTTTGAAACTTTGGAGTTCTTCTAATTCCATACAATGAAAAATAAGTCATTTGATGTTTTGTTAGATTTTATGAGATCTTGTTTTGCTAGATTATTAAAATATGATTATTTTTAGTTCTCATTGGAGCCTAATTGGAATAGACTGTGTGGAGAGGCAATGTTTTCTCATCAATTCTATGAAAGGAAGCTAACGGGACCTAAAACAGGCCGCACACTGGCTAGAGGTACTAGCCGAGCCTCTCTAACACTCACAAGATAACCCCACACCGTCTCGCGGCCAAGAGCATCCAAGGGACACACTACACTAATTGCTATTATAGATATTACGTTTGTAATGGAACTTAGTCCACCAAACATTTCCCTTCCTTACTCCTCAAAGGGAGATCCCACACATCTTAGTATAATACACCAATGTAATACAAATATAAAGGAGGCATCCCTCTAATTAAATGCCATGGCCCCACTGCAGCTCTCCTACACCTCGGGGTTTGGCCCCAAGATACACTACTCTAACATGAAGCACATATGAACACACTTCGCTCTTATATATTTCAAACATTCCAGGATATAAATGTCCTCACTTGACAAGTTCCTAAAGATTCAAGCGCCTAGCCTAGAGCTTAGGTTTCCTCACAACTCAACATAGGTCATGTGTTTGGTATTCAATTGCTATGCATCCAGGAGTTACCATATGATATGCATAATGTAATTGTGGATGACACATCTTGTGCTCAAACATTTTATGATAAAAGAACAAGCAACTTGAGGTGCAAAACCAATTCGTTAATGATTTCCAAGCTACTCGTAATTATAGCATTGCACCGAGTTTTCTCATGCTACTAGTCTCTCTTATATTTAAATGGTGATCGGTATATATGCTATGCATAATCAAATAAATCATAATTTAAAGCATTTTCAATGACTACTCACTTTTACAATCCCTCTCACATTCACGGCCAACCCACTAGGATCGACCTGAAATCTAGGTTCCTAGGGTCAAGGTCTCCTAACAACATTCTAGCATTAGGTTTTGAACATCCTACTTTACGCAAAGATACTCAATCCGAAGCAAATC
The DNA here is from genome assembly GCF_053477565.2 of Lygodium microphyllum. Taxonomy (NCBI): domain Eukaryota; kingdom Viridiplantae; phylum Streptophyta; class Polypodiopsida; order Schizaeales; family Lygodiaceae; genus Lygodium; species Lygodium microphyllum. Next base: position 114,907,452 of record NC_141145.1, read on the forward strand.
CATATCGTACTTGGTTCAAAGAGAATGGGAAACGAGAGGGATGCACCACTCAACCTCTCTGCCCGTAGGGCATAGTCCCATTCCGGTCCCCTAAAACGGAATGAATCGGGTTCTAACTTAAGAATACCTAAAGTCATTCGGCAATAAATCCTTGTGAGAAGCCTCCCGGTTCTCTAGGACCGTCCAACGGACCCGTCAGGGTTTCCATCCACCCGCTTCCCTCGATAGCTTTAGTTTTCTAATTAGTTCTTGCCAGATTTATGTGTGACATTAAAAATCAGCTTCATTAATTAAGCCTTTTAGGGCACAGAGTTCCTTCACGTAACTTACAACACATACACAAAAACAAAACAAGTAATCCTTTTATCAAACAAGTTCCTTAACTTATCTTTAAGTTAATCTTTGTCTTCTGCCCATACAGGAGAATTATGTAACCCTTCTGTGTCCAACAGAAGTACCCAGTCCAAATCACATGGCACCGAAATTTCCATCCTTTATCTAGAATAGGATCTTCCAACGCCTTGGATGTTGGTCTTATGGGGATCTCCAACTCCATTCTGGAGAAGCAAGGGGTGTCCAGGTGACCACAAGCGGTCTAGGAGTGAGATGCCATATCCGTGGTAGGCCTTTTTACCACTCCACCATCGGCTTGTGAATCGAGCAATGCCCTCTCGGGGTAATCCGCGATGCAATCTTGGAGATGTCCTCATCTCGAGAGAAACTAGGGAAAGACAAACATTAATGGGGCTTAGGGTTGGTGGGTTAGGACCCACCATGCATCCGCTGCACTACTCTTAATGTTTCAAGTAGTGCACTGACATTATTCCAATTAACCATAGGTACAAGAGTAGGATTTATTCTTAATTGTGTTACATTTCGACTAAGCTTCTAGTATTTTTAGTCATCCTGATAAGGTGTAATGGGTTCTAGATCTTTGTCTTCATCTAATTCCTCTATATATCCATAGACTACACCTGTGTAGCTTCATTTTCTTGGTGGCTCAATGTCTTCTGGACTTAGATCAGGGCAGTCTGCTTGGATGTGTCCTAGCTTATTACAATGGAAGCATTGACGGTATGGACATCTCCTATGGATTTTCCCTATCTCTCCACATGTATGGCATCTTTTACCCTGATCTCCGGAGTCATCTTTGCTACAATTTTTGGATTTAAGTTCTTGGACGATTGGATTCTCTTGGAGTAATGCATCTTGCAAGTTCGTTGGATGCATTGCTTAAAGACAGTGGTTCAAAGGAGTGTTTAGGCCATGGCAAAACTTGGATACTTGCTGTGCAATATCCATAGGTGGCGCATATTTTAGTAGGGTTACAAACTTTGAGTAGTAAGCTTCTAGGGTCCATTCCAGCTGCTTGAGCTTGAAGAAATAATTCATCTTCAAAGTCTGGTAGGTTGGTGGAAGGTATCCTCCGCGTACAACATCTTTCAGCTGAGCCCAAGTGACAGTGGCTTCAGAAATACCTTGATCTTTGCACCATTGCTTCCACCATAATCGAGCCTGGCCAACTAGCTTAAGTTTGGCTATCATTGCTTGATTCATGGAGGTAGTTCCCAAAGCAAAGAAATACTCATCCATCGACTCAATCCATATCTTTGCCTCTGCTGCGACATCTATCCCTTCTCCATCAAACTCAGGTGCCTTAATTTGCTTGAGAAGGAATTTCTTCTCTTGCATGTTAGCATTAATGGGTGCAGAAGGTGCTTGACAATCAAGCCATACCACTCAGGTTATTTCTCTTTAGGATATGTCTATGAACCAAATATTAATCAATCATGCATCATCATGAAGTTTTGCTCTGATACCAAATGTAACATGCACGCCTATCGATTGTCCAAGCACTTTTTAGCGGTCCATTGAGAAACGATTCTAGGCGTCGCCGCCTGGCACTCCCATGGAATTTTTTGAGGTTTGTCGCCTAGGGTTTCTCACCTCGTAATGGAACGTTTACGGCCAACCCACTAGGATTGACCTGAAATCTAGGTCCCGAGGGTTAAGGTCTCCTGACAGCATTCTAGCGTCAGGTTTTGGACATTCTAATTTACGTAGTGATACTCAATCTGAAGCAGATCCATATTGCACTTGGTTTAAAGATAATGGGAAACGAGAGGGATGCACCACTCAACCTCTCTGCCCGTAGAGCATAGTTCCATTTTGGTCCCCTAAAACGGCATGAATCCTTGTGAGAAGACTCCTAGTTCTCTGGGCCACCAAGCCATAGGACGAACCCGTCAGGGATTCCATCCATCCACTTTCTTTGATAGCTTTAGTTTTCTAATTAGGTCCTACCACATTTATGTGTGACATTTAAAATTAGCTTCATTAATTAAGCCTTTTAGGGCATAGAGTTCCTTCATGTAATTTACAACACATACATAAAAACAAAACAAGCAGTCCTTTTATCAAATAAGTTTCTTAATTTATCTTTAAGTTAATCTTTGCCTCCTTCCCATACAGGAGAATTTATGTATCCCTTCTGTCCAATAGAAGTACCCGGTCCAAATCACATGGCACCAAAATTTCCATCCTTTATCTAGAATAGGATCTTCCAACACCCTAGACGTTGGGCTCATGGGGATCTCCAACTCCATTCTGGACAAGCAAGGGGTGTCCAGGTAACCACAAGTGGTCTAGGAGTGAGATGCCATATCTGTGGTTGGCCTTTTCACCACTCGACCATGCGCCTGTGAATCGAGCAGTGCCCTCTTGGGGTAATCCGTGATGCAATCTTGGAGATGATCTATGCATTCAAAATATCCTTCCTTAATTAATCCAATTAAGAGTCAAGCACAATCAAGGCAATCAGCCTAATAATATCCTCTAGAAAAACATTCCTTTGTTCCCATGGCAACTTGTCATTACCGACCCCTGCCATGCGTTTGCCACCAACATAAGCCTTGGAATATTTATCCAAATTACAATGCAACAATCAATTGATTGAAAGAAAAACATTTAGGGTGTTGTTCAATCACCCAACAAAACTACTTGTATTTTTCCCAAACAATACAAGAATAGATGTGATAATAATTCCATCACATATTTGCTCTCCCCCTTGGGGTCAAAGAGCGATTCTATGCAAAATTTACTTAATACTTGCATGCACAATTCTTAATGTCACTCTTTTTATGATTATGCTATTCATAACCCCTGATTGATCGCTCTATCAAAACGAATAAGCCATACGCAACTAAGTGCAATTAACTTTCCTTAATACATGCACGTTGCAAACTGTATCTTTCAAATATGTGAGAAGAGGCTCATCCCTTCCCATGACCTATTCTCGTACATCATAGCATGGATCCTGATGTATCTCATGCAAGAATCAAAGCAAGCATCTATCAATTTAGAAATACATTACTTATGACCGAAACCGCAGTTGGATTGATAGTGATGCCTTTGGTCGAAGCTTCGTTGTTGGTTGTAGCATTGCCATCTGCACGCGACATTCTTCACTTGGGGGCCATCGTGCGCAAGTAGACTCAAGAGATTAAGAAGGCAGAATAGATTCGAGATGGGAGAGTGTAGGAGAAGATGGTTAAGTCAAGGATCGAGATAGAGGGAACTGTGAAGCCTCTCGGGTGACTCTTCTCTCTCTCTCTCTCCCTCTCTCTCTCTCTCTCTCTCTCAAGCTCTCCCTCACGATCTCTTGGAGGGATACCCTTCTCTCTATCTCTCTCTCGTAGCCTCTCGGGGTCTTCTTATTGCTCTCTTGTGCCTTCCCATGCCTCATATTTATAATGAATTTGAGACGAGGGGATAAGGCTAAGAACAAGAGTGGAGGGGCTCTTGGAAGACTCGGTGATTTGATGCTGAGATCATAAATCTGATTGTTGCATTGGCTCAAAATGGGGGATAGAACCCTAAGACACTTGATTAGAAAGCTCTCAGTTCACTCCTTCTTCTTTTTTCTGTGGACTGTGATCGCGGCGCATGCGATTTCGCCAGTCACTTTTCTTTTTTAAATTTTTTTATAAATTCTCCAAAACTAACTAAAATATCACTTGTCTTTTCTTTTAAATGACTTTCACTTCTATCTTTTTAGGATAATATCTAAAATATACTAATTTTTTTTGCCCAAAAAATCTAATATCTTTGGACCATCCAAACTATACACATTAATACTAGTGATTAATAAGGCTCATATGTCTCGTTCATGTTGTAACTTTTATGAAGGGTGGCTATGGTCCTTATCAATCTGAGAAAAATGTCAGATTACGACTCTCGATTTATTTTAAAATATATTTTTAATTAAATAAAAATTATTAGCTATTAACGTTAGTTAGTTTTTACCTTAGTTAGTCTTTAGTTAATAATCTTAGTAACTTATTAACTAACTAACTAACTTTGGAACTAGCCGACTAACTTTTATTGCGTGGAAATATTACAGTTGAATATGTGTAGTGTTCATTTTTGTGTAGTTTTTCATGTAAAAATCAATAAAAACATACTCTAACATAGAAACAAGGCTTGACAGAGGCTTATGCATCATGCTCCAGTCTTGTTATATGTCCATGAACATAAAATATATATTTTTCCAATTTTTAAGGTGTACAAACTATTTTTTCTATTTTTATATTTATTTATCAAAAAATTATGATGTTTCAAAATTATTAGTTTTTCTTAATCAAGTATACTCAGCATTATTTAATATTCATTTTCATCTCATATGAACCCAAAAAACCCAACAAAACCCCCAAATTTCAATATTTTCATGAAAATTATAACATGTGGATTTTGCATGTTTAGAAGAAAATTATTAAAGTACTATTTTTAATGAATTTTATTTAATATTTTTTTAAAAATACAGCATAGGAAACCTAAACCAATCATTCTCAAACAATTTCTTCAACCATTTATCATAAAACAAAAGAAAAAATCACTTACGTATAAAACTGTGGTTTTGATGCTCGTACTTCATGGTTGGGAGGCCACTAACACTTATTTTCTGCTGCTAGTGCACTCTCTTAGCTTGATCTATGATCTCCACTCCAGCTTCATCGTTTCTCCAAAAATGTCTATCTTAGCTCATTCCCCTCTCTTTTACATTGATCCATAAGAACAGTCCACAAGAGGAGAGAGGAGGGATGAGAGAGAAAGACTAAAAATAGATATCTTTTTTTAATGCATCAAATTCAATCATTTCTAGAGCAATGACGTGCGAAAAATGGCGTATCTCACAGCCAAGAGCATTCCTCTAATGGTTGTAGGCTTGAAAAATTGATTTTTTAATGATTAGAGAGGGTATCGAAAAAATGGCATCCCCCTCCCCCCCCAAAAAAGCAAAACATTTTTTCCTCCATGCCCCTTCATTTCACACTACAAGATATAGGACTTATATCGATGTTAAAAGTGACGAAAATGTAAATAACAAAATTTTTCCCCGTCATTGCAAAAAGCGTCGTTATTAGCGACGCCATAGAACAATCGGTATTAGCGTCGTTATCAGCGTCGCTATTTGCCTCGGTATCAGCGTCCGACCCTGATACCGACGCAAATAGCGATGCTGATAACGACGCTCTGCAATGCAAATAACGACACGTGCAGGTAAATTTGCGACGCTAATAGCGATGGTAACAAGGAAAAAAAATTATGGTCCTACCACATATAGCACTGTGTGCTTTATTTGGGCCATACAAAATAGTTTCTGCATTGTGTACAATGCTCGTGTAAACAAAAACAAAGTGTACTCAAATCATAACACTGATATATAAAATAAATATATGATCGCATAATGAAAGCGACTGGTACAATCATGACAATATATCACTAGTACATAGAAAATGTCTACACAGATCTGGCAACCAAAAAAGAAGGGTGTGTGAGCTCCAAGGATCCAAGGGCGAGCTACATATCCTCACCATCTGAAAGCTTGTCCCGTCGCAAAGGAGCATCAAATGGACTCTACAAAAAAAGAAACAACTACACATCAGTCCACCATATAATAATGCATTCTAATTAAACATGGTAATTATAGACAAGAAAGATGAGTGACTTACAGGGTCGCCGCGCCTATAGAATTAGTCGATCAATGCAGTGAGACCATGCCTCTCTGCATATTGAGTCTCAAGGCCGGTCGGATTGCAATTTGTAATGGAATGCTGCAAAGAAAACAAAATACTAACGGTTAGAAACATAATTGTCAGTACAAAGGATATTGCAAAAAAATAAGCAAGCAAAACAAAAGAAAAACTTACAAAGTCCTCCAGATATGTCCTGTGGCTGCCACTCCCAAGATGATGGACCACTCCAGCCTCTAGTCGTGCCCTCGCTGCCTCGCGCTACTGACTCCAACGTCCTACAGAATCTGTAGCCTCCTCCCTCAGTCGGCGCCAGTCATCCACATCTAGCCACTCGGGCTTTGCAGCCCCACTCTTGAGTGCCTTGCGTGCATCCGATCGTCTGTGTGACATATATGCACGCATGAGTCTATCATCTATCCCGTAGAAAATCTATCTACTATGGCTGAAACCAAAAACTCCTCATTCAAGGATGCTACTATGTAGCCCTTGTTTCCCTCCGATATGTTTTTCCAATGATCTAAGACGTTGTGCCGAAAAACTTGTTGGCACAACTCTCTCATGCGAGCCATCACTCTCCTCCCCTCATCATTCATGATGATCGCTCCTGACCTATCATCGACAAGATAGGTATATCCCTCTCGGGTATGCCTAAGATGGGTCCTCTGCCACCTACATCCACGCTCCTGGGCATATCCAAGAGACCCCTGTACATCCGGTGTACCGACCGGGGTAGTATCTATCGGTGTAGCACCCATAGGGGTGCCACCTGCAGATGGCTGAGCAAAAGCCGGAGTAACTGGAGTAGACGTCCCCACAGTGTGACAAATCTTGGAGGTGATGCAACTCCAGCAGAACGATGAGACAGAGACACCATGTCCGTGCCTCCACAACAACCACCTGAGCCACGCTCCGTGGAACCGCCACGAGAGCGAGGAGTTGCACCTGTATCCCATTCTGACCGCAGGCTCACTGCCTCCGTATCTCTACAACATCCCCTGACCCTGAGGCACTCCCTCCCTCTGGCCCAAGTCTGGAGTGTAAACCTTGTCTGCTCAAAGTTGAAGCACCTGATTGTGCCGAAGTAGATCTAGTAGAGCGGCCTGACGATGTCCAAGACAGCTCTTGGTCCGCCATGTCTCTGAATCTCGCCATCTGATCTGGAGACATGTGCGTGAAGATATCTTGCAACTCCTCATCACTCATCCCTCGACTCATCCTGAAAAGGTCACCTACACAGACAAAAAATAATGTTAGCATAATCAATTTAAATCATACAAAGAACAGTAATATAAATCTTAAAAATATAATCTCACTTAAAATACATATCTTATGTACCCTTATAACCGATTAGTCAACAAATTGAGTAAGTGGATGCTCCAAGTATGAAGTATCCTATGGTCCCATGTCAATCTCCTGACACAACTCCGCATACACTGGAAGGTCGATAGACATGTCATCACAAAAGGATGAGTCAACTTTGTTCTCAAAGAATTCTTGGACTCCTGTATTTCCATCATTGTTAGCCTATGATGGCTCCTCTACATGCTCCAAGCTTTCGGTGGCCTCCACCCCTTGCAATATCGACCCCTCTATTTGCATATTGTCCTCATCTATGCTCAGAACATCGCTTTGATCATATACTCTCGCACTTCGGGGAGCTGAAGGTATAACATACCACCATCCAGGTTGTCGGGGGTTTGGATAGAAGATTACATGTTCACGAACACGCACAAGAGAGATTAAACTATTGTGACATGTACCATGTTGTAATATAATTAACAAACAAATGAGTTCATGCACCTGTTCACAATGGGCCGGCAACACAAAGGTGTCGCGCAAATCCATCCATTTTTTTTCCGAATCTATTTCAAGAAATCCAGATGGACCTCGTCGAACTATTGCTCAAGCTCCTTCAAGTACCACTTTGAACTACTGCACATTGAATAGTATCATGGAGAAGCTATGGTAATCCACCGTAACAATACTTTGCAAGTTTCCAAAATACTCCATCTCATCTATAACCGTGTTTGGATCCATTGCTCATTGTCGGCTCTCCTGCTGGAACCTTGTCATGATACCATAGTCCATTGTGGAGCACATTTTGTCAATATGGTCCACGCAAAAATTCCGTCTGCGCGACCATGCTGCACTATATATTTTATACTGTACATTGAAACACAATAATTAGTTATCGCATATAATATATAGATATGACAAATCCTAAACACGTCATCACCTTTGGACTACATCCCCTCGAGAATTCCCACTCATCCATTGAGACCTCTGCCCCTTCGCGAGACGCTACGGTCAAAGCTCCATGCAACCATCGTGTTGACATGAACCGCGGCATCTCCTCCATGCCATCAAGATATCGAAACGGTCGATGGCGCGTACTATGTCAAGATTCAGATTGCACTTTCTCTCGATCTTGCTTAGCGATTTGGTACCTGGCGAGCCACGTCTCCATAGAGGCATGGTGCAGCATACAAAAGCAATTCATGTCCTCCTCCATTGTAGTATCCATTCTTTTTTCTACCCCATTTCCAACCACCACATCTCTGGTCAGTCTATCAATGTCCTTCAGTGACCATAGCATTTTGTTGTCTGGATCCACTGTTGGTAGTCATTGTGAAATATGCACTAGCGCCTCAGACACCAACCAACCTTCAGCCATGCTACCTTCTGGCCGAGCTCGTTGTTGCACAAAGCCTTTCAAGGTTTTCATTAAGCGCTTCAAGAAGAACATCCATCACGTATGGAGAGGTCCTGCAATCTCCACTTCATCTACAAGATGCATAAGAAGGTGGATTTGTATCGTGAGCATGCTGGTAGGCAGGTATTTCTCAAAGAGACAGACCGTCTCCACTGCTCCCTGCCTCCCAGATTCAATAGGGGACGTCTTAGTCTCCTTCTATGAGATCCATTGCATGAAAGTCGACAGCCTGTAAATGGCCCCGCGTATTTCTCGAGTAAGGCATCCTGCGATTGTGATCGGTAGTACAAACTGCCACAAATGAGAAAGCATTATGAACAATGGCTGCACTCCAAATAGCAAAATGTGCACACCAATTACAATCCATTCGTAGTACAAACCTGACATATCTTATGTCAATCATGGTATTTTAGCTCTGATAATTGGTCATCTTTAGAAAATGTAGACCTGAGAGAACGTATCATACCCATTGAAGTGCGGATAGACTTGACTACTTGCTTCACAATCTGCTCTTCTTTAATGGACAAAACCCAAGGAGCGCGAGGTAGCTGCATGTGACCATCAGCACTCGACTGTGGCCAAAGCGCCTCCATCTTGAAAATATGCATGGGATCCAACAAGTGGTTGATCTGTAAGTGGATCCAATATGGCAACTCGTAGAAAACTGAGAACCGTCGCATTCCATTTGAATGTGACTCCGCGTGGACCATTTTCAGCTCGTACCAGCTTGCCGCATTCATATGTGTTGGAGATCTTCCAAGAAAACCTTCCCTGAGTTCATGACCCTCTGGCAAGAAAGCGGAGTGTCCTTGATATACCATCTTCTTTATGGTTCGTGACCTTCAGGAGTCTAACTGTGGCCCGCACAATGGACATGCATGATAACCTGAGGTAACCAGACCTGTTCCAACACCTCTATCTAGTGAATACAAACTTGAACGAGATAAAATATAGATATTACCAACAAGAACGGAAGCCTATTTACCTAAGCACTCTCTGAATCCCAGAAAGTCATGCATCGTCCACATGAGAATGACTCGAATATTGGCGGACCGTTGACCATCGCGTATCTTGCACGATGACCCCCTCCTCCCACAAAATCTTAAGCTCATCGACTAATGGACGAAGATACACATCCATATTTTTGACTTTGTAACGGCCCGGGATGAGTAAGCTAAGGATGAGATGTCCTTTCTTTGTAGAAAGCCATGGAAGGATATTGTAGTTGATAAGGACTATAGGCCACACATTGTAAGAAGTTGAGCACAGACTGAATGGGTTCACGCCATCCATTGCAAGACCGAGCCGAAGATTCCTTAGCTCTTGGGCAAAGCCTGGGAAGGTAGAGTCAATGTAACTCCATGCGTGTGAATCCGATGATATTCGTTGAACTCCATCTGTGGACCTATTCTGCGCATGCCACATTGTCAAGCTCACCATGCCAGACGTACGAAACATGTGGTTTATGGGGGGGATAAGCGAAAAGTGTCTAAGAACTTTTTGAGGGATGGTTTACCCTTGCAAGTCCTATCGATACCTATGAGCATCACACTTTGGACATGTCTCCATAGTCTCATATTCTCCTCGAAACAGTATGCAATCGTTGATATATGCATGGATGTTGTTGTAGTCCATGCCAAGCTTTCGTAAAACATATCGTGCATCATCACAAGACTCAGGCATGGTATTTGCAGGTGGTAATATATGATATTTCAATAACCTGAAAAAAATCATAAAACACCTTGAAAAAGTACAAATATTTTTAATGATAGTGCTGAAAAGAAATAAACGAATCGTACCTAGAAGGTACCTGAATAACTCGATCACACTCACATCGCTCCACCCGTATTTTGCTTGCACACTTAGGAGTGCAAGCAGTGTCTTCAGGTGAGATACTCGGCACCCATCATATAATGGTATGGATGCTTCCTCTCTAAGCGGATCAGAAGTCTCAACATCCATGGGAATCAATGCATCGATCATTGCCTCCATCTCAGGCTCCAAGATTGTAGGTAGGTCTGGAAGGCTATTGTCTCCTCTGGTATTGACGGTATAGATTGGGTAGTACCTTCCAAGTGGTGGATAGAAAATTTGCAAGCCACACCCAATCTTCTTGTATATGGTATTCAATTAGCTTGCGAGTACAATGCATGATTGATATTAACTTTTCTTACCGTTTGCTAAAAATTCACAATCGCCTGATCAATGATCTCAGATTGAAACTCATCGAAGTGTCATACATGTTCTATAGACAATCGACATTTTCGCCTAATTGTCAACTTGCATTGAGAGCAAGGACATGGGACACGCTGATTAAGATATACCTTGCGATCTTGAACAACAAGACCTTCATCATTTTCTATTTTGTCTACGTTACGACAAACAATTTGTTTTTGTTATCATTCTTTTTTTCTTTTTTAAATTGTTTGAGAAGGGATTTCTTCTCTTGTAACTCAACAAAAATTAACGTATGTAAAGTCTCCACCCACCCACCCACAAATTAACATATATATGTTGGAGTGTTTCCAGTCTCGTGGTGTTGCACCGGACCTCGCCACCACTCTCTCTTTGTTTTTTATCCATTCATTATGTCCTTTCATTCCATCTCTCTCTCTTTTTCTCTTTCTTTATTATGCTGTATGTTAATTTCCTCTCTCTCATTCCTTCGTCTTTTTTCTCTTCCTCCCCCTCTCTCATTTTCTTTAACGATCACACCTATGACTACGATGAAGACCACGACCACGACCATGACCACAACCCACGACCATGACCACGACTACGACGACCACGACCACAACTATGACTACGACTACAACTATGACCACAACCATGACTACGACCACGACCACGACCACGACCATGATCACGACCATGACCACGACCATGACCATGACTACGACTACGACCACGACTACGACTACGACGACCACGACCATGACTATGACCACGACCACGACCATGACCACGACTATGACTACGACTACGACTACGACGACTACGACTACGACCCTACGACTACGACTACGAGAACACGACCACGATTACGACTACGACTATGACTACGACTATGACTACCTCTCTCATTTCCTTTTCTCTCTTCCTCTCCCTCTCCCATTTCCTCTCCCTGCCTCACCCTCTCCCTCTCTTTCTCTCTTTCCCTATTAGATTTAATGTTTTTTCTCTCTCCTCTCTCTCTCTTTTCTCTCTCCTCCCCCTCTCTCATTTCCTTTTCTCTCTTTCTCTCCCTCTCTCGTTTCCTCTCCTTCCCTCACCCTCTCCCTCTCTTTCTCTCTTTTCCTATTAGGTATATGGGTTTTTCTCTCTCCTCTCCCTCTCTCATTTTTTTTCTCTCTCCTCTCCCTCTCTCATTTGCTTTTCTCTCTTTCTCTCCCTCTCTCATATACGCTCCCTCCTTCACCCTCACCCTCTCTTTCTCTCTTTCCCTATCAGGTTTAATGTTTTTTCTCTCTCCTCTCCCTCTCTCATTTTTTTCTCTCTTTCTCTCATTTTTTTCTCTTTTTCTCTCCCTCTCTCATTTCCTCTCCCTCCCTCACCCTCACCCTCTCTTTCTCTCTTTCCCTATTATGTTTAATGTATTTTCTTTCTCCTCTCCCTCTCTCATTTCCTTTTCTCTCTTCCTCTCCCTCTCTCGCTCGCTCTCCCTACCTCACCCTCTCCCTCTCTTTCTCTCTTTTCCTATTAGGTTTAATGTTTTTTCTCTCTTCTCTCCCTCTCTCATTTTTTTCTCTCTCCTTTCCCTCTCTCATTTCCTCTCCCTCCCTCACCCTCACCCTCGCTTTCTCTCTTTCCCTCTTTCCCTATTATGTTTAACATCTTTTCTCTCTTTTTCTCTCTCCTCTCCCTCTCTCATTTCCTTTTCTCTCCTCTCCCTCTCTCATTTCTTCTTACTCCCTCACCCTCACCCTCTCCCTCTCTTTCTCTCTTTTCCTATTATGTCTAACATCTTTTCTCTCTTTTTCTCTCTCCTCTCCTTCTCTCATTTTTTCTCTCTCCTCTCCCTCTCTCACTTCCTTTTGCTCTCTTCCTCTCCCTCTCCCTCTCTTTCTCTCTTCCCCTATTATGTTTAATGTTTTTTCTCTCTTTTTCTCTCTCCTCTCCCTCTCTCATTTCTTTTTCTCTCTCCTCTCCCTCTCTCATTTCCTTTCCCTCCCTCGCCCTCACCCTGTCCCTCTCTTTCTCTCTTTCCCTATTATGTTAACATCTTTTCTCTCTCCTCTCATTCTCTCATTTTTTCTCTCTCCTCTCCCTCTCTCATTTCCTTTTGCTCTCTTCCTCTCCCTCTCTCATTTCTTCTCCCTCCCTCACCCTCTCCCTCTCTTTTTCTCTTTCCCTATTATGTTTAATGTTTTTTCTCTCTTTTCCTCTCCCTCCCCCTCTCTTTCTCTCTCCCTCCCTCTCCCTCTCCCTCCCTCTCTTTCTCTCTTTCAATGTTTCCCTCTCCCTCTCTCATTTCCCTATTATGTTTAATGTCTCCCTCCCTCTCCCTCCCCCTCCCCCTCCCCCTCCCCCCCTCCCCCTCTCCCTCCCTCCCTCTCTTTCTCTCTTTCAATGTTTCCCTCTCCCTCTCCCTCCCTCTGTTTAATGTCTCCCTTTCCCTCTCCCTCTCCCTCTCTCATTTCCTCTCCCTCCCTCTCCCCTCCCCCTCTCTTTCTCTCTCTCTCCCTCCCTCTCCCTCCCTCTTCCTTTCCCATTTCCTCCCTTTCTCATTTCCTCTCCCTCCCTCTCCCTCTCCCTCTCCCTCTCTTTCTCTCTCATTTCCTCTCCCTCTCTCAATGTACACAAATTATACCAAAAACAAGTAAAAGAGAGAGAGAAAACTCCCTCTCCCTCTCTCATTTTCTCTCCCTCCCCCTCTCCCTCTCCCTTTTTTTCTCTCTCCCTCCCTCTCCCTCTCTTTCTCTCTCCCTCTCCCTCTCTCATTTCCTCTCCCTTCCTCTCCCTCTCCCTCTCTTTCTCTCAATTCTTCTCCCTCTCTCAATACACACGAATTATACCTTATTTCCTCTCCCTCCCTCTCCCTCTCCCTCTCCCTCTCCCTCTCCCTCTCTTTCTCTCTCATTTCCTCTCCCTCTCTTAATACACACCGATTATACCAAAAACAAGTAAAAGAGAGAGAGAGAAAACTCCCTCTCCCTCTCTCATTTTCTCTCCCTCCCCCTCCCTCTCTCCCTCTCTCCCTCTCTCATTTCCTCTCTCTCCCTCTTCCTCTCCCTCTCTTTCTCTCTCATTTCCTCTACCTCTCTCAATACACACGAATTATACCTCATTTCCTCTCCCTCCCTCTCCCTCTCCCTCTCATTCTCTCTCATTTCCTCTCCCTCTCTCAATACACACAAATTATACCAAAAACAAGTAAAAGAGAGAGAGAAAACTCCCTCTCTCTCTCTCACACATTTTCTCTCCTTCCCCCTCTCCCTCTCCCTCTCTTTCTCTCTCATTTCCTCTCCCTCTCTCAATACACAGGAATTATACCTCATTTCCTCTCCCTCCCTCTCCCTCTCCCTCTCCCTCTCCCTCTCTTTCTCTCTCATTTTCTCTCCCTCTCTCAATACACATGGATTATACCAAAAACAAGTAAAAGAGAGAGAGAAAACTCCCTCTCCCTCCCCCTCCCCCTCCCCCTCTCTCTCTCTCCCTCCCTCTCCCATTTCCTCCCTCTCCCTCTCCCTCTCTCATTTCCTCTCCCTACCTCTCCCTCTCCCTCTCTTTCTCTCTCATTTCCTCGTCCTCTCTCAATACACACAAATTATACCAAAAACAAGTAAAAGAGAGAGAGAAAACACAAAAGCAAAGCAAGAATGGACAATGCACTCACCGTAAAGACTCGAAGAAGGGTTTGGCGGCTCCTCTTCGCGATGACAGCTCCTCTTCGCCCTCCGGACACTTCCTCTTCTTTGCAAACGACGGCGGTGGTGGTGAGAAGCCGTCTTTCTCCTTCTTTCTCTCTTTATCTCCCTCTCAGCAAGATGGTCCCTCTCCCTCTCGCTCTCCCTTTCGCTCTCTCTTTCGTAAATGCCCAAAAAATGACGCGCTCAGGTTTCGCCCGCGTTTTTGTCCTCTGGTTACCGTCGCTATTTGCGTCACTAATGGCGATGCCGCTATTTGTCGTTGCTAATGGGCGTCGCTATATCCTCATATCCTTGTAGTGTCACAAGCTTAAACTCAAGTTTTAAATCAAATAGGTTCAAGATTTTCATTTCATACTTCTCACCAAGTGGATTTTTCGATTTTGAGGAGGAAAACGTGCTCCGGATTGAGATCCATCTTGACAAATGGCTTCATGACGACAAAGCCTATAAATCTAGGACCCGTGATGCACTTTTGGGCTCCTAGATCATGTAGCTACTTGATAATGCGAAAGCTTTCTCGGATTAAATGAGGGGTCAAATGGACTCCGATCGAAGAACTAAGACTTGCATTGGTTTTTTGGCATCGAACTTCATCTAGGAAAACTCCAACTCATCGATCCGCAACTATTTCATTTTGCATGAAAATTTTGTCTTTTACGGCCTCTTGGATTGTTTTCCATTTCAAAAATGGTCTTTAAAATCAGCTCTATAAAACCATGGAAATTCCAAGTTGTAAGTTATATAATCTAGGGTCTTCTTGATATTTTGATTTTTTTTTGCAAAGTACTCTAAATATTTTGATCTTCTTTTTGCAATTACTCTATATTTTATTACCCTTTTGGTATGGAGTTGTAAAAAGATTAATTGAAGTGCTAGAAAAAAATCCTCCCATGGCTTTTGATATACTTGCGAAAATACAATATAGACAAGTTGCAGTAAGGTCTTGATTATTATGGTTGGAACATAATAATAAAATTTATTCTATAAACTACCATAAACAAGTTTCATAGTTTTACTTTATATTGTTGATTGTAGTGTCCTCATCGGATGATAGTCACTCTTGTGGCTGGGGAGTAATTGTAAATGCCAAAAGGTTAGTTAAGTTTATTTATCTCAATGATGATAAACTTATAACGGTAATGTGAAAGATACGAAACTTTAAGATAGAGATTCATTGCAAAATAGTCCATTGATGACAATAATATACTCCATTGTAAAAAATAATAATAAACTATTTTTTTCTTACAAATATATGATAGTTTACAAGGGATTGCTATACAAGTGAGCATGTTTGGTATGTAAGAGCAAAGATCATGAAGTACATAATTATTGGACAATAGTGGGGAACTTGGACATTGAAGGAGAGGAGATGCATGTAACTATAGCACGTGAAGCTATACCTTCAATACCCAAGGCAACCAAAGCATCAAAGAAAGGAAAAAGGAATCCTAGAAAGGATATCCCTTCTCCTAAGAAAAGTTCTCAAAAATAGAAGTAGCTTTGCCTCATTTCTTGTAAGCATTTGTGTATATAAGGCATGGAGATGGCTGACAAAAATTTGCCACAAAATTTGTACATGTATTTTTTATTGATAGAAAATAGATATTTTCTTCAATATCCTTGCATTGTATATTCTTCTCTCTCCTCATTGATATTTAATTAAAGAACATGTTACAAATGTTTATTAATAAGGAAGAAGTGAAATCAGATATACACCTAAGTAGATATAATATAATATAAAAGCTTCCTTGTTTATTATTAAGTTGAAACACAACTAAGTATAGTAGTTCAATATCTTCATTTTGTAAATCCATCCTCACTTGATGTAGCGTACATGATGATCTAACCTTTAGGATGGCAATAATGTCCTCATTGTACCAAACATTAAGATCCACTATAGGATCTTTGCTAAAATTTTGATCTTTAAAGCAACCAAACTACCACTAGCATAATGTTGGATGACGATATATCATTAAAATGGGATCCCACACACTATAGGCCTCATGTAGTTGATTGATTATTGAGTGCGAGACTCCTTTGACCAATAATCAACAGATACCACCACATCAAGCTATGTTCAACCACATGATCAAGTCCTTGTATTCTGCCATGTTATTAGTAAAATAGGGTCCTAAATAGACTTCCATCTTCATAACAACCCTATGTCGGGGATCTTTAATTACCACCAACAATTGCATGTTTAGCGGGCCCTCTGGAAGCTCCGTCAAAGTACACTATCAAAGTACAGAGTATAAACCTAGGCTTCATTGAGAGGCCATGCCATAATAATTATCTCACTCGTAGTTATGATAATCAAAATCAAGCTGAGGGAGAGGGTGTATAGCAAGCCCAATTCCTCCTTCCTCTTGTGCTGAAATCAATAGGAATGCTAGTCAGAATTCATTGACAATGATGGCAATAGGCCTTAATTTCCCACGTAAAGGAACGGTCTTGCCACTCGGTAACCTGATACCCTTTGCTCCACTAGATTACTCGACCTTGGTGGTAACATTGCTAAAGGTACGGATGCCCCAAATAAGAAATGACACGTCCCATCCGCCTCGTCTTGGTACCTATTGCACGTTAAAGTTGAATCGTGAAGGACCTGCATAGGCACCAAGCCCAATGTCAGCCCTTACACATAGTAAGGATTCAACTTATTAAAGTTAACTTTAGTCTTAAACTCTACCCCTTGCAAATCTGCTAGAAGGGCCATAGAGCCATTCTTTCCTGAATGCACAATCTTGTGTGGTTTATCCCATTTGGATTCTAATTCTCCTGGAAAGAGCTCCCTTCAAGTATCATAATACAACAATAATTGACATTTCACAAATTTGGAATTCTTAGCCTGAAGATCATAAAAGGCTTTCATTCTCCTCTTTCCTACTTCTTGATGTAATAAAGCCTGCAATCGAATCTCATCAAGATGTGGCAAGGAAGTATACCGTTCTTGTAACGCTTCTACACACAGTGGGGAGCTCTATTTCTAATGGTAGAATGCACGCCTCCCCATATACTAGCCTGAACAGGGTGTGGCCTGTGGCTCTCTTGAAGGCCGTGTTGTAAGCCCACACTGCCACATATAATTTCTTATCCCAATCGCGCTTGCTTTTTGATATGATTTTAGATAAGATTCCTATGAGTTGTTTATTCATACTCTCAACCTGACCGTTCGCTTGAGGATTATACAAGGTAGTCTTGTTGTGCTTAACCTTCAAAGCTTCAGCCAGGGCCACTATAACCTTGTTCAAGAAGTGTGTCCCTCGATCAGACACAATCTTCTTTGGTGGGCTAAAATGGAAAACAGTTTACTCCATAATGAAATTGGTTGTCTCCTTAGCATTGCCCTTCATCATTGCTCAAGCTTCAAACCACTTTGTAAAGTAGTCAGTTGCTATAATAATATACTGCTTTCGCCTAGTTGATGAAGGGTGTATTGGTCCCACAATATCAATACCCCATTTTTCAAAGGGTAACGTAACCATAATGGGATTGAGAGGCCGCCTACGATTTCTCTCGCATCATGTCTTTGACAAACATCACATCGCTTAACATAACTAAAAGCATCTTGAAAAATCGACGGCCACCAATATCCAACATGGAGAGCTTTTTGGGTGGTAAGTCAGCCAATAAAATGTCCCTCACATGCTGAATCATGGCACTCCTCAAGAATAAACGGTACCTCATTGGGTATTACATAATGGTGATAGATATCACCTACTCCTCTCTGATACAAGACACCTGGTTTAATCAAAAAACGTAATGCTTCTTGCTTGATTTTTCTCTTTTCAGTCTTCAATAACATAGCCCCAGACCCTCCTCTAGATAAATAATGCATTATCGTCATATCAGGAAAGGGATAGAAACTGTATTGATTCTAAAAAAACCTTCAATATTACTTCCCTTAGCCAGGATTTCTTTTGGCTCCCCAAAATCCACAAGCCATTCTACAATACCCTACAGTTTCAGTGGCTTGCTCTTAATCTCATAATCAAAATCTTGCAAGGTAATTAATCACTTTGCTAAACGGTCAGGTGGCCAGCAACAATCTAAGTCCTTCCGCCTTCATAAAGAATACTACCTTCTCATAGAGAATATAATGCCGAAATTTCTTTGTCATAAAGACCATTCCAAGGCACAATTTCTCCATGTACATGGAGTTAACTTCAAATATCCCCAATGTCCTATTAGAGAAGACAATTGGATGATACCATTTCTCCTCCCAAATTTGAGCTAAATAAATGATACTATGCATTGAGGTTGCTAAAAATATGTATAAAACTTCACCTCTTGTGGATGCTTTTCAGATTGGAGCTTTTCCTAATTCCTACTTCACATGCTCAAAGGATATTGAACATGCTTCATTCCACTCAAATAGGCAATTAAAAGATAGAAGGTTCGTTAATGGCAATGCTCTTTCTGCCAGTACATTGATAAATATTTGATTATATCCCACTGATGATAAAAAGTTGTGCACCTCTTTTGGAGTATGCGGCAGGCTCATAGAGACTATGACCTTTATCTTTTTAGGATCAATCGCAATACTAGCTAAACTAACCACGTGACCGAGTAGCAATCCATAGCGCACTCCAAATATGCAATTCCTAGGGTCAAGAGCAATGCAAAATTGTCTACAACACTCAAAACACTTCCTAAGAATAATCAATTGTCGCTTCCTTCTGGTGGCTACCCCTAGATCATCAATAAAGACTTTTAACTCCTTTGGGAAAATATCACCAAAGGTCTTATTGGCTATTTATTGCCAAGATTCAGGCACATTGCATAGACCAAAGCCCATCATATGATACGTAAAGGTACCAAAGATAGTAATAAATGTTTTTTTCAATTTGTCTTCCTCTGCAATGTCCATATGGTTATATCCAACAAAGCAATCCATAAAGGAATAGAATTTCCTACCCATTAGTTGATCCAAATTTGATCAATGAATGGCAAAGCGTAGTAATCCTTAACCGCCTACTTATTAAGCTCTCTAAAATCTACACAAAGCTAGATTTGTAACTCTTTAAACAACCCGTCCCTCTATTCGAAAGGCATACACCTTACTTTTTGACGCACAGGATGGCTACCTTCCTTTAGAGGAATGGTATGAATATCTAGACAATTAGCTAGGAGGAATGCCTCTCAACTCGTCATAACTCCAAGCGAAAATATCACAGAATTCCATTATAACTCCAAGTGAAAATATCGCAAAATTCTTGAATCAAGAACACATAGTCCTTTCTTTCTTCTGAACTAAGTATGAACCCTAATTTGATTGGTCGTGAATCATTCATCGTATCAAGGTCGAGGTCGATTACATCTACATCCCTTATCCTATCTTAAGCCTCTATTGCCTCATTCAACATCACTTGGTAGATATCCTCTATAGTGGACCCCTCATTGGATTCGTCACTTGATGACGTCTCACTAGAAGATGGAGTATCTAGCACATCAAACTCCAACAAAGACAAAGGAACTCTCTCACTTTGAGGAGATTCATGATAGGCATCTACTACTACACATCTAGCACCTCGACTAAAGATCAATTGACCAGCGGGTATATCAACCTGATAGTCTACTTGTAGGATCCATGGCTTGCCTAGCAACACTTGATAGCTAGGAAGCCCTGCAAACATAATGACCCTAAAGTCCAGAATGCATTCTTCATTGGCAAACCTCACATGGACTTTAGTAATGCAACCTTTCAGGTTGTCTTTAACTATCATCAGCCATTCAGAGGATTGTGGAGGCATTTTTTTAAATTTCTAATCCTAGTCTCTCCATCAATTTTGAACTCATAATGTTGACAGAAGATCCGATGTCCACAATGGCATAGTCCACTAATATTCCATCAACATATGAGGCCACCCTGACACAATTCTTTTCAACATGCTCAAACCAATCATCTCCTACTCACGCTATTCCTAAGGGCTCAACGATATACCCAATTCGTAGAATCTTCTTAAACTCCTTA
Source organism: Lygodium microphyllum (assembly GCF_053477565.2). Taxonomy (NCBI): domain Eukaryota; kingdom Viridiplantae; phylum Streptophyta; class Polypodiopsida; order Schizaeales; family Lygodiaceae; genus Lygodium; species Lygodium microphyllum. The sequence continues at coordinate 114,928,044 of NC_141145.1, forward strand.
CGCACTCCTAGGGACAACTTAATCAACTGTAAAATATTTACATTTAGCTTAACTTCGCAAAGAGAACTCGCTAAATCAAATTCATGATAACTAGCAAGAGCTCGCTTTTCTCGCCAAACCATTCTCTCTTTTGGTCTTTGAACTAGCTTTGGTACTTCTTTCATGGCTTTTTCCTTCTTCTTTGGCAAGTCCCTATCTTGCTTGGGTCAGCTTTACCATCCATAGCTTTGAGAGGTCCGCCTTCCATATTGGGATTAAGGACTTGCATCCCCTTATCATCTTCTCGATAGGTTTTGCATTAGCTTTTTTGACTTCTTTACCCTTTTGACCTCTTGTAACAACCCATAGATTAGCAGCTTCTATGCCTTTGATAAAAACCGCTTTTGTAAGACTAACTCCATTGCCACTAGGTAGCTCCTCTACCATAGCTTTCCCTCTTTATAATATTTATTTCGGTCCTTCATCTTGCTGGAGATTATTCTCTTGTGCTCAATGATAAATTGGACCTGTCTACTTACTTCTTTGCTGGAGAGAGCTAATCTTACTCCAACATATACTAGCTAAATGGCCAAACTTCCTACATATGTCACATTTAACATTTGGACAATTCTTAGTGAAATTTTGGTCACCACACCACTTACAACTTAATCTTGAGGGGCCACCCTCTTCAGGGCATTAACTCCCTATCAAATTCTGCTACTTCTTAAGGAAATTAACAACGATGTCTATATTGTTTGCTAATCATATCAGTATAGTGCTTCATCATATCCTTAACTTCGCTAAGGACATTTGAGGCACTTGACTCATAGCAACGATCATCTACCCATCGTTCCATTGGCCTAACCACTTGATTCAGGATTGGCTGTTGATTCCCTAGGACACTGGTAGGATTTATCGTTGGGCTTCCAATAGTTAGTGGAGCCATTTGACTCGTCATCGACATGGTCAGAGTAGGAGGAGCTAGCAACATGGGCACATTTGGAATGATGCTTCCTCTACTATTAGGAGGACTCATGGGCATCCCTTGACCTCCGTTTGTCAGCACTAAAGCATTTCCAAACCCTAAATTTGAAATCTAGTTTGACCTAGAGGCGTAAGCCGCTTATAATCTCGATTCTACCTCTTCCGCTCATGTTATGGCCATATCAATGTCCACAAGAGCAACACTACTGAATTGCACTTGAATGTTAAAGTCTAACCCATTTAGAAAGTAGTGCGACTGAGTAGCAGCTGGAATAGGGATATAGGTTTGTAATTTTCGAAAAAACTCCTTTAGTTTCTTGGCATACTTTTGGACATTCTTGTGAGGTTCTTGATGTGTAACATTAAGGTCATGTAGCCAATACTGAACTCCCCTTTCAAAACCTCCTTTAGTTTCTTGGCATACCCACAGAAATTCTTGTGAGGTTCTTGTTGTGTAACATTAAGGACACATAGCCAATAATGAGCTCCCCTTTCAAGGGAAAAATCGTCACAAATAATAAATTGATTGTAGTGATGGTTCCAGCCGCTAAGCTGTGATGCCACACTATGGTGCATCCTTTCAAAGTCATATTGAAGAGCATCATTAGGTGTCCTTTGTCTTAAATCTAATAGTTAAACATCAACTTCTAAAATTCGTAATGTGCAGTTCCATGTCTACTTTTGCTAACACATTAAAGATGGGTAGAGAAAATCCCAAAGCTAGAAATTCCATCATTCCAACAGGTATAGCAATAGGTTGTGCTGCCATGGTAACAACCCGATTCGCTACAGGGGTTCGAACAACCGGAACTATAGCTCCACGTGAAGTGGAGGGACTGATTGGAGGGGGAGAAGTAGTAGAGCTTCCTCCCCCTAACAGAGTGTGCGTGAAGCAGCTAGGGGGATATCTTCTATTTATCTCAGTCTACCCTCTAGCTCCTTCCGCCCTTTCTTGCTTTTGGATCTTTGCTTGAAGATCTTGTGAGTCTAGCTCACTAATTGTTGTCATACACTAAAGAATAGGTCCCAATTGACCAAGGTACAAAAACCGCCACACTTATTAGCGGCTCATGGCACACACACCACTTATTGAGACCTAAAATGAGTCTGACACTACTTATAGGCACTAGCCAAGCCTCTCTAACACTCACAAGATAACCCCATACGGTCTCGCGACCAGGAGCATCCAAGGGACACACTGCCCTAATTGCTACTGTAGATATTACGTTTGTAGTAGAACATAGTCTAATTATTTTCATATTTATTTTCATCTTATATGAACCCAAAAAATCCAATAAAATCCCCAAATTTCATTATTTCAATGAAAATTGCAACTTGCGGGTTTTGCATGTTTAGAGAAAATTTATTATACTACGGATTTCTTATTTTTCTTTAATATTACAAAGAAAACACAGCATGGGGAACCAAAACCAATCGTTCTCAAGCAATTTCTTCAACCATTTATCATAAAACAAAAGGAAAAATCACTTATGCATAAAAACCACGATTTTGAGGCTTGTACTTCATGGTTAGGAGGTCACTGACACTTATTTTCTACCACTGACACTCTCTTTCAGCCCGATCTACAATCTTCTGCGGTCCCACTTTATCGTTTCCCCAAAAACTTCCATCTCAGCCCATTCCTCTCTCTTTTACATTGATCCATAAGAATTGTCCACAAGAGGAGAGAGGAGGGATGAGAGAGAAAGACTAAAAATAGATCTCTTTGTTTAATGTCAAATTCAATCATTTTTGGAGCGATGACGTGCGAAAAAATTGAGCATCTCACAACTAAGAGCATTCCTCTAATGGTTGTACGCCTGAAATTTTGATTTTTTAAATGATTGAAGAGAGGGCACCGAAAAAATGGTGCCCCACGATTTTCCCTCCATGCTCCCTCATTCCACAAGCTTAAACTCAAGTTTTAAATCAAACCGGTTCAGGATTTTGGTTTCTCACTTTCCACTAGGTGGATTTTTCAATTTTGAGGGGGCAAAACGTGCTCCGAATTGAGATCCATCTGGACAAATGGCTTCCTGATGCCGAAGTCTACAAACCTGGGACCCGTGATGCACTTTTTGGCTCCCAGATCATGTAGCTGCTTCATAATCTGAAACCTTGTGGAGATTAAATGGGGGGTCAAATGGACTCTGATCGACGAACCGAGACTTGTGTTGGCTTCCTTGCATCAAACTCCATCTAGGAGAACTTGAGCTCATCAATTCACAACCGTTTCATTTTGCATGAAAATTTGGTCTTTTACGACCTCTTGAGCTATTTTTCGCTTCAAAAATGGTCTTTAAAATTGGCTCTATAAAGCCATGGAAATGCCAAGTTGTGAGTTATATAATCTAGAGTCTTGATATTTTGATCTTTTTGTTTTACCAATTAGTACTCTAAATATTTTGATCTTTTTTTTTGCAAAATTTTATTGCATTTTTTGTACGAAGTTGTAAAAAGATTGATTGAAGTGCTAGAGAAAAAGCCTCCCATCCCTTTTGATGTACTTGCAATAATTCAATATAGACAAGTTGCGGTAAGGTCTTGATTAATATGGTTGGAACATAATAATAAAATTTATTCTATAAACTACCATAAATAATTTTCATAGTTTTACTTTATATTGTTGATTGTTGTGTCCTCATTTAGGATGATAGTCACTCTTGTGGCTGGAGAGTAATTGCAAATGCCAGAAGTTTGGTTAAGTTTATTTATCTCAATGATGATAAACTTGTAATGGTAGTGTGAAAGATACTAAACTTTAAGATAGAGATTTATTGCAAAATAGTCCATTGATTATAATAACATAGTCCATTCTAAAATACAATAATAAACTAAAAATATTTTTTCAAAAATATATGATACTTTACAAGGGATTTTTATACAAGTGAGCATGTTTGGTATATAAGAGCAAAGATCATGAAGTACATAATTGTCAATTGTATGCAACTAGCAAGATTGGACAATAGTGGGGGACTTGGACATTGAAGAAGACGAGATGCATGTAACTACAGCAGGTGAAGCTATGCCTTCAACACCCAAGGCAACCAAAGCATCATAGAAAGGCAAAAGGACTACTAGAAAGGATGTCCCTTCTCTTAAGAAAAGTTCTCAAGAAAATAGAAGTAGCTTTGTCTCATTTCTTGTAAGCATTTGTGTGTATAAGTCATGGAGATGGCTGACAAACATTTGCCATAAAATTTGTACATGTATTTTATATTGATAGTAAAGAGATATTTTCTTCAATATCATTGGATTGTATATTATTCTCTCTTCTCATTGATATCTATTAAAAAAACATGTTACAAATATTTATTAATAAGGAAGGAGTGTAATCAGATATACACCTAAGTGGATATAATATCATATAAAAACTTACTCATTTATTATTAAGTTGAAACACAAATGAGTATGGTAGTTTAGTATCCTCATTTTGTAAATTCATCCTCACTTGATGTAGCGTACATGATGATCTAATCTTTAGGATTGCAATAATGTCCTCATTGTACCAAACATCAAGATTCACTATAGGATCTTTGTTAAACTTATCAAGATTTTGATATCTAAAGCAACCATACTACCACCAATATAATGTCATCTACTATAATAAAAGCTAAGGATAAAATTTTTGAGTAGCAATCATATATTTACAAGCTATAAAGTCTTGATCTATCTTACATATAATTTTTCCTTATGTCCTAGTGTTCTATCCCTCTTCAACAAATTGTATAACATGATCATATGTTAGTCTCTTCATTAAAATCATAGCCTTTGATCTTCTTATCTCAGTATTGGAAAAGAATTCAACAAATATATTAATAGGCATGAACAAAGTAACTTTGTTTAGCCTACTTGAGATATTAGGTTTTAATACTCTTTATATCTTAGAAAACATTTTACATCTATAGCCCTCAATAGTAGCTGGACTTGGCAAAGGCCACTCAAAGCTTGAAAATTTGAAAAAAGCAAGGGGGGATATTGATTCCCATTGGCTATGCTACATGGAGACATTATAAGAATGGTCATAGAAGAATATTCCATTCTTCGCAAGCTTTATCTTCTTTCTACCTTTGTACATCTATTCTCCAATCAAGCCATGCATCACATCAATAACATCAACAATAGACTCGGACTGCTTGCCATTTCTCAAGATTAGAGGGGTAAACATCTACAAGAGAAATGAACAAATATTATAATGGGAAATCTTAAACCAAGTTCAAGAAAATAAAGAATTTAAGAATCAAATATGAAGTCAAACTGATTCATTGAAAGGTCAAATTAATTGGCTTGTGATTCTAGGGGATTGGTAGACTCTTATACAAGCTTATCAAAATTATTTGCACTTTTCTCAACCACATTATCAGTCTTCTGATTCTTTTCCTTTAGCTAGCTTGGCTGCTCATTTTGCTTGGTACTTAGCATACATGCATTGTTGTTCCTATAATGATCAGAAGCTAGTACAAAATTTGTGCATTAATGTCAATGTGGATATTGATCCCCATCAGTTGGATATCTTGTATTTCCATGCTCTTTGTCTTCCAAGCAGATACCTTGTCCTTGTGGAGAGGATGTGCTATTTGCAATTCTTTCAAAATCCTCCTAAGATATTTATAAATGAATCTTTTATGTTATTGTTATTTAATCCAAGCTTGAAATCTCTGATTCTACCGTTCCAAGCAGAGATGAATGAGCTCTCATATCTTCATCCATGTGATGTCAGGCAGAGATTCTACCCCAGTTTCACATATGGGATGAATTCACACTTGCCATTTGGGTCTTGGCCTCCCGAGCACTTTCTCTCCATCGTCCAGTACCCATTCTTGGTCTGAAAAATCCTGGGCATCTATCTTCAAGTCCTCCACTGCTGGGCATCTCCCAGGGTCTCGTCTAACATGCGAAAAATTTATGAAAATTCACCAACTCTCGTCCAGTGGGTCTTTTAAGCATTTTCAGACATTGTCGCTTAAAGTCATACTGATTGCAATTGCTGCCTTCAACGAAGTCTGTTTTTCCCTGAAATTTATAATTTTTGGTTATTTTTAAGCACTTCTCGGCATAAAAAATCATCTATCATTGGTGACCACGGGATAGGGTGACTCAGCCCGTCGAACCCCACGAACAGATCTGCACATAAACACAACCACAAAGAGCATCAAGCTGATACAAAATAGATACAAAACAAAACACATCACAACTCTCACCCTACCCCCCGTCAAAACCAAGGCATGAAATCCACGACGAGTAGGCCTAGCATAATCTGGCAGAAAACCCAAACTAGTCGCTAACCAACTGGTCCAACACAGCCAAGCTAAAAAGAACTATCAAAGAGGTCTTCCTAAGTGGTGGTCTGAACTACCTACCTAACTAAGGACAACTCAACTAGGAGCTCCTACTAGGCGAGAACTCCTAAAGCCTTATCAAGAAATATTATCTTTTAGCCTCTTATTTCCATACTCGGGCGTGTAAAAAGGAGGGAGCTGAGCATAGTAACCCAAGGAGAACAGGGCATCGGCCTCAGGTCCTATCTCGGTACCCAAGAACCTACCAAGCCCTCGTAAAGCAACACTATTCATTTTCCGTTTGTATCTTCTGCTCACTTTTATTTTCGCTCCAACCTTCTTTTATTCTTTGTTTTCTAGCTAGATGCCACCCCTCGGAAGACAGGGCATCAGTCCCGAGTCTTGTCTCGTCCCCAGGAACCTACCAGACCCTCGCAAGTCGATAAACAATAGCTCAAGGATTTTTCTTTCTTTCCTTTTCTATTTTTATAGGGGTTATAACCCCTTTTTATACACCTCCATATATTCATATATTGTCTTTCAGATTTTTAGGGTTTTGCCTCTTTCCATCATTATTTTAGTAGGCTTCTATAATTGCCTCACAACTAACAAGAACTTCTAGAACGGCCGCCTAGCAGGTCAGCAGAACAGGGTCACTAAAAGTGCCTTCTAAAACAGGTCTTTCAATGCCTGACAATGCCTTTGCAGAAGGCAATGACTACTCAGACCTCCCCCAAACATACATAACCTAAACCTGGGACTTCATGCCTTGATTGCCGATCCCCAACAAATAAAAGAAAGTAACCCTTACACGCACATATATCATTAATTTCTTAAGGGAAAAGACTCAGAAAGGAGACAAAACCACCTGGAATGGCCACAAGAAGCTCCTTCGCAGCAAAGGCTCCCTCTAGCGTTTTCGTTAACCTGTATGATGCAATCACTATAATAGCAAACCATTAATTGTACTTGCACCAAACAGACATAGGGCCCTCTTGGCCTAAAGAAATAGCACATTTCACTGCAAACTAGCTGGTCCTCCTGGCCTAAGGAAATAGATCATTAAAACCTTAAAAAAACTAGCCCTCTTGGCCTTAAGAAATCAAGAAAACTAGTTTATATAGATCCCTCCTTGGAAGAAGGAAGATATACAAAACTACGCTCCATTCCAAGGGGAAAAATAGGGCTCTCAACCCTAAACTAAATATATCAAGTTGTGACCCATACCTCCTGTATATATAGCAAGAGGCGTATGCATAACATGTCATTTGATCAACCTAAGGGTCCAGGATAATAGTGGTAGATGGGTCTCGGTCACTCTTTGCATTACTCATATTAACCATGGCCTTCCATATAACGTGTGGTATGATAACATTCCCCACAAGTGACCAAGTCCGATCTCGTTATCAAGAGCGACATCCGGATTAGGACCACAGTTGAAGAAGAGGTCCTCTTCATAAGCAAAATTAGCTAAGGAATCCGCAAATTGATTCCGATAATGTGGAATGAGCTAAAGAGATACACTCTGAAATTCATCAAGTAGGGTTATAGTAATTCGATGATACATACGAAGGATAGGATTCCAAACTGTATATGTCCCATTAAGTTGATTTAAAATCAGTCTCGGGAGTCCCCCTTTACCAACAACCACCAAATACCACCTCTCTTGGCAATACTCAATCCCATAATCAAGGCTTTATACTCTGCCATGTTGTTAGTGAATCCTACCCCGAGATAAACAGCTAATTTCATTGCAACCCTATGTCGGGGATCTCGGATAACTACTCCAACACTCCCTTTTTTATTAGGCCCCCGGGATGCTCCATCAAAGTATAACGTGTACGTCCATAATGGGTTTACACAGCCAGCCCCATCAAGAACTCCCCTATTCGTCATTATAATAGTCAAAATTCAACATATTGAGAGGATGAACTGACGGCTCCATCCCACCTTGGTTATTAAACTCAATAGGGATTCTCGTCAAAATCTACAGACAGTGAGCAGAAGACTTTGATCTCCCACACAAAGGTACCGTCTTCTTGCTTAATCACTTTGTATCCCTTGCTCCACTAGATAAGCTTCCTCTGATGATATCTTTGCTCGAGATATGGGTGCTCCAGATAAGGGATTAACCGTCCCATCAATTAGTTTCAGCTCTCCTATAGGTCTCCAATCAACCCCAGCATAGATCTGTAATGCATTTAGCTCGTTAGCATATTCAAAAATAATAAGGTTTAATCTTATTAAGATTAACCTTATTATTAAATTCCACTCACTGTAGATCAGCTAATAAAGCCGTGGGCTTATTTACCTAACCGAACTATCTTGTAAGGTCCATCCCACCTAGGTTCCAGCTTTCCTGGAAATAGCTCCCTATGCGCATTGTAGTATAGAGCTAACTACCCTTTCTTAAAGGTATACTTCTTTGCTTTTAGATCATGCAACCGCTTCATCCAACGTTTAGCCATCTCCTAGTGCAACAGACTCTGCAATTTAAGTTCATCCAAGTAGGCTATAGTCGCAAACCGCTCAAATAGGGCATCTTCATCACCCAAAGAATGATTGATTGCGAATCTTATAGTCGGTAACTCAATTTCTAAGAGCAAGACACACTCCTCCCCGTAAACTAATTTAAATGGGGTGTGGCTAGTGGCTTGTTTGAACGTCGTATTATACGCCCATACCGCCACATATAATTTTGTATCCCAATCCCGCTTCTTTTCAGATACTATTTTGGATAGGATACCCACCAACTCCTTATTAGTACTTTTAACTTGTCCATTTGCTTGCAGATTATAGGGGGTCATCTTATTATGCTTAATTTTCCATGCTTCAGTCAGGCTTTTAATTACCTTGTTCAAAAAATGGGTTCATGGTCCGATATTATTTCCATTGGCGGACCAAAATGAAAAATGATATGCTCAAGTGGGAAACTAGCAGTCTCTTTTGCATTGTCCTGCCTCGTCGCCTGTGCCTCTGATCACTTCGTAAATTAATCAGTTGCTACTATAATGTATATCTTCTGAGTAGTAGATGATGGGGTAATAGGTCCCACAAAATCGATGCCCCACTTCCAGGGTAGCCATAATCGGCATAACCGGACACTTCCTATTCTCTCTATTGTCATGTCTTTGGCATGCATCACATCTCTTGACATAGTCAAATGAATCCTAGAAGATGGATGGCCACCAATACCCAGCTCTTAAATCCTTCTATGATGTTAATCGCCCAGCCAAGTCCCCTCCACAAGCGAAGTCATGGCACTCTTCCAGTATAAATGGAAACCTCGTCAGGCATCACACATCGGCGATAGATATCATCAACACCCTGTCGATATAGTGTTCCTGCAATCAAATTAACTTTCAATGCCTGCTGTTTAATTTTCCTCTTCTCTGATTTTGATAAAGTGGCTCCAATCTCTTGCGTAGAAAGATATACATTATAGCAGCATACCAGGAGGGAATAGACGCCGTATCAATCTTGAACAAAGTTTCCATATCACTTCCTTTAGCCAATACCTCTTTTGGCTCTCCAAAATCCACAAGACACTCTACAATGCCCTGAAGCTTCGGCGGCTTGCTCTTAATCTCATAATTAAATTCTTGCAAAGTGATTAACCACTTTGCTAAACGATCAGGCGGCTGTAACTTATTCAACAACAATCGAAGTCCTTCCGCCTTCGTATAAAAAACCACCTTCTCATAAAGAATGTAGTGCCTAAAATTTTTGGTCGCAAATACCATCGCAAGGCACAACTTCTTCATATAGTTGTAGTTAATTTTCGATATACGTAACTTTCGACTAGCAAAAGCTATCAGAAGGTACCACTTCTCCTCCCAATGTTGGGATAAGTAGCAGTTAATACTATACATGGTTGCTACTTAAAATATATAGAACATTTCACCCCTTTTAGGTGCTTTTAAAACAGGTGCTTTGGCAAGCCCGTGCTTCACATCGTCAAAAGATACTCTGCAAGCATTACTCCATTAAATTGACAGTTAAAGGACAATAGGTTTGTCAATGGCAACATTCTTTCTACCAAGGCATTGATAAACCTCCAATAATACCCTACCGATGACAGAAAGCTATGCACTTCCTTTGGAGTACGTGGTGGATTCATTGCGACTATGACCTTGATTTTTTCAGGGTCAGTCGCAATCCCTACCAAACTGACCACATGGTCTAACAATAGCCCATAAGGCACTCCAAAGATGCACTTTCGCGGGTTGAGAGCTATGTAGAATTGTCTGCAATGCTCGAACCACTTCCGCAAAATAATCAACTGTCTTTCTTGACGTTGTAAACTGGATTATGTTACAAGCATATAAGTAATGGATTATAATAATGTTAACTTTATATGAACGAGTGTATGTCAGTGATCTCCCACTAAGCTTAACTACCAATCTTATAAGACAAATCTCCCTAAGTTTTGATGCCCTCTTCCTTGTACCACCAAAACTCAATTCATGGCCTCACATTTTCATGCATTGAACATTGCATTGGTCTAAGGTGCCAAAGCTTTCAAAGCTAGGATTATGTTCCTTATATCCAGCTCTCATGAACCCTCTTGCCATATGAAACATGTGCCTTTGAATCTCGATGTGAAGCACTAGTAGAGCACCGATGTGAAGTGCGGAGTGCTATCGGACGAAATTTGTGTGGGGGTTCGTGAAGTCACTCGCCACAGGGACGCTTTGAGATGAGAGAATTCAATGAAATAAAACTTATTCAGAAGAATTTTGAATGAGAAATCAAATTCATGATTAAATGTTTTTGGCAAGTTATAGATTCATAAAACTTTTGGATTTGATCACAAGAGTTTTGGAAAAGACAAGGGTGAATTCTCAATTTGAGAGAGAAGCGAAAGTAGGATGTCAAATTTTATGGAAGAATTTCAAGGAAGGCAAGGAGCAGTAAGCTCGACTCGAAAGCCACTTCATGGAACCTGTTGATGATCTTCAAAAATAGGCAAGAAGCTTTAAGCTCAACTCAATCTAATCTTCATAGCGACTTGCGACGATAGAAAATTCGATGTAGGCGAGGAGCTTAAAGCTCGTCCTCAAGCCTTCTCTCCGAAATTCAATGGCAGTCTTCGAAGAAGGCAAGGGATTCAAGCTCAACCTCAAGTCGTTCTCCCTTGTTTTGATGGTCCATATCTCTCATAGTGTCAGCCTTATATAGTTTTTCCCTCCTACATCTTCATGTTGTGCTTTTGGTGAAAGATTAAGGCTTCTAATGCATTAGCTTTTCCATCGTTTCACATTATTATTTACTTTTACACTCAAAGCTTAAGCTAAAAGCATAAGGAAAAGATGATGTCTTGACGTTGTAAACTGGATTATGTTACTTTTATTTGAGCGATTTAAGACTATAGCCCACTTGGATGAACTTAAATTGCAGAGTCTATTGCACTAGGAGATGGCTAAATGTCGGATGAAGCGGTTGCATGATCTAAAAGCAAAGAAATATACCTTTAAGAAATGGCAGTTAGTTCTATACTACGATGCGTGTAGGGAGCTATTTCCAGGAAAGCTGGAACCTAGGTGAGATGGCCCTTACAAGATAGTTCAGTTAGGTAAAAATAAACCCATGGCTTTATTAGTTGATCTACAGGGCATGGAATTTAAGAATAAGGTTAATCTTAATAAGATTAAACCTTATGATTTTTGAATATGCTAACGAGCTAAATGTATTGCAGGTCTATGCTAGGGTTGATTGGAGACCTATAGGAGAGCTTAAACTAGTTGATAGGGTGGTTAATCCCTTATCTGGAGCACCCATATCTCGAGCAAAGATATCATCAGGGGAAGCTTATCTAGTGGAGCAAGGGATACAAAGTGATTAAGCAAGAAGATGGTACCTTTGTGTGGGAGATCAATGTCTTCTACTCAATATCTGTAGAATTGACGAGCATCCCTATTGAGTTTAATAAAGAAGGTGGGATGGAGCCGTTAGTTCATCCGCTCAAATGTTGAATTTTGACAATCATAATTACGAATAGGGGAGTTCTTGATGGCTAGCTGTGTAAACCATTATGGACGTACACATTATAATTTGATGGAGCGTCCCAGGGGGCTAATAAAAAAGGGAGTGTTGGAGTAGTTATCCGAGATCCCCGACATAGGGTTGCAATGAAATTAGTTGTTTATCTTGGGGTAGGATTCACTAACAACATGGCAGAGTATAAAGCCTTGATTATGGGACTGAATATTGCCAAGACAGGTGGTATTCGGTGGTTGTTGGTAAAGGGGGTTCCCAGCTGATTTTAAATCAACTTAATGGGACATATACAGTTTGGAATCCCATCCTTCGTATGTATCATTGAACTACTATAACCCTACTTGATGAATGTTAGAGCGTATCTCTTCAGCTCATTCCACATTATTGGAATTAGTTTGCGGATTCCTTAGCTAATTTTGCTTATGAAGAGGACCTCTTCTTCAGCTGTGGTCCTAGTTCGAATGTCACTCTTGATAATGAGACGGGACCTGGTCGCTTGTGGGGAATGTTATCAGACCACGCGTTATATGGCAGGTGATGGTTGATATGAGTAATGCGAAGAGTGGCCGAGACCCATCTACCACTATTATCTTGGACCCATAGGTTTATCAAACGACATGTTATGCACACGCCTCTTGCTATATATGTAGGAGGTATGGGTCACAACTTGATGCATTTAGTTTAGGTCTGAGAGCTCTATTTTTCCCCTTGGAATGGAGAGTATTTTGTATATCTGCCTTCTTCCAAGGAGGGATCTATATGAAATGGTTTGCTTGATTTCTTAAGGCCAAGAGGGCCAGTTGTTTCAAGGTTTTAATGATCTATTTCCTTAGGCCAGGAGGGCCAGCTAGTTTGCAATGAAATGTGTTATTTCTTTAGGCCAAGAGGGCCCTATGTCTATTTGGTGCAGGTACAATTAATGGCTTGCTGTTGTAGTGATTGCATCACACAAGTTGAAGAAAACGCTGGAGGAAGCCTTTGCTGCAAAAGAACTTCTTGTGGCCATTCCAAGTGGTTTCGTCTCCTTTTCGAGTCTTTTCCCTTAAGAAATTAATGATATATGTGTGTGTAAGGGTTACTTTCTTTTGTTTGTTGGGGATCGGCAATCAAGGCATAAAGTCCCAGGTTTAGGTTATGTCTGGGGGAGGTTTGAGTAGTCATTGCCTCCTGCAAAGGCATTGTCAGGCATTGAAAGACCTGTTTTAGAAGGCACTTCTAGTGACCCTATTCTGCTGACCTGCTAGGCGACCGTTCTAGGAGTTCTTGTTAGTTGTGAGGGAGTCAGAGAAGCCTACTAAAATAATGATTGAAATATGAAAAATCCTAAAAATCTGAAAGACAATATATGATTATACGGAGGTGTGTAAAAAGGGGTTCTAAATAGAAAAGGAAAGAAAGAAAAATCCTTGAGATGTTGTTTATCGCCTTGCGAGGACCCTGGTAGGTTCCTCGGGACGAGACAAGGCTCGGGGCCGATGCCCTATCTTTCGAGGGGTGGCATTTAGCTGGAAACAAAGAATAAAAGAAGGTTGGAGCGAAAATAAAAGTGAGCAGAAGATACAAACGGAAAATGAATAGTCTTGCCTTGCTAGGGCTTAATAGGTTCTTGGGTACCGAGACAGGACCTGAGGCCGATGCCCTGTTCTCCTTGGGTCACTACGCTCAACTCCCTCCTTTTTACACACCCATTATGGAAAATAAGAAACTAAAAGAGTAATGTGCTAAAAGATAATATTTCTTGATCAGGCAATAGGAGTTCTCACCTAGTAGGAGCTCCTAGTTGAGTTGTCCTTAGTTAGGTAGGTAGTTCAGACCACCACTTAGGATGACCTCTTTGATAGTTCTTTTTATCTTAGCTATGTTGGACTAGTTGGTTAGTGACTAGTTTGGGTTTTCTGCCAGATTTTGCTAGGCCTACTCCTCATGGATTTTATGCCTTGGTTTTGACGGGGGGTAGGGTGAGAGCTGTGATGTGTTTTGTTTTGTATCTATTTTGTATCAGTTTGATGCTCTTTGTGGTTGTGTTTATGTGCAGATCTGTTCGTGGGATTCGATGGGCTGAGTCACCCTATCCCATGGTCGCCAATGACATATGATTTTCGATGCTGATAAGTGCTTAAAAATAGCCAAAAATTTTGAATTTCAGAGGAAAAAGAGACTTCGTTGAAGGCAGCAGTTGCAATCAGTACGATTTTAAGCGGTGATGTACGAAAATGCTTAAAAGACCCATTGGATGACAGTTGGTGAATTTTCATAATTTTTTGGCATGTCAGACGAGACCTTGGGAGATGCCCAGCAGTGGAGGACTTCAAGATAGATGCCCAAGATTTTTCAAACCAAGAATCGGGTACCAGACGATGGAGAGGAAGTGCCCGAGAGGCGAAGACCCAAATGGCAAGTGTGAATTCATCCCATATCTCAGATTCTACCCTTCCAAGGAGAGATGAACAAGCCAAGACCCAAATGTCAGTAAAACTATCCTCTTGCCAATAGAGGCACCAACAATCTCCATTTTCCCATTATCATTTTACCCCACTATGTCTGCCGCCTTTGGTGGCCTCGGATTGCAACATTGACTGATTCTGGCGACACCAAGTTAACCTGCACTGCTCTATACTACACTAAGCATAAAAAATAAACTATTGCAATAGTTTATCACCACGCAATAATATGCACACCTCAGTATCTTCGCACACCTGAAGACAAAGTGCTTAAAATTGCATTTGGGTAATACAATTTTTATTGGATAGTTCATATATGTTAACAAGAACATTGGCATTATTGTAGGGAACCTTCACATACCAACCATCATCTCCCATATTAAAACGGAGAACATAAAGCATTGGCATATATGCTCTACGCAAGTTTGAAATAGCAACACATCGACCATCCTGAGTGTAAACATGAATATCCTGATGGCAATCAAGAGTATTCTCATCACCCTACCCCGTCATGATAACTACAACCTCAGTTACTGTAGGAACAAAGTAATGTTTACTTGTTATTAAACACTAAAAATACTCATTCTTAGTTCTTGTATGTGATTATTTTGTAGTTTCATACCCACAAACCTAAAAGCGTATGCATATATGTTGTGTCAATGCATCATACACTAAAGCTCCCCAAGCAAATTTGGTGATAAATCATGCATAACCTCCAACCGATTGAACAACTCATACTCATTATCATAAACATAGCGTTGTGAAAATCATGGCTTTTCTTGACATTGCACATCAGAAAGTAGAGGACCTATATAATGATAAACAGAGTCATGCACTCTAAATGTGTAACCATTCCCGACAACAGGTAGCTCGTCAACATTAGGTATCTCAACGTGAAAATGCATACTTTGAATATTATGTATCCTTCGATGACATCCCCTAATGGTTCTATCATGACTTGTGATCCCTCTCTAGGAGTTAAATGCTAGAACATTATTAACACATGACTCACCAATCACATGATTCTCTACATCCATGTGATGTCAGGCAATGCAACCAACCGATGATGGCAAAGCATTAGCCAGGTCTATACGAAACTGTCATTGGCCTAGTTCACGATGACCACTTAGAATCTCTTGATGAAAAGGTAGGTTTTCAACATCCGTATAAATGGATCTACCACGATTTGAAATCCCTTTCTGAGCCCTGAGCCTAGCAATGTGCCGTTGCTCATACCTTGTGGAGGTAAGTACACCCCTACGAACACACATCACATAGTCTCTATTAGTTGCTCGATGTGAACATGCCATATTGATTGGATGGCCACAGAATTTGTTATCTCGGGGGGGTCACTCATGAATATATGTATATATAACATGAGTTGAAAATAAGGGGTTTTTAAAACACCATTTGTATACATTTTATACATATAGAAGGGTGTCATATAAAGGGATTACTTATAGATTGAATAGAAAAGGGTTCTATTTTATTCAAGAAAAATTCACAGATTAGGATATTTATAAATAGGCCATGAACGCATGTTATATAGAGAATATATATAGAATGAACCCCCCGAGTCTGTTATCAACACATTCCATCGAAAGAATGACTCAACATACACGTAGAGGCATATTAAATATTAAATATCAAGACGCATAAGACCAAGTCAATTCCTACAACCCATTCAATGTATTTGACTATAAAGATGTTGAGCTCACCCCCATGAGAGAGAGAGTGAGAGAGAGAGAGATAGAGCCTTTTGGTGAGATAGAGAATTTAGTTATAAACACATGTACAATTGATCTATTCCCACTAACAAAGAAAACAAAGTAAACATGCAACTACAAAAATGGTTATCAACACATTTTATCAAAGGCATGGTTTGATTTCAAAATTAAATGTACTATGTATATTTGAATATCAAATATAAAATATCAAATTTAAATATATCAGCCATCACTGAATAATCATAACTGCTCCATGTAAACCTGAGAAAGAGACATCAAATCGTACTCTATATATTCAATACATTTTACTCAAATATGCTTTGTTATATCAAAAGCATTGCACATCTTAGCACATTCCATGTAGGCTTCACAAAAAAGAAACATATAATATCACAAAAAAGTGCTAGCCCAAGTACTTTAAAATATGAAAGACAATTTGAAATTTTAAGTTCCTCCCTAAGCAATTCTTTCTTCTTAGTTGTGACCATTCATTTGATGACTCAATTGTTGTTGCAGGAAGGCATTAAACCTACTAACACTCATTTGAAATTACAAGAGCAACCAACCCCTTTGGTGGCAAATCACAGGCTCTGGTCATCTCCAAGTCCCCAGAAGGATGTCCACATATCACTCACTAGTAGATTCATTAACCTACTTATCTCTTAGAAATAATTGTTGAAAGTGCCCTTACTTCATCACCCAGATCAGTCAACACTTACTAAAGCACACTCTGGGTGTGCTTTGTCTCACACACAAAACCATATAGACCTTTAGTCTATTTGTGTAACTTTGTTGAGTATATGGCAAGTGCACAATCAACATGCGTGCATAAACATGTATGTATTTCCATCAACTCATTGGCCTCAAGATTTTTAAAGTTCAAAGAACTTGAAGTAGTCATCGCATTCCTCCAAATCTTTGCAATTCTTGTACATTTAGCAACATGTGTTTCTTGTCCCCTTGCTACCTCTCTCATTTTTTGCACGTTTATTCTATTAGAACCCATACGTGGCTACAAAGAAATATATAAATGATTATCTCCAAAAATATATATAGCACTTTGATGCAAGCACAATTAAAGCAAATTTCTTTCATACCCATGCAAACGGCTCCAAGAAGCTAGCAAGCATCGAAGAGATAATGTCATCATCAGTTTGTTTAATTCTACCAAATACACTACACCCAATGGAGTGGAAAGCACTACATTGGGAACATCTCCTATGGCTTCGCTTTGTTCCATGACTACACCAAACTTTAAAGAGCATATAAGAGTCACACAATAAATAAATCTTAAATTTATTCAAGGCACAAACGATAGATTCATTCACAACCACAATCCTAAATGTATGGAAGGATGCATTATGGTTGTGCATGAGTGCCATACACACATGGCACTCACCAAAGACTAGCCAAGCATTGCCTAAAGGCCTTGCCACTGGATATTCATTCATCTACATCTACACGTTCTTGAGAGAAAAGAATGTGTCCTACACAGGAAGGTGTCCCGAGTCTCGAAGCACTTATTGGTGCCAATACCATAGGACTATATTTTGAGATGACTTACAATAACTTATTAACTCACAAAAAGAACTTGCTAACCTACCTATCCAATCAACCAACACACACAGAGAGAGAGAGAGAGAGAGAGAGAGAGAGAGAGAGAGGAGAAGAGAAGAAGAAGAAGAAAAGAAGAATGAGAGGAGAGAGAGTGTGTGTGTGTGTGTGTGAGATAGGAAGAATGAGAGAGAGAGCGAAACATAGCAGGGGAGCTACACATAAGCCACCCACATGAGAGAGAGAGAGAGAGAGAAAGAGAGAGATATGTACCCTAGGTGCCAAACCAAAGTATACAAAGCATCCCAATATGTCTAAGCCTCAACCGTTCTATGTATCTAATCTATTAAAATGGTTTAAAAATAGTTTTATAATTTGCAAGAGACAGATAGTGTGTTTCAAAATAGAGATTTCCATTAAAAAACTCATTTAAGAAGTCTTATAGGGAGTACATATACCAAGAAAACCATGGCAAAGAAGCACATGTTAACATTGCAAAAAAACCTATTATGATAAACTTTCAAAGAAGCAAGTTGCATATTGCATATCAAGGGCAATAGAAGATGAGCCTATGTGGTGATTCATTTGCATGAACATTACTGAAAATCTATTAATATAAAATTTCAAAGAAGTAAGTTGCACATCAATAGCAATGTTCTTCGGTGCAACCAAGCTCTTGTTCTTGTGAGAAATTAACTCACATACTCCATTCTCTATAGGACCTACACTATTCAGAAGGTTTTTCAACTTCTCTTCTTGATTATCCGAAGATCTAGCACATGGCCACCAGCATTTTTGGATATGTTCATAATAAATGTCATCTACATAACCTTTGATCTATTCTAACTCACCTTATATCGTTACTCCATGGGCAAGGTGCCCTTCATATTTCTCTTTCAACATTTTCTCAATCCTCTGTAGATGGTCACCGATATTCTCACAAAGAGAAATTGAAGCTTTTTGACACCAAACTAGTGTCACTGATGTCTTGGAGAATATGGGGGCTCTATGGCTATGCCTATGCTCAAAAGAAAGAGAGACTATGGGTGCTATGTATCTATGGCTTAGGAGAAGCTTAGGGTTGTGATGCTATGGCTGTGTGAGGATAGAACGATGAGAAGATTTGTGGAATGAAGGTAAGAGAATGACCATGGAAAAAAGAGAAAAGATAGGTGTTGTGTGGCTATGGTTGAGAGAAGCTTAGAGCAGCATAGAAAGTTAAGAAGATTTATGGACTGGAGGTAAAAGAATGACCAAATTCAAAGTATGTCTTGCAAAAAGACACCAAAAAATGCATTTTTTGACTTTACATGTCATAAGAAGAGCTTTTGGGAGAAAAATTTGATTTTTGGAGAGAGAAGGAAATTTTTAAATTTTGGGTCACCTTTTTGAATGCCCAACCAAACCCACATAACATGGGGTGGTAAAAGTAGGGGGAGGGTAAAACTGGACAAGCCTATAAGTGGTAGGGACAAGGGAAAAAATGGACTGGATAAAATGTGCACACCTTTCCCTCTCCCATTGGTCCACCTCAAATCTCTTATTATTCGGAGATTCATTAACTCTTAAGCTAAAGGGACCTTTTTAAGTCCATATTCCCTCTAATGGCCAAGCTATAGAGGCATGCCTTGGATTCATTGAGTTTGGTAGTCAGCTAGGGCAGGGTCACCAAAGTCAATTAGGTTAGAGGCTAAGACTATGCATCAATATTTAGATCATCATTCTAAGGCAGTAGTTTGACACATAAAACTCTTAGTATAGCTCAAAATTGTTGCATTGCTTCATCGTAGGCATCACACACTTTTCTCCTAAAAGAACTCCTATAGCTCTTATCTTCATTTCAAAGCAATTAGTCAATCAAGTAAATCCAAGGAACATGTAGCATCCCCTAATATATGTTCCAAGAGTTTTTCAAAGGTAGACCTACTAGTTGGCTGCTCCTGGACCCGTTGTAAAAAGTAATCGCAAAAAATCCATGATCACATTAAGCTTAAGAGGATCCCCCCTGTCAAACTAAGGAGAAACCTCTTGTGTTTGTCAGACAAGGGTGTACAAAGGTAGCTTTATGCCCCCTCCATGGAATAACCATAAACTTGGATTGGGTGGTTGCAACATCTTATGCCCATTTTTTACAACTAACATACCATTGGTAAAGCATACCCCCCCTTAGGGGATGAACAACTTTGTGCAGCTCTATCCTTAGGCACTCTTCCATAAGCTTTCTAAATTGCAGGGTGCCCATTCTCTTTTTATTCTTTGGTGATACCTTCTTTTTTATTCTCTTGCAAGACTCTAGAAGTGAGGGGCATAGAATCTTTGGATTAGTGGCCATTGCCATTTGTTTGCACAAGAATATAGAGTCCTTTTACACTTGTTTTGGACCTAGCCTTGAATGGAGTTCACAAAGTCCAACTGAGTCTCTTTGCATGCCAGAAGATGCTACCACTCATCTTGGAGTTCCGCCCGTGCTACTACTAAACTTAGGCATGGAGAGCCTCATTTTGTTGCCACATCTACTCTATTTTCGTCCATAGCATCAACACCCATTGTTACACCTATTGATGCCACGTACTTTAGGTAGCATTAGGTTAGTTAGGGGTACAACTCTTTCGACATAATCACTTCACTATGGCAGAGATGGGGTGTGTGGTCAGTGTTGGAGTTAAGATGATTTGGATGGAATTCTGAGGGATAATAGTAGTAGATTGGCCCTAGTAGCTGTCCGTGAGGCTTTCTTACTACTATGCTTTTGGCCCTACGATAAGGATTGTACCAATATAGCATAATCTGACTGTAACTCAAGCTTGCTTTGGTTGAAGTTGGAGGGCTCTATTGTAGAGGTGGGTTGTGGGGTAGCTAAGGTGGCTTCCAAGATGGCAAGTTTTTCTTCATTAGTATTCTTTTTTAGACATCTAATAGAAATAGTTGTCGCCTCCTCGTGTACTACATTGGGCTATCTATCTGTTTCAACCTCGAATGGTAGCCTCTAAGGAAGAAGAATAAGGGTGGTTGGTAACATTGGTGGAAAGGGATCAGACACAATTCAATGTGGTAGGAGAGGAATAGTTAAAGGTGAATTGTTGGCCATACATGACCTTCAATGACTTCACATTTGAGAGCACCTTGGCATGTGCTTGCCTCTACATGGAGGTGATCGAGAAGAACCCATGGCCAAGCAATGAGTAGGGAGCATTTGGCAAAGAGAACATGGAGAGGAGATAAACTGAGAGAGAGAGAGAGAGAGAGAGAGAGGAAGGAGAGAGAGATATAGAGAGATGGAAGGGGAGAGAGAGAGAGAGAGGAAGGAGAGAGATATATAGAGAGATGGAAGGGGAGAGAGAGAGAGAGAGAGTGAGAGAGAGTGAGAGAGTGATGGAGGGAAAGATGAAAATAGAGGGAGAGAGAGAGAGAGGGAAATAGAGAATGAGAAAGAGGGGAGAGAGAGAGATTAAGAGGGAGAGAGACATTACCTCTCATTTCTTTGTATTTCAATTTTCTTTTTTTCTCTTTATTTTTGTTTGTGGAGAGATGCATTGAGGTAGAGGGAGAGAGGAAGGGAGAGAGAAAAATAGAGAGAGAGGGGAAAAAGAAACAAAGTGGGAGAGAAACAAAGGGAGAGAGAAATAAAGAGAGGGAGAAACAAAGGGAGATAGAGAGGGAGAGCCAAAGGGGAAGTGAGGGAGGGAGGAAGGGAGAGAGGGAGAGAGGGAGAGAGGAGGGTGAGGGAGAGATAAAACAAGAGAATTAAAGGTATATTGTTTGCTATAACATAGGCAAAATGGACAACAATGATAGTTGTGATATTCAAGACCAAGAGGCATCTCTCAATCAACATGTCCCATGCCCTTGCAGTCAGTGGAAGCTCGAAATTTAATAAAAACGTCATTTATAGACATGCAATGCTTTGGTGAGTTTCAATCCTAAATCATTAATCAAGTAATCTTGGACTTTGAGTTAACATTAAGAAAAGTGTGTACTAATTATGCTTTACATTCAAACTATACTTGAATATCATATATAGCAATATTAGATGTGTCCTAGAAATGACTACAGAGAGGTGTTGTTCCATTTGAAGGAATGCATCTATTGTGTTTCATAAGAAGATTTTGTAGCCGTGCAATAGATGGAGTGTGTGGGTTCCTAAACCCATTCAAGGACACTCGGCTAATTATCCCCTAGACACTAGAAGAGATGGTGGGCCTTTCGGACCTTCCTCCAATCTTGGATCCCGATATGGAGGCAATGATTGATGCATTAGTGCCTATAGATGCAAGGTCATTTGATCTATCGAGAGAAGAGGTATCCATACCATTATATGATGGGTGCCGGGTATCTCACTCAAAGATGCTACTTGTGCTATCGGCAAAGTGCATATGGAGCGATGCGAGTGCGACCGAGTTGTTTAGGTACATACTACACTCCTTTGTCTTTGACTCCATTATAAGAATGGTTTTTAATCTCTTCAAAGATGCCTAGGTATTTTTTCAAGTTGCTAAAATATCATATACTGCCACTTGAAAACACGATGCTCGAGTCTCGTGACGATGCACAAACTAGTGTTACAAAAGCTTCACATGGAGTACAACAATGTTCATGCATGTGTCAATAGTTGTGTGAGGAGTGAGAGAGGGATTTAAACATCCAAGAAATGTTGGATAAGTGCTAAGTGATGTAATTTCAAAGCAGAATTTAAATCCCTATAGAGTGGAAGACATAGATTCGACAAATTTAAGTGGTCGTGGAAGATGGGAATTAAAATTTCTTCAAAAGACCCACCTTCACAGTGTTTGTAGATTTTTCATAAACTTTTTGAGTGCCGAATCAAAGTAGAACCATATTCCCATAGTCGTTCAGGACTTCAAGACAAATGCGCAAGATGTTTTAGATGTGAAATTAGGTGCCCGGACGAGGAAGAAGTGGGAGGTTGGGGGGTCAAAATTTGACCAAGATATGAGAAGTCATCACCCTTAGGACCCTTTGGGCCCAAATTTTCACATGATGGGGAGGGGGAGATGCATTTTTTATGCACGTAGAAAAAAAGAGGGCGCAATCATGTGGTGTGATGATGATGAGGGGCATTGAGCGCTACAAAACAATCACTAGATCTAGTTCCACCAATCCGATCCTTCAAATTTTCACTTCTCATCACCTATTTCAATGTAGAAAATGGCTGCCTAATTGAAAAGAATAGAAATCAGTCTTTCTCTCTTCTATCTCTCTCTCTCTCTCTCCTCTAAGAGACAATTCATGCAGGTGGAAGAAAGAGAAGAACCAGATGAAGAATGTTTGTTCGGCATGTCCATGGAAGGACAAGACAAAGGGGGCAAACTCCCATTTTCTGAAGAAGAGATGACCAAATTCAGCATCAGCGTCGAGACACGAGGATTCAGTTAATTCACCTTCAAGCACACACTGAACCTGGATGAGGCCATCTTGGAGGAACCTGCAGTCAAAGAATTGGTGGACAGATGCCACCTCCACAAGTACGTGGAAAAAGTGGGGCAGGCCGTGGATTATGGCATAATAAATGATATTCAACACCTTTTTGATCTTAGAGAAGATTACTGCTTGGCAATCCTTGCTGCATGGGATCAAAATGATAAGAATTTTATAGGTTATGAAGAGGAATTGCTAGCAACTCTTGATGTTGAGGGAGAGAATTTTCAAGACAGTTCTGTAGCCTTGCATTCTTGTATTAATCAGATCATGGAATATGAAAAGGGGGGGAATACCTTCAGAGGAAGAGTACTTATAAATTCAACAGAGACTTGGTATTGATGGCATGGGGTATGAAGAGAAACTAAAGTCTCCATTAGAGGAGAAACCAAAAAGTTCAATAAATCTATATGATGATAGTCTTCTTGAAGAAGATGAAAACCCTAAGGTATGAAAGGTAATTCTAAGATATCCATTGTGATTTATATTAGAGTATGTTATGCATTATACACAAATATTTTTGGATATTTGTCTACTAACATATTATACTATTGTGGTTTATTGTGCAGATAGAAATTGAAGATGCAGACAACTTTCTTGGAAGAGCCAAGGGCTCAAGGCCATTGAAGCTTAGCAAAAGTCAAGGCCTTGGTCATTATATTGGTAGCTTAAATAATCAAACAGTTGGAATTTATCATAGTCGGTTGTCAAGCTCTCCAAGCTTACCAACAATGGCTTTAAAATCTATCCCCAAGGTGATTGGATCCCAAGCTTTCAATAGAGGTTCAGATAAGATAATTTTAGTGGAGAAGGAAGAAGCTATAAGACTGTTTGGCTTCATGCCTGGATACATTGGATCTAGGGCAGGATACTTTGGAGTTCTTGCCTCTCACTACAAGGAATTGGGCAATTAGTGACGCCGATTAGCGATGGCGGATATCGGCATCGCTATTGGCGTCACAATTGGCGTCGCTATTTGCGTCGCAAATGCGACGCAAATAGCGACGCCAATAGCGACGCCGCAGGGAAAAAAAAGCGCAGCCAAAACCAGAGCGCCGTTTTCATTTTCTTTTCTTCGCCTTTTGAGAGCGAGAGCGAGGGAGAGAGCGAGGGAGAGAGCCAAGGCTTTGTGAGAGAAGAAGAGGAAGAGACTTGCCGCCGCCGCCGCCACCGCTGTTGTTCGCGAAGGAGAGGAGGAGCCCTCGTTGCAAAGAGAAGCCGCCCACGCTCACCATATCTCATTGGTGAGTCTCCCTCTCTCTTTCTTTTACTTGTTGAAGGTTTAAATCGTTCTCTTTTGTTTGTTTAGGAGAGGAAATGAAAGAGAAGGAGAGGGAGAGGGAGAGAGAGGGAGAGAAAGAGAGGGGGAGGGAGAGGGAGAGGGAGAGGGAGAGGGAGGGAAAGAGAGGGAGAGTGCATTCTCTCTCTCTCTCTCGCTTTTGCTTGTTTAATGTTTAAATTACTTTCTTTTTTGCTTGTTTAGGAGAGGAAACGAGAGAGTAAGAGAGAAAGAGAGGGAGAGGGAGAGGGAGAGGGAGAGGGAAAGAAAGAGAAAGAGAAAGAAAGAGAAAGAGAAATAGAGGGAGAGGGAGAGGGAGGGGGAGGAAATAGGAGAGGGAGAGAAAGAGAAAGAGAGGGAGAAGGAGGGAGAGTGCATTCTCTCTCTCCCCCCTCTCCCTTTTGCTTGTTTAATGTTTGAATCACTTTATTTTTTGCTTATTTAGGAGAGGAAATGAGAGAGAAAGAGAGTGAGAGGGAGAGGAAGGGGAAGGAAATGAGAGAGGGATAGAAAGAGAAAGAGAGGGAGAGTGCATTGTATCTCTCCCTCTCCCTTTTGCTTGGAGGATGTTTAAATCACTTTATTTTTTGCTTGTTTAGGAAATGAGAGAGAAAGAGAGATAGAGAGGGAGAGGGAGAAAAAGAGAAAGAGAGGGAGAGGGAGAGGGAGAGGGAGAGGGAGGGGGAGGGGAAGGAAATGAGAGAGGGAGAGAAAGAGGGAGGGGGAGGGAGAGGGAGGGAGGGAGAGGGAGAGGGAGAAAGAGGGAGGGAGAGGGAGAGGGAGGGGGAGGGAGGAAATGAGAGAGGGAGAGAAAGAGAACAAGAGGGAGAGGGTGAGGGTGAGAGAAAGAGAGGAAGAGAGGGAGAGGGAGAGAAAGAGAGGGAGAGGGAGGGGAAGGAAATTTAAGATAATATACGTATTGATAATGGTATGCAATGTGCTTTGCATACGGCCACGTACTTCATCAAAATGAACCCAAAATTATTGTTATAGAAGAAGAAACCCTTAAATTGAGTATAGGATAATTTCTCTCAGGTCTTATGACTATGAGTAGAATTGATTGAAATAAATTTTATTACTATAGTTATAAAATTTCATAGATGGTGCGCATTAATTTTAAAATGGATTACTTATACTCAAAGCCGAGATATAACAAAAAATTATCTACCGGGACAAACAAATCGTTGAGCATGATACAAGGCTGAGATATAACATCGGAAAATCTCTCGACTACTATATACAATGCAAGGTTTATGGTCAACTTGCAACTTGACGTACATCTCCATAAAGCTATCCATTTAAGCCTCGTTTGCTGTAATCTAGATAAGATGGCAAACGAAGAAGGTCTTATTGTTCAAGACTGCGAGTCGTATCTTAATCAGCGTGTCCCATGTCCTTGCTCTCAATGCAAGTTGGCAATTAGACGAAAACGCTGATTGTCTATAGAACACGTACGCCGATTTGGCGAGTTTCAATCTGAGATCATTGATCAGGCGATTGCAGATTTTCAGCAAACGGTAATTTGAAGTTAGCATTTTTCATGCATTGTACTCTCAAGCTAATTGAAAACCATACACAATAAGATTGGGTCTTGTTGGCAAATTTTGTATCCAAGGGGGTGATGTCTCGACCCAAAGGGGAGTGCACCCTTTGCGGCCAATTAGAAGAGTTCGTGGATGTGCGATGGATGGATTGCAGGAGCCAATCGACCACTCGCAAGGCCCATCTATACCGTCAATGCCAAAGGAGACAGACAACCTTCCCGACTTGCCTACAATCTTGGAGCCTGAGATGGAGGCAATGATCGATGCATTGATTCCCATGGATGTTGAGACATCTGACCCGCTTAGAGAGGAAGCATCCATACCATTATATGATGGGTGCCGAGTATCTCGATTGAAGACATTGCTTGCACTCTTAAGTGTGCAAGCAAAATACGGTTGGAGCGATACGAGTGTGACTGAGTTATTCAGGTACCTTGCACACAGACTTCATTGTTTTGTTTTTTAACAGTATTATTGCAAACATGGATGGATTTTTCAAGGTGTTTTATGATTTTTTCAGGTTATTGAAATATCATATATTGCCACCTGTAAACACCATGCCTGAGTCTCGTGATGATGCACATGTTTCACACGTCTGCCATGGCAAGCTTGACAACGTGGCATGTGCAGAATAGGTCCACGGATGGAGTGCAACGAATATCAGCAGATTCGTGCACATGGAGCCACATTGACTCTACCTTCCCAGGCTTTGCGCAAGAGCCAAGGAATCTTCGGCTCGGTCTCGCCATGGATGGTGTGAACCCATTCGGTCTGCGCTCGACTTCTTACAGTGTGTGGCCTATAGTGCTTGTCAACTACAACATTCCTCCACGGCTTTCTACGAAGAAAGGACATCTCATCCTTAGCTTGCTCGTCCCGGGCCGCTACAAAATAAAAAATATGGACGTGTATCTTCGTCCATTAGTCGATGAGCTTAAGATTTTGTGGGAGGAGGGGGTCACGGTGCAAGATATGAGCAGGCGCGATGGTCGGCGGTCAGCCAACATTCGAGCCATTCTCATGTGGACAATGCATGACTTTTCGGGATTGGGAGAGTGCTCAGGTGAGCAGACCTTTGTTCTCGCTGGTAATATCTATATTTTATTTCATTCAATCAAGTATTCACTAGGTCATGGATCACCTTGCAGGTCTCGTTACCTCAGGTTATCATGCATGTCCATCGTGTGGGCCACAGTTAGACTCCCGAAGGTCACGAACCATGAAGAAGATGGTATATCAAGGACACGCCGCTTTCTTGCCGGAGGATCATGAACTCAGGGAAGGTTTTCTTGGACGATCTCCAGCACGTATGAACGTTGCAAGCTGGTACGAGCTGAAAATGGTAAACCCGGAATCACATCCAAATGGAATGCGACGGTTCTCAGTTTTCTACGAGTTGCCATATTGGACCCAGTTACAGGTCAACCACTTATTGGATCCCATGCATATTTTCAAAAATGTGGGTAGCTTGCTATGGGACCACATCACAGGAAAGAGAGACACTATAGGGTCACGAATGGATTTAAAGGAGGTAGGTAAGATGGAGGCGCTTTGGCCGCAGTCGAGTGCTGAAGGGGGAGTGCAGCTTCCTCGCGCTCCCTGGGTTTTGTCTACCAAAGAAGAGCGCATTGTGAAGCAAGTAATCAAGTCTATCCGCACTCCGACGGGTATGATGCGTTCTCTCAGGTCCGCATTTTCTAAAGATGACCAAATGTCTGGTCTAAAATCCCATGATTGGCATAAGATATGTCAGGTTTGTGAACAGAATGGATTTTAATTAGCGTGGACATTTTGAAATTTGAAAAGTGACCATTATTCTTAATGCTTTCTCATTTGTGGCAGTTTGTCCTACCGATCGCGATCGCGGGATGCCTAACTCCAGAAATTCACAGGGCCATTTACAAGCTGTCGACTTTGGTGCAATGGATCTCACAGAAAGAGATTAAGACGTCCTCTATTGAATCCGCAAGGCAGGGAGCAGTTGAGACGGTCTGTCTCTTTGAGAAATACCTGCCCACTAGCATGCTCACGATACAAGTTCACCTTCGTGTGCATCTTGTGGACGAAGTGGAGATTGCTGGACCTGTCCATACGCGATGGATGTTCTTCCTGGAGTGCTTCATGAAAACCCTGAAAGGCTTTGTGCGACAACGAGCTCGACCGGAAGATAGCATGGCGGAAGGTTGGTTGGTGTCAGAGGCGTTAGTGCATATCTCACAATGGCTACCAACGGTGGAACCAGACAATGAAATGCTATGGATGCTGAAGGACGATGACAGGCTGACTGGAGATGTGGTGGTTGGAAATGGGGTAGAAAAAAGAATGGATGCCTCAATGGAAGAGAAGGTGAATCGCTTTTGTATGTTGCACCATGCCTCCATGGAGACGTGGCTCGCCAAGTACCAGATTGCAAGGCAAGATCGAGAGGAAGCGCGAGCTGAATTCCGACGCAGTACACGTCACCGACCGATTCGATATCCCGAAGGCATGGAGGAGATGCCGCGGTTTATGTCAACATGATGGTTGCATGGAGCCTTGACCGCAGCATCCAGCGAAGGGACAGAGGTCTCAATGGAGGAGTGGGAGTTCTCGAGGGGATGTAGTCCAAAGGTAATGAGGGGTTTAGAATGTGTCGTATCTAAATTTACTTGCTACATCTAATTTGAGTGTTTCAATGTGCAGTACAAAATATATAGTGCAGCGTGGTCGCGCGGACGGCATTTTCGGGTGGAGCGTATTGACAAAATGCGCTCCACAATGGACTGTGGTGTCATGGCAAGGTTTGAGCAAGAGAGCCGGCGACGAGCAACGGATCCGAACACGGTTGTGGATGAGATGGAGTATTTTGGGAACTTGCAAAGTATTATTACGGTGGATTACCGTAGCTTCTCCATGATAATATTCGATGTGCAGTGGTTCAAAGTGGTACTTGGAGGAGCTGGCATAACAGTTCGACGAGGTCCATCTGGATTTCTCGAAATAGATTTCGAAAAAAAATGGATGGATTTGCGCGACACCTTTGTGTTGTCGGCCCATTGTGAACAGGTACAACTAGTCATTTGCTTGCTAATTGTAATACGACATGGTTTATGTCACAATGGTTTGAAGCCGCTTTGTAAGTGTTTGTGAATAGGTAATCTTCTATCCAAATCCCCGAAAACCTCGATGGTGGTATGTTATACCTTCAACTCCTCGAGGTGCGAGAGTATACGATCAAAGCGATGTTCCAGGCATAGATGAAGAAAATATGCAAATAGAGGGATCGAAATTACAAGGGGTGGAGGCCACCGCAAGCTTGGAGCCCGCATCGGCTAACAATGATGGAAATACAGAAGTCGTAGAATTTTTTGAGAACGAGGCAGACTCGTTCTTTTGTGGTGACATGTCTATCGACCTTCCAGTGTATGCAGAGTTGTGTCAGGAGATTAACATGGGACCATAGAATACTTCATTCTTGGAGAATTGTATTACTCAATTCGTTGTTTAGATCTTCCATAAAGGTAGATAAGATATGCATTTTAAGAGGGATTTTTAAAAAATGATTTATATTAATGTGCTTTGTATAGTTTAAATTGATTATTCTAACATCATTTTTTATCTGTGCAGGTATCGACATTTTCAGGATGAGTCGAGGGATGAGCGATGAGGAGTTTCAGGAGATGATGGCACGCATGTCTCCAGATCAGCTCGCGAGATTCAGAGAGATGGCAGATCAGGAGCTGTCTCGTTCTTCGTCAGGGCGCTCTGCTAGATCAGCTTCAGCGCGATCAGATGCTTCAGCTTTGAGCAGACGATCTCGACGCTCGCGACTTGGGTCAGAGGGAGGGACTGCGACTGCAGGAGGATCAGGGGGGTGCTGCTGTGGAGACACGGACGCGGTGTCTCCGTCTCGTCGTTCAGCTGGAGTTCGGTCACCTCCAGGATTTGTCACACCTGTGGGGACATCCACTCCAGTTACTCCGGCTTTTGCGCAGTCGTCGGCAGATGTCACGCCTTTTGGTGGCACTCCTTTTGGTGGCACCCCTTTGAGTGGCACTCCGGGAGAGGGTACCCCCGTCGGTACACCGGATGTACAGGGGTCTCTTGGATATGCCCAGGAGCGTGGACGGAGATGGGAGAGGGCCCATACAAGGCACACTCCTAGGGATTATGGATACCTAGTGGATGGCAGGTCAGGAGCCATCATCATGAATGATGAGGGGAGGGTGATGGCTCGCATGAGGGAGTTGTGCCAACAAGTTTTTCGGCACAACGTCCTGGATAATTGGAGGAACATACCGGAGGGGAGCAAGGAGTACATAGTAGCATCCTTGCACGAGGAGTTCCCGGTGCCAGCCGCAGTGGATAGATTCTCTACGGGCTGGATGATGGATTGCATGCGTGCATACATGTCACATAGACGATCCGACGCACGCATGGCAATCAAGAGTGGGGCTCCAAAGCCCGAGTGGTTAGATGCAGACGACTGGCGCCCACTGAGGGAGGAGGCTACAAATTCGCCAGGACATTGGAGTCAGCAGCGGGAGGCGGTGAGGGCACGAATCGAGGCCGGATCGGTACATCATCTTGGGAGTGGCGGCCACAGGACATATTTGGAGGACTTTGTAAGTTTCTCTTTTGTTTTGCTTATTTGTTTTTTTGAGATATTCTTTGTACTGACAATCATGTTTCTAACAGTTAGCATTTTGTTTTCTTTGCAGCACTCCATTACAAATCGCGATCCGCAAGGCCTTGAGACTCGATATGCAGAGAGGCACGGTCTCAGATCATTGATCGACCGATTGTATAGACGCGGCGGCCCAGTAAGTCACTCATCTTTCTTGTCCGTAGTTACCATGAGATATTTGAATGCATTATTGTATGGTGGTTTGATATGTTGTTTCTATTTCTGCAGAATTCGTTTGATGCTCCTTTGCAGCGAGAAGAGATTTCGGGGGACGAGGATTTGTAGCTCGCCCTTGGATCCTTAGAGCTCACATACCTTTAGTTTTTAGTTGCCCGATCTATGTAGACATTTTCTATGTATTAGTGATATTGTTTTATGATTGTACCAATCGCATTTTATGCGATATCATGTAATTATTTCATCTATCAGTTTTATGATTTCAGTATACATTCTTTTTGTTTGCAAACGCTTTGTATGCAGCAAGCTGCCCTGCCACAAAAAAAAATTTCTTTGTTACCGTCGCTATTTGCGTCGCAAATTTACTGCACGCGTCGCTATTGGCGTCGCTATAAGCGTCGCAAATTGTCTGTAACCGTCGCTATTTACGTCGCTATATGCGTCGATGCATATAGCGACGATTCTATGGCGTCGTCAATAACGACGCTTTTTGCGACGACGGGGGCAAATTTTGTTGTTTGTATTTTCGTCGCTTTAAACGTCGCTATAAGGTCTATATCTTGTAGTGTCTTATTTGCTCTCCCATGTAGGAGATGCCAAGAATTTGAAGCTCCTTCCAAGCTATAGGAAACAAGAGTTCCTAAAATATAGAGGTCTCATCGAGTGGGATGAAACAAAAGATTCCCTTAGAGGACCTAGTGAATTCCCTGAAACTAAAGACTATTCTACAACAGAGTCAAACTAAAAGATGTTAAGGGTTTCTTGAAACCCATCTTTTTCCATCTCTTTGTCTAGTTTGTAACCATTCAGAATATCTTTGCTTTGCACGAGAGTTTAAATATCCCTCTTTTCTTCTCTGGGTTGTGTATCTTCCACCTCTAATAAACTGTTTGCTTTGTATCTTCCACCTCCATGTCTTGTGTGTCTAAAGTATTTTGTTCTTGCTTGATAATGTGATTTTTCCATACCTTGGATTAACCAAATAGATAGAGATCCATATTTCTTGATAAAATATGGAGTATGAATATTGTATAAAATATAATGCATAGTCAACATATAAAGAAATTCAATTAGAAAACCCTATATGAGTCAGACAATAAAGAGACATATATATGCAAACTTACCATATAGTGAGTGAAGTTTTGATTACCCCAAGCTTTGTCATTGCCTTTTTAAAATGGTTCAATTGGTTTTTGAAGTCTTTGAGATCATCATCATTCCACTCTATTTTATCACAATAAAAGAATACTTTGTCTAGTGTTTCCCAAACATTGGCTTTTCTATTCCAATCTTGTCCATTATTAGCATGATTCTTAACTGCATTATGTAAGCACTTCCATTGATTGTATCTAATAGTTGAGCCACCATTCCTAGAGTTTATCTTACCAAGTCTCCCATGAAAGTCTAGGAACCTTTTAGCCTTCACTCCACCAATAGATGGCTTTTTGGGGACACAATTGCCATCCTTATACTT
Source organism: Lygodium microphyllum (assembly GCF_053477565.2). Classification (NCBI taxonomy): domain Eukaryota; kingdom Viridiplantae; phylum Streptophyta; class Polypodiopsida; order Schizaeales; family Lygodiaceae; genus Lygodium; species Lygodium microphyllum. The sequence continues at coordinate 114,960,584 of NC_141145.1, forward strand.
TTGAAGATTTGGTTCAATTACAACATTACCACTATGCAAACCAATTGCAAATAAGACTTTTTCAATCTTTGTTATAGCATATGTTCTAGCTGATAATGGCTTCAGCATCCATGCAAGTTCTATATAAAGATGAACAAGCTTTTCAATTATCCTACAAAGTGCATAAAGTGTACAGATATGGGCATTCACTAAAGGAATATCTAGGACTGGCTTAAACTGTGGATTCTTGTTGTGCCTAGAGGGAGCTCTATTTCAATTACTTGAGTTCAACTCTCTGGTTGGGGGCATGTAATATAGGCAAGGAGATCTAGAGTTGGCTCCCTTTAATACATTGTACATACATTTAAGTGTCTTTAAGCCACCAGCTATGTGCCACTCAATCTTATAGTTCCTAAATCCTTCAACAAATAGCTCTTCTCTTGCTTGTTGTCTCTTAATAACATCAAGTATTGGTGTTCGATAAAAAACCCAATACAATATATCAAAATCCTCTGTATCTACTTTGAATGCTCCTAGCGACCAGATGTTGTGTTCTGATTGAACACTGAATGATATTGAGTGATTGTAAGGATCTGATGAAAGTGCTCTATTCATCAAGGTAATAGATGCCCTCTCTAGTTTTGTACATTTTAGAATCTCACTTTCATCAAGTTTAACCACAAATCTAGCCACTCCTTGTGCCTCTTCTATTGATAAGTCATAGAATCTAATCGTTAAGCATTGTAGGGTAGGCAAGTCAAGGAAAATATTGTTAAATTCATTAAATACAACTTCCTTTTCCTTGCCTTTGAAGCTAGCCTTGATATGGAAAGGCTCACCCAAAATCTCCATTACCTTGTTATTCACTCTCTGTCTAATAGTTCTAATCATGGATGGCCTTGGAATTGTGCAATTACGTACTTGTCATTGCTTCATATTTGACTTTAAAAGTTGGAAATTTTGTATATAATCATCTCGACTAATACCAATATTATCTAGTGTCTTCTGCACTAACTCAGTATCCAAAGAGAGATCCTTTATAAATGACTCCAAGCATTGTTTCTTTGCCTTTTTAAATTTTTTCTTCTTCAAAATATCTTTTGAAACTATTGAAGGAAGAAGATAATAATAAAACTGAGGTGCTTTAAAAGAATCTCTTTCACTTGCATTTGGTTGGAGAAGAGACCTAAACAAAATCAACATCAAAAATCAATACAATTAATTATAAACAAAGTCATATTTATATTTTTAAGATGAAACAAAAGTGTACCTTGCTACTTGGATTCTTTTACTACAACCACCTCCTCCTTGTCTGAGACTCTCAATATTTCTAACAGCCTTTTGTCAATTTCTAAGTCGTGAAATAGTTTGCTTTCATTGATAAGATTTGATGCATTTCTCCAACAAATGAATCCTCTATTGATAGCCTTCTATCATCTGCGCAGTAACTTGTTGTTATGTTTTGATAAAAGTTGGTTCTCTAATTTGAGAACATCCTTTTTGCAACCAAGTTAAGTGTATAGCCTAAAAACCCATTATAACCATCACCAATGAACCTCAACAATGAAGAGCTATTATAGAAAGGTGGAGAGCTATTTTTGCTAGGATCTTTGGGATATAGCCTTCCATCTATCCAAAGATCAAGGTTCTTCTTTCCTTCAAACTTGAGTATATGTTTTGTAGACTGTGTAACGGTAATGGGTTTTGTTCTCTTCCTTATTGGTTCATACTCACTATCCAAGTCAATATGAATATGATAGAGAGGCCTTTTACTAGAACTATAGAGTTCATTGGATGACTAATCCATAGCTAAGGATGTGATTAGAAGATTGGTTTCCAAAAGTATGCGAATTAGAAAAAGATAGAAAACGAAGAAAAAACTAGTAAGGATGGGAAAGAAAGAAGAGAGTGAGAATGGAGGGAAGTAATCAAACGTCAAATAAAATTCAAATTGAATATTAGTTTTCACTTTCAAAATGAGTATGAGTAAGATCTTGATTATAACAATCTTTGTCACCTTTATGGCGGCCTAGATTTGCAGGTTTGATGTGACCACGAGAATATCATGATAATGACTTATTAACAATTTTTATATATTTACTTACCAAAATATAAAGTTTTTAAAAATAATTTTATTTTCTAAAATACTTTCTCTCTCTAGGATTTCTTACAAGGCATTTTTGAGATCTCAAAACTCCCCTAATGGGCTTTCTACGCGTGATGATTCTTTGGTGGGCTTGCATGATGATAAAGGACAAGAGTTCAGAGTTAACTGTTGGTGCAGAGCTAACTGTACTTTTCTTGGAGTATTTAATACCTGAAATTGAAAACCTCTCACATGGTCTCTCCCTAAGGGATAGTGTTAGTCTTCTTATCGCGCACAAGATGTAGTTTGATGAGTTTGGGAGACAAGTCGAACTCTAAGCAAGATGAGAGCATTGTCTTGCACTTGAGGACCCAAACTGTGTATAGATTGTGATGCAAATATTATATAAGTGCATGTGCATACTTAAATAGTACGTAGTTACAAGACTGCTAGTTAGGTTCCTCGTAGCAATTTGAGGAGAATACACTCGAAGGCTTCTTGAGACATTATTTGTGCTTTTGACAACACGATGTAGCATAATTGTTACTTAGGAGACAGATCTAACCATAGGTGAGCACAAACTCCCTAGGTGTGTCATGCCCTTGATATGCCCTAAGTGTGAAGTAGGGGGACAGGAAGGGCTGGGGGTTAGGCACGGAGCTGGCTAACCAAGGCCACCAGACATGCCTAACCTGAGGACCCCTAGGTGCAGTGTTTGTGGCACTCTGATATACATGGAAAAGCTCATTGTTTCTTTCCTTTTTCTTTGTGTGAGTCTTTGTTTATTTTCTGTCTCTTTTTTTGTTTTGAAGATGCATTGGGAGGGGACACGCTAGACATCATCCTGATGCTCTACAGTAGTTACATTCCGAGGGGGCCTAAGAGATTTACCAAGGAATGCATGGCTTGGCATGGAGCCCTTTTCTCTTCTGACTGTACTTGTTGTGGCCACGAAGGGGGCTTGGTTCTTACACTCGTTCTTTCTTTCATTGATTTGATTAGAGTCATGCCCTTATTCATGGACCACAGCTTCAGTGGCTCCTGTTGAGGTGGCTACATTTGTTGTTTTGGCTCCCTAAGCCCCTAGCAAGGAGAGTTTCTCTGAGGTTCAGCTAGTTGATATTAGTGGAGCACATTGCTCCTCCACTCCTAAGCCAGTGTTAGGCTTAGGTGACATGGCATGGAGTCCATGCTGTAGTGATGTGCTAGCTTGTAGCTAAATCTTTGATTCCCTCTTCATTAGAGTAATCTCATTCTCCCTTTTTGCCTTAGTCGTTCTTCCTCCTCTTCTGGCATTTGCTTGTGCTCTTCTTCTAATCTCTTGGATTCCTCCTCCACCCTTTGCAGCTCTCTATTTTCTTTAGAGGTGGATTAGTTCCTCTTGTGGAGATTTTGAGAGTGTGATCTTTCCTTTCCGCTTGACTTGACAATTTTTTAGCCTTGCTGCTCATGGATTGTCCTCTTGCTCTCTTACTGTTGAGATGGTTGTTCATTCTCTTTTTTATTAGTAACTCTCTTAATGTTGTCATGTTGTTCCTTGTGGACTTTGTCTCCCTCTTATTCTTGGATTGGTGATGGCTCACCCCCAACATATTATACACATCCCTCCTTGGGTGTTTCTCAGTCTTGTTGCTGGTTAATAAACCCAGGGCCTTCTCCACCATCGCAGGCTCAACTCCACCTCTACTTGATGAGCTTCTTCTCCTCTTTTTACCATCACCATGCCACAATTTCTTTCAGCATCAAAGCTCCTGGGAAATTCAATGCACTTGCTATAATTGATAGCATGCCCAGCCTTCTGTACATACTTCTATAGACTACACTGGTCCAGGAGTTCTTTTACGGATGGCTCCTTCATAATGGCATCTTTTAGGTTTAGGGTAAGCTTGAATGTAAACTAACTGAAACCCCTCGTTTCCACCATTAAGTTGCACTTTTCTTTCTCTTTCACCGTGAATGAGAGCTTGCCACCTTAATCTCACCCTGAATGTAAAGTATGGCCAAGAAAGAGAGAGTAGCCAATGAATATGCTTTCCGCCATGCTCAAATGCAGTGTGTGCTTTTTGTAGGGGTAACTTTCTCTTCCACCAACGGGACTTCTATCATGTTTCTTTGTTCATAGTATTTATGTAACTTTCTCCATGATGGTTCTTTGTGGGGTTGGTCGTCTTGTGGTGACTTGGACATTGAATGCTTTCTTACAGAGACCTGTGTCATCCTGCATTCACTTGGCAACTCGTGAGAGTACATGCAAGTCATATGCTTCAACCACCATAATGAACAGGTACAACTCAAAGAGACATCACTTATCTAAATTCCATGATATTGACTTCTATGCATATCACTTGCACTTGATTATCATTGCTTGTGTGTATGATGGCTTTGCTTTTTTAGTATTATCTATGCACAGTCACAAAACTCATTGTTTATTTATGTACAAATTTATGAATCCATGTCACTTCATGAGGATAAAAACCAATTTTAGAAATCAGGATTGTACTGGAGTGTGGCACAGGCATCTAGGAATTGTGGCAGCCTACTCAATAACAAAAGATATTTTACAACATTGAGTATCATGGTAGCTTGTCCGAGTCTACTTCCAACATGTAGCTCCTCCTCAGTGAGAATTTTATCAATCAGAGTGTTTTCTTGGCTAGTTTTGGCTAAGTCCATACCCCAAACGAGAGATTTGGTTGGCAAAGTACTTCGTTGAACGTCACAATTAAGCGTAGTTTGTCAGCCTCCTCGTTAGAGTTGATTTGTATGTGTTCATGTAGGAGCTTGTCATAGTGCTCATTAAGATATTCTTGCTCTTCCTAGGATAGCGGATATGGCAAGTATTCCTCAGGGCCATTTCGGGGCCTGTTTTGGAGGCGGAAGTTTTCTGCACACACTCAGGAAAAGGCCCAGTTTTATGCTGTGCAACCACTGTTCTACAGGTCGGTGAAAAGTTACTGTAGAAATTGCATCGTATGCCTATGCGCAGAGACATTGGGAGTTACAGAATCATCCTTGTTGCCTGTTGATGCAAAATCGTCACTAGGAAGTGACTGTGTGGTCAAATACCACTTTCATCATTTTTGCAGATTTGCCCTTATGAGGCTGTAGCTGTGTTCTTTGCAATGACAGAATTTTTTGCATTGTTCTGTAATGGCATCTGATTCTCTTTCATAGATTGTCACTGAAAAGCTTGACAAGAACAACTTCCAAGCATGGAAGTTTAGAATGACGAATTTCCTTATGGGAAAAGGATATTGGGAAATTGTTGCAGGAAATGAAGAAGAACCAGTTCTTCCTGATGTTCCCAATCAACAGCAAATGCAGGCATTTAAAGCATGGCATGAGAGAGCCAGGAAAGTTATGTACTGGCTGTCTATTAGCATTTCAGACTCTATGATTGTGCATATTCAAGATGCAAGTACGCCAAACGAGGCATGGGATACTTTGTCAAAAATGTATAGCACGAATACACAAGCCAGGAAAATGCAGCTCAAGCAAGAGTTGCATAATGTGCAAAGAGAAAATATGAGCATCAATGACTACCACATGAAGGTGAAGAAGATTGCAGATGCACTTGCTTCCATTGGGTCGCCAGTGGAAGATGATGATTTAGTTTCTGTGACCTTGAATGGTCTAGGAAAGGATTATGCACAGTTCCGAACATCCATTTCCGTCCGTGAAAGGTTTCCTGATTTTGAGGAGTTGATTGCTCTTCTAATTTCTGAGGAGCAGAGAAATGGTGGTACATCTTCTTCAGGAGGAACTTCAAAAGAAGCTGTCTTCTACTCAAATGCTGGAAGAGGTAGAGGCAGAGGTAGAGGAGGCCGATCTGGAGGCCGTGGTAGAAATCAGAATATGCATCAAACTTAAGAAAACTAGTCCTATGGAGGAGGACGTGGTAACTCTAGAGGCAGGGGGAGCCAAAGAGGTCGTGGTGGATGGCAAAGAGGCCAAAATGCAAACAGCAATGTTGAATGCTACTACTATGGTAAAATGGGTCATATGGCTAAAGACTGCTATAAAAAGCAGAATGACATCATGAATGGAAAATTGCAATAAGGGAATTATGCATCTTCTAGTAGACAGGGTGATGACAAAAATGATGCCAGGAGGCATATTCCACGGTGGATTCCGTGAGGTTTTACGGTGGATTCCGTAAACTTAGATGACCGGGGCTCATACACAAAGAGGATTCTTTGTGCGAGAAGTTGATGGGGACGCCTGTCCTTTTCAGGCGTTTCATTAATTTAGTGTGTACGTGGGTGATTCCATAGCGGGTGATTCGGCAAAATGCATATTAAATTAATAAACGTTTATGAGTTTAGAGTGCGCACTCGTAATAAATTAAGGTTAGGATTTATTTCTAACCAGTTGATTTATTTATGTAGCTGAAGACTGCTAGGTATTCACTTTTGTCGGTTTAATTGTATTATTTTACTAACGATTGTGAATGCTTCAGTTGATGTGTAGAGATAGCAGCAGTGGCGGAGGAAAGCATTGGAGTCTAGTGAGTATTCGACCTTTGGATTATATTTTGATAGGCGCCACGCCTATATTTTGTTATGTCTATTGAGACATTGATTATTGATTATTATTTTGTATGCGCCTATGCGCACGGATATGTTATTTCTATTTAGACATTGAGATTGGGCGTGCCAGACTCTATGGGCACCGTCCATTAGCTTTATTTCCTATTTTTGTAGAAAGCAAACTCAAAAGCTAAAAGCTTGTCATATTTTTGTAAATTGGGCTATTATTGAGCATGAAGATGGAAATATACATAAAATACATGCTTTGTGAAGCGCTCACACAAGGCATGGGGGAGATTGAACCCAATTGGTCTCTTGCTTCTTGTCGTTCATGCTTTTACATTGTTTTTTGTGCAAAAAGGTAGAGTTCATTGTTCTTGGGGACCTTCCGGGATTCACTACGTGAGCATACTATGACCGATCTGCGCACCAGTGGTATCAAAGTGGAGCTGAGATCAAGAGCTTCCAATCGCTACCCATCTCGAGTGAAGGCGGAGCTCCAGGAACGATCGGGCTCTACAGTCAATCTCGTCGCGAACCGTCGATACAGGCAGACTTCTGGTGATCAAGAACCCCTATTTCTACTGTCAGATCGCGAAGGACCAGGCTGTGCAGGCGGAGGACCACGCATCCATCTCTTTCCTCAAGTCGTCAAGAAACAGTGAGCAAACTCCATAATCCATCTTTTTCAAAGCTTAATTGGTAAGCTTATAAGCTTAAAAAGAAGCTTATTACTTCAAATCGTCAATCGTGAGGTCTCTGAGGACCTCCGATTTTTCCGCGTGGCGGAAAAAACGCCCCCCCTACGAAAATCAAATGACTGTTCATTAAGCTTCTTAAGCTTAATTTCCTAAGTCAAGCTAGGCTCTGCAAGTCACACAGGGCAACAAAATCACCAAACTCCGGGTCCCGCACTTCTGAAGTCAAGTTCTGCAAGTCAAGTGGAATCAAGTCCTACAAGTTCATCAAGTCGGTCTAAAATCTGCAAGTCTGCAACTCTGTAAGTCGGCTAAGTCTGCAACTCTACAAGTCAGACTAGTCAACTGGAGTCAGAACCTGACTAGTGCTCAAAACTCCTAGAAGGCTTGTTCCTACGCAAAAACTCTGAACTAGAAAGTTGTTCGTGGCAAGGTGTTCTACCTATCTACAGGTTCGCTGAAGTATTTTCAGCAAACGAAGATGGAAATATTACAGATTTTCTGAAAATTGAGAAAGAAATACCCAAAAATACATAGCCTTGTAACCCCGAATTTGAGCTACGCTCATCCCGCTAACCTGATTTTGATTGAGAAAGGTTTATTGAATTTTATAGGATGACGACCCACATATGGATGATCCTATGGCTGAAGACGATCTACCTGAGCCTACCATGGAACAAAAGCTGGATCTAATCATGTTACAATTGGAAGAAGAGCGAAGGGCTAGGCAAGCATTGCAAGCGCAATTGACAAAATTACAAAGAGCGTCCACCGACAAAGAAGAACCTCAAGCTGAAGATTTGATTCGACATACCATCGACGCCACTCTTGAAGCACAAACCATTCGCAAGGAATCAAAGATAAGTAAACGAAGTTTCAAATTTCGCACTTTCCATGGCATACGAGAAGGAAAGACTGTTTTATCATTCATTAGCCAGTTTGATGACTATTTCTATGAGGAAACCTATCCAGAAAAAGATAAAATCAAGTGTGTTACTAATCATTTGGTAGATAGAGCATCACTTTGGTGGACTGTAGTACGCAAGAGCATAGAATGTCCTACTACTTGGGAAGATTTCAAGAAGAAATTCATGCCCCCCTGGATACAAAATTTACCAACAAGACCCAATCTTATTGTGTATGGTTTTCAATTAGCTTGAGAGTACAATGCATGAAAAATGCTAACTTCAAATTACCGTTTGCTGAAAGTCTGCAATCGCCTGATCAATGATCTCAGATTGAAACTCGCCAAATCGTCGTACGTGTTCTATAGACAATCGGCGTTTTCGTCTAATTGCCAACTTGCATTGAGAGCAAGGACATGGGACACGCTGATTAAGATACGACTCGCGGTCTTGAACAATAGGACCTTCTTCGTTTGCCATCTTATCTACATTACAGCAAACAAGGCTTAAATGGATAGCTTTATGGAGATGTACGTCAAGTTGCAAGTTGACCATAAACCTTGCATTGTATATAGTAGTCGAGAGATTTTCCGATGTTATATCTCGGCCTTGTATCATGCTCAACGATTTGTTTGTCCCGGTAGATAATTTTTTGTTATATCTCGGCTTTGAGTATAAGTAATCCATTTTAAAATTAATGCGCGCCATCTATGAAATTTTATAACTATAGTAATAAAATTTATTTCAATCAATTCTACTCATGCCCATCTGGAGGCAGATCAGCCATCTCATAAAAGCCGGATCAAATTGCGAGTCTTTTCCCCTTTCTTCTTCCTTCTTTATACTTTTCTTAGGATTTTGAGAAAGCAGAGACAACAAGCAAGAAAGTGCTTCGTTGTCTAGGATAACCTGGGTCTGAATATCATCACCGGTCACAATATTTCCAACAGTCCACAAAGCACTCAGGAGAACAGTGGTAACTCTTGCTAATTGTCATTGCTTTGACACATCCTAGGCATTGAAGGGTAGCTGGCTCTGAGGGGTGCTCATTGCAGACTGCAATCCTCCTATCACTTTGAATTCGAAACCACACATATTTGAGATAAAATCCATCCACAGGTGCTATCTCAGGATTCAATAATCTTGCATAGATGTTTACAATGCGATGGATGTGTTTGAACCAGCAACGCCAAATTGTCCACAGCAGTAGCACAACAACAACAACAGCCACTCCCAATACTGCTACAAATATCCCCATTTCCAACATTCTGCAACATCTCTTTCCAACTGATTGAGGGTTCTTTCTGCTCATGAAATCTCAACATCCATCATTACTCAGCTTGAATTTTGGATAGTAAATCTGTAGCAGATTCTCAAGCGGTTTCGATGATCCTCCGATGTGCCTAATGCCTACAATGGTGACAGATTCTTATGTGAAATGCGGACACTTGGCCTAGCTGATTCTGATCAAAAGTTCTGCTAGATAGCACACATCATCCGCATTGTTAGAGCTGACTGGAGGGAAGAAGGAAACGAAGCTGTCGACTAATGGAGCGAGAAGCGATGGCCACGCATGATGGTAAAGCCGAGAAGACTCCTGACTATGGTTGTCTTGAAATGAGTATATCCTCCTTTAAAGTCATGTTGCTCTCATAAAAGCGCAATCAGTCCCAAGATCGTCGATGATCACGACAAGTTTGCTCAATCTTCTCCTCATTGGAGTGATGTTCTTGCATTGTGCTCCTTCTTGATTCCTTTCAGACTGTCGATGGCTCTATTCTGTCCCTTTCTTTGTAGATGCAATCCTTCTATCCCAGGAACAAGCACCTCTGCTACCTTCCTCTCTCTTTCCCCAATTCCAAAGCTTTCCTTGTATTTGTACAAAGGTCTCTCGGATTATTCCTGCGAGTTCAATTTTGTCAAGCTTTGCGTGAACGTAGGCAGGTTGCCTCTTCACTCCTAACTGTGATGCCAAACCCCGAAGGCGATAAGCTCCAGTCCCTTCAGTCCTTCTTGTCTGGTCCTTTTCCTCCCAAAGCTGTTGAAATTGCAGAGGCCTCTGATTTCAATTCCTCCCTTCGTTGTTACTGTTGTCATCTTCCTCCTCACGGCCTGGTCTTCATCCTTTGTCACCCCGTTGTAGTCTTCTTCAAAGCTCACTGAAGCTCCCCCTGATTTCCTTTTCCTTCCCCTACTTTTCTGCTCTCTCCTGGTCGATTCCAATTATCTCGCGCCTCCTTTCCCCATATGTCGTTTGTTTTTTTTTTTCTAATTTGAACACACTATGCCGCCTTTTTCAGCCTGTTTGCTTTTATCCTCTTTTCCAACCTCTTCTTAAAGCATCAGCATGCAATCCTTCACCAATTCCTAAAGCCATAATTTGGCTTGATTGTTTTCCATAAATAGGGGCTTCATCTGAATCCACAAGGAGGCCACATGCTTGAAGAGTAGGAACAATCATTAACTCCAGTTGAACTAGCCAAACCCTTTCCTCTTGCATTTGCTTGTACAATTTTAAAGCATTGTTACATTTACCCTGCTCAACATATGCTGAAAGCAATGCTGTCCATGTCACCTCATCACGACCAGTTCACTCTACAAACACATGTTCTGCTTCTGGTAAGCTTCCACAGCATCAGAATGTAATATACGACCAATATCCAGAGAATTTGCTCTTCAACCTCCATTTGCTTGTAAAACTGCAAGACCTTTTCTACTTTGTTATGATCTACACAGGCTAAAAGCATTGCTTTCCAAGACACTGTATCATGGTGATGCAACTCTTTGAAAGTAACCTCTGCTTCTGCAAATAAACCACACATGGCATACATACAAACCAATGCGCTGCCAACAAAAAAGATCTTATTCTAACCCCTCCTTACTATATTACCATGCAGAATAAAGATGCAAACATAAGAACTAAGTATGTACAAAATATCAACTCCCACACACAACTTTTGGGTGGATTTCACACCTCGAATGCGCATCAATATGACATCCACCCCCTCTAATCCTGCGCATCCTCCGGATGGGCCAACTACCCATGATCGTTATCATCAAGATCCACAAACAGATCAATCTCTTCATTGTGCATTTCCGGTATATCAACAAGATTATCTATCATATCATCTATCTCTTCCATTGGAGTTTCTTCTCGTTGCTCTTCTCTTGCAAATTCTTCCAATGCATAATCTTCATCATCTCTTTTCTTGAAAATCTTGATTCTTTTTCCTGCAATAGGCACTCTAAGCACTGTCCCATCCAATTCTGTCAACTCATATGTTGCATTATCAAAGACATGCCTGACTATGTATGGCCCAAATCATCTTTTCACCATCTTCCGAAGCGCAGTATGCTGATTTTCAAGGCTGCTATCAAAGACTAATACCCAGTCTCCCTCTTCTATTGCTCTAGGCCGCAAGCGATGCCTGTTGTCAAACCTGTCCTTATTTCTTAGTCTAGCAACCTTTAACCTGTCAATAGCTAGCTGAATATCCTCTGGTCTTCTCTCCAACTGCCGAATCCGAAGATTAAGAGCTCCTCTCTCGTCAAATCCTCCTGCCAAGGTAAAACTGACCAAGTCAAAGCACAAGTCTCAGTCGGCATAACCGGTTTCTGACCATACATCAACTCTGCATGCATATATCCTGTGGTAACACTGTGAGTCGTACGATCAGCCCACAAAGCAAATGGTAGAAGTCTCAGCCATTCTCCAATCCGTCCTCTGCATGCTTTGGCTAATGCTTTCACTATCGGTGGATGCCCTCTTTCACTCTTTCCATTTTCCTTTGGATTGTATGTTGTGCTTAGAGCCAACTTGATTCCTAATTGAGAGAAAAACTCCCTAGCTTCATCTGCATCCAATTCACCGCGATCCGCAGTGATCTTACCCACACAGCCATACCTGCAGAAAATTTCTTCTAATAAGAACTTACACACTGCACTAGTGGTCTTCGTTCTCAAAGATCTGCCCTCAACATGATTGGTAAGATCCTCTCTAGCCAAAACAATATATCTCATCTGCCATAGACCCATAGGCATAGTAACCAAGTCAACTACCTACTTATAATGAATGTATAGCGGAAAGGTCGGATGAAGCTCATCTCGATGACGCACTACCGAATACATCTGGCAATCTCTGCAAGTCTCTACAAAGTGAGAAACATCTCTATACATGCCTTTCCACCAATATTTCTCCTTGATTTTCTCATAAGTAGCCCACACTCCTCTATGACCAGCCCAAGGACTCTCATGAAACTCCCTCATCACCTGTAACTATGTCTCTCTATCGCAGACAACCCGCAAAGGTAATCCACCTCTTTTCTTCGGATGCTTCCAAAGAAATCCGTCCTTGAGAAAATATTCATAGGCTTTCCTTCTGATCTTCTTGAACTCTTCATCTGTCCATTCATCTCTTTTGCTTAGTGTACTAAGGTACTTGCCAATCTGCAACCAATCTCCAACATAGAGTTCTTCTATGAAAGCCACAATATCATAGACATGGTAAACATGATAAACCATAGTGGCTGAAATTTCTGCATCATCCTCTTCTGCAAGTAATATTTCCTCATCATCATATCTGGCTCTAGACAACATATCTGCCATTGGATTATCCTTTCCTGCTATGTGTTTAAATTCTAGATTTAATGACTTGATGTATGCAATCCATCTCAGCATAGCTATATCCGGAGTAGAGCAACTCGTAATCATACCTATCAATGGCAAGCAATCTGTCTCTACTACAACTGAAGCTCCAATAAAGTACTCCTTGTCACATTTGAGAGCCGTAACAATCCCTAGTAACTCCCTCTTGATTTGTGGATATCTCCTTTGTCTCTCGTTTAGGACTTTCGCCCCAAACCGAATAGCATACATGTTTCCATCTGCATCATCTTGACCCATAGCCCAACCTATGCCAATTGGACTAGTTTCAACTGTCAATACAATAGGCCTTCCGCAATTATAATCCGCTTTCCTGAGAGTAGGAGCAATCTGCAATAACTTCTTCAATTTCCGCATGGCTCTAGTGTGGCTCTCATCCCAATAGAATTTCTGCCTCTTTCAAAGCAACTAATATAAACAATCTGCTATGTGTGCAAAATGGGGTATCCAAATCATCTAAAACACACAAGCTCCAATGAATCTCCGTACCTCTGAAGTGGTAGAACAATACTCCGTAATCTTACTTATAGCATCCACCTTATCAGGTGAGGGTTTCCTGCCATAATATCCACACATATGTCCAACAATGACAACCTCATTTACTCCAAAAACAGATTTTTGCCCTGATAGTGTCAAGTTCACTTCTTCTAGCCTGGCCAAAATCTTCTCACAAGCTGAAATATGATCAGCCACAAAGTATCTGCATCCCTGCTCATTTAGACTCTCATTCTTCTCTTCTTTTGCACACCCCTTAATGGGCACATCATCCAAGAAAGGCATGGTAAGCTGAGGTATATAATCACGAAGGACCTTATGCATGGCATTCATCATATGCGCAACAGAATTAGTGGCACCTTGAGGCAAGGTACACATCCTGACAAGCCCAATAGGAGTTCTCATAGTGGTTATGTCCCTGCTTTCCAAAGCCAGCTGAAACTGATCATATCCCGAATACAAATCACCTAAAGAATAGATGGCACGTCCAGCAAATGCTTCTGCAAACTCATCCACAACTGGACCTATACCAACATTCCTGATAGTAACTCTGTTTACTGGCTGCATGTCCTGTATAAATCGGAGAGTACCATTCTTCTTTGGAACCGTAAACCACCTATTTGAATATGGTGCAGATGAAGGCTCAAGAATTCCCATCTTGATTTTCTCATTCAACAAATCAATCAGCTTTGGCAGGTGTGCCTTAGGCACTGGAATAGGTCGAAGGTTCCATGGAATATGAGGAATAGTAAAAATCACCATAGGAGCAACAATATCCGGATTCACACATCCAATCTCATGCGGGAAAAAAGCAAACCCCCTTCCATGTCGCTCAAGCATCTCCTGAAAGCATTGCTTCTCTGTGGGTAGCAAGAAATCACCATTTCCAATTTTCAATTCAGCAAGAGTCTTTGCTGAAAATTTATGGCCTATATGCTCCGGATTCCTTAAAATTGGCTGTTTGGCAGCCCTCTCTATTTGCTGATCACTGTCAGGTGGAAGCGGTACAGCTACCGGCTTCACCTTCTTATCCACAATCTTGTATTTCGTGTCAACCCTGGCTTCATTATGATCCTCTGCATTACTCAAATCTTGCTGTAAATCAGCAATTCTGCACTTCAGTGGTGGCTGAATATCCTCAGCCCTCTGCTCTATGGACTGCATAGGAACAGCCCTAAACTCTGGGTGCTGAAATATTTCAGCAGTAAACTCTGTTGGCTGAAAGTTTTCAGCCCTCTGTGTCTCTGTAAGTTGATCACAATCAGCCGGAAACTCTGTTTGCTGAAAGTTTTCAGCCCTCTGTGTCTCTGTAAGTTGATCACAATCAGCCGGAAACTCTGTTTGCTGAATTTCTTCAGCACTCAATACTTTTTGCTGAATCACCTCAGCCTCTGACTCTATCTGTGACACAAAATCTGCAATTTCATTAAACATGTCCAGGGATTGCACTAATACATTACTGTGACAACTCTGCATATCAGTTTTCAGCATATTTTCCATCTCTGTCATCGTATCCGCACAAATCATACTATCATACATCCCATCTATGTGCTCATCATCCTCTAAAATTCCTGCATTTTTCAAAATTTTCTCCTTCCTGCATATGTACTGTCTGGCAGCTCTAGGTAACTTAGAAGTCTTCTGATAACTCATTGAACTATTTGTTGAAATCCCAACAAAACCGGAGGAGAAAACACTGCTGCCAGGAGGCGAGAACTCCAATCTCCTCTGCTCTGTACCACCGTCGTCTCGCGAAACGGCGGTACCTAATGAAAATCCGAATCCCTCACAGTGGGCAAAGGTGCATCTCTAAGAGTATCCCTGTTTCTAACATGGTTCACACACACAGTCATAAACTGAACTGCTCTCATGCCATCTTTACTGCGAATCCGTGCATAAGCAGATCCATCATCCATTACCTTTGTTTCCATACGCATCTCTATGATGAATGGCTATCCAAGAATTATGGGATAAGAGCATGAATCCTGCACAAAGAAATGAAAATCCTCCTCTACATCTCCAATAGAAACCCTGACACTGGGACAGGCAGCATACAAATCACCTGCAATGTTGTTGGCGGCTCTCATACGCCACCCATTCTCTACATCCATAGGCCATCTGTTACTTTCATAAACTCCACGAACTATGAGATTAATCTCTGAACCATGATCCACCAAAGCAACATAAGGCACCTGTTTCTCTCCAATTTTTACCATCGTTTCTGTAGTTGCCCTAGCCCAATGACTCCGCGAAAAGTGACTACGCGGTATCAAGACAGGCTCATCAGTTTCAGCATAATGCATAGGCTGAACCCTCTTCTCTATCTGTGGAAAAACAGAAGCATTCTCAACCATAACCTCATCCTCATCCTCATCCAACTCCCCAATCAAAACTCCATGTGTATCAGTAGTAGGCAATGCATGTCTTTTCCTCTTCAAGACCTCTTGAAACTGATCTTGAAACTCTCTTTTCGAGATGCCCAAAACCTCAGAAATAGTAAAAGTCACTTCACTGCCAAGTATCTTGTCATTAAAGATTTTCTTCATGTCTGTAGATGTCTCAATATCAGACATCAATCTAAACCCTGGCTTCTTTCTCTCTCTAGGTTCTTGCCTCTTTTCTCTCTTTTGAGCATCTTCCATCTATCGTTCGGGCCCTGGTCTCAAAGACGGTCCTGCAGTAGGTGGAGTAACAAACTCACCCCCTCTAGTCTTTTTAGTTGCACTTGGATTTTCTTCATCCCTCTTACACTTCTCCTCAACAAGTACATCTGCTCCCTGAGACTTAGCCAAGTAGGCATAAATAGAGTACCTGTCAACAGGCGAATCCCAACCTGTCTCAGATCTGATGCTAGAGCCTGCACTAGTCAAAACAGTTTGCTGAATTTTTCCCTTGTTTGCCATCTCCATAGCATAAGTCCATAATGCTAACTGATTCTCTGATCCCTTCTCAATCTGGACTCCATATGCAGAAGCATCTCCTCTAACTGTCACATAAGAAGTACGCGTAGCCATGTTATCCACTAACTTCTTCATTCCGCCTTTCCCAAAGTTGGTAGCAAGCGGAGCTCCTGTTTCAGTCAACCAAATCTTACCATCTTGTCCCCAAAATACCAAATTCTTCCTCCTTGCATCCTGAAAAGATTCACAATCCCTGCAATGCTGATGGTCTGTACTATCACACCAAATACATCTTCGATCTCTCCTAGGTGCACTAGGAGCACTCCTAGGTGCAGTAGGAGCACTAGAAGAAATAGTAGGCGTAGTCGAAGCAAACTGCTCTTTCAATTTTCCCACCAACTCCGCTTTAACTGACTCCAGTGTCAAATCCGTTATGCCTTTGATTATATCATCAAGAGAGGAAGGCACCGATGGAGCGGATGGTTTTGGAGCAGAAGGTACTGGCATCGGTCATGGAATAGGAGGAATAGGAGGTGTAGAAACAGTAGGCACTGGCATAGGCCAAGAAACTGGCTGAGGAGAAGAAGAAATAACAGGGATAGAAGCAGGCATAGGAGCACAAGACGGCGTCGGTGACATAGAACCATTCTGTAGGCGGGTCTTCCATATCCTCCTCTTGGTCAAAGTTGAGACTGCATCCTGGGCATCTTGCCAATCCATTTTAAGACCCACAGGCTTCGTGCGATCCTCAAGAAGCTTACTAATTCTTCCTGAAGAGCAGGATCTGCAGCTTGCAAGAAAAGCTCAACTTTCTCAACATCCAATGCTCTTTGTTCAATGGCATCAAGCTGACTATACCTTTCTTCAAATTCTCGTATCAACTCTGAAGCAGCTAGACCTTTGTTTGGCATGTAGACCCACTCTCGGAATGACCGCCGTGTAGCCATCCCAAAGTCCTCAAGGAAATACTCTTCTTTTAGGGCCTTCTTAAAATCTTGCCAATGCGAATTTTGAATAAAAAGATCAGTCACTTTTTCCCTCAAGGCAGGTGTGACAAGACGAAGGAAATACTTACTCATAAGTCCAGCTGGTACTCCAAAAAATCCCATCTTGGTCTCATATGTCTTCAAGTAAGCTGAAACATTACAGCCATCAAATGGCTTCTTCTCATTCTCAACTGCTTCAATTGCCTTAGTCGCGCTGATTGCATTCTCCTGCTCCGAATATAGTTGCCTTTGTTGAGACAACTGTTGTTGATACAATTGCTGCTGTTGCTGCATATACAATTGTGTCTGCTGATTTTGAAGCTGCATATACATGGACATATTCTGCAAAATCTGCTTTAGATCATCTGCTGAGGTACTTGACGCAGCAGTCAATGATGGAGCTGAAGTAGAGGACACAGCTGGAATTGTAGAAGAGGCTGAAATGGGTGCTGAAGTATCTCCCATCCTGAAATTTCTGCGACGCTTTCACGTCAGGTTCACCAAAGATGTCGAAGGGTTTTCGGAAGCAAAGTCGCGACCACAGAGGACTTTGAATAATTTCAGGATAGAAGGTCAATCTAGCGAGATCAGATTCAATTTAAAAGCTTAATTTCAGATAATATGTGACATACAATCAACTTCATCTGAATGGGAACCTCTCCAATAAACATCTTGACAAAAATTCATGTCATATAAACAGCCTGTCTTTTCCAAAGGAACAAGGAAATCTGAAGTAAGATCTAAGGGGTTGGAATAGGATCAAGAAGACATCTTTGTATTCAGGTACAGTTTTTGTAGATACATACAGCTCTCTTGTATAGATTAAAAAAATTCTGTAACAGTTAACCAGATCTGGAGCAACTTTTCGCAGATATACACAGCTCATTCATATGATAGCAGCTGCAAATCGAGCCCATCTGGAGGCAGATTAGCCATCTCATAAAAGCCGGATCAAATTGCGAGTCTTTTCCCCTTTCTTCTTCCTTCTTTATACTTTTCTTAGGATTTTGAGAAAGCAGAGACAACAAGCAAGAAAGTGCTTTGTTGTCTAGGATAACCTGGGTCTGAATATCATCACCGGTCACAATATTTCCAACAGTCCGCAAAGCACTCAGGAGAACAGTGGTAACTCTTGCTAATTGTCTTTGCTTTGACACATCCTAGGCATTGAAGGGTAGCTGGCTCTGAGGGGTGCTCATTGCAGACTGCAATCCTCCTATCACTTTGAATTCGAAACCACACATATTTGAGATAAAATCCATCCACAGGTGTTGTCTCAGGATTTAATAATCTTGCACAGATGTTTACAATGCGATGGATGTGTTTGAACCAGCAACGTCAAATTGTCCACAGCAGTAGCACAACAACAACAACAACCACTCCCAATACTGCTACAAATAATCCCATTTCCAACATTCTGCAACATCTCTTTCCAACTGATTGAGGGTTCTTTCTGCTCAGGAATTCTCAACATCCATCATTACTCAGCTTGAATTTTGGATAGTAAATCTATAGCAGATTCTCAAGCGGTTTCGATGATCCTCCAATGTGTCTAATCCCTACAATGGCGACAGATTCTTATGTGAAATGCAGACACTTGGCCTAGCTGATTCTGATCAAAAGTTTTGCTAGATACCACACATCATCCGCATTGCTAGCTGACTGGAGGGAAGAAGGAAACGAAGCTGTCGACTAATGGAGCGAGAAGCGATGGCCACGCATGATGGTAAAGCCGAGAAGACTCCTGACTATGGTTGTCTTGAAATGAGTATATCCTCCTTTAAAGTCATGTTGCTCTCACAAAAGCGCAATCAGTCCCAAGATCGTCGATGATCACGACAAGTTTGCTCAATCTTCTCCTCATTTGAGTGATGTTCTTGCATTGTGCTCCTTCTTGATTCCTTTCAGACTGTCGACGACTCTATTCCGTCCCTTTCTTTGTAGACTCAATCCTTCTATCCCAGGAACAAGCACCTCTGCTACCTTCCTCTCTCTTTCCCCAATTCCGAAGCTTTGCTTGTATTTGTACAAAGGTCTCTCGGATTATTCCTGCGAGTTCAATTTTGTCAAGCTTTGCGTGAACGTAGGCAGGTTGCCTCTTCACTCCTAACTGTGATGCCAAACCCCGAAGGCGATAAGCTCCAATCCCTTCAGTCCTTCTTGTCTGGTCCTTTTCCCCCCAAAGATGTCAAAATTGCAAAGCCCTCCGATTTCAATTCCTCCCTTCGTTGTTACTGTCGTCATATTCCTCCTCACGGCCTGGTCCTGATCCTTTGTCACCCCGTTGCAGTCTTCTTCAAAGCTCACCGAAGCTCCCCCTGATTTCATTTTCCTTCCCCTACTTTTCTGCTCTCTCTTGGTCGATTCCAATTATCTCGCGCCTCCTCTCCCCATATGTCGTTTGTTTTTTTTTTCTAATTTGAACACACTATGCCGCCTTTTTTAGCCTGTTTGCTTTTATCCTCTTTTCCAACCTCTTCTTAAAGCATCAGCATGCAATCCTTCACCAATTCCTAAAGCCATAATTTGGCTTGATTGTTTTCCATAAATAGGGGCTTCATCTGAATCCACAAGGAGGCCACATGCTTGAAGAGTAGGAACAATCATTAACTCCAGTTGAACTAGCCAAACCCTTTCCTCTTGCATTTGCTTGTACAATTTTAAAGCATTGTTACATTTACCTTGCTCAACATATTCTGAAAGCAATGCTGTCCATGACACCTCATCACGACCAGTTCACTCTACAAACACATGTTCTACTTCTGGTAAGCTTCCACAGCATCAGAATGTAATATACGACCAATATCCAGAGAATTCGCTCTTCAACCTCCATTTGCTTGTAAAACTGCAAGACCTTTTCTACTTTGTTATGATCTACACAGGCTAAAAGCATTGCGTTCCAAGACACTGTATCATGGTGATGCAACTCTTTGAAAGTAACCTCTGCTTCTGCAAATAAACCACACATGGCATACATACAAACCAATGCACTGCCAACAAAAAAGATCTTATTCTAACCCCTCCTTACTATATTACCACGCAGAATAAAGATGCAAACATAAGAACTAAGTATGTACAAAATATCAACTCCCACACACAACTTTTGGGTGGATTTCACACCTCGAATGCGCAACAATACGACAGCGTAGTAATGCCCAAGTAATCTAGACATATACTTGCGCTTGTGAGTCGCTTTAGATACGTCTTCAAGCATGCGTAACTGGAGTAATGCATTCCAAAAGCGTTCGATGTACTGAGAAATAGGCTCACGATCTCTTTGCTGAAGAAGGTCCCATTGCTTTATGGCTTTTTCATGGAATTGTGGAGGAAGGAAATTCTGCATAAACTTCTTCTTGAAACTCTCCCAGGTAGTGGGACAATCTATGCTCTTACGAACCACGGTCCAGCAAAAAGATGCTCTATCCACTAAATGATTAGTGACACACTTGATTTTATCTTTTTCAGCGTATGTTTCATCATGAAAGTAATCATCAAACTGACTGATGAATGCAAGAACAGTTTTTCCATCTCGAGTGCCATTGAAAGTACGAAATTTGAAATTTCTTTTACTTATCTTTGTTTCTTTGCGGATGGATTGAGCTTCGAGAGTTGCATCAATGGTACGTCGGATAAGATCTTCAGATTGTGGTTCCTCTTTATCGGTAGTCGATCTTTGTAAATTGGCCAATTGAACTTGTAATGCTTGCCGGGCTCGTCGTTCTTCGTCCAACTGCATCATAATTAAATCCAACTTTTGCTCCACTGTAGGTTCAGGAAGATCGCCTTCAGCCATCAAATCATCCATATTTTGTTCCGTCATCCTGCAAAACTTCAAAAGACCTCACACTCTCAAAATCCAATTAGCGGGATGAGCGTAGCTCAAGATCGGGTGTACAAGGCTTATATATTTTTGTGTGGCTTTCACAGTCTTCGTCTTTGGCTATTGCGGGATTTAAAATCTTTGAAAAATCTGCGTTTTGACCTTCTGTGTGTGCTGAAACTGGTTCAGTAAGTCTGCGTATGCGAACAGAACCTTCCAGGGAACAACTTTGCAGTTTGATACTTCTGCGCAGGAACAGTCCTTATAGGAGTTGTGAACACAAGTCGGTTCTGACTTCAGGTTACTTGCCAGACTTGCAGAGTTGCAGACTTACAAAACTTGCTGAGTTTTGAAACTTTGTGTGATTTAGGACTTGGGTAACTAAGCTTAGAGCTTAGTGATTAGCAAGTCGTCGAATTGTAGGGGGGGCCGTTTTTTTTTACGTCGCGAAAATCACGGAGAGGCCGCCCTGCTGTCGTCGATTTAAAAAAATGGAAGCTTTTAAGCTTCTTAAGCTTTATAAGCTTTATATTAAGCTTTTAAGCTTATGGAGTTTTAAAACTTATCTCTGTGTATTGACGACTTGGAGAAGAGGATGTAGGAGTGGTCCTCCGCCGTTATAAGCCGGTCCTTCGTGATCAGAGGTTGTAAACAGAGGTTCTTGACCGCCAGGAATCCACGCGTATCGACCGTTTGCGATGAGACTGACCGTAGAGCTCGATCATTCCATGAGCTCCGCCTTCGCACAAGATGGATAGCGATTGGAAGCTCTCGATCTCAGCTTCGCTCTGATACCACTGGTGCGCAGATCGGATGCTGTATGCTCGCATAGTGAATGCCGGAAGGTCCCCAAGAACAAAAGAACTCTACTTTTTGCACAAAACTCAAGGTAAAAAAACATGCACGACATGAACAAGAGACCAATTGGGTGCAATCTCCCCTCATGCCTTGTGTGAGCACTCCACAAAGCATGTATTTTATGTATTCATCATCTTCAAGCTCAAATAATAGCCCAAATTACAAAATAGCACGCTTTTGGCTTTTGAGTTTGCTTTAGCACAAAATAGAAATAAAGCTAATGGGCGGGCGCCCAAAGAGTCAGGCGTACCCAATACAATGTCCAAATACAAATATCATAATCGTGCGCCCATGCGCATACAAAATAATAAATAAATATCCAACGCCTCAATAAATAGGCGAGACAAAATATAGGTGCCATGCCTAAGGTATGCGCCCATCAAAATATAAGTGATAACTCGAATACACACTATCCTCCAATGCTTTCCTCCCCCACTGCTGCTATCTCTACACATCAACTGAAGCATTCACAATCCTTAGTAAAATAATACAATTAAACCGACAAAAGTGAATACCTAGCAGTCTTTAGCTACATAAATAAATCAACTAGTTAGAATCAATCCTAACCTTAATTTATTACGAGTGCGCACTCTAAACTCATAAACGTTTATTAATTTAATATGTATTTTGCGAAATCACCCGCTATGGAATCACCCATGTACACACTAAATTAATGAAACGCCCGAAAAGGATAGGCGTCCCCATCAACTTCTCCCACAAAGAATCCACTTTGTGTATGAGCCCCGATCAACAAAGTTTACAGAATCCACCGTAAAACCTCACGGAATCCACCGTGGCATGGAATCCACCGTGGCACGGAATCCACCGTGAAATATGCCTCCTGGCATCAGTTACCAACCACCGTTACCATTCTTCCTTAGAGGCTACCGTTCTAGGCTAAAATAGATAGACATTCCAATGTAGTATAGGAGGAGCTAGCAATGACTTCCGTTGGATGTCTAAAAAAGGATACTGATGAAGAAAAACTTGCAATCTTGGAAACCACCTAAGCTACCACATAGCCTACGCCCACCTCTACAATAGAACACTCTAGCTTCTACCAGAGCGCAAGCTTCAGCTCAAGTCATAGTATGTTATATTGGTACACTCCTTATTGGAGGACCAAAAGCATAGCACAACGAGAAAGCCTCCTCATAGACAGCTCTACTAGCTAATCTACTACTATTATCACTCAAGATTCCATCCAAATCATCTTAACTCCAACATTGACCACACATCCCATGTCTACTAGCGAAGTGATTATCGCAAAAGAGTTCTACCCCTAAATGACCTAACGCCACCTAAATTATGCAGCAAGAGCAATCTAGTGGCACCAATAGGTGTAACAGCACGCTTTGACGCTTTGGATGGAAATAGAGTAGATGCAACAAGAAAATGAGGCTCTTCATATCTAAGTTTAGCAATAGCATGGGAGGAACTCCAAGATCAGTGGTAGGTTGATCTATAAAGAGACCCACTTGGACTTTGCAGACTCCATCCAAGACTAGATCCAAAACGGGTGCAAATAGACTACATTTTCTTGTGCGAATAGATGGCAATGGCTATTAATCCTAGAGACTTTATGTCCATCACTTCGAGAGCCTTGTAGGAGGAGTTGTAGGAGTTCTTCTAAGAGAAAGTGTGCAATGCCTAGGATGAAGCAATGCAACTATTTTAGGCTATACTAAGAGATTCATGTTTCCAACTACTGCCTTAGAATGATGATCCAAATATGGACGCATAGTCTCAGCCTCCGACCTAGTTGAATTTGGTCACCCTAGCCCACAACTAACCACTAACCTCAGTGAATCAAAGGCGTGCCTTTAGAGCTTGGCCATTAGAGGGAATATGGGCTTAAAAATGTGCCTTTATCTTAAGAGTTAATGAATCTTCTAATGCCAAGAGATTTGAGGTGGACCAATGGGAGAGGGGTGGTGTGCACATTTTATCCACTCCGTTTTTTTCCTTGTTCCTACCACTTATAGGCTTGTCCCCTTATGCCCCCTTTCAACCTCCCCCCACTTTTACCTCCCCATGTTAGGTGGGTTCCATTAGGCATTCAAAAAGGTGACCCAAAATTTAAAAATTTCCTCTCTATCCAAAAATGGCTTTTTTCTCCCAAAACCTCTTCTTATCATATGTATAGTCATAAAATATATAATTTTTGGTCTTTTTGCAAGATGTACTTTCAATTTGGTCATTCTTTTGCCTCCATTCCATAAATCTTCTTAGCTCTATATGCTCCAAGCTTCTCTCAGTCATAGCCACACACCATCTAGCTTCTCTTTTTCTTCCATGGTCATTCTCTTACTAGCCCTAGCTTCTCCCAATCTATAGCCACATAAAACCCATCCTCTCTCTTTCTTCTGAGCATAGGCATAGCCATAGAGCCCCCATATTATCCAAGACATAGCCACCAAATAAATCAAGTTCTTCTCTTTCTTCCATGGTAATTTTATTTCTTCCATTCCATAAAATCTATCATCTTTTGTGCTCACACATCCATAGCCACACAGCTCTCCTTAGAAGAAGGCAACTGGATCAGGCATTAAGATAAGCTCACTACACTCCTAGGTGTGAGAGTGCACTTGGGTATGTGAGAGGTAGCCATTGCACTTGGCTTGAAATGCTTGAAACTATAATAAGTAGTCCGTGGGTATTGGCGGTCGAGCGAGAAGCTCTCACAATTTTATTCCATTGCCAAGACAAATGGATTCAAGCTTTGAGTACTTGCACACTCTAAATTGAGTGGTTAAGTAGGACTTCAACTCCAAACAACACTTGGTTTTAGGTAGGAAGCAAGGGAGTTGGAAGCTATTTGATTTCTTTTGTGGATTAGTTTGAGTTTAGAAAGCTTTTTGTGTATCGGCTAGAGTAGGAGTTGTGCATTTTGATCAAACTTGAGGCATTAAGATTTAGGAAAATAAGAAAAAAATAAGGAAAGATAACACTTTGGATAACAAGGAAATAGGAAAACACAAGAAGAAAGAAAATAGATTTTTCATATTGATGAAGGAAAACAGAGTGTAATGAAAGAAAGAGAGAAAACGAAAGGTGAAAAAAGGAGAAGAGAGAGCACATTTGAATTCAATGAGAGTGAGGGAGAGCTAGTGAGAGAGAGACATGAATTCACGTGTCCATAAGCTACTGCACTACCAAGGACTTGTGTCTTTGACACTTCTAGCTCTTCCAAGTATGTTGTGAACCCTTGTTGTTGATTGTCACTTTAATCTAAAATCTTAGGCCATTTATATATTTTCATTGAATCATCAAATAGGGTTTTTCTGTCATTTGATGAGTTTCCAGTGTTACTTGGATGGCGATGCAAGACTCGAACGGTTGAGTCGTGACCTAGCTCGGACGTCCCAGTCATTTGAGTGACCACTTATTCAGATGGACCTAACCACTCAATGAAACTTGGGGCCTCGAATGGCCACTCAAATGCTCGGATGAACACCCCTCATATCTGAATCTAAGTCTGACTACTCACGCGATTGAATCCATTGAGAAGTCCACTCACACGGCCAAATCCATGACTTGGATGGTTGAGCTTGGAACTCTGACCAATTGTCCAGAACTCTATTTTGATTGATTTTTTGACTGTGAGGAGCTTGTTGGGCCAATTTCCAACTAACTAAAATCAGGCCAAAGTTCAAACCAGTAGATGAAACCATAGGACTATTTACACTTTTAAAAAAACCTGAACCTAGCAGCCCATGGGGGGGACTGAAAGAACCACCGACCATTGGCCGCTACCTTAGTAGAGACCCCAAGTTAACTCACTTGGCTAGACACCCAACCTAGACCACTTGCCATGACCCATTTTCCATCTCCTCTTCTTGTGTGGTGGTCATTGTGCTCTATGGGGAGCACCTGTTGCTGCACCAGAGGAGGCTCCACCTTGTGCTCCAGGTGGCAGGCTTTGGCATGAGGCCTTCCCATGGCTGAGAAACAGGGACATGCTTGCTATGCAAGCTCCAGGAAGGCAAGATGGAGAAGAGACAGAGGTTGGGGGTTCCCTCCTTCTCCTTTGCAGTTGTCCCCTCTCTTTTAGTGGATGGGGTGGCAATAGTAGTGGCAATGGCAGCCTCTCTCTCTCTCGCTCTCTCTCAATCTCCCTTGTGTTGATCTGTCTCTATACATCTCTTCATCAACAAAAAGAAAGAGAGAAGTAAAGGAAAGAGGAAAACAAAAAGAGAAGAGATAATGCATTTACCTCAAAGCTTGAAGAAGAATCCTTTCGTTCTTCTCTCCTTCTTCTTCTTCTCCTTCACGGGTCCCCTCCTTCTTCTTTGCAGTTGTCCCCTTTCTTTTTGTGGTGGATTGGCGGTGGCAGCGACCTTTCTCTCTCTCTCTCTCAATCTCCCTTGCGCACGTTGATCTGTCTCACTTATTCTCTCTATACACTCTTCATCAACAAAAAGAAAGAGAGAAGTAAAGAAAAGAGAAAAACAAAGAGAGGAGAGATAATACACTTACCTCAAAGCTTGAAGAAGAATCCTTTTGCGCTTCTCTCCTTCTTCTTCTTCTCCTTCATGGGTTCCCTCATTCTTCTTTGCAAATGTCCCCTCTCTTTTTGTGGTGGATTGGTGGTGGCAGCGACCTCTCTCTCTCTCTCTCTCTCTCTCTCTCTCTCTCTCTCTCTCTCTCTCTCTCTCTCTCAATCTCCCTTGCACATGTTGATCTCTCTCACTTCTTCTCTCTATACACTCTTCATCAACAAAAAGAAAGAGAGAAGTAAAGAAAAGAGAAAAACAAAGAGAGAAGAGATAATGCACTTACCTCAAAGCTTGAAGAAGAATCCCTTCGTACTTCTCTCATATTTTTTGTCCTTCGGGAGTTGCTTCCTTCTCCTTTACACTTGTCTCCTCCCTCTTTGTGGATGGCAGCAGTGGCGGCGGCCTCTCTCTCTCTCTCTCTCTCTCTCTCTCTCTCTCTCTCTCTCTCTCGCTTGTTTACAAACCTGTAAAATGCCATGCTCGGGTTTTGACACTTTTTTATGAAGCCCCTCTCTCTCCCGTTTTTTATTTCTCTCCATCTCTCTCTTCCTTCCCCTCCCTTCTTCTCTCTATTTCTCTCCCTTCTTCCCTCCCCACTCTCACTCAACTCATCTCATTGTAAAGACAATCAAAGATAGAAAATAAAAGCCTTAAGAAACAAAGATATTGAAAGAAATGTCACCCCACCTCTCTTTATCTCTCTCTCCCCCGTCTCCCTTTACTTTTCTTTCTTAATCTTCTCTCTCATTCTCTCATTGTTTTCCTATTTCTCTCTCCCTCTCTCCCACTCTCTATTTTTTCTCTCTTTCTCCCTCTCTCTATTTTATTTTCACTCTCCTTCCTCTCTTTACCTCACCCTTCTTTTCTACCTCCTCCTCCTCTCTTTCTTCCCTCTCCCTCTCTCTATTTCTCTCCCCCTCTCTTTCTCTCTCTATTTCCCTTTCTTTGTTTCCTCTCTCTTTGTTTCTCCCCCCTCTCTCTCATTGTTTCTCTCACTCATCCTCCTCTCTCCCTCCCTTCATCTCTCATTTCTCTCTTCCTCTTTCTCTTTGTTTCCTTTCTCTCCCTCTTTCTCTCTTCCTCTCCCTTCATTCTTCTCCCTCCCTTCCTCCCTCCCTCTCTTTCCATGTATCTCTTTGCAAAGAAAAACAAAAAAAGAAAATAAGAGAACACAAAAATAAAGCAAGAAGAGGCAATGTACCTACCTCAAAGGCCTGAAGATGAAACCCTTTGTATCTTCTCTTTGTACCTTCCCTCCCTTATCCCTTGCACACTTCTCTTTCTTCTTCTGTATAGCGGCGACGACGGTGATGATGGTGATGAGCTCCCTCTCTCTCTCTCTCTCTCTGTCTCTCTCTCTCTCTCTCTCTCTTCCTCTCTCTCTCTCTCCCTCTCAAAGCTTTAAGCTCTCTTGATCTCTCTTTCATTCCTTCTCGCAAATGTGTTCTTGGCAAATGTTACGCTCGGGTTTTTAAAACTTTTTCCTTAGACCGGCGTCGCTATTAACATCGCTATATCCATCGCTATTAGTGTCTCTATTAGCATCGCTATTTACGTCACTATGTGCATTGCTATTTGTGTCACTATTTGCGTCACTAATAGAATTAAACAAGCAACCCCAAGAATCAAACAAGGAACCCCTGAAACTAGGAACAAAGACATAGAGGGAACAGAACCATCACATTGGTGAGTGAAGGACAAACCTACCAAGATTAGGGATACATTTCTAGTCAACTTAGTTGACCTTATAGATGCACTTGTGGGTTAGGAGGTAACTACTATGGTAGGCACTAGCTCGAACGGGAGAAGTCTAGACCTCAACCTTAACCTTAATATGGGTGAGCACCTAGACAACATCCAATGACTTGTCACACAATATGACCAATAAACAATGATAGCGCACCAGGGGAGAGTAGTAGAGATGATGTCATAATTGATATCTTGAGGAAGAAAGGATACCACCAAGGATAGCATTGCAGCACATTGCGAGTTATAGCCAGGAGCAAAAGGCTCAGAGGTTGCATCAAGAGACATAGCTCAACGAGATTCACAGAATCCTAGCCATCTTAGGTAGGAACAGAACAAGATGTAATGCCGATAGCGAGAGAGGCCTAGAAGCCGACCTTAGAGTAAGTGAGCTACTCACAAAAAATATTTCTAGACAATACCAGCGCTGAGGAAAGTGGGGCATTCTTAGCCGCATTATTGCTAGCTGGGAGTGAGTCCGAATGTCAAGAACCAAATGAAAATACCCATAGTTGCAAAGCAACTTGTTAAATACCAAGTTGGCAATGACCCCTATAGCTTTGTTGAGTAGTTTGAGTAGGTGTGCGAGGCTAATAATCTCGTGTACCCCACTCAATGAGCACAATCATTTGGTCTTTTCTTGGGAGACAAGGGAGAGACTTGGTTCACCAGTCTAGACAACCTGGAATATAATCACTTCACCCAATTTAAGGATCTCTTCATCAAGACAATCTCTGAGGTAGGATACTCCAGAAACCTCATTGTTAAGCTAGTGATGAATGTTAGTTAGAAAGACAAAGAGTACATAGGAGACTACGTCACACAAGCAAGGAGTCTCTATAAGAGGATACTTGCAACTGAATGACCCAATGAGAGAGCAGTCTATACCATATTCATTAACGGGATACGAAACAAATAACTCTATAAGGTCCTTGCAAGGAACTCAAACATACAAAGGGATGTGCTTGCAAGAGTCTTTGAGGAAACCATACGGATAGTTGACTTGCTTAGGGAAATAAGCTCTCAGCTATGCAGCAAGATAGCAATGCATTTAGAAACACTGACAGAGCTACAACAACTAGTGAACGAGTAGTCTCTAGTGAACAAGAAAAAGGGAAGAGTATTGACCAGACCCAAGTTATAGCTAACCTAAAAGTGGAGCTAGCTAGACTATATGTGTCAATACGAAGACCTGTACGACCTCATGCTTAGAAATAGGAACCCATAACATGTTGGACATGTGGCCAGGACATGTGGCCATTCAGGACATATCTCGTCTCATTACCCTAAAAAAAAGCAAGCAAATAGAGAGAATGCCAACTTGAGGTCCCCCGAATGCGGAGTCACACATCTGTTCGCGTTGATTGCCCTAGGCTTTTAAAAACCCTCTACTAGCTTGGTAATCATACCTTCTGTGCAACTTAAACTCTTTTATGTCAAGTCACACAACACAAGGGTACCACACCTATTCCACTAAATGTCATGACACGAGCTCAAAGGAAGAAAATCAATATCACATTGCTTGGACCTAGCAACCAAGAGTGAGACCACATTAACCAAGGGAAAATAGGTCATTGATGCCGAAACAGAAATATCTGCTCCTAAGACAAGAGAGAAGGAAGCACTAAGATTGGAAAGAACCCTAATCTCGACTAGCAATTGAGGATTGTGGACAAATTCAAGGAGTGAATAAGAGATATGCAAGCTCACCTTAAAGATGCCAAAAACCTATTGTTGAGGACAAGATTTACAAACTCTGAACCTTGAGCCCACCAGTCTCTCCCACATATCTAAGGGCAAGAGAGGCAACACCACCTCATGTGAATAGCAATAAGGAAAAATGCACGGATGGAGACTGCAAAGTTCAATGTCACTCTAGCAAATGTGATGAAGGTTAGACCCTTTGGAGTCCTCAAGGACTTGCCACTAAAGATAGCGAGAATCCAATTCTTAGTGAACTTCATAGTTATGAAGGGAGTGGATTATGATAATAGATCAAAAGCAGTCCGAGTAGAGATGGATATATGGGAAACCTCATCAGTGGACTTAGATGCAATCTCTACCCTGCTAAAGGGAAACTCGAGGCCTAGAATCGATTATGGACCTCTAACAAGGTACATTCCTTGCCTTGAGGATGAGCAAGACTGGATGCACATGTTGACAACCATTGATCTCTAGTTCCTCGAAGGACAAGGATGGATCTAGGAAAGTTGTAGACTCAGCTACTAGCAAACCTAAGCTTGCCATCACTTCTAACCTGCTTGTGGTACACTTGTGCATGATGGCCCATGTGTCAACCAACACCAATCACCTATCGTGTCTCAACCAATATATTAGAACTTCACAAAATCCTCTAGTACCTATCAAGTCTTCTTGCGTGTAACCCATCTGCCAATTTAAAGCCTCTCAAGGATCTTATGGAAAGCAGAGAGTGGCAATGGACCTTAGGGAAGTTACTATATGTATATCCTCTACATCACATGTGTTCAAGGCCTATTTATAAATATTCTTATCTGTAAAATTTTCTTGAATAAAAAATAAGCCTTATCTATTCAATCTGTAAATAATCCCTTTAAATTATACCCCTTCGTATGTAAAAAATGTATACAAATGGTATTTTAAAAATACATTATTTTGAACCCACATGATGCACACATATTCATGAGTAACTTACCCGAGCAATGGACTATGAACACTATATTAGGAAATTTGAAAATTCTCATATAGTTTGGGAATTCCCAATATACTTAATATTTGGCCACATGGTCAAATCTTATCCCCTTACTTGAAAGTGGAGTCTACCCTGATTACCATATAGGTTGTCTTTCCAAGTCCCACTTTGAAGCATGGATTAAGATTTAGACACATGGTCAAATCTTTATCCCTTATTTGAAAGTGGAAATTGGGAGATTTCCAAATTCTCTAATATGGTGTTTAAGGTGCATAACCTAAATTAGTCATATAATTGGACTCTCATGACAAGTGTAGCATAGCTCAAAAGTAGGAACCCTACTAGCAACATACAATCCCAATATGAGGAATTTGATGAAAAGTACGAAGTCTACTGTTCCATCAGCAAAGAGAAAGTAGAGACCATAGAATATGACATCGAGTTAGGAGCAGCAAGGGAGACAGTCTCTTTTAGTAAGGATGACAAGTACAATTTTGGGTTAGAGGTGAGCTCTAATAGTGATCTTGAGACACCTCAACCACCTAGGACCCAATGCACCAAGGGGGACCTCCCGTCCACTTGAGGTGTAGAAGGCTAAGGGAGAAGAAAAGAAAATAATCAAAGTCTTTAGAAGAAGCTAAATATCAAAAGGAACCCCACCCAAGCACTGCACGAAGTATAAGGGTGATCAAATAGTGGTGTTGATAGGAGCCAAACAGAAAGGGCAAGCTAGTGAATCCATCGAAGACCATCCAAGGTTAAGGTCAACTTGGTAGGAGGGGAGGACAAGCCTCGACCCATGTACATAGTGGACGATCTAATTGAGAAGGAGGAGCATGCTCTCATAAATCTCCTAAGGGAATTTGATGATGTGTTTGCATGGTCCTTAGATGAGCTGAAGGGAATACATCCAAGTATTGTTACTCACAACATCCCCATAATCCCAGATATAGCACCAGTCAAGCAAGACCATATGTAATGAATCCTAAGCATGCACATGCTCTAAAGGAGAAGATTGATCAGCTATTTACAAGATAGAGCACACAGATTGGGTGTCGCCCATAGTCATAGCTATGAAAAAGAACAAAAAGATTTGAGTGTGTAAACTATAAGAAGGTCAACGCAGTCACCAAGAGAGACAATTACCCACTACCATACACAGAGAAAATGCTAGAGAGAGTGGCAGGGAAGGAAGTTTACAGCTTTCTAAATGGCTTCTCAGGACTATAACTAAGTGTAAGTCCATCTAGATGGCATGTACAAGACAACGTCATTCGCTATCAAATGGGGGGTGTTTGCATACATAGTCATGCCATTTGGACTCACTAACACTCTTGCTACATTTGAGCGCCTCATGGATGTCATTTTCAAGGACATGCTCAGGAAATGGTTGGAAGTCTTTGTCGATGATCTATATGTCTAGACCAATTGGGAAGAGCACTTGGAAAAGTTGTGAATAGTCTTTGAATAGTGTTAGGAATATGATCTCTCATTGAACCCCTTAAAGCGCAATGGAGGATCCCACAAGGACTAGTAGCATCCAGAGGTGAAGCTTCCTAAGTCCAATATTAAGTTGCATGCTGAGGTGAAGCAAGTCAAAGGGAGACTAACACACATGGAGGCCTTATCTGCAAAGCATGTCATGTGTATTTACTTGTTGGAGGATGCTACTAACAGCCAAGAAGAATGGGTTGAACATATGGAGTATCACCACATGCTAGTAAGAGGGGAGTGAGATCATCTTTTACAGGCTATTTCAATGGGTGCCTACTACATGAAAATCCTAGTTGAAAAACTCTTCACCCATCACATTTTCCAGCCGCTACACTAGAAGTGCATGGACCTCTAGCTCTAGTGACGCCATCTAAACTACAACCCACTTTCTCCCTTACCACTAGTACCCTTCAAACCCTATCCCCCTTCTTCTTTGACACTCTACCCATCCCTCTGAATCTACGACAACTAGATTTGTACAATCTTGGTTAGCACCAACACCATAGTTGCACCCTAGGACTATACACCCACTTTCGAAGGTGCCCAAATATTGAAAAATAACCTTCTATGACTTCAAGTCTAACATGCGTGCCATGTATTAGGCACAAAACAAATGGGATGGATTAACAACTAAAAGTAGCAATCAATTATACTTTTAGCCAAGGCAAATTAGCAACTAAAACTAGGACATGGCAGATTAGCAGCTAAAAGTAGCAGTCAATACTGATGGCAATGGCATAGTGATAAAAGGAAATGGTCTAGCCAAAGATAGTAGTAGAAGAACTTCAAGACATTACATGCAACAAATGATATAAAAGGACTAGAAAGGAAGTTATGAGGGTCCCACTTGTTTGTTACATAAGTAATTCAAGAGTTGTATTGCTTTGAATGGTAACACTTTGGAATGTATTCTCTTTCCTAAGTCTTATTTATACACATGATCATCTCATTGAGAGACCATGATGGTTTGTATATACTACACTAACTCTACTATTTGAATATATGAGCAATGTATCTAATTGTCCATTTTTGTGTTCTTTCTTTTGATATGTTGTGACTATTATGCATGCAATGCAAGCATATCACTATGTCAGGTGTGAGCATGTTAGGGCTCTATCATCTCACAAATTTGGTACAATTCACTTGCACTTGGTGACCATAATCTGGGCTTGGACCCAATTATAGGAAGATATTACCTCAATGATTTTTTCATGTTCGCATTGCTCTTGGTGTATTGTTCATCCCAAAATGAGCAAAGTGAAAGTTTCGACTAAAAGTATTTCTTACCAAACCAATGCCAATCTAAGGCTCTACACATGCATCGGAAAATAGGTCCAAATGACCATCAATATATATGTGAAAATTTTTCTTTATATGCATGTCCCTATATACTAGTATTTTTATTGACATATAATTTGTTAAAAGCCATAAAAATAAAATAACAAAAGTTATAACCATGGTCATTGAAATCTGGCTACAATAAACTCTTTATTTGTTGTACTGGGTTAAGATTAACCCCAATCACAAATAATTAAAATTTGTCTCATTTACGAAAAAT
The DNA here is from genome assembly GCF_053477565.2 of Lygodium microphyllum. Lineage (NCBI taxonomy): Eukaryota > Viridiplantae > Streptophyta > Polypodiopsida > Schizaeales > Lygodiaceae > Lygodium > Lygodium microphyllum. The sequence goes on from NC_141145.1 coordinate 114,994,470, forward strand.
TATCATATCAATATATAGATTACTATATACCAATAGATGTATCATTACATAATCTACTACTACCCAAGAAAATAGCAACAATGCAAGTTATACCAATGTCCTTTGATATCTAACTTCAATAAACTCACTAATAGTAAATGCGGAGAAGAAAGATGATTGACTTACTGGGCCGCCACGTGCATAGAGTCTCTCAATCATGCAGTGAGACTGTGTCTCTTTGCATATTGAGTCTTTAGGCCAATGGGATCACGATTTGTAATGGAGTGCTGCAAAGAAAAAAGAATACAACTGTTAGAAACACAATTTTTAGTACAAGTTATATTTCAAATAAGAAAGCAAGAATAACAAAATAAAAAATTACAATGTCCTTTAGATAAGTCATGTGGCCATCACTCCTAAGATGATGGACGACCCATGTCTCCAATCGTGCCCTCACTGCCTCCCACTGGCTGTTGTTGCCAACATCCTGGAGAATCTCTATCCTCCTCCCTAAGTTTCCCCGAGTCATCTGCGTCTAGCCACTCGGGCTTTGAGATGCCACTCTTGAGTGCCTCGTGTGTGTCTAATCATCTGTGTAATATGTACACACGCATACACTCCATCATCCACCCAATGGAAGACCTCTCTACCATAGTAGGTACTAGAAACTCCTCATGTAAGGATACTACTATATAGTCCTTTCTCCCCTCAGGTATATTCTTTTAATGGGTCAAGACATTGTGCCAAAAAACTTGTTGGCACAACTCTCTCATGTGAGACATCACCATCCTCCCCTCATCATTCATAATCATGGCTCTTGTCCTGTCATTTACGAGGTATCCATAACCCTCTGGGGTATGTCTAAGGTGTGTCCTTTCCCACCTACGATCACGCTCCTGGGCATAAACAGGAGACCCTTGTACATCTAGTTTATCCATAGGGGTGGTATCTCTCGGAGTAGCACCCATAGGGGTGCCACTTGCAGATGATAGTGAGAAAAATCTGGAGTCACTAGAGTAGATATCCCCACAAGTGTGACATTTCCTACAGGTAACATGCCTCCACTAAAAGAATGAGATGAGACACTGCATCGGTGCCTCCACAACACCCACATGAACCACTCTCTCTCAAACTTGTACGAGAGCAAGGAGTAGCACATGTATCTCGAGCAAACTGTAGGCTCACAATATCCATATCTCTACAACACCCCTTAGAACCACTCCCTTCTACTTTGTTACACCCCTTAGAGTGTAACAAAGTAGATCTAACAAAATGCATGATGATTTTCGAGACAACTCCTAGTCTGCCATATCTCTGAAGCCATCTGATTTGGAGATATACATGTGAATATCTCCTATAACTCCTCGTTAGTCATCCCTCGACTCATCCTTCTCTCCAAATATCGTCAAAGATTACCTGCACAAATAGAAAATGATGTTAGCATAATCAATGTAAAGATTCAAGCAAAGCACATTAATATAACTTTGAAAAAAACAATGTTACTTAAAATGCAATTCTAGAGTATCCTTATAAGCAATTCATCAACGAAATGAGTAGGTGAATGCTGCAAGTATGACATAGCCTATGGTCCCATATCAATCTCCTAGCACAACTCCACGTACATTGGAAGGTAGATAGAGAGGTCACCACAAAAGGATGAATCCACCTTGTTCTCAAAGAATTCATGGCCTCCTATCTTTTTGTCATTGTTATCTGAATCTGCCTTCTCTACATGCTCCAAGCCATCTTTGTTCTCCATCCCTTGCAATATTAACCACTCCACCTGCATACTCTCCTCATCTATGCTGGAAACATTGCTTTTATCATACACTCTCGCACTCTGAGGAGATGAAGGTGAAACATACCACCATCGAGGTTGTCGAGGGTTTGGATAGAAATTTACATGTTCCAAATCACATACAAGAGAGATTCAATATATGTGACATATCTGTATTGTGAAATTTTTTTAAAAAATAGTTCATATACTTGTTCATAATGGGCCAGCAAGATAAACATGTCCCGTAGATCCGTCTATATTTTCTTAGAATCTATTTCAAGAAATCTAGATGGACCTAGCCAAATGGTTCCTTGACTCCTTCCAATACCACTTTGAACCATTGCACATCAAATATGATCATGGAGAAGGTATGGTAATCCACTGAGATAATACTTTGCAAGTTTCCAAAATACTCCATCTCATCTATAATGGTGTTTAGATCTATGGCTCACCATCGACTCTCTTGCTTGAACTTTGCCATGACACCACAATCCGTTGTGGAGGGCATTTTATCGATACGTTTGACACGGATATGTTACTCACGCGACCACGTTGCAGTATATATTTTATATTATACATTGAAATGATTAGATTAGTTGTCACATATAAAATCTAGATACAATAGCTTATAAAACATGTGAAATCCTTCAGACTATATCCCCTTGAGAATTCCCACTCCTCAATCCACTGAGATAATACTTTGCAAGTTTCCAAAATACTCCATCTCATCTATAATGGTGTTTGGATCTATGGCTCACCATCGACTCTCTTGCTTGAACTTTGCCATGACACCACAATCCGTTGTGGAGGGCATTTTGTCGATACGCTTGACACGAAAATGTTACCCACGTGGCCACATTGCAATATATATTTTATATTGTACATTGAAATGATTAGATTAGTTGTCATATATAAAATCTAGATACAATAGCTTATAAAACATGTGAAATCCTTCAGACTATATCCCCTTGAGAATTCCTACTCCTCAGTAGAGACCTTCACCCCTTCACGAGAAGCTACGATCAAAGCTCCATGTGACCATCGCATAGACATAAACCTTGGCATCTCCTCCATACCCTCAAGATATCGAATCGGTCGATGGTGGATACTACATCAAAAATTCGATCGTGCTTCTTCTCAATATTTATTGGCTTACTTGTACCTAGCAAGCCACATCTCCATGGATACATGGTGCAACATACAAAAATGATTCACTTTCTCCTCCATTGCAGCATCCATCCTTTTTTCTATCCCATTTCCAACCACCACATCTTCGATCAGTCTATTATCGTTCTTTAGCGACCATAGCATTTTTTTGTTGTTCGAATCCATTATTGGTAGCCACTGTGAAATATGCACTAACACCTCCAACACTAGCCAGCCTTCAGCCATGCTACCTTCTGGCGGCCGAGCTCGTTGTCGCACAAAGCCTTTCAGGGTTTTCATGAAGCACTCCAAGAAAAACATCCATTGCGTATGGACAGATCCCACAATCTCCACTTCATCTACAAGATGCACCAGGAGGTGGGTTTGTATCGTGAGCATGTTGGTGGATATGTACTTCTCAAAGAGATAGGCAGTCTCCACTGCTCCCTGCCTTACGGATTCAATAGAGGATGTCCTTTTGTGAGATCCATTGCACTAAATTCAAAAACTTATAAATCACTCTGCGTATTTCTAGAGTGAGGTATCCCATGATCGCGATCGATGTAGTACAAACTACCACAAATGAAGAAGCATCATGAACACCGACTAGACACTAAATAGCAAAATATGCAAGTCACTTACAACCGAGCCCAGTACAAACCTGACATATTTTATGACAATCATGGGACTTTAGCCTTGATAGTTGGTCGTCTTTAGAAAATGTGCATATGAGGCAACGCGTCACACTCGTTGGGGTGCAGGTAGACCTGATAATTTTCTTCACAATGCGCTCCTTCAAATCCATTCGTGCCCCTACAGTGTCTCTCCTTCTTGTGATGTGGTCCCATAGTAAGCTGCTCACATTCTTGAAAATATGCATGGGATCCAACAAGTGGTTGATCAATAAGTGGGTCCAATACGGCAACTCATAGAAAATTGATAATTGTCGCATTACGTTTGGATGTGATTCTGTGTGGACCACTTTCAACTGCTACCAACTTTACGTTTGTCGCATTACGTTTGGATGTGATTCCGTGTGGACCACTTTCAACTGCTACCAGCTTTGGGTGTTCATTCGTGTTGGAGGTCATCCAAGAAATCCTTCCCTCAGTTCATGATCCTCCGACAACAAAGTGGTATGTCTTTGATATACTATCTTCTTCATGGTTCGTGACATTTGGGAGCTTAATTCTGGCCCACATAATGGACATGCATGATAACCTAAGGTAACCAAACCTGTCCCAACACCCCTATTTAGTCAACACAAACTTGAATGAGCTATGTTAGATATCACCAATGAGAACGGAAGACTACTTACTTGAGCACTCTTGGAATCCCAGTTAGTCATGCATGTCCACATGAGAATGGCATGTATATTGGCAGACCGTTGACCATCGCACTTTCTCATATCTTCCTCGACGACCCCCTCCTCCCACAAAATATTAAGCTCATCAACTAATGAGCGGAGATAGACGTTCATATTCTTGACTTTGTAGTGCCCAAGAACAAGCAAGCTAAGGATTAGGTGTCCTTTCTTCGTAGAAAGCCATGGCATGATATTGTAGTGAACAAGGACTACATGTCACCACTATAAGACACTACAACAAAAAGGCCTCATAGACGCACATTTAGACGCGATTTTTGAATATAGAGAAATTCTTACGGGCGCGTCTATCCGCTCGTCTATTTGCGCGTCTACCATTTCCTGTCTATAATCGCATGTATCAACAAATTTACACGCACAAATAGATGCACAATAGACGCACATATACACGCGCATATAGACACGCTAGTAGACGCGCTTTTACAAGCACTGGTAGACGCGAGTGGAAAACAAAAAATGTCATTTTTTTAAAAAGATATTTAATTTCTTTTTTAAATTTGAATTATGAAGCGCATGTATAAGCGCGTGTAGTCTGCATTATAGACGCGCATATAAACGCGAATTATCTGCAATTTAGACATGCGGATAGATGCGCAAAACAGAACTGGAAAAAAAAAACCAGAAAGCATGTGGTTGCAAAGCAACCACATGTACATGCTCTCTGGTTTTTTTTTTCCCCTCCCATACATCAGATTGTGTATTTGGGAAAAAGACAATGTATCTTACGGGCACGAGAATTGAAAATAAAAGTCCATGTATTCATTATATATCAAAAGCATTTACAAGGGAAGTTTAAGTGCTTGCGACCTAAAGTGTGGCCGCAAGCAGTAGGCTCAAAGAGATATCATACATATACAAGAAAAGAAGGCCTCATGAGGAGGTATGGTGCTCCTCTACGAATCTGAAGAGGAAACATCTTCGCTAGTACCACCATGGCTACTAGCGTCGCTATCCCCCTCCTCGCTATCCTCCACATCTGGGTTCGCCTACACACACAAAAGATCAGGGTTGCTTACATAGACAAGGTGGAGAAAAAGTTATAATTAGCTATACCTTTAATAGGAAAGTAAGAAAAACATACCTCCTCTGGCTGTCGAATCCTCATGGCCCGGTTGTATTGGTCCTCAGTGATGAGACCCTCCTCATAAAAGTGAAGCCATGTCGCTGCGCGGTTATGGCCTCGATGGTAATCTACCTCTCTAGGAGTAGGTGTCCTACCAACTATGGTAGTCTGCAAAACATTTAGAGATATACAAACAATTATGAGTCACAATATATTAGACTAAAATATATAAACAATTGAAAGAAATATAAATTTAAAAAAACTAGAAATCAAAATATACTTACAAACTCTGCCTCCCACAACTCTCTGCCACCCGATCCGTAATCCGACGATCCTATTGTTTCCATTTGGATCCGTGGCGCCTCTGCGTGCTGGCGACTCTTCACTTTCTCTGCTGCTTTCTTCTTGGCTTTCTTCCACTCTATACAGTGGCACATAGGTGGTGGGCTATAGGCTCCACGCCCCTCCTCCAGCCTCCGCAGTGAGTCCCTGGCCCGTATCATGAGGTGGGATCTTTTGTTGTGAAGTATATCCCTCACTTTTGTACGTCCCCAATCATCCGAGAATCGCTGACCCTCAGGATTTGGGTACCTCCTATGGACTGCCCTCAACACCTCCTACCACAAGCCGCTTTTCTGATTTTTGAAGGCAATGAAATAATCTTTATACGTCGCATGCACGACGCTCCTCATGTACGCCATTACATCCCTTCCCTCATCATCATGAAAGATGCCACCAGCATCTGTAACTCTATAGTACTGGCGTACAACCTCCTCTACGTGATCTACTGGTGAGGGTGATCGCTCGCCACCTCCTAGGCAACCCCCACACAAGCCTCGTCCTCCCCCTCGACTCTCCCTCCTCCCTCTCTGTCGACTACCGTCTACCTCGCTGGACGCACGAGCTTCTACAGATGCACGTGCTTCTGCAGATGCTTGTGCTTCAGCCGATGCACGTACAGGTGCTGCACGTGGAGTACCTGCATATGGAGTACCTGCATGTGGAGTACCTGCATGTGGAGTCTGGGAAGTAGTGCCAGGCAAAGACGTCAGAGGCATCCCAGACATGACACTGAACACCTTGTCCACTGTGGGAGAGTGGCCAAGGTGTCTGGTCATCTCTCCCATGAAGTCTTCCCTATTAGGAAAACCTCCAAAAAATGCATTGACCTCCCTGCCAAAGGAGACCAATGTATCATTCATGCGATCCACATCCAGGTCATTGCTAGATGAACCAGGATACGACATCTGCAAAAAAAACACAGGAAAAAGACAAATTTATTTGCATACAAAAAATCATATATTACCTATATTTTTAAAGAGCTTTCTTTAGACATTGAGCATAACACTTAAGTGCTAATGCTTCTCTTAAACAAAAAAACTGATAAACACAAACATGGGATTGGTCACATTCATCATTGCAAAAGAGCTTTCTTTAGACATTGAGCATAACACTTAAGTGCTAATGCTTCTCTTAAACAAAAAAACTGATAAACACAAACATGGGATTGGTCACATTCATCATTGCAAAAGAGCTTTCTTTAGACATTGAGCATAACACTTAAGTGCTAATGCTTCTCTTAAACAAAAAAACTGATAAACACAAACATGGGATTGGTCACATTCATCATTGTAAAAATATATTGTTTACTATTAGAACTGGGAGACCTGGCGCGTGTATCCCCACGTCTAAATTGCAGGTTAGACACGCCCTCAGACACGCTCTAGAGTTAACCTTCTGTCCAGTGCGTCTATCTACGCATCTAAGATGCAGCACGGACGCGCTGTCAGACGTGCATTCCAGGTCAATGCGCGTGTATAATCGCGTGTAGACTACAGGTCAACCTTCTGTGCAGCGCCTGTATCATCGCGTGTACACTACAGAGCACACGCGCCAGCACACGCGCATTAAGACGCACCCTCAGACGCTATGAGAGGAAACATTTTTTGCATCTATATCTGCGTCTACACTGAGATGTAGACGCTTTATCAGACATGCTCGGTCGGCTGATTTTAGGCCGACGACCGCCATTGATGATTTACAAAATGCAATACATAATGAAATCACAAATCCTAAATACACAGACAGAGCAGAGAGCGGAAGAGAGAAACAAAGAGAGAGAGAGAGAGAGAGAGAGAGAGAGAGAGAGACTCACCTTGGGTGTTTGGTGTGGCGGGTGGTGGCGCTTCTTTCTTCTCCTTCTTCCTCTCCTTGGTAAGTTACCCTCCCTTGATGCTTGCTTGCTTGCTTGCTGCTTCTTCTTGTTCTCCTCTTTCTTGTTCTCTCTTTCTTCCTCTCCTTGGCTTTCCTTTTTTCCTTCTTGTGTGTTTGAAATGAAAGAAGAGGTGAGTTATGAGGAGGTGAGGCATGAAGAGACTACATGTCGGCTAAACTCAAGCTTTAGAACCGCAAAAAATGTAAGAAAGAAAAGGCGCAGTTTGAAAAGAAATGATCTAAGTATGGTTTGAATTTTGACGTGTGCGTCTATTTTTGCGTGTATATGCGCGTCTCTTGTTCAGGTAGACGCGACTATAGATGTGAACATAGACGCGGAAATAGACGCAAAAATAGACGCTAATATAAACGCGTAGGTAAACACGGATATAGACGCGCATTTGGGCTTTATCATAATTTTTGTTTTTAAGATAAGTTTTGATAGTGAATTCTTATCATAAGTTTTAATGTATTTATGATGATTTTTGTGTATTTAAAATTGAGATCTTATGTAAACATATAAATTATAACTATTTTGATATTGTCATGAATTAGGTTTAATCATGTCAACGTTGTCATCACCTAGTGCGGTGCAAGCTGATGAGTCAATGAGCACATCCTCAAGTGAGGATGAAACATTGCATCTTCATAATCGAGATGCATGGCTATGACGAAAAATTAAATGCATGTGTGATCGTTGTCGAGGGTGTATTTTTTGAGCACGTCGAATTGCAATGTCACACCTCAGCTTGTATGGAGAATGGGACCGAGAAAAATCACCGGTATTCATTGTTTTTTTTTACCACTAAGATTGCATGTCTATGTTACGGGAATTATATATCAACGTACATGAAACTCCCTTTTGTGGGTTGAGCAGGATGCCATGTCACATCCTCAGATGCTCCCTCCCGGGCGTCGAGAGGCTGCAAAACGTCGACGTGAGGAGGCAGAGTCTTCAAGAAGAGTAGAGACTGATGATCATGATAGTAGCCCTCATGAAACGCCCATCAAGTCGTAGAGGATGAGATTTTGGACAACATGGTACACCATCTATTTTCACAACCGGTTCAGGGAGAAGGTCACTCTACGAAGCCAGATGATCCACTATATGTAGCATCATCTACTCCATTGTATGAAGGTTGTACGTACTCCGTTCTTCGTGCATCCCTCGAGATGCTTAACTTGCAAACAATTTATGGATGGAGTAATGTCAGTTTGGATGTGTTATTGAAGTAGGTATCAATTCAGTTTGGCTTATGAATCATAATATTAATTGTTCTATTTTGAAATCAGACAGAAATATATATTGGTGGTTTTTTAACTCACTTTTAAAAATATATGTAGGTTATTATCACAAATGCTTCCAAAAGGAAACAAATTGCCAACTAAGAGAGAGCAAGCAAGACATTACTTGACATCTTTGGGAGGCCTCGATTATGTCAAGATCCATGCATGTGTCAATGATTGTGTCTTATTTCATGGGATTCATGAGTTCGCACGAGAGTGTCCTGTTTGTGACGAATCAAGATACGAAGTGGAGATGAAGTCAATGGATGTGCCTCGTAAGGTTTTGCGATATTTTCCGATTGTTCTACGTATAAAACTTATGTTCAAGTGTAAGTCTATTGGAAAGCTCATCTCATGGCATGCTAGTCATCGTTCAAGTGATGGAAAATGGAGGATCCCTGCAGATACACCGGCATGGCAACATATAGATAATTTGTGGCCCATTTTCAAAGAAGAGCCAAGAAATTTGAGATTTGGTTTAGGTATGGATGGAATCAATCCATTTGGCATCAAAAGCACATCATAGAGTGTATGGCCAGTGGTATTGGTAAACTATAATATTTCTCCGTCCATGGCAATTAAAAAGGGACATGTGATGTTGTCCCTTCTGATTCCTCGAAAGCACAAGGTAAAAAACATGGACATTTACGTAGAGCCTTTGCTTGAAGAGTTAGAAATGTTATGGGAAGGTATTGAGGTGCAAGATACAAGTGCATTTGCATCCTCTAGAGATTTCACATTGAAGGCCATGTTGTTGTGGACCATGCATGACTTTCCAGGATATGGAGAGTGTTCAAGTACATGTATATAACTCTATATTTGAAATTCAAGACTTGAATCAATTGCATTTTATTAATTCACTTGTTTTTTCAGGTTTAACCACGTCAGGATATCATGCATGTCCTATTTGCGGTCCCTCTCTAGTTTCCTCTAGGCTAGCACCTTTAAAGAAGGTTATCTACGACAATCATCATCAATTTCTTCCTATTGACCATCCCAAATATGTTTTCCCTACTAATGGAATGACTCCACAATCTCTAACCATTCCAGATTGGAAGGAGAGATGGATTAATGCCGACAGCCACCCTCCATTTGGCATGAGTCGGTAAGAAGTGCATTTCTCTCGATTGACTTTAAAGTATTTAGCATGATGAATTGTTTACATAATATATTGTTTGTTTTTTAGGTTCTCTATATTTTTTCGTCTTCCGTACTGGACTGAACTCAAGATCAATCACCTGTTGGACCCCATGCACATATTCAAAAATGTTGTATCTACATTATGGGATCACTTGATAGGGGCTCGTGATTCAATTAATGTAAGGGAGGATTTATGTAACATTGGTCGCATGGACGAGCCTGGCCACGCATTGGACCCAGAGGAAAGATTGAGCTACCTCATGCACCTTGGATGTTGTCAAAGAATGAGGAAAAAATAGTGAAGGAACAAATATATAGCTTTCGAACACCCACAGGATGTATGAGATGTCTCAAGGGAGCCTTCATAAAGAAAAAGAAAAGAGGTGTGGAGCAACTATCTGGTTTGAAGCCCCACGATTGGCACAAAATGATTCAAGTAAGGGTATCTCTAACCATGAATATAGTAATTAGTGGAGTAACTATGTGTATTTCTACACAAAAATAAACAAGCACATCATACATCTTGACAGATACGTGAGCTCGAAGGAAATTGATCCAAACACATTGCAAGATGCTCGAGTATTATTTGTTGAGGTGGTTTGTTTGGTGGAGGAAATTTTTCCTCGATCCATTTTAACTACTCAATTACATTTACTCGTACATTTGATTGATGAGATCACACTTTTTGGGGCAGTTCATGTAAGGTGGATGTTTTTTCTTGAGAACTTCATGAAAACCTTGAAAGATTTTGTGAGGCAAAAAGCACCGCCTGAGGGAAGCATGGCTGAGGGTTGGTTAGTGCAATCATCCCTTGTTTATATCTCTGAATATCTTGCTGAAGTGGATCCCTCTCAACCACGACTATGGAAAGATGATGAAGACTTGAGGATGACCTCTATAGTACCTCAAGGAAAAGGAATGAGTAAAGTGCTAACAAAAGAAGAACTTCGTAAGTTAAATAGTTTTTGTGTGCTCAATAGTGATGTAATGAGCAAATAGGTGACACTATATAATGAAGCAAGGGCAAGAAGAAAAAGCGAAAGACAAGAATTTCGCACTAGATATGGACGTAATGTCTCATTTCCAGATCATCTAAATGCGCTCCCACGTCATATTGATATAGATTGGTTACATGAGGAAATGGAGATAATGGAAAAAGAGGAGGAAATTAATATATCTCAAGAAGAGTGGGAATACGCACGAGATTGCTTATCAAAGGTGAGACATACTATCAATTAATTTGTTTCTATAAGTTTTATTTTATTTAAATAATTGACATGTTTGATCTTTTATCTTTTACTACTAGTGCACATTATTCAATGCACTTTGGTGTGAGGGTAAACATCTTCGAACTCAACGTATACATGAAAAGAGAAATACCCAAGATTGTGGTGTCCTTGCTCACTTCGAGGATGCCAATGGTACCATGGAAGGTTATTGTGGCTTGATCCAAGATATTCTGAAGCTTGACTTCAGACGATTCTTTATATATGTACTGGATGTGAAGTGGTTTAAAGAAGTGGTAACAAATGGAGAGCATTGCACAATCAGACGTCATCCAAGTGGTTTTGTAATCATTGACTCTACAAAATGTCACCAAAACAAGAATGACATATTAGTACTACGTCCTCAACAATGCGAGCAGGTATATATGCAAAGGCTAATTTTTTTATATGTATACATGTGATACATATACACAATATAATAAGTACTTAAGTTTCTTGCTTTTGTTTTTCAAATACAGTGTATCATCCAATGGTAAACAATAACCGATGGTGGTATGTCATCCCTATATCTAATCGTTCAAAACCAATATATGGTAATATTACCGACATGGAGATAGCAGATGACAATCCAACAATTAATGATGATGTGCATGATGACACCATAATGGATGATATGCGTGATATAGTATAAGATGAACCTCGCGAGGATGTTCAAGGAAACGCAGAAGAAGACAATAATGTGATTGTCGATGATATTGATGAAGTTATTGAGCAATATAGCAACACATCTGATAGTGGGATAGACTTATTTGTTTCGTTACCTCTTAGTAACATAGACCTAGAAGTAGATAGTTTAGCAAGGGCTGATTTCATTGAAGATGAGATGGATCATTCACTGTAACATACTTAATTTGCTTAGTGATTCAATGTGTATTCCTAATTCTATGGTTTTTATCATGCGCACACGTGCATACTCAAGAATCAATAGTCAAGTTTAAAGCTAAATTGAATTTTCCATAATAAAAAGGAAGTATTTTTTATCATCTTCAAGTACGTAGAGAAATTACGAGATACATATTGCAATGCTTGCTACTAATTTTAAGGTTTCTGTCGCTTGCCACTAATTACTTATATCAGGCTTTTCAACTAGAGGAACTGCCATTCATTAGAGAGCAATGAAAAAGTAATTATTAACTCTATTTTTTTAATTCAATGATTCAATGTCTATTCTTAATTCTATGGTTTTTATCATGCACACATGTGCATGCTCAAGAATCAATTTCAGGTGGTTAAATAATTATTAACTTTGGTTTTTTAATTATGTGAATTGCTAATTTTAGGTGGTTAAATAATTGTGCGTCTACTGGCGCGTCTATATTAGCGTCTATTTGCGTGGATATATAGACGCAAAATTTGCGTCTATTTACACGCACGTTTACACGCACTTATAGACGCTGTGATAGACACGCCCGACTTTGCGCGTCTATGCCTCGTTTCTGTTGTAGTGAAAAGTTGAGTGGAGACCAAATGGGTTCACACAATCCATAGCAAGACCGAGCCAAAGATTCCTTGGCTCTCATGCAAAGCTTGGAGAGGTAGAGTCAATGTGACTCCATGCAAGTGAATCCGTTGATATTCATTGGACTCCATCTGTGGATCTATTCTACACATGCCATGTTGCCAAAATTGCCATGCGTGACATACAAAACATGTGACGTATACGTGGGATAAGTGAAAAGTGTCTAAGAACTTTTTGAGAGATGGTTTTTCCTTGCAAGTCCTGTCAATACCTGTGAGCATCACAATTTGGACATGTCTCCATAGTCTCATACTCTCCTCAAAAGAACATGTAATCATTGACACATGCATGGATGCTCTTCTAGTCCATGCCAAGCTTTCGTAAAACATGTCGTGTATCATCACGAGACTTAAGCATGGTATTTCCAAGTGGTAATATATGATACTTTAGGGACCTGAAAAAAATCATAAAACACCTTGAAAAAGCAAAAAGTGTTTTTTATAATGGTGCCGAAAAAAATCAACAGAACATATATGGAATGTACCTAAACAACTCAGTGACACTTGCATCGCTTCACACATATTTTTCTTGCACACTTAGGATTGTAAGTAGCGTCTTCAGGCGAGATAATCAACACCCATCATATAATGGTATGGATGCTTCATCTCTTAGCAGATCATATGCCTCGACATCCATGGGCATCAATGCATCGAACATTGCCTCCATCTTAGGCTCCAAGATTGAAGGAAGGTCTGAAAGGGTGCATTTCTCCTCTAGTATTGACAGTATAGACTGAGTCGTGCGGTGGATTGGCTCAGGCACTCCATCCATTGCATGCCCATGAACTCTTCTAAATATCCGCAATAGTTGCATTCCTCCTTGGGATGAGACGTCACCTCCCTATATAAATTTTATGGCCATGTCTAATGTTTTTGTATATGATATGCAATTAGTTTGTGAATGTAAGGCATGATTGATACACACTTTTTTTACCGTTCACTCAAAGTCTCAGATCACGTGATCAATGATCTCTGATTGGAACTCGTCGAAGCATCATACATTGTCGTGTTGCTACACGATCACAATGTAAACAACAGTGGAGTACGGCTTTCTTATTGATCTAGAGAGCCAATGTCATTTTAGACATTAGTGTCAATGTCCGTAGTATGGATGATTTAAAAATATTAGATTTTTAGATAAGTTTAGCCAATTTTAGATATTTTTAATATTATCTCTTATAAAAATCCAAGAACTATAGATAACTTCTAGAATAAGATGACATGTAAAAGAAAGTAGGTAGTTTTCAGCCATTTTGAGAGGATTTTATGTAAAAAGAAGGATTGGTGAAATCACATGACGCGCGTTCGCTATTTTCAGGTAGTGAACAGCGCTCCGAAAAAGTGGGAGATGAAGAAGAAGTGATTTGGCAAAATTCTAGCTAGGTGTCCTGGTATTTTATCCCCCTTTCGGAGCCAATGGAAGCATCAGATTGATAGTCTGAGCAACATAGAGGAAGTTATTGTTTTATGTATGTTTTTGTCTATAAGAGATTTGTCTTCTCATAATGCAGAACTGATATGCTCCAACTCTATGAGTATTCTTCCACATCTTCTGTTTCTTTCAACCCCTTCTCTTCCATCTTCTCCTCTTCTTAAATCTCCCTTCATCCTGCTATCTCTTACCCCCACGGTAGAGTTTTGACCCCAAACACTCTGACAACATGTTTTATAAACAACGACGCTTTCATATGATTGCCAGCTTGCATTGAGAGCAAGGACACGAGACACGCTAATTAAGATATGCCTCGCAATCTTGGACATCATGACCATCGTCATTTTTCATTTTTTCTGCCTTACAACAAACAACTACTTTTTGTTTTCATTCTCTTTTTCTTTTTTTATTTGTCTCCCTTCATCTTTCTTTGCTTCTCTCTCCCCCTCTATTTCTATAAATGTTTATTTATCCCCTCCATATTCCCACCCCACTCTCACTTCTTCTTCTTTATCTTTTCATTCATACTTAATGCATCTCGTTAAAATCAAAATAAAAAATAAAAAATAAAAACCTCATAAAACAAGGCATTGAAAGACTTTCTCTCCCCACCCCTCTTCATGCCTCTCTTCCCCCTTTACCATTCTCTTTCTATAATTTTATTCTTTTTTCTCTCTCTTTCTCTCACTCTCTATTTATTGTTTTTTCTATCTCTCTTTTTCTACCTCTTTTTTTCCAATTCTCTTTCTAGCTCTCTTTTTTTCCCCACTGTCGTTCTTCTCTTTAGTTCACCCTTTTATCCGCCTCTCCCTTCATTCTCTGTTTCATGTTCTCTCTCTCCTCTCTTTATTTTTCTTTTATTGCCCCTCTCTTTGTTTCTCTCTGCCTCCTCGTTATTTTCTCACTCATTCTCCTCTCTTCCTTCCTTTTTCTCTCTCTCTCTTTTTCCACTATCCTTTTTCTCTTTACTTTACCCTTTTATCTACCTTTCTCTGCACTCTTCGTTTCATGTTCTCTCCCCTTTCTCTTTCTTTCTCTCTTTCACTTTCTTTGTTGCCCCTCTCTTTATTTCTCTTCACTCCCTCGTTGTTTTCTCACTCATTCTCCTCTCTTCTTCCCTTTCTCCCTCTCTTTCTCTATTTCTTTATTATCTTTCATGTTTATTCTCTCTCTCTCTCTCTCTCTCTCTCTCTCTCTCTCTCAATCCACCTCATTATCAAGAAAAACAAACAAAAAAAAATAAGAAAAAACAAGAACAAACCAAGAGGAGGTAATGTACTTACCGCAAATGCATGAGAATGGATTCTTCGTCTCCTCCTCACGATGTCCCCTCTTTCTCCTTCGTGCACTTCTCCCTCTTCTTCACGGAATGACGGTGGCAGTAATGATAAGCTTTCCTTCTCTCTCTTTCTCTCTTTCTCTCCCTGTCCCTCCCAAAGCCTTGATCTCTTTCGCTCTCTCTCAAACTCTTTGTGGCAAAATACCCCCATTCCCCTGAAGTGTCAAATCCTATTTCACTATATTTGAAATAATATATGTGTATGTGATACCAAAATTGAATGGGATTTTACCAACATTGTAAATAGTATGATAAACTATTTGAAAAAAGTTTCAAGTGAGTTTTTTTATAAATTAGATGATAAAAGATGCATGAAAATTGATCAAAACAATGGTCAACAATGCAATTCTCTTAATGGGAATGCATCCTATATATATCAAAGTATCTCTCATGAAAGTTTTAGCCTAATAAAACAAATTTTGAGACGGTTTTCATTGGAAGGACCAAAAGTTTTCAATTTTTTGCAAAAATAGCTTCAAAGGTAGACATAAATTAAACACTTTCTAGGTTTTTTTGAATCTTACTTTTTTTCTCAATTACTAGCTTGTGTTGATCACATTTTCCTAAAGTCAATTCTTGTTAAATTTTCTCATTGATGAGAAATGGAATGCTTTATAGAGGGTCAAAATTATCACAAACGTGGCTTTTGTGCTACAAGAGTAATATTAACATTTTTATGTTGCAACATATGAAAGCTCACATAAGTTAACACTTAAATACTTTTTTGAGTCCTAATTTGATATCATATGTCAATTTGAGGAGACATGGTAGAACATTTTGAAATATTAAGTAGTGGACTCGTATCTAGGTTCATCAAGCTAAAGAGTTCCCTTAAGGATTACAAGGGTACAAATAGACCTAAGGAACATACTAAGAAGTACGATAAAATAATTGTATACATGTCTAGTAGGAGATGCAAGCATTTGAACACTACAACAAAAAGGCCTCATAGACACACTTTTAGACGCAATTTTTGAATATAGAGAAAATCTTACGGCCGCGTCTATCCGCCCGTGTATCCCCGCATCTACCATTTTGCGTCTATAATCGCATGTATCAACGAATTTACACACAAAAATAGACGCGTAATAGACGCACATATACATGCGCATATAGACACGCTGGTAGACGCGCTTTTACAAGCACTGGTAGACGCGCTTTTACAAGCACTGGTAGACGCGAACGAAAAACAAAAAATCCCATTTTTTAAAAAAGATATTTAATTTCTTTTTTAAATTTGAATTATGAAGTGCATGTATAAGCGCGTGTAATCTGCACTGTAGACGCACGTATAAACGCGGATTTTCTACAATTTAGACGCGCGGATAGACACACACACTGGTTTTTTTTTCCCCCCTCCCATACATCAGATTGTGCATTTGGGAAAAAGACAATGTATCTTACGAGCGCGAGAATTGAAAATAAAAGTTCATGTATTCATTATAGATCAAAAGCATTTACATGGGAAGTTTAAGTGCTTGCGACCTAAAGCGTGGCCGCAAGCAGTAGGCTCAAAGATGGATCATACATATACAAGAAAACAAGGCCTCATGAGGAGGTATGGTGCTCCTCTACGAATCTGAAGAAGAAACATCTTCGCTAGTACCACCATGGCTACTAGCGTCGCTATCCCCCTCCTCGCTATGCTCCACATCCGGGTTCGCCTACACACACAAAAGATCAAGGTTGCTTACATAGACATGGTGGAGAAAAAGTTATAATTAGCTATACTTTTAATAAGAAAGTAAGAAAAACATATCTCCTCGGGCTGTCGAATCCTCATGGCCCGGTTGTATTGGTCCTCAGTGATGAGACCCTCCTCATAGAAGTGAAGCCATGTGGCTGTGCGGTTATGGCCTCGATGGTAACCTACCTCTCTAGGAGTAGGTATCCTACCAACGATAGTAGTCTGCAAAACAATTATGATATATACAAACAATTATGAGTCACAATATATTAGAATAAATTATATAAAGAATTGAAAGAAATATAAATTTTAAAAAACTAGAAATCAAAATATACTTACAAACTCTGCCTTCCACGACTCTCTGCCACCCGATCCGTAATGCGACGATCCCATGGTTTCCATTTGGATCCGTCGCGCCTCTGCATGCTGGCGACTCTTCACTTTCTCTGCTGCTTTCTTCTTGGCTTTCTTCCACTCTATGCGGTGGCACATAGGTGGTTGGCTATAGGCTCCACGCCCCTCCTCCTGCCTCCGTAGTGAGTCCCTGGCCCGTGTCATGAGGTGGGATCTTTTGTTGTGAAGCATATCCCTCACTTTTGTGCATCCCCAATCATCCGAGAATCGCTGACCCTCAGGATTTGGGTACCTCCTATGGACTGCCCTCAACACCTCCTACCACAAGCCGCTTTTCTGATTTTTGAAGGCAATGAAACAATCTTTATACATCGCATGCACGACGCTCCTCATGTACGCCATTACATCCCTTCCTTCATCATCATGAAAGATGCCACCAGCATCTGTAACTCTATAGTACTGGCATACAACCTCCTCTACGTGATCTACTGGTGAGGGTGATCGCTCGCCACCTCCTAGGAAACCCCCATACAAGCCTCGTCCTCCCCCTCGACTCTCCCTCCTCCCTCTCTGTCAACTACCCTCTGTCTCGCTGGACGCATGAGCTTCTGCAGATGCACGTGCTTCTGCAGATGCTCGTACTTCAGCCCGCCGATGCACGTACAGGTGCTTCACGTGGAGTATCTGCATATGGAGTACCTGCATGTGGAGTACCTACATGTGGAGTTTGGGAAGTAGTGCCATGCAAAGACGTTAGAGGTGTTCCAGACATGACATTGAACACCTCGTCCACTGTGGGAGAGCGGCTAAGGTGTCTGGTCATCTCTCCCATGAAGTCTTCCCTACTAGGAAAACCTCCAAAAAATGCATTGACCCCCTATCAAATGAGGCCAATGTATCATTCATGCGATCCAAATCCGGGTCATTGCTAGATGAACCAAGATACGACATCTGCAAAAAAAACACAGGAAAAAGACAAATTTATTTGCATACAAAAAATCATATATTACCTACATTTTCAAAGAGCTTTCTTTAGACATTAAGCATAAAACTTAAGTGCTAATGCTTCTCATAAACAAGAAAACTGATAAACACAAACATGGAATTGGTCACATTCATCATTGCAAAAATATATTGTTTACTATCAAAGCTGGGAGACCTGGCGCGTGTATCCCCGCGTCTAAATTGTAGGTTAGATGCGCCCTCAGATGCGCTCCCAAAGTCAATCTTCTGTCCAGCGCGTCTATATTCGCATCTAAGATGCAACACAGACGTGCTGTCAGACGCAAATTTCAGGTCAATCTGCGCGCGCGTGTATCCTCGAGTGTAGATTGACCTGCACATGCGCCAGCACACGCGCTCTAAGACGCGCCCTCAGACGCTATGAGAGGAAACATTTTTCACGTCTATATCTGCGTCTATACTGAAATGTAGACGCGCTATCAAACGCGCTCGGTCGGCTGATTTTAGCCCGACGACCGTCATTGATGATTTACAAAATGCAATACATAATGGAATCAGAAATCCTAAATACACAGACAGAGCAGAGAGAGAAAGAGAGAAATAAAGAGAGAGAGAGAGAGAGAGAGAGAGAGAGAGAGAGAGAGAGAGAGAGACTCACCTTGGGTGTTTGGTAAGGCGGGTGGTGGCGCTTCTTCCTTCTTCTTCTTCCTCTCCTTGGTAAGTTACCCTCCCTTGATGCTTGCTTGCTTGCTTGCTGCTTCTTCTTGTTCTCCTCTCTCTTATTCTCTCTTTCTTCCTCTCCTTGGCTTTCCTTTTTCCCTTCTTGTGTGTTTGAAATGAAAGAAGAGGTGAGTCATGAGGAGGTGAGGCATGAAGAGATTGCATGTCGGCTAAACTCAAGCTTCAAAACCGCAAAAAAACGCTAGAAAGGAAAGGCGCAGTTTGAAAAGAAATGATTTAAGTATGGTTTGAATTTTGACGTGTGCGTCTATTTTTGCGTGTATATGCACGTCTATTGTTCAGATAGACGCGAGGATAGACGCGAATATAGACGCAAAAATAGACGCTAATATAGATGCGTATGTAAACGTGGATATAGACGCACATTTAGGCTTTATCATAATTTTTTGTTTTTAAGATAAGTTTTAATAGTGAATTCTTATCATAAGTTTTAATGTATTTATGATGATTTTTGTGTATTTAAAATTGAGATCTTATGTAAACATATGAATGATAAATATTTTAATTTGATGTTGTCATGAATTAGGTTTAATCATGTCGTCGTCATCACCTAGTGCAGTGTATGCTGATGAGTCAATGAGCACATCCTCAAGTGAGGATGAAACATTGCGTCTTCATAATCGAGATGCATGGCTACGACGAAAAATTAAATGCATGTGTGATCGTTGTCGAGGGTGTATTTTTCGAGCACGTTGAATTGCAATGTCACACCTCAGCTTGTATGGAGAATGGGACCGAGAAAAATCACCGATATTCATTGTTTTTTTTACCACTAAGATTGCTAGTCTATGTTACGGGAATTATATATCAACGTACATGAAACTCCCTTTTGTGGTTGAGCAGGATGCGGTGCCACATCCTCATATGCTCCCTCCCGGGCATCGAGAGGCTGCAAAACGTCGACGCGAGGAGGCAGAGTCTTCAAGAAGAGTAGAGACTGACGACCATGATAGTAGCCCTCATGAAATGCCCCATCAAGTCATAGAGGATGAGATTTTGGACAACATGGTACACCATCTATATTCGCAACCTATTCAGGGAGAAGGTCACTCTATGAAGCCAGATGATCCACTATATGTAACATCATCTACTCCGTTGTATGAAGGCTGTACGTACTCCATTCTTCGTGCGTCCCTCGAGATACTTAACTTGCAAACAATTTATGGATGGAGTAATGTCAATTTGGATGCGTTATTGAAGTAGGTAACAATTCAGTTTGGCTTATGAATCATAATATTAATTGTTCTATTTTGAAATCAGACAGAAATATATGTTGGTGGTTTTTTAACTCACTTTTAAAAATATATGTAGGTTATTATCACAAATGCTTCCAAAAGGAAACAAATTGCCAACTAAGAGAGAGCAAGCAAGACATTACTTGACATCTCTAGGAGACCTCGATTATGTCAAGATCCATGCATGTGTCAATGATTGTGTCTTATTTTGTGGGATTCATGAGTTCACACGAGAGTGTCCTGTTTGTGGCGAATCAAGATATGAAGTGGAGATGAAGTCAATGGATGTGCCTCGTAAGGTTTTGCGACATTTTCCGATTGTTCCACGTATAAAACTTATGTTCAAGTATAAGTCTATTGGAAAGCTCATGTCATGGCATGCTAGTCATCGTTCAAGTGATGGAAAATGGAGAATCCCTGCAGACACACCGGCATGGCAACATATAGATGATTTGTGGCATGTTTCCAAAGAAGAGCCAAGAAATTTGAGATTTGGTTTAGGTATGGATGGAATCAATCCATTTGGCATCAGAAGCACATCATACAGTGTATGGCCAGTGGTATTGGTGAACTATAATATTCCTCCATCCATGGCAATTAAAAAGGGACATGTAATGTTGTCCCTTCTGATTCCTCGAAAGCACAAGGTAAAAAACATGGACATTTACTTAGAGCCTTTGATTGAAGAGTTAGAAATGTTATGGGAAGGTATTGAGGTGCAAGATACAAGTGCATCTGCATCCTCTAGAGATTTCACATTGAAGGCCATGTTGTTGTGGACTATGCATGACTTTCCAGGATACAGAGAGTGTTCAAGTACATGTATATAACTCTATATTTGAAATTCAAGACTTGAATCAATTGCATTTTATTAATTCACTTGTTTTTTCAGGTTTAACCACGTCAGGATATCATGCATGTCCTATTTGCGGTCCCTCTCTAGTTTCATCTAGGCCGGCACGTTTAAAGAAGGTTATCTACGACAATCATCATCGATTTCTTCCTATTGACCATCCCAAATATGTTCTCCCTACTAATGGAATGACTCCACAATCTCTAACCATTCGAGATTGGAAGGAGAGATGGATTAATGCCGACAGCCACCCTCCACTCGGCATGAGTCGGTAAGAAGTGTATTTCTCTCGATTGACTTTAAAATATTTAGCATGATGAATTGTTTACATAATATATTGTTTGTTTGTTAGGTTCTCTATATTTTTTCGTCTTTCGTACTGGACTGAACTCAAGATCAATCACCTGTTGGACCCCATGCACATATTCAAAAATGTTGTATCTACATTATGGGATCACTTGATATGGGCTCATGATTCAGTTAATGTAAGGGAGGATTTACGTAACATTGGTCGCATGAGATGAGCCTGGCCACACATTGGACCCAGAGGAAAGATTGAGCTACCCCATGCACCTTGGATGTTGTCAAAGAACGAGGAAAAAATAGTGAAGGAACAAATATATAGCTTTCGAACACCCACAGGATGTATGAGATGTCTCAAGGGAGCCTTCATAAAGAAAAAGAAAAGAGGTGTGGAGCAACTATTTGGTTTGAAGTTCCACGATTGGCACAAAATGATTCAAGTAAGGGTATCTCTAACTATGAATATAGTAATTAGTGGAGTAACTATGTGTAAACTTTGGGGTATGATGACTTTTTCCTCAACTAATCATTTGATCTATGAATATAATTTACATTCAGTTCGTACTTCCTACTAGCATATCCCATTGTGTATCCAAAGATGTATGTGATATCATTTACAAGATGGGAGAGCTTGTGAGGTATGTATACATTGTATTTTTTCATTATATATCTTTGAATTTCTACACAAAAATAAACAATTCTCAAATACATCTTGACAGATACGTGAGCTCGAAGGAAATTGATCCAAACACATTGCAAGATGCTCGAGTATTATCTGTTGAGGTGGTTTGTTTGGTGGAGGAAATTTTTCCTCGATCCATTTTGAGTACTCAATTACATTTACTCGTACATTTGATTGATGAGATCGCACTTTGTGGGGCAGTTCATGTAAGGTGGATGTTTTTTCTTGAGCGCTTCATGAAAACCTTGAAAGATTTTGTGAGGCAAAAAGCACGGCCTGAGGGAAGCATAGCTGAGGGTTGGTTAGTGCAATCATCCCTTGTTTATATCTCTGAATATCTTGCTGAAGTGGATCCCTCTCAACCACAACTATGGAAAGACGATGAAGACTTGAGGATGACCTCTATAGTACCTCAAGGAAAAGGAATGAGTAAAGTGCTAACAAAAGAAGAACTTCGTAAGTTAAATAGTTTTTGTGTGCTCAATAGTGATGTAATGAGAAAATGGGTGACACTATATAATGAAGCAAGGGCAAGAAGAAAAAGCAAAAGACAAGAATTTTGCACTAGATATGGACGTAATGTCTCATTTTCAGATCATCTAAATGCGCTTCCACGTCATATTGATATAGATTGCTTACATGAGGAAATGGAGAGAATGGAAAAAGAGGATGAAATTAATATATCTCAAGAAGAGTGGGAATACGCACGAGGTTGCTTATCAAAGGTGAGACATACTATCAATTAATTTGTTTCTATAAGTTTTATTTTATTTAAATAATTGACATGTTTGATCTTTTATCTTTTACTACTAGTGCACATTATTCAATGCACTTTGGTGTGAGGGTAAGCATCTTCGAACTCAACGTATAGATGAAAAGAGAAATACCCAAGATTGTGGTGTCCTTGCTCACTTCGAGGATGCCAATGGTACCATGGAAGGTTATGTTGAGATATCGAGCTCCACTCGTGATACGCCAGGGTGACCGTTGTGTATTTATGTCACCGACTTGTCAGTTGCAGACGCGGTTGGTACACCGCCCATGAATAATAGCTACATGATAGCTATCCTTATCTACTCTAGTTCGTGGCTCAGTTAGTATGCCACCTTAGTTAGTTGAGTTTGGTTTGAGACCCATATATAGGGTTCTTCTATTTCTTTGTATTAGAGTTCTTTTGGCTTACACAACTAAGAAGAGGAAAACTGTTTTCAGCCTCCACCTCTGTGTGTCTTCCCCCATTGTGCAAGCAAGAAAGCTACAAGTGAGACTCCTTCCTTCTCTCCCACAATCTCGACATGGTATCAGAGCCTTGTTCGTGGTAAGGAGCTCAAGAAAGCAAGCCAAGCTCGCGGTGTTCTGGTAAGAGGAGCAGTGTTGCTTTCATTTTCTGTTTTGGGAGCAGATCTCTGCAGGTAGCACAGCCAGAAATTGCAGGAGTGCATTGTCTCAGGTTGAGACGCCCTTCGCGGTGAAGCAAGAGGGCAGTATATGCTGCGGAGAGGGCTTTAGCCCTTGGCGACCTTGTTTTTTTTATTTGAGGCCATTTCGGGGCCTGTATTGCAGACGGAAGTTTTCTGCACGCACTCAGGAAAAGGCTCAGTTTTATGCTGTGCAGCCACTGTTCTACAGGTCGGTGAAAAGTTACTGTAGAAATTGCATCGTATGCTTGTGCGCAGAGACATTGGGAGTTTCAGAATCATCCTTGGTTCCTGTTTATGCAAAATCGTCACTAGGAAGTGACTATGTGGTCAAATACCACTTTCGCCAGTTTTGCAGATTTGCCCTTGTGAGGGTAAAGCTGAGTTTTTGCAGTGACAGAATTTTTCGCAGTGTTCTGTAATGGCGTCTGATTCTCTTTCACAGATTGTAACTGAAAAGATTGACAAGAACAACTTCCAGGCATGGAAGTTTAGAATGACGAATTTCCTTATGGGAAAAGGATATTGGGAATTTGTTGCAGGAAATGAAGAAGAACCAGTTCTTCCTGATGTTCCCAATCAACAGCAAATGCAGGCATTCAAAGCATGGCATGAGAGAGCCAGGAAAGTTATGTACTGGCTGTCTATCAGCATTTCAGACTCTATGATTGTGCATATTCAGGATGCAAGTACGCCAAAGGAGGCATGGGATACTCTGTCAAAGATGTATAGCACAAATACGCAAGCCAGGAAAATGCAGCTCAAGCAAGAGTTGCACAATGTGCAAAGAGAAAATATGAGCATCAATGACTACCACATGAAGGTGAAGAAGATTGCAGATGCACTTGCTTCCATTGGGTCGCCAGTGGAAGATGATGATTTAGTTTCTGTGACCTTGAATGGTCTAGGAAAGGATTATGCACAGTTTCGGACATCCATTTCAGTTCGTGAAAGATTTCCTGATTTTGAGGAGTTGATTGCTCTTCTAATTTCTGAGGAGCAGAGAAATGGTGGTGCATCTTCTTCAGGAGGAACTTCAAAAGAAACTGTCTTCTACTCAAATGCTGGAAGAGGTAGAGGCAGAGGTAGAGGAGGCCGATTTGGAGGCCGTGGTAGAAATCAGAATATGCAGCAAACTCAAGAAAACCAGTCCTATGGAGGAGGACGTGGTAACTCTAGAGGCAGGGGGAGCCAAAGAGGTCGTGGTGGATGGCAAAGAGGCCAAAATGCAAACAGTAATGTTGAATGCTACTACTGTGGTAAAATGGGTCATATGGCTAAAGACTGCTATAAAAAGCAGAATGACATCATGAATGGAAAACTGCAACAAGGGAATTATGCATCTTCTAGCAGACAGGGTGATGACAGAAATGAGCATTTGTTCATGGTGCAGCACATGAACAATTCTGTGACAAGTGCAGAAGAAAGCAATGATGTATGGTATGTTGACTCAGGTGCATCAAACCACATGACAGGTCATGCAGAATGGATGGAGGATGCAAGGAAAATGGAAAAACCAGGATTTGTGGAGACTGGTGATGATACTGCACATCCTATTGTGCAGATTGGAAAAATTCCCTTGTCTATGCAGGATGGGAAAAAGAAATACCTGTCCGATGTATTTCATGTCCCAAATATCACCAAGAATCTGGTTTCTGTCAGTCAAATGGTTGAGCAGGGCTTGCAGGTCAGATTTAATCCTCATGGATGCTTTGTTGAGGATATGAAAAATAAAGGTCGCTTGATAGCAAAAGGAAAGAAGAAGGGCAGAATGTTTACGTTGGATGCAGACATGTCTGAATTGAGTGCAGCAATGTTTGCACATGGGACCGGTGTAGTTGCAGATATTGATATCTGGCATAAACGCATTGGTCATGTTAATGTACAGCGACTTAAATCAATGCATGCCCAAAATATTGTTGTAGGATTGCCTAAATTCAAGGTTGCAGAAATGCATAAGGTATGTGAAGCCTGTCAGTTTGGAAAACAGGCAAGGAAACCATTTCCTAGACATGTACAAGAGAGTAAGAAGCCATTGGAATTAATCCACTCTGATGTGTGGACTACTAAAGCTGCATCTCTTGGAGGGTGTCATTATTTTGTCAGTTTTATTGATGACTATAGCAGAAAAGTTTGGGTGTATTTTATGAAAAAGAAAAGTGAAGTTTTTGGGCATTTCAAAACCCTTAAAGCTATGGCTGAAAAAGAAACAGGTCTGCAAGTAAAATGCCTAAGGTCAGATGGAGGGGGAGAGTACCTCTCAAATGAGTTTGCAAGGTTCCTGTAGGAGCATGGCATAAAGCAGCAATATTCATGCAGTCATACCCCATAGCAAAATGGAATTGCAGAAAGAAAAAACAGGCATATTGGAGAGGTATCTCGTGCCATGCTTAATGAAAAAGACCTGCCAGATTTTTATTGGACTGAAGCAGTTGCTATAGCAGTCTACATAATGAACAGGACTCCCACTGCAGCAATACATGGAATGACTCCAGAGGAGAGGTATACTGGTAGGAAACCAGATATTTCTCATTTGAAAATTTTTGGTTGCATTGCCTATGTACATGTGCCAGATGAGTTGAGATCCAAGTTGGATCCAAAAGCTGAGAAGTGCATCTTTATTGGTTACTCTCTGCAGCAAAAAGGGTATAGATGCTATAACCCTTCTACTCGTAAGTTTACAGTGAGCAGAGATGTTGTTTTTGATGAGATGAGTAGCTGGTATAAACCAGTAAATGTGATTGATGATGTAGATGCACAAAATGGTAATGCTGCACAGAATTCACAGCAGCAGTCACAAAATATTAGTGGACCTGGAGCATCCTCTAGCAGTGGTTCACATTCTTTACCATGGACAGGTAGATTGAGATCAGGAGAATCTTCTCAAAGCAATGCAGATAGTGGTATGCAGGTATCACGAAAAGGAAAAGAGAAGGTTGATCAGCCCATGTTTGATGTGAATGCAGGTCACTCTTATGTGGATGGTGAATCCAGTGGCTCGGAACAGAGCATTGATGATGAGTTGGGTATTCCTTCTATTGTTACACCTGGAGTAAGGAAGACCAGGGATGTTTTGAGAGCACCTGGGAGTGAACCTACCTTGCGCAGGTCTACGAGAGCTAGGTATCCTGTGGATAGGCTGAAATATGATGGATTTACAGCCATTCACTATGCATATATGGTCAAAATGATACAGGAACCAGAACCCACATCTTTTGAGCAAGCCATGGGAAAAGAAAAATGGGAGAAAGCCATGGATGAAGAAATGGATGCCTTGGAAGCAAATGCTACATGGGAGTTAGTAACTTTGCCTAAAGGTAAGAATGCAATTGGCTGTAAGTGGGTCTATAAGGTGAAGCACAATGCAGATGGTTCTGTGAACAGATACAAGGCAAGATTAGTAGTCAAGGGGTATGCACAAACATATGGCATTGACTATGAAGAAACATTCAGTCCAGTTGCAAGGATGGCAACTGTAAGAGCAGTCATTGCTATGGCTGCATCAAAGGGATGGTCTTTACATCAGATGGATGTAAAGAATGCCTTCTTGCATGGTGATTTGCAAGAAGAGGTCTATATGGAGCAGCCACCAGGTTATGTGCATGCTGTTCATCCTGAGTTTGTTTGCAGGTTGAAGAAAGCCTTGTATGGCTTGAAGCAAGCACCTAGAGCATGGTCTGACAAGATAGGACAGTATCTTGTCACTATTGGCTTTCAGATTTCCAAGGCAGATTTCTCACTTTATGTGAGAAAAACAGAGAAAGGTATTATGCTACTTGTCATTTATGTTGATGATTTGATTATGACAGGTGACAGTGATGAAGATATCCTTCATGTGAAAATGCTATTGAAGCAGAAGTTTGAGATGAAGGATTTGGGAGAGCTGCGTTATTTCTTGGGCATTGAGGTGATTAGATCACCAAGTGGGATACAGCTCTTGCAGAGGCAGTATGGATTGGACATGCTGTCCAAATATGGGATGACAGGCTGTAAGCCTATTTCAGTTCCTTTGGAGCAGAATGTGAAGCTGAGCACAGATGCAGGTGAGCTTCTAGAAGACCCTACTATGTACAGACGCATAGTAGGAAGTTTGATTTATATGACTATTACCAGGCCAGATTTGAGCTATGCTGTTGGATTGGTAAGTCAGTTTATGCAGGCTCCAAGGAAACCACATTTGGATGCGGCTAGACGCATACTCAGGTATGTGAAGTCCACATTGCAGTATGGACTATTTTATGAGACTGGGGTTCAGATACAGCTGCATGGATACACTGATGCTGATTGGGCTGGTAGTATTTTTGATAGAAGATCTACCAGTGGATATGTATTCTCTTTTGGGAGTGCTGCAGTCACTTGGAGCAGCAAGAAACAGCCTACAGTTGCCTTGTCGAGCACAGAGGCTGAGTACAGGGGTGCAGCAATGGCTGCATGTGAGGTAGCTTGGTTGCATAAGCTACTTTATGATATGCATCAGTCTACAGATGGGCCAGTTGTCATTTATTGTGACAACATGAGTAGTATACACTTGGCAAATAACCCAGTCTATCATGCTAGAACAAAGCACATTGAGGTGCATTATCACTATGTGCGGGAGAGGGTTTTACTAGGTCTTATTGATCTAGTTTATGTCAGGACAGAGGATCAGGTAGCTGACATATTTACGAAGGCATTGGGCGCAGAGAAGCTGCGCAAGTTCAGAGACCTGCTTGGTGTGCAGGAATTGGGATTGAGCTCGAGGGGGAGTGTTGAGATATCGAGCTCCACTCGTGATACGCCAGGGTGACGTTGTGTATTTATGTCACCGACTTGTCAGTTGCAGACGCGGTTGGTACACCGCCCATGAATAATAGCTACATGATAGCTATCCTTATCTACTCTAGTTCGTGGCTCAGTTAGTATGCCACCTTAGTTAGTTAAGTTTGGTTTGAGACCCATATATAGGGTTCTTCTATTTCTTTGTATTAGAGTTCTTTTGGCTTACACAACTAAGAAGAGGAAAACTGTTTTCAGCCTCCACCTCTGTGTGTCTTCCCCCATTGTGCAAGCAAGAAAGCTACAAGTGAGACTCCTTCCTTCTCTCCCACAATCTCGACAGGTTATTGTGGCTTGATCCAAGATATTCTGAAGCTTGACTTCAGACGATACTTTATATATGTATTGGATGTGAAGTGGTTTAAAGAAGTGGTAACAAATGGTGAGCATTGCACAATCAGACGTCATCCAAGTGGTTTTGTAATCATTGACTCTACAAAATTTCACCAAAACAAGAATGACACATTAGTACTACCTCAACAATGCGAGCAGGTATATATGCAAAGGCTAATTTTTTTATATGTATACATGTGATACATATACACAATATAATAAGTACTTAAGTTTCTTGCTTTTGTTTTTTAAATACAGTGTATCATCCAATGGTAAACAATAACCGATGGTGGTATGTCATCCCTATATCTAATCGTTCAAAACCAATATATGGTAATATTACCGACATGGAGATAACAGATGACAATCCAACAATTAATGATGATGTGCATGATGACACCATAATGGATGATATGCATGATATAGTACAAGATGAAGCTCGCAAGGATGTTCAAGGAAACGCAGAAGAAGACAATAATGTGATTGTCGATGATATTGATGAAGCTATTGAGCAATATAGCAACACATCTGATAGTGGGATAGACTTATTTGTTTCGTTACCTCTTAGTAACATAGACCTAGAAGTAGATAGTTTAGCAAGGGCTGATCTCATTGAAGATGAGATGGATCATTCACTGTAACATACTTAATTTGCTTAGTGATTCAATGTGTATTCCTAATTCTATGGTTTTTATCATGCGCACACGTGCATACTCAAGAATCAATAGTCAAGTTTAAAGCTAAATTGAATTTTCCATAATAAAAAGGAAGTATTTTTTATCATCTTCAAGTAGAGAAATTACGAGATACATATTGCAATGCTTGCTACTAATTGTAAGGTTTCTGTCGCTTGCCGCTAATTACTTATATCAAGCTTGTCAACTGGAGGAACTGCCATTCATTAGAGAGCAATGAAAAAGTAATTATTAACTCTATTTTTTTAATTCAATGATTCAATGTGTATTCTTAATTCTATGGTTTTTATCATGCGCACACGTGCATGCTCAAGAATCAATTTCAGGTGGTTAAATAATTATTAACTTTGGTTTTTTAATTATGTGAATTGCAATTTTAGGTGGTTAAATAATTGTGCGTCTGCTAGCGCGTCTATATTGGTGTCTATTTGCGCGGATATATAGACGCAAAATTCGCGTCTATTTACACGCACGTTTACACGCACTTATAGACGCAATGATAAACGTGCCCGACTTTGCGCGTCTAACATGCGCGTCTATGCCTCGTTTCTGTTGTAGTGGAACACACTGGAGAGTCGTCGAAATTGACTCACTATCTACTACTATTACTAAGAGAAAGTTTTTGGAGGTTGCCACATCTCAGCCTCCTGTTGCACCCCACAAACTCTTTAATGGAGTGCTCCTTGGAAGTGCCACATTGCATCATTAGAGCTCTTGCTCTCTGTCTCTCTATCATGAAAGTGGTTGGATAGTACAACCAACATGGAGGAGGGCCCGGACGGACTAGTCATTGGTTAGTGCACAAAGACAATCGTTGGTGCTAGGTAGAGAGAGAGAGAGAGAGAGAGAGAGTGTGTGTGTGTGTGTGTATGATGCGCACCAAGTTATAATAGCAAACCATATGATCTCTCTCTCTCTCTCTCTCTCTCTCTCTCTCTCTCTCTCTCTCTCTCACGTGCCTAAGTTACAATAGCAAAATTAAGTCCTCTCTAGAGCAAGCCAAAAATCACCTAGCACAACCATGAAGCAAAGCAACTGGGCAAGAGAGTAGCGGGCACTAATGTCAATCTCTCTCTCTCTCTCGATAGGCAGGCCGGCCATTGCTAGTTCGAGAGGTTTCATGGGCCCCACCTTGGTGGGGAAGGCTATGCACAGGGCGAGAGTCGAGGTGTAAGCCACCTTCATCAAGTCACCATGCATAACCTGTAGCTAAGAGGTTTACTAAAGCGATTGCTCGTTGAGTCTCTCGAACATCAAACCATGACGTTCTCCATCCTATTGCACTTCCTATCAACATCGCCATGGCCTTCAACACTTAACCCTAGCTTCCTCTTTTCTCGAACTCGCCGCAACCGTATCCTTGACACCATTACCATCAGCTTTGCGACCTCTAACGCCATTGTCATCCTCCAAATTTGGCTCGATTGCTCGAGTTCATAATCAATAATTATCCCCTTTATCTTTTTTATGTGTTGCATGCGGTAAGCTCCTTTCTAGAGTACTTTGGTGAGGACATGTGTCATCAATGGCCTTCATTGTGTAAGCCATTTTGATTTATTTGGCTTCTCTTTTCAAGCAATGGTGTTCATTTCTTCAACCTTTGACTCCAAATCTGATCACAATGTTATATCTCGTCATATTAAAGTGTATCGTATATGTGAGTGACTTTCATATATTTGCCTTAGAGTCCATAATTCTCTTTTTCCATTCTTTTACCAAAAGTTTATTATGATGCATTCCTTTGCAAGTATAATTGCATTTTTACTGAATGTTTATATACACGAATGATGAGTAATGTGTCATTATTTAATACATTCAAGGTAGCTAAACACTTTGTACAGAACAAAAGAGGAAGACTCTTGATCATGTGACATTACATAAGACCTCAAGAACTTGAGAGAGAGATTGAGAGAGAAAAGGTTGCTTTTGCAATCATGAAGCTAAAACTTTTGTTGTTCATTTTCTATTGTGTCTAAGTCATGGGTCGGCCCACCCAATTAATAATTTTGGGATTTTTCCTTTCAGACTTAAATTTTGTTTCCCTCCTCTTTGCTTTCATGAAGAAGTTTGAAATATCTTTTGGTGCGCACACACACACACACACACACACACACACTCTCTCTCTCTCTCTCTCTCTCTCTCTCTCTCTCTCTCTCTCTCTCTCTCTCTGCTTTTGAGTACATGGGCTCTAGGAAGCTTCAAAATGTAATGATAGTATGAGATTTTAAACACCTTAATTATTTGGTGGAATATTTAATTTTCATCGACACAAGTGAGGTCTCTCATTGGTGGGTATCACATTGATATTAACTAAAATAAATTCATTGGCCATGGACAAGGATAGTTCGTCCCACACTTTTATGTTTCAAAGACTACGTTTTATAGCTCAATCTAGAATTTTTTTTTGTGTGTAAGCCTCAACATCATGCATAGAGAGAGAACGAGAGAGAGACACACACTGAAGTTGCCAAAATTTCTCAAATGTATTAAGTAGAATGTCTAACTTCAGTGCTAATGCTAGATTCCGGAGCTTTGCAAAGCTCCGGAGAACACCGAGGTACCTAGGGAATTAGCTTACGTAAGGTGCGAGCTAGTGAAATTTGGCCACAATGTACTTATTTCATCCAAAAGACTCATATCTACGGAAGCTTATGCAAGGGTGAGCAATCAAGCTTTCCCTGGTTTGTCATACTTGGCGCCGGCAAAGTTGAGAGTGGCCTTATAAAGGGGCAGATCGGTGGTGTAATAATTGTACAAGTATTCCCCGAATGTTATCTCTCTGAATATCGCCGGGTGCTCGTCATCAATCAAGCATGGATGAGGGGCAATCTTGGTATCCTCGCTGGGCCCGAAATTTGCAGCCAAGGAGGTTCTAGGGAGAGTGGTGTTGGTGATCACTCGATGCTCCACACTTTTGTACCTTGCATTTGTAAGTATCTGCGATCGAGAGAAACTGTACTTCAGTATGTCTACAATAATTAAAGTTTTGTCGGGGTCAAAAGTAGTAGCGACGCTATGCGAGGATCAGACATGAAGTTCAAATAATCATGGTAACTAAGAGAAACCATGGTAGAGATATTCTGGCCATCACAACAGGTTATGGGAGATAGTGATTATAGTAAATCGGTTACAGTTAAAATGGAATTCATACCTCGATTTGGTCTGCCAGGTTGATGATGAAGGCGTTAGCGATGGGGTCGACGGGGACCCATTTGTCGCCCTTACGGACCTGGAGGCCCGCGACCTCATCGGAAAGAAGGATGGTGAAGCTGCTAATGTCGGAGTGAGCACTGAGGCCGTAGGTGAGGCTGGGGTCCGGGCAGGGCGGATAGAAGTTGATGGTGAGCACCAGGCGCTCGATGCCGGGCAGGGGCCTGCCCGAGACCTCCACTGTATGGGCGTCCAGGCCCAGGCTCTCGAAGATGGCGTCATACAGCCAGCGGGCGAGCCTCTCCAGGGAGGACGCGTACTCCTGCACCTCTTCCCTGCAGAAATACGATCAGAACGCGCAAAGTGAGTGATCAAGTTTTTAGTTACCTGGGTGGTCAGCGAACCCCTGCCACAAGCAGCAGGCAGCAGCCCACAATTCGTGGCGCAAATTGCGCTGCTGCCTTTGGTCTCCTCCTACCTCCCACACCTACTCCTGGCCTCTCCCCTGGCATTCTTGGCCTCCTAGGGCAAGGGTTGAAGCCTCTTTTAGCAAGATTTGACCTCCCTCCCGTGACATTGAGCCCCTGTTGAATTCCCTGTTGTACATTGCCTGTGGGCAGCCATTGCTGCTCAGTTCAAGCTTTTGATCCATCCCACAACCCCTGGAGTTCAGCCCCTCTGCTTGTATCTTTGAACGCGTCGAGCTGAATGGATGAGCAGTTCACTGGATAGGATAATTTGAATGTGTACATATTCTATACGCCAGCTAAAGCACAGAGAAAATCATTATATGCCAGTCTGATTAAAGGGGGCCTAGAGGCTGGGCCAGAAAGGGTAGTGTTATATACCTGATGACCACTGGAGCTTCGTTGAAGCCATCACAGACGCCCGGACGGCGGCGGATAATGAGTGCGTCTTTCCAGTCCTGTGCCTTGCCAGAGCCCACCCGATAGCCCGTCGTGAAGGTGACCCCTGCGTCCGCGCTGTGCGAAGGGTAGATCTTCTTATCGGATGCCGGCAGCTCGTAGAACTTGCGGACGGCCGCCTTGATGCGCTGGATGTCCACCCCGTGATTCAGCACCTGCAACAATATCGACCACGACTGTGATTCAGCCACCAAATCGTCGTCGTCGTCGTCGTCGACGATTTCAAGCTAAGCGCTAGCGTCGCAATGCGTTAATGTCGTAGTGCAACGATGCAAAGAGAAATAGCTGTGGCGTTAACACAGAATTATGGACCTCTAGAACAGATGAAGCTGTGGTTGTGAACATAGTGCATGCTAATTTACTTGGAAGAATCCCCACTCCTCGCAGGCCTCCCCGATCTGCTTCACGAGCTGCGCCCGCTTCTCCGGATCCTCGAAGCCGGCGTGCGCGATCCCGGCCAGGTCCAGCACGGGGATGGCCTGCTCGGTGCAGAGAGGCTCGGCGCTGGGCCGAAGCTCCGGCGCGCACACGTAGTCCTTGGGCACCTCGTTGAGCCCCTCGTCCAACATCTCCTTCACCCCTTTCACCTGCTCTCTCCCGGCCGCGCTCCCTCCCAACGTTGATCTCTTGGCCGCCGCCGCGGCCTGATCTTGCTGCTGCGCCCGCCCGGGAGCCATACCAGCCGTCGAATTCTTGACGTAATATCTTCTTTAGATTGATCGTCGGCCGTCCCTCAGCTAAGCCTACCTAAGTCGTTCTTACACCTTCGCCTTTCATCATCTTTCTACGTTGGCTATATATATATATATATATGCTCTTTCGACCCGTCACCAGGCCGCGATAGGGCAGCGTTCCCGATGCGTCACCACTCTATCCACCCCCGGAAGCTTTAAGTGCCTCACTGCCTGCCCCCCTTTATCTTGCTGTCAATGTGGAGTCGTGGCCCTTGCCTCTCGCATTTGAGTTTGGGACACCGTTGTCCGTGGCACGTGCCAGTCCCCGGTTGGCCGGTGGTTCTCTACTCTTGGAAGTTTCAAAAACCTTTATTGGTACGATTAAAGAATCCGGACTCCCGAGTCTACAAAAGTACATTGTTGCCAGTGGGGGTTCAAATTCAAATCTGAAGACCACCCTTGGGAGTTGGGGCTCTTTATTTAAACAACATGAAAATCAAGTTTTCGGAAGACTTTTGGTGAAGTGGATCTATTATCATGTGGGCCTTCTAGTCTTCAAGACCAAAGCTTACTCTTCATCTTTACGGTCTAAGAATTACCAAGGTAGACTTCAATTTTCACTATTACTTGTAGTACCTTGGTACTCTTTTGGAACATGTCACAATGCTACACAACCTTACCCTCATTACAATTTGCACCACATGATTATATAAAACTATGTAATATATATAGTTGACATGCATTATGCTTCTCATGTAGCTCATGATCTCCTTTTTGTCACCATTTTGGATGACCCCACCCATAGCATTAATTTGGTAGTATGATGTTCATCTCAATGTTTGAGGAAAATATAGGGCTCTTATATGCAGTATGAACATCTTAATCTCAATGTTTGAGGGAAGATACTTTTTTAAAATATATTTTTGATCCAATCTAATTGATGTTTCTACAGCTATATCCTTTGACTATAATATCAATGGATGGAGTAACTTATTCTAGAAACTTCAACTACTAATAGATGTGTGTTTATTTACATATGATATTAATTCTATTGAATTGGATGTAGTTCTAACCATATATAATACAAAGTTATCATATAGCCTCTGCGATGTTGTGTTGATGAACAGTACCTTCTAAAACATTTTTTTAAAAACAAAGAAGTTATTTAGTCGAATTCTAAGATGTATTGGATTTCATGGTTCACTAATTCTTTTTGTTAAGGTTTAAGTTAAAACTTCACAAAAGTAAATCACTAATATGAAAAACCACATAAACATGTTATACAAGCACCATTTTGAAGAGCTCAGTTTCTACAAGAGTATAGAGCTACATTAACTCTTGTTAGTGGCCAGTTTTATCAGCATCACTATTACATTGCTATAAGCATGGCTATATAGTGACACTAATATATTGATGCTTATAATTATATACTATGGAAAAAAGGGCTAGAACTGTATTGGAAAAATACCACGAATGTTTAGAGAGAGAGTATGTAAAGGAAATCGAGAGAGAGAGAGAGAGAGAGAGAGAGAGAGAGAGAGAGAGAGAGAGAGAGAGTGCCTAAAGGAAGAGTTTGAAGTGAAGGCCAAGGCGAGTGCCAAGAAAATCTCAACGGAGAAGAAGAAGGCCTAAGGAGAGCTTCAAGATAGTTAACTTTTGTTTACTTATCATTAAGATACAAATAAAAAAGAGTAAATTCTAGCCTTATGAAAATTTGTAGATATGAAGATAGCAGTTGACTTTGCTAAATATTGGATTTAGAGTTGCCGAGTATATAAGTATATAGCTAGGAGAAGAATAAGCTTGAGAGAGTGTAACTCGAGGTATATTAAGAGTTGTAAGGAGAAGATTTACAAGAGTAAGTATGCCCTAAAATAAATAGACACATACACAAGACCGAGAAAAGAAAGCCTCTTAAAGAGATAAAAAAGTACCCTAGCAATCTCAAGTGTGTTCACACACATCACTATCAAAATATGGTAGTAAATCCCCCATGGGAGTGATGCATTGAATAAGAGTTGGTACTCATATATAGGGAAGTGCCAAGCCTAGTATACTGGATCAATCCACAAAGGGAAGTGAGATCAAAGCTTTGCGGAAAGCTTCAAACTTCTTAGGACACAAAGCCACTGTGAAAAGGTTTGTAAGGTATTCTTATGTTTGCATGTTGGCCAAGGTGATCTCTCCTATAGAGACTCTCTTTCTAACATAATGGCAGTGCATCTCAGTGTGCTTAGTATGTACCTCGAACACTAGATTCTTTACAACAGCTAATGAGCCCTAATTGTCATTGAAAATGGAGATGACATATGATTGCAACACCCAAATCAATTAAAAGGCATCTAAGCCAAATACACTCAATTGTAGCTCTGAAAGTTACCCATGTACTTAGTTTCACAAATAAAACAAGTGAGCACAGTGGGTTGCTTCTTTCTTAACCATAATATATATGAGATACCAAGCATAAAGTAAAAACCACTTGTGGATACACTAGTGTTATCTAACTAGTCTAGTAAGAATCCAAAAAAGCATGTAAATTTGGTGGTAATGATCTTCGCTTGGGATAAAATAGCCCAAAATGCTAAGTATCACTTAAGCACTGAAAGATGCATTTCACTACATGCAAATGCTTGGTGTTTGAGCTATGCATAAACGTACTCATCTGCAACACTACAAACTAAATATTAGGCCTCATAATGCATACATTAATCAAGCATCCAATAGACTACTAATAAAGAAAGTAATCTCCAATATCATGAAGGTTCAAGTTTTAACCTATTGCCATAGGAGTAGCAATAGACTTGCAATCTTCAAGAATAAATCTCTACAATAATGTCTCAGCACACTTTGTTTGATACAAAGTAATGAGAGGTATCATGCATTTCGTACTTCCATCATATCGCTTGAGAACTAAATGCCCAAATAATTATGTAAGAGGCACAAATCTAACATATTAAAAGTTGAATTCAACTCAACCTTAAAATCAATAATGTGTGTCTCATTAGGACCAATGAGAATATCATGTCATCAATATAAACCACAATGGTTGGAGGTACATCACCTTCATACCCAATATATAAAGTGCTCTCACTTTGGACTATTTTGAAAGCCAAATCCAATCAACTATGTATCTATATTCTCATACTAAGTTTGAGGTGCTTATTTTAGACCATACAACTCTTTTTTCAATCTACACACGGTTTTCTAACCTATTTTTGCAAATAACCATGAGACTAAAGAGCATACACTTTCTCATGTAAATCTCCACTTTAAAATGCATTTTATTGTCCAATTGATGTACATTCCAACCATTATGAGTTGCTAATGCACATTTGCTCTGAATAGTTGTTAGAGGGTAAGTGAGAGCAAATATCTCATCAAAATCAATACCCTTTTGTCAAGCATAACTATTTTCCAAAGATTAATTTATAGCTATCAATGCTACCATTTGGTTTGAAGTTTAACTTATAAACCCACTTGGTACCCATAGCCTTCTTCTAGGGGGAAAATCACATCAAAATCAAGCATTATTCTTGAGTAGCAACTAAAATGGAAATATAAGTCTGTAATTTATGAAATAATTCTTTCAGCTTCTCAGTATATCCTTGAACATTCTTATAAGGTTCTTGATGTGCTACATTAAGAACACGTATCCAATAGTGATCTCCTCTCTTGGGAGCAAACTCTCTTTCAAAAGGCAACAAAAAATAGATCAATTATATTTATGGTTCCAGCTTCTAGGTTATGATACCATATTGCATCTCATCCTTTTAGAGTCATATTGAAGAACATCATTAGCAGATGTCCTTCATCTTAAATTTGACAGTTGAACATTAACTTCTGGAACTCATTAATGTGAAGATTCACATCTTCCTTTCCTAACCCATTAAAAATGGGCAAAGGAAATCCTAAGGATGGAAAGTCTAGCCTCCCTATGCAGGGATTGCAATGGGTTGTGCCATGACAATACCTGGATTCGCTAAGGGTCCTTAAACAATTGGAACTATTACCCCACTCGAAGTGGATTGATTGACTGGGAGAGGGAAAGTACTAGAGATTCCTTCTCCTCCTAAGGAACTATTCGCAGAACTAGGGTTACTAGAACCCCTTCCTTGTAGGGATAGCAGACTAGTCTGCTGAGGAGAATACTTCATAATAATCTCGGCCCATTGTCTAGCCCCTTCCTTGTAGGGATAGCAAACTAGTCTGTTGAGGAGAATACTTCGTAATAATCTTGGCCCATCGTCTAGCCCTTTCAACTCTTTCTTACTTTTGAAGTTTGGCTTGACGATCCTTTGGGTCTACTTCATTGCGCCTTATTAGCAGCTCCTGGCAAGACACCACCTATCATGAACAAAATTGGGCCCAACACTTGCTCTAGGTGCTAGCTGGGTCTCCTAAACTCACCTAAACAATTCCATGGCCTCATAGCTAGGAGCATCCACTAGGGAGACTAGTTACACTGATGTAACTTAAACAAATGTTTGTATCATTTATAGTCCAATAGATCCCTTTCCAACTCCTCACAAGGAGTACCCAAATAGATCATATCACATACGTAAGGAGAACCCCTCAACTAACTGTTGTGGCTCACTTTGGCTCTTCTACACCTCCGGGATTGGCCCTGAGAGATGCATCGTTTAAACATATAACTCATATGATACATAGTCCTCTCTTATCATCGATTGTTCCACGAGATAAAGTATAATCCTCATTGAATAATTCCCCCAACGAAATGAATCACTAACCCTACAACATATAAGGACTCCTCACCCTCTCAACGTAGAGATCAACATTCATAAAAACAAGTGTTATGCATCCACGATTTATATTTCCAATATCACATGTAATGAATGCAATGCAAAAGTGAATTTCCACAAGTGCACAAATAATTTATTCAATCAATTCTTTTCATAGTTCTATAATAACAGTATATTTGTGGTATTGCATAGGGACAACATTGAGTATACTCATGCTACCGAACCCTTTAACTTTTAAGATAAACACATCCTATATCTAAAGTGCATTATAAAAATAAGATTTTATCCTATATTCAGCACTCATAAATCCCCTTCTCCCTACCATTAAGTATTGTGGATATACGATGGTAGGTTTAAGGAGTATTTCAATGTATTGTTTATGTATAGAAAGTGATAAATACACACTTTAACATAAAAATAGAGCTAAACTAAGGCTAAACCTCATGCTTCAGTCCTATCACACATCCATGAACACATATATGATTTTTTCATAATTTTTGAATGCATCAATCCTATTTTTTATTTTTCTTAAATTTTCTCTATTTATTTATTAATAAATTAATGTTATTTTTAAATTCTCTGATCCAATATAAATAGGATTACTAAGAATCATCCTTATTTTTCATTTTATTCCATAAGAACATGATTGCCCTACCACCTCGAAACAGTAAAACCCCCTTTTTTTGCTTAAATATAGCATTTCCAACTTTAAATGATTAATAACGACCATATTTAATTATGGATTTTGCATATTATTACTCGCAGTCCTCAAAGACATGTCAAATAAGGTTCATCCAAATATACATTCCATATGTACTTCATTTGGATCATAAACGATAAAAAACAAGAAAATTTTCTTCATAAAATGGACATACCGTTAAATTACGTGTTTCAGGTCATGAAAATTGAATGCCTAAATAGTCATCGAACCCATCATCAGTCTCTACACAACATGGAACATCAATTCTTAGCATCTTGTAACAATTGAGCAAACATTCTTCATCCGGTTCTTCTCTTCCTTCCACCTGCATGAATTGTCTCTTAGAGGGGGGAGAGAGAAAAGAGAGAGAGAGAGAGAGAAGAGAGAAAGAATCATTTATATTCTTTTCAATGGCAGCCATTTCCTGCATTAAAATAGGTGATGAGAAGTGAAAAGTTGAAGGATCAGACTGGTGGAACCAGATCTAGTGATTGTTTTGTAGCGCTCAATGCCCCTCATCATCACACAACATGTTTGCGTCCTCTTTTTGCCTACGTGCATTAAAAACTTCTCCCCTCTCCCCATCATGTAAAAATTTGGGCCTAAGGGGCCCTAAAGGGTGATGACTTCTCATATCTTAGTCAAAATTTGACCCCCCAACCTCCCACTTCTTCCTGGTTCAAAGCACCTGATTTCATGTCTAAAAAATCCTGTGCATCTAGCTTAAAGTCCTGAACGGTTGGGAACTTGGTCCTACTTCGATTCGGCACTCGAAAATTTAATGAAAAATCTACAACCACTGTGAAGGTGGGTCTTTGTGAATAAATTTTAATTCCCATCTTCCACGGCCACTTAAAATTGTCGAATCAGTGTCTTCCACTTCCATCGAGCTTTAAATTCCTCTTTAAAATTGCATGACTTGGCACCTATCCAACATTTCCTGGATGTTTAAATCCCACTCTCACTCCTCAAAATAGCACACAATTATTGACACATACATGAACATTGTTGTAGTCTATGTGAAGCTTTTGTAACACTAGTTTGTGCATCATCACGAGACTCGAGCATCGTGTTTTCAAGTGGCAGTATGTGATATTTTAGCAACTTGAGAAAATACCCAAGTACCTTTTAAGAGATTAAAAACCATTCTTATAATGGAGTCAAAGACAAAGGAGTGTAGTATGTCCTGAACAACTCGGTCACACTCGCATCGCTCCATATATACTTTGCCTATAGCACAAGTAGCGTCTTTAAGCGAGATACTCGGCACCCATCATATAATGAAATGGATGCCTCTTCTCTTAATAGATCAAATGGCATGGCATCTATAGGCACTAATGCATCAATCATTGCCTTCATCTTGGGCTCCAAGATTGGAGGAAGGTCCAAAGGCCCACCATCTCTTCTAGTGTCTAGGGGGTAATTAGTAGTGTGTCTTCCAATGGGTTTATCAACCCACACACTCCATCCATTACATGCCCATGAACTCTTCTTATGAGACACAATAGATGCATTCCTTCGGATGTAACAACACCTCTCTGTAGACATTTCTTGGACACATCTAATATTATTATATATGATATTCAAGTATAGTTTGAATGTAAAGCATAATTAGTACACACTTTTCTTAATGTTAACTCAAAGTCCAAGATTACTTGATTAATGATTTTGGATTGAAACTCACCAAAGCATTGCACGTGGTGTATAAATAAGCAATGTTTTTATTAAATTTCCATCTTGCATTGAGTGCAAGGACATGGGACATGTTGATTGAGAGATGCCTCTTGATCTTGAATATCACAGCCATCATTATTGTCCATTTTGTCTATGTTACGGTAGACAATATACTTTTGTTTCTATCATTGTTTCTCTCCCTCACCCTCCTCTCTCCCTCTCTCCTTTCCTCCCTCCCTCACTTTCTCTTTGGCTCTGATGCCAGGAGGCATATTCCACGGTGGATTTCATAAAACTATATTTATTTGCTGGGGCTCATATCACAAAGTGGATTCTTTGTACGAAAAGTTGATGAAGACGCCTGTCCTTTTCGGGCATAACGTTAATTTAATGTGCAAGTGGGTGATTCCATAGCGGGCGATTCCGCAAAATACATATTTAAATTAATGGACGTTTATGAGTTTAGAGTGCGCAGTCATATTAAATTAAGGTTAGGACAAAGTTCCAACCTATTTACTTATTTTGTAGTTGAAGACTGCTAGATATCCACTTTTGTCAGTTTAATTTTATTATTTTCTAACAATTGTGAATGCTTCAGTTGGATGTGTAGAGCAGGTGATGATGGCATTGGGAAGCATTGGGCGATAGCGTATATTCAAGTTACTTAGAAGAAATTATCATTTTTGATGGGTGTGTGTTTTATCATTAAAGGCGTGACACTAATATTTATTTAGGCACGCTTATTTATTGAAGTGCTTGACATATATCTATTATTTTGTATGCGCATGGACGCACGGTTTAAATATTCATTATTGGACATTGTATTTAGGCATTACCTGACTCTTGGGCTACCCAATCGCTTCATTCTTTATTTGGACAAAAGCAAACACAAAAGCTAAATCATGC
The DNA here is from genome assembly GCF_053477565.2 of Lygodium microphyllum. Classification (NCBI taxonomy): domain Eukaryota; kingdom Viridiplantae; phylum Streptophyta; class Polypodiopsida; order Schizaeales; family Lygodiaceae; genus Lygodium; species Lygodium microphyllum. The sequence continues at coordinate 115,036,904 of NC_141145.1, forward strand.
TAATTGTAAAATTGGGCTATTTTTAAGCTTTGAGATGAATAAATTTATAAATTCATGCTTTATGGAGTGCTCACACAAGGCATGGGGAGAGATTGTACCCAATTGGTCTTTTTGCCTCATGTCATGCAAGTCTATTCTCTTGATTTTTGAGCTCAAAGTAGAGTTATTTGTTCTTACGGACCTTCTGATGCTCCTAGATATGCATACAACATCCGATTTGTGCATCAGTGGTATCAGAGCAAAGCTGAGATCAAGAGCTTCCAACCACTTACCATCTTGCGCGAAGGCGAAGCTCTTGGAACGAATAGGCTCTACAGTCAGTCTCGCGACAATCCGTCAATACCAGTGTGTTCGTGGTGCTAAAGAACCCCTTTTGTGTTGTTGGATCACGAAGGACCAGTCTCTGCTGAGACGGAGGACCACCCGGGAAGCTCCTTCAACAACACATTTTTTCTTGAGAGAAACAGATAATGAAGATTCATTAAGTTTGAGATTACCAAGCTTAATAAGCTTAAAAGAAAGCTTAAGCTAAAAAGTTCAATCGATTGTGGTAGCAGCATGAACTCACGGTCGTCAACGTTATCCAGGACATGCCGCCATTTCCAAAACAATCAATTAAAACCATTAAGATTTCAAGCTTCAAGTATCTAAGCTTTCTAAAGCTTTAAAAAATTTAATCTTAAACCTTCCCATAGAGGGTGTTCACACCGAACTAATTCTGAACTCGTTTCCAACCTCCTTGCAAGCCTTTGTTCACACTTGTACTGTGACAGAGATAATTTTCTGCAAGCAGATTGCTATACGCAGTCTTCATGGGCAAACACTACAAGGATATGGAGGTATAGCGACGGTGCTTTCCGACGCAAAATAGCGGTGTCACTATTTACGTCGCTATTAGCGATTTGCGACGCTAATAGCGATGGTGCTCAAGCGAAAAAAACATGGGCCGAAACCCAAGCGCGTTATTTTGCGCAAGTATACGAAAGAGAGAGCGAAAGGGAGAGCAAACTCCATCTTGCATTTGAGAGGGAGAGGGAGAGAAAGAGAGAAAGAGGGAGAATGAAAGCTTCTCACCGCCGTTGCCACCGTTCGTGAAGAAGAGGAAGAAGTGTACATAGGGCAAAGAGGAGCCACCGTCACGAACAGGAGCCGCCGAATCCATCCTCGAGCCTTTACGGTCAATGCATTGTTCCTTCTTGCTTTGTTTTTGTGTTTTCTCTTTTTCTTTTACTTGTTTTTGTTAAAATTCATGTGCATTGAGAGAGAGAGAGGAAATGAGAGAGGGAGAGAAAGAGAGAAAAGGAAAGAAGGAACGAGAGAGAGAGAAAGAAAACATTAAACATAATAGGGAAAGAGAGAAAGAGAGGGAGAGGGAGAGGAAATGAGAGAGAGAGAGGAAGAGAGAAAAAGAAAAAAGGAACGAGAGAGAGTGGGAAAAAACATTAAACATAATAGGGAAAGAGAGAAAGAGAGAGAGAGGGTGAGGGAGGGAGAGATAGGGAAAGAGAGAAAGAGAGGGAAAGGAAGAGACAAGGAGAGAGAGAAGGAGGGAGAGGTTGTCGTTATTGTTATTGTTTTTTTGTTTCTTCTTTTCTTTTTTTATTGTTTATTGTTGTTGTGGTAGTGGTAGTACTCGTAGTGGTAGTGGCAGTGGTAGTGGTAGTGGTAGTGGTAGTGGTAGCGGTAGTTGGAGATTAATTTCTTATTTTCTTGTTTGTTGTTTTTGTGGTTGTCGTAGTAGTAGTAGCGGTACGGTAGCGGTAGTGGTAGTTGTTGTTTAATTTCTTATTTTCTTGTTTGTTGTTGTTGTGGTAGTCATAGTAGTAGTAGTGGTAGTGGTAGTGATAGTTGTAGTTGTTGTTTAATTTCTTCTCTTCTATTTTGTTATTGTTGTGGTAGTCGTAGTCGTAGTCGTGATTGTAGTAGTAGTACTAGTAGTAGTAATAGTAGTTTTCTTGTTTGTTGTTGTAGTAGTAATTTTTTTCTTTTATTGTTTATTGTTGTTTAGTTTTCATGTTTGTAGTAGTAGTAGTAGTAGTAGTAGTATTAGTAGTAGTAGTTGTTATTGTTATTGTTATTGTTTTTTCTTCTTTTCTTGTTTATTGTAGTGGTAGTAGTTTGTTGTTGTAGTAGTCGTAGTCGTAGTCGTAGTCGTAGTCGTAGTCGTGGTTGTAGTAGTAGTAGTAGTAGTAGTAGTAGTAGTAGTAGTAGTAGTAGTAGTAGTAGTCGTAGTCGTAGTCGTAGTCGTAGTCGTAGTCGTAGTCGTAGTCGTAGTAGTAGTAGTAGTAGTAGTAGTAGTAGTAGTAGTAGTAGTAGTAGTAGTAGTAGTAGTGGTTTTCTTGTTTGTAGTAGTAGTAGTAGTAGTTTTGTTTCTTTTCTTGTTTATTGTTGTTTAGTTTTCTTGTTTGTTGTTGTTGTAGTAGTGGTAGTAGTAGTTTTCTTTTCTTTCCTTGTTTGTTGTTGTTGTAGTAGTGATAGTAGTAGTTTTTTTTTCTTTTTTTGTTGTTGTTATTGTAGTAGTAGTAGTTGTTATTGTTCATTTTTCTTCTATTCTTATTTATTGTAGTGGTAGTGATAGTAGTATTAGTAGTAGTTTTTTCTTCTTTTCTTGTTTATTGTTATTGTAGTAGTAGTAGTAGTTGTTGTTGTTGTTTTTTTTTTTCCTTCTTTTTTTTTCTTATTTATTATAGTGGTAGTGGTAGTGATAGTGGTAGTGGTCATAGACGTAGTCGTAGTTTGGTTGTAGTAGTAGTAGTGGTTTTCTTGTTTGTTGTTGTTGCAGTAGTAGTAATAGTTTTTCTTGTTTTCTTGTTTATTGTTGTCTAGTTTTCTTATTTGTTGTTGTTGTTGTAGTAGTGGTAGTAGTAGTAGTTTTTTCTTCTTTTCTTGTTTATAGTAGTAGAAGTAGCAGTAGCAGTAGCAACAGCAACAACAATAGCAGCAGCAGCAGTAGCAACAGCAATAGCAGCAGCAGCAGCAGCAGTAGTAGTAGTTGTAGTAGAGAGAGAGATATGTTTTGTTAAAGGAAATGAGAGAGGAGGAGGAAGAGAAAAAGGAAGAAGGAACGAGAGAGAGGGAATATACATACATCATAATAAAGAAAGAGAAAAAGAGAGAGAGATGGAAGGAGAGGAGATAATGAATGGATAAAAAACAAAGAGAGAGTGATAGTGAGGTCCGGTGCAATACCACGAGACGGAAAACACTTCGACATACGTTAATTTGTGGGTGGGTGGGTGGAGACTTTACATACGTTAATTTTTGCTGAGTTACAAGAGAATAAATCCTTCTCAAATAATTTAAGAAAGAACAAAAGAATAATAACAAAAACAAATTGTTTGTCGTAACGTAGACAAAATAGAAAACGATGAAGGTCGTGATGTTCAAGATCGCGAGGCGTATCTTAATCAACATGTCCCATGTCCTTGCCCTCAATGTAAGCTGGCAATTAGACGAAAACGTCAATTGTCTATAGAACATGTACGATGCTTCGACGAGTTTCAATCTGAGATCATTGATCAGGCGATCTTGGATTTTGAGCAAACAGTAAGAAAAGTTAATATCAATCATGCATTGTACTCGCAAGCTAATTGAATACCATATATAAAAATATTGGGTGTGGCTTGCAAATTTTCTATCCAAGGAGGTGACGTCTCGTCCCAAGGAGGAGTGCACCCTTTGCGGCCAATTAGAAGAGTTCGTGGGTGTATGATGGATGGTGTGCCTGAGCCAATCCACAACTTGGAAGGTACTACCCAATCTATACCGTCAATATTAGAGGAGACAGACAGCCTTCAAGACTTACCTACAATCTTGGAGCCTGAGATGGAGGCAATGATCGATGCATTGATTCCCATGGATGTCAAGACTTCTGATCCGCTTAGAGAGGAAGCATCCATACTATTATATGATGGGTGCCGAGTATCTCACTTGAAGACACTTCTTGCACTCCTAACTGTGCAAGCAAAATACTGGTGGAGCGATGAGAGTGTGATCGAGTTGATCATGTACCTTGTACGTACACTTCGTTGATTTCTTTTCGGCACTATCATTAAAAACACTTATGCTTTTTCAAGGTGTTTTATGATTTTTTTCAAGTTACTAAAGTATCATATATTACCACTTACAAATACCATATCTGAGTCTCGTAATGATGCACGACATGTTTTACGAAAGCTTAGCATGGACTACAACAACATCCATGCATGTATCAACGATTGCATACTGTTTCGAGGAGAATACGAGGCTATGGAGACATGTCAAAAGTGTGGTTCTCACATGTATCGATAGGACTTGCAACGGCAAACCATCCCTCAAAAAGTTATTAGACACTTTCTGCTTATCCCTCACATAAACCATATGTTTCGTACGTCCGGCATGGCAAGCTTGACAATGTGGCATGCACATAATAGATCCATAGATGGAGTTCAATGAATATCAATAGATTCACACACATGGAGCCACATTGACTCTACCTTCCCAGGCTTTGCCCGAGAGCCAAGGAATCTTCGGCTCGGTCTTGCAATGGATGGCGTGAACCCATTTGTCTGTGCTCAACTTCTTACAGTGTGTAGCCTATAGTCCTTGTCAACTACAATATCCCTCCATGGCTTTCTACGAAGAAAGGACATTTCATTCTTAGCTTACTCGTTCCCGGCTGCTACAAAGTCAAAAATATAGATGTGTATCTTCGTCCATTAGTCGATGAGCTTAAGATTTTGTGGGAGGAGGGGGTCAGCATGCAAGATATGAGCAAGCATGATGGTCGGCGGTTTGCTAATATTTGAGCCATTCTCATGTGGACGATGCATGACTTTCTGGGATTTGGAGAGTGCTCAAGTAAGTAGGCTTCCGTTCTCATTGGTAATATCTATCATAGCTCGTTCAAGTTTGTATTCACTAGATAGAGGTGTTGGGACAGGTCTGGTTACCTCAGGTTATCGTGCATCTCCATTGTGCGGGCCACAATTAGACTCCCGAAGGTCACGAACCATGAAGAAGATGGTATATCAAGGACACACCGCTTTCTTACCACAGGGTCATGAACTCAAGGAAGATTTTCTTGGACAACCTCCAACACGTATGAATGCCCAAAGCTGGTACGAGCTGAAAATGGTCCACATGGAGTCACATCCAAACGGAATGCGACGGTTCTCAGTTTTCTATGACTTGCCATATTGGACCCACTTACAGATCAACCACTTGTTGGATCCCATGCATATTTTCAAGAACGTGGGCAGCTTGCTATGGGACCACATCTCACAGGAAAGAGAAACACTATAGGGGCACGAATGGATTTGAAGGAGGTAGGCAAGATGGAGACCCTTTGGTCGTAGTCGAGTGCTGATGGTCGCTTGCAGCTACCTCGTGCTCCTTGGGTTTTGTCCACTAAAGAAGAGCGCATTGTGAAGAAAATGGTCAAGTCTATCCGCACTTCGATGGGTATGATGCATTCTCTCAGGTCTGCGTTTTCTAAAGATGATCAATTATCAGGGCTAAAATCTCATGATTGGCATAAGATATGTCAGGTTTGTATTATGAATGGATTGTAAGTGGCCTGCGTATTTTGCTATTTAGAGTGGTTTTTAGATGGATCTCTTCATCATGAGTACGTTGTTGAACTATACTTAGCGAAGGTGATGCCTAACCTCGAAAAATAGTAAAAGCAAGAATGGGCCACTGCTATGCTCTCTGTTCTCTCCACCGCTCTACCTCCCTATCCCCACATGCCCTGCACCAATATCTTTCGTGTGCTCACACTGTGAGAAATCTCTCTCCCTCCCTCTCTTTCCCTCTCTCTCTCTTATCCTGCCCTTTGTAAGGCACTCCTTATTTGCAAATGCCAACTACTGTAGTGAAGATGTGTGTTGTGGTTGAGATGTATCCTAGTGATTATAGGCCTAAAAATGTGTTATTAAGATGGATGTTTGTTACATTGTCTAATGCAAAAATGATCTATCCCAATGTTCAAAATAGGTTATGTGAATGTAATTAATGCTTTGAAAAGGCAAATGCATTACTTGTATGCATCGAGTTTATAGCATAAGATGGATCATCACTATTTGAGTGATGTCTACAATTAAAATGGTCTCAAAGGGCATAAGGCTACATTGTTAAACTTATGCAAGATTTCAACTTTGAAACCCATGTGTTGCAAAGGATCCTTTCATCAAGTCATTACATACTAGCCATCAAACATGTGAAGTGAAAGTCAAGATGGATTGCTATTAAAAAGTAAAATGAGTTGGGACTTGTATAAAGGCTCAAATAACATGGAAACTTGAGTGAAGCATGCTCAAGCAAAAAGGTAGAAAGAGTCTTGTATCCATGGTGGACTTTCTTTGAATGATACTCAACAAGACATTTTATATGAATGTCATGATATACAAGATCCAACATTAGGTCCAAGAAATAGATTTCAATGCTATATGTGATTGGATAATTGAATTCTATTTGAAATCCATCAACCCTTAGCTTCATGAAGACACAGGCTCTCTTATAGTAGGAATGTGTTTGGTGATGTTGGATGTGCATTTGCCTCTATTGGCATGGGAATTGATCCCTAATCTTTCTCATGGAGGTGAATTTTATAGGATCTTGAGGATCAGTTGTCAACTCTAGACTTGGTTCGAGGACAAGTCAACTTATTGATTTGCTTTAGATAAAGCTTTCTCCTTATGGATGTGGAAATCAATCCCAAAACCTTCTCATGAAGGTGAAGGGTTTCTAGGATCTTGAGGATGAGTTTTCAACTACTGGGCTCAATTCAAGGACAAGTCAACTTATTGATTTTCTTTTGAGCAAGCTTTCTCAAGATTTTTGTGCATTAGAAAAAGAATTGTAGCAAGGATTATGGTAGTCTTATCATTATGGTGCAACAATGTTTATGGAAAAATAAACATCTAATTACATGAGACATAATTTGGGATAGTCATTAAATCTTTTAAAAAGGGATCAAGCATGTCACTTGGTTAACAAAGATGTAATCAATGCCCATCCATGATGGCAAGGTAGCCACGAGTCAAATCTTTTGAGCTTCAAGGCCATCTTTCAATATATCCCCAATGTGTCTACAAGATTTGTTGTGCCTAGGTTTTGTAAAGGTCTATTCTCTCTCTCTCTCTCTCTCTCATATGTAATACACTTTAATCTTTCTATTTTCTTATGCATAATTCAAATCTCCCACTTTCTATGGCTCCCAAACATAAATTTCAAACACACATAATTTTGCATTATATCACAATACAATTTGCTACTAAAGGAAAATACTATCATACTATTGTCCTGGCATTTATGATGAAGGGTGAAGGTCATAGTGGTAGAGTGATACCAATATAGTGATCTCTCTCTCTCTAGGATCACACTATCAACTTTTGGGGTCAATATGAGGAGTCAATTTGTTGCTTTCATTTTTTAGTAAGCTTCTACATGACTTTTGTGCATTGGTAAAAGTAATTCATGTAGTAGCGATTCAATATCTTTTTAAGAAATTGGTGATATAATATAACTTGATGAAGCATTGTCAATGTAAATGCATAGTTAGTTGCATGCAATATCCATTACTAATGCCTGCACAGTGAAGGAAGGCAAGAAGAAGAAGAACCAATATTGGGTATTTGGTAAGAAGGGGATCTCACTCAAGATTGTCCTCACAAGAAAACCCTACATGTGGAAGATTTAGCCTCAACTACTAAGATGAATGGGTTTGATACCTTTTTGTAGCATGAGCTCGAAATCCCCATTTATGCATGCCTTCCTTTATTAATTTTTCAATTTCATTCCATAAGAAATTCAATTGAAAAATTTTACTTATATAATTTTCAAAATAATCTCTTTATGTGTATGTGTACCTCGTATGTAGGCATGCACCCCTAAGTAGTAGAAAGTATGCCACATGTATGGACAATATAACTCTTAATGGCTAGGTTACCTCTTGTTGATAGGAATACTTATGATCCTCTGACTAACAAAGATGATGAGATCTTGGATCATGATGGTGACTAAATCTATGGTTAAAAACTCTAAGAATTTAACCTCACCTCATGGAATGCTAAAGGCCTATCTTTAGAAAGCTAGAAGGTAGCTTGGAGAAGATTGTTAAGGGCTAGGAAACATAATGCATTGGCCATGCAAGGGCTAAAGATCACTAGTGAACACATCCAAGCACTAGACATTCCTAGCTATGTGTGTTTTTACTCTTCTTCAAGTAGAGGAAAGGGAGGAGTGATCCTATTGATAGAGGAGGAGTTCTGTCCCATGCTAAAATGGGAGGAAGGAGGGGTAGTTGTTGCTCCTTCCATGAAATACAACAAAATGGTAGTTGTCGTGTGGTCAATATATGGCACTCTTGCATCCATGAGTAGATTAGGGCTTTGGGAAACTTTGAAGGATAAATTTCACAAGAGTGTACCATCTTGGCAGGGGACTAAAATAAGATACCAAGTGAGGCTGACTAGTTGCATGCAAATTGTACCATGATTGCATATGATAAGGAAAAATTGCATCACTTGAAGGGGACATATGATTCGTTGGATGTTTCCCACATGATTATGTAAGAAGAGGTGAGATCCCTAGCATTGCTAATAAAAGAAGAATTAAGTCACTCCCCAAGTCTTAGATTCAAGATAAACCAAACATATGAAGGCCCCTCACATTCTAAGTGTAATCTACAAAAATCATTCAAGATCAACTCCTCTATGGGAGGAAACTAATGCATGAAAAAATCCTCAATTTAATGGCTGCCATTGAATATGCAGTAGAAAGTGGGGGAGACTTGGGGATCATCAATATGGATTTAGACAAGGTCTACAATAGGGTTTGGTGGGATTTTTTCACTTCAGTCATGGCTAGACTAGTAATGGGGAGACAACCTTACCATATGGTGAATGTACTCTTCAACAATGTAGCCACAAAACTGGGGGTCAACAGATACCTTTCCCACCCTTTTTGGTTTAAGTAGACTAGTCAAACAAGGATGTTTACTTGCACCTATGCTCTTCACCAAAGTTGGTGATCCACTGGCTAAGATGTTGGATATCAAAGTGTAGAGAGGACTAATCCATGGTCTCCCTCTACTAATAACTCCCAAATATGCACCGAGCTTTTTGTCAATGATAAGTCAAATCTAATTTTAGCTATTATAGCTAATTTTGGGCTAACATTTATGAGCAGTTCTGAGGCATAAAAAGCATTAAGCTTAACATGTATATTCTCTATCTAGGTTTGGAAGATACCTTGGATTCCCCGATTGGATTGTGAGATAATCAAGACGAGGAAAATTTTCTCGTACCTAGAGTGCTCTCTAGGGTTGGGCATATGGATTGGATACTAGGAAAGAGGGGAATAGACTAAACACATTATGTGCATTGGCTCTAAGTTTTTGAGGCAACTAAGTAGTGGTAGACAAGATACTCTTAGCTTCCTTAATGCTTTTAGTAGTAGTAACCCTTGTTAAAAGCTCATGGATAATTCAATGTTGTCCATATCAAAGACAACAAATTGTCCCCCTATTGCTAATAAAACTATCATATCTACCAGTGTTTATATGTATTGAGCTATTCAAATGTTGGCTAGCAATTAGTTATTAGTTAGTCATATGTTACCTTCACATGGCTTGCTGCACCATTGAAATAAACATTTGAAGGAGTAAGGAGGAGAAATTGTCAATAGTAAATTATTACAATAAAAGCAACAAGCATGGTTGCATTAGATGGGCATGAAATAAACAAATTAGAGTCATGTTTGGCATAGGATTGAGTAACTAACTAGGTTGCGCCCATTTGTACAATATGCATAACTACATCTAGATATGACTATTTAGTTAGGAGTGGAGAGGGCATGTGTAATGGTGCATGGATGTACACATGTGTATATGCATGTTCTTGGGGTAGATGGCTCTTAGACAATCTAAGGTTCATCTCCATAAGTTCAATCCCAACTTTAAAAAATTTATACTTTTTTAAAAGTAACACCATATTGGTGAATATGGGAATTTCCCATAAGTTTGGGACACGTGGTCAAATCTTTGGATTTGTCATAACTTGAACACTATAACTTCAAATCGAGTGCTCTATAGCTCAATAGATTCCATTTTTCAAGTGCTTTCAATGATACGTCACATCATATGGTTTTGAGAAACTTATGGACATGTTATCTGGGTGCCACCATTTTAGTATTCAAAAAATGGGAATTGGGAGATTCCCAAACTCACTAATATTGTGTTAAGTCTTAGATCTTAAATACCTAAACCAATGCTTTAATTCCTTATATTCTCCTATATAAAGAATTTTGAGAGAATGCACGCAATTCTCTATATGTACATATAATTTCCTACTATCAGATGTGGGGAATGATATTCTTACATTCTCTTATATAGGAAATTTTTAGAGAACATATGAATTCACTAAAGTGATCTATAATTCCCTACTATTAGAAGTGGGAAATACATGATCCTATTCTCTTATATGGGAAATTTTGAAAGAATGTAGGAAAATCTCTATTTTGATGTGTAATTCCCTACTAGTAGATGTGGGGAATTTAATTACCTAGTTATATGTAGGGAATATATGAATGCATATATAGGAAATATCATCCAATTTCCTACATTTCATAAAATTTCCTAGATAGGGAATGATTAAAAGTTTCTTGTGAAATTGTAAGCCACTACTTATATGCTCTTAACTTCTCATATGTTTCTGAGGTTTTTACTTCTTCTCTCCTATCAAACATTTTTTCTTCAAATCTTATTGAGGATTAGCCTTTGAGAAGCTTGTCTGCAACATACAAGCTGTAGGTGTGCATGTGGGTGAGACAATGATGATTGGAAAGGCATCACAATATATTTTATATAGCAATATTTTTTTCTATAAGTTCATGTATATAGTGCCTACATCAATTGATTCATATGATTCTCTTGAATTACTTCCTTGTCGACCTCTCAATTATTTTATTTGGTGCATTCCAAAGAATGAGTGGATGCTTCAAACATTAAAAATAAAAATTGTGCACGACATTCATAGTGTAACATTTGAGTAAACATTTCTTTTAAGGATAATATAAAATTTTTTTCCCCTCCCCAGCCGACTGTTGCGCTGGAAGGGGAGGGGAATAGTAATGGAGTAGAAGCTCCTCGGTGGAGCTCGCGGGTATGGCACGGCCATGCATGCCGACACGAGGAGAGGGAGGATCCCCCTCCCTTCCCTATTTAAATAGGGGGAGACGTTGCCATCTAGGAGGGGGGAGATACGTGAGGACGAGGGGAGCAGGCTGCTGCCATGAGAGGGAGGAATTCGCCTGTGAACAAAAAGGAGGGGAGGATGCCGTCGTGTTGGGGAAACAGAGAAAAGTGGAGCCGTGTGGAGAGAACGTGAAGAGGAGGCCTGCCAAATATCCTGCACTATCGCCTCGTCGCCACTCCGTTTGGACCAAGGCCGTCCCATTAGTCCTCGCACCCCAACCAGCCGCCGCTGGTCGCTCCCAGTCATAGGCCGCCGAACCCCCTGCCACCTCAGTCCGCCATCGACGAATGACCATATTACCCCCTCCCACGTGGAAGCTTTAGAAGCTTCCTGGGGGGGAAGCTTCTAAAGGGCCATCTTAGCCCCCTTTCACCCCCATGCTAAAGCCCTTTCCCCTTTTCCTTGGAGACCCCCCCTGCCCCCCCGGTTTTAATCCTCTTAAGGGCCTTTCACCCCCTTGTTATGTCTTTCAAAAACATTATTATTACCCCAATGTCCTAAAAACCCCGTGTATTAACCTTTAAACCCTTTCCTTGGACATCCTGAAACCACACCCCCCGTGTTAATCCCTTTTCTTTGGAACCACCCCTCTTTCCTCCGTGTTTAAACCTTCCCTAGCCCCTCCCCTTGTGGTGCATTGAAACCCCCTTTTAAGTTTGACTTAAGGGTCCTTCGACCTTATTTATAACCTTTACAGTTACTATATCCCCTTAGAAGTTCTCTCCTGCACCTTGTGTTTTTTCCATCCCTTTTCGTTCCTCGTTTGAGCGAATCATTAAAAGACCATTAAGCCTTCCCTATGGCTTCAATGGGTCTTAATCGTAGAAGACTCTGAAACACCCTTTCGAATTTCCCTGACTTCCAAGGAGGGAGCCTTCCAAAAACTACTATCGACAAGCGGTGCAAGGAAGCGACGGTGGAATTCCTAGGAGGAGTTGTAGAGCTGCTTCCACGTTCAAAAAAAAAAAACTACAATTGCGATGCCTCCTAAGAAAGTCCAAGGCGTAGCCGCGGGAGGGTCATCTCCCGGTATCCATGTGGATATCTCACCCCAAAACCAGGTTTTTCTTCTGGCTTTAATTCGGTTTTAAGTCGATCATGCAAAGAGAAATTGTTAGGGATAGGATATATTTGTCCGAGTTATTTGTAATGAAGGATTTTAGCTTATTTGAATGAATGATAATGTATAGAACTTAGTTTCCTTCGAATTGCATCAAGCATTATAAATTACGAGCAAGATTATCCATTTACTATAGTAGTATATTTTAGTTAAATCCTAAAGGTATAGAAATTATATCTTGCACCATTAGTCTTATTCCTTTCGCAACGAATCATTGTAAATGATTAAATTCATGAAAGGTTTCTTTCGTTGCTCAAATTACTAGGAAGTTATCATTGCTAATTGCACATCTTAGCAAGGGAAATGTTTGTTATTTGGCATGAGTTCATCTGCAAGGGAAAAGGAAGTTTAAATTGAACAGTATTGACTGAAAAGTAAATTGTCACAAGGATAGCAAAACTGTGACAAGACGATTAATATTACCTTCCAAAAGATATCCAAACCAATCTAAACATAGAAATATTCATACCCTAAGCACTTGACTACTTCCCTTATTGTAGGGTCAAAAAAAAATTCGTAAAGATAAAGAACTAGGGCTGTCCCCGAGATCCTTAAAAAGAAACCCTAGGCACGACATACGTCAGCTTAAAGGATCTAAAACGGATTATTCCATCGCAGGACTTGCGCAGCAAGTACGAAATCATTTAGTCTTGTGATTGATTCACAAGGAGAAAGGGTAAAAACCCTCAATAAGGATGGCAGATCCCTACGCAAGTTATCTTGCAAAAGGACATATTTTTGGATATCCTTCTAAATAAGGAAAGTTGTAAACCAAAAACTAGCATATCTAAGGAACTTTAGGGTTGACCAAGTTGGGTTAATAAGGTACGCCCTACACTGGAATGTAAAGGATCTTGTCAATTTACAAGACACTTTGGGAACGAGTGCTGATACACTCAAAAGGAAAGAATACTTCCTTAGCAGTTTGCCAAACAACATGGTTGATTAATGGAAATATTTGTGCTTGCTAGAGATTTTAGGGCTCTGTTTGAATTATGAATTACAAATTAAATGAGTACCTATACTTCAGGTTAAAGGCCTGAAGGAAGAGGCAGTTTCAGTTACCCTCGACTACCTGCCTAACCCTAACCAAGGGGGTTGTTCACCGCACCGGGAACGTGGACCGAACCTGCCACGAGAGGTCTTTCCATTGAGCTCTACTTGGAGTAGGAGGACGCTTGGGTGCCAGGGGGGGCTCTGGCCGTAAATCCCTCACCTTCTGGGTCCTGCACAAGAGGCTAACGTGACTCGGGATTGGATCTCGAGGCCCGCATACTAGTTTACGGGCGGAAGCTTGGAATAGTGATCCCTTGGGGATTACTGGATAGCCCTCGGGCGGATTATGGACAAGCCTACGGGCGGAACTCCTTGTATTTCAAAGATAAAATGATGAAATGTTAAAAAAAGAACTTGCTTGATATTGTTTTTCTATGTCACGTGATAAGATTACGTGAAGAAACCAGTGCTTAACATAATTAATTAAAGAAGCTGATTGTTATATGTCAAATTAATGTGTTAGATAATCACATAACTAAAACAAACCGAGGAAAGTGCGGAGGATGGGCCATGGGTCCATCCTACGGCTGGGTGGTCCCGGTTAGCCGGGAACTTTTCTCAAAAATCTCGAAGAACAGCGGGATGATCATCAAAACGAATAACGAGAGCGATGACCTAGAGTTATGTCTTACCCGATTTACGCTGTTTTAGGGGAACGGAATGGGACTATGCCTTATGGCAAAGAGGTTGAGCCTTGCATCCCTCTCGTTTCCCATTCTCCTTCAACCAAGTGCAGCGTGAATCCGCTTCGGACCTGGCGTTTCTGCGTAAAGTAGTTCACTCGGATCTGACGCTAGTTGCTGTTAGCTAATGACCAATCATGAAAAACCCTAATTCCGGTCGATCCTAAGTGGGAACGGCCAGGATACTTCCGCTACGTGGCAGACGCGGGAAGACCTAGATCGCAAAACCCGTAACATTCCAGGGGAGTGCCGGGCGGAGTTTTCTAGACATCCTTTCCGATGGACTGCTAAGACGTGTCCTGGATGATACTAGTGGACACGTTACAGTTGGTATCAGAGCCGACCAACAACGGAATTGTTTTTATGAGATCTCAATAAAATGAAGTAAAGAAATTGTTGTTGTCCAAAGATTTTCTCACCTTCAATGCTATCTTGCAGAATTATGAAGCGTGGTACAAGTTTTTGGTATTTCGGGTCATGTTTATGGTGACTGCAATGCATTCTTCCCTTTATAGACAAAGAATTGGGATGATGAACATCCTGGAGCAGATTTATAATCCATCACCTTTATACATAGAACGAAGATGGATGGGGTCTTCAGGAATCTACTATATAGCCGCCCACCGGTTTGCTTATCTACAGACCAACCTAAAGAGGATCAAGTGGTTGGAAGACTTGAAAGTCGTGAAGCTGTTCATTTTTGTGGAAGCTCACATAAATTCGACTTTACATATTCAAGGTCGGAGGGTTGAAATGAACTCATATCTATATGAGAAAGTAACCCATGTAATCCCAGCCGACAGGATTAAAGTGTTGGGCCGCCATGAGAAGTATGGATTCCAACGGAAAGGGTATCCTGAACTTCCAATGAATTATCGATTCCTAAAGATCCATGACCCAAAACCCTACTATTACACAGTTCCTGTAGACAAATGCAATACAACGTTGTTCTCCCCAAACTGAATGTAATGATTGGCTTATCATCACACGAAACGTTGTATAAGGCTATGCCCATGTAAATACAAATAAAGACTTCTTTTTATCAATATATGGCTGTGCATAAGAGTTGTTAAAAAGTTAAGTAGCTACATTGTTTACGAGATAGCTGAACTAAAAATGAAAGATAAGCTAACGTCGATTATCATATAATAACGTTAAGAAAACTTTTATCCAGGCACAACCCCAGGTACAGGTTCCAAATTCTCCTCCTACATCAAGTACTGCTGTGACCCAGGAGAAGAAGTTCCTCCTCAAGCAGATAAAGCCACCCGAGTTTGACGGGAGAGGCAAATTCGTCCAGGCTAATGCTGAAATTTGGATTGAATCCATGGAGGATTACTTTGAAGCAGCTGGTACTGCACCTACCAATCAGGCCATGCTCGCCAAGTTAAAACTCACCGGCGAAGCCAGACTTTGGTGGAAGCAATGGTGCAGGGATCAAGGGATTTCAGAGGGGTCCGTTACCTGGGAGAAGTTGAAGAAAGCCGTGAAGGGAAGATATTTACCACTTGCATATCGTACGCAGAAAAAGAATGAGTTCTACGAGCTAAAACAGCTAGGACTCACTCTTGACGCATACTACTCTAAATTCGTCTCACTTTTAAAGTACGCGCCACAGATGGACATGACGCAGCAGGTGTCCAAATTTTGTGCGGGCTTAAATCCACCCGTAAATACCCGTCTCAAATCTATGCGTCCATCAGATCTTCAGGATGCACTCATTCGAGCGGCGCCTATAATTTAGGAGGTGCAAGCTAGACCAAGGGGTAATAAAACTTGGTCCTATAGTGACCTGAACAGAGGAGTATTCAGACCTCAAATGAAGAGAGTTCAAGGTCATAATCAGGGACAAAGGAAGAAAGCAAGGACAAATAACGTCAACAACTTTGTTCCTACTCAAAGTAATGGCCGAAACCTCCGTTGTTTCCACTGCAACGAACCCGGTCACTTCAAGAGGCAATGTGCAAAAAGTTTAGGAATAACCACAGTAGAAGCACCTGTCAAGATTGTGGGAGAGAAGGAAGGAGTCTCACTTGTAGCTTTCTTGCTTGCACAATGGGGGAATACACATATAGGTGGAGGCTGAAAATAGTTTTCCTCTTCTTAGTTATGTAAGCCAAAAGAACTCACATACAAAGAAATAGAAGAATCCTATATATGGGTCTCAAACCAAACTCAAATAACTAAGGTGGCATACTAACTGAGCCACGAACTAGAGTAGATAAGGATAGCTGTCATCTAGCTATTATTCATGGGCAGTGTACCAACCGCATCTGCAACTGACAAGTCGGTGACATAAATGCACAACGGTCACCCTGGCATATCACGAGTGGAGCTCGATATCTCAACACTCCCCCTCGAGCTCAATCCTAATTCCTGCACACCAAGCAGGTCTCTGAACTTGCGCAGCTTCTCTGCGCCCAATGCCTTCGTAAATATGTCAGCTACCTGATCCTCTGTGCTGACATAAACTAGATCAATAAGACCTAGTAAAACCCTCCCGCACATAGTGATAATGCACCTCAATGTGCTTTGTTCTAGCATGATAGACTGGGTTATTTGCCAAGTGTATACTGCTCATGTTGTCACAATAAATGACAACTGGCCCATCTGTAGACTGATGCATATCATAAAGTAGCTTATGCAACCAAGCTACCTCACATGTAGCCATTGCTGCACCCCTGTACTCAGCCTCTGTGCTCGACAAGGCAACTGTAGGCTGTTTCTTGCTGCTCCAAGTGACTGCAGCACTCCCAAAAGAGAACACATATCCACTGGTAGATCGTCTACCAAAAATACTACCAGCCCAATCAGCATCAGTGTATCCATGCAACTGTATCTGAACCCCAGTCTCATAAAGTAGTCCATACTGCAATGTGGACTTCACATACCTGAGTATGCGTCTAGCCGCATCCAAATGCGGTTTCCTTGGAGCCTGCATAAACTGACTTACCAATCCAACAGCATAGCTCAAATCTGGCGTGGTAATAGTCATATAAATCAAACTTCCTACTATGCGTATGTACATAGTAGGGTCTTCCAGAAGCTCACCTGCATCTGCGCTCAGCTTCACATTCTGCTCCAAAGGAACTGAAATAGGCTTACAGCCTGTCATCCCATATTTGGACAGCATGTCCAATCCATACTGCCTCTGTAAGAGCCATATCCCACTTGGTGATCTAATCACCTCAATGCCCAAGAAATAACGCAGCTCTCCCAAATCCTTCATCTCAAACTTCTGCTTCAATAGCATTTTCACATGAAGGATATCTTCATCACTGTCGCCTGTGATAATCAAATCATCAACATAAATGACAAGCAGCCACTACAAGGGAATGGGGCAATAGCGACGCCGATTAGCGACGGCGGATGTCGGCGTCGCTATAGGCGTCGCTATATGCGTCGCAATTGGCGTCGCTATATGCGTCGCAATTGGCGTCGCTATATGCGTCGCTATTTGCGTCGCATTTGCGACGCAAATAGCGACGCATATAGCGACGCCAATTGCGACGCCGCAGGGAAAAAAAGCGCGGCCGAAACCAGAGCGCCGTTTTCATTTTGTTTTCTTCGCCTTTTGAGAGCGAGAGCGAGGGAGAGAGCGAGGGAGAGAGCCAAGGCTTTGTGGGAGAAGAGGAGGAAGAGACTTGCCACCGCCGCCACCGCCACTGTCGTTGTTCGTGAAGGAGAGGAGGAGCCCTCGTTGCAAAGAGAAGCCGCCCACGCTCGCCATATCTCATTGGTGAGTCTCCCTTTCTCTTTCTTTTACTTGTTGAAGGTTTAAATCGTTCTCTTTTGTTTGTTTAGGAGAGAAAATGAAAGAGAAGGAGAGGGAGAGAGAGAGAGAGGGAGAGAAAGAGAGGGAGAGGGAGAGAAAGAGAGGGAGAGTGCATTCTCTCTCTCTCTCCCTTTTGCTTGTTTAATGTTTAAATTACTTTCTTCTTTGCTTGTTTAGGAGAGGAAACGAGAGAGTAAGAGAGAGGGAGAGGGAGAGGGAGAGGGAGAGGGAGAGGGAGAGGGAAAGAAAGAGAAAGAGAAATAGAGGGAGAGGGAGAGGGAGGGGGAGGAAATAGGAGAGGGAGAGAAAGAGAAAGAGAGGGAGAAGGAGGGAGAGTGCATTCTCTCTCTCCCTCCCTCTCCCTTTTGCTTGTTTAATGTTTGAATCACTTTATTTTTTACTTGTTTAGGAGAGGAAATGAGAGAGAAAGAGAGTGAGAGGGAGAGGAAGGGAAAGGAAATGAGAGAGGGATAGAAAGAGAAAGAGAGGGAGAGTGCATTGTATCTCTCCCTCTCCCTTTTGCTTGGAGGATGTTTAAATCACTTTATTTTTTGCTTGTTTAGGAAATGAGAGAGAAAGAGAGATAGAGAGGGAGAGGGAGAAAAACAGAAAGAGAGGGAGAGGGAGAGGAAGAGGGAGAGGGAGGGGGAGGGGAAGGAAATGAGAGAGGGAGAGAAAGAGGGAGGGGGAGGGAGAGGGAGCGAGGGAGAGGGAGAGGGAGAGGGAGAAAGAGGGAGGGAGAGGGAGAGGGAGGGGGAGGGAGGAAATGAGAGAGGGAGAGAAAGAGAACGAGAGGGAGAGGGAGAGGGTGAGAGAAAGAGAGGAAGAGAGGGAGAGGGAGAGAAAGAGAGGGAGAGGGAAGGGAAGGAAATTTAAGATAATATACGTATTGATAATGGTATGCAATGTGCTTTGCATACGGCCACGTACTTCATCAAAATGAACCCAAAATTATTGTTATAGAAAAAGAAACCCTTAAATTGAGTATAGGATAATTTCTCTCAGGTCTTATGATATAATGTACCTGCGATCAATGCAAACTTTAACGCTTGCTGCTTGATTTTCCTTTTCTCAGCTTTAGATAATTCGGATCCAGCCTCTCCCGTCGATAAATAATGCATTATTGCAGCATACCAGGAGGGAATAGATGCCGTATCTATTTTAAATAACATCTCCATGTCACTACCTTCAGCCACAGATTCTTTCGGCTCCCCAAAGTCCACTAGACATTCCACGATGCCTTGCAACCTTGGTGGCTTACTCTTGATGTCATAATCAAATTCCTGCAAAGTGATCAACCACTTTGCTAGACGATCAGGCGGCTGTAGCTTATTCATCAATAATCGAAGTCCCTCCGCCTTCGTATAAAGCACGACTTTCTCATAGAGAATATAATGCCTAAATTTCTTGGTCCCAAAGACCATCGCTAGACACAATTTCTCCATGTAAGTATAATTGATTTCCGATACCCCTAGCTTCCGACTAGCAAAAGCAATCGGATGGTACCACTTCTCTTTCCAAATTTGGGCTAAACAGCAGCTGATACTATACATCGTGGCTGCTGAAAATATATAAAACACCTCACCTCTTTTAGGTGCTTTTAAAACGGGTGCCCTTGCTAGCTCTTGTTTCACATCCTCGAATGCTACCTTACAAGGGTCACCCCATACAAATGAACAGCTAAAGGACAATAAATTTGTAAGCGGCAACGTTCTTTCTGCTAAGGCGTTAATGAATCTACGATAGTAACCAACCGAAGACAGAAAGCTATGAACCTCCTTCGGAGTGCGTGGTGGACCCATGGCAACTATAACTTTGACCTTCTCGGGGTCTGTCGCAATTCCTACTAAACTGACCACATGACCCAGCAATAGTTCATAAGGTACTCCAAAAACACACTTTCGTGGGTTTAGGGCGATGCAAAATTGTCTACAGCGCTCAAAGCATTTTCTTAGAATGATCAATTGCCTTTCTCTCACGGTGGCAGCCCCTAAGTCATCAATAAACACCTTCAACTCTTCAGGGGATATGTCACCGAATGTCTTATCTGCTGTTCGTTGCCACGAACTAGGCGCATTGCATAAACCAAAGGCCATCACATGGTACGCAAAAGTACCAAATGCAGTGATAAAAGTTATTTTCAACTTGTCCTCTTCTGCAATTGCCATTTGGTTATATCCTGCAAAGCAATCCATGAATTAATATATTTCCCTACCCGCTAATTGATCCAAAATCTGGTCAATGAATGGCAACGGGTAGTAGTCCTTAACTGTCTGCTTATTCAGCTCCCTAAAGTCTACACATAATCGGATTTTATTATTCTTCTTCTTTCTTATCACAACCGGCGAACACCATTCCGTGTGTTGCACAGGAAAAATCAAACCCACTTTCCGAAGCTTCTGTAACTCTTCAAACAACCCGTCCCTCAATTCGAAAGGCATACGCCTTACTTTCTGCCGTACAGGATGACTGCCCTCTTTCAACGGAATTGTATGAACAGAAAGACTAGGAGGAATGCCTCTCAACTCATCATAACTCCAGGCAAAGATATCACGGAATTCTTGGATCAAGGCCACATAGTCCTCCCTTTCTGCTGAGCTGAGCATAGAACCTAATTTGATTGTCCGCGAATCATCAGGCGTACCAAGGTCTAGCTCGATAACATCTGCATCTCTTATACGATCTTGGCCCTCTATCGGCTCATTCAAAGTGATCTGATAGATGTCCTCCGTGGTGGATCCCTCTTTGGACTCATCACTCGATGATGTCTCACTGCCAGATAAATCTTCTAATGTCTCCAATTCTGTAGAAGATAGAGGAGCTCTCTCACTCTGCGGGGACTCAGGATAAGCATCAACTACCACACGCTGGGCACCTCTACCGAATATCAGTTGACCGGCGGGTATATCCACTTGGCAGTCCGCTTGCAAGATCCAAGGTCGTCCGAGTAATACTTGGTAACTTGGACGGCCTGCAAAACGAATCACTCTAAAGTCCAACAGGCATTCTACATTTGCAACAGTGACATGGACCTTAGTAATGCAACCTTCTGGCTGTCTCAAACTATCATCTGCCATTCTGAGAATTGTGGAGGTATCTTTCTGAATCGCAAGACCCAACCTTTCCATCAGTTCAGAACTCATAATGTTAACAGATGATCCCGTGTCGACAATGGCATAATCTACTAATATCCCATCGACATAGGCTGCAACCCTTGGGCAATGCTTCTCAGCATGCTCGAACCAGTCATCACCAACTCGCGCAATACCCAAAGGTTCTATGATATACCCGGTACGTAGGATCTTTCTAAATTCCTTGCGTACTCCTGGGGAAAGCTTAATAAGCTGTAAAAGATTCACATCCGGCTTGACTTCACAAAGAGAGCTCACCAAATCGAATTCATGATAGTTCGATAGAGCTCGCTTTTCACGCCAAACCATCCGCTCTTTAGGTCGCTGAACCGGCTTTATTGCCTCTTTCTTAACTTTCACCTTCTTCTTTGGTGGTTCCTTATTAGCTTTACTCTCTACGGGCTTCAAAGGTCCCCCTTCCATGGAAGGATCCAAAACTTGCGTTCCTTTGTCGCCTTGTTTAGGGTTTCCGTCGACAGGCTTATCCTTATCGGCTTCTCTACCCTTTTGACCTCTTGTAAGGACAGCTCGTAGATTAGAGGTTTCAGCATCGTTAACGCGTACAGCCTCAATCAAACTAACCCCACTACCACTTGGTAGCTCCTCCACTGTAGTCTTTGGTCGTTGAAGTATTTGTTTAGGCCCGTCCTCTCGCTGGGAATCATTTCCTTGGGCATGATGATTAACAGGCCCTGGTTGCCGACTTCCTTGCTGGAGGGAACTGATCTTACTCCAGCAAGTAGCTGCTAAATGGCCGGATTTTCCACAGATGTCGCACTTAACATTCGGGCAATTCCTTGGATAGTGCTGCCCACCACACCATTTGCAACTAAACCTCGAAGGTGCACCCTCCTCTGGGTATCTACTTCCTATCAAATTTTGTTGTTTTTTAAGGAAGTTGACATCAACGGCTATTTGTCGATACTGCTCCGTAATCATGTCGGTATAATGCTTCATCATGTCCTTAACCTCGCCAAGAACATTGGAAGAACTCGACTCATAGCCTTGGTCATTACCCTGTCGTTCCATCGGCCTAACAATTCGATTAGGCACTGGTTGTTGAGCCACAGGCATGGTGTTAGAATTGACCGCCTGGCCTCCACCACTTGGAGCCATTTGACTGCCCGTAGGCATCGACATGCTAGGGGGAGCTGGTAATAAAGGAACATTCTGTATCATGTTCCCTCTCCCATTAGGGTTAGCCATTGCTATCCCTTGGCCACTACTGCCATTGGCCATTGCCATATTGTTTCCCAATACTAAACCCATATTCGAATTGCCTCGAGAAGCATAGGCTACTTGTAGTCGGGATTCCACCTCTTGTGCTCGTGTAATGGCAGTATCTATATCCCCCAAAGGGACACTACTCAACTGCAATTGGATATTAAAGTCCAAACCATGTAGGAAATACTGCAATTGGGCAGCTGGGGGGATAGGAATAGAGGTGTCCAACTTACGGAAAACCTCTTTTATCTTCTTCGCATAAGCACGAGTATCCTCGTGTGGTTCTTGGCGGGTCACATTGAGTACACGCAACCAATATTGCCCACCCCTTTCAGGGGTAAACTCCCTTCGAAAAGCTCCATAAAATGAATCAATATTCAATATGGTTCCGGCTTCTAAACCATGATACCATATAGCGGCTCTTCCTTTGAGAGTCATATTGAAGAACATCATTAAATGTCCTTCTTCTTGAATCGACAGTTAAACATCAGCTTTTGAAACTCCCTAATGCGGAGTTCCGCATCTTCCTCAACTAGCCCATTAAAAATGGGTAGCGGGTAACCTAGAGCCGGCAAATCCGTCATTCCTGCTAGAATTGCAATAGGCTGCGCCATGACGAGGATTGGATTTGCACTAGGAATAGGGGACAGTGGGGTTACACCTCCCGTACTTGACGTGGACTGGCTTATAGAAGGAAGGGGAGCACTAGAGCTTCCACCTTCTCCTAACTTACTACTTGTGGCCCCAAGACCACTAGATCCACTCCCTTGTAAGGGTTCAGCACCGCTACGCTTAGGGGAATATTTCCTAAAAATTTCACCACGTCGCCTAGCTCTTTCGTCTCTTTCTTGCTTTTGGATTTCTGCTAGACGATGCTTATCAATAAATAACGGATCAATCTCAGTATCCTTTGGCATAAACTGCTAGTTGGTCCCTAAACAACCAGGATTCGAGAACCGCCACTTTTAAGCGGCTCCCGGCAGACGCACCACTGATGGACCTAAAAACGGGCCGGCACTGGCTCATGCACTAGCCGGGCCTCGTCACTACGCACAAGACAACCCCTCGGCCTCGCGGCCAGGAGCGTCTATCGAAATCTCTGCCTTCCTAAACATTGCGTTTCTACGTTGTAGTCCAACTGATCCTAACCCAATATTACTCCTCAGAGGGAGTCCCTTTCACATAGCCAAAAGGCTCGAATCACATACACATGGGGTTCCTCCTACGGCTGAATGCCGTCAACCCTCTGCGACTCTCCTACACCTTGGGGATTGGCCCCTCAGTGCGTCGCTCAACAAATAAACACATCGCACAAAAGTCGCTCAAGGTACCAAATAAGCGTGTCCAGGAATGTACCATTGTCCTTACTTGATTTCCCCTTTGGGACCCGCGTCTACCTACAGCATGGGTACCTCACTGCCTCCCATCGTAGGTCAGGTTCCAATAAACCAATTGCAATGCATGTCCAAGAGCTGGTCACTGATATTTTCTAAATTCTTTTTCATGCTCTATGCATTTGGTGGATACCTAGTGCTCAAACATTTAGCAAAACAGTATCGTGCACAAGTGCAAAAACATTCTTTTAATGGTTTCCAACTACCGTTTGTGCTTCGTTGCATGGGCTTAGTACCGAGGTGATCCTCGTGCTACTAAGCTCTTAATTTTAATTATCATCCATCCTAAATGCTATGCATAGAAATCAGCAACTTTTCCATCATCTCACACGGCATTTAGACATATTTCAACTCCTCTACCCTTCCCCGTTTAAATATTGCATCGTTGGATAGATTTATAGGGTATTTTAACACCATTTTATGTGTAGAAAGCGGAAAAAGACACACTAGAACAAGAAAGTGGGGTTGAACTGAGGCAAATCCTCATGCTTCAATCCCCACAAACATTCACAAACATTTCTCTTATTTATCCTTATTTTTCGAAACCCAAAATGTATTTTTCCCCTATTTTTTAGGGTTTTTTCAACATTTTCTTGTATTTTCCCTTATTTTCTTGCATTATTTAATTACTGAAAATTCAAAACAGGTTATGGGTTGTGGCCCTTAGTTCCTTCTTGCAGAAAAATGAAAGTTTAGTTGGTGTTCCTATTCACTTTCCCATTTTTATGCCAAAAAACCATCATTTCCCCTTGATTTTTCATGTTTTTCGTGTTTTAATGTATTATTTTGAACCACAAGATGCATATTTTTCTGATTTTTTGATTATGACCAGCAAGAACTCATGGAAAACAACAGCATGAACAATTTTTATCCCACATGAACAACATTTCATCAATTAAAAGCTATAGAATCTCAAATTTCCTTTGAAAATTTTAAATTACTGCTTATTTGTATGTTTCGGGTTTCATGTCCATGGCTGCAAATTTGGAAATCAGCAGCACTTCATGTCCAGCACAATCACCCATCACCATTTCCAGCCCGTGGAGCAATCCGATCCATGCCGGACAAGCCTCCAACATTCTTTCTTCTTCCTTCTTCTTCCCACATGAACTTGCCTTTAGAAGAGAGAGAGGGAGGAGAGAGAAAGACTGAAATCAGAGATCTTCAAAGAGGGCATCATTGCGCGAGCGAAGGGCGGCGATAAAGTCAGGATTCAGAGGGGAATGAAGGGCAATGCTCATCTGTAGGGGTTGTTTGCAGGCAGCATGATGCTCCTCCATCTCCATAGCGCATTTTTCGGCGCCTACAGCCACGCCTTCTCTCCACGATTTCATCTCCTCTAATGCATGAAACTTTCATGCTACATTTAAATTTTTGGGCTCCCAAAGGTCACTTGCCCACTTTGGCCAAACTTTGTCCACCCCTTCGTATCTTGACCGGTTTCTTGGCCATTTCCCCGTCCGGACTCGGAATCGAGCTCTGAAAAATCCTGGGCGTCCAGCTTAGCATCCCGCATTGGCCAGTAGCTCGTGTCAACCCGCACGACTGTCTGAAAAATTATGAAAAATCAACAAGTGTCGCTCGGGCGCCTTTAAAGCACTTTGACGCTTAAAATCGTCCTAGATCGAGCCGCCGCCTTTGACAGTGAATATTTTTTCCTTGATATTCATAATTTTTAGCTATTTTTAAGAACTTCCCGTCACCTAAATTCCGCTCTCAAAGTGAGACTCCTTCCTTCTCTCCCACAATCTTGACATGGTATCAGAGCCTTGTTCGTGGTAAGGAGCTCAAGAAAGCAAGCCAAGTTCGCAGTGTTCTGGTAAGAGGACCAGTGTTGCTTTCATTTTTCTATTTTGGGAGCAAGTCTCTGTAGGTAGCACAGCCGGAAAGTGCAAGAGTGCATTGTCTCAGATTGAGACGCCCTTCGCGGTGTAGCAAGAGGGCAGTATATGCTGCGGGATAGGGCTTTAGCCCTAGGTTGCTCTGTTTTTTTGTTTTGAGGCCATTTCGGGGCCTGTTTTGGAGGCGGAAGTTTTTTGCACGCACTCAGGAAAAGGCCCTGTTTTATGCTGTGCGACCACTGTTCTATAGGTCGGTGAAAAGTTACACAGAAATTGCATCGTATGCTTGTGTGCAGAGATATTGGGAGTTACAGAATCATCCTTGTTGCCTGTTGATGCAAAATCGTCACTAGGAAGTGACTGTGTGGTTCAATACTACTTTCGTCAGTTTTGCAGATTTGCCCTTCTGAGGCTGAAGCTGTGTTCTTTGCAGTGACAGAATTTTTGGCAGTGTTCTGTAATGGCGTTTGATTCTCTTTCACAGATTGTCACTGAAAAGCTTGACAAGAACAACTTCCAAGCATGGAAGTTCAGATTGACGAATTTTCTTATGGGAAAAGGATATTGGGAATTCGTTGCAGGAAATGAAGAAGAACCAGTTCTTCCTGATGTTCCCAATCAACAGCAAATGCAGGCATTTAAAGCATGGCATGAGAGAGCCAGGAAAGTTATGTATTGGCTGTCTATCAGCATTTCAGACTCTATGATTATGCATATTCAAGATGCAAGTACGCCAAAGGAGGCATGGGATACTTTGTCAAAAATGTATAGCACAAATATGCAAGCCAGGAAAATACAGCTCAAGCAAGAGTTGCATAATGTGCAAAGAGAAAATATGAGCATCAATGACTACCACATGAAGGTGAAGAAGATTGCAGATGCACTTGCTTCCATTGGGTCGCCAGTGGAAGATGACGATTTAGTTTCTGTGACCTTGAATGGTCTAGGAAAGGATTATGCACAGTTCCGAACATCCATTTCCGTCTGTGAAAGATTTCCTGATTTTGAGGAGTTGATTGCTCTTCTAATTTTCGAGGAGCAGAGAAATGGTGGTGCATCTTCTTTAGGAGGAACTTCAAAAGAAGCTGTCTTCTACTCAAATGCTGGAAGAGGTAGAGGCAGAGGTAGAGGAGGCCGATCTGGAGGCCGTGGTAGAAATCAGAATATGCAGCAAACTCAAGAAAACCAGTCCTATGGAGGAGGACGTGGTAACTCTAGAGGCAGGGGGAGCCAAAGAGGTCGCGGTGGATGGCAAAGAGGCCAAAATACAAACAACAATGTTGAATGCTACTACTGTGGTAAAATGGGTCATATGGCTAAGGACTGCTATAAAAAGCAGAATGACATCATGAATGGAAAATTGCAACAAGGGAATTATGCATCTTCTAGTAGATAGGGTGATGACAAAAATAAGCATTTGTTTATGGTGTAGCACATGAACAATTCTGTGACAAGTGCAGAAGAAAGCAACGATGTATGGTATGTTGACTCAGGTGTATCAAACCACATGACAGGTCATGCAGAATGGATGGAGGATGCATAGAAAATGGAAAAACCAGGATTTGTGGAGACTGGTGATGATACTGCACATCCTATTGTGCAGATTGAAAAAATTCCTTTGTCTATGCAGGATGGGAAAAAGAAATACCTGTCCGATGTATTTCATGTCCTGAATATCACCAAGGATCTGGTTTCTGTTGGTCAAATGGTTGAGCAGGGCTTGCAGGTTAGATTTAATCCTCATGGATGCTTTGTTGAGGATATGAAAAATAAAGGTCGCTTGATAGCAAAAGGAAAGAAGAAGGGCAGAATGTTTACGTTGGATGCAGACATGTCTCAATTGAGTGCAGCAATGTTTGCACATGGGACCGGTGTAGTTTGCAGATATTGATATCTGGCATAAACGCATTGGTCATGTTAATGTACGACTTAAATCAATGCAAGCCCAAAATATTGTTGCAGGATTGCCTAAATTCAAGGTTGCAGAAATGCATAAGGTATGTGAAGCTTGCCAATTTGGAAAACAAGCAAGGAAACCATTTCCTAGACATGTTCAAGAGAGTAAGAAGCCATTGGAATTAATCCACTCTGATGTGTGGACTACTAAAGCTGCATCTCTTGGAGACTGTCATTATTTTGTCACTTTTATTAATGACTATAGCAGAAAAGTTTTTGTGTATTTTATGAAAAAGAAAAGTGAAGTTTTTGGGCATTTCAAAAATCTTAAAGCCATGATTGAAAAAGAAACAGGCCTGCAAGTAAAATGCCTAAGGTCAGATGGAGGGGGAGAGTACCTCTCAAATGAGTTTGCAAGGTTCCTGCAGGAGCATGGCATAAAGCAGCAATATTCATGCAGTCATATCCCATAAGAAAATGGAATTGCAGAAAGCAAAAACATGCATATTGGAGATGTATCTCGTGCCATGCTCAATGAAAAAGACCTGCCAGATTTTTATTGGGCTGAGGCAGTTGCTACAGCAGTCTATATAATGAACAGGACTCCCACTGCAGCAATACATGGGATGACTCCAGAGGAGAGGTATACTGGTAGAAAACCAGATATTTCTCATTTAAAAATTTTTGGTTGCATTGCCTATGTTCATGTGCCAGATGAGTTGAGATCCAAGTTCGATCCAAAAGCTGAGAAGTGCATCTTTATTGGTTACTCTTTGCAGCAGAAAGGGTATAGATGCTATAACCCTTCTACTCATAAGTTTACAGTGAGCAGAGATGTTATTTTTGATGAGATGAGTAGCTGGTATAAACCAGTAAATGTGATTGATAATGTAGATGCACAAAATAGTAATGCTGCACAGAATTCACAGCAGTAGTCACAAGATATTAGTGGACCTGGAGCATCCTCTAGCAGTGATTCACATTCTTCGCCATGGACAGGCAGATTGAGATCAAGAGAATCTTCTTAAAGCAATGCAGATAGTGGTATGCAGGTATCACGAAAAGGAAAAGAGAAGGTAGATCAGCCCATGTTTGATGTGAATGCAGGTCACTCTTATGTGGATGGTGAATCCAGTGGCTCAGAACAGAGCATTGATGATGAGTTAGGTATTCCTTCTATTGTTACGCCTGAAATAAGGAAGACCAGGGATGTTTTGAGAGCACCTGGGAGTGAACCTACTTTGCACAGGTCTACTAGAGCTAGGTATCCTGTGGATAGGCTGAAATATGATGGATTTACAGCCATTCACTATGCCTATATGGTCAAAGTGATACAGGAACCAGAACCCACTTCTTTTGAGCAAGCCATGGGAAAAGAAAAATGGGAGAAAGCCATGGATGAAGAAATGGATGCCTTGGAAGCAAATGCTACATGGGAATTGGTACCTTTGCCTAAAGATAAGAATGCAATTGGTTGTAAGTGGGTTTATAAGGTGAAGCACAATGCAGATGGTTCTGTGAACATATACAAGGCAAGATTAGTAGTCAAGGGGTATGCACAAACATATGGCATTGATTATGAAGAAACATTCAGTCCGGTTGCAAGGATGGCAACCGTAAGAGAAGTCATTGCTATGGCTACATCAAAGGAATGGTCTTTACATCAGATGGATGTAAAGAATGCCTTCTTGCATGGCGATTTGCAAGAAGAGGTATATATGGAGCAGCCACCAGGTTATGTGTATGCTGTTCATCTTGAGTTTGTTTGCAGGTTGAAGAAAGCGTTGTATGGCTTGAAGCAAGCACCTAGAGCATGGTCTTACAAGATAGGACAGTATCTTGTCACTATTGGCTTTCAGATTTCCAAGGCAGATTTCTCACTTTATGTGAGAAAAATAAAGAAAGGTATTATGCTGCTTGTCATTTATGTTGATGATTTGATTATCACAGGTGACAGTGATGAAGATATCCTTCATGTGAAAATGCTATTGAAGCAGAAGTTTGAGATGAAGGATTTGGGAGAGCTGCGTTATTTCTTGGGCATTGAGGTGATTAGATCACCAAGTGGGATACGGCTCTTACAGAGGCAGTATGGATTGGAAATGCTGTCCAAATATGGGATGACAGGCTCTAAGCCTATTTCAGTTCCTTTGGAGTAGAATGTGAAGTTGAGCGCAGATGCAGGTGAGCTTCTGGAAGACCCTACTATGTACAGACGCATAGTAGGAAGTTTGATTTATATGACTATTACCAAGCCAAATTTGAGCTATGCTGTTGGATTGGTAAGTTAGTTTATGCAGGCTCCAAGGAAACCGCATTTAGATGCGGCTAGATGCATACTCAGGTATGTGAAGTCCACGTTGTAGTATGGACTACTTTATGAGACTGGGGTTCAGATACAGTTGCATGGATACACTAATGCTGATTGGGCTGGTAGTATTTCTGATAGACGATCTACCAGTGGATATGTGTTCTCTTTTGGGAGTGCTGCAGTCACTTGGAGCAGCAAGAAACAGCCGACTGTTGCCTTGTCGAGCACAAAGGCTGAGTACAGGGGTGCAGCAATGGTTGCATGTGAGGTAGCTTGGTTGCATAAGCTACTTTATGATATGTATCAGCCTACAGATGGGCCAGTTGTCATTTATTGTGATAATAATATACACTTGGCAAATAACCCAGTCTATCATGCTAGAATAAAGCACATTGAGGTGCACTATCACTATGTGCGGCAGAGGGTTTTACTAGGTCTTATTGATCTAGTTTATGTCAGCACAGAGGATCAGGTAGCTGACATATTCACGAAGGCATCGGGTGCGGAGAAGCTGCACAAGTTCAGAGACCTGCTTGGTGTGTAGGAATTGGGATTGAGCTCAAGGGGGAGTGTTGAGATATCGAGCTCCACTCGTGATATGCCAGGGTGACCGTTGTGCATTTATGTCACCGACTTGTCAGTTTGCAGATGCGGTTGGTACACCGCCCATGAATAATAGCTAGATGACAGCTATCCTTATCTACTCTAGTTCGTGGCTCAGTTAGTATGCCACCTTTGTTAGTTGAGTTTGGTTTGAGACCCATATTATAGGGTTCTTCTATTTCTATGTACTAGAGTTCTTTTTGGCTTACACAACTAAGAACAGGGAAACTGTTTTCAGCCTCCACCTTTGTGTGTATTCCCCCATTGTGCAAGCAAGAAAGCTACAAGTGAGACTCCTTCCTTCTCTCCCACAATCTTGACACATATTACATTGTATGGTATGCATGCATCTAATGCTTTTCCACTGCTTACTCATACTCAAGCTAAACGTGCATTACGCAAAAGTAGTAAATCTTATCTAATTTGGGTGAATGAACTGCAAGCTAAAGAAAAACATATGTACCCTAGGCATAAAGAATTTCTTGCACAATTTAAAGATTGTTTTGGAGAATATCTATCACCTGGCTTACCTCCTTCACGTCCTGAAGACCACAAAATAGATTTAATTCCTGGTACACAACCACCTTGTAAAGCACCATATAGGCATAACCAGATAGAGCAAAAAGAAATTCAAAATCAAGTTGAGGAATTACTAAATAGAGGATTGATTAGACCTAGTAGTTCTCCATTTGGTGCGCCTGTTTTGTTGGTAAAGAAGAAGAACAATACTTATCGTATGTGCATTGATTATCGTGCCCTAAATAAGATTACTGTAAAGAATAGATATCCAATTCCTAGAGTCGATGATCTTATGGATAAACTACAAGATTCTGCCATATTTAATAAAATAGATCTTAAATCTGGTTATCATTAGGTGAGATTAGATAAGTCTGATATATTCAAGACTGCATTTAGAACACAATTTGGTCATTATGAAATTTTAGTGATGCCTTTTGGATTGACTAATGCACCTGCTACATTTAGTAGAATGATGAATCGTATATTTTTGAAATATCAGCATTGTGTTATTGTATTCTTTGATGATATCTTGGTATTTAGTAAAAATGAAAAAGAACATTATGAACATATGTCCTTGGTTTTCAAGTTGTTGAAAGATAATCAATTGTATGCTAATCCGGAAAAAAGTGAGTTCTTTCAAACAAAAATTGAATATTTAGGTCATATTGTGTCATCAAAAGGTATTAAGGTTGACCCTAAGAAGATAGAAGCAATATTGAACTGGCCTATACCTAAAAATGTGCATGAGTTACGTTCTTTTCTAGGTCTTGCTAGTTTTTACAGGAAATTTGTGCGAAATTTTTCATTACTTGCTTTGCCTTTGACTAAACTTTTAAAGAAAGGTATTGTTTATCATTGGTCTGATAATCAACAGAAATCTTTTGATTTATTGAAACATGCATTAACCCATGCTCCTGTATTACAACTGCCTGATTTTAATAGACCATTCTTTTTAGTAGTTACTGATACTAGCGGATCTGGAATAGGAGCCGTACTTATGCAAGATAATCATCCCATAGCAAATATCTGACCGACATATCAAATGGGCAACTTTTATTCAGAGTTTTCATCCCATTATTCAATATCAACCAGGTAAAGAAAATGTAGTGGCCGATGCATTAAGTAGAAGACCGACCATTTATAATATCATTGTTATATCATTTGATTCTCTAACTCCTATGAAAGATATTTATCATCAGGACATTACTTTTCATGCTGATTGGAATAAATTAGTTGGAAATAACTGGATTCCTATTGATTCACTGTCTTATAATGATGGATTCATGTTTTATGAAAAGAGATTATGTGTTACAGTTCCATTTAGATCTTTTGTTTTGAATGAGATTCATTGTCCTCCATATCAAGGTCATAGAGGTATTATATCTACTTTGTGTACATTGACTGAAGATTTTTATTGGCCACATATGGACACTAATGTATCTAACTTTGTTTTTGAATGTTTGATTTGTCAAAGAGTTAAGAGACATCATGGTAAACAGTATGGATTACTTATGCTTTTATCTATTCCATCAAGACCATGGAAACAGATTTCTATGGATTTTATTACTAGTTTACCTAATACTAAAGCTAACCATGACATGATTTGGACTGTAGTAGACAGGTTTAGTAAACAAGCATATTTCATTCCATGTAAGAAAACTTTAACAGCATCTCAGGCAGCACAATTGTTTTTGAAAACTGTTTTCACTAATCATGGATTACCAAAAGTTATTATTTCTGATCGTGATTCTAGATTTTGTAACAACTTTTGGATTACTTTGTTTGCTAACCTAGGAACAAAGATTGATTTCTCATCTACATTTCATCCTGAAACTAATGGACAAACAGAAGCCACTAACGGTACTGTTTTAGATCTTTTACGTACTTACACTATTTCTAAACCACAGACATGGGACATACATTTGCATTTACTACAGTTTGCATATAACAATACACCACACACATCTACAAAGAAAGCACCATTTGAAGTGATTTATGGTTATTGATTGTCTACACCTGTTGCACCTTTATCAAATAGAATTCAGAGTGCTGATGATATTGCTAATATGCACGCTACTATTTTTGATGAGGTTAAAGACATGATTGCCAAAGCCCAGCAATCATATACCAAACAAGCCAATAAGAAAAGACAAGCAATGAATTTCAAAGTTGATGACTATGTTTGGTTGAGAATAGAAAAACGTAGATTACAAAGTGTAGATAAACACCTAGTTGTGAAATTAGCACCTAGATTCTATGGACCATTTAAGATCATTCACAAAATCAATGACAATGCATTCAAGTTAGAATTACCACCTCACTGGAAAATTCACAACACATTTCACATTAGTTTATTACGATCCTTTAGAGGCCAATTACCTGTACACCCTGTTTATGAAAACCCACCTTTATTATTTGAAAAGACTGAAATACTTGAACCTGAAGCTATCCTAGATACTGATTTTATGACCACTAGAACTGGCCGAAGATATTCTAGATATTTAGTCAAGTTTAAAAACCATCCTGTAGAGGAAGCCCAATGGATGCACGCTAGAGACTTAAATGCTTTCCCCACTCTGTTAGCTCCACATTGAGCTAATAGCAATTGAGG
This sequence comes from Lygodium microphyllum, assembly GCF_053477565.2. Lineage (NCBI taxonomy): Eukaryota > Viridiplantae > Streptophyta > Polypodiopsida > Schizaeales > Lygodiaceae > Lygodium > Lygodium microphyllum. Next base: position 115,070,305 of record NC_141145.1, read on the forward strand.
ACAATTGCTATCCCACCCCGAGGGTATGATGCCAGGAGGCATATTTCACGGTGGATTCCGTGCCACGATGGATTCCGTGAGGTTTTACGGTGGATTCCGTAAACTTTGTTGACCGGGGCTCATACACAAAGTGGATTCTTTGTGCGAGAAGTTGATGGGGACGCCTATCCTTTTCGGGCATTTCATTAATTTAGTGTGTACATGGGTGATTCCATAGCGGGTGATTCCGCAAAATACATATTAAATTAATAAACGTTTATGAGTTTAGAGTGCGCACTCGTAATAAATTAAGGTTAGGATTGATTTCTAACTAGTTGATTTATTTATGTAGCTGAAGACTACTAGGTATTCACTTTTGTCGGTTTAATTGTATTATTTTACTAACGATTGTGAATGCTTCAGTTGATGTGTAGAGATAGCAGCAGTGGCGGAGGAAAGCATTGGAGGATAGCGTGTATTCGAGTTATCACTTATATTTTGATGGGCGCATACCTTAGGCATGGCGCCTATATTTTTTCTCGCCTATTTATTGAGGCATTGGATATTTATTTATTATTTTGTATGCGCATGGGCGCACGATTATGATATTTGTATTTGGACATTGTATTGGGTATGCCTGACTCTTTGGGCGCCCGCCCATTAGCTTTATTTCTATTTTGTGCTAAAGTAAACTCAAAAGCCAAAAGCGTGCTATTTTGTAATTTGGGCTATTATTTGAGCTTGAAGATGAATAATACATAAAATACATGCTTTTTGGAGTGCTCACACAAGGCATGGGGGGAGATTGCACCCAATTGGTCTCTTGTTCATGTCGTGCATGTTTTTTTACCTTGAGTTTTGTGCAAACAGTAGAGTTCTTTTGTTCTTGGGGACCTTCCGGCATTCACTATGCGAGCATACAGCATCCGATCTGCGCACCAGTAACACTCATGGAAAGGGAGCAAACACAATTCAATGTGGTAGGAGGGGAAAAGACGAAGGTGAAGTCTTGGCTGCACATGACCTTCAATGACTTTACATTTGAGAGTAGGTCGCTACGCACTTGCACTATACATGGAGTTGATCAAGAAGAACTTGGCATGGCCAAGCCATGACTAGGGAGCATGTGGCAAGGAGAACATGAGAGAGAGAGAGAGAGAGAGAGAGAGAGAGAGAGATGGAAGGAGAGAGGGAGAAAGAGATATGGAGGGAAATATAAAAATAGAGTGAGAGAAAGGGAAATAGAGAAACAAAGAGAGAATGAGAGACAGGGGAGAGAGAGAAAAGTAGAGAAAGAGAAAAAAAGAGAGAGATAAAGAGACAAAGAAACCTTGCATCTGATTTCTTTGTTCCTCAATTTTCTTATTTTGTCTCTTTATTTTTGTTTGTGGATAAATGCATTGAGGGAGAGGGAGAGAGAGAAATAGAGAGAGAGAGTTGGAAAAGAAACAAAGAGGGAAAGAGAGGAAGGGAGGGAGAAATAAAGAGAGGGAGAAACAAAGGGAGATAGAGAGGAAGAGCCAAAGAGGGAGTGAGGGAGGGAGAGAGAAACAAAGAGAGGAGGAAGAAGGAGTGTGTGGGAGAGAAACAAAAGTATATTGTTTTCCGTAACATAGACAAAATAGACAACGATGATGGCCATGATATTTAAGATCAAAAGGCATCTCTCAATTAGCATGCCATGTACCCTTGCACTGAGTGCAAGTTGAAAATTTAATATAAATGTCACTTATTTCTAGACTACGTGTGATGCTTTGGTGAGTTTCAATCGATAATCATTAATCAAGTAATCTTGGACTTTGAGTTAATGGTAAGAAAAGTGTGTACCAATTACGCTTTACATTCAAACTATAATTGGATATCATATATAATAATACTAAATGTGTCCTAGAAATTTCTTGAGAAGTTCCATTCCATTTGAACTTGGGGGGTCCACTAGGGTTTACCGTATGGTATCACATGAGTGTAAGTGAGTGGGGTTATTTAAGGGAAGGAATGTACATTTTATAAGGTAAGGTCTCATGAATAGGGGGTAGATGAGGGGTACTTTCATATATTTCTTGCACGCAGGTGACGCCTCCTTATTACTACTAGTGAATCCCTCGTGCATTTGAAGGAATGAATCTATTATGTCTTGTAAGAAGAGTTCGTGGGTGTGCAATGGATGGAGTGCTTGAGCTGATAAACCCATTGGAGGATACATTGCTAACTATGCCTTGGACACCAAAAGAGATGGTGGGCCTTTTGGACTTTCCTCTAATCTTGGAGCGTGAGATGGAGGAAATGACTCATGCATTATTGCCTATGGATGCTAGGTCATCTTGCTTAAAGATGTTACTTGCACTCCTAAGTATATAGGCTATATGGAGCGATGCGAGTGTAGGCGAGTTGTTCAGATACATACTACACTCCTTTGTCTTTGACTCCATTATAATAATGATTTTTAATCTCTTCAAAGGTGCTTGGGTATTTCTTTAGGTCCAGTGAATACTAGCAGATTCTGAGCATGGAGTCATATTGACTCCACATTTCTACGCTTTGCAATGGATGGCATGAATCTATTTGGTCTCTGCTCAACTTGTTACAGTGTGTGGGTAGTAGTCCTTGTGAACTACAACATCTTGCCATGGCTTTCTATGAAGAAGGGACACTTAGTCCTTAGCTTGCTCATTCCTAGGTGCTATAAAGTCTAGAACATGGACATCTATCTCCATCCATTACTTGATGAGCTCAATATTTTGTGGGAGGAGAGGATTGTTGTGGAGGATATGAGCAAGCATGTTGGTAGGCAGTCCATTAATATATAAGTCATTCTTATGTAGACCATGCATGACTTTCTAGGATTTGGGGAGTGCTCAAGTAAATGAGCTTATGTTCTCATTATTGATATCTAACATGGCTTGTTTATGTTTGTGTTAACTAGATAAGGAAATTGTGATAAGTTTGGTTATCTCAAGTTATAACACTATATTGGAAATTTGGAAATTTTCATGCACTTTGGGAACCCGCAATACCTTTATTATTTGACCACATGGTCAAATATTGTGTCTTGCTTAAAGACGGAGTCCACCCTAAATGCTATATAAGCTACCTTCCCAAATCCCACTTTCAAATATGGATCAAGATTTAGCCATATGGTCAAATATTTATTACTTATTTAAGATTGGGACTTGAAAATTTTCCAAATTCTCTAATATGGTATTTTATCATGCATGTCCGTTGTGTGAGACTCTCAAAGGTCACAAATCATGAAGAAGATGGTATATTAGGAACACATTGCTTTCTTGTGGAGGGCTATAAATTAAAGTCAAGTTTTCTTGGATGGCCTCTAGCACAAATGAATGCCCAAAGCTAGTATGAGTGGAAAATGGTCCACAAGGAGTTGCTTGCAAGCAAAATTCATGGTTCTCAATTTTTTATGAGTTTCTATATTAGAGCCACTTAAAAATCAACCATTTTTTGGATCCCATGCACATTTTCAAGAATCTGGATAGCTTATTATGGGACCATATCATAGGAAAGAGAGATATTGTGGGGGCATAGATGGATTAGTCCATAGCTAATAAAGATGATACTAATGGTACATTAGGACTTGGAGGAATGGAGAGTGATTGAGTTAAATGTTCACTCCTCACTCTTGGTATTTTGATGCTAAACTATACATTTTTCTTATTGTAACTCTACTATCTAGGTAGTAATTAAGGCTTTAAGTTCGTGGGTTTCCTTTGAAAAATGATATTTATTCTCCGTGACAGTTAGTGCGCAAATCAAATGCCGTATGCGTACGTAGTAAGCACCGGAAGGTCCCCAAGAACAAAGAACTCTACTTTTTGCTCAAAATCCAAGAGAATAGACTTGCATGATATAAAATAAGAAGACAAATTGGGTACAATCTCCCCCCATGCCTTGTGTGAGCGCTCCACAAAGCATGTATTTAATATTTTATTCATCTCCAAGCTCAAAAATAGCCTAAATTTACAATTAGCATGCTTTAGCTTTTGTGTTTTCTTTTGTGCAAATAAAGAATAAAGCGGTTGGGTGCCCTAAGAGTCGAGCTGTATCCAAACATAATGACCAAGAATGAATATTTAAATCGTGCACCCATGCGCATACAAAATAATAAATATATGTCAAGTACTTCAATAAATAAGCACATCAAAATAAATATTGGCGCTACGCCTAAGACGCATGGCCATCAAAAATGATAATTTCTTCTAAATAACTTGAATATACGCTATTGCCCAATGCTACCCAACGCCACCGCCGCCTGCTCTACACATCAATTGAAGCATTTACAATTGTTAGAAAATAATAAAATTAAATTAACAAAAGTGAATACTTAGCAGTCTTCAGCTACAGAATAAATAAATAGGTTGGAACTCTGTCCTAACCTTAATTTAATATGAGTGCACACTCTAAACTCATAAACATCCATTAATTTAAATATGTATTTTGCGTAATCACCCACTATGGAATCACCCACTTGCATATTAAATTAACATGATGCCCGAAAAGGACAGGTGTCCCCATCATATTTTCGCACAAGGAATTCACCTTGTGTATGGGCCCCGGCAATTAAATATAATTTAATGGAATCCATCGCAAAACCTCATGGAATCCACCATGGAATATGCCTCCTGGCATCATACCCCCGGGGTGGGATAGCAATTGTCCTCAATTGCTATTAGCTCAATGTGGAGCGAACAGTGAGGGGTAAGCACTTAGGTCGCAAGCGTGCATCCAGTGAGCCTCTTCAATATGATGATTTTTAAATTTCACCAAATATCTAGAATATCTACGGCCAGTTCTAGTGGTCATAAAGTTGGTATCTAGAATAGTCTCAAGTTCAAGGATTTCAGTTTTTTCTTCTAACAAAGGAGGATTTTCATAGATAGGGTGAACAAGTAATTGGCCTTTGAAAGGTCATAAGAAATTGATATGAAAAGTGTTGTGGATTTTCCAGTGTTGGGGTAGTTCTAATTTGAAGGTATTGTCATTGATTTTGTGAATGATTTTGAAAGGTCCATAAAATCTAGGAGCTAACTTTACAACAGGGTGTTTCTCAACACTTTGTATTCTTCGCTTTTCAATTCATAACCAAACATAATCATCAACTGTGAAAATCATAGCTTTTCTTTTCTTGTTTGCTTGTTTAGTATATGATTGTTGGGCTTTTGCAATCATATCTTTAACTTCATAAAAAATAGTAGCATGCATATTGGCAATATCATCAGCAGCTTTAACTTTGTTTGACAATGAAGTAATAGGTGTAGGCAATCTATATCCATAAATGATTTCAAAATGTGCTTTTTGTGTAGTTGTATGTGGAGTGTTATTATATGCAAACTGAAGTAAATGCAAGTGTGTATCTCATGTTTGTGGTTTTGAAATTGTGTATGCACGTAAAAGATCCAATATTGTATTGTTTGTAACTTCTGTTTGTCCATTTGTTTCAGGATGAAATATAGATGAAAAATCAATCTTTGTTCCAAAGTTTTCAAACAAAGTAGTCCAAAAATTATTGCAGAATCTAGAATCACAATAAGAAATAATAACTTTTGGTAAACCATGGTTAGTGAAAACAGTTTTCAGAAACAATTGAGCAGCTTTGAGATGCAATTAATGTTTTCTTGCATGGAATGAAATATGCATGTTTTCTAAACTGATCTACAATAGTCCAAATCATATCGTGATTAGCTTGAGTGTTAGGCAAACCAGTAATAAAATCCATTGAAATATGTTCTCATGGTATTTTAAAAATTGGTAAAGGCATTAACAAACCATATTGCTTACTATGATGTCACTTAACTCTTTGACAAATTAAACATTCAGATACCGGTGCACAGATCGGATGCCGTAAGTGCGCGTAGTGAGCGTCAGAAGGTTCCCAAGAATAAAAGAACTCTACTTTAGCATGTATTTTATGTATTAATCATCTTCAAGCTCAAATAATAGCCCAAATTACAAAATAGCACGCTTTTGGCTTTTGAGTTTGCTTTATTGCCAAATAGAAATAAATCTAATGGGCGCGCACCCAAGAAGTCAGACATATCCAATATAATGTCCAAATACAAATATCTAAATCATGCGCCTATGCGCATATAGAAATAATAAATAAATATCCAACGCCTTAATAAATAGGCGTGACAAAATATAGGCGCCATGCCTAAGATGCGCCCATCAAAATATAGATGATAACTCGAATACACGATATCCTCCAATGCTTTCCACCGCCACTGCTGCTATCTCTACACATCAACTGAAGCATTCACAATCGTTAGTAACATTATACAATTAAACTGACAAAAGTGAATACCTAGCAGTCTTCAGCTACATAAATAAATCAATTGGTTAGAAATCAATCCTAACCTTAATTTATCACGAGTGCGCACTCTAAACTCATAAACATTTATTAATTTAATATGTATTTTGCGAAATCACCTGCTATGGAATCACCCATGTACACAGTAAATTAACGAAATGCCCGAAAAGGATAGTTGTTCCCATCGACTTCTCACACAAAGAATCCACTTTGTGTATGAGCCCCGATAATAAAAGTTTATGGAATCCACCGTAAAACCTCACGGAATCCACCGTGGCATGGAATCCACCCCGAGGGTATGATGCCAGGAGGCATATTTCATGGTGGATTCCGTGAGGTTTTACGGTAGATTCCGTTACTTTTTTTATCGGGGCTCATACACAAAGTGGATTCTTTATGCGAGAAGTCGATGGGGATGCCTATCCTTTTCGGGTGTTTTGTTAATTTAGTGTGTACATGGGTGATTCCATAGCGGGTGATTCCGCAAAATACATATTAAATTAATAAACGTTTATGAGTTTAGAGTGGACACTCGTGATAAATTAAGGTTAGGATTGATTTCTAACCAATTGATTTATTTATGTAGCTGAAGATTGCTAGGTATTCACTTTTGTCGGTTTAATTGTATTATTTTACTAACGATTGTGAATGCTTCAGTTGATATGTAGAGATAGTAGCAGTGTGGCGGTGGAAAGCATTGGAGGATAACGTGTATTCGAGCTATCATCTATATTTTGATGGGTGCATACCTTAGGCATGGCATCTGTATTTCGTCGCGCCTATTTATTAAGACGTTGGATATTTATTTATTATTTCTATATGCGCATGGGTGCACGATTTAGATATTTGTATTTGGACATTGTATTGGGTATGCATGACTTCTTGGGCGCCCGCCCATTAGCTTTATTTCTATTTGGCACTAAAGCAAACTCAAAAGCCAAAAGCGTGCTATTTTATAATTTGGGCTATTATTTGAGCTTGAAGATGATTAATACCTAGCAATCTTCAGCTACATAAATAAATCAATTGGTTAGAAATCAATCCTAACCTTAATTTATCACGAGTGCGCACTCTAAACTCATAAACGTTTATTAATTTAATATGTATTTTGCAGAATCCAAAGGCCTTGCAGAACTTGGTAGACTAGGAAGATTTATGACTTGTAGGTTAGGTGACTAAGCTTATGAGCTGCCCGTCGTTGAATTTTAAGGGGGAGATCCATTTTTTACGCCGAATTTGACGCTGAGATGCCGTTGCTGTCGCCAATGATCAATTTGAATAAACTAAGTTTTTTAAAGCTTAATTCTAAGCTTTAACTTTAAGCTTAAACTTTTTTAAGATATGGAAGCTTACTGTATTCTTTGTTACAAAACGACTTGGAGAGGGAGATGTAGGAGTGGTCCTCCGCCTCAGGCCGGTCCTTCGCGATCAAAGGTTGTAGACAGAGGTTCTTGACCGCCAAGAAAATACCCGTATCGATTGTTCTTGATGAAACTCACTGTAGAGCTTGATCGTCCCAGGAGCTTTGCCTTCGCGCAAGATGGGTAGCGATTGGAAGCTCTCGATCTCAGCTTCGCTTTGATACCACTGGTGCACAGATCGGATGCCGTAAGCACGCGTAGTGAGCGTCAGAAGCTCCCCAAGAACAAAAGAACTCTACTTTTTGCACAAAACTCAATGTAGAAGACTTGCACGACATGAACAAGAGACCAATTGGGTGCAATCTCCACCCATGCCTTGTGTGAGCGCTCCACAAAGCATGTATTTTATGTATTAATCATCTTCAAGCTCAAATAATAGCCCAAATTACAAAATAGCACGCTTTTGGCTTTTGAGTTTGCTTTAGTGCAAAATAGAAATAAAGCTAATGAGCGAGCGCCCAAGAAGTCAGGCATACCCGATACAATGTCCAAATATAAATCTCTAAATCGTGCACCCATGCGCATACAAAAATAATAAATAAATATCCAACACCTTAATAAATAGGCGCGATAAAATATAGGTGCCATGCCTAAGGTATGCGCCCATCAAAATATAGATGATAAATCGAATACACGCTATCCTCTAATGCTTTCCACCGCCACTGCTACTATCTCTACATATCAACTGAAGCATTCACAATCGTTAGTAAAATAATACAATTAAACCGACAAAAGTGAATACCTAGCAGTCTTCAGCTAAATAAATAAATCAATTGGTTAGAAATCAATCCTAATCTTAATTTATCACGAGTGCGCACTCTAAACTCATAAACGTTTATTAATTTAATATGTATTTTACAGAATCACCTGCTATGGAATCACCCATGTACACACTAAATTAATGAAACGCCCAAAAAGGATAGGCATCCCCATCGACTTCTCGCACAAAGAATCCACTTTGTGTATGAGCCCCGATAATAAAATTTTACGGAATCTACCGTAAAACCTCACAGAATCCATCGTGGCACGGAATCCACCCTGGGGGTATGATGCCAGGAGGCATATTTCACAGTGCATTCTGTGAGGTTTTACGGTGGATTGAGTAAAGTTTTATTATCAGGGCTCATACACAAAGTGGATTCTTTGTGCGAGAAGTCGATGTGGATGTGTATCCTTTTCGGGCGTTTCGTTAATTTAGTGTGTACATGGGTGATTCTATAGCAGGTGATTCTGCAAAATACATGTTAAATTAATAAACGTTTATGAGTTTAGAGAGCGCACTCGTCATAAATTAAGGCTAGGAGTGATTTCTAACCAATTGATTTATTTATGTAGTTGAAGACTGCTAGGTATTCACTTTTGTCGGTTTAATTGTATTATTTTCCTAACGATTGTGAATGCTTCACTTGATGTGTAGAGATAGCAGCAGTGGCGATGGAAAGCATTGGAGGATAGCGTGTATTCGAGTTATCATCTATATTTTCATGGGCGCATATCTTAGGCATGGCGCCTATATTTTGTCACGCCTATTTATTAAGGCATTGGATATTTATTTATTATTTTTGTATGCGCATGGGTGCACAATTTAGATATTTGTATTTGGACATTGTATTGGGTATGGCTGACTTCTTGGGCGCCCGCCCATTATCTTTATTTCTATTTGGCACTAAAGCAAACTCAAAAGCCAAAAGCGTGCTATTTTGTAATTTGGGCTATTATTTGAGCTTGAAGATGATTAATACATAAAATACATGCTTTGTGGAGTGCTCACACAAGGCATGGGGGGAGATTGCACCCAGTCGGTCTCTTGTTCATGTCGTGCAAGTCTTCTACATTGAGTTTTGTGCAAAAAGTAGAGTTCTTTTGTTCTTGGGGATCTTCTGACGCTCACTACGCGCGCTTACAGCATCCGATCTGTGCACCAGTGCATACCTGGTAAAGTATCCGAAGGAGTAGCAATGTTGTCTTCATCTTCCGTAAAGTCAGGCATTTCCTCACGTTCTTCATCTTCCATTGCTCCAAGATAATTGATATGGACAGGTGGTTTCTTCGATTGGCAATTGGCTGCTGGATGTCCAGGTTGATGGCATTTGTAACAAACTATTGGTTTGGCTTTAGATACATTGTTGGCAATGGCAGGAAGTCTAGGAATATTAGGATTGGGCTGTGAGGATGGCTTAGGGTTTTGATTGGTATTTGATGGTAAAACAGGTGGTTTTGTCCAACACTTACGGAAAGAAGATGGAAGAAAATGACTTTGATTGAATCTTCTAAAATTTGAATTAAATTGCTTGGAACCATAGTTACCATTTGCTTGAATTGTTGTGGACGCTTCTCTCTTCCTCGAATCTTGTCTTCAGTGTCATGAGCCAAAGAAATTGCATCTTCGAGGGCTGTAGGCTTGAACATATTAACTTCAGCATAGTAATGTCCAAGTAAGCCAACATAAACTTGCGTTTGTGAGTATCTTAAGGTACATCTTCGAGCATTGGGAGTTGCAGTAGGGCATTCCAAAAACGTTGAGTGTATTGGGAAATAGGTTCACGTTGTCTTTGCTGTAGAATATCCCATTGCTTTATAGCTTTTTCATGGAATTGGGGAGGAAGGAAATTCTGCAGAAACTTCTTTTTAAAACTCTTCCAGGTACTGGGACAATCAATGCTCTTGCAAACCACAGTCCACCAAAGAGATGCTCGATCGACCAAATGATTAGTGACACATTTAATTTTGTCAAAGTGGATTCCTTGTGCGAGAAGTCGATGGGGACGCCTATCCTTTTCGGGCGTTTCGTTAATTTAGTATGTACATGGGTGATTCCATAGCGGGTGATTCCACAAAATACATATTAAGTTAATAAACGTTTATGAGTTTAGAGTGCGCACTCATCATAAATTAAGGTTAGGATTGATTTCTAACCAATTGATTTATTTATGTAGCTGAAGACTGCTAGGTATTCACTTTTGTCGGTTTAATTGTATTATTTTACTAACGATTGTGAATGCTTCAGTTGATGTGTAGAGATAGCAGCAGTGGCGGTGGTAAGCATTGGAGGATAGCGTGTATTCGAGTTATCATCTATATTTTGATGGACGCATACCTTAGACATGGCGCCTATATTTTGTCACTTCTATTTATTAAGACGTTGGATATTTATTTATTATTTTTGTATGCGCATGGGCGCACGATTTAGATATTTGTATTTGGACATTGTATTGGATATGCGTGACTTCTTGGGCACCCGCCCATTAACTTTATTTCTATTTGGCACTAAAGCAAACTCAAAATCCAAAAGCGTGCTATTTTGTAATTTGGGCTATTATTTGAGCTTGAAGATGATTAATACATGCTTTGTGGAGTGCTCACACAAGGCATGGGGGGAGATTGCACCCAATCGATCTCTTGTTCATGTCGTGCAAGTCTTCTACATTGAGTTTTGTGCAAAAAGTAGAGTTCTTTTGTCCTTGGGGATCTTCTGACGCTCACTACGCGCGCTTACAGCATCCGATCTGTGCACCAGTGCATACCTGGTAAAGTATCTGAAGGAGTAGCAATGTTGTCTTCATCTTCCGTAAAGTTAGGCATTTCCTCACGTTCTTCATCTTCCATTGCGCCAAGATAATTGATATGGACAGGTGGTTTCTTCGATTGGCAATTGGCTGCTGGATGTCCAGGTTGATGGCATTTGTAACAAACTATTGGTTTGGCTTTAGATACATTGTTGGCAATGGCAGGAAGTCTAGGAATATTAGGATTGGGCTGTGAGGATGGCTTAGGGTTTTGATTGGTATTTGATGGTAAAACAGGTGGTTTTGTCCAACACTTACGGAAAGAAGATGGAAGAAAATGACTTTGATTGAATCTTCTAAAATTTGAATTAAATTGCTTGGAACCATAGTTACCATTTGCTTGAAATTGTTGTGGACGCTTCTCTCTTCCTCGAATTTTGTCTTCAGTGTCATGAGCCAAAGAAATTGCATCTTCGAGGGTTGTAGGCTTGAACATATTAACTTCAGCATAGTAATGTCCAAGTAAGCCAGACATAAACTTGCGTTTGTGAGTAGCTTTAGGTACATCTTCGAGCATTGAGAGTTGCAGTAGGGCATTCCAAAAACATTGAGTGTATTGGGAAATAGGTTCACATTCTCTTTGCTGTAGAAGATCCCATTGCTTTATGGCATTTTCATGGAATTGAGGAGGAAGGAAATTCTGCAGAAACTTATTTCTGAAACTCTCCCAGGTAGTGGGACAATCAATGCTCTTGCGAACCACACTCCACCAAAGAGATGCTCGATCGACTAAATGATTAGTGAAACATTTAATTTTGTCTTTTTCAGCATATGTCTCTTCATGAAAGTAATCATCAAACTGACTTATAAATGCAAGTACAGTCTTTCCATCTCGAGTTCCATTGAAAGTACGAAATTTGAAATTTCTTTTACTTATATTTGTTTCTTTGCGGATGGATTAAGCTTGAAGATGATTAATACATAAAATACATGCTTTGTGGAGCGCTCACACAAGGCATGGGGGGAGATTGCACCAATTGGTCTCTTGTTCATGTCGTGCAAGTCTTCTACATTGAGTTTTGTGCAAAAAGTAGAGTTCTTTTGTTCTTGGGGAACTTTTGACGCTCACTACGTGCGCTTACGGCATCCGATCTGTGCACCAGTGCATACCTGGTAAAGTATCTGAAGGAGTAGCAATGTCGCCTTCATCTTCTGTAAAGTCAGGCAATTCCTCACGTTCTTCATCTTCCATTGCTCCAAGATAATTGATATGGACATGTGGTTTCTTCGATTGGAAATTGGCTGCTAGATGTCCAGGTTGATGGCATTTTTAACAAACTATTGGTTTGGCTTTAGATACATTGTTGGCAATGGCAGAAAGTCTAGGAATGTTAGGATTGGGCTGTGAGGATGGCTTAGGGTTTTGATTGCTATTTGATGGTAAAGCAGGTGGTTTTGTCCAACACTTACGGAAAGAAGATGGAAGAAAACGACTTTGATTGAATCTTCTAAAATTTGAATTAAATTGCTTGGAACCATAGTTACCATTTGCTTGAAATTGTTGTGGATGCTTGTCTCTTCCTCGAATCTTGTCTTCAGTGTCATGAGCCAAAGAAATTGCATCTTCGAGGGTTGTAGGCTTAAACATATTAACTTCAGCATAGTAATGTCCAAGTAAGCGAGACATAAACTTGCGTTTGTGAGTAGCTTAAGGTACATCTTCGAGCATTCGGAGTTGCAATAGGGGATTCCAAAAACGTTTAGTGTATTGGGAAATAGGTTCACATTCTCTTTGCTGTAGAAGATCCCATTGCTTTATGGCATTTTCATGGAATTGAGGAGGAAGGAAATTCTGCAGAAACTTCTTTTTGAAACTCTCCCAGGTAGTGGGAAAATCAATGCTCTTGCGAATCATAGTCCACCAAAGAGATACGCGATCGACTAAATGATTAGTGACACCAAAGAGATACCCATCTTGCGCGAAGGCAAAGCTCCTAGAACGATCAAGCTCTACAGTGAGTTTCATCAAGAACAGTCGATACGGGTGGATTCCTGGAGGTCAAGAACCTCTGTCTACAACCTCTGATCGCGAAGGACCGGCCTGAGGAGGCGGAGGACCACTCCTACATCTCCCTCTCCAAGTCGTTTTGTAACAAAGAATACAGTAAGCTTCCATATCTTAAAAAAGTTTAAGCTTAAAGTTAAAGCTTAGAATTAAGCTTTAAAAAACTTAGTTTATTCAAATTGATCATTGGCGACAGCAACGGCATCTCAGCGTCAAATTCGGCGTAAAAAATGGATCTCCCCCTTAAAATTCAACGACGGGCAGCTCATAAGCTTAGTCACCTAACCTACAAGTCATAAATCTTCCTACTCTACCAAGTTCTGCAAGTTGTTTTGCGCTGCAAGTCCTGTAAGTCACAGAAGATCAAAACAGACTTATCTCAATTACTCCCATTAAGACTGTTCTTGTGCAGAAGCACAGAACCACAAAATTGCTCCCTGGAAGACTATGTTCACATACGCAGAATTACTGAACCAATTTCAGCACACGCAAAAGGTCATACGCAGTTTCTACGAAGACTACAAATCCTACAACCGCAAAAGACAAAGACCGTAAAAGCCAAACAAAAAAAAATCTATAAGCCTTGTATACCCGACTTTGAGCTATGCTCATCCCGCTAATCAGATTTTGAGAGAGTGAGGTCTTTTGGATTTTTACAAGATGACAGAACAAAACATGGATGATTTAATGGCTGAAGGTGATCTTCTCGAACCTACAATGGAACAAAAATTGGATTTAATTATGATGCAGCTTGATGAAGAACGAAGAGCCCGACAAGCTTTGCAAGTTCAATTGGCCAATTTGCAACGATCTACCACTGACAAAGATGAACCGCAACCCAAAGATCTTATCCAACGTACCATTGATGCGACGCTTGAAGCTTAATCCATCCGTAAAGAAACAAAGATAAGTAAAAGAAATTTCAAATTTCGTACTTTCAATGGAACTTGAGATGGAAAGACTGTACTTGCATTTATCAGTCAGTTTGATGATTATTTTCATGAAGAGACATACGCTGAAAAAGACAAAATTAAATGTTTCACTAATCATTTAGTCGATCGAGCATCTCTTTGGTGGAGTGTGGATCGCAAGAGCATTGATTGTCCCACTACCTGGGAGAGTTTCAAAAATAAGTTTCTGCAGAATTTCCTTCCTCCTCAATTCCATGAAAAAGCCATAAAGCAATGGGATCTTCTATAGCAAAGAGAATGTGACCCTATTTCCCAATACACTCAACGTTTTTGGAATGCCCTACTGCAACTCTCAATGCTCGAAGATGTACCTGAAGCTACTCACAAACGCAAGTTTATGTCTGGCTTACTTGGACATTACTATGCTGAAGTTAATATGTTCAAGCCTACAACCCTCGAAGATGCAATTTCTTTGGCTCATGACACTGAAGACAAGATTCGAGGAAGAGAGAAGCGTCCACAACAATTCAAGCAAATGGTAACTATGGTTCCAAGCAATTTAATTCAAATTTTAGAAGATTCAATCAAAGTCGTTTTCTTCCATCTTCTTTCCGTAAGTGTTGGACAAAACCACCTGTTTTACCATCAAATACCAATCAAAACCCTAAGCCATCCTCACAGCCCAATCCTAATTTTCCTAGACTTCCTGCCATTGCCAACAATGTATCTAAAGCCAAACCAATAGTTTGTTACAAATGCCATCAACCTGGACATCTAGCAGCCAATTGCCAATCGAAGAAACCACCTGTCCATATCAATTATCTTGGAGCAATGGAAGATGAAGAACGTGAGGAAATGCCTGACTTTACGGAAGATGAAGACGACATTACTACTCCTTCAGATACTTTACCAGGTATGCATTGGTGCACAGATCGGATGCCGTAAGCGTGCGTAGTGAGCGTCAAAAGCTCCCCAAGAACAAAAGAACTCTACTTTTTGCACAAAACTCAATGTAGAAGACTTGCACGACATGAACAAGAGACCAATTGGTGCAATCTTCCCCCATGCCTTGTGTGAGCACTCCACAAAGCATGTATTTTATGTATTAATCATCTTCAAGCTCAAATAATAGCCCAAATTATAAAATAGCCCAAAAATAAGTTTCTGCAGAATTTCCTTCCTCCTCAATTCCATGAAAAAGCCATAAAGCAATGGGATCTTCTATAGCAAAGAGAATGTGAACCTGGTTTCAGGTTGAGACGCCCTTCGCGACCTTGTTTTTTTTATTTGAGGCCATTTCGGGGCCTATTTTGGAGGCGGAAGTTTTCTGCACGCACTCAAGAAAAAGGCCCAGTTTTATGCTGTGCGACCACTGTTCTACAGGTTGGTGAAAAGTTACTGTAGAAATTCCATTGTATGCCTGTGCGCAGAGACATTGGGAGTTACAGAATCATCCCTGTTGCCTGTTGATGCAAAATTGTCACTAGGAAGTGACTGTGTGGTCAAATACCACTTTTGTCAGTTTTGCAGATTTGCCCTTGTGAGGCTGAAGCTGTGTTCTTTGCAGTGACAGAATTTTTTGCAGTGTTCTGTAATGGCGTCTGATTCTCTTTCACAGATTGTCACTGAAAAGCTTGACAAGAACAACTTCCAAGCATGGAAGTTTAGAATGACAAATTTCCTTATGGGAAAAGGATATTGGGAATTTGTAGCAGGAAATGAAGAAGAACCAGTTCTTCCTGATGTTCCCAATCAACAGCAAATGCAGGCATTCAAAACATGGCATGAGAGAGCCAGGAAAGTTATGTATTGGCTGTCTATCAGTATTTCAGACTCTATGATTGTGCATATTCAGGATGCAAGTATGCCAAAGGAGGCATGGGATACTTTGTCAAAAATGTATAGCACAAATACGCAAGCCAGGAAAATGCAGCTCAAGTAAGAGTTGCATAATGTGCAAAGAGAAAGTATGAGCATCAACGACTACCACATGAAGGTGAAGAAGATTGCAGATGCACTTGCTTCCATTGGGTCACCAGTGGAAGATGATGATTTAGTTTCCGTGACCTTGAATGGTCTAGGAAAGGATTATGCACAGTTCCGAACATCCATTTCCGTCCGTGAAAGATTTCCTGATTTTGAGGAGTTGATTGCTCTTCTAATTTCTGAGGAGCAGAGAAATGGTGGTGCATCTTCTTCAGGAGGAACTTCAAAAGAAGCTGTCTTCTACTCAAATGCTGGAAGAGGTAGAGGCAGAGGTAGAGGAGGCCGATTTGGAGGCCGTGGCAGAAATCAGAATATGCAGCAAACTCAAGAAAACCAGTCCTATGGAGGAGGACGTGGTAACTCTAGAGGCAGGGGGAGCCAAAGAGGTCGTGGTGGATGGCAAAGAGGTCAAAATGCAAACAATAATGTTGAATGCTACTACTGTGGTAAAATGGGTCATATGGCTAAAGACTGCTATAAAAAGCAGAATGACATCATGAATGGAAAACTGCAACAAGGGAATTATGCATCTTCTAGTAGACAGGGTGATGACAGAAATGAGCACTTCTTTATGGTGCAGCACATGAACAATTCTGTGACAAGTGCAGACGAAAGCAATGATGTATGGTATGTTGACTCAGGTGCATCAAACCACATGACAGGTCATGCAGAATGGATGGAGGATGCAAGAAAAATGGAAAAACCAGGATTTGTGGAGACTGGTGATGATACTGCACATCCTATTGTGCAGATTGGAAAAATTCCCTTGTTTATGCAGGATGGGAAAAAGAAATACCTGTCCGATGTATTTCATGTCCCGAATATCACCAAGAATCTGGTTTCTGTTGGTCAAATGGTTGAGCAGGGCTTGCAGGTCAGATTTAATCCTCATGGATGCTTTGTTGAGGATATGAAAAATAAAGGTCGCTTGATAGCAAAAGGAAAGAAGAAGGGCAGAATGTTTACGTTGGATGCAGACATGCCTGAATTGAGTGCAGCAATGTTTGCACATGGGACCGGTGTAGTTGCAGATATTGATATCTGGCATAAACGCATTGGTCATGTTAATGTACAGAGACTTAAATCAATGCAGGCCCAAAATATTGTTGCAGGTTTGCCAAAATTCAAGGTTGCAGAAATGCATAAGGTATGTGAAGCCTGTCAGTTTGGAAAACAGGCAAGGAAACCATTTCCTAGACATGTTCAAGAGAGCAAGAAGCCATTGGAATTAATCCACTCTGATGTGTGGACAACTAAAGCTGCATCTCTTGGAGATTGTCATTATTTTGTCAGTTTTATTGATGACTATAGCAGAAAAGTTTAGGTGTATTTTATGAAAAAGAAAAGTGAAGTTTTTGGGCATTTCAAAACTCTTAAAGCGATGGTTGAAAAAGAAACAGGCCTGCAGATAAAATGCCTAAGGTCAGATGGAGGGGGAGAGTACCTCTCAAATGAGTTTGCAAGGTTCGTACAGGAGCATGGCATAAAGCAGCAATATTCATGCAGTCATACACCACAACAAAATGGAATTGCAGAAAGGAAAAACAAGCATATTGGAGAGGTATCTCGTGCCATACTCAATGAAAAAGACTTGCCAGATTTTTATTGGGCTGAAGCAGTTGCTACAGCAGTCTATATAATGAACAAGACTCCCACTGCAGCAATACATGGAATGACTCCAGAGGAGAGGTATACTGGTAGGAAACCAGATATTTCTCATTTGAAAATTTTTGGTTGCATTGCCTATGTACATGTGCCAGATGAGTTGAGATCCAAGTTGGATCCAAAAGCTGAGAAGTGCATCTTTATTGGTTACTCTCTGCATCAAAAAGGGTATAGATGCTATAACCCTTCTACTCGTAAGTTTACAGTGAGCAGAGATGTTGTTTTTGATGAGATGAGTAGCTGGTATAAACAAGTAAATGTGATTGATGATGTAGATGCACAAAATGGTAATGCTGCACAGAATTCACAGCAGCAGTCACAAAATATTAGTGGACCTGGAGCGTCCTCTAGCAGTGGTTCACATTCTTCGCCATGGATAAGCAGATTGAGATCAGGAGAATCTTCTCAAAGTAATGCAGATAGTGGTATGCAGGTATCACAAAAAGGAAAAGAGAAGGTTGATCAGCCCATGTTTGATGTGAATGCAGGTCACTCTTATGTGGATGGTGAATCCAGTGGCTCAGAACAGAGCATTGATGATGAGTTGGGTATTCCTTCTATTGTTACACCTGGAGTAAGGAAGACCAGGGATGTTTTGAGAGCACCTGGGAGTGAAACTACTTTGCGCAGGTCTACGAGAGCTAGGTATCCTGTGGATAGGCTGAAATATGATGGATTTACAGCCATTCACTATGCATATATGGTCAAAGTGATACAGGAACCAGAACCCACTTCTTTTGAGCAAGCCATGGGAAAAGAAAAATGGGAGAAAGCCATGGATGAAGAAATGGATGCCTTGGAAGCAAATGCTACATGGGAATTGGTACCTTTGCCTAAAGGTAAAAATGCAATTGGCTGTAAGTGGGTTTATAAGGTGAAGCACAATGCAGATGGTTCTGTGAACAGATACAAGGCAAGATTAGTAGTCAAGGGGTATGCACAAACATATGGCATTGACTATGAAGAAACATTCAGTCCGGTTGCAAGTATGGCAACCGTAAGAGCAGTCATTGCTATGGCTGCATCAAAGGGATGGTCTTTACATCAGATGGATGTAAAGAATGCCTTCTTGCATGGTGATTTGCAAGAAGAGGTCTATATGGAGCAGCCACCAGGTTATGTGCATGATGTTCATCCTGAGTTTGTTTGCAGGTTGAAGAAAGCCTTGTATGGCTTGAAGCAAGCACCTAGAGCATGGTCTGACAAGATAAGACAGTATCTTGTCACTATTGGCTTTCAGATTTCCAAGGCAGATTTCTCACTTTATGTGAGAAAAACAGAGAAAGGTATTATGCTACTTGTCATTTATGTTGATGATTTGATTATGACAGGTGACAGTGATGAAGATATCCTTCATGTGAAAATGCTATTGAAGCAGAAGTTTGAGATGAAGGATTTGGGAGAGCTGCATTATTTCTTGGGCATTGAGGTGATTAGATCACCAAGTGGGATACAGCTCTTGCAGAGGCAGTATGGATTGGACATGCTGTCCAAATATGGGATGACAGGCTGTAAGCCTATTTCAGTTCCTTTGGAGCAGAATGTGAAGCTGAGCACAGATGCAGGTGAGCTTCTAGAAGACCCTACTATGTACAGACGCATAGTAGGAAGTTTGATTTATATGACTATTACCAGGCCAGATTTGAGCTATGCTGTTGGATTGGTAAGTTAGTTTATGCAGGCTCCAAGGAAACCACATTTGGATGTGGCTAGACGCATACTCAGGTATGTGAAGTCCACATTGCAGTATGGACTATTTTATGAGACTGGGGTTCAGATACAGTTGCATGGATACACTGATGCTGATTGGGCTGGTAGTATTTCTGATAGACGATCTACCAGTGGATATGTGTTCTCTTTTGGGAGTGCTGCAGTCACTTGGAGCAGCAAGAAATAGCCTACAGTTGCCTTATCGAGCACAGAGGCTGAGTACAGGGGTGCAGTAATGGCTGCATGTGAGGTAGCTTGGTTACATAAGCTACTTTATGATATGCATCAGTCTACAGATGGGCCAGTTGTCATTTATTGTGACAACATGAGTAGTATACACTTGGCAAATAACCCAGTCTATCATGCTAGAACAAAGCACATTGAGGTGCATTATCACTATGTACGAGAGAGGGTTTTACTAGGTCTTATTGATCTAGTTTATGTCAGCACAGAGGATCAGGTAGCTGACATATTTACGAAGGCATTGGGCGCAGAGAAGCTGCGCAAGTTCAGAGACCTGCTTGGTGTGCAGGAATTGGGATTGAGCTCGAGGGGGAGTGTTGAGATATCGAGCTCCACTCGTGATACGCCAGGGTGACCGTTGTGTATTTATGTCACCGACTTGTCAGTTGCAGACGCGGTTGGTACACCGCTCATGAATAATAGCTACATGACAGCTATCCTTATCTACTCTAGTTCGTGGCTCAGTTAGTATGCCACCTTAGTTAGTTGAGTTTGGTTTGAGACCCATATATAGGGTTCTTCTATTTCTTTGTATAATAGTTTTTTTGGCTTACACAACTAAGAAGAGGAAAACTGTTTTCAGCCTCCACCCTTGTGTGTATTCCCCCATTGTGCAAGCAAGAAAGCTTCAAGTGAGACTCCTTCCTTCTCTCCCACAATCTTGACACAAGCGTCCAAGAAGTCAAGCATACCCAATACAATGTCCAAATACAAATCTCTAAATCGTGCGTCCATGCACATACAAAAATAATAAATAAATATCCAACGCCTTAATAAATAGGTACGGCAAAATATAGGCGCCATGCCTAAGGTATGTGCCTATCAAAATATAGATGATAACTTGAATACACGCTATCCTCCAATACTTTCCACCGCCACTGCTGCTATCTCTACATATCAACTGAAGCATTCACAATCGTTAGTACAATAATACGATTAAACTCACAAAAGTGAATAGAAATAAAGCTAAGGGGCGAGCGTCCAAGAAGTCAGGTATACCCAATACAATGTCCAAATACAAATATCTAAATCGTGCGTCCATGCGCATACAAAAATAATAAATAAATATCCAACGCCTTAATAAATAGGCGTGACAAAATATAGGTGCCATGCCTACGGTATGTGCCCATCAAAATATAGATGATAACTCGAATACACGCTATCCTCCAATGCTTTCCACCGTCAATGCTGCTATCCCTACACATCAACTGAAGCATTCACAATCGTTAGTACAATAATATAATTAAATCGACAAAAGTGAATATCTAGCAGTCTTCATCTACATAAATAAATCAATTGGTTAGAAATCAATCCTAACCTTAATTTATCATGAGTGCGCACTCTAAACTCATAAACGTTTATTAATTTAATATGTATTTTGCAGAATCACCCGCTATGGAATCACCCATGTATGCACTAAATTAACGAAACGCCCGAAAAGGATAGGGGTCCCCATCGACTTCTTGCACAAGGAATCCACACTGTGTATGAGCCCCGATAATAAAAGTTTACGGAATCCACCGTAAAACCTCACGGAATCCATCGTGGCACTGAATCCACCCGGGTGTATGATGCTAGGAGGCATATTTCACGGTGGATTCTGTGAGGTTTTACGGTGGATTCAGTAAACTTTTATTATCGGGGCTCATACACAAAGTGGATTTCTTGTGCGAGAAGTCGATGGGGACGGCTATCCTTTTCAGGCGTTTCGTTAATTTAGTGTGTACATGGGTGATTCCGCAAAATACATATTAAATTAATAAACGTTTATGAGTTTAGAGTGCGCACTCGTGATAAATTAAGGTTAGTGAAATCTAACCAATTGATTTATTTATGTAGCTAAAGACTGCTAGGTATTCACTTTTGTCGGTTTAATTGTATTATTTTACTAACGATTGTGAATGCTTCAGTTGATGTGTAGAGATAGTAGTAGTGGCGATGGAAAGCATTGGAGGATAGCGTGTATTCGAGTTATCATCTATATTTTGATGGGTGCATACGTTAGGTATGATGCCTATATTTTGTCACGCCTATTTATTAAGACGTTGGATATTTATTTATTATTTTTGTATGCGCATGGATGCACGATTTAGATATTTGTATTTGGACATTGTATTGGATATGCGTGACTTCTTGGGCGCCCGCCCATTAGCTTTATTTCTATTTGGCACTAAAGCAAACTCAAAAGCCAAAAGCATGCTATTTTGTAATTTGGGCTATTATTTGAGCTTGAAGATGATTAATATATAAAATACATGCAGTGTGGAGCGCTCACACAAGGCATGGGGAGAGATTGCACCCAATTGGTCTCTTGTTCATGTCGTGCAAGTCTTCTACATTGAGTTTTGTGCAAAAAGTAGAGTTCTTTTGTTCTTGGGGACCTTCTGACGCTCACTACGCGTGCTTACGGCATCCGATTTGTGCACCAGTGCATACCTGGTAAAGTATCTGAAGGAGTAGCAATGTCGTATTCATCTTCTGTAAAGTCATGCCTTTCCTCACATTCTTCATCTTCCATTGCTCCAAGATAATTGAGATGGACAAGTGGTTTCTTCGATTGGCAATTAGCTGCTAGATGTCCAGGTTGATGGCATTTGTAACAAACTATTGGTTTGGCTTTAGATACATTGTTGGCAATGGCAGGAAGTTTAGGACTATTAGGATTGGGCTGTGAGGTTGGCTTGAGGTTTTGATTGCTATTTGATGGTAAAGCAGGTGGTTTTGTCCAACACTTACGGAAAGAAGATGGAAGAAAACGACTTTGATTGAATCTTCTAAAATTTGAATTAAATTGCTTGGAACCATAGTTACCATTTGCTTGAAATTGTTGTGGACGCTTGTCTCTTCCTCAAATCTTGTCTTCAGTGTCATGAGCCAAAGAAATTGCATCTTCGAGGGTTGTAGGCTTGAACATATTAACTTCAGCATAGTAATGTCCAAGTAAGCGAGACATAAACTTGCGTTTGTGAGTAGCTTAAGATACATCTTCGAGCATTCGGAGTTGTAGTAGGGCATTCCAAAAACGTTTAGTGTATTGGGAAATAGGTTCACATTCTCTTTGCTGTAGAAGATCCCATTGCTTTATGGCATTTTCATGGAATTGAGGAGGAAGGAAATTCTGCAGAAACTTCTTTTTGAAACTCTCCCAGGTAGTGGGAAAATCAATGCTCTTGCGAACCATAGTCCACCAAAGAGATACGCGATCGACTAAATGATTAGTGACACATTTAATTTTTTCTTTTTCAGCGTATGTCTCTTCATGAAAGTAATCATCAAACTGACTGATAAATGCAAGTACAGTCTTTCCATCTCGAGTTCTGTTGAAAGTACGAAATTTGAAATTTCTTTTACTTATCTTTGTTTCTTTGCGGATGGATTAAGCTTCGAGTGTCGCATCGATGGTACGTCGGATAAGATCTTCGAGTTGTGGTTCATCTTTGTTAGTGGTAGATCGTTGTAAATTGGCCAATTGAACTTGCAAAGCTTGTCGAGCTCTTCGTTCTTCATCAAGCTGCATCATAATTAAATCCAATTTTTATTCCATCATAGGTTCGGGAAGATCACCTTTAGCCATTAAATCATCCATGTTTTGTTCCGTCATCCTGTGAAAACCCAAAAGACCTCACTCTCTCAAAATCTGATTAGTGGGATGAGCGTAGCTCAAACTCAGGTATACAAGGCTTATAGAATTTTTTTTGTTTGGCTTTTACGGTCTTTGTCTTTTGCGGTTGCAGGATTTGTAGTCTTCGTAGAAACTGCGTATGACCTTCTGCATGTGCTGAAACTGGTTCAGCAAGTCCGCGTATGTGAACAGAGTCTTCTACGGAACAATTTTGTAGTTCTGTGCTTCTGCACAGGAACAGTCTTTATGGGAGTAATTGAGATAAGTCTGTTTTGATCCTCTTTGACTTACAAGACTTGCAGCATAAAACAACTTGCAGAACTTGGTAGACTAGGAAGATTTATGACTTGTAGGTTAGGTGACTAAGCTTATGAGCTGCCTGTTGTCGAATTTTAAGGGGGGTCTATTTTTTACGCTGAATTTGACGCTAAGATGCCGTTGCTGCCGCCAATGATCAATTTGAATAAACTAAGCTTTTTAAAGCCTGGTTCTAAGCTTTAACTTTAAGCTTAAACTTTTTTAAGATATGGAAGCTTACTGTATTCTCTATTACAAAACGACTTGGAGAGGGAGATGTAGGAGTGGTCCTCCGCCTCCTCAGACCGGTCCTTCGCGATCAGAGGTTGTAGACCGCCAGGAATCCACCCGTATCGACCGTTTGCGATGAAACTCATTGTAGAGCTTGATCGTTCCAGGAGCTCCGCCTTCACACAAAATGGGTAGCGATTTGAAGATCTTGATCTGAGCTTCGCTCTGATACCACTGGTGCAGAGATCGCATGCCGTAAGCGCGCATAGTGAGCGTCAGAAGATCCCCAAGAACAAAAGAACTCTACTTTTTGCACAAAACTCAATGTAGAAGACTTGCACGACATGAACAAGAGACCAATTGGGTGCAATCTCCCCCCATGCCTTGTGTAAGCGCTCCACAAAGCATGTATTTTATATATTAATCATATTCAAGCTCAAATAATATCCCAAATTACAAAATAGCATACTGAAGCATTCACAATCGTTAGTAAAATAATACAATGAAACCGACAAAAGTGAATACCTAGCAGTCTTCAGCTACATAAATAAATCAATTGGTTAGAAATCAATCCTAACCTTAATTTATCACGAGTGCGCACTCTAAACTCATAAACGTTTATTAACTTAATATGTATTTTGCAGAATCACCCGCTATGGAATCACCCATGTACACACTAAATTAACGAAACACCCGAAAAGGATAGGCATCCCCATCGACTTCTCGCACAAAGAATCCACTTTGTGTAGGAGCCCCGATAATAGAAGTTTACGGAATCCACCGTAAAACCTCACAGAATCCACCGTGACATATGCCTCCTGGCATCAGATACAAAGTTAGAAACATCAGATTCCATTTGTGGCCAATAAAAATCTTCAATCAATGTACATAAAGTAGAAATAATATCTCTATGGCCTTGATATGGGGGACAATGAATTTCATGCAACACAAATGATCTAAATGGAACAGTTACACATAACCTTTTCTCATAAAACATAAATCTATCAGCATAAGACAATGAATAAGTTGGAATCTAGTTATTGGTAATTAATTTATTTCAATCAAGTTGAAAACTATGGTCTTGATCATAGGTATCTTTCATAGGGATAAGGGAATCAAAAGATATCACAGAGATATTATAAATAGTTGGTATTCTACTCAAGGCATTGGCAACAACATTTTCTTTTCCGGGTTGATATTGGATAAGTGGATGAAAACTTTGAATAAAAGCAACCCATTTAATGTGTCGATCAGAGATTTGTGGCTGACTAAGGGGATGTTTGATACTTTGTTGGTCAATTTTAATCATGAATTCAGATCCCATTAAATAGTGTTTCTATTGACGTAAAGCTTGTACTATAGCTAGCAATTCCTTATCATAGGTAGAATAATTAAGTTCATAAGGTTTAAGCTTGTAGCTAGGATAGGCTATGGGATGGGAATCTTGCATAAGAACAACTCATATTCCAGATCCACTAGCATTAATGACTACTAGGAAAAATGATCTATTAAATTCAGGAAGTTGCAATACAGGAGCATGTGTTAAGGCATGTTTCAGTAAATCAAAAGACTTTTGCTGATTTTCAGACCAATGATACACGATACCTTTCTTTAATAATTTTGTCAAGCAATGAAAAAATTCTCATAATTTTTTTGTAAAAGCTAGCGAGACCTAAGAAAGAACGTAATTCATGCACATTTTTAGGTATCGGCCAATTTTAAATTGCTTCTATCTTTTTAGGATCAACTTTAATACCTTTAGATGAGACAATATGTCCTAAGTATTCAATTTGGATTTGGAAAATTTCACTCTTTTCAAGGTTTGCATATAATTGATTCTCTTTCAATAATTTGAAAACCAAAGATAAATATTCATAATGCTCATTCTCATTCTTACTGAAAACCAATATGTCATCAAAGAAAACAATGACACAATGTTGATGCTTCAAAAATATGTGATTCATCATAGGACTAAATGTGGCTAGTGCATTAGTTAAACCAAAAGGCATAACAAGGAATTCATAAAGTCCAAATTGAGTTTTAAACACAGTTTTAAAAATATCAGATGTCTCCAATCATACTTGATGGTATCCAAATTTGAGATCTATTTTGCTAAATATTGCAGCCCCTTGTAGTTTATCCATGAGATCGTCTACCCTAGGGATCAGATATCTATTCTTGACAGTAATCTTATTTAGGGCACGATAATCAATGCACATCCTATAGGTGTTGTTTTTCTTTTTAACTAATAGAACATGTGCACCAAATGGAGAACTACTGGGCCTAATGAGTCCTCGGGTTAACAATTCTTCAACTTGAGTTTGAATTTCTTTCTGTTCAATTTGATTATGTCAATAAGGTGCTTTACATGGTGGTTGGGAACCTGGAATTAAGTCTATTTTATGATTTTCAGGTCGTGTGGGTGGTAAACTAGGTGGTAAGTCAGCAGCAAAATAGTCTTTAAATTGTGAAAGAAACTGTGGATGCCTTGGATGCATCTTATTTTCCTTAACTTCAATTTCATTCACCTAGATTAAGTAGGATTTGCTACCTTTTCTTAACACACGTTTAGCTTGTGTATGACTAAGCAATGGAAAATTATCAAAAGTGTGCATACCATGCAATGTGATTTATTTCCCATGAGAATGAATCTTCATTGAATGCGTGGAATAATCTATTTCGGGATTATACTGATGATGCCAAGGCATTCCTAAGATAATGTCACTAGATTGTAGAGGCACAACTAAGAAATCTCTACGTTTAATATAATCAGTAATTTTAATTTCTAAGTCATACACTTCTTGTGTTCCATTGTATCTAGTGCCTAAGAATGTAGCCTTGATGCGATAATAAGTGGAAACAATATGTAAATTCAATTCTTTGACCAATTTTGCAGAAATAAAATTGTGTGTACTTCCATCATCATGTAAAATAGTCTTTTCTTTACCATGCATGATTTGGTATACTTGGTAAAGTATCTAAAGTGGTGCCGTTATCATCATTGTCTTTTGTGAAATCTGGCATTTCTTCATGGTCTTCATCTTCAGTCGCTCCAAAGTAGTTGATGTGAACAATTGTTTTTTTGGATTGACAATTCACCGTTAGATGTCTAGGTTGATGACATTTATAACAAACTATGGATTTGGCTTTAGAAACATTATTGGTAATAGTAGGAAGTTTAGAAATATTGGGATTTGGCTGAAGAGATGGCTTAGGATTTGGATTTGTGTTTGATGGTAAAGCAAGGGGTCATGTTCAAGATTTACAGAATGAAGATGGAACAAAGCGCTTTTGATTGGATCTTCAAAAGTTAGAATTGAATTGTTTTGTACCGAAATTACCATTGTTTGAGAATTGTGGTGGTCGCTTCTCCCATTCTCAAATTTTGTCTTCAGCATCATGGGCCAAGGAAATTGCATCCTCGAGAGTCGTTGGCTTGAACATGTTCACTTCCGCATAGAAGTGACCAAGCAAACCAGACATAAACTTGCACTTATGGGTCACCTCACGTATATCTTCGAGCATTCAAAGTTGCAACAAAGCATTCCAAAACACTCGGTATATTGTGAAATAGGCTCGTGATCTCTTTGTTGCAGAAGATCCCACTGTTTGATTGCTTTTTCGTGGAATTGGTGTGGAATAAAATTCTACAAATATTTCTTTTGGAAAGTCACCCAAGTAGTAGGACAATCAATGCTTTTGCGGACAATAGTCCACCATAGAGATGCTCTGTCCACTAAATGATTAGTGACACACTTAATTTTGTCTTTTTCGGCATACTGTTCTTCATGGAAATAATCATCAAACTGACTAATAAAAGCAAGTATAGTCTTTCTATCATGTGACCCATTGAAAGTACGAAATTGAAAATTTCTTTTACTTATTTGCTTCTTTCCGAATAGATTGTGCTTCAAGTGTCGCATCGATCGTACCTCGTATAATATCTTCACGTTGCGGTCCATCTTGATCAGCAGTAGATCGTTGAAGACTAGCCAATTGAGCTTGCAAAGTTTGACATGCTCTTCGTTTCTCTTGAAGCTGCATCATAATTAGGTCTAGTTTTTGTTCCATCGTTGGTTCCGATAAATCACCTTCAGCCATAAAATCTTCCATATTTTGATCAGTCATCCTGCAAAATTTCAAACAACCTCACACACTCGAAATCTTGTTAGTGGGATGAGTGTAGCTCAAGGTCGGGTTTACGAGGCTTGCTTTTCTTTTTTAGTGGCTTTTTAGCAATCTTTCTTCTTCAAGTTTATGGAAATTGATGTCGGCCTTAGCGGATACGTCTTCCGTATAGTCTACGTGTGATTCGCGGATTACTGGAATTCATCTGTGTCACAACGCAGGTGTGAACAGGGGCTTGCTGAGGGGTTGAAACGAATTCAAGATTGTCCAATGTGAAAGACGACATAAGAGAAGATTGAAACTTGAAGTTTTGAAACCTTAATAGCTTAGAAAGGAGTTAAGCTTTAATTAAGAAGCTTTAATCAATCATTTGCTATTGACCAAGACAAGAGTATGTCATCGACGAATTTGGCGGCGGTCAGTACATGCTACCACCGTAGTCGACAAATTTATGGGGACTAAAGCTTTCTTTTAAGCTTTTTAAGCTTAATGAATTTTAAACTTATTGAAGTTCTTCTTTCTATCTACTAACTGAGAAAAGAAAAACATTGTCAAAGAGTTTATTGTTCATAATATAAATCATGGGATTCTTATGAACACAGAAGAACTTCACTGGGAGTTATATGAGGAATTTGCATACAAAATTCAGTCTCATTGTTACCCAATAACCAACTTAGTTACATAAGTTCTTTTGTATTTAGCATATAATTTTCAGTTATACCATGTATATTGATGAAAAATAAGTCTATGGGAACCTACAACTTGGTCAGCTGGAAGTAATTGATAGTCTGCAGGATAAATCACATTGATTCAAGTGCAAAAATATAGTTAGAACTCAAGAAAAATGCCAAAAGTCCACTAGGTTCACGGGGGACCTGAAGTAATGGACTAAAGTGGGAGCTGAAGCTATGGTGCATGCTTTGGAGAATGCAAACTGGAGATTAACAAGAGCTAAAGAAGAAGATACAAACAAGGTGAGAGCTCCACTTATCCGTCCATTTGTTCTGACAAAAATGCATGGTATGACAGTCTATAAAAGGGGAAAATCTGAGAAAAAAGGATTTAGCCTGCTCTTATGTACGTCTTCTCTCATTTTGTCTACCTTATTCATGGTTCAATGAAGCCCGACTTGAACCCAAGTACTTGAGTGACTTTGGGGCAAGCAAAGGGTGAGGATTTTGAAGGTGTATGGGTTGTTATGGGCTGAAATAACCAGTCATAAATAGGGCAGCCCACTGTTCTTGTCCATTTTTATGAGCAAATAAGATATTTATGTGGTTGTAATAGAAGAAAATGACCTCTTTTCATCAGGACTTTACTCATTAATGATTAAAGGAGCTTATTCATGAGTTTCTGCACTCTTTTTGAACTTGATTATGGGCTGGAATTTTTTGTTTTAAAACAGGGCTAAAGTTAAAATTATGCTCCTTCAATGCATTTCATGTACCATTGGCCCAAATCTTGAATGTATTTGAAGTCTACCAACATAATACTTGTTTCCTAGAGTTGAAATCCATCTATGTACTTGAGATAAAAGCCATTAGAGCTTGCATTTGATATTCATATTTGGATTAAGAATCTGAGTATATCCTTTATGTTATGGATTATGTATCCAAAAGCATTTGATGTAATCAAGATAGAGCTATTTATTCCATTCATGTATGCTAAATACATAGAAAAAGCTTGAAATCTTCTTCCTCATCTAAATCATTACCCGAATCTTGTCAAACTCCAATCCTTTTCTCTTCCCTGAACCTTGAATCCCATACTCCTCTTCTGTACTAAGCCCCGGTGGTAGACCTTCAACCCTTAACGCGACGATAGTGGTGAACCCGACGTGAAAGTCCATTGCGGAAGAAGAAGTCCAATGGGAGAGTCGTCAAGTTCGGGAGGAGATACCTTGCAACAGTTGGTTTGTCTGATGCAAGAAATCCAACAACAACAATTGCAATTTCAGCAGTAGTTGCAATTGCAACAACAATGGAGACAAGAAGAAGAACGGATTGATGATGCTGCCTTTAAAGCTTTGGAAGCAGTTGGGCAAGAGCTCAAGCAATTTAATGGGCAAAATGTGTCATCTTTTATCCGCCTCTATACTGACAAGATGGTCTTCTTTAGAGTTCCTCAACATGCCTGAAGCCGTTATTTTGCCCGTCTGGCTGTGCATGGTCTCCAGGACCGAATTCATGGTCTTTTCCAAAAAGATGCGGGATGGTCCGTGTTCAAGAAGGCTCTTCGAGAAGAATTTTTTCTTGAAGATTCTAGCCTTATGACAAAGAAAATTTTCACTGAATGGGTCGAAAGGCCCAATAAGGGTCTAACCGCCACTGCTCTTCATCAATAATTTGAAAGCAAATTTGCTCAACTAGATCCTGATGATCAACAAGGTATGGAAAGCCAGAAGATTGAATTATTTCTAAAAGCTGTAGATTCTTCTCTTCAAGAGAAGCTAACTGATCGACTTGAAGATCCTGGCTCTGAGACGGGATTGAAGACTGCTCAGAGTGATGTCACTGAAGCAGTTAATATGATTGCTCGAAGAGAGCAGTTGCGCCTAAGATGGGGATCAACCCCTGCAACAACTGAATCTATGAAGGAGCCTGTTCTTGTTTCTTAACCTCCTGTCTCTATGGCTGAGCAACCAAGAAATTCTGCTATTCCATCTCCAAAGAAGGATATCATTGATGAGCTAATTAAAAGCATGCGGGATCTCCATCTTAATCTAATGGAGATTAATCCTAAAGTGGAAAGGCTTGATGTAAAAGTGGAAGAAAGGGGACGGCGATCAACTGCCCGGTCAACTACCCAAAGGCGTGTACGAGAAGGCTTCAAGAGACGCTGTATCTGGTGTGATAGCCTACAGCATGACAAGAGGGAGCGCGGTGCATTCCGTGAAGCTGAAGCACAAAAATTAGTCTTTTGGAAGGATTGTAAATTCATGCAACCGAAACCGGGCTTCCTCTTGAGCCAAACTTCGGCAACGGTGGCATGAAGAAAAGATTGGAGGATTTGGCAACAAGAACAGCCTATGCAGCTGTTGATGCACCAACCTATGGGCTACAAATTGAGCCAACTAATGAAATTGTTAAAGCATGTAAAACTAATGCAAAATCTAAAGTGTGGATGCAGGCCTTAGATCGCATGGAGCAAGGCAAGGCAACCAAAGATGATTTAACTACTGCTAGTCAAAGCATCCGATGAAGAACCGGTTGGACCGAGCTAGTTGATTCATTTTCAGCTTTTTCCCGATTAGCTGAAATTAATAATCATGAAGCCATGATAGAAGAAAAGAGAAGAAGATGTTGCCGGTCCTTCTTCTTCAGGGCCAACTAAACGCATAACAAGAAGTAAACCAGACCAACAGAAGGCTGCTGAAAATCCTCCACCGCCAGAGCTTGATATGGGAGATGTCCCTCAAGCAAAGAAAATAAAAGGAAAAAGAAAAAGCAAACATCCCAATTACAAGTTGCAATCTGACATAGAGACCGCAACGAATCTTAAACGGATCCTAGAAGAAAGGATTATTGGAAGTAGAATTGAATTTACATTAGGTGAAATTCTCGGAATTGCAAAATGAGGATTTCATGATGTAATAATTGATGTAATTAAACGAAAAAGACAATATGTTGGTGAGGAAACTGAAGAATTTGTGCATGCTTTTTTGCAAGCACTTCATGTGTATTTGCAGGATGAAGAGAAGCTAAAAACTCAAGGGATTCGATTGGAGGCAATCAAAGAATTGATTGCAGCCATAGAAGCCAAAGATGAAGACATTTATGAAGCAGAAACTGAAGAAGCCATTATGGTGGGGACTTCTCAATCTAAAGTGTAGCCCATGCTTAAGAAAGAAGCTCATCTTCACAACATGCAAGTAGAAAGTGATGCTCACTTTATTCCTAGTAGTCACTACTCTCGTATCCATTGGGAAAGGGTGACTATTGAAACCGTTGTTAAAATCAGTGAAAAAGAGACTCCATGCATTGCCCTTATAGACCATGGTTTGGAGATTAATGTTATGTCAAGAAGTCTCTATGAGAATGGCAGATGGCCCATTGATGTGGACCCAAGATGGCGCATGAAGGCACCCAATAACTCTTCTGGCGATCTTTATGCAGCATCTCCTTATGTACAAGTTACTATTGGTAATGTAAAAGATGAATTTAATTTCTTTGTTCAAGATTCCTACAGCTATCCTATCATTATTGGACAACCATTTATTTCTGAGTCTCATTTAGAGACAAAGGCCCTTGATGATGGTTCATCATATGCTCGGATAAGAAGTAAGGATAATTGCAAAGCTGTCCAATTCCTGACCGTCTGTGTAAATCACCACCGGAATAGGGATCGATTGAGAGATCATCCTGTTCCTCCTAATGCCCAAGAATTTAAGGGTTTTCAGGTAGCACTGCTATAAGTGGAGGTATGGCAGTGCATCATGTCATAAAAAATTGCCTCCACATATAATTTAGGAGGCAAGGCCAAAAGCTGACTTGCAGGTTTTTATAGCCAATAGTATGGGTTGTTATAAATAGTTTTCAGCCATGAATAGGGCTGAAAGAAAGTATTTGTGTCATATGGAACAAGAGCTGAAGAAAATTGATGTTTTACCTAAAGATGAAGAAATTTCAGGGCTATTTTATGGGCTGAATTATAATGATTCAATAGCTGAAATTTATACAGCCGTTCATGCTGAAAATCAAGCTGAAAATCAGTCCATACAGGTATGTACATTGGATATGTATGACATAATTTAAGAATTTGCAGATTATGAAGCCTTTGGACAGTCAAGCAAGGATGAAGTAAGAGTAGAAACAAAGTATAAAACAATTAATAAAAAGGTCAAGCCGGTGGCTACTCCTCTACCACCCGAAAGCGAAGGACTGGCAGAAAGGGTATCCAAATAGCCAACCCTTCGTGATCCCAAAGATATTGGTCACCAATTTACAGCAGAGAGTCTACAAAAGCTGAAAATTGGTGAAGACTCTTTCCTCTTGCCAGTTGAAAAGCAAATCTTCATGCAGATGTTAAAGAATCATGGCAAAGCTTTTTCATTTCAGCCACATGAAATTGGCTGTGTGGATCCAAGCATTGTGGCATCAATGGTGATTTTTACGGTCCCACACGTTCCTTGGAATCTTAAACCAATTCCGGTACCAAGGGCTCATTTGCCTAAGTTATTGGAACTTCTAAATGAAAAGATAAAAATGCGAATATTGGAGCTATCTTCACCTCCATATTCCAACCGATGGTTTATTGTGCCTAAGAAGAATGGATCTTTGCGATTCATTCAAGATTTACAACCTGTCAATAAAGTCACTATTAGAAATGTTGGATCAGGGCCAATTGTTGATGAGTTTGCTGAAGCTTTTGCAGGTAGAGCAATCTATTCCATGGGAGATTTATATTCAGGCTATGACCAATTTCAGCTTGCTTTGGAAAGTCGAGACATTACCACAATGAAGACGCATCTTGGCTTAGTCCGCATGTGTACTCTACCTCAAGGGGCTATGAATTCAGTAGCTCACATGATGAATGCCATGCATAAAGTATTGAGGGATTATATTCCTCAATTAACTCTTCCTTTCCTTGATGATGTTCCAATCAAAGGATGTGAAGTTCATGAGAAGAATGAAGAACTCAATGAACTTGGATGTCACAAGTTTGTTTCCGATCATATTAATGATTGTGCTCAAATCTTGTCTAAATTAGAAGAAGTCCATCTCACTCTTTCAGGTGCAAAATCTGTTTTTGGAGTTGAAGAAGTTCTTGTGATAGGGCATATGTGTGGTCCATATGGCCGAAAGCCTTCTCCATCCAAAATTGATGCTATCAGCAAAATGCAGGAAATATGTACAAATGTTTCAGAGGTGAGAAGATTTCTTGGTGCATGTGTCTTCTACCTTATTTGGATACCACATTTTGCTCATGTTGCTGAAAATCTTTATCAACTGCTAAGAAAAGGCCAAAGGTTTATATGGGAAAAATAACATACTCAAACTATTCGGAAACTAAAGAAATTGCTGATTTCAGCCCCCACCTTAAAGAGGGCTAATTACTCTAATGGACAGCCTATTATACTCACAGTGGACACAAGTCCTATTGAAGACGACCTTGAAGGCAACAGATATGCAATCCACTTTGGAGCAAAGGTTCTTAATGAACGACAAAGAAGATATGCTCAAATTAAAAGAGAGCTTTGTTGAGTAGTAACTGCATTGAAATGTGATCGGGAGTACTTCATGGGTGCACATGTAATAGCTGAAACAGATTGCCTTCCACTTTTGGGCATGATTGCCAACTGCTCCACTCCCGACATAGCTATGCTAAGATGGATAGCTTATATTAAATCCTTAAATCCTGA
The DNA here is from genome assembly GCF_053477565.2 of Lygodium microphyllum. Classification (NCBI taxonomy): domain Eukaryota; kingdom Viridiplantae; phylum Streptophyta; class Polypodiopsida; order Schizaeales; family Lygodiaceae; genus Lygodium; species Lygodium microphyllum. Next base: position 115,104,752 of record NC_141145.1, read on the forward strand.
TTTGAAACATATTACAGGAAGAGATAATCCAATTGCTGACATGCTTTCGCGTGCCAGATATAAGGATGAAGAAGAATCAGAGTCTATAAATGAAGCTGTAAATGTAGGTACAAATCTGAAAACAACAAGTACAGCTGAATCTAGTGATGATTCAACAGTCAAAAATGTAGGTACAATAATAATTACAGCAAGTACAACAGGTTCAGCTGCTAAAACAAATTTTACATCAACAAGGAAGGATGAAACAACGAAAAAAGGACAGTGGGCAGCTGGTAGACAGCATGCTCAATGTTTTGTTATGGTTTGTTCACACTTTAAAGAGGAATATTATGCAGATGATTGGCTAAAAATTGGCCAATTTTTGAGCACTATGACAAAGAAGGAAGATTGGTCTAATGAAGAGTTCAAGAGAATTAAGAGAAAAGCTTATGGCTTTTTTCTTAAAGATGGTTACCTTTGGAGGCATGCAAAAAAGAAAGGAAGGGTGCCTGTTCGTGTCTTAGGAGACAAAAAAGAGTCAAAGACAGATAATGCAAGAATTTCATGAAAGCCTATTGGCTAGTCATAGAGGCATATGGGACACTTTTGCCAAAATAAAAGAGAAATTTTGGTGGCAAAACATGTATAAAGACATTGAGCATTTTGTTGAGTCTTGTCATGTTTGTCAAATGTACTCTATGGTTAAGCATAGAGATGGGCTTCAGCCTACTTATCCTTTATCCATTCACTATAGATGGGTTATTGATTTAGTAACCATGCCTACAGGAATTTGGAACATGAGATATCTAGTACTTGCTAGAGAAGTTCTCACAAATCAAGTGTAAGGAAAAGCCTTGACATCAAAGTCTACACAAGCTGTTTGTAGATTTTTACTTGAAGAAGTCTTTTGCAAGTATGGCTGTGTTGCCAAAGTAACTGTCTGCTGATAGAGGAGAATTGGATGTTGATGCGGCTCGCCATTTCTTTGCTCATTTGGGGATCAAGCTATCTCTTACATCAACCTACAACCCTGAAGGCAATGGTAAGAGCGAAATAGGTCATCAACCAATTCTTAAAGCTTTAGCAAAATCTTGCAAAGGAAAGATGAGGGAATGGCCTAGAATGCTACCATTCGCATTATGGGTTGATAGGACTACCCATAGTGCAGTAACAGGTTATATGCCGGCTAAACTAGTATATGGATAGCCACCTATCATGCCTATTGAGGAGTCCATTGTCACATGGAGTATCTTACCATGGGATGAAGGCATGAATAGAGAAAAGTTGCTAACTCTGTGCATAAGGCAACTTGAAAGAAGGCCAGAAGATGTCAAGACAACCATTGAAATGCTGAAAACAGTAAGATTAAAGAATAAGAAGAGGTTTGACAAGCATCATCGACTCCGTCCAAGAGCCATTGAATGATTGGGTACTTGTCTATGATAGCAGCCTGGACAATCAATATAGTGCTCATAGAAAGTTAGCCAAGTGATGGTTTGGATCATATGTTGTAAAAGTAGTACATAATAATGCTACTTTGGGTGAAATGGATGGGACCATGATAAAAGTACCAATAGCCGGGAAATGAATCAAGCTCTTCAAAAGAAGAGAATCTTCAACTTATGAGCTTGATGACTTAGATATGAGCTCTCTACTTGAAGACAAGTAGGAAGAAAAAGACTTAGAGGATGAAGATCAAGATATATCAGAAGAAGACCATCCTTAACCTATAATCTTATGAAATGGCACATGCTGAAGGATGTGCAGGTTAGGAGAGGGTGAATGTCAAAGAGTTTATTGTTCATAATATAAATCATGGGATTCTTATGAACATAGAAGAACTTCACTGGGAGTTATATGAGGAATTTGCATACAAAATTCAGTCATTGCCCAATAACCAACTTAGTTACATAAGTTCTTTTGTATTTAGCATATAATTTTCAGTTGTACCATGTATATTGATGAAAAATAAGTCTATGGGAACCTACAACTTGGTTAGCTGGAAGTAATTGATAGTCTGCGGGATAAATCACATTGATTCAAGTGCAAAAATATGGTTAGAACTCAAGAAAAATGCCAAAAGTCCACTAGGTTCATGGGGGACCTGAAGTAATGGACTAAAGTGACTAGCACAAGTGACCTGAGTAAGTAAAAAAGTGACCTGGGCCTGAGCAGGAAGCAGCCCGCATTTTTCGGCACAAAATGCGGACTGCACAGCCTGACTGCAACTGGAGAGAGTTGAAGCTATGGTGCATGCTTTGGAGAATGCAAACTGGAGATTAACAGGAGCTGAAGAAGAAGATACAAACAAGGTGAGAGCTCCACTTATCCATCCATTTGGTCTGACGAAAATGCATGGTATGACAGTCTATAAAAGGGAAAAATCTAAGAAAAAAGGATTCAGCCTGCTCTTATGTACGTCTTCTCTCATTTTGTTTACCTTATTCATGGTCCAATGAAGCCCGAATTGAACCCAAGTACTTGAGTGACTTTGGGGCAAGCAAAGGGTGAGGATTTTGAAGGTGTATGGGTTGTTATGGGTTGAAATAACCAGTCATAAATAGGGCAGCCCACTGTTCTTGTCCATTTTTATGAGCAAACAAGAGATTTATGTGGTTGTAATAGAAGAAAATGACATCTTTTTATCAGGACTTTACTCGTTAATGATTAGAGGAGCCGACTTGATGGGGCATTTCATGAGGGCTACTATCATGGTCGTCAGTCTCTACTCTTCTTGAAGACTCTGCCTCCTCGCGTCGACGTTTTGCAGCCTCTCGATGTCCGGGAGGGAGCATCTGAGGATGTGGCACCTCATTCTGCTCAACCACAAAAGGGAGTTTCATGTACGTTGATATATAATTCCCGTAACATAGACTAGCAATCTTTGTGGTAAAAAAAATAATGAATACCGGTCATTTTTCTGGGTCCCATTCTCCATACAAGCTGAGGTGTGACATTGCAATTCGACGTGCTCGAAAAATACACCCTCGACAACGATCACACATGCATTTAATTTTTCGTCGTAGCCATGCATCTCGATTATGAAGACGCAATGTTTCATCCTCACTTGAGGATGTGCTCATTGACTCATCAACATGCACCGCACTAGGTGATGACGACGATATGATTAAACCTAATTCATGACAACGTCAAATTAAAATATTTGTCATTCATATGTTTACATAATATCTCAATTTTAAATACACAAAAATCATCATAAATACATTAAAACTTATGATAAGAATTCACTATTAAAACTTATCTTAAAAACAAAAAATTATGATAAAGCCTAAATGTGCGTCTATATCCGTGTTTACATACGCGTCTATATTAGCGTCTATTTCCACGTCTATATTCGCGTCTATCCTCGCGTCTATCTGAACAATAGACGCGCATATATACGCAAAAATAGACGCACACGTCAAAATTCAAACCATACTTAAATCATTTCTTTTCAAACTGCGCCTTTCCTTTCCTGCGTTTTTTGCAGTTCTGAAGCTTGAGTTTAGCCGACATGCAGTCTCTTCATGCCTCACCTAGTCTCTTCATGCCTCACCTCCTCATGACTCACCTCTTCTTTCATTTCAAACACACAAGAAGGGAGAAAGGAAAGCCAAGGAGAGGAAGAAAGAGAGAACAAGAGAGAGGAGAACAAGAAGAAGCAGCAAGCAAGCAAGCAAGCATCAAGGGAGGGTAACTTACCAAGGAGAGGAAGAAGGAGAAGAAAGAAGCACCACCACCCGCCACACCAAACACCCAAGGTAAGTCTCTCTCTCTCTCTCTCTCTCTCTCTCTCTCTCTCTTTGTTTCTCTCTTTCTCTCTCTGCTCTGTCTGTGTATTTAGGATTTCTGATTCCATTATGTATTGCATTTTGTAAATCATCAATGGCGGTCGTCGAGCTAAAATCAGCCGACCGAGCGCGTCTGATAGCACGTCTACATTTCAGTGTAGATACAGATATAGACACGAAAAATGTTTCCTCTCATAGCATCTGAGGGCACGTCTTAGAGCGCGTGTGCTGGTGCGTGTGCAGGTCAATCTACACGTGAGGATACACGCGCACGCAGATTGACCTGGAATTTGCATCTGACAGCGCGTCTGTGCTGCATCTTAGATGCGAATATAGACGCGATGGACGACTTTGGGAGCGTGTCTGAGGGCGCGTCTAACCTGCAATTTAGACGCGGGGATACACGCGCCAGGTCTCCTAGCTCTGATAGTAAACAATATATTTTTGCAATGATGAATGTGACCAATCCCATGTTTGTGTTTATCAGTTTTCTTGTTTATGAGAAGCATTCGAGGGTGATCGCTTGCCACCTCCTAGGCAACCCCCACACAAGCCTCGTCCTCCCCCTCGACTCTCCCTTCTCCCTCTCTGTCGACTACCCTCTGCCTCGCTGGATGCACGAGCTTCTGCAGATGCACGTGCTTCTGCAGATGCTTGTGCTTCAGCCGATGCACGTATAGGTGCTGCACGTGGAGTACCTGCATATGGAGTACCTGCATGTGGAGTTTGGGAAGTAGTGCCAGGCAAAGACGTCAGAGGCGTTCCAGACATGACACTAAACACCTCGTCCCTTGTGGGAGAGCGGCCAAGGTGTTTGGTCATCTCTCCCATGAAGTCTTCCCTACTAGGAAAACCTCCAAAAAATGCATTGACCCCCTGCCAAACGAGGCCAATGTATCATTCATGCAATCCAAATCTGAGTCATTGCTAGATGAACCAGGATACGACGTCTGCAAAAAAAACTTAGGAAAAAGATAAGATTACGTGAAGGAACCAGTACCTAACGAGTTAATTAAAGAAGTTGATTGTTACATGTCCAACTAATGTGTTAGGTAATTAAATAACTAAAACAACCCGAGGAAAGTGTGGAGGATGGGCCATAGGTCTGTCCTACGGATAGGTGGTCCCGGTTGGCCAGGAACTTTTCTCAAATCACGATGGACAGTAGGAAGATCATCAAAGAACACGAACAACAAAAGCGTTGACCTAGAGTTATGATTAAACCGGATTTATGTTATTTTAGGGGAACGGAATGGGACTATGCCTTATGGCAGAGAGGTTGAGCTTTGCATCCCTCTCGTTTCCCATTCTAGTAGATCACGTAGAGGAGGTTGTACGCCAGTACTATAGAGTTACAGATGCTGGTGGCATCTTTCATGATGATGAAGGAAGGGATGTAATGGCGTACATGAGGAGCGTTGTGCATGTGACGTATAAAGATTGTTTCATTGCCTTCAAAAATCAGAAAAGCGGTTTGTGGCAGGAGGTGTTGAGAGTAGTCCATAGGAGGTACCCAAATCCTGAGGGTCAGTGATTCTCGGATGATTGGGGATGCACAAAAGTGAGGGATATGCTTCACAACAAAAGATCCCACCTCATGGCACAGGCCAGGGACTCACTGCAGAGGCATGAGGAGGGGCGTTGAGCCTATAGCCAACCACCTATGTGCCACCTCATAGAGTGGAAGAAAGCCAAGAAGAAAGGAGCAGAGAAAGTGAAGAGTCACCAGCATGCAGAGGCGCGACGGATCCAAATGGAAACCATGGGATCGTCGCATTACGGATCGAGCGGCAGAGAGTCATGGGAGGCAAAGTTTGTAAGTATATTTTGATTTCTAGTTTTTTAAAATTTATATTTCTTTCAATTCTTTATATAATTTATTCTAATATATTGTGACTCATAATTATTTGTATATATCATAATTGTTTTGCAGACTACTATCATTGGTAGGATACCTACTCCTAGAGAGGTAGGTTACCATCGAGGCCATAACCGCGCAGCCAGATGGCTTCACTTCTATGAGGAGGGTCTCATCATTGAGGACCAATACAACCGGGCCATGAGGATTCGACAACCAGAGGAGGTATGTTTTTCTTACTTTCCTATTAAAAGTATAGCTAATTATAACTTTTTCTCCACCATGTCTATGTAAGCAACCTTGATCTTTTGTGTGTGTAGGTGAACCCGGATGTGGAGCATAGCGAGGAGGGGGATAGCGACGCTAGTAGCCATGGTGGTACTAGCGAAGATGTTTCTTCTTCAGAAGCACCATACCTCCTCATGAGGCCTTGTTTTCTTGTATATGTATGATCCATCTTTGAGCCTACTGCTTGCGGCCACGCTTTAGGTCGCAAGCACTTAAACTTCCCATGTAAATGCTTTTGATCTATAATGAATACATGGACTTTTATTTTCAATTCTTGTGCCCGTAAGATACATTGTCTTTTTCCCAAATGCACAATCTGATGTATGGGAGGGGAAAAAAAAACCAGAGAGCATGTGCACATGCTCTCTGGTTTTTTTTTTCCAATTCTGTTTTGCGCATCTATCCGTGCATCTAAATTGCAGAAAATCCGCGTTTATACGCGCGTTTATAGTGTAGATTACACACGCTTATACATGCGCTTCATAATTCAAATTTTAAAAAGAAATTAAATATCTTTAAAAAAAATGATATTTTTGTTTTCCGTTTGCGTCTTTCAGTGCTTGTAAGAGCACGTCTACCAGCGTGTCTATATGTGCGTGTATATGTGCGTCTATTACGCGTCTATTTTTGCGTGTAAATTCGTTGATACATGTGATTATAGATGCGAAATGGTAGATGCGGGGATACACGGGCAGATAGACGCGCCCGTAAGATTTTCTCTATATTCAAAAATCGCGTCTAAAAGTGCGTCTATGAGGTCTTTTTGTTGTAGTGTAAGGTAAGGATAATTCGGGTCGTTAGGGTACAAACCCTAACCCGAAGGAAAAGGAAAAACAAGCAACCTAGCTTGCCATGCCCCTAGAGTTTTGCCAAGTCATAAACGACCCAGGACCGAATGCTAGGAGCATTCGTGAAGAAGGAATCACACCTTAGCAGTTGGTTGTACGAACGGCCACTGAAATGATCGTTATTGTACACTTAGGTACATTGTTTGAACTTCTTTGCTCAAGGAACCAATTCAAGGCAAAACACTTAATGCTTCAGGTTAAAGGCCTGGAGGGAGTGGCACGTTCAGTTACCTCTGACTGCCTGCCTGGCCCTATCCAAGGGGGTTGTTAGCCGCGCCGGGTATATGGACCTAACTTGCCACGAGAGGTCTCTCCGTGGGTGCTGCTTGGAGCAGGAGGACACTTGGGTGCTAGGCGAGGCTCTCGGTAGAAATTCCTTGCCTCTAGATCTTGCACAAGAGGCCAACGTGACTCGAGACGGGATCTTGAGGCCCTTGTACTAGTCTACGGGCAATCCTGTTGATTGTTGGGATAGCCTTCAGGCATGATACTTGATGTATTCCAAGACTATGATAAATAAAGATCGGATATTTGAAAAAGAAACTTGCTTGGCATTGTTTTTGTGTCATTGCATAAGTTACGTGAAGGAACTTGTGTTTAAATTGATTAATTAAGGAAGTTGCTTTTGCATGTCAAACATAATCTGGTAGGTAATTAGATAACTAAGCAAATCGAGGAAAGTGCGATGGACATGACTTGGGTCCGTCCTACAGAAGGGTGGTCCCGGTTAGCTAGGAACTTTTCTCAAAAGATGTGATAACGAGCCTATGAAGACCTAGCATCAGTAGAGTTAGAATCCCGATTTATGCTGTTTTAGGGAAACAGAATGGGACTATGCCTTATGGGTAGGGAGGTTGAGCTTCACATCCCTCTCGTTTCCCATTCTCCATGAACCAAGTGCAGCATAAATTCACTTCGACTCTGTTGTTCCTACGCAAAGTGGTTCATCTGGAGCTCGACGCTAGCTATTTCGTAGAGAGTTTGCTGATAGGAAAGAAACCCTGATTTCAGGTCGATCCTAAGTGGGAACGGTCGGATACTTGCGCTCGGGGTAAGCTCGGGAAGACCTAGATCGCAAACCCTGTGACATTCCTTGTGAGTGCCAGGTGGCGCTTTCTAGACTCTCTTCCCAATGGGCTGCTAAGACATGTCCTACAAGTGGACGAGCAGACATGTCACACCAATAATGGGTGAAGAATGCATGTCTTCCATGACCCCCTTACCATGAGATCATATAAGGCCATTCCTAAGCTAATGCTGGGATTTCTTTTCTATTAATCCATACTATAATTTTTGAAATATATGGCTAAATTCTTCATTCAAAAACTAGCCCTCTTGAAACTCCTCAATTCAATCACTATGTAGTTCTAATATAGATGATACATTGCATGGCTACATTCATGAGAGTAAATCAACCACTATATTATCTTTGCCCTTGGTATGAGTGATATCAAAACAATAAATTTCCAAGGTTGCTACCCATATCTACTCCTTATAAGTCAAAGTAGAATAAGTTAGAAAGTAATTGAGAACTCTATGGTCACTCTTTTTTCTAAAGTGGCTATCATAGAGACAATGGTATCACTTCTTAATGGTACGAAGGATGGATGATGGGACCTAAAATGGACCGGCACTGGCTATGGCACTAGCTGGACCTCATGCATATGACAAACAACCCCACCACACGGCCTCGCAGGCTAGGAGCATCTAAAACTCACTTTGCACTAAATGCTTATGACAATTTTACGTTTGTATCCTATATGTAGTCCAACGTTCACCTTCCCTTCTCCTCAGAGGGAGATTCCATAACATATAGGCATAATGCCTCGTAATACACACATAGGGTTTTGTTAAAGAATACGTTAGAGCCCTTGATGATATTCTGAGGCTTTGGCCAAGAAGAGCTACTGCATTGCCAGGTGATGTGCTATGTGAGCTCTTTTTAAGTGGCTTAGAGATTAACATGCAAATCCACGTGGGACATGCGGAATCCTAAGTCGTTAAGGGAAGCAAAGATGCATGCCATTGATTATGAGGGACATATTCAGAGATGTTGGGAAAACTTTTGGAGTTTTCCCCGCTCAGTACAAGTGCATCCTAGCTTCCAACCATTTCTACAAGGAGACAACTCACTTGTTGATACCAAGGCAGCCTATGAGAGGAACCTTGGTAGCCAAAATCTCCAAGCAGAAAATGGCAATATTAGGGATAATATACCCTCTGGGGATAAAAAGATTCCAAGCCCAGTAAGTCCCATCAAGGCTTGCAACAGTTCCATGAGAGCTAGTTGTGACGGTGGAATTGATAGAACCATCAGGTCTACAAGCCTAGATAAGCATTCTATGAGTGGCTCTAGTTGTGCTCCTAGTAAGGCTCTTGAGAGACCTTTTCAATTTATAGATGAATCATGCTTTCAAATAGATGCTATTCCTTTTAGTAAAAGCATGGTTCCTATGGCTAAGCAGTTGTTGCAGAGTGGACAAAGGCAAGTAAAGACATCTCATGTAGAGAAGATGTGGCATACCAAAGGTCCACCTGTAGTACTAAATAGAAGCCATAAGGCTGTGAGGCCATCTGGTAATGGTGATAAATCCATAGTGAGTCCATTGGACCAATGTGGGCAGATGAGGCAGTCTAAGAATATGAAAATGAATATGAGATGGGTTTGGAGGCCCAAAACCCCTAAAAAAACTATTGATGTGTCAGATGCAGGGCCAGGAATTGCATGTGGACATGTTTTGATGGATTCCCAAGAGGATGTGACTAAGGGCCATAATGCGACATCTGACAATAGGAACTGCTGCCCTGAGATGCATCTATGTGATGGGTCTAGGCTTGAAGCTCTGTCTAGTTTGGATCGTATCATTGACATATGTAATGGTCCAATTAGAGAAGAGTTGAATGATCATGAATCCATGATTCTCCCTATAGGAGGAGTTACTGGAAGGTTGGGACAAGCGATCCGTTTGAATGACGACCAAGGGGATGAGATATACCAACCTAATGATGTCATTCATTCAGCTCATAGTACCCAAGAAGAGATGGCCATTATTAGTGAGATATTAGTAGAAAGGCTTGGACTAGTGGATCTTTAAAGAGCATAGATCAAGCTTTAGCTGACTCGCATGAGTATCATGAGGCTAGTCCTCATATTTTATGCTATCCTTGGTATCCTGCTTAGTTTGATAGGATGTGTTATATATGCCAAGGAGATCATATATTGCATGGACTAGAATGAACTATCCATTTTAGGCCAAGAGGGCCAGTTGTTTTCAGGTTTTAATAATCTATCTCTTTAAGCCAAGAGAGCCAGTTAGTTTGCAGTGAAATGTGCTATTTCTTTAGGCCAAGAGGGCCAGTTAGTTTGCAGTGAAATGTCCTATTTCTTTAGGCTAAGAGGGCCTGTTAGTTTGCAATGAAATGTGCTATTTCTTTAGGCCAAGAGGGCCCTATCTCTATTTGGTGCAGGTACGTTTAATGTTTTATTGTTTTAGTGATTGCACCATACAGGTTCACGAAGTCGTTGGAGGGAGGCTTTGCTGTAAAGAGCTTCTTGTGGCCATTCCAAGTGGTTTCGTCCCCTTTTCGAGTTTTTTCCCTTAAGAAATTAACGATATATGTGCAGGTGAGGGTTTTCTTTCTTGTTGGGGACCGGCAATCAAGGCATGAAGTCCCAAGTTTAGGCTCTGTATGTTTGGGGGAGATCTGAGTAGTCATTGCCTCCTGCAAGGCATGATCAGGCATTGAAAGACATGTTTTAGATGGGAGTTCTAGTGACCCTGTTCTGCGGACCTGCTAGGCGGCTATTCTAGGCGTTCTTGCTAGTTGTGAGGCAGTTAGAGAAGCCTACTAAAATAATGATGGAAATAAACAAAACCCTAAAGATCTGAAAGACAATATATGAATATACAAAGTTGTGTAAAAAGGGGTTTGACCCCTATAAAAATAGAAAAGGAAAGAAAGAAAAATCCTTGAGCTGTTGCTTATCGCCTTGCGAAGGCCTGGTAGGTTCCTGGGGACGAGTAAAACTTGGGGCCGATGCCTTGTCTTCCTTGGGGTGACATCTTGCCATAAAATAAAGAAAATGAAAGAAGGTTGGAGTGAAAATAAAAGTGAGCATTAGAAAAGGATTAAGTGTCGCCATGCGAGGGCTTGGTAGGTTCTTGGGTACCGAGACAGGGCCTGGGGCCGATGCCTTGTTCTCCTTGGGTCACTATGCTCAGCTCCCTCCTTTTTACATGCCCGAGTATGGAAAAATAAAAACCTAAAAGAAGAGTAATGTGCTAAAAAAAACTATTTCTTGATCAGCCTATAAGAGTTCTCGCCTAGGAGGAGCTCCTGGTTGAGTTGTCCTTAGTTAGGTAGGTAGTTCAGATCACCACTTAGGGTGACCTCTTTGATAGTTCTTTCTAGCTTGGTTGTGTTGCAGCAGTTGGTTAGCGACTAGCTTCGGGCCTTCTATAGATTATGCTGGGCCTACTCCTCGTGGATTTCATGCCTTGGTTTGGTCATGGGGCACGGTATGAGGTGTGATGTGTTGTGATGTGTATTTTTTGTACCAACTTGATGCTTCTTTTTTTTGTTTATGTACAGATCTATTCGTGGGATTCGACGGGCTGAGTCGCCCTATCCAGTGCTCGCCAATGATGACAGATGATTTTTTATGCCAAGAAGTGCTTAAAAATAGCCAAAAATTACGAATATCAAGGGAAAAATAGACTTCGTCGAATGCACCGGTGGCAATCAGGACGATTTTAAGCGGCAAGTCCCTAAAGTGCTAGTGCTAATTTTCATGGAAAATCAAATGATGGTGAATGGCCGAGCTGATGCAAAACGACGTCAGGAATCCAACGCAAGTCTCAGATCTCAATTCCAGGTCGTTTGATCCCCCATTTAATCCGCACAAGGTTCGGGATTGTGAAGTAGCTATTGAATCTGGAAGTTGAGAAGAGCATGATGGAGCCTAGCTTTGTAGATTTCAATGCCATGGAGCTAGCCGTCCAATCGGATCGGGAATCAGAGTCCGTTTGCACCCCCAAACAGCTGAAAACCCTTCCATAGTAGTGTAAAAGTGATTTTTTTCTTGAAGTGAACATTTTATAAATGAAATAAAATGAAACTCTAAATGAAGAAAACATGCAAAAATATATCGTGATGCAGGGAGGGGCGTTTTTTGATTGACGCTCCATTTTTTGGGCATGCATGTGCCTCTTGGATACTCAATCATGTAGAGCGAGAAGGGAAGATCCCTGATCCATGCAAAGAGGGCAAGATTTTGATGATAACCACGTGCAATATGATGAAGGGAATGAAATTTTGGTTTTTAGTCTTTCTCTCTCCTCCCTCTCTCTCCTTCATAGAGGCCATTCATATGCAAGAAATCAAGAAGAAGAGGGGCTGAAGAATGCTTGTCCGGCTGTGAGATCAGATTGCTTCAAGATGAAAAGGAGGCTGAGGAAAGAGGTTCAGCACTGAAGAATGCTTGCTGATCGATCTGTGGGCTGCTCAAAATAATGATTATAAAACCCGCAACACGTAAGACACGTGGTGTGCTTCAATTTTACAAAGAAATTTGCTTGTTTTTGTTGTTTCATGGTTGAAATGTTGTTCATATGCAATGAAATTTTGTTTGAATCTTGTTTGCATCATGATTGAGGGCTGTAACTACAGAAATGTAGAACCTGTAATGGTTTAGAGTCGTTATTAATTCTTTAAAACCAGTAAAATATAATTTTTAGTAAAAAGTAGTGGTTTTTTTCGATGTTGAGTTGGAGATGGAATAAAATTAGAGAAAATATTAAGTTTCAGTCAAAATAATAAGCCAATACAAATAAATCAAAAAATACCTATTTTTCATGAATAATAAATAGAAAAAATAGCAAAAAATAGAGAAAATTGGGATTTCCGTGCTTTTAAAAAATGGAAAAATAAGATTTATGTGTGTGAATGTTTGGCAAGGTTAAAGCATGAGGTCAAGCCTCAATTTAGCCTTGTCCTTTGTGTTATAGTTCATATTTATTACTTTTTACATATAAAAATAATACAAAACAACCATTTACACCTATGCACTGCAGCAACACCTAAACGGTGAGGGGGGGATGAAGTTTGTGCGACGATCTAATTGCTGAAAAGATACAAATTCTGATTTTCCTCTTTGTGCATAGCATTTAGGGATCGTTCCACAATTAAATAGAGGTGACTAGTAGCACGGAAGCTTTGGTGCTAGTCCCTAAAGCAGTGCAGCATGTGACACTTAGTTAAAATTCATGAAAGGGCTCTTTTTCGCACCTCACATGGCTCTTTTTTTAAATCATAAAATGGTTGTGCACAATTTTCATACACCTTGCATGGTCAAAGGAGAAGGGAAGGTGAACGTTGGACTACATATTGGATACAAACGCAAAATTGTCATAAACATCGAGTGTAAAGTGAGTTTTAGATGCTCCTGATCCGCGAGGCCGTGAGGTGGGATTGTTTGTCGGGTATGCATGAGGTCCGCTAGTGCCATAGCCAGTGTCAGCCCATTTTAGGTCCTATCATGAAGTGCCTTCGTTATGGTTCCTCTTCTCTTTATCCAAACATACTGGATGGTACTTACCAAAGTTGGATTAGGGATATTGGTAAGCATAGTAACAAGGGTTGGAAATACCTTCTTTACAGACTTCAAAAGGATGGCAATGGCAACTTCACCATGAATTGGTGCTTGAACGGAGTCGAGCTATGCCATGAGCCCCTTCATATGTGAAATAAAATTACTTAGGCCTTCTCCTTTTTTATACTCCAAGCTAAAAAATTCAATCTTTAAAAAAATCTTGGAGTTATTCCCTGTAGCATCATAGAGCATTTCAAGCTCATCCCATTTCTCCTTGGCAGTGGAGAGTTGGTCAATATGATGAATTAGGGATTCATCCAAATGAAGCATGATGATGGCCTCTGAGCTCTTTCATTGTCTTCTACATCAAGGGGATTTGATGGATCAATAACTTTTGTCCCTTTTATGAAGGACTAGTAGCCCCGTTCCATCATTTTATATTTCACAAGAACTTGCCAGGGATGGAAATCTTTTCCATTAAACTTGCGGATTTAAGGCTTTACATCTCCATAAGCCATGGCCATAATAGGAAGGTCTTACCTATTGCCCTAGGCAATGGCAGTGTTTAGTCCTTATAGATGGCCAAGTACGAACTGACTAACAGAATTGATAGCCTTACAAATGAGCCATCGTTTCTTTCTCTCGAGGCATGCATTGAGTCTTTCCTTTTTTCATCTTGTTTGAACAAACGTGCAATGATTGGTGGCATATATATACAACAACTCAGCGTTGGGTTTATGTTAATTTTTCTTCGACACATTTTGTTTTGTCTTCCACAAACCATTTATGTCGTATGCATTGCAAGGCAAAAATCAAGCATATTTCTACAAAAGCCCATTTATTCTCAGTAGAAAATACAATTCTCAGGTATCAAAATTTCTCTTATCACTTTTTCTCTGCAATCCTGAATTTCGAGGCATTAAAGATTATCAAATTTGTTAGTTTTCGTGCTAAACGATTCACAGAGGTATGAAATGTGATTTAACCATTTGTAAATAGTTTTGAAATATTTTTGTCATGTGTCATGATTCCTAAATGTAAAATAAAAACTGATCAATGAAAGAGGAAATTGCATGCCTCCTCACTGCTCAAATAGTCAACTCGCTTTTTGCAAGGCACTGCTGTTGTATTTTAATCAATTTAACATGTGTTGTATCTAAGGAATCTTGACATGGTGAATGAAATAAGGTATCATTGTTGGACATTGTTCTATGTTTTTTTATTTAAGAGGAGAAAGATACATCAGGAAGTTAGAAATTCTATAATTTTTCTATCAATCTTGGTTTAATCTTGTACATATGTTGAATGATGTGGTTTTAATGTTCTTGATACATTATCTTAGACAATTGTTTTGGATATATGAAACGTGATTTCTTTTTTAAAAAAAATTACCTGACGTATGAAACACGATTTAATCAATTATGAAGCGGTTTGCATCATTGTTGTCACGTTTCATGAGTTTTGAATGTAAAACAAAATTTGATCAATGAGACACAAAATTACATGCTTCCTCTGCTTCTAAAGGGCGAGTTTTCTTTTTACAAGGTAGTGCTATTGTATTTAACCAATTTAACAAGTGTGTTATCTTAGGGATTTAGACATGCAAGATAAATGAAGTAAAGTATCATTGTTGCACATTTTTGTGTATATGTTGGTTTAAGAGAAGGAAGATAACATCATTCTGTGTTTGTTGGTTTAAGAGGAGGAAGATAACATTGAATCCTTGCTTAGAATTTGTTAGTGAGCATGTCATATATAAGGAGCCTAAAATTTAAAGCCAAGAGTGAGTTATTGATAGAATATCAAGTAGTCAAAAATTCTATGAAGGGTTGACTAATTTTTTTTACTAATCTTGCTTTAATCTTTTGGATGTGAGCAAACATGGCTTGGTATCTTGTGTCCCTAAATTGAATTTGTTGTTTTCAAGATTTGGGTTTGTGAGTAATTAGAATGACTAAAAGGAAGTTTTCTTTAGAGAGAATGGAGGAAGAAGATCTGGAGGATACTTGTGATGAAAAGCTATTTGAATTTCTCCATGCAACTGAAAATTCATCTAGATTTTTTTACATAATAGATATGCTCGATATTCCTTTTGATTTGAAGAGCTCTTGAAGGATCTTAAAGACAAACTAAACAATTTTAGGGAGTTTTAAGATAGACATGTGGAAGGCCTAGAGATTTAGGGATTTTTCCATTATAGTGATGTAATGGAAGCTACCAATGCTATTAGAATAACTTTGCAAACAAGGTTTAGCCTTATTGATTACGAATTCAAGAAGTAGGAAACAGATTGCCCTTTTCATTGAAATTAGCATCAATGTCTTCTTGTACAGAAGGATATTGGACTTCTTGTATATCTTCAATATATGAATAGTTGTTCTGTAGATACAATACAAGAGAAGAAGATAGAGGATAGATAAAGAGGTTGAAGAGAAGGGGAAATGTTTTAGGAGGATATTGAGAGATAATTAGTGTAGGGAAATGATGTTTCTTTGTTTAAAAGTGAGAACATTAAAAAAGGGAAAGGAAAGGAGATAGAGTTGTGTTGAGATTGAAACAGATCCTCTTGAATGTGTCCCAACATTTCCCAGTTATCTCATCAATGAAAAGAGGTATATATTGCTAAATGATATTCAACACCTTTTTTTATCTTAGAGAAGATTACTGTTTGTCAATCCTTGCAGCATGGGGTCAAAATGATGAGATTTTCATAGGTTACAAACAAGAATTACTAGCAAGTCTTGATGTTGAGGGAGAGAATTTTCAAAATAGCTATGTAGCCTTGCATTCATGTATTAATCAAATCGTGGAATATGAAAAGGGGGGATACCTGCATAGGAAGAGTTCTTACAAATTCAACATAGTCTTGGTATTGATAACATGGGATATGAAGAGAACTTGAAGTATCCATTAGAGGAGAAACCAAAAAGTTCACTAAATCTTTATGATGATAGTTTTCTTGAAGAAGATTAAAACCCTAAGGTATGAAAGATAATTCTAAGATATCCATTGTGGTTTATATTACAGTATGTTATGCATTATAGACAAATATTATTGTATATTTATCTACTGACATCTTACACTATTGTGGTTTATTGTGAAGATAGAAACTGAAGATACAATCAACTTTCTTAGAAGAGCCAAGGGCTCAAGGCCATTAAAGCTTGGAAAAAGTCTTGGCAAAAGTCAAGGCCTTGGTCATTGTATTGGAAGCTTAAATAATCAAATAATTGCAATTTATCATAACAGGTTGTTAAGATCTCCAAGCTTACCAATGATGGCTTTAAAAGCTATCTCCAAGTTGATTGGATCCCAAGTTTTCAATAGAGGTTCAGATAATATAAATTTGGTGGAGAAGGAAGAAGCTGTAAGAGGGCTTCATGCCTAGATATAGTGGATCTAGGGCATGATACTTTGGAGTTCTTGGCTCTTATTTGCTCTCCCATGTAGGAGATGCCAAGAATTTGAAGCTCATTCCAGGCTATAGGAAACAAGAGTTCTTGAAATATAGAGGTCTCATTGAGTGGGATGAAACAAAAGATTCATCTAGAGGATGTAGTGAATCGCTTGAAACTAAAGACTCTTCAGCAATAGAGTTAGACTAAAAGATGTTAAGGGTTTCTTGAACCCATATTTTTCCATCACTTTGTCTAGTTTGTAACCATTTTGAAAATCTTTGCTTTGCACAAGAGTTTAAATATCCCTCTTTTCTTATTTGGATAACAGTGGATATAGTCCTTGCCAAAGATGATGTATTACATGATGGAATTGTGCCTTTGAGCTTGAATTTGTGCCAAATTTTAAGTAGAACCATTGAAAGACCTCTAATAAACTATTTGCTTTGTATCTTCCACCTCCATATATTGTGTGCCTAAAGTATTTTGTTATTGCTTGATAATGTGATTTTTCCATACATTGGGTTCACTAGATAGATAGAGATCCATATATTTCTTGATAAAATATGGAGCATGGTTGTATAAAATATGCTGTATAGTTAACAAATAAAGAAAGTAAATTAAAAAACCTTATATGAGTCAGACAATAAGAGGCATACATATGTAAACTTCTTACCATATAGTGAGTGAAGTATTGATTATTTCAAGCTTCTATCATTGCCTTTTAAAAAAGGTTCAATTGGTTTTTGAAGTCTTTGAGATCATCATCATTCCACTCAATTTTATCACAATAAAAGAACATTTTATCTAGTGTTTCACAAACATTGGCTTTTCTATTTTGAGCATGTCCATTATCAGCATGCTTCTTAATTGCAATATGTAGGGACTTCCACTGATTGTATCTAATAGTTGAGCCACCATTCTTAGAGTTTATCTTACAAAGTCTCCCATGAAAGCCTTGAAACCTTCTAGCCTTCACTCCACCAATAGATGGCTTTTTGGTGACATAATTTCCATCCTCAGAATTTTGAAGATCTGGTTCAACAACATTACCACTGTGCAGGCCAATATTGTAGATAAGACTTTTTCAATCTTTGTTATAGCAACTATTCTAGTTGATAATAGCTTCATCTTCCATGAAAATCCTATATAAATACGAGCAATCTTTTCAATTATCCTACAAAGCATGTGAAGTGTACAGATATGGGTATTCACTAAAAGAATATCTAGGACTGGCTTAAACTGTGGATCCTTGTTGTGTCTAGAGGGAGCTCTATTCCGATTGCTTGAGTTCAACTCTATGGTTGGGGACATGCAATATAGGCAAGGAGATATGGAGTTGGCTCCCTTTGATACATTGTACATACATTTAAGTGTCTTTAAGTCACTATGTGCCACTCAATTGTATAGCTCCCAAATCCTTCAAGAAATAGCTCTTCTCCTGCTTGTTGTCTCTTAATAACATCAGGTATTAGTGTTCGATAAGAAACCCAATACAATATATCAAAAACCTCTATATCTACTTCGAATGCTCCTAGCCACTAGATGTTGTGTTTTGATTGAACACTAAGTGGCATTGAGTGATTGCAATGATCTGATAAAAGTGCTCTATTTATAAAGATAATAGAGACCCTCTCTAGTTTTGTGCATTTCAGAATCTCACTTTCATGAAGTTTAACCATAAATCTAGCCACTCCTTGTGTCTCTTCTAGTGACAAGTCATAGAACCTAATCATTAAACATTGTAGGGTGGAAAAGTAAAGGAAAATATTATTAAATTCATTGAATAAAACTTCATTTTTCTTGCCCTTGAAGCTAGCCTTGATATGGAAAGGCTCACCCATAATCTCCATCACTTTGTTATTCACTCTCTGTTTGACAGTTCTAAGCACAAATGGCGTTGGAAGTATGCAATTGCATACTTGTCCTTGCTTCATATTTGACTATAAAATATGGAAAATTTGTATATAAGCATCTCAATTGATACCAATATTATATAGTGTCTTCTGCACTAATTCAATATCCAAAGAATGATCCTTTATAAATGACTCCAATCACTGTTTCTTTGCCTTTTTAAATTTATTCTTCTCCAAAATATCTTTTGAAACTACTGAAGGAAGAAGATGATAATAAAACTAAGATGCTTTTAAAGAATCTCTTTCACTTGCACTCAGTTGAACAAAGACCTAAACAAAATCAACATCGCAAATCAATACAATTAATTATAAAAAAGTCATATTTAATATTCTTAAAGTGAAAAAATTTGTACCTTTTTGCTTGGATTCTTTTACTACAACCACCTCCTCCTTGTTTGAGACTCTCAATATTTTTAAGAGCCTTTTGTCAATTTTGAAGGCCTAAAATAGTTTGCTTTTGTTGATAAGATTTGATGTGTTTCTCCAACAAATCAATCCTCTGTTGATAGCACTCTAGCTTCTATAGCAACTCATCTTTATGTTTTGATAAAAGATGGTCCTCCAATTTGAGGACATTCTTTTTTACAAACAAGTTAAGTGTATAACCTAGAAACCCATTATAACCATCACCAATGAACCTCAACAATGAAGAGCTATTATTGAAAGGTAGAGTGCTATTTTTGCTAGGATCTTTGGGATATAGCTGACCATGTAATCAAAGATCAAGATTCTTCTTTACTTCAAACCTAAGTATATGTTTCATAGACTCTATAATAGTAATGGGATTTGTTCTCTTCCTTATTTGTTCATACTCACTATCCAACTCAATATGAAGATGATAGAGAGGCATTTTACCAAAGCTATAGAGATCAATGGATGACTGATCCATAATTAAGGATGTGATTAGAAGATTGGATTGAAAAACTTTATGAATTAGAAGCAAGAAGGAAAATGAAGAAAAAACTAGCAAGGATGGAAAAGAAAGAGGAGAGTAAGAATGGAGAGAAGTAATCAAAGGTCGAACAAAATTCAAAATGAATATTAGTTTTCACTTTAATGGATGAGTAAGATCTTCATTATGACAATCTTTGTCACATTTATAGCGGCCTAGATTTCTAGGTTTGATGTGACCACAAGAATATTACCACAATGACTTATTAACAAATTTTTATATATTTACTTACCAACATATAATTTTTTAAAAAAATCTAAAAATTATTTTACTTCCTAAAATATATTTTCTCTCTAGGATCACTTACAAGGCATTTTCGAGATCTCAAAAGTCCCCTAATGATCACATGCAAGATGCCATTCAACTTGATAGTCACCTAATCCTTCAACATGTAAAGTTGCTCCATTATTTTGTTGTTGACACTCAATACATTAGTGAAGTTTAAAAAAACTTTAAGTACTTCATTGTCCTCCTTTGGTACTTCAAATGCTACAAGCCACCATAATTCATCCTTTGATTGCACACTGAAGTATAAAGGATAGTTTTCATTGATATCGAGATACAATGCTCGATTCATAAGTGTTATACTCACACAGTCAACTTTTTGCCCCTTGATAATCTCACTCTTCTCAACTTTAAGAAAAACCTTAAGCTTGTCTCTACATTCTTCCAAAGACATATTGTAGAACTTGACTGTAGCCACTTACTGTAACGTGTCAACCTGTTATCTTCAGGACACGTCTTAGTAGTCCATCGGAAAGGACATCTAGAAAGCTCCGCCTGGCACTCCCATGGAATGTTATGGGGTTTGTGATCTAGGACTTTCCTCGTCTGCCACGTAGCGGAAGTATTCCGACCGCTGTCGAAGGGTTTGTGAAAGCAATGTCGCAACCACAGGGGACTTTGATTAATTTTAGGATAGAAGATCAATCATTCAAATAAGCAAGATGAGTGGATTTGTGAGCAATAATAGATTTGCCAAGCTTCCAATGAGACTGTTTTTTTTTTTTTTTTTGAACAAGATCAATCCCATGAGATGAAATTTCTCACAATAGGTAAGTGGTACATTGAAATATACTTCCTTTCAGTATACCGTGATGACTTTTATACTTTTATGGTAATACAAATTCCATATTTAGCATGTTCGCTTCTGAAAATTTCTTCTCTTGAAGAGCCTTTTCTTGTATACTTGATTCTTCGTCCACTTGCTTCAGCCTCTTATCAGATTTAATGAGGTCCTCTCATCTGTCTCACTATCTGTCAGAGGGAAAAGCAGACAGCACCAACAATAGAGTTAGTCGCAACGAAAAAGGAGCACAGTTGAGAGGCTTGGTCCTTGAAGCAACAACGACAGGAGAAGCCCATGCTGTCAAAGAGCTGAGGGTTATGTGCTTGTCAAGATATTGGCCAGCATGACCTCATGGATGGAGGTGGCGAGGACACGGCAGTCCCCTCGGTGAAGCATATTTTGAATGTATTGGCATCCCTCGTCTTGAGCGGGGTTGCTACAGTCTTCTTCTCAGCAGCAGGTGCTTTGGCCTTACGGTGGAGCTTAGTGACAGGTGAATACGGGAGTCAGAGAGGTAGCTATCGTCGGCTTCATCTTCATCAGCATCGTTTTTCATGAGTGCAACACCTAGGTGAATACGGGAGTCAGAGAGGTAGCTATCGTCGGCTTCTGAGGAAGCTTCGTCTTCTGATCTCGGCATTCCTATGTCGTATCAACATCCAGTTCGTGTGTCCTTCCGTCCGCTTCGAGCTTTGTTGTCTCCTCGTGTTGTCGAAGTAGGCAGGTGGCAAGACCTAGTGGCTACGTAGGATGACTAGCTTGCCATCCGACGGCTAATCATGTCTTGTCAGATGTCGACGTCTCCACAGAAGAGTTGAGCTTTCTTCTTCAGCTACCTCCCCTCCATGCCTTCATTCGTCAGAGCTCTTCTTCTGCTGCATTGTTATTGTTAGCCGTCGTCGTCCCTACTTCGTTTTTCTTTTCTTCGTCTTCAACTCGTTGCTGCAGTGTTCGTCCCGCCCTGGATTTAGAGCATTCTCCCCCAAAGCGCGGCTCTCCTGTTCCCAGATTAGCGTCCTCCTTTCCGAGATTCCCTGCGCGTCGACTCCCCTTTTTCTCCTCAAAATTCTACACTGTATTATCCTCCTTCTCTCCCTCCAAAAACACCTTTCAAAAATAAAAGCTTCTCTTTTTCCCCCTTCAAAAGCACGACTCCTCTCATGAGCTTGAATATGCCTCCACTAAATCTGAAACACTAGAACCCCCAAAAAAAAGACATGTCCCAACAAGTGCCTTAGATGTTGTACAAAACAAGAGCTTCATATCCTACTCACAAGGTCAAATGTCCATTCCCAATTCCAATCTGTAAATTTGTGTGATTCCTTGGCTCATCACTATTCTCCCCTGTAATTTCCTCCAAAGATCTTCCCTTTGTTTCAGGGACAAGAAAAGTGAAAAAGAAACCCAGCTCATTGCAGTATTTGCTATTCACAGCAATAAGATTGATTGTGTACAGATTTGAGAAAATGCACTCCTCTTACATCCCTGAAAGCAACCCTTCCATACGCTGAAAATAAATGTAATCACAACAACTAAATATGTACAAAGTACCAAATCCCATGCACAACTTTTGGGTGGTTTACACACCTCAAATGCGCAGCAATACAACACCGCTCCCACTTAGGACCGACCTAAATTAGTGTTTTCCTATTGGTCATTTCCTAATGGCAACTAGCGTCGAACCTGAGCGAACTACTTTACGCAGAAACGCCAGGTTCGAAGCAGATTCACGCTGCACTTGGTTCAAGGAAAATGGGAAACGAGAGGGATGCGAAGCTCAACCTCTCTGCCATAAGGCATAGTTCCATTCCGTTTACCTAAAACAACATAAATCGGGATCAATCATAATTCTAGGTCAACGCTCTTGTTGTTTGTGTTCGTTGACGATCTTCTGGCTGCCCATCGTGATTTGAGAAAAGTTCCCGGCCAACCGGGACCACCCATCCGTAGGACGAACCTATGACCACATCCACCACACTTTCCTCGAGTTGTTTTAGTTATTTAATTACCTAGCACATTTAGTTGGACATGTAACAATCAGCTTCTTTATTTAGCCCATTAGGCACTAGTTCTTTCACGTAATCATATCACTTGACATAGAAAAACAATGTCAAACAAGTTCCTTATTGAGAGGTTATTATTTTTATCTTTGAAATACAACAAGTCCAGCCCATAGGCTTATCCACAATCTGCTCGAAGACTATCCAGCAATCCACAGGGATCACTAATCCAATTTTCCACCCAAAGACTAGTATGTGGGCCTCGAGATCCAATCTCGAGTCACATTAGCCTCTTGTGCAGGACCCGGAAGGCGAGGGATTTACGGCCAGAGCCCCCCTGGCACCCAAGCGTCCTCCTGCTCCAAGTAGCGCTCAACGGAGAGACCTCTCGCGGCGAGTTCGGTCCACTTTCCTGGCGCGGTTAACAACCCCCTTGGTTAGGGTCAGGTATGCAGTCGGGGGTAACTGAAGCTGCCTCTCCCTTCACGCCTTCAACCTGAAGTATTAGATATCCATTTATCTTTTAATTCATTGATCAAACAAAACCAAACAGTGCTCTTAAGTCTGTAACAAGCACAAACATTTCCATTGGTCGTTTTTGTTGGCAAACTGCTAAGGAATGAGTCCTTCCTTTTGAATGCGTCCAGCACGCGATCCGGGATGACTTGCGACTTGGCAAGATCCCCTATATCATCCTGGGTCGTACCCTATTAACCCAACTTGGTCAATACCTTAAGTTCATATATTATACCAATTTATTGGTTTGTCCTTTGCTCCAAGCAATTATCTTTACTCAAGAAAGATACTAAATTAGGATAATTATTCATCCTCTTGCAAGATAACTTGCATAAGGACCTGCCAACCTCATTGCGAGAATTGGCCATTCCCTTATGATCCAATCACAAGATCATACGACTCCGAACTTGTTGCACAAGTGTCGCATCGAACTATGAGACTATTCTATTCATCGAATAGAGTTACGAAACAATCTATTCCTGATTACATTAGGCTGACGTCGTCAGTCCAAGGGTTCCAAGTTCCATCTCGTAAGATTCTTAGGGACAAACCCTAGATCACTTCCCAATTATGTTTCATTGTCCCTACATTCGGTGAATGCGGGCAAGTATGTAGGGTATAGGAATTTCAGTTTTTGCAATACGTACGATTAGGTCACGTATTAATTCCTAGTGAATTTCTTGGAATTTAACTCATTCTAAACGAGTACTCCGTGGTTTAGGTGTTTAGGTTTATGCCAATTTGTTTAACTCTTGAAGATAGTTACGTTATCATTTTATAAACACATGACTTGTTGTCTACGTGTAAATTGATTTTTTCAACCCTAACTTATCGATTTAAGGTCATGCATAGGTTCGGTTAATTCCCTAATCTTCCTGTAACTTGCGAACAAAATTCATGCTAAGCAAGCAACCTTTTACTTGACAATTTATGCAGTTGACAAACAATATTTGCCTAGAGTTATGCATCGTAAGAATCATTTCATGCCTTGCACTTTCCTAAGGATTCCTAGCACTTCCCATGATGATTCATTGCGAAGAGGATATGGTTTAATAATGCGATATGCAGTTTATACTTCCATGTTTAAACGAATTATACTATTTTAATTCCGTTTTATAACAATGGAAATTAATCTAATTTTAATTCATTGCATTGCATAAAGCTATTTACTAGAAACGTATTTATGCTCCCTTTATTTTGCTTGTTTTATTGAAAATATTAAAGACTAAATTCCTCCGTCGTGACCTAATTTTTCTAAAGCATTTAAGACATAAAAATGCATCCTATTTCCAACAATTATCCTTTGCATGATTGAGTTATAACAATACCAAATGGAAATCAGGAAGGAAACCTGGACTTGGGGTGAGATGTTCACGTGGATGCTAGGAGACGATCCTCCTGCGGTTGTGCCTTGGGCTTTCTTAGGAGGCATTGCGAATGCAGCCTTTCCGTCGTAGATGGCTTTGCAAACTTCCTTCTTAAATTCCACCGTTCTTTACGAGTTTCTTTTGCTTCCCTTCGTAGAAAATCTTTGAAGGGATGGGTGTGTGGAGGAGGGAGAAACCACGGAAAGGGTTTAGAATCTAGAAAGGGGGTATTTTGAAAACCCTCTGCAAGTAAGGCTCATTTTTACACGGGAAAAAGGGGCCTAATGGGGGGTTTTACGATACGGGGAAAAAAAGAAAGGGCTATAAGGTAAAAGCTTTTGAGGGGGTGGGAAAGGGCCTAAGGGGTCCAAGGGGGAAATTCGAGGGGGGGGAAAGAAAAAGGGGCTTAGGGAGCCCTTAGAGGGATTATAAAGACACGGGGAGAAAAAAAAAGCCTTTAGCTTAAATCCCTTTTATGGGGGGGAAAAGGCCCTAAGGGAGCCTTAGAGAGGAATTTTGGGGGGGTTTCAAGAGGCCACAGTAAGGGGGCCTAAGGAGGGTTTTAAGACACGGGAGGGGAGAATAAGACCTTTAAGGTCAGACTTCTTTTGGGGGGAAAGGGGGCTTATGAAGCCCCTTAGAAGCTTCTAGAAGCTTCACTGCTTCAACACATTGGGGGGGGAATGATTTCCCCAAACGACACGACACGATGGCCAGGCAGCGTGGCCTGCGGCTCCAGGAGGCGGTGCCGAGATGACTGGCAGGAGGACGGCGGCTGAACGGCGGCTGCTGACTGGCACGGCAGCTCATGGCTCCCTAGGGCGGTGACAGCGCATTCGATGTCCTCTCTCTTCCTCACAACATTCACAAGGTCTCAGCTCCTTCGTCCTTCTTCTCCCAGGCTCCCATAGCCACTAGCAGCCATGAGTTATATAGGGGGAGGGGATACGATCCTCCCTCCCCCATGCATTGATGGGCATGCCCCATTGCCTAGGCAAGCTCCAGCAAGGAGCTTGCCTCACTTGCTATTCCCCTCTTCCTCCAGCTTGACAGTCGGCTGGAGGAGAGGGAAAATAATTTAAAAAATTTTTCTTAATCAGAAGAATTATCCAATTCTATTATCCTCTATTGAGGCAGTTCACGCGTGTCTTCGGGATATTACATTCTCTCCCCCTTGGAGGAATCGAGATGTTCTCATATCGAGATAAACTGGGGATATTGATGGTTGAGAGTGCCTTCATCTATCCAAGTGGCATCCTCTTCGGGATAATCTTTCCACTAGATGAGGCATTCTCTCAAGGTTCTGGATCTCAATTGTCTCTCCCTAACATCTAAGATCCTGTCAGGCCTTAGTTCAAGGACTCCTTGACTAGGCATTACAACTTGTTGGCCATCAAGTACATGGTTAGGATTCGGTACATACTTTTTCAATAGGCTGATATGGAATACATTATGAACCTTTAGGTTCTCAGGGAGTTGCAGTTTATAAGCATTAGGTCCTAGGCACTTGAGGATCTTGTACGGTCCACAATACCTTGGACTTAGCTTCTTGCAATCTCCTAAGGATAGGAAACTCTTCTTAGGGCGTACGCGAATGAAGACCATATCTCCTTCTTCAAAAACTCTATCATGATGCTTCAAATCTGCGTAGGCCTTTTGTCTATCCTTGGCAGCTTGGATATCCTAGCTTATTGACTTTATTTGGTCATCCATCTCTTCCAACATTTACCTTGAAGCTTCAACCCTCAAGGTTGGATCTGAGAAGTTTAGGGGACTTCGACAGTCATGACCATACAATGCCTGGAAAGGGGTCATCTGAATGTTTTGTTGGTAAGAAGCATTGTAGGCAAATTCAACCAAAGGCAAGTATTGAATCCACCTCTTTGGCTCATGACAGCAGTATGCCCTAAGCATATGCTCGATGACTTGATTTACTCGCTCTGTTTGGCCATCTGTTTGGGGATGGTAAGCTGTGCTAAAATAGAGTTGAGTTCCAATGGCTTCAAAGATAGCTCTCCAGAAGTGTGATGTGAAGAGAGAATCACTATCACTAATGATTCTTCCGGGTAGCCCATGTATCTTGAATATCTCCTTGATAAACAATCATGCAATGTCTGAGGCTTTATAGTTTGTCTTTATTGGAATAAGGTATGCAACCTTAGTTAGCATGTCAATCACAACCATGATGGAGTTGTATCCTCCCTGAACTTGGGATAGGCCAACAACAAAGTCCATACTGATGAATTCCCATTTCATTTGGGGGATGTCAACAAGCGGTTGCAGCTTCCCTGGCATCTTGACATGCTCGGCTTTGATACATTGACAAGACAAACACTTGGTGACATATTTGAGAACGTCACCTTTAAGCCTCTCCCAATGGTAGCTCTTCCTAACTGCATTGAGAGTCTTGGCATAGCCAGGATATCCTAAGAAAGGGGAATCATGAGCTTCCCACAATATCTTCTGCTTAAGTGATTGACTTGCCGGTATACACAGCCTTGTTCTAGAGTAGACAAGTCCACTATTAATAGAGAATTCATGATACTTAGCCTGCAGCTTTTGATCCTAATCTTTGATAGAGATTTCCTTTAGCATCGTTTGGTAGGCTAGATCATGGCATGCTTCCTCTCTAGCTAACTCAAGTATTGGGTTGTTTGGCATGGATACCTTTGTGGCTAGAGATCTAGCTGTTGATGGATTTTGCAAGATTAGAGAATTAAGGAATGCCTTGTGACTGAGTGCATCGGCAACTATATTCTCTTTTCTAGGTCGGTACTTGATTTCAAAGTCATACTCCTCCAGCACTTCAATCCACTGACGTTGCCTCATGTTGAGCTCGTTCTGGGTAAAGATCCACTTGAGACTCTTATGATCAGTCACACTAGGGTAAACTTGTTACCCAACAGGTAGTGTCTCCAAAGCTTTAGAGCATGGATGACGGCTAGCAATTCCAGATCATGCGTAGCATAATTCTTCTCATGACTCTTCAATTTCCTTGAAGAGTATGCTACAGGATGACCTTCCTGCATGAGCACACATCCCAAGGCAAGTGTGCTAGCATCGGTTACTACCTCGAATTCCTCATTGAGGTCGGGAAGTTTTAGGATAGGTGCTGATACCAAACTCTGCTTCAACCTATCGAAGCTAGTTTGTTTGGGAGTTGACCATGCAATGGAAGTTTGCTTCTTCAGTAAGTCCATCAGAGGTGCTGCAATCAAAGCATAGTTTTTGATGAAGACCCTATATCATCCCCTCAATCCTAGAAAGCTACGTATTTCTTTGAGAGTTGTTGGTATTGGCCATTCAAGCACATCTCTGACCTTGGCTAGGTTCATTGAGATTCCTTCCGCTGATACGATGAATCCCAAATATTCAATATGACGCTTGAAGAATGCACACTTCTTCATTTTAGCATACAGCTTATGTGACCTCATTGTCTCAAGGACAATTCGAAGTTGGGGTTCATGATCTTTTTCCTGTTTAGAATAGACTAAAGTATCGTCGAAGAAGACGAGCACAAAGTCATCAAGATATGGTCTAAAGATATCTTGCATTAACTTGTTGAAGGTGGCAGGGGCATTCGTAAGCCTGAATGACATAACTAGAAACTCAAAGTGCCCATATCTTGTGTTGAAGGCCGTCTTTGGGATATCTTCTTCCTTGATCCTTATTTGATAATAACCTGACCTGAGGTCAATCTTGGAGAAGATATTTGCCCTCCTGAAGAGGATCAAGAAGCTCATCTATTCTAGGAATAGGGTAGTTGTTCTTGACCGTTGATTGATTCAGTCCTCTGTAATCAATACATAGTTGAAGTGTTCCATCTTTCTTTTTCTGGAACAGTACTGGAGCTTCCCATGGTGAACTACTAGGATGGATGTAGCCCTGTTCTAGCAGTTGCTTGAGTTGCTCCTTCAACTCAATTGCTTCTGGTATGGACATTCTATAAGGTCTCTTTGCAATTGGCGCAGCTCCTGGTACTAGTTTAATCTCATGATCCACTTCTCTTTGAGGAGAGAGTTCTATCAACTCTTCAGGAAATACATCAGCATAATCCTTTAGCCAAGAAGGTCCTTCATTAGACTCTTGCTTTTGATCTAACTTGTTGAGCTTGATCAAGTAGACATGTAATCCTTTCCTGACTCCTTTCATGATCCGAGATGCTTTGGCCAATTGGATTTTTGGCACTCCAGCCTCACCTTGAGTTGTGACTAATTCCCTTTCAAAGTTTTGAAAGGAAACTTGGCCCTTTCCATAATGAATATGGACATCATTAGGCTTAAGCCAATCCATTACGAGTAGGCACTCATGGATGCCTAAATTCATGACTCTGAATTTGACCAAAGTTGTCTTTCCTCCTAGAAAGAATTCCACCTTAGTAGTTTGCCTGGTACAAGTAACCTCACGACTATTTGCCAATTCCACAAGCAAGGTAGGTGCTTCTACTGTGGCTATTCTTAATCTTTTTGTACAAGCTGGTGAGATAAAGGAATGTGTATTTCCACAATCAATCAAGGTCTTGAAACTTTTACCTTGATAGTTTGACAGTGTTTGAATCACCGAGAACTGGCGATTCGGGCCTTTCTTGTGTAGAGCGGCATGGACTGTCGCCCTTTCAAACTCTGCTTCCATGGTCCGATCTTCTTCTTCTTCGCACATTTTCCTATTGGCAATGCATGCATTTCTTTCTCTGCCTCGGGTAGCGCTCCTTGACCACGGCCCGTTCCTTGGAAAGGTGCTTGGCGATGTCCTCCTCCAAGTTTGGGACATTGCCTCTTGAAGTGATCGGGTTCATTGCAGTGGAAACAATGGAGGTTTCGGCCATTGCTTTGAGTAGGAACAAAGTTGTTGACGTTATTAGTCCTTGCTTTCTTTCTTTGTCCCTGATTATGACCTTGAATTCTCTTCATTTGAGGTCTGAATGCTCCTCTGTTCGGGTCATTATAAGACCAAGTTTTGTTACCCCTTGGTCTAGACTGCACCTCCTGAATTATAGGCGCAGCTTGAATGAGTGTGTCTTGAAGATTTGATGGATGCATAGATTTGAGACGGGTATTTACTGGTGGATTTAAACCATCACAAATTTTGGACACCTGCTGTGTCATGTCCATCTGTGGCGCATACTTTAAAAGTGAGACGAACTTAGAGTAGTATGCGTCAAGAGTGAGCCCCAGCTGTTTTAGCTCGTAGAACTCATTTATTTTCTACGTGCGATATGCAGGTGGTAAGTATCTTTCTTGCACGGCTTTCTTAAGCTTCTCCTAGGTAACGGATCCTTCCGCGATCCCTTGATCCCTGCACCATTGCTTCCACCAAAGCCTGGCTTCGCCGGTGAGCTTCAGCTTGGCGAGCATAGCCTGATTGGCGGGTGCAGTACCGGCTGCTTCGAAGTAATCCTCCATGGATTCAATCCAAATTTCAGCATCTGCTTGGACGGACCTGCCTCTCCTGCCAAACTCGGGTGGCTTAATCTGCTTGAGAAGAAACTTCTTCTCCTAGATTACAGCAGTGCTTGATGTAGGAGGCGAACTAGAAACCTGTACCTGGGGTTGTGCCTGGATAAGGTTTCTTAACGTTATTACATGATAATCGTTATTGATTTATATTACATCTTCAATTCCGCTATCAACCAAGCAATCTAACCACTTAACTTTTTATCAATTCTCATGCACAATCAAATATTAAAAAGAAGTCTTATTTGTATTTATATGGGTATAGCCCTTTCAGAATACAACATTTCTTGCGATGATAAGCCAATTGTTACATTTAGTTTGGGGAGAACAATGTTATATTATATTTATCTACAGGAACTGTATAATAGTATGGTTTTGGGTCATGGATCTTCAGGAATCGGTAAGTCATTGGAAGTTCAGGGTATCCTTTCCTTTGGAACCTATTCTTTTCATGGCACCCCAACACTTTAATCCTATCAAGGGGATTACACGGGTTACTTCCTCATATACATATGAGTTCATCTCAACCCTTCGACCTCAAATATGTAAAGTTAAGTTTATGTGAGCTTCCACAAAAATGAACAGCTTCACGACTTTTAGGTCTTCCAACCACTTAATCCTCTTTAGGTTGGTTTGTAGGTAAGCAAACCGGTGGGCGGCTATATAGTAGATTCCTGAGGCACCCGTCCATCTTCGTTCCATGTACAAAGGCGATGGATTATAGATTCACTCTAGGATGTTCATCATCTCAACCCTTTGTCGATAATGCGAAGAATGCATTACAGTCATAAACATGACGCGGAACACCAAGTTCTTGTTCCATGCTTCATACTTCTGCAAGACAGCATTGGAAGTAAGGAAATATTTGGACAGCCATATTTGCTTTACTTTATCTTATTATGATTTCATAAAAACAATTCCATTGTTGGTCGGCTCTGATACCAACTGTAATGTGTCCACCTGTTATCTTCAGGACACGTCTTAGCAGTCCATCGGAAAGGACATCTAGAAAGCTCCACCCGGCACTCCCATGGAATGTTACGGGGTTTGCAATCTAGGACTTTCTGTGTCTACCACGTAGCGGAAGTATTCCAGCTGTTTACACTTAGGTTCAACCTAAATTAGGGTTTTCCTATTGGTCATTTTCTAATGGCAACTAGCGTCAAACCTGAGCCAACTACTTTACGCAGAAATGATAGGTTTGAAGCAGATTCACGCTGCACTTGGTTCAAGGAGCGTCGAACCTGAGCGAACTACTTTACGTAGAAATGCCAGATTTGAAATAGATTCACGCTACACTTGGTTCAAGGAGAATGGGAAACGAGAGGGATGCGAAGCTCAATCTCTCTGCCATAA
Organism: Lygodium microphyllum; assembly: GCF_053477565.2. NCBI lineage: Eukaryota > Viridiplantae > Streptophyta > Polypodiopsida > Schizaeales > Lygodiaceae > Lygodium > Lygodium microphyllum. Next base: position 115,136,132 of record NC_141145.1, read on the forward strand.
GACATAGTCCCATTCCGTTCCCCTAAAACAGCGTAAATCGAGATCAATCATAATTCTAGGTCAACGCTCTTATTGCTTGTGTTCGTTCACGATCTTCTGGCTGCCCATCGTGATTTGAGAAAAGTTCCCGGCCAACCGGATCCACCCATCCGTAGGACGGACCTATGGCCACATCCATTGCACTTTCCTCGAGTTGTTTTAGTTATTTAATTACCTAGCACATTTAGTTGGATATGTAACAATCAGCTTCTTTAATTAGCCCATTAGGCATTGGTTCTTTCACGTAATCATATCACTTGACATAGAAAAACAATGTCAAATAAGTTCCTTATTAACAGGTTATTATATATTATACCAATTTATTGGTTTGTCCTTTGCTCCAAGCAATTATCTTTACTCAAGAAAGATACTAAATTAGAATGATTATTCATCCTCTTACAAGATAACTTGCATAGGGACCTGCCAACGTCATTGCGAGAATTGGCCATTCCCTTGTGATCCAATCACAAGATTATACGACTCCGCACTTGTTGCACAAGTGTTGCATCAAACTATGAGACTATTCTATTCATCAAATGGAGTCACGAAACAATCTGTTCCTGATTACATTAGGCTGACGTCGTCAGTCCTAGGGTTCCAAGTTCCATCACGTAAGTTTCTTAGGGACAAACCCTAGATCACTTCCCAATTATTTTCACTATCCCTACATTCGGTGAATGCGGGCAAGTATTTAGGGTATAGGAATTTCAATTTTTGCAATACGTACGATTAGGTCACGTATTAATTCCTAGTGAATTTCTTGGAATTTAACTCATTCTAAATGAGTACTCCATGGTTTAGGTGTTTAGGTTTATGGCAATTTGTTTAACTCTTGAAGATAGTTACATTATCATTTCATAAACACATGACTTGTTGTCTACGCGTAAAATGATTTTTTCAATTCTAACTTATCGATTTAAGGTTAGGCATAGGTTAGGTTAATTCCCTAATCTTCTTATAACTTGCGAACAAAATTCATGCTAAAAAAGCAACCTTTTACTTGATAATTTATGCAGTTGACAAACGATATTTGCCTAGAGTTATGCATCGTAAGAATCATTTCATGCCTTACACTTTCCTAAGGATTCCTTGCACTTCCCATGATGATTCATTGCGAAGAGGATATGGTTTAATAATGTAATATGTAGTTTATACTTCCATGTTTAAACGAAGTATACTATTTTAATTCCGTTTTATAACAATGGACATTAATCTAATTTTAATTCATTGCATTGCATAAAGCTATTTACTAGAAATACATTTATGCTCCCTTTATTTTGCTTGTTTTATTGAAAATATTAATGACTAAATTCCTCCGTCGTGAGCTAATTTTTCTAAAGCATTTAAGACAAAAAAAAAAGCATCCTATTTCCAACAATTATCCTTTGCACGATTGAGTTATAACAATACCAAATAGAAATTAGGAAGGAAACCTGGACTTGGGGTGAGATGTCCATGTGGATGCTAGGAGACGATCCTCCTGCGGTTGTGCCTTGGGCTTTCTTAGGAGGCATTGCGAATGCAGCCTTTCCATCGTAGATGCGGCTTTGCGAACTTCCTTCTTAAATTCCACCGTTCTTTATGAGTTTCTTTTGCTTCCCTTCGTAGAAACTCTTTGAAGGGATGGGTGTGTGGAGGAGGGAGAAACCACGGAAAGGGTTTAGAATCTAGAAAGGGGGTATTTTGAAAACCCTACGCAAGTAAGGCTCATTTTTACACGGGAAAAAGGGGCCTAATGGGGGCCCTTAGGGGGGTTTTACGATACGGGAAAAAAAAGAAAGGGCTATAAGGTAAACGATTTTGAGGGGGTGGAAAAGGGCCTAAGGGGTCCAAGGGGGAAATTCGAGGGGGGGGAAAGAAAAAGGGGCTTAGGGAGCCCTTAGAGGGATTTTAAAGACACAGGGAGAAAAAAAAAAGGCCTTTAGGTTAAATCCCTTTTATGGGGGGAAAGAGGCCCTAAGGGAGCCTGATAGAGGAATTTTGGGGGGGGTTTCAAGAGGCCACAGGAAGGGGGCCTAAGGAGGGTTTTAATACACGGGGGGGAGGGGGGAGAATAAGACCTTTAAGGTCAGACCTCTTTTGGGGGAAAGGGGGCTTATGAAGCCCCTTAGAAGCTTCTAGAAGCTTAAGTGCTTCAACACATGGGGGGGGAATGATCTTCCCAAATGACATGACGGCCAGGCAGCGTGGCCTGCGGCTCTAGGCGGTGGCGCCGAGATGATTGGCAGGAGGATGGCGGCTGCTGATGGCGCGGCAGCTCATGGCTCCCCAGGGCGGCAGTAGCGCGTTCGATGTCCTCTCTCTTCCTCACAACATTCACAAGGTCTCAGCTCCTTCGTCCTTCTCCTCCTGGGCTCCCATAGCCACTAGCAGCCATGAGATATATAGGGGGAGGGGATAGGATCCTCCCTCCCCCACGCGTCGATGGGCATGCCCCATTGCCTAGGCAAGCTCCAGCAAGGAGCTTGCCTCACTTGCTATTCCCCTCTTCCTCCAGCTCGACAGTCGACTAGAGGAGAGGGGAAATAATTAAATTCTTTTTGCTTAATCAAAAGAATTATCCAATTCTATTATCCTCTATTGAGGCAGTTCACGCGTGTCTTCGGGATATTACACTTACACCCTACATATATCCAATATAAAGTTGTTGGATACATTCAATACAAAGGTAACTTCTTTGGAACTATACTTCAATATGTGTGTGTGTTCTAAATGTGTAGCCTCACCAATTAGTTCTAAAACTTTCTCATTTAGTTGTTTTCAATCCTTCTTCACGTGAAATGCTTTTGGTAGAGGCACTACTTGCTTAGTTTTGAAGACTTTCTTGAAACCTGTATTCAATTGTTGATAGAGCATACTGTATAACTTAGAACTCAATCCCACCTTGTCACATAATCCATGAGTATCTATAGCAGTAGACAAGATGCTTACATCCCTAAGACATTCACTTGTGACACCATCCACAATATCCCTAAATTTACGATTTTCCAATACAATTTTGACCATATCCTTGCTAAGGACTTTAGCAATAGTGTCATTCTCTACATGAGGAAACATAGTTCTCATTATAGTAGATTGAGCACATATCCGAGTACATATCCGTCTATGATATTGTCCGCTTTATTTGGTTAATTGGTGAATTGGTTAACTAATTAGATGCATTGACATGCTTCTTTGGTTTTTAAAGTGGGCCCAATCTCCAAAGTTTTTATGAGTGTCCTCTTTAAATTTCTATTCTCTTTCTCCAAATCCATAATTTTAGACTGTAACTCAACATTCTGTACCTGTGTAGCCTGCATAACATCTTCAATGATAGACATTACTTGTTGTAGGCCCTGATTCTTCCTATCCTTCTCAGCCAACAATCTATCTTTTTTTATCAAAGACTGCACACACCCTTGTAATCTTGTCTACATATTTGTTAAGGATTGATGAACCCTTGCTGATATTTATGTCGCAAGTCTACATGTGTATCCATAGAGTCCCTCATTGCCTTCACAAATAAACTTTATAAATAATGTAAGCCCATTAAATTATGGTGGCCTTTGAGTTAGTCGATCATGTGAATAAATGCACCCATCAACCCAAAGATCCACATTTTTTTCCTTGCATTTCTTATTTGTTGCATCATGTATCTTACTGTATCATCCCTTTCCACAATTCTTTTGAATAGTGGTGCATATTCATTCTCCAATTGGAAGTGAATATCTCTCTTTCTCTTAGTATGTCTTGCGCCTCCATTTTGCAAAGAAAAATGTATGACAATTTTAACTTGGAATAACATTCAAATCACATAATTATACCCCCCTTGAATCACTATATTTGTATTCTTTTTTACCCAATTGGATCTTGACTCTTTCGCTTGATTTCAGTCATGATAGACCCTAATCAACCCCTAGTTAGCCTCTAATCTTATCTTAGAATCAACTTCTAATTAGGTTGTAATCTTATCTTTTGTTCTATCCAAAACATTCTCTCTCTCTCTCTCTCTCTCTCTCTCTCTCTCTCTCTCTCTCTCTCAACAAGAATTGGTCAAAGATTATAAAATACATTAATATAAAAGCTTGGATAGTGAAGAATAATAACATAATCTTATCTTCTACCCAAATGTACTCTCTGTAACTCTATCACTTATTTTCTTAGTTCATCTCACACAATCAGATTCTCTCTCTCTCTCTCTCTCTCTCTCTCTCTACATGAATTTTTGGTTAAGGATTAAACAACAATTGTGAAGAATAATAACATCACAGAGATTAAAAATAAAGATACCTCCATTTAATTTATTAATTGATTGCTTGTAGTATAAACTGTTGAAGATGGATATTGCTTATACTATAGTGTTGAAGACGGAGATTGCTTGTAGTAGTATAGAGAGTGTTGTATATGGAGATTATTTGATTTTAGCAAATGGCATCAAAACCACTCCTCAATGTTGCTTCAAAAAGTTTCGTATGCAAGAAACCATATAATTCTGGAGGGGGAAAGAGAAGAGTACACAAATTTTGGGATAAAACTAGAGCTTTTAGAGGGAAGGAAAAAATATCGAGAAATGGGCATATGCTTGACCTCCAAAAGAGATAAAAATTTACAACAAATTTCGCGAGTCAAAAAGGTATCTTTGGGTAAAACATAATCTTAAAATATGATCTGTACGTCAACTTATACTATTTTTAACTTCTGTCCTCTTAAGAAGTGAGAATGAGAATGATTCTAATATATTTTAATGTTTAAAAGTCATAAGTGTATTAAAGAGTCATCTATCAATGATTGAATCCATTTTTGGAGAAAATGGAATTATATTGTTTTAGTTGTGAGGATTTTGAGAAAAAGTGACCTTATTCTATAGTTTGGGGATAAAATAATAGGTGAATTCTATTAAAAATACAAATAGAAGATTTGCTTGATTGTAGAAGATCTCTTATTATAACATTATTTTGGAATCTCTTTTTAAAGAGAAAGAGATGTAAGAGAAACGTCTCAAGGGGAAGAAAAAGAGATTCTATATTTCTCCTAATGGAAGGTATCCATAAATTAAGAGATATTTGTGGGGAGTGGGTACATCTTGAAAATGTAAAAATGAGTATTTTATTGGAGCACCAGTAGCGATGATTGCGGAGAAATATTATTTACCTCTTTTTGGGATGATTACAAGTTGTTCTAATCCTAACACTATATTTGAGAATTTTGGAATCTCCCAAGTTTCAATCTCAAATTAGAAATAAAGATTTGATCATGTGGCTAGATCTTAATCCATTTTTTGAAGATGGAACCTGGTACTATCATCTATATAGTATTCAGAAAAAGTTTCACCTTCAAGGAAGGGGATAACAATTTGACCATGTTACCAAATATTGACCATCCTATAAATTCCCAAAGTACATGAAAATTCCCAAACTTCCTAATATAGTGTTTCCTCATATTTCTATGTTATAGTAGATTTCCTACATAAAATTAGTGAATCCTGAATTTTGAGATATAGCAAGTAAGGATAACCCAATGGTTGGTTAACACATTATCTAGAGCAAAGGTAGTGACTAGGTAGATGGTTGCTGAACTAATGTATGAAAAAAAGCCTATTAAGTCTATTGAAGAGGTGGCTACCACATGGAGTGCATTGTTACAATGTTAGATCTAGAGCATGGCTGGAGCTATGGAGGTTGGAAGATGAAGACTAAATTCATATTGACATAGGTGATGTAGACCACTGTTACACAAGTGAATTAGGTTCCAAGATGGAAGCTTGGACTCATAAAGACAATCTTGTGTATTGGACTAACAATGGCAATGACATTAACTCAAAGAGAAAAGCATCATGATATTGTATTCATCATTGAGAAAGTACAATGCTTTATAGTAGTTAGGTTGTTCCATTCTTCTCACTGTGCATATGGAATTTAGGACATCTCTTCCTAGAGCATACATCATTTTTGTATTTCTCAATACCCCCCTCAAATGATGAGTCCCTATGCTTGCTGGCTTTTGCTCCCCTACATGATGACATGGCCTAGGAGACTAGCTCATAGGCAGCCTAGTCAAGTTAAAGCTTGAAACATTGCATCTTTGGTAAGGGTTTTTACAAAGCAAATCCACTAAGGAAAAAATATAGATCCACAATGGGAAAAACATATGAAAGATACAATGAAAATTCTTTAGAACAAATTTTCAGAGTTGTTGATGGTAGCAGAAGCATCTCCTTCTTCATCCTCTTCTTCTTCGTTCATGAATTGGTGCTAGTAGTGATCATTCTGCATCTACTGTGCTCTTTTCTTGTGGAAATATTTACTAGCTCTATGGCTAGTCTTGCCACAGTAATGATATATAATCTGATCCTTGTTGTTGTTGGTGCTCAGTCCTCGACCCCGGCCTTTTGCTCCATAAGTGCCCTTGGTGTACAAGAGACTACCTTTGATGGTGTATTCCTTGCTTTTAACTTTTCTTTCTCCATCAAGTAGTGAGTGCTCAATATATTTAAGTGAGAGAATCAGAATATTACTTAGGGTGGAGACAAGATTATCATATGGATCCTTATTTACACTTGCAAGTAGTACAACTGTTGCTTCATCTTCATCAATATTCTTCTTAAGAGTTGCAAGCTGGGTTTTTAGGCTCTTCAACTTGTTAATGTGTATGGTCATGAAAGCACTATCTTTTATATCTAGTTTATAAAACTACATGAGTAATTTTACAATTGAATTCTTTGCTTGGGTACCAAATATCATGTCAAGTTCCTCCCAAGCAGTTCTAGCATCTCTGATGCTAGAGATATGATGTAGCACATCATCACTTAGTCCCCACGAAATGATGCCTAGCACCTTATTATTCATCTTCTTCCATTCTTTGGTTTTGGGTGGAGCTACTGCAAGGATCCCACTTTCTAAATCTTCTTTCGCGCCATCTACATCACCTTCATCATCTTCAAAGAGATCCCAGAGGTCTTTCCTCATGAAGTTGTACATGGTCTTTTTCCTTCTAGGCATGGAAGCCTTCTCCATTTAACTTTGCTATTTTTTCTACCTCAATGTGTCAAGAGACACAAGACAATTAGTGTTTGACAACGCTACATGCATATTAAAAAGATATTATCTTGGAGCTCAATGTCGGATGTTGATGCTTGATCTTCTTCTTGCTTGCTAATTTAGTGTGATGCTTTGCTAGAAATTAAGTGCTCAATAAGACCAAGTGATAGAGTCTTCAATGGGGATTGAGAGGAGTAAGAAAATGAAAGGTTTTATGACCTTGAAGGTCAACAACTATTGTTGCCCACAAATATAATAGTTAGGGTTTTTTCAAATTGTGATCGATAGAGAGAGAATTTTTGTAACGTGTCCACTAGTATCATTCAGGACACGTCTTAGCAGTCCATCGGAAAGAAAGCTCCGCCGGCACTCCCATGGAATGTTACGGGGTTTGCGATCTAGGGCTTTCCGCGTCTGCTACGTAGCGAAAGTATTCCGGCCATTCCCACTTAGGATCGACCTGAATTAGGGTTTTTCTTGATTGGTCATTTCCTAATAGGCACTAACGTCGGACCCAAGAAAACTACTTTACGCAAAAATGCCAGGTCCGAAGCAGATTTACGCTGCACTTGGTTCAAGAAGAATGGAAAACGAGAGGGATGCAAAGCTCAACCTCTCTGCCATAAGGCATAGTCCTATTCCGTTCCCCTAAAACAACGTAAATCGGGTTAAATCATAACTCTAGGTCAATGCTTTTGTTGTTCGTATCCTTTGACGATCATCCTGTTGTTCCTCGTGATTTGAGAAAAGTTCCCGGCCAATCGGGACCACCTATCCGTAAGACGGACCTATGGCCCATCCTCCGCACTTTCCTCGGCTTGTTTTAGTTATTTAATTATCTAACACATTAGTTGGACATGTAACAACTAGCTTCTTTAATTAACCCGTTAGGCACTGGTTCCTTCACGTAATCTTATCACTTGACATAGAAAAACAATATCAGACAAGTTCTTTATTAATAGGTCATCATATTTATCTTTGAAATACAAAGAGTCCCACCATAGACTTATCCACAATCCGCCCGAAGGTGATCCAGCAATCCACAAGGATCACTTATTCCAAGTTTTCGCCCGTAGACTAGTATGCGGGCCTCAAGATCCAATCTCGAGTCACGTTAGCCTCTTGTGTAGGACCCGGAAGGCGAGGGATTTATGGCCAGAGCCCCCTTGGCACCCAAGCATCCTGCTACTCCAAGTAACGCTCAACGGAGAGACCTCTCGTGGCGGGTTCTGTCCACGTTCCCGGCGCGGTCAACAACCCCCTTGGTTAGGGTTAGGCAAGCAGTCGGGGGTAACTGAAGCTGCCTATCCCTTCGGGACTTCAACCTGAAGTATAGATATCCATTTATCTTTTAATTTATTGATCAAACAAATCCAAACAGTGCTCTAAAATCTATAGCAAGCACAAACATTTTCATTGATCGTTTTTGTTGTTGGCAAACTGCTAAGGAATGAATCCTTCCTTTCGAATGCATCCAGTACTCGATCGGGGATGACTTGCAACTTGGCAAGATTCCCTATATCCTGGGTTAGGGAATACCCTATTAACCCGACTTGGTCAAACCTCAAGTTCATTGGGTACTTCAGTTTCTGGTCTTTAATTTCTAATTAATCTTCATTACTCAAGAAGGATACCAAAGTATTCATCCTCTTGCAAGATAACTTGCGTAAGGATCCGCCATCCTCGTTGCGAGAATTTGGCCTTTTTCTTGTGATCCAATCACAAGACTGTATGACTCCGTACTTGCTGTGCAAGTGTTGCATTGTACTATGCGACCATGGAGTCATGAAACAATTTGTTTTAGGTTCTTTAGACTGACATCGTTAGACCTAGGGTTTCCAAGTTTCATCTTTATAAGATTCCTAGGGACAAACCCTAGTTCATTTTACGATTACAATTCACTGTCCCTACATTGAGTGAATGCAGGCAAGTATTTAAGGTATAGGCGTTTCCTGGAATTTAACTTATTCCGAACGAGTAATCCGTGACCTAGGTATTTAGGTTTTATGCCAATTTGGTTAACTCTAGAAGATAATTTTGAGATTACTTCCATATGATTTGTTGACTATGCGTAAATTGATTTTTCAATCCTTAACTTATCGGTTTGAGGTCAGGCAAGGTTAATTTCAACTAATCTTCCCTTTTCTTTGCGAACAAACTTCATGCTAAATAAGCAACCTTTTCTTTGCTAATTTATACAGTTCGCAACGATAATTTGATAGAGTTTATGCATCGTAAGAATCATTTCATGATTTGCACTTTCCATGATGATTCATTGCAAAAAGAATAGGGGTTAATAGTGCGAGATGCAATTTTATACCTTTACGCTTAACGGAAGTATACTATTTTAATGGGTAATAATCTAGCTCATAATTTATTTCAATGCATAAAGCTATTTGCTAAAAATGCGTTTATACTTTATTTATTTTGCATGTTCCATTAGATGTATTATTGACTAAATTCCTTCATCGTGAACAACTAGGACAAAATATATCCTATTTCTAACAACTAACCTTGCATGATTGAATTACAACGATATAAAATAAAATTTAAGAAGGAAAACCTGGTTTTGGGGTGAGATATCCACGTGGATGCCCGGAGATGACCCTCCCGTGGCTACGCCTTGGACTTTCTTAGGAGGCATCGCAATTGTAGTCCTTCGGACGTGGAAGCAGCTCTACACTCCTTTTCGAAATTCCACCGTCACTCCCTTGCACTTCAATACTCTTCCTATTTTTTTTCGAGTAGGGGAAAAACCAAAGTCCCAAGGGTAGTTTGAAAAGGGCAAGGAACGGCTAAGGGGTTTAACCACGAGGAGGGGGGTAGTAAGACCTTTTTAAAGCCTTAGTACTTTTGGGGGGAAAAGGGTCTTGTAAAGACCAAAAAAAAGGTTATAGGTGGTTAAAGCACGGGGGGGGGGGGGGGGGGGGGGGGATGATTCCGAAACCAAACGTAAGGGCTAAAGGAAAATTAAGAACACTAGGAGGGGGGTTCCAAAATACCATGGAAAGAGCTTATAGGGGTTAAAAACCGAGGGGGGGGGGATAATCATAAGTTTTTTGGAAGGCACCACGAGGGATTGAAAGGGCCTTAAGAGGATTAAAACCCGGGGGGGGGGGGGGGGGGGGGTTATAAAGGAAAGGGTTACAAGCCCATAAGAAAGGGGCTTAAGGGGAGTTTAAAACCCGGGGTGGGGAGGGAGGGGGAGAAAGTGATAATGGTTCCAAAAGGCATGAGAATGGCCTGGGGAGTTTTTTTTTTTTGAACACGGGGGGTGAAAGGGGGCCTAGGAGGATTTAAAACCCGGGGGGGAAAAAAAAGATTTGATGAGGCAACAACAAGGGGGTGAAAGGGGGCTTATCTAGCCCCCTTAGAAGAGAAGCTTCTATGCTTCATACGTGGCAGGAGGAAATTCAACACCGTGTTGGCGACGGACTGGCGGCACTTCTGTGAGGCGACGAGGCTTGTGGCTACAGGCGACGGTGCTGGGAGGTCTGGCAGCGGGTATCGCACCCTCATGAGTCGAGGGGAGAGGCTCACTCTCTCCCTCTTTGCAACTATGGCGTATGGCGTCTCTTCCCCAAAGCCTCTAGCCCTCCGTCCGTAATCGCAGTGTTCAGCCGTCCCTCCTTTTCTCTTCAGAAGTGGGGGTTTTTTTTATAGGGAGAGGGAAGGAAATCCTCCCTCTCCTCGTGTCGCCCTACATGGCCATGAGGCCGAGCAAGCTCCAGCGAGGAGCTTGCTGGCCTACTAATTCCTTCTCCGTCCTCTAGCATGACCGTCGCCGACGGTGAATTTGAAAAAAAAAATTCCATAAATTTTCAACATTTGACATATTACAATTTTGGGGAACCCTTTGAGTTAGAGAGAGCTTAGGTATGGCTCTTTGAAAGCCCTATGGTTGTAGGATAGATCACACAACGTAGAGAGCAAATTGTCATACAGATAGTAAACGCCGTAGTTCTGAACAATGATTTTGAATTCTGATAATGCTGAGCTTTGGAGTGGCCAATGTCAAAGTGTGAAGTGATAGGATGGTGTGCCCTGAGTAGAGAGAAAGCTATCCAAAAGAAATCATGTGGAGATATTCAATGTGGAGAGAGATCTTGGTATTGTGAGTAGATAAGGTACTGCTATCTATGGCAGCCATGAAAGCTCCAGTGAAGGTGAAGGTGAAGCTAGAGTAGAAAATGAAGTCTTCAGCTTATACCAAGCTAGGAAGAAGTGAAAAGGAGCTAGAAAGGTAGAGTGAGGAGCTAACCATGCTCAGTTGAGCTCTAGTACCATGTTACAATGTCAGATATAGATCATGGCACGAGCTATGGAGGTTGGAAGATGAAGAATTAATTTATATTGACATAGACAATGTAGACCACTGTTACACAAGTGAATTAGATTTCAAGAATCTAGAATTGGACTTATAAAGACAAACTTGTGTATCGCATTGACAATGACAATGACACTAATTGAAAGAGGAAAGCATCATGATATTGTATTCATCATTGTGAAAGTACAATGCTTTATAGTAGTTGAGTTGTTCCATTCTCCTCACTGTGCATATGGGATTTAGGACATCTCTTCCTGGAGCATACATCATTTTTCTATTTCTCAACATGCGTTACCTTGGGAGAAAGGTCTGATGTAACGTGTCCACTAGTATCATCCAGGACACGTCTTAGCAGTCCATCGGAAAGGATGTCTAGAAAGCTCTGCCCGACACTCCCATGGAATGTTACGGGATTTGCGATCTAGGGCTTTCCGCGTTTGCCACGTAGCGGAACTATTATGGCCGTTCCCACTAAGGATCGACCTGAATTAGGGTTTTCCTGATTGGTCATTTCCTAACAGCAACTAGCGTCGGACCCAAGCGAACTACTTTACGCAAAACGCCAGGTCCGAAGCGGATTCACGCTGCACTTGGTTCAAGGAGAATGGGAAACGAGAGGGATGCAAAGCTCAACCTCTCTGCCATAAGGCATACTCCCATTCCGTTCCCCTAAAACAGCGTAAATCGGGTAAGACATAACTCTAGGTCAACGCTTTTGTTATTCGTGTCTTTTTGACGACCATCCTGCTGTTCCTCGTGATTTGAGAAAAGTTCCCGGCCAACCGGGACCACCCATCCGTAGGACGGACCCATGGCCCATCCTCTGCACTTTCCTCGGGTTGTTTTAATTATGTAATTAACTAACACATTAGTTGGACATATAACAATCAACTTCTTTAATTAATCCATTAAGCACTGGTTCCTTCACGTAATCTTATCACGTGACATAGAAAAACAATATCAGACAAGTTCTTTATTAATATGTCATCATATTTATCTTTGAAATACAAGGAATTCCGCCGGTAGGCTTGTCTACAATCCGCTCGAAGGCTATCCAGCAATCCACAGGGATCACTATTCCAAGTTTCCGCCCGTAGACTAGTATGCGGGCCTCGAGATCCAATCCCGAGTCACGTTAGCCTCTTGTGCAGGACCCGGAAGGCGAGGGATTTATGGCCAGAGCTCCCCTTGGCACCCAAGCGTCCTCCTGCTCCAAGTAGCGCTCAATGGAGAGACCTCTCGCGGCGGGTTCGGTCCACGTTCCCGGCGTGGTCAACAACCCCCTTGGTTAGGGTCAGGCAGACAGTCGGGGGTAACTGAAGCTGCCACTCCCTTCAGGCCTTCAACCTGAAGTATAGATACTTCATTATTTTGTAATTCATTGGTCAAACAAGTCAAACAGTGCTCTAAAATCTCTAGCAAGCACAAACATTTCCATTGATCGATTTTGTTATTGGCAAACTGCTAAGGAAGGAATCTTTCCTTTCGAATGCATCCAGCACTCAATCCGGGGTGTCTTGCAACTTGGCAAGATCCCTTATATTCTGGGTTAGGGGTACCCTATTAACCCAACTTGGTCAAACCCTAAAGTTCATTGGATACTTCAGTTTCCGATTTTTAACCTTCCTTACTTAGAAGGATATCAAAGTATACATCCTCTTGCAAGATAACTTGCGTAAGGATCCGCCATCCTTATTGTTGCAAGAATTTAGCCTTTCTTCTTGTGAATCAATCACAAGACCATATGACTTCGTACTTGCCGCGCAAGTCCTGCATCGTACTATGCGATAATGGAGTTACGAAACAATCCGTTTCAGTTTCTTTAAGCTGAAGTTTTGTCAGACCTAGGGTTTCCTAGCTTTATTATTTTCTTTTAAGAAACTCAGGGACAAACCCTAGTTCTTTTTTTTTCGGTTACAATTTACTTACCCTATATTCAGGGAATGTGGACAAGTATTTAAGGTATAGACGTTTCTTGGAATTTTAATTCATTCCCAACGAATATTTTGCAGCATTTTAATTTGGTTAACTCTAGAAGGTAATTTCGAGATTACTTCCGTATGATTTGTTATCTACGTGTCAATTGACTTTTCAATCTTTTCTTTGCGAACAAACTCATGCTAAATAAGAAATCTTTCCCTTGCTAAGTTATGCAATTAGCAATGATAACTTCCTAGAGTTTAAGCATCGCAAGAATCCTTTCATGATTTGCACTTTCCATGATGATTTGTTGTAAAAGGAATAGGGATTAATAGTGCAAGATGCAGTTTTATACCTTCTAGGCTTAACCGAAGTATACTACTTTAGTGAGTAAATAATCTTGCTCATAATTCGTTTCAATGCATAATGCTATTTGAAGGAAAACTATGTTTATACTTTATTTACTTTGCATGTTCAATTAAACTAAATTCCTTCGTCGTAAATAACTAGGACAAAATATATCTTATCCCTAACAATTCATCTTGCACGATTGAATTAAAACCGACATAAAATTAAGAAGGAAAAACCTGGGTTTGGGGTGAGATATCCACATGGATACCGGGAGATGACCCTCCCGCAGCTACTGCTTGGACTTCTTATTCGCAATTGTAGTCCTTCAAATGTGAAAGTAGCTTTACACTCCTTTTCGGAATTCCACCGCCGCTCCCTTGCACGTCAATACTCCTCTTCTCTTTTTCGAGTAGGGGAAAAATCAAGTCCCAAGGGTATTTTGGAAAGGCAAGGAACCGTTGAGGGTTTAACCACGAGGAGGGGGTAATAAGACCTTTAAGGTCTTAATTCTTTTGGGAGGGAAAGGCTTACAAAGCCCACGGAAAAGGCCCTATAGGGTTTTACACACCGGGGGGGGGGGGAAGTAATAAGCCCAAAAGAAAGGGCTTAAGGGTTAAATACAGGGGAAGAAAGGTTTACATTACGAGGGTTCCAACACCCATGAGATGAGGAGGCTTGAAACACGGGGGGGGGGGGGGGGGAAGGGTGTGTGTGTGTGGACCACGGGGGTGAAAAGGCCTCAGGGGTTTTAAAACCCAAGGGGGAAAGGTGAAGGGTGAAAGGGGCTTATAGCACAGGGGGAAAGGGTGTGTAAAAAGGGGACACGAGGGAGGGTGAAAGGCCCTAAAAAGGATTAAAACCGGGAGGGGGCGGGGAGGTTAATTTAACAAACCCACATGAACCGGGGCTTGGTGGGAGACCACAAGAGAAATGGGTGTGGTGTGGAAGGGGGCTTAGGAAGCCCCTTGGAAGCTTCCAGAAGCTTCCGAAGGCTTCTGCACGTGGAGGCGCTACGTGGAGGAGAGGGATAAGATAATGGCTTGTGGGTGGCAGTGTTGAGAATAGCAAATGATGTATGCCCATAGAGGCAGAATGTGTGCCTAAAAGAGGCTTGTCCATAAGTGGCTTTGTATGAGAGAGAGAGAGAAAATGGTGTATGCTCTAGGAAGAGATGTCTAAAATCCCATAAGCACAGAGAGGAAAAGTGGTACTATCCAAAAAGCTATAAAGGCATGTACTTGACACTCATTTCAATGTAATGGTACTATCAATTGAGTCACTCAAGATTGTCTTTATGAGTCCAAGCTAATCTATCTTGGAACCTAATTCACTTGAGTTACAATCTCTTCCCTCTATCATGTATCGTGTGTTTGATTTGCATCCACCATAGCTAACTAGCTCTAGATCCGGATTTCTCAACATGGTATCAGAGCCATGGCTGAGCTAAGTAGCTATAGTGGTGTGATGCCTTCTTGAATGGATCAAAGGTCTTGTTACTTCTCAAGTTCCCTTTTGCTCTCTTTATCATATTTCTAGGCACCTACACTTAATGTCAAGATTGTGGGAGAGAAGGAAGGAGTCTTACTTGTAGCTTTCTTGCTTGCACAATGGGGAAATGCACACACAGGTGGAGGCTGAAAACAGTTTTCCTCTTCTTAGTTGTGTAAGCCAAAAAGAACTCTAGTACAAGGAAATAGAAGAACCCTATATATGGGTCTCAAACCAAACTCAACTAACTAAGGTGGCATACTAACTGAGCCACGAACTAGAGTAGATAAGGATAGCTATCATGTAGCTATTATTCATGGGCGGTGTACCAACCGCATCTGCAACAACTGACAAGTCAGTGACATAAATGCACAACGGTCACCCTGGCATATCACGAGTGGAGCTCGATATCTCAACACTCCCCCTCGAGCTCAATCCCAAATCCTGCACACCAAGCAGGTCTCTGAACTTGCGCAGCTTCTCTGCACCCAATGCCTTCGTAGTGCTTTGTTCTAGCATGATAGACTGGGTTATTTGCCAAGTGTATACTACTCATGTTGTCACAATAAATGACAACTGGCCCATCTGTAGGCTGATGCATATCATAAAGTAGCTTATGCAACCAAGCTACCTCACATGCAGCCATTGCTGCACCCCTGTACTCAGCCTCTGTGCTGGACAAGGTAACTGTAGGTTGTCTCTTGCTGCTCCAAGTGACTGCAGCACTCCCAAAAGAGAACACATATCCACTGGTAGATCGTCTATCAGAAATGCTACCAACCCAATCAGCATCAGTGTATCCATGCAACTGTATCTGAACCCCAGTCTCATAAAATAGTCCATACTGCAATGTGGACTTCACATACCTGAGTATGCGTCTAGCCGCATCCAAATGCGGTTTCCTTGGAGCCTGCATAAACTGACTTACCAATCCAACAGCATAGCTCAAATCTGGCCTGGTAATAGTCATATAAATCAAGCTTCCTACTATGCATCTATACATAGTAGGGTCTTCCAGAAGCTCACTTGCATCTGCGCTCAGCTTCACATTCTGCTCCAAAGGAACTGAAATAGGCTTACAGCCTATCATCCCATATTTGGACAGCATGTCCAATCCATACTGCCTCTGCAAGAGCTATATCCCACTTGGTGATCTAATCACCTCAATGCCCAAGAAATAACGCAGCTCTCCCAAATCCTTCATCTCAAACTTCTGCTTCAATAGCATTTTCACATGAAGGATATCTTCATCACTGTCCCCTGTCATAATCAAATCATCAACATAAATGACAAATAGCATAATATCTTTCTCTGTTTTTCTCACATAAAGTGAGAAATCTGCCTTGGAAATCTGAAAGCCAATAGTGACAAGATACTGTCCTATCTTGTCAGACCATGCTCTAGGTGCTTACTTCAAGCCATACAAGGCTTTCTTCAACCTGCAAACAAACTCAGGATGAACAGCATGCACATAACTTGGTGGCTACTCCATATAGGCCTCTTCTTGCAAATCACCATGCAAGAAGGCATTCTTTACATCCATCTGATGTAAAGACCATCCCTTTGATGCAGCCATAGCAATGACTGCTCTTACGGTTGCCATCCTTGCAACCGGACTGAATGTTTCTTCATAGTCAATGCCATATGTTTTTGCATACCCCTTGACTACTAATCTTGCCTTGTATCTGTTCACAGAACCATCTGCATTGTGCTTCACCTTATAAACCCACTTACAGCCAATTGTATTTTTACCTTTAGGCAAAGATACCAACTCCCATGTAGCATTTGCTTCCAAGGCATTCATTTCTTCATCCATGGCTTTCTCCCATTTTTCTTTTTCCATGGCTTGCTCAAAAGAAGTGGGTTCTGGTTCCTGTATCACTTTGACCATATATGCATAGTCAATGGCTGTAAATCCATCATATTTCAGTCTATCCACAGGATACCTACCTCTGGTAGACCTGCGCAAAGTAGGTTCACTCCCAGGTGCTCTCAAAACATCCCTGGTCTTCCTTACTCCAGGTGTAACAATAGAAGGAATACCCAACTCATCATCAATGCTCTGTTCTGAGCCACTGGATTCACCATCCACATAAGAGTGACCTGCATTCACATCAAACAAGGGCTGATCAACCTTCTCTTTTCCTTTTCGTGATACTTGCATACCACTATCTGCATTGCTTTGAGAAGATTCTCCTGATCTCAATCTGCCTGTCCATGGCGAAGAATGTGAACCACTGCTAGAGGATGCTCTAGGTTCACTAATATTTTGTGACTGCTGCTGTGAATTCTGTGCAGCATTACCATTTTGTGCATCTACATCATCAATCACATTTACTAGTTTATACCAGCTACTCATCTCATAAAAAACAACATCTCTGCTCACTGTAAACTTACGAGTAGAAGGGTTATAGCATCTATACCCTTTTTGCTGCAGAGAGTAACCAATAAAGATGCACTTCTCAGCTTTTGGATCCAACTTGGATCTCAACTCATCTGGCATATGTACATAGGCAATGCAACAAAAAATTTTCAAATGGGAAATATCTGGTTTCCTACTAGTATACCTCTCCTCTGGAGTCATCCCATGTATTGCTGCAGTGGGAGTCCTGTTCATTATCTAGACTGCTGTAGCAACTGCCTCAGCCCAATAGAAATCTGGCAGGTCTTTTTCATTGAGCATGGCATGAGATACCTCTCCAATATGCCTATTTTTCCTTTCAGCAATTCCATTTTGTTGTGGGGTATGACTGCATGAATATTGCTGCTTTATGCCATGCTCCTGCAAGAACCTTGCAAACTCATTTGAGAGGTACTCTCCCCCTCCATCTAACCTTAGGCATTTTATTTGTAGGCCTGTTTCTTTTTCAACCATAGCTTTAAGAGTTTTGAAATGCCCAAAAACTTCACTTTTCTTTTTCATAAAATACACCCAAACTTTTCTACTATAGTCATCAATAAAAGTGACAAAATAATGACAGCCTCCAAGAGATGCAGCTTTAGTAGTCCACACATCAGAGTGGATTAATTCCAATGGCTTCTTACTCTCTTGAACATGTCTAGGAAATGGTTTCCTTGCCTGTTTTCCAAATTGACAGGCTTCACATACCTTATGCATTTCTGCAACCTTGAATTTAGGAAATCCTGCAACAATATTTTGGGCCTGCATTGATTTAAGTCGCTGTACATTAACATGACCAATGCGTTTATGCCAGATATCAATATCTGCAACTACACCGGTCCCATGTGCAAACATTGCTGCACTCAATTCAGACATGTCTGCATCCAACGTAAACATTCTGCCCTTCTTCTTTCCTTTTGCTATCAAGCGACCTTTATTTTTCATATCCTCAACAAAGCATCCATGAGGATTAAATCTGACCTGCAAGCCCTGCTCAACCATTTGACAAACAGAAACCAGATTCTTGGTGATATTGGGGACATGAAATACATCGGACAGATATTTCTTTTTCCCATTCTGCATAGACAAATGAATTTTTCCAATCTGCACAATAGGATGTGCAGTATCATCACCAGTCTCCACAAATCCTGGTTTTTCCATTTTCCTTGCATCCTCCATCCATTCTGCATGACCTGTCATGTGGTTTGATGCACCTGAGTCAACATACCACACATCGTTGCTTTCTTCTGCAATTGTCATAGAATTGTTCATGTGCTGCACCATAAACAAATGCTCATTTCTTTCATCACCCTGTCTACTAGAAGATGATGTCATTCTGCTTTTTATAGCAGTCTAGCCATATGACCCATTTTACCACAGTAGTAGCATTCAACATTGTTGTTTGCATTTTGGCCTCTTTGCCATCCACCACGACCTCTTTGGCTCCCCCTGCCTCTAGAGTTACCACGTCCTCCTCCATAGGACTGGTTTTTTTGAGTTTGCTGCATATTCTGATTTCTACCACGGCCTCCAAATCGGCCTCCTCTACCTCTGCCTCTACCTCTTCCAGCATTTGAGTAGAAGACAGTTTCTTTTGAAGTTCCTCTTGAAGAAGATGCACCACCATTTCTCTGCTCCTCAGAAATTAGAAGAGCAATCAACTCCTCAAAATCAGGAAATCTTTCACGGATGGAAATGGATATTCGGAACTGTGCATAATCCTTTCCTAGACCATTCAAGGTCACAGAAACTAAATCATCATCTTCCACTGGCGACCCAATGGAAGCAAGTGCATCTGCAATCTTCTTCACCTTCATGTGGTAGTCATTGATGCTCATACTTTCTCTTTGCACATTATGCAACTCTTGCTTGAGCTGCATTTTCCTGGCTTGCGTATTTGTGCTATACATTTTTGACAAAGTATCCCATGCCTCCTTTGGCGTACTTGCATCCTGAATATGCACAATCATAGAGTCTGAAATACTGATAGACAGCCAGTACATAACTTTCCTGGCTCTCTCATGCCATGCTTTAAATGCCTGCATTTGCTGTTGATTGGGAACATCAGGAAGAACTGGTTCTTCTTCATTTCCTGCAACAAATTCCTAATATCCTTTTCCCATAAGGAAATTCGTCATTCTAAACTTCCATGCTTGGAAGTTGTTCTTGTCAAGCTTTTCAGTGACAATCTGTGAAAGAGAATCAGATGCCATTACAAAACACTGCAAAAAATTCTGTCACTGCAAAGAACATAGCTTCAGCCTCACAAGGGCAAATTTGCAAAACTGGCGAAAGTGGTATTTGACCACACAGTCACTTCCTAGTGACGATTTTGCATATACAGGAACCAAGGATGATTCTGTAACTCCCAATGTCTCTGCACACAAGCATACGATGCAATATCTGTGGTAACGTTTCACCGACCTGTAGAACAGTGGTCGCACAGCATAAAACAGGGCTTTTTTTTGAGTGAGTGCAGAAAACTTCCGCCTCCAAAACAGGCCCCGAAATGGCCTCAAATTAAAAAAACAGGGTCGCCAAGGGCTAAAGCCATCTCCCGCAGCATATACTGCCCTCTTGCTTCACCGCGAAGGGTGTCTCAACCTGAGACAATGCACTCTTGCAATTTCTGGCTGTGCTGCCTGCAGAGATCTGCTCCCAAAACAGAAAATGAAAGCAACACTACTCCTCTTACCAGAACACCGCGAGCTTGGCTTGCTTTCTTGAGCTCCTTACCACGAACAAGGCTTTGATACCATGTCAAGATTGTGGGGGAGAAGGAAGGAGTCTCACTTGTAGCTTTCTTGCTTGCACAATGGGGGAATACACACACAGGTGGAGGCTGAAAACAGTTTTCCTCTTCTTAGTTGTGTAAGCCAAAAAGAACTCTAGTATAAGGAAATAGAAGAACCCTATATATGGGTCTCAAACCAAACTCAACTAACTAAGGTGGCATACTAACTGAGCCACGAACTAGAGTAGAT
Source organism: Lygodium microphyllum (assembly GCF_053477565.2). Taxonomy (NCBI): domain Eukaryota; kingdom Viridiplantae; phylum Streptophyta; class Polypodiopsida; order Schizaeales; family Lygodiaceae; genus Lygodium; species Lygodium microphyllum. The sequence continues at coordinate 115,156,658 of NC_141145.1, forward strand.
AAGGATAGCTATCATGTAGCTATTATTCATGGGCGATGTACCAACCGCATCTGCAACAACTGACAAGTCAATGACATAAATGCACAACGGTCACCCTGGCATATCATGAGTGGAGCTCGATATCTCAACACTTAATAGGTACTCGTACGTTTTAAAGGAAGAAATCATGGCACAGAAAGAGAAAGTACGAACTTGCAAGATAGCCAGCCACCATGACCAAGTTGTCAAGTAACAATATAGTGTGTAAGATCTGAGTTAAGGGTGGGAACTTCAAGATCAAGGCTCTTCAGCTTGATACTAACAATTACCGTTTAGAGTTCTGAGATTGTAACTCGCAAGATTTGTATTTTTGGATGTGGTATACAATGCCTCCAACAACGAGCTCGTCCGATTCTAGTTTGAACCCAGACACTAGTGAAGTATCCTATTGTTCAGATGGATGCTGCTCCATTTCGTCAATGGTATAATCAGCATTGGTGTAGATATTGGAAGGGAAAAGAAGGCTTCTAGTGCAAAGAAGAAGGGGATGCACCCACTCTGCTTATTAGCATCCCTCGGGCTATGGCAGAAAGAGACCAAGATGCATTCTCCCTTGCGCTCTGGCATGGTCGTAGCATAGCAGCAAGGATGAAGTCTGCAAAGCCACAGAGAACAAGAAAGAGAACCAGAGAGAAGCCTGGGAAAGAAGTCTAGATCTAGCGAGTCTCTCGGCAAGTCAACACATCATCGATGGAAATCGGCACCGTTCTGCTGCCGAACTCAGTGCTGAACGACTATTCGATTTGGGAAACGCCTTTTTTCATTTAAATTTCCTTATGACTAAGGTTAAAAGCTAGGCTTAGTCAATAGAGTCCATTCACACCTATCCTCCTCACAAACCACTTCACAAGCCTATTTCACACTCATCTTACACTACATCATCAAATTGCCTTCACATTTAACTAACTTTCACACTATATGTATCTCAACTTGGTTTGAACTAAAAGAACGGATTGTTAATACACTTGATAATTAGTTATCAAAAATCCTAAGAGGTTACTTGTGATTAGAGTTTCTATTGAACTCATATACTTGTAAGGGACTAGACACTGCCCGAGTATACTCGTGGTAAGACCTTCCCGCATGAAATGATTTGCTTGCACAAGTGCTCAAAAAGAAGTCAATGCCAAATGAAAACCCAAAAACCATGTATTCCGAAATTCATCTCATGTGTGAGAGTTTGTCAAACAAAGCTCATGTATCCATCTGTGTACTCACGTAGCAAAACGATTGTGTCAAGAAGATTGAAGCAAAAAGAGAAGTACCACACATCGGAAAAAAGGACAAAGAAGATCAAAGGTTGCCAATGAAGCAACAGAACAAAAAGGATGAAGAAAATATTTTCCCTTGCTGCAAACCAACAAAATGTTTTTGAAAAAAATTCCCGTAGAAGATCTCGAATTCCCTGAGTGGATCTGTTTCCCAGAGTGGATTTAAAACCCTTACCAAAAATGTAAAGTTTCAAGCCTTAACTTAACTAGGCTACCAAAGAGCTAGTCTCCTGGTCCATGTCTACATGTAGGGGGGGCAAAAAGCCAGCAAGGGTAGAGACTCATCATTTGAGGGGCGGTGTTGAGAATAGCAAATGATGTATGCCCATAGAGGCAGAATGTGTGCCTAAAAGAGACTTATCCATAAGTGGCTTTGTATGAGAGAGAGAGACAATGATGTATGCTCTAGGAAGAGATGTCTAAAATCCCATAAGCACAGAGAGGAAAAGTGGTACTATCCAAAAAGCTATAAAGGCATGTACTTGACACTCATTTCAATGTAATGGTACTATCAATTGAGTCACTCAAGATTGTCTTTATGAGTCCAAGCTAATCTATCTTGGAACCTAATTCACTTGAGTTACAATCTCTTCCCTCTATCATGTATCGTGTGTTTGATTTGCATCCACCATAGCTAACTAGCTCTAGATCCGGATTTCTCAACAAACAGCTGTTGTGCTTCCAAGTGGTGGCGGCGGTTGTTCCACTCCTCCTCTCCCTCTCACGGCGGCATGTTCGACTCCTCCTCTCCACTCCAATAAACGGCCGACGACCTCCTCCTCTCCACTCCAACAACGTCGAGTTTGGGCAGCGTCATCCTCCCTCCCTTCCCCTTGGTTGGGGGGTTTTTATAGGGAGAGGGAAGGAATTCCTCCCTCCCCTCGTGTCGCCCCACATGAGCTTGAGGATACGCAAGCTCCAACAAGGAGCTTGCTGTCCGTTCTAAATCCCTCACCCCCTCCAGCACGAACCACCGCCAAGAGAGAAAATCTTTTTTTCCATGAAAAATATTTGATATATTACATTCTCTATTTGATATATTACATCTGAGTAGAGAAGAAGTGCTTGCCCTATGCATTCAATAGCTAGAGAGGACACCAAACAACATTAATAGAATACTTAGAAGTTTGAGGATAGCAAGGCTACACAATAAGAAGAGATTTGATAAGAGTCACAGACTTAGGGCAAGGGTGGTACATGAAGGAGATTGGGTATTGGTTTATGACAATAGTTTAGATAATCAACATAGCACTATTCAGAAGGTCACAAAATAATGGTTTGCTCCATATGTGGGGAGATATTTTCTTGATAATTCCATGTATTCTCTCTACGAGTTGAATACGATAATGTTGAGGATTCCAATTGCAGCAAAATGGATCAAAACCTTTAAGAGATATGAGTTTGATGCATATGAGGTAGAGTGGCTAGATATAGGTATTTTCCAAGATAGTGTTAAGGAGAATGAGGAGAATGACATTGAGGTGGATGAAGAAGGCTTAACCTATAGATGAATGATAGTCTGGCACATGTTGGAGGATGTGCAAGTTTGGAAGGGGTAGATGTCATATGATTTTATGTCCACACTATGGATGCAAATGAAAATCTACAGCTCCATGCATTCATGGATCTATAAACATAATGTGACAAGCTAGGTATTATTATAGGAGATCATGAGTCATTGCAGAGTCTTGATTTAGTAGTCTAGTCACAAGTAATGAGGTTGGATTGAAGGGGAGAAGTGAAAGTCAAGTAAGTCTATGATTAAGAGTAAGAATGTATGTGACCTTATGTAGGGGGTAAGTAGGAAACTTGACAAACTTCTTGCGAAGAAGGAAAAGTAAAAAAAAACGATGAGAGGGGCAACAAAGGAAACATGAAATTAGTGCAAGCAAGCCTAAATAGGGCAACAACATTGGTGTGGAGAAGGGAGATAAAAGCTCAAGAAAGGAGGAAGCTTTAGCTACAGGGAAGAGGGTTGAAGACTCCTAGACCCTCATGTATTGCTGTGAGTAGCAAAGACAGGTTCTTGTAGCTCTCTTGAGTTGTGAGAAAACAGGAAAAATGGGTACTCTAGCTATATATTGTTGTTGTGAGTTCTAAGATTGAATCTTTAGATACAATGATCAACTCTTGAAGCATTACCTAAAATAGACAAATTTTTGAAGTATATGAAGAGTCCACTCTCAGGTGATTTTGGGGTAGGATATAGGTTGTTTATTCTTGGTATAAATAACATTTAAAAAAATCTAAAATCATGTACTAAGGCCCATATAGGGATTTCATTGATTTCTTTACTTACCATTTCTTGGTTTCATGATGAGTTATAATGATAGCTACTATATGCTATAGACTTTCTTGGATTGCATATGGGTTTTGAAGCTTATGTGATTGCATAAAGCCTATGTATAGTAGAGTGATCTCTAAGGTCTCATCTCAAAGATTTTGGGCAATTGTTCCAACACAAACTATTGCACTCGTACATTGAGTGCATGTATTGGACTTGCTTTGTTGTGCATCAAATGAATCAAAGGGCTTTGTGATAGCTTCATCAATTAGTGTCTCTCTGTTCTCAAATTGATTCAATCTTCTCTTTTTCTTATTCTTTTCTAACCTCACTCTCTGTATCCTTCTCTCTTAAACCATGATGGTTATGACTTTCCCATTAAGTACCCCATGCCAATGTATATCCCCCTTGCATAGCAAGAAGTCCTCCCACGAAGTCCATAATAATAAAATCCAACTTTATTTGTTGAAGATCAAGGGGTTGCAGTTTTCCAAATAGCTTGACTCTTTCTACTGTGATTCTTTGATAATGCATTGAGTGATATGTCTATGAATATTATTATTAATTCCAAGAAAAAAATACTCTTCTTGATAGCATTTTGGATTTTTGTATTTCCCAGATGTCCTAGAACTAGGCTATCATATGCCTCCTAAAGGATCTTTTTTAAGCTCCCAATCTTTAGGAACACATAGTCTAAGGACAAATGTTTGCCTTTATGTGATAGCCATTGTACATGGCTTGCACATGAGGATCTTTACCTTTTCTTTTAAAATGTTTCTTGAGTTTTCCATACTCTAGATCCCTAGAAATTGCTTCTAATATTGCATCAAGGATGGGGTTTCTTGTCATAGAGGTTAATTGGAGTAGAGCTCTATTTCTTGAAGTCTCTTTAGTGAGTATAGCATTCAAGAATGCATTGTGACTTAAGATGCGACCTACTAAATTTTCTTTTATTGGAAAATTAATCTCAAAGTCAAATGCCTAAAGTACTTCAATCCACATTTTCTACGCATGTTGAGGTCAAGTTGGGTGAATATCCACTTCAAGCTCTCGTGATTCATAAGTAGGGTAAATTTCTTCCCAAGTGGCACCATTTCTTCAAATCATGAATCATTTCTAAGATTCCCAAATCATATGTAGCATAATTCTTTTCATATGCCTTGATTTCGTAAGAAAAATAAGCAATAGGATGACCTTCCTAAGTAAGAATGCACCCTACCACAAATGAGCTAACATTTGTTATGGCCTCAAACTTCTTAGTAAGGTTGGGTAGCTTCAAGATGGTTGCCATGGTCAAGCATTTCTTCAATTTGTCAAAACTCCCTTACTCAATAGGAGTCTAGACAATGCGATTTGATTTCTTGAGTTTCTCTATAATTGGATCCATAATCAAGGCATTATCCATGATGAAGATGTGGTACAAAACTATTAAGGTGGTGGAAAATCTTATACATCCTTAACATTTGTTAGGTCTACTAAAATACCTTCTTTAGAAGCTATGAATCCAAGGCACTCAATTTCCTTCTTAAAGAAGGTGTACTTGCTCTTTCTAGCATAGAGTTTATTTTCCCTTAGGATTCTAAGAACTATGCATAAGTGGCATGGGTATTATTCTTCTTCTTTAGAGTAGGTTAGAATACTATCAAAGTAGACTAGCACAAGTTCATCCATGGCCTAAAAATGTCCCATACTAATCTATTGAGAGGTAGCAGGTGTACTAGTCAATCTAAAAGACATAATAATGAAGTCATAGTGCCCATACATACTATTAAAGGTTAATTTAAAGATGTCTTTTTCTTTGATTCAAATTTGGTATTATCATAAGCTTAAATCAATTATTGAAAAAATATTTTCTCCTTAAAGTCAATTTAGGAGCTCATCAATCTAAGGAAGCAGATAGTGGTTCCTAATGGTGACTTGATTCAGTGCCTTATAATCTTACTACATAGTTTAAGTGACCCATCCTTCTTTTTTTTGAAAGAATACTAGTATAATTGAGGAGAATTGGTTGGTCAAATGAAGTCTTGATCAGATTTTTTGAGTATTTCCTTCAATTCTATGGCTTTAGGTATGGATATCACGCAGGGTCAATAGGTGATATGTCTAGCTCCAAGACTAACTTAATTTCATTGTGAACTTCTCTTTTGGGTGGTAACTCTATCAACTCTTTGGGGAATCCATTTGTGAAATCCTTGATCAACAAGGCTCATATTACTTATGGGTTGATTCAACTTTGTGAGCTTGTTAAAATGCATAGTAATTATTCTCATTATTCTTGATATATGTGAATATATTTGGCAAGTAGAATTTTTAGTCTCCTTGCTTAACCTTGAGTAGTCATTATCTCCCTATGTAAGTTGCAAAAATTGAATTGTTCTTTTTCATAATGGATATTAGAGTTTTTTGGCCACTAGCTAATCCCTTCAAGATCCATTCCTAGTAGGCAATCATAGGCTTCCAAGTTCAAGACCTTAAATTTTACATTTGTTGCCTTTCTCCCCACCTCAATTCCAATTTTCTTGGCCTATTGGGTTGAGTGTACTTCCACCCCACTTTCTAGTTCTATTGATTTAATTTTTGAATGGTTCAACTTCTATATGTAGCTGTTTTGCACATTTAGGAGAAATAAAAGATGAATACTCCCATAGCCAAACATGACTCTAAAAGGAATCCCTTTGCAACTTGTTGATGTCTAGATAGTAAGAAATTGTCAATTAGGTCGTCCCTTATTGTCCAATGTAGGCTAGAAAGCTATTTTTTCACCACTGTTTCTACCATAACCATGCTTTACCAATCATTCTTGGCTAAGCTAACATAGCCTAATTTAACGTGCTAGTGCTAGCAAGGCTATAAAGTAATCTTCCATGGATTATATCCAAACTCTAGCATCAATTTTCACAATGTTTCCCTTCTATTGAATTCTCATGATTTGACGACTCAAGGAGGAACTTTTTCCCTACAATATGACTAAATTGATTACTTGTGGAGCTACCTAAACAAGAATTCATACATGTCAAAATTACATAGTCAAACAAGAATTTTAATAAATATGGACTATGCACAAACGAGAAAGATTGACAAATGTACTCCAAATATTTTATATCAAAGTACAAGGAGGACTTAAAGGAGTTGCTTTATTCAAGATATTAAAAGATACAATTTTATTTCATCCATGAAATTCCCTAACATCTATCATCCTATAAGTAGGCCATTCTTCAAAGATATTGAGAGCTATATATTAAGTAGGTAAGTCAAGGAAGCCCTCTTTGGAATAATTATTCTTCCATGATCTCCCCAATATGGTAACTCAACTTAAGGAAACCACTTCTATTACTTACTCAAAGATATATAGTGATTCTAGATGAATAAGCAATAGACACTTATCCTCATCCATTGGTACTTCATTTGAGGATCATAAAAGATGAAGAGACTTTCCAAGATCACTACAAACCAATCTCTCTGGTCATAATTCTATGATTGGATTGATGAGGTGTACATAAAGAAAATTTAAATACCAAGACATAAAACAATGGTTCTACCTCATTCTTGCTCATAATTGGATGGAATTAACTCTCTTATCATGCATTATCATATATGAAAGCATTCAAAGTGAACTTACTTAATGGGCCTTCTAACTTCAATTTAAGGTAGACTTCAAAACATATTGCATAAGAAAGTAACTCTCTTCATTCCATTATGGAGAAGATTTTATAAGTTTTAGGTTGGTCTAAAATAATGGACTAGCTTGAAAAGAGTATCCATATGTTTTACAATTACAACTTAAGAAATACTTTTTAAAAGTCAATTATAATCATAGGATAATGTTGTTTGTACAATCATTATGAGAAATATAGAATCCATGACGATATATTATGATAGGGATTAGCACCATGACCATGAAAGGAAATGTAGATCCATTTTTGGACCCTCTCAGAATCGCCAACTTTCACAAAGTCCTTAGAGGGTCCAACAATTTTCACAAACTTATGGAAACTTCCACAAAAAATTTTCGCAAGTTACGTCTCTTAACACTAGTTTTATATTAAATAAGCCACTTTTATGGAGATTTAGACCCTTTAAAAAATTTTGTATTTATTGTCAATGAGAAATATAAAGAAGAAACAATCTTAGATACATGTAATCAACATAAGGTAGTGGTTGAAAAAAAATAGAAAGGGTCAAAACAAGCTAGAAGGTATATATTTCTGTAACATGCCCGTGCCCCCCCATAGGAACCCCCCTTTAATTTTAAAAAAATAAATAAATATATCATTAGTTCAAATTTTTTTAAACTCCCCCTCCTTCTCCCCACCGATAGCACGTCGAGGAGAGAGAGAAAAGGAGTGATGTGGTGTAATGGGGGGCATACCCCCCAAGTGGGAGGGGTGGCCATGCCATCCACCTCCTCCCCCCTCCTATAAAGGAGCACCCTTCCCCATCCTCGTGACAGAGAGAGCGCCCCCCCTCCCTGCCGCATCCTCCTCCCCCTCCCTCGACACAGAGTCGCTGCCCCTGGACGTCCGCCAGAAGCTCCTCCCCCCTTTCCTCGAGCTCATCACCCCCTCCCTATGCTGAACAGTACGCCCCCCTAGTCGTCGAAACGCAGGTCCTTTCCCCCTATACTTCGTCACCCTCCACGCAGTCAGCAACAGTAGCCCCTGAGGGCTCCGACAATAACTCCCCCCCCCTCTGGTCAGTAGCAACTGCGCAGCCCCTTGGGCCTTCCGACTAAAGCCACCCCCCTCCTGATCGCCAGTCACCGTGGGCCCCCGTGAGTAGAGAGAGAGCAAATCAGGATCCTCTATGAAGCACACCAGGTCATGACTCGGGTTCGCCTTGTGCATGCTTGCATCGGGCAGTGAAGACCAAGATGAGGGAGAGAAGAAGGGGAGGGAGAGAAGGAGAAGGAGAGAAGGGGAAGGAGGGAGATAGAAGAGAAGAAGAGAAGTAGAGAGAGAGAATGAGAAGGAGAGAAGAAGAAGGAGAGGGAGAGAGAAGAGAAGAAGAGGGAGAGAAGGAGAAGGAGAGAAGAGAAGGAGAAGGAGAGAAGAAGGAGAGGGAGAGAGAAGAGAAGAAGAGAAGAAGAGGGAGGGAAGAAAAAGAGGTAGAAGAGAGGACAGGGAAAGAAGAAGAGAATGGGAGAGAGAAGAGAAAGAGGAGAAGGAGAGAAGAAGAGAAGGAGAGAGAGAAGAGGAAGAGGAGAGGGAGAGAAAAAGGAGAGGAAGAAAAGAGGAAGAGAAGAAGGGAAGGAGAGAGAGAGAGAGGGAAGGAGAAGAGGAGGAAAAGAAGAAGGAGAGGAGAGGGAGAGAAGGAAGGAGAAGAGGAGGAAAAGAAGAAGGAAAAGAAGAAGGAGAGGAGAGGGAGAGAAGAAGAGAAGGAGAGAGAAAGAAGGGGAAGAGAAGAGGAAGAAGAGAGGGAGAGAGAGAGAAGGAGAAAGAGAGAGGAAGAGAGTTGAAGAGTGAAGAGGGTTTGAGAAGCCACACTCAAGCCACCCCTCATCGGAAAAGGATTCCCTTCTTGCGACCTTTCCCTCCCGAACTGGTCATCTTGAAGGCCGCTAAGGCCCGGACTATCCAAACCCTAAGTAGAAATGGCTCCCAAGAAGAAAATCACGGGAAGCGTAGGTGCCAAAGCTATCGTTGGTACCGGTAATGCGGGAGAGGCGAGCGGAGCGACCAACACAATATATGCCCATACGAACACGAATCAAACCCAGGTTCTTTAAACTTTATAATTAATTATGCATTATTTCTCGTCGAAGAAATGAAGGGGTTAGCTACGTGCATGGAACAAGGACGAGTTGTGGGATTTTTGTTTACTCTAAGTGTTGAGAAATAGACAAATGATGTATGCTCCAAGAGGAGCTGTCCTGAATCCCATATGCACAGTGAGGAGAGTGGAACAACTCAAAGCCTATAAAGCATTGTACTTGACTATGAAATGAACACAATATCATGATGCTTTGTACTTTCAGCTAAGTGTCTGTCATTGTCAATTCTACACAAGATTGTGTTTATGAGTCCAAGCTAATCTATCTTGGAATCTAATTCACTTGTGTAATAGTTTATCTCTACTTGTCCATGTCATTATGAACTTGGTTTACATCTTTGATCCACCATAGCTTGTGTCATGTCCTAGATCCACATCATTTAACATGGTATCAGAGCCCAGTTGGGCATGGCACAGCTCATACTCTGAATCTCTAGTCTCTCTTCACCTCTGGTGATCTCTAACCAGCCCACATTCAGCTCATATCTTCAGTTTCAACTTCAAATCTCAGTTGGACCTTGTGGCAGCCATAGCCAGACTGCACCTACCCACCTTGGAGCTCTTGGATCTGTCTCTACTGGCCATATCTTCAGGTGATTCCTTCTGGAGGTATCTTCCCTTGCTCAAGACGCTTCATCCTAGCACTTCAATCGATAACATTACTGCTTCCTAGCTCCAGCATTACACAAATCGAAACACGTTGTTCTGTCTGTGTCTGTCCACGGTCGTACTGCTGACGCCAATCGTACAGTCTGCAATCGACCTTGTGAGCATAGGGCTTTTGAAGTTCACTATGCAAGCCTACTCCCCATACAATATCTTGGGCAATGGTCAACTCGTTGAGCTGCACGAACTGAAAGAACAGTCGGCTGTCTGAAACCCTAGAGGAAGCCATATTCAGAAATTTGGAAAGCTTGGCAACCTTGTTCCTTTTCTCATTACCATCATCAACAGTGATTTTAATCACTGAGGAATACTCTTTGAAGATCATTACTAGTCTGGAAGTGTCCAAGGAAGCTCAGAAGCCATCTACGAAGTTCCTGAGAGAAAGCAGATCAAGTACCGACTAGTATCCATTAACACTCAACTAGTGTCAATTTGACACTGATTCTCTTGTGTCTCTTGACACATTAAAATAAAATCTTTTGCTGGTTAACTGAAGTTTAGCAACATGGCAGAGATTGAGCAAATAGCTAAATTCAACGGTGAAGGATTTCATGCCTGGAAGGAAAAGACCATGTATTACCTAATGCGAAAGGACTTATGGGACCTGTTTGAAGATGATGCAAATAACAAGAAGGAAGACGATGAAGATGGGTTTGTTGAAGAAGACCAGTTCAAATCCAAAGAATGAAAGAAGATGAATAATAAGGCACTAGGCATCATTGCCTAGGGATTAAGTGATGATGTGTTACATCATATATCTGGAATTAGTAATGCTAGAACCGCCTGGGAGGAACTTGATAAAATGTTTGGTACTCAAGCAAAGAATTCAAAGGTAAAACTTCTCATGCAGTTTTATAAATTGGATATCAAAGACAGTGCTTCTATGACCATACACATTAATAAGTTTAAGAGTTTAAAAACTCAGCTTGCATCTCTTAAAAAGAATATCGAGGAAGATGAAGCAATAGCCGTACTACTTGCAAGTGTAAACAAGGATCCATATGAAAATCTTGTATCCACTTTGAGTAATGTTCCAAGCCTCACACTTAAAGATATTGAGCACTCACTACTCGATGAAGAAGGCAAAGTAAAAAACAAGAATGCAAAAGACAATGTCTCATCATCTAGGGACAATCTTTTGTACACCAAAGGAACTGCTGGACCTAAAGGAAGAGGTCGAGGATTCATCAACAACAACAACAAGGATCGGATTACATGTCACTATTGTGGTAAGACTGGCCATGTAGCCAATGAATGTTTCCACAAGAAAAGAGCCCAACAATTGCAAAGTGATCATCACCAGAACCAATTCATGGAAGAAGAAGAAGAATAATAATAATATACTTCTGCTACCATCAACAACTCTGACAGATTGTTTGGAAGAACTTTCATTGTATTTTTCATATGTTTTTCCCATAGTGGATCTTTATTTTCCTTAGTGGATTTGCTTTGTAAAACCCTTGCCAAGATGTAAAGTCTCAAGCTTTAACTTGACTAGGCTGCCTATGAGCTAGTCTTCTGGGCCATGTTATCATGTAGGGGGGGCAAAAGCCAGCAAGTGTAGGGACTCATCATTTGAGGGGGGGTGTTGAGAAATAGACAAATGATATATGCTCCAAGAGGAGCTGTCCTGAATCCCATATGCACAGTGAGGAGAGTGGAACAACTCAAAGCCTATAAAGCATTGTACTTGACTATGAAATGAACACAATATCATGATGCTTTGTACTTTCAGTTAAGTGTCTGTCATTGTCAATTCTACACAAGATTGTGTTTATGAGTCCAAGCTAATCTATCTTGGAACCTAATTCACTTGTGTAATAGTTTATCTCTACTTGTCCATGTCATTATGAACTTGGTTTACATCTTTGATCCACCATAGCTTGTGTCATATCATAGATCCACATTGTTTAACACTAAGCGCTAGGTTGCATGCTTGAAATGGTAGAGTATGGAGTTCACATAAGTTTATATGCATGAAATGATAGCTTTACACACATAAAATGATAAGTTTTTCGCATTATTTCACATAAAATAATAGCTTTTAAACCAGTTTAGTGCATGAATAGTCATTAAGAATTCATGTTTCGCGATCATAATTAAAAGAAACACATGAAATGTTAGTTTCCGTCCGTAAGATACATTTGCACTGTTGGAAAGAAACCTAGACTTTCATATACGCAAGTCACGTGTGATCCGGTGCATTAGGAATAAGTATTCGTTGCCAGGTATAAAGAGAGCTAAAGGTCATTTAGGATGTATAAATACACTAAATGCACCTTGTGCATGATGGGTAAGGAGGATTGGGAAACTCTGCATAGTACCATACTAAGAGAGAGATGGAAGGGATGCATGCATCTAGACTGTAACTTGAAGACCTAGATGAAGAGTCCTATGTTGCCAAGTGTGTTAACTGAACTTGGTTAGAACTGGAAGGATAAAAGACCCTTGGTTGGGTTGTGAATAAGGTAGGTTTGTTGCCTTGATTGTCCAGTTAATGCTTGGGTTAGGTTAGTTACCATAAGGTAAAACCCAAGTAAGTCAAAATAGAGTTAACTTACCAAGAACATTTGCTTGCATGATCTTGTTGAGAATATTGGGATCTCTCCAAGTCGCAAACGATCCAGGATAGGATGCTGGGAGCATCCGAGAAAAAGATCCAGGATCACATGCTGGGAGCATCCGGGAAAAAGGAGTCACAGCTTAGTAGTTGGTCATACAGGCGAGCTCTGAAATGTTCGTGCTTGTACTTAGGTACATTATTTGATCTCTTTGCTCAAGGAACTAATTCAAGGAAAAACATTTAATGCTCCAGGTTGAAATTCTGGAGGGAGAGGCAGGAACAGTTACCTCCGACTGTCTCCCTGGCCCTATCCAAGGGGGTTGTTAGCAACGCCGGGTATATGGACCTAACCCGATGCGAGAGGTCTCTCCGTGGGTGCTGCTTGGAGCGAGAGGATGCTTGGGTGCTAGGGGAGGCTTTGGTTGTAAATCCCTTGCCTTCGGATCTCGCACAAGAGGCCGACGTGACTCGAGATGGGATCTCGAGGCCTATGTACTAGTCTATGGGCGAAACTTGGAGCAGCAAACCTGTAGATTGCTGGGATAGCCTTCGGGAATGATATTGGATGTACTCCAGGATTATGATAAATAAAGAACAGATATTGGGGAAAAAAGAACTTGCTTGACATTGTTTTTGTGTCAGTGCCTAAGTTGTGTGAAGGAACCCGCCATGATTAATTTGATTAAATAAGGAAGCTGCTTTTGCATGTCAAAACATAATGTGGTAGGTAATTAGATAACTAAATCAAACCGAGGAAAGTGTGATGGACATGACTTAGGTCCGTCCTACGGAAGGGTGGTCCCGGTTAGCTAGGAACTTTTCTCAAATGATGAGATAATAAGACTATGAAGACCTAGTGTCAGTAGATGTAGAATCCCAGTTTATTCTATTTTAGGGGAAAGGAATGGGACTATGCCGTATGGTAGAGAGCTTGAGCTTTGCATCCCTCTCGTTTTCCATTCTCCATGAACCAAGTGCAGCATGAATCCGCTTCGACTCTGTTGCTCCTACGCAAAGTGGTACATCTGGAGCTCAATGCTAGCTTCTTCCTAGAGACTGTGCGAATAGGAAAGGAGCCCTGACCTCAGATCGATCCCAAGTGGGAATGGCCGGACACTTCTGCTCAGGGCAGACACGGGAAGACCTAGATCGCAAACCATGTGTCATTTCTTGCGAGTGCCAGGCAGAGCCTTTTAGACCCTCCTCCCGATGGGTTGCTAAGACGTGTCCCACAAGCAGACGAGCGAACATGTTACAATTGGTATCAGAGCAGTCAAGGGAAGGTGAGTGGAATAGAGCAGTGTTTTCTGTTGAAAATATTTCTTTACTCACTTATGGATATTGGGTTGCAGAGTCACAAAGCATGGAGCAAGTTCTTGGTGTTCCAGGTCATGTTCATGACTACAATGCATGCTTTGGATTATCGACAGAGGCTAGGCATGATGAATATTCTGGACCGCATCTATAATCCTTCACCCATGTATGCGGAACGGAGATGGATGGGAGAATCAGGAATATACTACATAGCAGCCCACCGACTCGCATACCTTCAGACCAACTTGAAGAGAATCAAGTGGATGGAGGATTTAAATATCGTGAAGTTGTTCATCTTTGTCAAACCTCACGCAAAAGCAACCTTGCATATTGGCGGTTGGCAAGTGAAGCAGAACAAGTATGTCTATATGAAGAAGTGACCCGGGTGATCCCTGCTGATGACAGGATCAAAGTGTTAGGGCGCTATGAGAAGAACGGGTATCAAAGGAAGGGATACCCCAAGCTTCCTATGACTTATCATATCCTGAAAATCCATGACCCCACTCCATATTATTATTCCGTCCCTGTAGTAGCTGATTGTAACACAATCCTATTTTCCCCAAATTGATGTATCAATCAGTTGTCCTACATTTTCAAAATGAATGTACTCGAAGGGTTATGCCCTCATGAATGAATAAGACTTTTTTTTTTACTATTATCTATCTTGATCGTAAATGTTAGCAAAGGTGTTAAGTGATTAAGTCACTTCGCTAAAAGCTGTGTGTAATATTTCCGCGTACCCCGTACCGCAAATATTAACTTCCCGCACGCCGTGTAAACCCTGTGCAAGAGTATTCCCTACTTCGTGATTATTGGTAACCTAATCCACACCATGCACGCTCAAAAATGAGGTCTCCACGTCGAGAATTAAAGGCCGGGGTTAAAGACCGTAAAACCGCGAGGAAACGACCGCTTGGGAAGGGCAAATGGATAAATTCAAGGCAAATTTTTTTTATTATTATCCCTTCCCCCAGCCGATGCATGGCTGGAGGAGAGGGAGTGTGGGGGGGAATGGCCAAGGGGAAGTGATGTCAGGTCTGCATGAGGGGGAGTCCTCCACGTGTGTGGAGGCCCTCTTCCCCACCCCCCATGCCTATATAAACACCCCCTAGCAAGGGGGTGTGCTAGAGGAGCTGTGGGAGAGGAGGTGAAGGGAGGAGGCCCGTGCTGGAAGGAGGTCGCTGTGAAGAGAGAGGTCGCCGTCGACGTCGCCGAGCTGGAGGAGGACGCCGTGCTGGATGTGCTGCAGCCGCCGTGCCGCCAGATCGCCATAGTCTGCCGCCCCGCCTGGATCACAACCCCTCCCCCCTCCTCGACGTTGCTGCGGTCACTCAGAAGCTTCTTAGAAGCTTCTTCAAGAAGCTTCTAAGGGGGCTTCTTAAGCCCCCTTTTCCACGAGATCCCCATAAAGTCCATTCATACCCCCCCCCCCCCCCCCCCCCCCCCGAGACTTTGAAGGGAAGAAAGCTACGAGCCTTCTCACCAATCACCCAATAAGTCCATCTCGGGACTTTGAGGAAGAGGAGGCTACAAAACCCCTTCCCACCAGTCATCCATGGGCCGGGATTTTGAAGAATAAGAGAGGAAGCCCATAAAGGCCCCTCCCACTAATCACTTACAAGGCCGGTCCTTGGGATTTTAGGGAAGGAGAAGAAGAACTCTAAAGTCTCCATTCTTGCAAGGCCCATTCGCAAGAGCCCTTTTCCGCGAACATCATCGTAAGGCCCACAAAATCCTTCCTAAACCCGGAATTTCAAGGTGGATTAAAGTTCTCAAACCTCCATTGTCCAAAGGACCTCATAAGAACCCTAAGGCCTTCCCAAGTCAAATTCCGCAAGTCGGAACTTCGGTCAAGGAAGCCATATCTCAAAGGAAATTGCGCATACAAGGGAGAGGGACCAAGGTCATAAAAACTGCAAGCCAAGGCAAAAAGTTGAAATCCACAAAGGCTAACTGGAGATCGAATTCGCGATGGCCTCTAGAAAGATCACAAGGTGCGATGCGGGAGGTTCATCTCCGAGTATACAAGTGGATATCTCCCCGACCCCTCAAGTCCAGGTTCTTTCGAGTTATTTCCGCATAAAGAAATGATTAGGCGCGCTTAGTTCATGAAGGGAATTGCATTTTTACGCTTAATGCATATGGAAATTGGAAAAAAATACATTTGATAAAGCATCTCTTGAAACATTAGGCAAGATTGGAAATATATCATGAATTTGAACGAGTTATCCACCTTAGAAGACTAGTCACATGTAGTTTTTTTGGTACATTATCAAAGTAATGAGTCTAAACTTAGGCAAAGAAATGGAATTTTATAATTGCACCCTCTTTCGTCCGAGACATGGTAGGAATAAGCGTGCGCCGCATGTTAGGCAACATCCTTCTCGTAACAATTTCATGAGGCAAGGTTAACACCAAGAGATATTATCCGAAAAGAAATAATAGAGTACGGAAATTATGGACTTGCAAATAGCATGTAAAATGGAATGAGTTAACACTAGCTTTAGTTTAGTATAAACTTCGCTAAACTACATTGTAGCTAGGAGAATGTTGGGTATTGCATAGTCATCATGCGAAAACGTCATTCATCAGAAACCGCATTTAGGAAAGGTTGCATGGTTCGTCAAAGCATAAGATTCGAAAGTATAGACTACAAGGTTGTAGGCATGATTAATAAGTCTTAGGAAAAGTTAGTATCCAGATTATCATGCATTTTTGCTACACCAAGGAAAGATAAAATTATCGAGAACTATGTGATGCGTGGAAGCAATAAATCGCATGTTTACGCGTATTGGTGTAGTTGTAACTATTGTTCTCCATTAGATTTAGTTTATTACCTTTAGAAGGTTCATCCTTGTCGCAATACAAGAATATTGAGTTGTCTAAGTAACCTAAACCACAAGGATTCATATGGGCATGATTGAGTCGATATGATAGGTATCCCAAGTGTTAACTAGGGTTTAGCGCAATAATAATTTGACCTAGTTTTACACTGGTTGCCAAGACAAAACCTGCGAATCTAAAGATCTTACACACGTTCACAAAATGTCGAATCAATTGGGTGTTCATGCATAAAATGATCTAAGGTTTTATCCTAAGGATCATTCGTTCAAATGATGAAACTCCGACGGAGTTGCAAACTTCTAAGACCATGGGCCAACATAATTAGGAATGGGTTGGAGGATACCCTAAAACCCTGCTATTCGGCTGGAGGTAAATTCCGTGACCGGAAAACGCTAATGCAATACATGTGCAAAAAGCTGCAATATTGTATAGACTTAAGATTTGTCCACAAGAGAGTTTTATCATCTCTCGAAATGAGGTTGGCAAGTTATTGAAAGAATTTAACTTACAAGAGGATGAGTAATCATCCTGTTACTCACTTTTCTTGGGGGATAATTACCAAGGAAAAGGAAGGTTAGGTATTTGCCTTGGAGCAAATGACCAGACAATAAACTAAAGCGACACGGTCGCTGGAACCTATCACAACAAAACCTAAAGTATTGGTAGGGTATGACCCTAACCCAAGAATACTTGGAATCTTGCCAAGTTGCAATTGATTCCGGATCGAATGCGGGTTGCATTCGGAGAAAATGAGTCACTCCTTAACAGTTTGCCAGCTAAACGACCACTGGAATTTGATTGTGCTTGTAACAGTTTAGGAAGCACTGTTTGCATTGTTTGTTCAATGAACTAAAGGATGAAAACATATCTAAATACTTCAGGTTGAAGCCTGAAGGGAGAGGCAGCTTCAGTTACCCCCGACTACCTGCCTGACCCTAACCAAGGGGGTTGTTAGCCGCGCCGGGAACGTGGACCGAACCCGCCGCGAGAGGTCTCTCCGTTGAGTTCTACTTGGAGCAGGAGGACGCTTGGGTGCCAGGGGGGGCTCTGGCTGTAAATCCCTCGCCTTCCGGGCCCTGCACAAGAGACTAACGTGACTCGGGATTGGATCTCGAGGCCCGCATACTAGTCTACGGGTGGAAACTTGGATTAGTGATCCCTGGTGGATTACTGGATAGCCTTCGGGCGGATTATGAATACGCCTACGGGCGGGGAACTCCTTGTATTTCAAAGATAAAAGGATAAAATGATAATAAAGAAGTTGTTTGGCATTGTTTTCTTTATGTCCTGTGATAAGATTACGTGAAGGAACCAGTGCTTAACAGGGTTAATCAAAGAAGCTGTTTGTTATATGTCAAACTAATGTGGTAGGTAATTACATAACTAAAACAAACCGAGGAAAGTGCGGAGGATGGACCATGGGTCCGTCCTATGGATGGGTGGTCCTGGTTAGCCGGGAACTTTTCTCAAAGTCTTCGACGAACAGCAGGTTGATCTTCAGCATCAAAGCGAATAACGAGGACGATGACCTAGTGTTACATCCTACCCGATTTACGCTGTTTTAGGGGAACGGAATGGGACTATGCCTTATGGCAGAGAGGTCGAGCCTTGCATCCCTCTCGTTTCCCATTCTCCTTGAACCAAGTGCAGCATGAATCCGCTTCAGACCGGGCGCTTCTGCGTAAAGTAGTTCGCTCGGGTCTGACGCTAGTTGTTGCTAGATAATGACCAAACAGGAAAACCCAAATTCAGGTCGATCCTAAGTGGGAACGGCCAGGATACTTCCGCTACGTGGCAGACGCGGGAAGACCTAGAACGCAAGTCCTGTAACATTCCATGGGAGTGCCGGGCGGAGCTTTCTAGATATCCTTCCCGATGGACTGCTAAGACGTGTCCGGGATGATTCTAGCGGACACGTTACACTGTGCAATTCATATTAATGTGATATGGGGAACGATTGATAAGATGTTAACATAAAGAATCTTATTGTCTAGACGCAAACCCAAGCGCAGGTTCCAAGTTTGACTCGTGTACTAAGTACAGCTGTGATTCAAGAGAAGAAGTTCCTTCTCAAAAAAATTAAGCCACCTGAGTTTGATGGCAAGGGAAGGACTGTTCAAGCTGATGCCGAGATCTCGATCGAGTCCATGGAGGACTATTTTGAGGTAGCAGAAAGTACGCCTGCTAACCAAGGCATGCTTGCCAAACTTAATCTTATAGGCGAGGCGAGGCTTTGGTGGAAACAGTGGTGCAGAGACCAAGCGATCTCGGAAGGGACAGTCACTTGGGAGAAGGTTAAGGAAGCTGTGCGAGGGAGGTATCTGCCACCTGCCTACCGCACATAGAAGATGAACGAATTCTATGACTTGAAGCAGTTAGGATTATCCCTTGATGCATATTATTCAAAGTTCATTTCACTCCTAAAGTACACGCCTCCAATGGATATGACACAATAGGTGTCAAAATTTTGTGCTGGGTTGAATACACCCATAAACACCCGATTGGAATCCATGCGCCCAACGGACCTACAAGGCGCACTCATTCGAGCTGCTCCAATAATACAGGAAGTGCAGACCAAACCAAGGAACAACAGGACTTGGCCTTACCGAGATCAGAATAAGGGTATGACTAGGGCTCAGAGTAAGAGAGTGCAGGGTCAGAATCAGGGCCAAAGAAAGAAAGCTAGGACCAATGCTGTCAACAACTTTGTTCCTACACAAAGTAATGACCGCAACCCACGTTGCTTCAATTGCAATGAGCCCGGACACTTCAAGAGGCAGTATCCCAAGCTTAGCAGAGGACATCACCAAGGGCAATTCCAAGGAGCTACCCATGGCCAAGGAACTACTATCATGGCCAAAGGGAGAACCTCTAGTATTTCCAACAAGGAGCTAGACGATGAAGAAGATCCATCCATGGATGCTGACATTGAGAGGGCAACGGTTCACACTGCTCTGCACAAGAAGGGTCCGAATCGCCAATTCTCGGTGATTCAAACTCCATCAGATTATGAAGGTAAAAGCTTCAAAATCCTAATTGATTGTGGCAGTACACATTCCTTCATTTCACCGATCTGTGCAAAAAGATTAGGGATAGCCACAATAGATGCACCTATTTTACTAATGGAGTTGGCAAATGGTCGTGAGGTCTCTTGTACTAGGCAAAGTGCTAAGGTGAAATTCCTACTGGGTGGGAAGCCAACTTCGGTGAGATTTAGGGTAATGAACCTAGGTGTCCATTGTGGGAAGGGCCAAGTCTCCTTCTGAAATTCTGAAGGGGAACTAGTCATGACTCAAGGAGAGGTTGGTAAGCCAAAGATACAGCTGGCAAAAGCAACACGGATAATAAAAGGTGTTAGAGAGGGCCTACCTGTCTATTTGATTAAACTAAATAAGCTAGATCAGAATCAGGAATCTAGGGAATAACCCTCATGGTTAAAGGAATACACAGACATATTTCCTGAAGATCTGACAGAACTTCCTCCTCAAAGGGAAGTCGACCATGAAATCAAACCGGCTCCAAGAGCTGCACCAATCGCAAAGAGGCCATATGAAAGAGCAACTCAACCAACTGTTAGACCAAGGCTACATCCATCCTAGAAGTTCACCATGGGGAGCTCCAGTGCTGTTCCAAAAGAAGAAAGATGGAACGCTTCGTCTATGCATTGACTACAAAGGGTTGAATCAATCAACCATCAAAAATAAATATCCCATTCCAAGAATAGATGAATTACTTGACCGTCTTCAAGGTGCAAAAATCTTCTCTAAGATAGATCTCAGATTTGGATATTATCAGATAAGGATCAAGGAAGAAGATATCCCGAAAACTGCATGTAGTACAAGGTATGGGCACTTCGAATTCCTAGTGATGCCATTCAGGCTGACGAATGCTCCTGCTACCTTCAACATGTTAATGCATGATATCTTTAGGCCCTATCTTGATTACTTCGTACTCATCTTCTTTGATGATACCCTAGTCTATTCTAAAAAAGAAAAAGATCATGAACCCTAGCTTCGCATTGTTCTTGAAACAATGAGAGCACACAAGCTTTATGCCAAGAAGAAGAAGTGTGCTTTTTTCAAGCGACAGATTGAATATCTGGGATTCATTGTATCAGCAAAAGGGATTTCAGTAGATCCAGCTAAGGTCAGAGACGTTTTGGAATGGCCAACACCAACTTCTGTCAAAGAAATACGTAGGTTTCTTGGATTGATAGGATGGTACAGGATTTCCATCAAAGATTATGCTTTGATTGCAGCACCTTTGACTGATCTACTAAAGAAGCAAGTAACAATTGTATGGTCACCTGCCAAACAGACCAGCTTTGACAAACTAAAGCAAAGCTTAGTATCAGCACCCATCCTGAAACTTCCTGATCTTAGTAAGGAGTTTGAAGTGGTAACTGATGCTAGCGCACTTGCTTTAGGATGTCTGCTTATGCAAAAAGGTCATCTTGTAGCATACTCTTCAAGGAAATTGAAGAGCCATGAAAAAATTATGCTACCCACAATCTGGAGATGTTGGCTGTCATCCATGCTCTCAAACTTTGGAGACATTACTTGCTAGGCAACAAATTTTCCTTAGTGACAGACCAAAAGAGTCTTAAATGAATCTTCACCCAAAATGAGCTCAATATGAGGCAACGTCGATGGATCGAAGCGTTGGAAGAATATGATTTTGAAATCAAATACAGGCCTGGGAAAAGAGAATGTAGTTGCCGATGCACTCAGTTGCAAGACATTTCTAAACTCTCTTATTTTGCAAGATCCATCAACAGCAAGGTCACTAACCACAAAGGTATCAATGCCAAACAACCCAATTCTTGAGTTGGCTAAAGAAGAGGCATATCATGACCCCGTCTATTAGAAATTGCTAAGGGAGATCCCCATCAAAGATCAAGACCCAAAGCTAAAGACAAAGTATCAAGAATTCTCTATCAGTAGTGGACTTGCCTACTTTAGGACAAGATTATGCATCCATGCAAGCCAAACTCTCAAGTAGAAGATACTTTGGGAAGCCCATGACTCCCCTTTCTCAGGACATCCTGGCTATGCCAAGACCCTTAATGCGGTCAGAAAGAGCTATTATTGGGATAGGCTCAAGGGTGACGTTCTCAAATATGTCATGGAATGTTTGTCTTGTCAACGCATTAAGGCAGAACATGTCAAAATGCCGGGGAAATTGCAACCACTTGACATTCCCCAAATGAAATGGGAATTCATTAGTATGGACTTCATTGTTGGCCTTCCCCAAGTTCAGGGAGGATACAACTCAATTATGGTTGCAGTAGATATGCTCACCAAGGTCACACATCTCATCCCTGTCAAGACAAGCTATAAAGCTTCAGACATCGCAAGATTATTCACCAAGGAAATATTCAAACTGCATGGGTTACCCAGAAGAATCATTAGTGATCGTGACTCTGTATTCACATCACACTTTTGGAGGGCTATCTTTGAGGCTATTGGGACTCAACTCTGTTTCAGTACAACTTACCATCCCCAAACTGATGGTCAAATAGAACGAGTCAACCAAGTCATTGAAGATATGCTTAGGGCATACTGTTGTCGCGAACCCAAAATGTGGATTCAATATTTGCCACTGGTTGAGTTTGCCTATAATGCTTCTTACCAACAAAGTATTCAGATGACCCATTTTCAAGCATTGTATGGGCACAATTGTCGTACCCCTTTGAGCTTCTCGGATCCAACTTTGAGGGTAGAAGCTTCAAGGCAGATGCTGGAAGACATGGATGATCAAATTAAGTCAATAAGACAAGACATCAAGCTTCCAACGATAGATAAAAAGCTTACGCTGACTTGAAATGACAAGATAGATCCTTCGTTGAAGGTGATATGGTCTTCATCCGCATGCGCCCTAAAAAGAGTTCACTGTCCTTGGGAGAGTACAAGAAGCTAAGTTCGAGATATTGTGGACCTTATAAGATCATTAAGTGCCTAGGGCCTAATGCTTACAGACTATAGCTACCCGCATCTCTAAAGATTCATAACATATTCCACGTTAGCCTATTGAAAAAATATCTACCTAATCCGAACCATGTACTTGATGATTAGCAAATTGTAATGCCTAGCCAAGGAGTCCTTGAGCTATGGCCTGATAGAGTTCTAGATGTCAGGGAGAGGCATTTGAGGTCAAGGACCTTGAGAGAATACCTCATCCAGTGGAAAGATTATCCCGAAGAGGATGCCACCTGGATGGGCGAGGATACTCTCAACCAACAATACCCCCAAGTCCTCTTGAGATGAGGGCATCTCGATTCCTTTAAGGGGGAGAGGATGTAACATGCCCGTGCCCCCCATAGGAACCCCCCTTTAATTTCAAAAAAAAAAACATCAGTTTAAAATTTTTTTAAACTCCCCCTCCCTCTCCCCGCCGACAGCACGTCGGGAGAGAGAGAGAGGGAGTGATGTGGTGTAATGGGGGGCATGTAGCCCCCCAGGTAGGAGGGGTGGCCATGCCATCCACCTCCTCCCCCCCTCCTATAAAGGAGCACCCTTCCCCCTCCTCGTGACAGAGAGAGCGCCCCCCCTCCCTGCTACATCATCCTCCCCCTCCCTCAACACAGAGTCACTGCCCCCTGGACATCTGCCAGAAGCTCCCCTCCTTTCCTCGAGCTCGTCACCCCTTCCCTACGTTGAATAGTACACCCCCTGGTCATCGAAACGCAGGTCCTTTCCCCCCGTACTTTGTCACCCTCCATGCAGTCAGCAGTAGCAGCCCCTGAGGGCTCCGATG
Organism: Lygodium microphyllum; assembly: GCF_053477565.2. Classification (NCBI taxonomy): domain Eukaryota; kingdom Viridiplantae; phylum Streptophyta; class Polypodiopsida; order Schizaeales; family Lygodiaceae; genus Lygodium; species Lygodium microphyllum. The sequence continues at coordinate 115,180,164 of NC_141145.1, forward strand.
AAAACTTCCCTCCCCCCTCCGGTCGGCAGCAACTGCACAGCCCCTTGGGCCTTCCGACTAAAGCCATCCCCCCTCCTGATCGGAAGTCGCCGTGGACCCTTGTGAGTAGAGAGAGAGAAAATTGGGATCCTCTATCAAGCACACCAGGTCATGACTCCGGTTCGCCTTGTGCATGCTTGCATCGGGCAGTGAAGACCAAGACGAGGGAGAGAAGAAGAAGTGGAGGGAGAGAGAAGAGAAGAAGAGAAGTAGAGAAGTAGAGGGAGAGAAGGAGAAGGAGAGAAGGGGAAGGAGGGAGAGAGAAGGGAAGTAGAGAAGTAGAGAGAGAGAAGGAGGAGAGAAGAAGAAGGAGAGGGAGAGAGAAGAGAAGAAGAGGGAGAGAAGGAGAAGAAGAGAAGAGAAGGAGAAGGAGAGAAGAAGAAGGAGAGGGAGAGATAAGAGAAGAAGAGAAGAAGAGGGAGGGAAGAAAAAGAGGTAGAAGAGAGGAGAGGGAGGAGAGGGAGAGAAGAAGGAGAGGAAGAAAAGAGAAAGAGAAGAAGGGAAGGAGAGAGAGAGAGAGGGAAGGAGAAGAGGAGGAAAAGAAGGAGAGGAGAGGGAGAGAAGAAGAGAAGGAGAGAGAAGTAAGGAGAAGAGGAGGAAAAGAAGAAGGAAAAGAAGAAGAGGAGAGGGAGAGAAGAAGAGAAGGAGAGAGAAGGAAGGGGAAGAGAAGAGGAAGAAGAGAGGGAGAGAGAGAGAGAAGGAGAAAGAGAGAGGAAGAGAGTTGGATAGTGAAGATGGTTCAAGGAGCCACACTCAAGCCACCACCTCATCGGCAAAGGATTCCCTTCCCGCGACCTTTCCCTCCCGAACTGGTCATCTTGAAGGCCGCTAAGGCCCGGACTATCCAAACCCCGAGTAGAAATGGCTCCCAAGAAGAAAATCATAGGAAGTGTAGGTGCCAAAGCTACCGTTGGTACCAGTAATGCGGGAGAGACGAGCGGAGCGACCAATGCAATAAACGCCCCTATGAACACAAATCAAAACCAGGTTCTTTAAGCTTTATAATTAATTATGTATTATTTCTCGTGGAAGAAATGAAGGGGTTAGCTACGTGCATGGAACAAGGATGAGTCGTGGGATTTTTGTTTACTCTAAGCGCTAGGTTGCATGCGTGAAATGGTAGAGTATGGAGTTCACATACGTTTATATGCATGAAATGATAGCTTTTACACACATAAAATGATAAGGTTTTTGCATTATTTCACATAAAATAATAGCTTTTAAACCAGTTCAGTGCATGAATAGTCATTTAGAATTCATGTTTCCTAATCATGATTAAAAGAAACACATAAAATGTTAGTTTCCGTTTGTAAGATACATTTGCACTGTTGGAAAGAAACCTAGACTTTCATATACGCAAGTCACGTGTGATCCAATGCATTAGGAATAAGTATTTGTTGCCAGGTATAAAGAGAGCTAAAGGTAGTTTAGGATGTACAAATACACTAAACGCACCGTGTGCATGATGGGTAAGGAGGATTGGGAAACTCCGCATAGTACCACACTAAGAGAGAGATGGAAGGGATGCATGCATCTTGACTATATCTTGAAGACCTAGATGAAGAGTCCTGTGTTGCCAAGTGTCTTAACTGAACTTGGTTAGAACTGGAAGGATAAAAGACCCTTGGTTGGGTTTCGAATAAGGCAGGTTTGTTGCCTTGACTGTCCAGTTAATTCTTGGGTTAGGTTAGTTACCATAAGGTAAAACCCAATGGAAAGAGTAAGTCAAAATAGAGTTAACTTACCAGGAGCATTTGCTTGCATGATCTTGTTGAGAATATTGGGATCTTGCCAAGTCGCGAACGATCCAGGATAGGATGCTGGGAGCATTTGGAAAAAAGATCCAAGATCGGATGCTGGGAGCATCCGGGAAAAAGGAGTCACACCTTAGTAGTTGGTCGTACAGACGAGATCCGAAATGTTCGTGCTTGTACTTAGGTACAATATTTGATCTCTTTACTCAAGGAACTAATTCAAGAAAAAACATTTGATGCTTCAGGTTGAAAGCCTGGAGGGAGAGGTAGGAATAGTTACCTCCGACTGTCTACCTGGCCCTATCCAAGGGGGTTGTTAGCCGTGCCGGGTATATGGACCTTGGAGCAACAATCCTGTAGATTGCTAGGATAGCCTTCGGGCATGATATTGGATGTACTCCAGGATTATGATAAATAAAGAACAGATATTGGGGAAAAAGGAACTTGCTTGACATTGTTTTTGTGTCAGTGCCTAAGTTGCGTGAAGGAACCCGTGATTAATTTGATTAATTAAGGAAGCTACTTTTTCATGTCAAAACATAATGTGGTAGGTAATTAGATAAATAAAGCAAACTAAGGAAAGTGCAGTGGACGTGATTTAGGTCCGTCCTACAGAAGGGCGGTCCCGGTTAGCTGGGAACTTTTCTCAAATGATGAGATAATAAGACTATGAAGACCTAGTGTTAGTAGATGTAGAATCCGGGTTTATTCTGTTTTAGGGGAAAGGAATGGACTATGCCGTATGGCAGAGAGGTTGAGCTTCGCATCCCTCTCGTTTCCCATTCTCCATGAACCAAGTGCAGCATGAATCCGCTTCGACTCTGTTGTTCCTACGCAAATTGGTACATCTGGAGCTCGATGCTAGATTCTTCCTAGAGACTGTGCTGATCGGAAAGGAGCCCTGACCTCAGGTCGATCCCAAGTGGGAACGGCCAGACACTTCCGCTCGGGGCTGACTCGCGAAGACCTAGATCACAAACCCTGTGTCATTCCTTGCAAGTGCCAGGCAGAGCCTTCTAGACCCTCCTCTCGATGGGCTGCTAAGACGTGTCCCACAAGCGAACGAGCAGACACGTTACAATTTCTATGTCCATCTTTGAGACCATTTTTACATAAAATGGAAAACTTTTAGTATATCTAATCAAAACCATCTCTTAAAAAAATTATTTGGCTAAAACTTTCATGAAAAATACTTTGATATTTATAGTTATGCATTGCCATTAAGAGATTTGCAATTAGATAAAAATTATAAACTTTCTTAAGAGCTCCAAATTGTTGGAGCTATATATAGCTCACACTATCTAGACTAGGTCTCACTTATATATATATAGATTGTGATCAATATGATTCTTTGGGAGTGTACATGGTGTCTCTTCTCTCCCTATCACGTATCTACGTATCTTTTCTCTCTACATCTTAACATGGTTAACATGGTATGAGAGCTATCATGATCAACTACAATCAATTCCTTGAAGAAGATAATCAAGAAGTATATCTATGTAGTATCTCTTCAATTATTGATTCATGTTCTTTTCATGCTTAAATATGTGTTATGTATACTACGAACATCTTATATTATGTTTCAAGCATGGAAAAAATTCACTTGATCATCATTTAGGTTGAAGATATGTTGAATTATAGATATGCCTTGCTTGGACACCCTAAAAGTTTCAAATAGATGATGATCTGGGTACTTTTGGCAGAAATGCAAAAATGTAAGAGTGAGTAATCATGACGAAACCTATGCCATAGAAGTGTGCATGAAAAGCTATTATCTTGTTTGTTTTCCTGGTTCAAGTCTAGTTTACTTGAAATGATATAACTTTTGACACAGAACTTCAAAGTGAGCATAGATTTGATAGGAAGAAAGCTTGTGAGTTTTAGCACATGACAAAAACTAGTTTTCTTGAGAAAGGAAATTCCTTAGGCCAAAAATTAAAGCAATAACATTTTGAGCATTGTTCATATTTCTCATCTATGTTGGACCAATTTCTTCTCACACATTTTGTCTATTTTGGGTCACTTTATTTTTGCCCGCGTTTCAGCTACCTTGTGTCTCTTTCTTTTCGAGTATGTCTTTTGAACTAAACGTCTTTCCTTATAGCATAACTTCTACGTACGATTTGTTGTGCTACAATTTCATCTCGACGTTTCATACATGGTGTGCAGATTCTATGATCTTATATTGTACGTATTCTCTCAGCTAGCTATGTCGAATTTGATAATTGTCAACAGATTTCCTTCTAGACAACATTTTGTTCCTCAGTTTCAAGGACAAGGATTCCTTGGGTGGAAAGTAAAGATGTTGCTAATTCTTGAAGGTGATGACTTGCATGATATTGTTCTTGGTAATTATGAATGCCCACCTCAACCAATTGATCAATCTCATGATAATACCCTGGTAACTAAATGACCTATCTTTGAAGAATGGCAAACTCTTTATAATGAGTGGGTTACACGTGATAAAGCAGCTCATCGGTATATTCTTTCTTCTCTTCAAGAATCTCTTATGCTTGATGTATGCAATATTTCAATCTCACAAGCTATACGGGAGTATTTGATAGTAAATTTTGAAAAGAAATCTATTACAGAAATACTTTATCTTCATAGTCAGCTCATTGAGTTACAATACAACATCGAAACTTCTATGACAATACATATTGAATCATTCAAGAACATTATCAATCAGCTTGCTACTACTGGTGATGCTACTCCATGAAAGAAATTGGTAACATAGCTTCTTGATACAATAAAGGATCCTACTTATTAAAATATTGTTACCATATTATCTAACAAAGATGGGATCAATTTTGATCAAGCTTGTATATCTTTGATTGAATATATTCACAATGACATGAACGATGACACACAAATCAAGAAATGGTTATGATCTCACAAGAGGATACACAATTAGAACAAGATTTACTTGCTCAAAGGCATCCCTTTCCACGCTTTACATGTAGGAGTTGTCGTGGTGGTAACTTCTCTCATCTCAAGTTTCCTAACACACATTGTTTTTATTGTAATAAAAATGGTCACAATACAGATGATTGCTGAGCAAAATAATATGATGAAGAACATGGTATTACAAATAAACAACTGCGTCTATCCAGAGATTATTCTTCTTGTGAATACTGAAAAAAGAGTGATCATCCAGCCCATCTATGTTTCAAGAGTTGTTTTGATTTAGATCGTAATAGAGCATATGCTGCTTCACATGACAACACTACTGAAGAAGCAAATTGTGTGAGTTATTCTATCTCTCCAAAAAGGATACTTCATGTTGGTGGTGGATCTCTTTTAATTATTGATTCTAGCAAATTGTGTGAGTTATTGAATCTTGGTCTTTTTGTCAAATTTGACAATACCAAGTGTTGCATTGAGAAAGATGGACAAACCATAGCTATTGCTCCTTGAAATGGTAAATTTTTTGGGTTATCTTTAAATGAAGATATTGCAAATGTTGCTATATCTCCTGGTGATCTTAAAAGCAAAATATGGCATCATCACTTTGTTCACATTGATTTTTCTAATCTTGTTGATCTTTATTAGTGTAACCTTGTTCGAGGTATGGAATTCAAAGCTCGTCCTCATATGGGTATTTGTGAATATTGTGCACTTGGAAAGCATTTTCATAGACCCTTTTCTATTTCCACCTCAACTCATTTTAGAGATTTTCTTGATCTTATTCACACTGATATTTGTGCATTTTTTCCTCCATCAAAATCTCAATATCAATATTTCATAACTTTTATTGATGACTTCTCAAGATACACCACTATTTTTCTATTTTGACACAAATCAAAAAAATTATTATCTTTTAAGCAATATAAAAAAGCAGCATAACTTCATACTGGTTGTTGCATCAAGAAACTTGACAATGATAATGGTGGAGAATACATTTCACATGATTTGGATGATTATTGTAATAATTAGGGTATTCATCCTGAATATACAGTTTCCTACTCTCCTCAACAGAATAGTATTGTTGAACGTAAAAACATGACTATTCTGAATGCCATGCAATGTATGCTCATTCATTCTAGCTTATCTAGATGTTTCTGGGCTACAATTGCTCCTAAAATTGCTCCTTATGGTAAAATACCAATTACTACTTGGACAGGTGAAACTCCTTTTGTTTCATATTTTTGAACTTTTAGATGTATTGATTATATTCATATACCCAAAGAGACTCATAGAAAACTTGATCCTCCCGGTTTGAAAGTTATTTTCATTGGATATTCAATTTTTTCTAAGGGATACAAGTTTTATGGTCCATCTTCCCAGAAGATGATAAGTCGTGATGTTATTTTCAATTAGCAACTTCTAGGTAGCACATGGACTCAAGAGAATGCTAGGCAGATGTGGTCACTAGAGGACGTTGATGATACAAAGTCATTACTCACTTCTTTTCCTTTTCTATATGATGATAAACTCCTTCACATGATAACATTGACTCTTCAAATCAGGATTCACAACCTACACCTAGTATTGCTAATGATGACCTTGGCAATGATCTTTATGTTGATCTTCCAATTGATAATGAGCATGGTACTTGTCATGTTTATGATGCTGATATTCTTGAAAATGCTTTCAATATTTGTGAAGACCCTATCTCTTATAGTGATGCCATATCATCCCCACAAAAGGAACGATGGCAAGAGGCCATGTTCCTTCTTATCTACTTAAAAAAATTCCTAATTAACATTTGAATTTAGAATACTTAAAGGGGCACCCTAGCAATCTTAGGAGAGTGTGGAATAGGCTCAAATCACACTCCTTTTGGGACCCATCTCATCTTATAGCTCCGCTTCCTTTACTCCTCAACACTTGAGCTTCATTGCACCTTTGAATTTTCTTAATAGCTTGTCATATGAAGAGGAATAGTTGGAAGATACTCCTTGCATTAAGCATATCTTCTTTGTGCAATATTGATAGCAATGGTCTTCTATCTTGCTCCTTGAAGGTGGTATGTACTCTCCCTAGCTCTACATCCTTCTCTCAATACTCCCCTTTCCTCTCAATTTAGATTAAATTGGAGTAGAAAATGATTTTTTTAAAAATTATAAATAGGGAGGAGGGGAATGGGCTTAATAAGATGATGATGGTGATGATGATGGATAGCCAACAAAGAAGACAATTATGTTAGAAACAAGGTCTATCCCGATTGCTAACTATCAAAAGAGGGTGAAGACAAAACAAGATATTAATAGCCCAATGAAGAGCTTGAAATCTCTCTTTTGATTTCTCTCTTTCTTCACCAAAAGAAGTTGTAATGAAGTGGAATCAGTCATTATTTTCATAAACATTTAATAGCACTTCTGTTCATAATGGCACAATATAAAAAGATATAGAGACACATTTGACATAATCATTGTACAATAATCAAAGTACTTCATGCTCTCTCATCACAACTTTCATGGCTTCCTTCACCTTCTCTCTTCTTCCTATTTTTCTTTCACTTATTATAGACTTCTCTATTCTCTTTCTCTCTCTTTTGCTATCTTTCTCTCTTCTCTCTAGTCTCCTTATTGACAATGGTATGAAAGCTTCAATCTTTGATCCATTCTAAATCATTTTCCATGTCCATTTTCCCCTAATTCTCTATCACGAAATCTATGGCAACACAAGTATAGCAACAAATATAGACCATGAATGGACCACTACAATGATTAGAGGACTGCAATCTTGGGGCAGTCATTCATGAATATTTGTGTGCATCTGGCAAGTTCAAAATATGGTTATTGTAAAATGCCATTTTTATACATTCTTTTCCATACAGAAGGATGGAATGGGTGCAATATAGGGGGTTATTCACAAATTTAATAAAAAAGGGTTGTGTTTTATTCAAGAAAGATTTATAGATAAGGATATTTATAAGTAGACCTTGAACACACGTGATGTAATGGATGTATATATAGTGAACCTCCTGAGATTGCAATAGGTAGTAGGTAACCATTCTTGAAGACATTCACAAGAGGTTTGGACAAATATGATGGTACAATGGTAAGAAATAGCAAGATGTGTATTAGTTTCAATCTATTTTGGAAGGCAATTTTAGAAAAGGGCCTTCACTGAAGTTAGAAGAGGGTAAAATCATAGTTACTTTGAAGAAGAGCAAGCTTCTCTTTCCCTTTTCTTTCGAGTTTCTTAAGCTAACAAGGATTCTTGGAGCTCTTTTCTCCTTCATCTTATCCTATTACCTTCAAAGATTTTGTTAGAGATCTTCTAAACTTTATCTAGAGTAGTACAACTACCATTGTGAAGTGCTTACTAATGAGGAAGCCACATAGGATTAACCTTAAATTTTGATGCATTTTTAGGGACAATATGGCCTTTCAAGACCACAACAAAAACACTGAAAACACCAACTTGCCTAAAATGTCTCTATTGCTACAGGGAACATCTCGAATTGACTTACAACCATATTAAACATTTAATATCCAAGACTAATATGCAAACATATTAAAATAGATGTTATAATCATCCATAAAACATTGCTCTCCTAAAAAATATCAGTTATATTACTATCATCATGACCATTCTTGAATGAACAACTTGACACAGACATCATTAGTTTTTAGGAGACTATGACAAATTGATAAAATAAGGCTTAAGTGACCATATCTAGGCATTGTCTTGAAGATATTTTCACTTTGAGAACCAAAATATTTGAAAAGATACAACTAATAATGCCCAGACAGACACCACCCTTCATGACATTTCTAGGTCATTTTACACATGTTGTTTATTGATGCCTACATACATATAAGTACTAAAGTGGAAAGTACTAATGTAGATAATGCAATTCAAGCCCTAACACTTGGCGCAACTTGGTGGATGGTTGCATGGTATCCATGACCTGAACGCACTTATCCCTTCATCCAAAGTAAAATACTATGAAACCATTTCAAAACAATCATGCCATGGCTGGGAACCCATTAAGTTCAATGATATCCTTAGAATATCATAGAGAATGAAGATATAGAAGCCTGACTAAATAAGCAGATCACTACTCCAATGACAAAGAGTAGTTGCATCGATTAAGAAATATATCAACGATGCTCCAACATCTACATCATAAGCAATGTACCACACAACTTGAATCTGAAACAAAAAATAGTATCACCAAAGAAATATGCAAGATAATCCAAGAAAATGTGCAAAATAAAACAATATGGAACTGCATCTACATTTGCATTATAATCTTCCACAACTTCAATCTACATCCTCGCATTTGCAAAGTATTTCTTGGTATTGATCCAAATTGATAGAACCTGTATATGTTGACTTTTAGGTCTATTGTTAGGTTCCTGAAATTTCTGTTCCTCAAGTTGTTGTTGAAATTTTTGTTTTTGAGTTTGTTGTAGTACTTCCTGCTAGATATCATGCATTCTAAAATTTTGTAAACTTCCCATCATTATTGTAAGAGCTTAGGTTATTGTTTTAGGAATTTAGCTTACAGGAATTCAAGTTTCTACAACCCATCCTATAATTTTGACACTACTAGCAAACAAGAAAATATTGCTACATTTAGCTTTTTATTTTGTATGATTGGTTGGGCATCCTTCTTCAAATTACTTATGTGCTAACAGACCGTGGAATCAAAGACTTTCATGTTAGTGCAATTCCATGCAAATATATCCTAAAACTGCTTATATAGCCTTATGAGATCTTTCTTGAATACCTCCTCACCATACATGCTTACTTTGAGGGGTTTAGCCCCTCCTTCGTGATTCAAGTTGATCTTCCATAATTCATCCTTCACCACTCTTGTAGATTTTCTCATAGTATGTTCATGTCTTTCCTCAATTTGAATAATAGCCTTGTGTCCTTCCTTATCTTGCATATCTAAACTATCCATATATTGGTTCTTCTCAATTTCCTATTTTTTAAGTTTTCCTTATTGGCCAAATTCAGGATGATTGATTCCATGGTCATGAACCACTTTATACTTCTCACTTCTTGAGCTATCCTAAAATTCAAACTGCTCCTGACCTACAAGAGGATCTTCAAGTTGCTATAATCCTAGCTAGTTTTAATCTATAGATTGAATAGTTTTCTATCCAAAAACTCCATTTCCTACACTTTTTTGGATTTCTCATGATACCCTTGAATGACGCTATCAACATCTATTTTAAAAACTAGAACAACTAAGGGATTTTCTTGAAGAAATAACTCCTCCTCATCACCCTCTACATCATCTAGCAAACTAAATGTTTGTGCATATAGATCCTCAAGAATAACATATTGACTTGGAATATGAGAAAATGCTAATTGAGTATGCAAAGTAGCAATTTGATTATCCTTTTGCAAAACAACTTCCTCGAGAGCATTAATAACCTACAAACAATGTGAAACTTGCAATTCCATTGCATTTTTGACAGGAGAAACCTCTCATTGAAGCAATGCTTTTTCTTCTTGAAGATGATCAATAATAGACACAACCTCAATTGTTGCAATTTTTTATGCATTCCTTTCCTTTTCCAACTCAAAAGAAAGCCATTGAACCATATTAGATGAAGATCAATCCATCGAGTATATCTCTTACAAATCTTCAAGAAAACCAAACAAGCTAAGTGATTTTTGTAATTTTTGATGTTCAGTGCCGTGTTGTTATAAACGTGAACATTGTTGAAAACAAATGATTTACTGTCTTAAAAATTGCTCATATAAGTAGATATCCTAAAAGTTTACAGTAGCATGAACTGTTGAATTTCTTTAGGCTGAACATTATAATGACTTGAAATAATGTCCATCATGCTGGAAATATAGATTCCTTGAAAAACTACATCTGAAAATTATGCTTTTTACAGTCTCAGGCAAGTTACTCATGAACATATGTGTGCGTCACGTGGGTTCAAAATAAGGTATTTTTAAAATACCAAATTTATACATTTTTTACATACAAAAGGGTGTAATATAAAGGGGTTATTTACAAATTGAATAGAAAAGGATTATGTTCTATTCATGGAAAATTCATAGATAATGATATTTATAAATAAGCCTTGAACGCACGTGATGTAGAGGATATACATACAGTAACTTCCCCAAGTTTATAGTGTAGCTAATGGCATTTCAAGTAGTTGTAAAGTCTGTTCACTCAAAAATAACTTCCTTGTTGCCTCAGGGGGGAGTCATCTTATAGAAGCCCTCTATATCACATGTGTTCAAAGGATACTTTAAAATCCCCTTCTTAAATTTTTTGCATCATTTTATATACCCCTTCTATGAATTTCAGAGGCAATAGTTATATCCCTTTAGTAAATCTAAAATTCAAAGAGAATGTGCATTTTCATGGTCCCTTCTGTAAAATTCAAATTAAAACATGGTCAACCAAATTTCAAAGTGGCAAATTATACTTGGATTTTGCATTGATTTTTCATAGGTTGGAGACATGGAATGGTTGCCATCCCATTGAAGTTTCATCTTATTGGAGATTTTCTCTTCTACTAGCATGGAGCTTTCCCTCCCTAGGTGAATCTTGAAGCATCTCTCAACACTACCACAAAAGCTACTTCTATGGTAAGGTAAAGCAAGACAAGGAGATGCCTAGACAGAGGGAAGGCAAGTTGAAACTTGAGAGGAGATAGTTGAGATGGCCTCCCCTTCTCTCAAAGCTTTTGTGTCCTATTGTGTATAATTAGGTTTTCCCTTGATTCCTCTTCCATATGCAGTAATCTTGTGGCACGATTACCTTGCTTCTTCTTTTAAAAAAATCCATGTTTATACTTCCAGATCCATTTTATATCCTTCATCTATCTAGCAATGTTATTTTAGCAAGTAATTTATGAGTATTTTATGGAAACTAGTTTGTCCAACGTTATAGGTCAGTCTATAGGTAAATTACAACAAAAGGGATTCATAGCAACAGCCTAATGAGGCCCAATAGATGCAACAGCATTGAAGCACAATATCATATTAACCAACCAACAAGCAAGATTGATAGCAATTCTGAAAGTACATATGTATGAAATAACAATAGCATATCTAGCATAGCAAATTTGAGAAGCAACAAAACAATAAGAATAAGATTTTATTTATTGGCAATAACTATAGACCTAGAACCATGGATAATAGTATTAAAAGTAGCATATATGTTTGCTATAACAGTAATAAGACTCATAAAAGTAATATTTTATATCAATCTAACATCTTAGAATTGCAAGCATTTAGAGCATGTAGATTTGAAGGCAGTAGCACAAGGTACAACTAAGACGATCTTTGGCAAATCTAACATGATGTACAAGGATGCTAAACCAATTTATGCTTGAATACTTGTTTTGAATCATTGTTATAGCAAGGATATAGAAAGTATGCTCATTATTTTTTTAAAATATGACTTGTCTTTATTGAAGTAAGAGAATATCAGATACCATCTCCTTGTACATTCTTACACAAAAATATTGAGTTTTTGTCTTGATCTAAAGTCACCGCTCTAAATGCATGCTCTCCGTGACAAGATATTGAATGCATATCCCAAGGAGTTGGATTGCATGATTTTAGGTTTAATCTAATATGGATAGAGGTAATTACAACCAACTTATACATTTTCCTAGCTATCTATAGCATAAGTCATAATCATGATTCAGAAATTCTTGTAGATATTACAAATATACTGAAAATTGAGATACATGATAATACCAATCGACAAAAAAAGTTGGATGTTGATTTATTTTAGTAAACAAAGCAAAGGGCTAATGTATTTCAACCAAGAGAATAGGGGGCTAATGTATTTTAGCCAACAACTATAAAGGGCTAATGTATTTGAACATACACAATTTGAGGCTCTTCTCACGTAGTATGGATAGAAGAGGGGTGATTTATTTCAATATGGAGAGAGTTGAGTGTTGCCCATTTGCAGTAAGAGTCATGTTTGACGGATGATATAAGAAAGGCATTGCAGCAGAAGGCTGAGGATGCAAATATTTTGTCTAAGAATATTCATGAGTTATTTGAAGGTATAGATGCATTGATGGTAGTTACAGATGCAGTATTAGCACATGGAGCACATGACATATAGGATGCATAAGAACTTGATGATGTAGAGTTTGTAGATGTAGAGGAAACTATGGAAGAGCATGCATATGATACAGAGACTTCGATTGAAGAAGAGCTAGAAGATGATTCAAAGTTTGTGGATGTGGGTGCTATAGGGTTTGATGATGCAGATATCAAACTAAAGATGCAGACGCTATAGATTTCAAATGAATGAATGATACTAAGAAAGAGAATCTGGAAGATGCTAGGGGTAAATGGATAATAGAATATACAAGAGAGACATTGATGCAAGATATAGAGGATATTGCCATTTGGGATGCAAAAAAAGACAATCTAAGAAGATTAAGTGGGTTAATGACATAGATCTTTGATCTTGGAATATTTGATGTGATATATAGGTTATTTAAAGTAAAGGGGATATCTTGCCTATATGTATGCCTTATTGGCCTACTGTCCAATGAATGTTTAGCCTAGGAGAGTGATATGGTTGTAGGAGACTACATTAGTGGACAAGCATGGTTAAATTGAAGATGTCTAAAATTGTTCTAATTAGGAGAGGATTAATGGCAACTTATGCATCTAGAATGTGATTTTATACCTTGGAAAGGGTCCTAGAAATTTTGATTGAGATTTGAGTTTGTATGCAAGAGATATAGAGTTGAGAAGGTCCATGTCTGTTGAGACTACATGCTATAATGAAGAATTGTAGGTTGCACATAAAATTTTAGGGGCTGCAAACTTCAGAATTTGGTCCAAGAGTCTTTAGAAAAGTTGTAGATCCTAAGTTAATCTACATTTTTCCTATTTAAAATATGGTGATCCGAGTTATGGTTCAAAATATATGAGTTGTTTTCTGTAGGGTGCTCCTGTAAGATAGTTTTTTGAATAAGATTGAACCTAATGGAAGTAAAGTGTTGCATGTTACATATGCTTTGATAGAGATATGTGAGAGAAGAGATGTAGAAGAGGCCTATGCAGTACAAAACCTAGTGGAAGATGAGCAGATTGATACACATGAAGAAGAGGAAGGAGTATAAGTCGACATATGAGTTTGTGACGCCGTATGATCCAAGAGGATTTACATGGATTGGGATGCTATAGAGGATTGATGAACTATCATTGCCAAGGTTGGATGTAGAGGGATATATGGTAGTTGGGATTTCCTTCAACAACTATTCCCTGGCTTGCCTTGGTGTTGCCATCACCTCCAGCTCTTGTCACCATCAACTCCATTCTACATTTTTGGTGTTCCATATTATGTCTACCTACTTGTCATTATCAAAATCACTTAAACTCCCAAATTGGATTTAATGGCAATTATTCACCTACTCTTGAAATCCTGTCAATCAAGACAACACTGTATAAATTTGCTTATCACTTTTGATCTGTAACTCGGATCACTGAGCTTTCTGAAGGAAAAATGTAGGTATTGTTCCAAATTACAAGTTTCCTAAAGACATGAGGGAAAATTCTTAAAGTTTCTAGCTTTAAAAAACTTTGCAAAGCCTGCAACACCATTTTCATGTATGTAGTCCATTATAGTTGTCAAGCTTTTGAAGTATACATCTCTCGTATACTTGCTCCATTTGCTACCAAACTTGGTAGGACTGCTCAATAGGTGCCAAAGCACACTTTGGATATGCTATGCACCACTAGAAGATCTCTAATCAACACTAGATTTTAGAATTTAAATTTGCCCAAAATCGCTAGCTATAACAAGCTTCTCTATAACTTATATTTAAATTACTTATGACTCTTGCTATAACCGCCCCCTAGGTTGAATGGCATAATAAGTGGTTCCCAAAGTGACATGAAGCACTTGTAGACCAAGTGGCACAGCCTTCGAACATGCATCTCAATTGATCCCCAATATCCTAAGGTAAAAATGACAAGATATGACATGCTCTTCACTATAGCATGGCACACGCTCTTGCTCTATAACTTGAAGCAAAAAAAAAACTCTAATTGGGTTTGTTCACAATTATCAACCTCATTGTCAACCAATTTAGCAATCTATTCACTATAAATGGTTTGTATTTAAATGTTGCTTGTCAGAATGCAACGAATGCGAAAGTGTATGGATAAGACTAAAAGAAAATGAACACGAGAGAAAGGGAGAGAGAAAAGAGACAAAGGAATGCAGAAATATGCAGTCAATGAATGCTAAAATAAAGAGGGAAAATGAACAAGGGCTGTAGATGCATCTCCTTGAGCTGAATCTCTCCCACCAGCACCTAAAAAGCAAGTGTGTGGGGGCAGGCTGCAAAGTAGGCTAAATAGGAGAAAATAATGCAATAAAATAATGCAATCAACAAGCAAGTCCAACCTACTTTGAAAACATTTGACTACAACATAAACAAATAAATAATCACCAATCAGTCCTCCAGCTTCTGCCACATGGCACTATCGCCTACCTAACAAACTGCCCATACATAGTATCTACTAAAAATGCCCATTGACTAACAAGAATAATGACTAATGCCCTCCAAGAGTACCTTTGGGAGAATTGACTACAACAATGGTAACTTGAGAAATACTAGTTCAGGGGATGAAACACATAAGGCTAAGGAATCTAGAGTGCTATCATAGAAGAAGCTGAGGAAGCACCTTCGTAAATAAATCTGCAAGATTATTCTCCATCTTGTAGTAAACCACATCAATGGTCTCATCCAAGATCTTTTTTTGATGAAATGGTACTGAATCTCAATGTGCTTCAACCTAGCATGAAACATTGGATTTTGTGCAAAAGTAATGCGACTCTCATTGTCGCAATGAAGCATCATAGGACCTATCTAAGTACAATTAAGCTCTCCTAGTAACCTCCAAAGCCATACAATTTCACATGTGGTAGAAGACACCACTCTATATTTTGCCTCGGTGGAAGAAAGTGCAATGGTGGGCTGCTTCTTGCTACTCCATGAGATAACACCTGCATCCAAGGTAAAATAATATCCTGTCATTGACCTTTGGTGGTCATCATCTCCAACCCAATTTAAATCCATACATCTTGTAAGAACCAAAGGGGAATGTCGAGTACCTGCTAGATAATGAATACCAATATTGAGGGTCCCCCTTAGGAACTATAAAATCCTCATAGTAGCCTGCCAATGTACGAGCTTGGGTTCAATCATGAACCCATCCAACAGACCTACAAGGAAGCACAAATCAACCCAAGTGTTAAGAAGCCAAATCAAGGACCCAATCAACTGCCTGTAAGTGGGTAGCATCTGCTGTCCAAGAATCTGTATGGGCTGTAGCCTTCTAGTTTGGATCCATAAGAGTAGAAATGCCTTACATCCCTCCATCTCAAACACGGCCAAAAGCTCCTGCATATACCACTATTGGGAGAGGGAAATCCCCCTCAAAGTTTGATAAATCTCATGGCCTAGAAAGAAATGAAGAAGGCCCATATCCCTCATCTCGAACACCTCATGTAGTGCTGCCTCAATTTCCTTGACCTTCTGGGCATGGTCACTTGTCAAAATAAGATCATCTACATAAAGCACAAACAATGTGTACCCTCCAACAAAGACATGGACATAAAACTAGCCATATCCTATGACTGACAAAGGCAAGAATAGCTGTAATGGTAGCCATCTGATCTGTAGGTAAAAAGGTGTCATGGAGATCCACCCTTGGTCAGTGTGTGAAGCCCTTTGCAACGAGTCGTGCCCTGTGCTTATCCGAAGTATCATCACTATGATATTTGGTCTTGAAGACCAATTTGAGACCAATCACCTTTCTATGAATGGGCCTAGGCACAAGATCCCAAGTGCCATTCCCCTCAATAGCATCCTACTCCATAGCCTTCTTCCAATGCTTTGACTACAAAGCCTTCTTCATGGAGGTGGACTCCCTATCCTACAAGGCATAGGTCATCAAACAATAGTTAGTACAAATAAGCTTGGTAGCATGTGGATGGTTCTCTGAGACCATCGCAATCCATCCTACCATTGCCACTCCTTAGGGACTCCCTCAATCCTTGAATAATAAGGACTAGGCCGGATCTCTCCTCTACGTGCACCATCTACTAAAGTCTTTCATGCATCTACTGGTGATGGCACAGGTAGGGAAGTTGGTGGGGAGGTAGTATCCTCATTCGAATATGAAGCATCTCCATGAGGCACAGTGTCGCACGGAATATACGTGGGAGTTTATGAAAAGTCGCTCGCTGTAGGGATGCTATGTGAGATGGGAGCAAAGAATGATGAAGAGTACTCAACTCAAATTTATTACCCAGAATAAGAATTTTAGATACAAGGAAAATGTGAAAACATACTCATTGATTAAAGATATGGTCAAGATACATGTTCAAAAGACCCTTGGTCAAGGGGAGTTAAAGGATATGATCAAAAGACATATGAAGAGCTAGAGATGAATCTTGTAATCATAAAATTGTTCACTAATATAATGCCGGGTAGCAAAGATGATGAGGCCGTTGTAGAGAAATTTGCCATATCTCTTTCAAGCAAGCAAAGGATCACTCGCCAATCAGAAGACTTGATGGACCCCCCTCACTTACATCTCCTTACATAGTTTCCTCAATCTCTCATACGTTGAGTTTGCTTTTGGCTTTCTTTTAAAACCTAAGACTTTTAACAGCTTACTTTTCAATAGCTAGATGTTAAAGTTAAGCTTTAAAAGCTTATGTGCTTGATATGCTGCAACCTGGCTCACATCATATATCGGCCTGCTATGGGTTATCGCCCGTAGACAAGCCACATGTCGGTGACCCTGCACTTGTTAGGGGTCACATTCTTTTTTTAAATATATAAATTTGATGAATTCATTTCATGTCAACTAACACACACAAGTGAGACGGTAGGGTGCCCTTCTAACAACTAGAAAGCATGGGTTCAATTCGTGACAGTAACGTAGTAAAATTTTGGCCCAAAAGGAAGGCTTTTCATTATCACACACTGCGACCGAGTGCCACGTCACCAAGTAGGCTGATATTTAACGTGAGCCCTGTAACCCGCCATACCTTTAAAAAACGCAGCTACCTTGGCTTCATCATCACCATCGTCATAATGCCGCTGACTTGTCCATCATCCTCTATGTCATTCCATTCATTAGCCCTATGCAATTACGTCGGAGGACCCACGCAGCTCCTCTCTTCTGCGGACTCCAAGGACTATGTGCCTTAGCTCTCCTCAATGCAGCATGGATGATGATTCTTCAACGAAGTCGGAGGGAGACGTTGCAGCCTCCCAACCGTAGCTGCATCGACAAGTGAGCGCCAGTGCGTTCCCCACAAGAAGGATCTAGCTCCAGGCAGCAGCATCAAATGACAGTCGGCCAAATAGGGAGTAGTGCTTCTCGCATCCCTGCGATTCAAAAACAGCCACCGATTTGCTCACCAGCCGCGCCATCTTCAATAAGTGGCTCTATTTCTTCAGCACTGCTAAAGGATAGATAAGTTGGTCACGTAAGGTTCCCACTGGAGTATAAGGACGTTGAGAAACATAGAATATTTCCTTGTTCAGAGATGATCCAACTCCTGGTTTTGCAATGCACCCACCAATTAAGGAACTTTAGACACCTATCCATATAGTAAAAAAAGAGGAATTTTCTAGATATTTATCGAAATGTCTAGAAAAAGTTTCAACTAGTAAAAGTGGAACACTTTACAAGTTAGTGATATAGTAAAATATTCTTGTATAGGAATTTTAAAATTCTCTAGTTATCCATGTAGTGAAATTTTACTATATAAACAAACTAGTTAGAACTAATCATATAGTATTTTTTATATATAAGAAAACTAGTTGCAATCATGTAGATAGTTTTAAGAATTACTATTATAGTAAAAAATATAAATTAAAATAATAAGAAAGAATTTTCTCATCGCGTCCTCCTAAAAAAGTATGATCTCTCTTAATAACACCATATGTAGATTTCAATGATGCATATAGCTCATTAATGGATTGGATGTCTAAATATTTGACAAGAATGGTTTCTTGGTCTTCCTCTTCAAATGCATTAACAACCTGCATTTTAGAAATAGAACATAGATTAGTGTGCTACTACATCATAAGTTAATTAGCTACTCTATTATCTTAATATTTAATAACATTGAGTTACCGATGAAGTTCTTGATGGCAATTCTATATTAGAAGCATCCATACTTTTTGATGGCTCAACATGGTCGAGAGCTTATAGTATAGACAAGAAAATAAAGTTTAAAAAAATAAATTATGCCACATTTAGTAAAAAGAAATGCAAAGAAGTACCTTAGATAATTTCTCATTTTTTTCCCTTACCCTCCTTTTTTTTTGCTTGCTTTGCTGCATTTTCTCGCTCATCTTATCACAATAAGTTTGTAATTAGAGATAATTTATGAAATGCATATATTAAAATAAAATATCAAGAGATGGCTAAGCATACCTTTCGTACACGAAGACTTTTCCGTGCTACTTCAACCTCCTCAGGATCTTGCATCATATCTTGTGGAAGAGAGTGCTCACTACTACATGAACCCTATAATACAAGAAAAATAAAACTTAAAAATGGAATATATTTTAATTTAAAAGTATAAAAAATTTAAGAATATACGTATATATTCCTCATATAGATGAAATTCCTTGTAATAGCTCCATAAAACTATGATTTGAGTTTAAATAGTCCTGAAACATAGGTTAAGTGTTAGAGACAATCAAATGGAAAAAGACTACAAACCAAGGTATACTAACCATTTCATTATTTTTTTGACATTTTTCGGAAGCAGAAATTGAAACAAGAGGCAGACCATCATTGTGAGATTCCAACTAGTACAAGCAAGAAAATTGAAGTCAATATAAAAAACTAAAATTTTCAAATATTTAAATATTTAAATGAGTGAATGATGTACATACATGTGTTGCACTATTCCCAGAAAAGATACATTGTTTTTCCACCATAAGTTGTGGATAATACACCTCGTCACTTGTATCCTAAAATTTTAGAAAAAATATAATGAAAGGTAAATATATCTAAGAAACTTAAAGTGAAATGATTATAATAAAGATAAAGATAATAAAAACTATACAATAGAAAAAATAAAACTTGAGATGAAAATTGCAAATCTTACCGGTTTTTGTTGCATATCTACTTGCTCAAAGCTATGATTCTTCTATTAAAAAAACATAGTTGTGCCAATCAGTACCAATTTCTTATGTATATAATCTATGGTGAGAAAATTTCGATAAATAAGTATGCTTACCAAAGATATATCCACCAAAGATGATCCTTTTCTCTTGAGTTTCTTTCTGAGATTTTGAGCAATAGAAAGATAGTACAGATATACATCCTCCTTTTTCCAAAGGTAAGTAGCACCAGAAAACTCAAGGGGTAAAATTTGATCATAGTTTTGATCTATGATCTCTAAAATTCTATGTTTGTCATCTTTATTATTACGAAACCGCAAATCCTTGCCAATCTCATGGCTCTTGACCCAATTATACAGTTTTCTGTGATTAGCACAATACCTAACATTTTGTGTATCTCGATAGTATTTTAGTAAAAATGGTTTTCCAAACTCATCTTGGTCTTCTCGACTAATCCTTTTAGGTGGTTTGAAAATCTGGTCATATATAGTAGTCTTCATCAGAGATACATCCCCTATTTGTATACTCTTGATTTGCTTTTGAGGTGGCAACTGGACTCTTTTACTTTGTATTGAAACTGGTTTGCTCATGCTCACTGTTTGTTTGGAACTATCATTCTTTGATTTCAGTTCCTCAATTATTTATTGTAGAGTGATGATAGTTTGCATCATTGAATCTAGAGTTTGTTGACTTCGGGAGGCCATGAGACAAGCTAAATTTAAATCAAGAAATTATGTTAATATTCAACCAATAAAGAATCAATCAATCATATAAAAAGGATACAACAATGATTGCACTCTCTTTTTCTCTCTCTCTCAATGATTTTAATGGGCTTTTAAGTTTTAAAGAAAAACACCATACAACTATACAAACCATGAGACAAGCTAAAATCAAACAAGATACAAGCTAAAATCAAATTTACAACTTTATATGCTAGTATTCCTCAAACAAGAGATTATATCCATACGTTAATCTTCTTCAAGCAAGAAATTTTCTCATTCTTTATAAAAAGAAATAACAATAATCACACATGCACACATACACACAATGGTCCAACTACCTATACATGAGACACAACATGAGCTATATACAAACACCCATAAATAAAGCATTATGATATACACAATGGGATGGCGATCAGATAATGATGTCCATTATGACCAATGCTACTAGTACCCATTTGTATCTCCAAGAATACAACACACACACACACACTCTCTCTAAAGCAATCAAGTTACATCACGTGATCTCCACACTATTGGAACATCTATAGACTCTCCAATTGATAATGTTACTCTCCTTCTCTTTGTAACTTCAAAGTTTGACATTACCAAGCTACACAAGTTCCAATCCCTCCAAATATCTTCATCAATATCAATTCTCCATGTACTTCTATTATGATCACACTTCAACCATGACAATTTGCACCTTTTTTCTTCATAATTTACCTCTCTTATCATTGCATGAATGTACTCCCATCCATGTCATCATCATGTTTTCTTGCCAACATAATATCATATTTTTCTAACCAAGGAGGTATACAACCAACTGCCCCTATTTGTAATAATATTGTTCTTTGAATTAGATCTTTTACCTCATATGCAACAAGTCTATTATGTAAGGGTAAAGGAACAAACTTATGCAATAAAGAACTCAATGGTCTTATGCAATCCCATGTAAATGGAAGTTGTTGAGTTCGTAGTACACTCATTCCCATGATTGCATCTATAAGTAAGCATTCTTCATTTTCTTTTACAGTTATGCATTGCTTGTAATATTCTCCACTAAAAAAGGTGTAATACTCTCCATCCCATTGAATGGAAAAAAAATAGTGAGTCTTGCTTTCCAATGACTTATACTTTCTAACGTACTACAAAAAGTGTCAGTTTTTACCACGATGTCATCTGCGATCTTGTATATTTCTCCATTATAAAGAATTCTTCCATATGTGGTAACTAGATGTCCTACTAGTGCATTCTCTTGAAGACCAAGAAATTGGGCAATATATTTTTGTTCTTTTGATGAAAGGGGCCTACGTTCTCTTCTCTTTTTTGTGATTAAAATGCCTTTTTTACGCATCATTATGTTACAAGGATATTGGTAATCATCTCTTTCAAAAAGTTTCCATATCTCCTTTGCCTTCTCAATTGAAGAAACCTCCACAATGCCATTCTCATGAAATGAATAACAACATGGTGTCTGGTAATTAGTGAAACCATAACCATCAGGTAAAACAAGACATGCATGTACTTGGATAAGCATTCTTTCATGTGGCAAAAGCCCATCTACTTCCATTTCTAATAACTTAAATATTGAAGTGAAGAATGTCCTCTTATAATAATTTACATAAGATATTTCGTTAAAGTGATTTTTAGTCTTTACCGCTATATATAGTGCTACTATTCGCTCAAAGTCACAACACCAATACACATCATGCGATCCATGTCTCAATATGTCATCTAGTAGTTCTCCATTTCCTGCAACGTGTTCTAAGGGAGAAGAAGTAGCACCAAAGGCTTCTTCCTTTTGAACTCTCCAAGCAGAAAACAAAGTACGTGCAACACCTAAACATTTTTTTGACCAACCAATACATCGATTATAACTATAGAAGGCATGTGCAATATCTATGAGCAACAAACCTAGGTCAAAAATTGACTTTGGTATCTCATCAAATATACCTAAAATATATGGTAAGCACCATTGGATGAACTTTTGGTTCTCTTCGGCCTTAAAGCTTTCATAGTACTTGGATTACGAGGCCACCGTCCATGATGAATATAGAGGGTGGAGAGAGCTTATAAGCCTTTTCACAATAAAAATCTAACATCTTTTTCTTTTCATTGGACATGGCTCTCATGAGTGCTTGCATGTATTTTTGAAATATATTTAGAGATAACACATGCATCGCATAATATACCAAGTCTATTGACATGTTAAAACCATACAAATCATACAGTTTCCATAGAATAGACTCTCCAGCTAATCCTGCAAGCTTTAGTTTTCCATCCTTTTCAGCTTGTGTGGATGCCCTCTTTGAACTTAATAAGGCATCAATCATTATTTGACCGTTGGGTTGGAGGATATCTTGCTTGATATCGACTACCATCATAAAGGTAACGTCCTTGGAATGAGGGATTACTAGTATCAAGAGTAGCTTGGGCTTTGTCTCTACGACAAAAGAATTTCCCACCATCTTTGAAGGATCCTATTTTGCATTGTGCAGGATGATCCCCGATAACCATCATTAGCATTGATCTAACAACACAAAATTTTGATTGTCCCATTGGATTTTCAAAAATCTTTTCTACAGGGTAGTTGTATGACACTTGTATACCATTTATGTAAAGGTCTTGTAGCTCACTAATAAGTGGTCTTAAAAAAGCTTGAAATACATCAGGAGTATTACGAATAGATTTAGAGCAACTAAAAGGTATGAATAAAACAAGAATAATGCCTAATATGAAACCCTTCCCACCATTAAGGACCTTAATTTCAACCACACCACAGTCCTTTTGAGTGGTACGAGAGGCTTGGAAACCATCCCAATATAAAAGAAGTGCCAAGTTTCGAGGATCACCTCTACACATTTTCTTTTTACATTTGTTGAGATATCAACATTTTTTACAAACAAAATTATACTCTTGCATCTCTTGGTTAAAACCTTGTTCTAGAACTATTGAAAAATAAGACCTTGGAAAAGTTGTATATAATTTTCGACATGTAAGGTTGTTGCACATAACAACCATCTCATACTCAGCATCAGGATTCCAAAAATCTTGATACTCACGACACTTTGTTCCATCCCAAAACTCGTTTATGAATTCTGGTTGCATATTGATATCTTTTCCTAACCATCTTGTTTTATGCTGCCACATGCTTAGGAAATCATGACAAAGTGTCATGGATCGCACTAAAAGCTCTAATTGTTTCTTTATAGGTAAATAATCAATATCTAACATTTCTCTCCTTGGTTTATTGCATTTTTTACACTTTTCACAACATTCAATACAATCACGCTTTAGTATTCTTTTTTGCATATTTTGTTTGCAAGAACGCAAGACTACATCTTTGGCATAAGAATCTTCTTTACTAGGTGTAAGAAGTTCAATTTCATGATCATTATTTTTACTTCCCATGCAAAACCTATAGCGCTTAGTTTGGACCATGCCAAGACCATGATACATAGAGTCAAGTTGCTCCCAAGATGTCGGGACTCTCACTCCATCAAGATTTCCATCCCATGTATCAGGTAGTTGCAATAATAGCTTACTTAAACTTGGCTTGCACTCTTCAACTCTTTGAGTCCTAGTCCTTGGATTGCCCATTTCTCCAAATAATAATTGGAGCATCTTCTCTTGTGCACTAATCGATATTTGGTTCTCATCCCAAAGATCTTGAAGCTTAATTATTTTTTGTATATTTTGTTGATATAATGATGGCCCAGTAATAGATATGTGATTGTCTATAGAAGGATCTATTTGAGGAGACTCAGCATGGTTAATTGAGTTGTTGGCACGATTGAAGGGGGGACTGACAGAAGTATTGATAGTTTGATTATTGCCTTGTTCATGTTGCCTTTCATTAGAAGGAATAAGACCAATTTGCATACTTAGTGCATCATATTTGGCTTTCAACTCCTGGTGCCTAAGAAAAGTTTGTGGACCAACACTCCTCCCACCATTACAATATGCAAGGCAATCACACCACCTATGTCATCTATTTAAATCATCTATGTTAGTTTCACCATGCATTGGAGATGATTCTTCGTGCCTTCGGTTCTCAAGATGATCTCCTTGCACATTTGAGTTGCTTGGTTCACTAGGATGTGATCTTTCTAGAGAAGAATGCGTAATCCCAAGCATGTCATTTTTAGCATGTCTAAAATAAGTACTACGATTCACTAATTGCCAATCTTCAGTACTATGTGCACACTTAAAGTTACATGTACATTTTCTTAATGTGCTTGTAGAAGAAGACATCCCTTACTTGAGTATCTTCAATCTTCAATCCAAGGTTGATGAAATTATGAGCTCCACAATTAAAACTCCAAGACTGCAAAAAAACCGACCCATAACATAGTTTACGTTAATAACATATTGTAGTTACACAGTTAATATCATAGTCTATACTAGTTTAGCAATAGAGCTACATTTAAAACCATACTTTGTGGTTAATATCATAGTCTATACTAGTTTGTTCTTCTTGTCCTAGCCTTGATCTAAAGAGCAAGAAGAAAAGAGGGTTCGTGAGGGACATGAGAGCCTTACACTATGAGAATGAAGATTGCAAGAGAAGAGAGCCTCGCATTATGGGAACGATTTTGTATTAAACCTTGATCATAAGAAAGAAATGCTACAACAATATCTAAGTAAGTTTCTTTTTTGCTCTTGGGACATCTCTAGATGCCAAACATTCCCATCACATAAGGTAATAAAGATTAGTAATTAACTACTACTAGTTATGTAACCAAAATTTTCTTCATGCATAGAATGAGACGATTTTCTAGCAAGATTAAAGGTAGGCCCATGGGTACAATTTTAGTGGAAGGACACTAAGATCACTACTGCATGCAGAGTACTCTACTGCACGCAGTTCTAACAGTATCCTCCTCCTCCTCTCTACGAGACATGCGATGGGTTTTACCAGCTGCGATCGATCTCCATCTACCAACATCTTTGACTTGAAAAGCAGTAGAGTTTTGTGATGGGGGCGACCTATTCAGCAGGTTCCAACCATACCAGCCTCCTGCAGCCTCTTTGTAGTGGCCATAGTCATCCCTTAAATACCTCCTTCCCGGAGTTGCAACAAAGAGCTTCAGTAAGCTCTTGGGCGTAGGCGGATGTGGCTTTGTATATGCGGGCATGCTCTTGGGCGCAGGCAGATGTGGCTCTGTATATGCGGGCATGCTCTTGGGCGCAGGCGGATGTGGCTCTGTATATGCAGGCGTACTCCCGGATGGTAGGGAAGTGGTAGTGAAGGTGTTGGTAGGTACTACATTAATGATAAGGCAAGGAGCACATCAATGTAAAGAATTTTTAGCAGAGGTAGCCCCAGTGGGGCATGGCAAGCTTCACATCGCATTCTTGTGTACGATCAGTATCTGGAGAGAGGCTCACTCGACCATTGGCTCTTTGAGGGGCCCAAAATGTGCCTGGATTGGCATAAGCACCAAGATATATATAGCATTGGGAATTTCTTAAGGCTTGCATTACTTACACGAGGGTTGCGAGCAAGCCATCTTGCATTTCGACATCAAGCTTCAAAACATCCTCTTGGATGATGCTTTTGTGGCTAAGATATCTGATTTTGGCGTGTCCCGGTTGATATAGAGAGACATCTCGGCAGTGATGACCGAGCTTAGGGGAATCCCGGGCTACATAGCTCCCAAATGGCAATCTCACGCGATCGTAAGCAAGAAGAGTGATGTGTACATCATGGGAATTGTGATGTTGGAGATTGTGGCAGGCGGAAGGGTTATGGAGTACTCGCGCCTATTTAATAGCAATTCTTCTTCATGCCAAAATTCATGGGAGCAAGAGGCATGGCATTTACCCAGCTGGGTGGCACAGAAAATGGATCAAGGGAAGCTGATGGACATCATGGACAAGCGGCTCTATCTCAGTGGCTTTGATGAAGTGCAAGTTCAAATTATCGCAAGTGGAGGAGTAGGTACTGCACCTGTAGTTATAATGATTGTTCTTAATCATGTTTTAGTGTAATGAAAGAGACCTAACTGTCCTAAATAAGGGAAAGGAGAGAGAGAAGGACTGTAGAAGAAGAGGGAGAGGAGAGAGAAAGGCAAGAAGAAGAGAGAGAAAGAGGGAGAAAGGAAGAAGAAGAAGCCATGGAAGCTTGAGAAGGTGAAAAGAGAGTTTCTTGATAATTTCTGTGATGTCTCAAAATACCATCTTACACCTTATATACCGTCAGTGTGACTGGTATGTTCCCATGCCATGTTTTTCGTGATCCCCATTCATTACAAACCATCCTATCTCATAAAGTTTTTGTCCTAAAAAACAAGGGATGTAGTCATGGACTGTAAGGGTGTGCTGTAGGAAATCAACCACAACTTTGTGTGGGAAACTCCAAATGGGACAGTTGAGGTGTCGTTACGGAGCCCATGATATGTACTTTCAGCCATGTGGGTGGGGCGGGGCTGCAATTAGGTCAGGACCAAAACTATTACGAAATAGAGGGCTATCCAGGAATTACTAGTGTGCTGTCCCAGATGGTAGGGCTGGAGAAAAACAACCATAACTTACTCTATGGAACTCCGATCGGGGCAAATAAGGTGTTGGCACGGAGCCCATGAGGTGTACTTTCAGTTCATGTATGGGGGATGGGGCTGAAAATGGACCAGGACCAAAACTGGTGCAAAACAAGTGGTTGTCCAGATGCAGACTGCAGACCAAAACAGGTGTCATGGTTAAGTTCTCACCAATACTTCGAGCTCCTAGAGCCGGTCCATGCATCCATGGAGATCGAGCAAGCTGATATAGTGGTGAATGAGGGGTGCCAAGGGTCATTCCCAAGCATGTCATCAATGGGGCAGCCCCACCGGGGTCAAAAGGGAACCCGTCCGGTGAGTCATAAAACTGATCGATACTAAGATCCTCTTCATATTTAGCATTTTCAACAAGTGTCATCATGGGAGAGTTGTCATGCAAGTCCTCTTCTAACTTGTCACTATCTTCTATCACATACATGCTATTAAACTTGACAATGGCGTTCTTAAAGGGGCATTTGGATGCATGATCAGTCATGTACTTATCCCTGCATTTAAAACACAAGCCTTTGGCTTTTCTATCCTTGACAACTTCAGGAGGAATGAAATTTTAACCGTTAGGACTGAAGCCATTCCTTGTCTTATTTTCAACATACTTTAGGTCACTTTTGGAGGGTGGTGCTGTCCCAAAACTGCCATATTTCCTTTCAGCATTAGAAGTGGAGTAAGTAGGGATTTTGGGGCTGCCATTCCCTACATTGTTGCTGCGATAATTACTAGCATATGGGGGTTTCTTGATAGGGTATCTTTGCTGTCCTGCAATGGGTTGCATGCCCTCATTGCGATGGTATTTTCAACCATAGCGTTCAGCCAATTCTATGGCTGCAAACAGGGTGGCTGGCTTTTAAGCCATTACATCAGCTGAGAGATGCGCATCTAGCCCATAAATGTATTTATGCAATTTGGCCTCATCACTGAGTGCCTCAACATACATGGATAGGTTCATAAATTGGTTGGTGTACTCCCTCACGGTGAGATTTTGCTAATCAAACTGATGCCATTGCCTAGCCAAGCGTTCTTTTTCCACCGGGGAGACAAAAACTTGGATCATATGCATCTTGAACTTTTCCCAATCACGAAACTGCTGATTTTCTCTTTGAACGAATCTCCACCATGTGTGGCAAAACCCTCTAAATAAAGGGATGCAAAAATGATCTTTGCCTCATCGGTACGAGGGTAGATGAGAAAATAGGATTCCAATTTAGAGGTCCATTCCTCTAGTTCAGCTGGGGATGAGGACTGCCCATTGAATTTAGTAAACACAACCTTGTCACGCAGCTCATTTGGGCCTTGCTGCCCATGAATGCCATGTGCTACATGGTGCCCATACATGCCTTGGTGTCCAATCCCCGGCTGTCCAAAAATTCCATGGGGGCCATACTGCCCTTGCATTACATGAGGACCAAATTGCCCATTAGAACCTTGCTGTCCAAAATGTCCATGCTGCCCATTACCATATGCATGCTGCCCATTGCTATATGCATGCTGCCCATTGCCATATGCATGCTACCCATTGCCATGTGCATGCTGCCCATGCACTCCGTGCATTCCATGCTGCCCAAGATTTGCATTGGAGCCATTCTCTCGAGTGTGCAAGTAGCTTCCATTTTTACAGGGGAGTTGGGGTACCAAGGATGGGCTTGAAGGATTCATAACGGGGGAGGGGAGGGGCTCATCATGTCGAGTGGAGGGCTCACCCATCTCATAAGTGCTATGGGGAATGCCATGGGTACCTCTGAGACCTTGTGGGCTACGCCCGGTCTCCAAGGGGGGAGGGCGGTTAGCCTCACGGGGAGGGACATACTCCTTGGGTTGATCTGAGGGGGGGGAAATGACGGGGATGAGGGCGCCCATGCGCTCTATGAGTAAGTCCATCTTGGCCATCATCTCGGAATGACGGTGATCTTGGTGGGTTTCCATCTCCCTATGGCGTTGCTCCATCTCTCGATGTCATTTAGCATGATAGATCTCATGTTGGCATAAGGTTTGGTTGAGCAGAGATAAGCAGTCTATCTCGGGGGCACCCTCTTCAAACGTGTCTTCACAATCCTCTTGGGCTGAGCTAGGATCGTTGATTGAGGCACGGGAGTCCCTTATTTCATGCTGAAATTCCTCCTGGGCCTTTGCTTTACCCTTGTGGCCTACCATCCCAAGTGCAGTCCACCGGACCCCTTGTTACAGAAATGACGATATCTTGAGCTAGGGAGCTCTGATCGCGAAACTTTTGATTCAAATGAAAGCTCTTGATCCCCTCTACGAGGCTATATAAAAATATCTCTGACAGTAAATGATCAGGGCTTTGCTGTAATCACTTTTTGTGGGCTGACTGTGTAGGACTGCTGCCTGTCCCACAGTACCTCTGAGCACAAAACTGAGTGTATCTCCCAAACGGTAGGGCAAAATGGAGAGGTTTTTAGTTCAGATCGAAGGGGAGGATGCCCTCTTCCAATCAAGCTATAGAGCCCACACTCACCCACACAAGAAGGCTTTGCTGTAATCAACTTTTGGGGGCTGACTGTGTAGGACTGCTGCCTGTCCCACAGTACCTCTGAGCACAAAACTGAGCGTATCTCTCAAATCGTAAGGCAAAATGGGGAGATTTTTAGTTCAGATCGAAGGGGAAAATGCCCTCTTCCAATCAAGCTATAGAGCCCGCACGCAATCACACAAGAAGGCTTTGTTGTAATCGACTTTTTCAGGCTGTGTAGGACTTATTGTCTGCAATACCCTGCAAAGACTCCCTCAAGGAGCATACCTTATCCCAATGGTGAGGGTCTTATCCCAGACATCCAGGGCCTCCGTGGTGGCTCTCAATGCCACATAAAGCCATACATCCTTTGCATCTGTAGTTCATTGCTGAGACCATTTCCATAACTGTATACCCTGCCCTTCTTGCATTGCATCCACCATATATTACCAAGTGGTTCGTGGCTTTACCAATGCATGTAGTACAAAACCCAAGAAGCACGAGGTAGTTGCACGTGACCATCAGCACTCGACTGCGGCCAAAGCGCCTCCATCTTACCTACCTCCTTCAAATCCATTCGTGCCCCTATAGTGTGTCTCTTTCGTGTGATGTGGTCCCATAGCAAGCTACCCACATTCTTGGGATCCAACAAGTGGTTGATTTGTAAGTGGGTCCAATATGGCAACTCATAGAAAAATGAGAACCGTCATATTCGGTTTGGATGTGACACCATGTGGACCGTTTTCAGCTCGTATCAGCTTGCGACCAACGAGAACAGAAGCCTATTTACCTGAACACTCTCTGAATCCCGAAAAGTCATGCATCGTCCATATGAGAATGGCTCGAATATTGGCAGACCATCGATCATCACACTTGCTCATATCTTGCACAGTGACCCCCTCCTCCTATAAAATCTTAAGCTCATCGACTAATGGACGAAGATACACGTCCATATTTTTGACTTTGTAGCGGCCAAGGATGAGTAAGCTAAGGATGAGATGTCCTTTCTTCGTAGAAAGACATGGAGGGATATTGTAGTTGACAAGGACTATAGGCCACACACGGTAAGAAGTTGAGCGCAGACCGAATGGGTTCACGCCATCCATTGCAAGACCGAGCCAAAGATTCCTTGGCTCTCGGGCAAAGCCTGGGAAGGTAGAGTCAATGTGGCTCCATGTGCGTGAATCCGATGATATTCGTTGAACTCCATCTGTGGATCTATTCCGCCCATGACGTACGAAACATGTGGTTTATGTGGGGGATAAGCGGAAAGTGTCTAAGAACTTTTTGACGGATGGTTTGCCCTTGCAAGTCCTGTCGATACCTGTGAGCACCACACTTTGGGCATGTCTCCATAGTCTCATATTCTCCTCGAAACAATATGCAATCGTTGATACATGCATGAACACCATATTAGAGATTTTGGGAATTTCCCAAGTCCCACTTTGAATTAATTTCTTACTTTTGTGAATGAAAGAGAGCACTATATTTATGTTTATCTTTAAAGGGCACTTTGTATGTTACAAATGTAAGGGATATATTTACTATGGAAATCAAAATTAGTCCATATAGCGTCACTGTCTTGTTGCATCATGTATATTGGAAAAATACAACTTTTGTAGATAGCTGCACTACCATTTATGAAATGTTTGTGATATCCTAACTCATGAGCAAGTTGCATTGCTTCCATATCTTTCAAAGTAGAGACTAAAGGAGTCTGCTTCAACATCGATACTTGTGAGTTGTTGGATGTAAGTGATAGACGATGTGAGGCATTTGTTGAGTATGCTTGTATAGTAGATGGTTATAAAGTACAAAATAGGATTTAAACTGCTTTATAAGAAATTTCAACACAATTAACTAATGTTATTGAAAGAATAAAAAACATCATGTAGATTCTCTCATTGATATTGGTGGTGTTTAGAAACACAAAGGTAAGTATATAAAACACTTTAAATTTCTAACAAGCATATATTTCATAGCCATACAAAATCCTTTAATGTAAGGGATATATTTATTATGAAAGTCAAAATTAGTCTATTTAGAGTCAGCACCTTCTTGTTACATCATGTCTATTGGAAAAATACAAATTTTGTAGATTTTGTATAAAACATTTAGCTGCACTACCATTTATGAAATGTTTGTAATATCCTAACTCATGAGCAAGTTGCATTGCTTCCATATCTTTCAAAGTAGAGACTAAAGGAGTTTACTTCAACATGGATAATTGTGAGTTATTCAATGTAAGTGATAGACGATGCGAGGCATTTGTTGAGTATGTTTGTATAGTAGACTGTCATAAAGTACAAAATAGGATTTAAACCACTTTATAAGAAATTTCAACACAATTAACTAATGTTATTGAAACATTTAAAAACATCAAGTAGATTCTCTCATTGATATTGGTGGTGTTTAGAAACACCAAGATAACTACATAAAACACTTTAAATGTCTAACAAGCATATATTTCATAGCCATGCAAAAGCCTTCAATGTAAGGGATATATCTATTATGAAAGTCAAAATTAGTCCATATAGAGTCAGTGCCTTCTTGTTACATTATGTATATTGGAAAAATACAAATTTTGTAGATTTTGTATAAAACATTTAGCTGCACTACCATTTATGAAAGGTTTGTGATATCATAACTCATGAGCAAGTTGCATTGCTTCCATATCTTTCAAAGTAGAGACTAAAGGAGTCTACTTCAACATGGATAATTGTGAGCTGTTCAATGTAAGAGATGGATGACGTGAGGCATTTGTTGAGGATGTTTGTATAATAGATGGTCTCTTGAAGCAAGAAGTAATTGAAGGTTGAACATATATACCATCTTTATCAATCATGGTCTCGTGCAGTGCTGATGATGAAGATGAAATACCATCATTCTCTGCTCTAGTCCATTCATCAATGACAACCTTGAATTGAGCATACAATTCATGTCCATATTGAACTGGATCATGCCCATATTGATCAAACTTGATGACTTCACGTGCGTCATGGTATTTGCTTAAGCGAGTCAAGTATGGTAGAAGTTATTTGATCAAGATAGAGTCTTCACGATCAATATCAAATGTTTTTGGATAAATGTAATTCTCAACAGGATTTGGACATCCTTTGTAAGGACTATCATCAATGAGAATAGTCTTGGTATGTTGACAAACATCTCCATATTGATCCCATACATGCTTCAGAGGCTTGAACATTGCTTCTACTCCCATCTTATCTGGCCTACATATGATTTTGAGTCGATGTCTATGACATTGTTCTTGGCCCCAAATCATGAAGAAAGGATACTTCATTTTTCCATGGATCCCCAAGCACTTAATAATCGCCATGACATTCTTATGTAAAGCTGTTGACCAAACTCCCACTTGGAATCTTGCAAATAAGGCTTCAAGAAACTCCATACATCCTGGTCAAAGAACAAGCCATAATTTGCTTTTCCATTTGAAAGCTTTGAAACCTTTTAGACTTAGCAAAGCATCATTGTAAAAGAAGACCATTGAGATCAAGTAGTACACATAATTGTGTTGCATTTCTTATCAAGGAAACATCAATCACATCATCATGTTCTACTGTTGTTGAATCTGTTAGATATCCAACTATAGATGTCTTAGTTGAAGTTACAAAGAAGAAAAAAAAGCACATTAGATTCATTTACTTCCTCATCATTCTACCTAATGTTTGAGCTATAAACTGGCATAGAACACTAAAGCAATTTAACTTCACATTGATAAATACATAAATAGGTACTACTTAATAAATGATGTCTTAAGAAAAGAGACATTTGACCATGTGGTCAAATCTAATCAAGAGTAATATCATGAGGTGAAAAAAATATATGTGATGATTTTTTTGAAGTAAAATCTATTTTAATAAAGTCATTTTTTCATACCTACTTTTTATCACTAATTATAAGTATACTTGAGATACTAACAATAGATTCTTGTAATTAGTTGCACAAATTATATTATCATTATAATATTTAACATACTTAGTTTTTAAAAAGGGCTTCAAAATGGCATGTACAAAGAAGGTGTTTATTAGTCCTAATTATTAAAAGAAAATTTAAACATGATACTTTTGACCATGTGACCAAAACTATGTCACATATAAGTGACACATGATAATTTAATTGAGATAAGTTATACTCTATTTGAATAAGTTTTCATAGTTTCTTCTAAAGGACTAACCATTCTATTTTTGAACTAGTTATACCCCATAGATATTTAAACTCACAAATTGTAACAAGGATTTTACCTTAATGTTCCATATACACATCTCAAAAGATACATTGGAGAGAAATCTTTGTTGCAATATTTATTAGTAAGGTAAAACTGCTTTAGGAGGTACAATGAATCTTTTTTGGGGTGTGCAATATATTGTTGGCTTTCTTATTCTAAGGTACATGCATAGACATACACTAGTGATGTAGTAAAAGAGGCTATAAGAGATAAGAGATTTGACCATGTGGACAAATCTAACCAAAACTAACATGACAAGATCATAACACAATACATATAGAGTTTAATTGAAATAAGATCTAAAATAGACTAAAGTAAATTTTGCATTGCTAGCTCAAACTTTTCATTATGATAAGTATTCTTACACACTAGATTACAATTAAACAGTTATCCTTACAAAGGATGATAAATTTTAATGAGCTCTTTAATACTGATTTGGCAAAATATTTACTTAAATAGATTTTTTAAACCAAACATGCTTGGTACCTTTTAAAAAAATTTAAAAAACTAAAGACATAGTTTCTTTAATTAATATCATCAAAGAAAGAAAATATTGCAAATGCTAATGAAAGTAACTTCTCAAGAAAAAAATCAAAATTACATCAATGTGTCTTCCTTGATGAAAGGAGAAGGAACGGAGTTTAAACACCTGAAGTAGCCCTTAATTTCTCTTTCATAATTAGACTTGCTATATCTTGGCTTGATTCTTCTATGCCCTCGGGTGGTACTTCAAGAACTTGAACTTCAATAGGAGGAACCTCTTGGGAGTTTGAATT
Organism: Lygodium microphyllum; assembly: GCF_053477565.2. Lineage (NCBI taxonomy): Eukaryota > Viridiplantae > Streptophyta > Polypodiopsida > Schizaeales > Lygodiaceae > Lygodium > Lygodium microphyllum. The sequence continues at coordinate 115,214,814 of NC_141145.1, forward strand.
TTGTTTGGCACTCTCATGGACTCTCCACAATTGTGCTTCAAACTCTCTTTGCTCTTGAGTGTTGCAAACCACTGCAATAGTATTCATATGATTTACCAATGCCACCTTAGATGCAAGTCCACTTGCATATACATCAAATACAACCTCATGAGCATCATTGAATGCTTTGATTGTAGTTTCCATAACTTTCATTTTCTTTCTCAAATCGACCTTTGCAATCCTTTGTTCTTCTTCAAGATCTTCTTCATTGCACTCCTTGTCCAAGCCTTCAAAGTCCAAAATGGAAGGCTTGTTGACATTGTTTATATATCGCTCAAAATTGATGAAGCTTTTCTCCATGGTCACTAATGTCAAAACCACAAAAGAATCTATAGATCCAAAAGCAAACGTTCTATCCATTGGTAGGAAGTCAACACTACCAACTAGCATGCGATACTTGCAAGAAATGCTTTCAAGAGCATTTTCCAAAGCTGCCATTTGCTTTCGATCAAGAAATGATAACAACATGAATTATTTAGGTTCACATGTCATTTGTAGTAGAGTGGATACAACCTTTCCAAACTTTATAGAGTCCCATTTCATTCCCTCAACCCCATGTGATGCATCTAGAACAACAACCCCAATGGTAATTGGATCTCTGTAAACATTATGTATAAGATTAAAGGTTTCTAGATTGTATCCGACAACATATACACGCCAAGGGGAAGTAGTGGAGGATTGAAGAGGATTTTAATTTTTTCCAATTAGGAAGTTTACAATATCTTTTGCTCCATTTGGTAGGGACCCTACATCGGCTCCACGTGTGAGCTTCTTTGATACCCAATCATTGCAAATGCCTAAAATCTTTGTGTAGACTTCATCATTGATATCATAATCATCAACAAGCTCTTCCAAAGTCTTCATCACAGTGCTACTTTCTGGAATTGAAGCATTGAAAAGAGTGACTAATTCCTCCTTTAGGACCCTATCTTGCTTGATTTGCTTAGCCCTTGTTTCCATCTCAATCATATCTTCCTTATTGCATTTTTTTCTAAGAAAAAGGATATGACCTTCATTGATCTCCTCTTGTAGTGTAAGGATGAATCCATCCTTTAAACCCATAAGGCAACGAAATGCAGCAGGAGAAGGTTGCCTTCCCTTTTTCCTCGGACTCTCCTCTTGGGATATAAGTTCACCTCCAGAGTATCTCTTCATGATTTTGATCCAACTATTAAATATTTCTTGGGAACTAACAATCATATGGCAATCTCTAGATGCACAATTTTCTCCAATGTATGCCACAAATCTCTGCAAAAAAAAGATCAAAATAGTGAGCATAGAACCGAAGAAAGAGCATCACACTAATCTTCACAAAAAAAGAAGGTAAGCTTATATGTGATTACCTGCCATGGTACTCTTGTCTTAGAAAGCCCTTGTTGGGGTTTTGGTGGAGAACCAAATGCTAGCCACTGATCTCTTAATTGTTGAAGTTGCTCAACATAAGGGGCATTCTTCATAACATTATGTGATTCCATATTTGTTATTCATGAAAGCTCAATGCACATTTCCGCAAGACAATCAACTAATATTCTAGCATTTCTTGTGGTGTATAAATGTTTGGTTGCTAGACAACGTGTAGTATTACTCTGAATATATATCTTTGCTACATGAATTGAGTGAAGCCCTGATATAATCCAATAACTATAAGTGTCCAACTTATTAGCATCCACCTCATCACGATGCATGGGTCTCTTCTCATTGTTGTCTTGTACAAAAGGCATAAGATAAGCTACTGTTGCTGGGTTCATGGGATTCTTTATGAAAGGCATGGTTAGCTTCTCTACATAATCCCAACATAGTGACCTATAAGCATACAAAGGAGGTGCCTCATAACACCTATCAACGAGAATAGGAAATTGTGTTGTTGGACCAAATGGAAAGAATTTTTCAAACATGTGAAATCCTAATTCTTCCTTCTTTCCCTTCTTCTTAACTATTTCAGGAAAATCGAATGTTCTTTCTATTCCCTTGATCTCAAGAGAAATTATTGGCTTTGCAGGTGTAACTTCCAACATGGAAGGTAAAGTGGCATCATTCTTAGTAGTGTTAGCAGCCATACTAACAACAAGAGCTTGTGACAAGGAACTTTGTTGAGCTGATTTTGACTTTGAGCTTGTGGGATTCCATGAATTATTTTCTTCTTGAGGAGAAGGTGAAGATCTCAAGTCTATTTGTTTATCTTGGAGCTTCATTCTTTTGTTGGGCTGATCACCTTTTCTTGATAGGGAAAGTAGCTCACTATTTTGAACATCTTGGAATGCTAATATAATGTCTTCTATGCCCTTTACCTCCTTGAAAAAGGTCCATCCCATTGTTTTCAAAGAGTATTCTTCATCATCTTTAATACGGGCAAAGTGAAATGACAAAGGATCAAGTTTGTATACTACATTTTTTCCCTTGATCTTAACAAGGTTACATGGTATTCCCTCTTTCCCAGCACATCCATCTGTTATCTTCTCTATGACACCATCTTGTTGAAAAAATGCAATATCACTCTTTAAAGTGAATAAGAGAACATTGTCAGCCCTTTTTCCTTGACTATCATAAACATCCACATACCATGGATACACAAAATCACCACTAACTCCATCAATGATTTGGGTCTCCTTTTTGGATGCGCTATCTTTCTTTGCCATTGAATAGTTCTACAAAGAGAAAAAGTTGTTAGACAAAAGTGGATTTAAAAATATTAAAAATCCACAAAACCCAAATAAATGTATAAGATTTCTAAGTTAAAAATTGAAAACACAACAACACAAGATTTTACGAAATACAAGACAAATGTACTCCAAAGGGACTCTTCCATAAAATGAAATATTGAAAATTGAGATTAAGTGTGGTATGAGATCCAACCATAAATATGTGTGCTTATGTATCAAATCTCATGGATTATCCTGGCCCTAAGTCAGCATGGGATTCTTGGATGTTAGCATTGATAACAAAATGAAAGATTTGACTATATGGCCAATTTTTATTTTGTAGTGGAACGGTAAAAGTGGCTAATTTGTGGCAAAATGATATGATATTTATATACGAACATATAGATAGGAGGTTATGAAAAATTGAAATGAAAGAAATGGTTTATGGAAACAAAGTGGTTTGTTTGTTACACAACAAGTTTTGACCACATGGTGAAACTTCATATAAATATAGTAGGTAATCAAGGAGTTCCAAGTAGACACGGTCTTCCTTTTTGGAGATAATATAGAAGATGTTTTTCTTAGAATATTTTTCCATACAACCAAATCTAGCATACCCAAAATTTGTGTGATTGAACCCACCATAGATTTAGTCTTAATTTTTTAGGATCAAATTCCAAAAAAGTGGTTTGTTTGTTGCAAGACAAGATTTAACCACATGGCCAAATTATAGAAAGTAAGGAATTCTAAGTAGAAACTAGCCTTTCCTTTTGGAAGTAAGCAAGGGTTGATAATATAAGAAAATATTTGACCAAATGGAAAAATGTCATTCTTGTACTAAAATGAACAAAGTGCTTGATTGGTTGCAAGATATTGTGATACTACAAGAGTCCTTATTTTGGCCTAGAGATAGCTTAAGGAGAAGATTTGGCCACATGGCAAAATCTCACAATATATTGGAAAAAATAACATAAATTACTTCTTATATTATAAGAAAAGATTTGACCTCATGGTCAAATCTCAGATTGTATTGAATAAAATAACAAAAAGTACTTCTTATATTGCAAGAAATTTTTTGACCATATGGTCTAATCTATAAATTGATGAAAGATCATGATATGTGTTGTTAGAAGATCAAATTACATCCTATGGCAAAATCATATTGAGTATTTGTAAGTATTGTATAGCCATATGCTTATTGCAAAATTATAGAGAGTGTAACCATAAAATCTGATGGTAATGCTTTTACTATGAAAATATAGTATAATGGAAAGTTCTATATAGTAAAGTATAATACGATGTATAAGAACTTGATAAAATGCTCTAATATTATAGAATGATACAAGAAATATAAGGCTAGGTTTAGCCTTGAGGCAAAATCTTAAGGTATATAGCATCACAGAATAGAAAGAAAGGCTAGTATTTTGAAAGCACTCATTAATAAAAGCATTGCACAAACCATTTATTCCATATCACATCTAAGAGACTTTTTTCAACATTACACAAATCATATATTTCATATTCACAACAAAAAGAGTATTTTCAACAGTGCAAGAAGTCATGTTTTCAATATTCACGTATAGTGAAGCTATCATTTGCAAGGTAGTGGTTGGACAACAAAAAAGACAAGCGCTCCAGAAGATCAATCAAGCAATCGAGAAGAAGAAAAAGACATTGAATTCTCAAGAGTGAGTGCCTAATCTCATTGCTACAGAAATACATATACAGAAATACATATTGCATTTAGTTTTCATACATGATTCTTATTTAGAAAATGTTTTTGGTGTTTGATCTTAATATTATTCAATACTAATCATACAAAAGAGTAGTAGTGTGATTTGTAGTAATTTTATGGATTGAAATGGTCATGATCAATGTAGTTTAACTCAAAATCAGAAATGAAGTAGGGAAAAGTTGAAAACCTGTTGTAATTAGTAGGTCAGTAATGTGTGCCAACGTAAAAAAAATCACCCATGAAGTAGAGAAGACACGGTGTGGACTGGCGATCATTCATTGCCTTGTTGAATTGCTGAAGCCTTGGAGCAAGATTTCTAATTTGAAGACGTGGGTAGTTTTGGTCATAATACCCTGATTCGAACTAGAAAATGCACTGCACAATCTGTTTCAGTTTGAGAAAATGAAACAGTGGAGAGTAATCAAAGAGGAGGAGGGGGATAGAACCGCCAAAGATTAGGGCTGCAACACCTACAGTAAGAGAGGGGCGACAGGAGCAGAGATAAAAACACAAAGGATAAGAGATGCGAAATCAACACAATATTAGTGAGTTCCAATTTCCATTTTTTGAATACTAAAAAGGTGGCACCCGGATAACATGTCCATAAGTTTCTCAAAACCATATGATGTGACCTATCATTGGAAAGTGCTTGAAAAATAGAATCTATTGAGCTACAAAGAGCTCCATTTGGAGTTATAGTGTTCAAGTTATGATAAATCCAAAGATTTGACCATGTGTCCCAAACTTATGGGAAATTTCCATATTCCCCAATATGGTGTTAATCTGCAACTATAAAAATGCAACAAAGAAAACACTCAGGTTAGAGAGTTGCATGGACGAGAGAGGGAGGGGAAGAGAAACTCATTTTGAAAAACGTCATGATTAGTTGTAAAGATTGACTCATGAAACGGATCATTTAATGTATCACGCTATTCGAATAACCATAACTTGTTACGGAATACGAGTAGATTTAGATCTTATTTTTGTGTCTATTTTTTAATTTTATTAAAGATTTCAAGTCGCGATGTTTTCAAAAATCACGTAATGGCTATACCGTTGCCCCCGGACCCCACCGTTGGGGGTGTTGCCCCCAAACCCCCATCGGGGGCGCTGCCCTCGAACCCCCGCTGGGGGCATTGCCCCCAGGTCCCCCACAAGGGGATGCTACCCCCCGGACCCCCCATTGGGGGCATTGCCCCCAAACCCCCACCACCCCCATCAGGGACACTACCCCCAACCCCCTACTAGGGATGTTGCCCGCATACCCCTACCAAGGGGCCCTACTGTTTAAACCCCCCATTGGAAGCTTTGCCCCCAAATCCCTACAAAGGGCGCTATCCCAAAACCCCAACTGGGGGCATTGCTCCCAAACCTCCACTGACGAAGACATTGCCCTCAAACTCTCACCAAGGGCATTTCTCCTAGACCAGCTCCTTCTCCCTCACCCCTCCTTAAGAACCCACCATTGGGATACTGCCCCTATTTCCACAGCTAGAGATTTTGCCTACATACTCTCTATCCTACCCTACTAGAGATTCTACTCTCGAACTACATAATCTAACAAAATATGATTTCATATATTTAAATTATATTTATTAATTATTAATAAATTAATTTAATATATATATGTTTTAAAATATATTTTGATAATATATTTCATAATATGTACATAGTACGATATACTAATATAACATGATTTAGACTAAAATAGTATAAGTTAAAAATAAAATGTAATATGATACATTTTACTATTATCAACAAGTAGGTAGTATAAGATTTATAAATATTTAACCATGATAAAAATTATCTTTTCTTCTCAAATAGCTTCTAATTGATGCTAAAATTTTCTCAATCTTTATAACATTGGGTCATAGGGAATGAAATCTCCTATTCTTTAAAGGTCATTGTGGTTTCAACATTTAAGCACAAGGTCAAAGTTTCTCAAAAATATATTTATCCTTGTTATCATGTGGAATACATGAAATAAAGGTTTTGATCATTTGATCAAATATTTTCCAATGGAAATCACATAAATTATTTATTCTTGTTGACATATAATAAAGGCTTTGAACATTTGGCTAAATCTTGTTCTATGGACATCACAAACAATTATTATTCTTACTATCATCTAGGTTAAATACATGTTTTGACCATATGGCTAAATCTTTTCTTGTGGATAACACAAAATTTTAATCCTAAGTCTTGTGTAAAATAGTTGCAATAGAGGTTTTGACCATCTGGCTAAATCTTTTTTCATAAAGATCACAATGAACTTTTATCATTGTTGTATGTATTTGGCTTGAGTTTTGACCATTTGGCTAAATATTTTTCTATGGAGACCACAATGAACTTTTATCCTTTTTGTCATGTGAAATACATACAACAAAGGTTTCAATCATTTGACTATGTTTTCCCCTATGGGGGTCACAAATAATTTTTATATTTGCTATGGTATGGAATACATACAATAGATTTTTGACCAAGTGGCTAAATCTTTTCCTATACACATTATAAATAATTTTAATCATTGTTCTCGTGTTGAATAGATATAGTACAAGTTTTGAACATCTGCTATATCTTTTCCCAATGATAACACACAAGGAAGTTTTTGCTTACTCAAAGAGTAGCTAATAAAATAAAGTAAAATCAAGGCAACAAAAATAATAGAAGAAAATTTTCTTATTTACTTTAGGGCGGCATAGTTCATGAGAAAGTTTATTTTTGGCCATATGGTCAAATCTATCCCCTTCTTTCTGTACGATGTTTCCATTAATATTTTCTATTATGGAAGTTGGACTCATTCTATCTAATGTTTAAGTACTTTTTTTGTTTCAATGAAATTTGATACTTCATTGTATTTAGCAATTTCATCACTATTTTCTTCTTTCTGAGAGGTGACAACATACAAATGATAAAATCTCCATTTTCTCACTTGTACACGTATCATGAATAACGAATTTTATTTTGGAGAAACTGTGAATTTTCTAGTTGATTATGAGATTGTTGCATTTGGTAGAGTGCATGCAATACATCCAAATGAGACATGCCATGGAGAAACACTTGAATATGGACATATTTCAGTGGCTATTGATAAATGTTTAAATGTAGCAGCATAATTGCCATTCCCAACAATTGATGCAATGAAGGTTCAAGAAGCTATAGATGGTTTTGCAAAATGGGGAAAGAAAGATGTGGTGGTTGTTTCAAACTCAATAACAATTCATGACAGAGGAGATGATTATGAATCAGACCATGTCCTACCTTTTGAGGATATTGATGTGCTTAGCATTCATGAAAGTTGGAGAGAACGTAGAGTGATGCTATGGACAGAAGGCAACACTATGTGTGTTGGGAAAGGGGTTATATTATTGGATTTTCCATATGATGTGATAAACTTTGAATTGCTAGGAGAAGAGGATGTTGGTGTGGTGGTAGATAAAGCCCTTGATCAAACCACAGGAACATACATAGATAACTTCCACTGTGTCACTTTGGAAAGATGGCCTATTAAACAAGTCACCTTTGATGATGGAACATCACTGCTACAACAACAATCATACATGCAATTTGTCTCTACAAATGCTTATGCCAAAAACATGGAAGATACCAATGAAGATTATGTTTCTGCAAAAAAATCAATTTTTGTTCAGAAGAGATCATATTGTATGGTCAGTAGAAAGCCTCGAATTATTGCCCCTAAAGGTGCAAACTTGAGGACTTCTATGGACTCCATTTCACAGGTTTCCATGATTGATTGTTGCGAAGAAAAGTGTTGTCAGTTTGCTGATAGAGAAGCAATGCAACAATTACGTAAATACTTTTGGGGATTGCAATTTGAAGACCACACAAACTATGTTTTTGACAAGTTTCAATCATCATGTAGGATTGATTACTTGGGAACAAGAAAGTACAGCTTTATCTTCAATGGACAAGTGGTATGTGGAAGGGCATGGTATGAGATTCATGGAATCCCAAAGACATCTTTTTATAGGTACAAAACACAATTTGAGCATGGCGTGAGGAGGGCAATGCCTGGAAACAAGGGGGTAATAAGAGCAGCTTTGGATCACACAGAGATGGGAAGAGTCATCCTTAGAGACTTTGTTAAGAGAGACTTTGTTAAGAAGAATGCAAAGCAAATGCCACACAAGAGTAGAACAATGCAAGATGGATCAAGGGAGACACAATTGGTCATCCCAGATGTTTACAAGTAGGTAGATATATGGGCAGAAGTAAATACAACATTGAGTGGTATTGGATGTAAGAAAATGTCCTTGTCCACCTTCAATCGTATTTGGAACACAGAGTTCAAGCATGTAACCTTAGCAAAGACAAGTGAGTTCTCCAAATATAGTATTTGCTCAGAGATCAAAGAGAAACTTGCAGCAACAAAGTGTCTTCAAGAGCGAAATGTGCTTCTAAAGAAGCATCAATGTCACATGCTACAGCAACAAAGTTGTCAGAACATATACTACAGTTGGCACTTGGCCTCAGCATTAGATCCAATTAAAAACTTGTGTATCATATATGATAAAATGGACCAGCAAAAGACAGCTATCCCCAGGTTAAGGCTTCGATCAAAAGATACTGAAAGATCTACTCAACTACCAAATTCTTTAACAGGCATGATTACACATGGACATGGAGAAGGTAGATATGGACATTTCTCACTCGATCTATGGCCTCATGATCCTAACTTCACAATTGCCTCATTGTCATTGTGCTTTAGGAACTTGGAGCAACTACACAAGCATGCAAATGGTGATCTAAAAGTAGATGGAATGCCAAGATCAACCTCTGTGCTACTAAGTGCCCTCAACTCGAAAAAAGCACTAGACCACCATCAAGGTGTTGCACAAAATAAATCATGCATGGAAGATAATACACCATAGGATGACCATCATCATTTCAAACAATTGCTAGAGAACTTACTACTTCAACTTGATAATTCTGGATCAGAAAACAAAAATCGCTATCTCTTTGCATATATATCATTGCTTGTTGCACGAGGAACATTCAAGATGATCCAGCTTGGGTTTCTCATGGTGGGTCATACACATGAAGACATCGATGCAATGTTAAGAAAATATTTAGAGAAGCTGAGGACGAGCATGACCTTTACTTTTCCTCATCTTATGCAACATTTTCAATCATGCCAGATGACAAGTCCTACACCTTTCTTATTGACACATGGGCCTGAATTTAAGAGATACATTGAGGGATACTTGTGTGATTCGAAAGATACACTTGTTGGTCACTCAAAACCTCTTCAATTTTGGTTTTATATGCAAGGAGATACACCTGTCATGCAATACAAGATGCATCTAAAGTCCCCAGACTGGTTACCAATAGAAGGTGGCATTGAATTATGGAAGAGAGACCTTGCAGGAAAGCCTACTCTTCCAAAGGGTGTTCCAATGTTGCTGCCCATGTTTGAGTATGTTAAGGATCATCAAGAAGTAGTAAGTGGAGTTAAAGATTATTTGAAGTATTGGGAAAGATGGTCAAATGTACAAGGACCTAAAGCAGAGTTCACAAAGTTTATAACACCAGTGATTGATTATTGGAAACATATGATCTACACTCTTCAAACTCCAAATGTCCAAGAAGATTTATTTTTCATAGATTTTTGGCCAAGAACACAAAGTGATGTAACCAATATAGATGTAGATAATGCAGATGACTTCATTGGATTGGAAGAGTTGAATGATCATTATTGTGGTCCTTTGAGAAAACGACCCAAACATGCATTTGAACCAATGCTTGATGTTAAGAAAGATGACTTTGTGCTTGTTAGACCTTCAGATCCAGTATATCCAATATGGCTTGGTGTTGCACAAAGTGAGGTCGATACAAATAGACATTCCAAAAACTTCAACAAGGTACATATACAATATTGGGCATTAGTTTGTAGTCCTCAAAATGCTATAGATGCAGAGGTGTATTTTAATTGTTGGGATAAATATTGAATGTGCAACAAAAAAGATCCTGAATGATGGGAAACAATAGATAGCATTGTCTTCTCTTAGATGAAGAAAGGTACAAAATCTCCCAAAAAATTTAAAATTCCCCCAAAAGTTGTATTGAAGGCTAAAGAAAGTCTACAAGAATCCATCAACTGAAGATTTTCCTTGAATATTTCAAGGATATTAAAACTAAGGTGTTTATTAACACCATCTTTTTGAGTTTTTTTCAATAACAACCATAAGCAGTAATATGTTTAATTGCACTAAGTACTAATGAAATTCCCAAAATTCATGAAATCCATTTTGATTTGGTTTTCCCATATTGATGGGAAATTCCCAAAATCCCAAATATAGAGTTCATGGATGCTATTGTAGTCCATGTCAAGCTTTCGTAAAACATGTCGTGCATCATCACGAGACTTAGGCATGGTATTTGCAGGTGGTAATATATGATATTTCAATAACCTTAAAAAAAATCATAAAACACCTTGAAAAAGCACAAATGTTTTTAATGATAGTGCCGAAAAGAAATCAACGAAGTGTACGTACAAGGTAACTGAACAAGTCGGTCACACTCACATTGCTCCACCCGTATTTTGCTTGCACACTTAGGAGTGCAAGCAATGTCTTCAAGTGAGATACTCGGCACCCATCATATAATGGTATGAATTCTTTCTCTCAAAGCGGATCAGAAGTCTTGACATCCATGGGAATCAATGCATCGATTATTGCCACCATCTCAGGCTCCAAGATTGTAGGTAGGTCTGGAAGGCTACCTATCTCCTTTGGTATTGATGGTATAGATTGGCTAGTACCTTCTAAGTGGTGGATTGGTTCAGGCACTCCATCCATCGCACGCCCATGAACTCTTCTAATTGGCCACAAAGGGTGCACTCCTCCTTGGGACGAGACGTCACCTCCTTGGATAGAAAATTTGCCAGCCACACCCAATCTTCTTGTATATGGTATTCAATTAGCTTGTGAGTACAATGCATGATTGATATTAAGTTTTCTTACCATTTGCTAAAAATCCGGAATCACCTGATCAATGATCTTAGATTGAAACTCGCCGAAGTGTCGTATGTGTTCTATAGATAATGGACGTTTTCGTGTAATTGCCAACTTGCATTGAGAGCAAGGACATGGGACACACTGATTAAGATATGCCTCTCGATCTTGAACAACAAGACCTTCATCGTTTTCCATTTTGTCTACGTTACGACAAACAATTTGTTTTTGTTATAATTCTTTTTTTCTTTCTTAAGTTGTTTGAGAAGGGATTTCTTCTCTTGTAACTCAGCAAAAATTAACGTATGTAAAGTCTCCACCCACCCACCCACAGATTAACATATATATGTCGGAGTGTTTCCCGTCTCGTGGTGTTGCATCGGACCTCGCCACTACTCTCTCTTTGTTTTTTATCCATTCATTATCTCCTCTCCTTCCATCTCTCTCTCTTTTTCTCTTTTTTTATTATGATATATGTTTATTCCCTCTCTCTCGTTCCTTCTTCTTTTTTCTCTTCCTTGCCCTCTCTCATTTTCTTTAACGATCATGGCTATGACTACGATGAAGACCATGACCATGACTACGCCTACGACTATGACCACGACCATGACCACAACCACGATCACGACCACGACCACGACCACGACTACGACTATGACTATGACTACGACTACGATGACCATGACCACAACTATGACTATGACTACGACTATGACCTCGACTAGGACTACGACCACAACCATGACCATGATCACGACCACGACCACGACCACGACCAGGACTACGACCACGACCACAACCACGACCATGACTACGACTACGACTACGACTACGACTATGACTATGACTATGACCACGACTACGAGGACCACGACCATGACCACGACCATGACTATGACGACCACGACCATGACTATGACTATGACTACGACTACGACCATGACCACGACTACGACTATGACTACGACCACGACCACAACCACAACCACGACCACTACGACTATGACTATGATGACCACGACCATGACTACGACTATGACTACGACTACGACTATGACTACGACCACGACTATGACTACAACTACGACTACGACTATGATGACCAGGACCACGACTACGACTACGACTATGACGACGACCACGACCACGACTACGACTACGACTACGACTATGACCACGACCACGACCACGACCACGACTACGACTACGACCACAACCACGACCACGACCACTACGACTACGACTACCTCTCTCATTTCCTTTTCTCTCTTCCTCTCCCTTTCTCATTTTCTCTCCCTGCCTTACCCTCTCCCTCTCTTTCTCTCTTTCCCTATTAGGTTTAATTTTTTTCTCTCTTTTTCTCTCTCCTCTCCCTCTCTCATTTTTTCTCTCTCCTTCCCCTCTCTCATTTCCTTTTCTCTCTTTCTCTCCCTCTCTCGTTTCCTCTCCCTCCCTCATCCTCTCCCTCTCTTTCTCTCTTTCCCTATTAAGTATATGGGTTTTTCTCTCTTTTTCTCTCTCCTCTCCCTCTCTCATTTTTCTCTCTCCTCTCCCTCTCTCATTTCCTTTTCTCTCTTTCTCTCCCTCTCTCGTATATGTTCCCTCCTTCACCCTCTCCCTCTCTTTCTCTCTTTCCCTATCAGGTTTAATGTTTTTTCTCTCTTTTTCTCTCTCCTCTCCCTCTCTCATTCTTTTTTCTCTCTTTCTCTCCCTCTCTCATTTTCTTTTCTCTCTTCCTCTTCCTCTCTCACTCGCTCTCCCTGCCTCACCCTCTCCCTCTCTTTCTCTCTTTCCCTATTAGGTTTAATGTTTTTTCTCTCTTTTTCTCTCTCCTCTCCCTCTCTCACTTCCTTTTCTCTCTTTCTCTCCCTCTCTCATTTCCTCTCCCTCCCTCACCCTCACCCTCTCTTTCTCTCTTTCCCTATTAGGTTTAATGTTTTTTCTCTCTTTTTCTCTCTCCTCTCCCTCTCTCATTTCTTTTTCTCTCTCCTCTCTCTCTCTTATTTCCTTTTCTCTCTTCCTCTCCCTCTCTCTCCTTTTGCTCTCTTCCTCTCCCTCTCTCATTTCTTCTCCCTCCCTCACCCTCATCCTCTCCCTCTCTTTCTCTCTTTCCCTATTATGTTTAACATCTTTTCTCTCTTTTTCTCTCTCCTCTCCTTCTCTCATTTTTTCTCTCTCCTCTCCCTTTTTCATTTCCTTTTGCTCTCTTCCTCTCCCTCTTTCATTTCTTCCCCCTCCCTCACCCTCTCCCTCTCTTTCTCTCTTTCAATGTTTCTCTCTCCCTCCCTCTCCCTCTCCCTCTCCCTCTCCCTCTCCCTCTCTCATTTCCCTATTATGTTTAATGTCTCCCTCCCTCTTCCTCTCCCTCTCTCATTTCCTCTCCCTCCCCCTCTCTTTCTCTCTCCCTCCCTCTTCCTTTCCCATTTCCTCCCTCTCTCATTTCCTCTCCCTCTCTCAATACATACGAATTATACCAAAAACAAGTAAAAGAGAAAGAGAGAACTCCCTCTCCCTCTCTCATTTTCTCTCCCTCCCCCTCTCCCTCTCCCTCTTTTTCTCTCTCCCTCCCTCTCCCTCTCTTTCTCTCTCCCTCTCCCTCTCTCAATACACACGAATTATACCTCATTTCCTCTCCCTCCCTCTCCCTCTCCCTCTCTTTCTCTCTCATTTCCTCTCTCTCTCTCTCAATACACACAAATTATACCAAAAACAAGTAAAAGAGAGAGAGAAAACTCCCTCTCATTCTCTCATTTTCTCTCCCTCCCCCTCTCTTTCTCTTTCTCTCCCTCTCTCATTTCCTCTCCCTCCCTCTCCCTCTCTCATTTCCTCTCCCTCTCTCAATACACACGAATTATACCTCATTTTCTCTTCCCCCTCTCCCTCTCCCTCTCTTTCTCTCTCATTTCCTCTCCCTCTCTCAACACACACGGATTATACAAAAAAAAAGTAAAAGAGAGAGAGAAAACTCCCTCTCCCTCTCTCATTTTCTCTCCCTCCCCCTCTCCCTCTCCCTCTCTTTCTCTCTCCCTCCCTCTCCCTCTCCCTCCCTCTCCCATTTCCTCCCTCTCCCTCTCCCTCTCTCATTTCCACTCCCTCTCTCTCCCTCTCCCTCTCTTTCTCTCTCATTTCCTCTCCCTCTCTCAATACACACGAATTATACCAAAACAAGTGAAAGAGAGAGAGAAAACACAAAAGCAAAGCAAGAATGGACAATGCACTCACCGTAAAGGCTTGAAGAAGGGTTTGGCGGCTCCTCTTCACGAGACGACGGCTCCTCTTCGCCCTCCGTACACCTCCTTCTCTTCTTCGTGAATGGCGGCGGCGGCGGCGGTGGCAGTGAGAAGCCTTCTTTCTCCTTCATTCTCTCTTTCTCTCCCTCTCAGCAAGATGGTCCCTCTCCCTTTCGCTCTCTCTTTCGTGAATGTGCGAAAAATGACGCGCTCGGGTTTCAGCCCGCATTTTTTTCCTCTGGGTAGTGTCGCTATTTGCATCGCTATTAGCGTCGCATTTGCGACGCAAATAGCGACGCCGCTATTTGTCGTTGCTAATGGGCATCGCTATAGCCTCATATCCTTGTAGTGTCACAAGCTTAAACTCAAGTTTTAAATCAAATAGGTTCAAGATTTTCGTTTCATACTTCTCGCCAAGTAGATTTTTCAATTTTGAGGAGGCAAACGTGCTCGGAATTGAGATCCGCTGTCTTGACAAATGGCTTCATGACGACAAACGCTATAAACCTACGACTCGTGATGCACTTTTGGGCTCCTAGATCATGTAGCTACTTGATAATGGGAAACCTTGCTGGGATTAAATGAGGGGTCAAATTGCATTGGCTTTCTGGCATCGAACTCCATCTAGGGAAACTCCAGCTCATCGATCCACAACTATTTTATTTTGCATGAAAATTTTGTCTTTTACGGCCTCTTGGACTGTTTTCCGCTTCAAAAATGGTCTTTAAAATCAGCTCTATAAAACCATGGAAATTCCAAGTTGTAAGTTATGTAATCTAGGGTCTTCTTGATATTTTGATTTTTTTTTGCAAAGTACTCTAAATATTTTGATATTCTTTTTGTAATTACTCTAAATTTTATTACCTTTTTGGTATGGAGTTGTAAAAAGATTAATTGAAGTGCTATAAAAAAATCCTCCCATGGCTTTTGATATACTTGCAAAAATGCAATATAGACAAGTTGCGGTAAGGTCTTGATTATTATGGTTGGACCATAATAATAAAATTTATTCTATAAACTACCATAAACAAGTTTTATAGTTTTACTTTATGTTGTTGATTGTAGTGTCCTCATCGAATGATAGCCACTCTTTTGGCTGGAGAGTAATTGTAAATGCCAGAAGATTAGTTAAGTTTATTTATCTCAATGATGATAAACTTATAACAATAATGTGAAAGATACTAAACTTTAAGATGGAGATTCATTGCAAAATAGTCCATTGATGATAATAATATACTCCATTGTAAAAAATAATAATAAACTAATTTTTTTTTCTTACAAATGTATGATAGTTTACAAGGGATTGCTATACAAGTGAGCATGTTTGGTATGTAAGGGCAAAGATCATGAAGTACATAATTATTGGAAAATAGTGGGGGACTTGGACATTGAAGGAGAGGAGGTGCATGTAACTATAGCAGGTGAAGCTATGCCTTCAACACCCAAGGCAACCAAAGCATCAAAGAAAGGAAAAAGGACTCCTAGAAAGAATGTCCCTTCTCTAAGAAAAGTTCTCAAAAATAGAAGTAGCTTTGCCTCATTTCTTGTAAGCATTTGTGTATATAAGGCATGGAGATGGCTGACAAAAATTTACCACAAAATTTATACATGTATTTTTTATTGATAGAAAAGAGATATTTTCTTCAATATCCTTGCATTGTATATTCTTCTCTCTCCTCATTAATATTTAATTAAAGAACATGTTACAAATGTTTTTTAATAAGGAAGAATTGAAAACAGATATACACCTAAGTGGATATAATATAATATAAAAGCTTACTTCTTTATTATTAAGTTTAAACAAAAATGAGTATAGTAGTTCAATATCTTCATTTTGTAAATCCATCCTCACTTGATGTAGCGTACATGATGATCTAACCTTTAGGATGGCAATAATGTCCTCATTGTACCAAACATTAAGATCCACTATAGGATCTTTAATAAAATTTTGATCTTTAAAGCAACCAAACTACCACTAGCATAATGTTGGATGACAATACATCATTAAAATAGGATCCCACAGACTATAGGCCTCATGTAGCTGATTGATTATTGAGTGCGAGACTCCTTTGACCAATAATCAACGGATACCACCACATCGGGCTATGGTCAACCACATGATCAAGGCCTTGTATTTTCCCATGTTATTAGTAACATAGGGTCCTAAACAGACTCCCATCTTCATAACAACCCTATGTCGCGGATCTTTAATGACCACTCCAACAATCGCATGTTTAGTGGGCCCTTTGGAAGCTCCGTCAAAGTACATTGCCAAATTACAAAGTATAAACCTAGGCTTCATTGAGAGGCCATGCCATAATAATTAGCTTACTTGTAGTTATGATAATCAAAATCAAGCCAAGGGAGAGGGTGTATAGCAAGCCCCGATTCCTCCTTCCTCTTGCTGAAATCAATAGGAATGCTAGTCAGAATTCATTGACAATGATGGCAATAGACCTTAATTTCCCACGTAAAGGATCGGTCTTGCCACTCGGTAACCTGATACCCTTTGCTCCACTAGATTACTCGACCTTGGTGGTAACATTGCTAAAGGTACGGATGCCGCAAATAAGAAATGACACGTCCCATCCCCCTCATCTTGGTACCTACTGCACATTAAAGTTGAATCTTGAAGGACCTGCATAGGCACCAAGCCTAATGTCAACCCTTACACATAGTAAGGATTCAACTTGTCAGGTAACACATGGAAGAAGGCTGGTAAAATTTCAGACTCGATGGAAACGACCACCTTGCACTTCCCTAGGAGTGGATAAGTGGTACCCCCAAACAGGGTGAGTTTGGCGTTAGTGGGCTGTAGTTTCGGTTGACCAATGCGTGTCCAATGGTCATGCATCAAGATGTTGTAGTCGACACCTTAATCAATCAAGGCTTCAAAAGAATACGCCGCTCATGCTGCGACTGTGATCCGCAGGTACGCCGGTGCCACCGCTTCTTCGTCCTGATCTGTAAGATCAGTTACAGTAGCCATGCGGACGTTCAGTGGGGGTTCTAGCATGGGTGGCTCATGTAATGGATGTGAAGGAGGATAGTACTTCTTAATGCGACTGCTGTTTAAAAAGCCTATTCCTTCACCGTCAAGTGTCTCCAACTTGACATTCATGGTCCTATCGATCATGCGTACTCTGAAAGGCCCTAGCCCCCGAAACTTCATCTTCTGTTTATGTCCTTTTACCGAGTACAGTAGAACAAGGTCCCCTTGTTTGAAGTTTCGCTGCTTGACATGCTTGTCAAACCACATCTTTCGTCGAGCCTTTTCACAAATCAGAGAGTGAGTGGCGAGGAGTCGAGTCTCCATTAAGCGCTCGAGTTCCACCAAGCGGTTGGTCCAAGCCTCTCTTCCCTCCCAACGCTCCTGGAATGCTAACCTCAAGCTAGGAATGAAGAATTATAAGGGTAAAATGGCTTCAGTTCCGTACGTCAGCCTAAAGGGCGTTTGTCCTACAACCATTTTATAAGCTGTGCGATAGGCCCACAAGGCCGCCATTAGCTTGTTATCCCAGTCACTTCTCGAACCAGACACGACTTTTGTAAGCACATTGACTAGGATTTTATTTGTGGATTCAGCTTGGCCATTAGCCTGAGGGTAATAGGGAGAGGACTTCCGATGAATTATTAGGAAGGTAGAGAGCAAGTGGGCAATCACTTCATTAATGAAGTGTGTGCCTTGGTCGCTTACAAGTTCGATTGGACAGTCAAACCGTGAAATGACCTACTCCCACAAGAACTTTGCGGTGGTCCTAGCATCGTTCTTCCTCGTGGCTCGTGCCTCTGCCCATTTTGTTAGATAGTCGGTCGCTACTATGATGTATGGAGCTTGGGAATATTGTGCTGCAGGACTGACAGGTCCAATAAAATTGATGCCCCATTTTTCGAAGGGTTGTTGGGCTATGACAGGGGTCAACTCCATCTTGTCCTTTCGCACAAGCACTTTGGTCCTTTGGCACTCATCGCAGTGCTTTACAAATTTAGCTGCATCGCGGAATAGGGTGGGCCACCATAGCTGGGATTGTAGCACCTTTTGGGCTGTTGTGTCCCCGCTAAAGTGTCCTCCAGTGATTCCGCCATATGCTTCGTTCAATGCGTCGTGCATCTCGTATTCACATACACATCTGCGCAATAAACCGTCTTGTTCCAACCTGTAGAGTTGGCCAGCTCTATCAGTTGGTATGGCTGAGTTTTCAAGATAAGTCTCTTCAGCCTGGCCTTCTCAATGGGTCGCTCAGGTAGTCCATTTTCTAGCACTTGCACTATGTCATCAGCCCAATACAGCATCAGATCCGCTTTAAATAATTCTCGTTCACTAGACAAGTTAAAAAGATGGGTGTTTCGTCAGGCACACCTTGCCCAGCGGCTTCTCCTGTGGGTATGCGGGACATGTGGTCAGCCATGTAGTGCTACTTTCCTTAGCGTAGAACCATAGAGAAGTCAAACTCCAGTAAAAGGAGTAGCCATCTAGCTATGCGCCCCGTAGAGCAAGCCTTGTTCACAAGATACAGTAGGAGCTGATGGTCAACAAAGAAGACAAAGGGAGTGGCCAACAGGTAATGCCTAAATTTCTTTACCGCAAATACCATGGCCAACCCCTCCCTTTCCGTTGTGGAATAGTTCATCTCAGTCTCTGTGAGCTGCCTGCTGGCAAAACTCACCGGGTAATCCAAGTTATGCTCATCAGGCTGGCATAGCACGGCTCCAATAGCAAACTTAGAGGCGTCTATGTGCACATGGAACGTTACGTTCCAGTCTGGGGCTTGCAAGATTGGTGCAGTCGTAAGAGCCTTTTTCAACTCCTCATATGCGCGCTGGCATTCCTCCGTCCACTCAAACACTATCAATAGCTTGTACAAAGGTCTAGCTGTTAATGCATAATTTAGCACAAATCATGGATAATATCCAGTGTGTCCCAAGAAGCACTGAACTCCCTTGTAGTTGTCGGGTGGCGGAAGGTCAACAATGACTCTGACTTTGGAAAAGTCAGTAGCAATGCCGTTCCTTGACACTACGTGCCCTAAGATGCATCCATGTTTTACCCAGAACTAGCACTTTAAGGGGTTTAGAGAGAGGTGGTACAGCCTACACCTTTCAAAGACAGCTCTCAATTTCTCCAAGTGTTCGGCCCAACTAGAGTGTAAACATAGGTCGTCTACGAACACTTCCAGTTCGCGCCTAAGCATGTCCTTAAAGATAGTGCACATTAGGCATTGGAAAGTTGCAGGTGCGTTCATTAGCCCAAAAGGCATGACAATGTAGGCAAACACGCCCCATTCCGTGGCAAAGGTAGTCTTGTGCCTGTCGTCGAGGTGCACTTGCACTTGATTGTAGCCCGAGAAACCATCTAGAAAACTGTAGGCTTCCTTCCCTGCTACCCTCTCCAGCATGTGCTCGGTGTAAGGTAAAGGATAGTTATCCCTTTTCATAGCGGCATTCACTTTTTTGTAGTTCACGCACACTCGGATTTTTCCATTTTTCTTCATGACAATCACGATAGGTGATACCCAGTCCGTGTGCTCGATCTCATATATGAAACCTGCCCTCATGAGTTTATCAATCTCCTCCTTCACTGCATGGGCGTGCTTGGGATTCATGGGGTAGGGTCGTTGTTTCGTTGGCACTACATCTGGAACCATTGGGATGTTATGAGTTACGACCCTAGGGTCGACTTCCTTAAGTTCAGGCAAACACGTCAACATACTCTTGCAGGAGTGCAACAAGTTTGGTCTCTTTCCCCTCCCCCAAGTCATCTACAACGAACACCAGTCTTGGTTTTTCGCCTTTCCCAGCCAAGTTAACCTCTTTGACTATGGCGGGTCCCTCGATCAGTTCATAGTCTGACCTTGTCTTTTTGCACCTAACACGACCACCACTCTGTCACCCTTTTTAAATTTTGTAAACCGTTTGGGTAGATCCTATGGTTTCCTCTGCCTTTCCGCTTCTGAGTCCCTTGCTTGCTTCCTGGCCTCCTCTTTTAGCCTCCTGCACCTCAGGTGGACTAGCAAGTCTCCCTTAGTGCGTTTGACCTTAGAGGGTTGCGGTATCTCAGGATCACTCTCAGTGCTAACTTCCGACTCTGAGTTGAACTCGCATCCCTCACTTGAGGAAGGTGTTTCCCCAGGGGGTCGTAGTTCCAAAGGTGAATCTGTCTTGATCAATGGGATTACCCATGGCTGTGCTACTCCGGCTTGCTCATAATCTACGGCTCCTATTCGTTCTAGCTAGGATCTGTCACACTCCATTAGCATGACTCCTTTTTCGTTCCGACTAATCCCTTCTTTCCTAGGCCTTAAGTCTGCCCTGATTTGCTATATCGCTTTTCCCTCCATGTCGTATTCTATTGTGTCTACCTCTTCTTCACTCTCTTCTCCCGTAGAGTGACAGTCCTCATACTCCTCATCATCTGGATCCTTTCCTTCTGACTGCTCATCATCCCCTAAGCTTCCCTCTTCAATCTCCTTGTCGTCAGTAACTAAAGCCCAGTTATATAACAAGTTCAGGTCATGGACCTTGGTCCATTTCCATTCTGGTTTAGCTAAAAGGTCACGTAGAGATTTTAAGTTAGCAGTCAAATTGCCGTTCAATTTATCGGTCAGATACTCTACGATTTCTTGAAGCTCTAATTTGTTGTTGGGGATGCGGGACGAGGCTGGTTTGCCTGGGTTGAGTGAGCTTCCTGCCATCATGCAGAGCGGTACAACTGGCTCCTCCTGCCTCTCTGTCTGTGACCTTTTTTCCCGTTACTAGCGTGGTCATTTCCTCGGTTTTAAGGGTTATCTTCGCATCGGTTCTCTTTCTCCATCTCCTCCTACTTTTCTTCCCTATTGAGGTTGCATCAAGGTTACTTGGCCCTGGCAAGGAGATGCCTGCTTGTTTCGTTTGAGCTCGCGTCATAGCATGTAGTGGGATGGGCGTATCCTCACTACCAAAAGTTTCAACTCTAAAGAGCCCCAAAGGCACCGATGGCATGTTGGCAGTGCTTGTTGATGGCTTTCGCCTAGGACAGTCAAGAAACAGATGTGTGATTCCACACTCTGTGCATCGGAGATCCGCTTTGTCTTTGTTAGCTTGTTCTCGCTCTCGGAAGCGCGATAAAATGTGGCCTGGGTGGCCGCAAGTCCAGCATGTGACTGGATCCTGGCTAGTCCCTCCAAAGCCTCTATCTCGTCCTCTTCCTAAAGCCATCACTGGCACTGGCCAATAGTCCATCAGGACTGGGTTTCCCTCCTCGTCGTAGGATATGTACGGATTGGCATATGTCTCTTCCTCATTAGGCTCCTCCACAAAGTGAACAGGAGCATCGCTAGGTGGGTGAGTCACAAAAGGCCCTGGTGGCCTGGGTATACCCGTTGGGTTCATTTCCAGCCTAGGCACAACAAGTCTTGAGTCAGTTGGTGCTGGAAGAGCTAACTGGGTTCCCCTACCAAAGAAATTAGGTGGCCTATTACCTAAGTATGGAGGGTTGTACTGCTGTGTGTATGGGAATCTCCTCGGCATTCTGCAATGCGCTGCATCATGTCCGAATCTACCGCAATTTGAGCACGGCCGAGATCTGGGATCTTTGCACTCCACTGGGAGGTGATTGCCGCCACAGTACACACATTGTACATGCGATCTCATAGGCTTTCTAACGAGCTCTTGCAACCGTGAAATCTCCATTCTCATCTCTGCCATCCCTTGGTTGTGGTCTATACTCTTTCCCTTGTCCTGCGCGCTAGCAATTGCTTTTTCCCCTAAGGCGGTTAATCTCTTAGGGTCCCTCTGGCTTGCACTATCTCGGTTGGTAGTCCTCATGCTACGTTCCCTAAGTTGATCATCTACGCGTATTGCCTCCTCGAAGACTCAAGCTAGCACGTCTCATTGTAAGGTGGAGTTACTGGCCAAAGCCTTGTAGAGCTCCTCACTCCGAATCCCGTTCATGAACACTGTAGACATTCCCCTCTCGGTAGGTCGCTCATTGGCAGGGATTCTCTTGTAGAGACTGAGCACCTGAGTGACGTAATCTCTAATGTCCTCCTTCTCCCTTTGACTGATATTCATCGACCTAACAATGAGGTTATCCGAATACCCTGCCTCCGAAAACCTCTTGATGAAGAGGCCCTTAAGACGAGCGAAGTTTGTACGTTTTGCGTCATCCAGACTGGAGTACCAGGTCCTCCCCTTGTCGCCTAAGCACAGGCCGAAGGCTTGAGTTCATTGCGCAGGGTCAGTAAGACCGTTCGCCTCACACACTTGCTCGAACTGCTCCATGAAGCTGTACGGGTCACTGCTAGGTTCGTATCAAGCTAGTTGTTTTGCTACTATGGGGATTCTAGCCTGCACTTTAGCCCCTTGCATGACTCCCAATCCTGACAGTAGCGCAGTGGCTAGGGCAGTAGCACTCTGTTCCACGGACTCTATTGTCCATGAGTCGCTTTGCCACCAGTTTACTCAATGTCATGCCAGCCTCTACTGCCCGTTCCCTCTCTACGTTCGGTCCGGACTTGGCTGCCCCAGCTAGGTCTAGTACTCATCTAGCCTCGTACATATCCATGTCTTGCTGCAACCTTCTAGCCCTTTGCTCATGGTTGTAGGCAATTATGCCTTCCAGCGCTCTCTTGATAGCTCTTCTCTCTTCTTCCAGGTTAGCCACTACTTCCTCTATAGGTCTACCCTGGATCACAGTCCTGGTGAGTAGATCGTAGTCCTAGACCAATTCCTGGACCGAGGTTGGAAATTCTCCTAAGTCTAATTGGTCTTCCCCTTGGTCACCTCTTAATCCCGACAATGTTTCTGCTTCCAGCTCCACGAGATTGTCCATGAATCCAATCAGCTCCGGCAGCTTCCACTTCTCTATCTTGTTGCTTCCCGTGTCTTCGTGTTTTCTCCAGGTACTACTAGTAGGGCGCTCAGGCACCCATCTAAGTCTTGGGGTCTTCTCCTACTAGTGGGTTCTTTAATATTATTAGATACCCCGATGTGTTCCTTGTTATTCAAAAGCAGCAGCGATCCTTACTCACATGTTATGCTTAGTGCTTTTGTGGTGCTTGGTGCAAAAACAGGCTTTTCTCTTTTCCTACTGTGTTGATTTAGTGAGCACAAGAGTGAAATGCCGATGCAGAAAGCGTTTAATGCAAACTCCACCTCGTTTCTACCCACGTTCCCAACCTAATTTGAGTTTTCAACTCGGTCCCCGGCTATTCTACGGTCTTTCTGCACCCTAAGTTCGATTAGTCTCTGTGGTTCTAATGGTCAAACTAGGTCTTGGGGGTGTTCAGGGTTGCTTCCTGGGGTTAGGTCTATGGCAAGGTCAGCAAAAGATCCTTATCTTTTTGTTCCGGCAAAATGGTTCGATTCTGGGAATCGGACAGGGATGGTCCGACTCTGGGAGTCGGATGGTCCGATCCTGGGAATTGGACCGGTCTGGTCCGACTCTAATAGTCGGATGGGGTTGGTCCGATTCTGGGAATCATCCGACCCTGGTGGTCCGATTCTAGGAATCAAACCAGGGGGATGGTCCTATTGGTCCGAGTCCGGCTCCAATGGTCCGGACCACAATGGTCCGATTCTAATGGACAGTTCGAGTGCCACGTGGCACGTCCGATCGGGTTGGTCCGATTCTTGAGAATCGGACCGGTCTGGTCCGACTCTCTCTCAGTCAGACGGTCCGATTCTGGGAGTCGGATGGTCCGACTCTAGAACTCGGGTGGTCCGATTCTAGGGATCAAACCACTGCAGGTTGGTCCGACTGTGTCGGCGGCGGGTGCGATTCCGGCGCGTTTGAATCCTTCCTAATGCCTGCTGCACTCAAACACCATAGACTTTCCATATCTGGTTAGAGCATTATTGGAACACACCGGACTCACCTTAAGCAGCACGAATCGAATGCGCCTAGAATCAGGGTCGCGTTTCCTCGTCCTGTGAACCAGAAGCTCTCTCTCTCTCTCTCTCTCTCTCTCTCTCTCTCTCTCTCAAGGCCAACTAAGGAAATGACATCTGTCCTGGCCTCCCAAGCCTCTTAAGGTCCTTTCCCAACACTGCAAAAGCTTATAGCCAGTTCCCTGTCCCTGTTCCACCCAGAACCTTTGTTTTCTCTCTTCTTTCCCTAATCTACCCTTAATCTAGTGTAGCCAATATGAAAAATAGAAATGCAGAACATTAGTCCTAATCTAATGCTTTCAAAAAACCCAAATACTTACCTATTCCACGGATTAAAACCTCCTAAATCTCCTAGTTATCTCGAGCACTAGTTCAGGCTGCAAACCCTACTTCCATGCTCGATCTGATGTGCGCGGCGCTCAAGGCTCGATTCCGTCGATCTCGGCAACAGAACCAAAATGTAGGGGAGCTTCAAGCTCTACCCCGAGACCTACGACCACTTATTGCTCAAGTGTTTCGAACCGAGCGGCCATGGCTACCTCTCACATAGCCGACACGCAATGCCTACCTTACGGGTGTAGTGAGCTTACCTTGATGCTCGATCGAGTACCCTCCTCTTTCTTGCACACTAGTAGCTCCATGATCCTTGAGGCAAGCTCAAGCAACCTCAATCCCTCTCCCATGAGCTTCATCCTCCATAGCCACGTGCAAGACAAAAGAAGAGAAGAGAGGAGGAGAAGATAAAGAGAGAAGATGGAGAGCTTCTTCTCCAAGATCCCTCACTCTCACACAATCACTCCCTTACTCCCTCACACTCTCTCAATCCCTCTCTCCAGCACAAGCAAGAAGGCAAGAAACAAGAGAAGAAGAAGAAGAAGCTTTGGCCACATACAAGAATGAGCTTCCCATTCACTTTTCAACTTTATATACATGCCCTAATTTCCATGGGCGGTCATCCCCCTTTTTTACATGGCCGGCCATTAGCCTAGGCCCATTTCCTCATTTCCCACCGTTCTAGTCTATCCTATCCCCAACTAATGCATACAATTTTCACAGGAGTGAGCCTGGTGCTCTTTTACAAGGTTTTGGAAGTGTTTTCTCACTTAATGGTGCGCTTTTTATTCTTTTACTCTCCTTGGGCGACTCCAAGACTTCTTGAGGATCGTGCCCGTGCATTTAATTTTTTACCAGGTCTAGTTGCCATTTAAGGCGCCTTTTCTTTTTCTCTTTTTCCATTTCCCACTCCTCTGTGCTATGGTAAACACCTTCAAAGCTTTAGTCAAGGCCACTATAACCTTGTTCAAGAAGTGTGTCCCTCGATCAGACACAAATCTTCTTTGGTGGGCTGAAACAGAAAATAGTTTACTCCATAATGAAACTAGTTGTCTCCTTAGCATTGTCCTTCATCGTTGCTCCAAACCACTTTGTAAAGTAGTCAGTTGCTACAATAATATACCGCTTTCGCATAGTTGATTAAGGGTGTATTAGTCCCACAAAATCAATACCCCATTTTTCAAAGGGTAACGTTACCATAATGGGATTGAGAGGCCACCTACGATTTTCTCTCACATCGTGTCTTTGATAAACATCACATCGCTTAACATAACTGAAAGCATCTTGGAAAATCGATGGCCACCAATATCCAACATGGAGAGCTTTTTGGGTGGTAAGTCAGCCAACGAAATGTCCCTCACATGCTGAATCATGGCACTCCTCAAGAATAAACGGTACCTCATCGGGTATTACATAATGACGATAGATATCATCTACTCCTCTCTGATACAAGACACCCACTTTAATCAAAAAACGTAATACTTCTTGCTTGATTTTTCTTTTTTCAGTCTTCAATAACGCAGCCCCAGACCCTCCTCTAGAAAAATAATGCATTATCATCGTACCAGAAGGGATAGAAATTGTATTGATTCTAAACAAACCCTCAATATCACTTCCCTCAGGTAGGATTTCTTTTGGTTCCCCAAAATCCACAAGCTATTCTACAATACCCTACAATTTCAGTGGCTTGCTCCTAATCTCATAATCAAAATCTTGCAAGGTAATTAATCACTTTGCTAAACGATTAGGTGGCTGCAACTTATTCAGCAACAATCTAAGTCCTTCCGCCTTCATAAGTAATACTACCTTCTCATAGAGAATATAATGCCAAAATTTCTTTGTCATAAAGACCATTCCAAGGCACAATTTCTCCATGTACATGTAGTTAACTTCAAATATCCCCAATTTCCTATTAGAGAAGGCAATTGGATGATACCATTTCGCCTCCCAAATTTGAGCTAAATAGATGATACTATGCATTGTGGTTGCTCAAAATATGTAGAAAACTTCACCTCTTGTGGATGCTTTTGAGATTGGAGCTTTTCCTAATTCCTACTTCACATGCTCAAAGGATATTGAACAGGCTTCATTCCACTCAAATAGGCAATTAAAAGATAGAAGGTTTGTCAGTGGCAATGCTCTTTCTGCCAGTACATTGATAAATATTCGATTATATACCACTAATGGATAAAAATTTGTGCACCTCTTTTGGAGTATGTGGTAGGCTCATAGAGTCTATGACCTTTATCTTTTCAGGGTCAATCACAATACTAGCTAAACTAACCCATAGGGCACTCCAAATACGCAGTTCCTAGGGTCAAGAGCAATGCAAAATTGTCTACAACACTCAAAACACTTTTTAAGAATAATCAATTGTCACTTCCTTCTAGTGGCTACCCCTAGATCATCAATAAAGACTTTTAACTCGTCTGGGAAAATATCACCAAAGGTCTTATCGACTGTTCATTGCCAAGATTCAGGCACATTGCATAGACCAAAGGTCATCATATGATACGTAAAGGTACCAAAGATAGTAATAAATGTTGTTTTCAATTTTTCTTCCTCTGCAATGTCCATATGGTTATATCCAACAAAGCAATCCATAAAGGAATAGAATTTCCTACCCACTAATAGATCCAAATTTGATCAATGAATGGCAACACGTAGTAATCGTTAACCGTCTGCTTATTAAGCTCTCTCAAATCTACACAAAGCTAGATTTGATTATTTTTCTTATTCTTGATAACAACAAGTGATCACCATTCAATGTGCTGAACAGGTTAGATTAAACCAACTTTTTGCAATTTTTGTAACTCTTTAAACAACCCGTCCCTCTATTCGAAAGGCATATACCTTACTTTTTGATGCACAGGATGGCTACCTTCCTTTAGAGGAATGGTATGAATATCCAGACAAGCTAGGAGGAATGCCTCTCAACTCGTCATAACTCCAAGTGAAAATATTGCAGAATTCCATCATAACTCCAAGTGAAAATATCGCAGAATTCTTGAATCAAGAACACATAGTCCTTTCTTTTTTCTGAACTAAGTATGAACCTTAATTTTATTGGTTGTGAATCCTTCATCGTACCAAGGTCGAGGTTGATTACATCTACATCCCTTATCCTCTCTTAAGCCTCTATTGACTCATTTAAAGTCACTTGGTAGATATCCTCTATAGTGGACCCCTCATTGGTTTTGTCACTTGACGACGTCTCACTAGAAGATAGAGCATCTAGCGTATCAAACTCCAACAAAGACAAAGGAACTCTCGCACTTTGAGGAGATTCATGATAGGCATCTACTGCTACACATCTAGCACCTCGACCAAAGATCAATTGACCAGCGGGTATATCAACCTGATAGTCTGCTTGTAGGATCCATGGCTTGCCTAGCAAAACTTGATAGCTAGGAAGCCCTGCAAACATAATGACCCTAAAGTCTAGACACTACAAGGATTTAAACCTATAGCGATGGCGGGTAGCGATGCAAGTAGCGGCGTCGCTATTTGTGTCGCTATTTGCGTCGCATTTGCGACGCAAATAGCAACGCCCCACAGGAAAAAAAACAGGCCGAAACCCGAGCCCAGGTTCATTTCGCGCATTTTCGTCGATCATTTCGAGAGGGAGAGCGACAGTGTAACGTGTCCCCTAGTATCATCCAGGACACGTCTTAGCAGTCCATCAGAAAGGATATCTAGAAAAGCTCCGCCCGGCACTCCCATGGAATGCTACGGGTTTTGCGATCTAGTTCTTCCCGCGTCTGCCACGTAGCGGAAGTATCCTGGCCGTTCCCACTTAGGATCGATCAGAATTAGGGTTTTCCTAATGGGTGTTTAGCTAACAGCAACTAGCGTCAGACCCGAGCGAACTACTTTACGCAGAAACGCCAGGTCTGAAGCGGATTCACGCTGCACTTGGTTCAAGGAGAATGGGAAACGAGAGGGATACAAAGCTCAACCTCTCTGCCATAAGACATAGTCCCATTCCGTTCCCCTAAAACAGCATAAATCGGGTAAGATGTAACTCTAGGTCATCGTTCTCGTTATTCTTTTTGATGATGATGATCACTCTCTTTTTCTCTCTCCTCTCCCTCTCTCATTTCTTTTTCTCTCTCCTCTCCCTCTCTCATTTCCTCTCCCTCCCTCACCCTCACCCTGTCCCTCTCTTTCTCTCTTTTCCTATTATGTTAACATCTTTTCTCTCTTTTCTCTCTCCTCTCATTCTCTCATTTTTTCTCTCTCCTCTCCCTCTCTCATTTCCTTTTGCTCTCTTCCTCTCCCTCTCTCATTTCTTCTCCCTCCCTCACCCTCTCCCTCTCTTTTTCTCTTTCCCTATTATGTTTAATGTTTTTTCTCTCTTTTCCTCTCCCTCCCCCTCTCTTTCTCTCTCCCTCCCTCTCCCTCTCCCTCCCTCTCTTTCTCTCTTTCAATGTTTCCCTCTCCCTCTCTCATTTCCCTATTATGTTTAATGTCTCCCTCCCTCTCCCTCCCCCTCCCCCTCCCCCTCCCTCCCTCCCCCTCTCCCTCCCTCCCTCTCTTTCTCTCTTTCAATGTTTCCCTCTCCCTCTCCCTCCCTCTGTTTAATGTCTCCCTTTCCCTCTCCCTCTCCCTCTCTCATTTCCTCTCCCTCCCTCTCCCCTCCCCCTCTCTTTCTCTCTCTCTCCCTCCCTCTCCCTCCCTCTTCCTTTCCCATTTCCTCCCTTTCTCATTTC
Organism: Lygodium microphyllum; assembly: GCF_053477565.2. Lineage (NCBI taxonomy): Eukaryota > Viridiplantae > Streptophyta > Polypodiopsida > Schizaeales > Lygodiaceae > Lygodium > Lygodium microphyllum. The sequence goes on from NC_141145.1 coordinate 115,244,343, forward strand.
CTCTCCCTCCCTCTCCCTCTCCCTCTCTTTCTCTCTCATTTCCTCTCCCTCTCTCAATGTACACAAATTATACCAAAAACAAGTAAAAGAGAGAGAGAAAACTCCCTCTCCCTCTCTCATTTTCTCTCCCTCCCCCTCTCCCTCTCCCTTTTTTTCTCTTCCTCCCTCTCCCTCTCTTTCTCTCTCCCCCTCCCTCTCTCATTTCCTCTCCCTCCCTCTCCCTCTCCCTCTCTTTCTCTCAATTCCTCTCCCTCTCTCAATACACACGAATTATACCTCATTTCCTCTCCCTCCCTCTCCCTCTCCCTCTCCCTCTCCCTCTCCCTCTCTTTCTCTCTCATTTCCTCTCCCTCTCTCAATACACACGGATTATACCAAAAACAAGTAAAAGAGAGAGAGAGAGAAAACTCCCTCTCTCTCTCTCATTTTCTCTCCCTCCCCCTCCCCCTCTCCCTCTCTCCCTCTCTCATTTCCTCTCTCTCCCTCTTCCTCTCCCTCTCTTTCTCTCTCATTTCCTCTACCTCTCTCAATACACACGAATTATACCTCCTCTCCCTCCCTCTCCCTCTCCCTCTCTTTCTCTCTCATTTCCTCTCCCTCTCTCAATACACACAAATTATACAAAAAACAAGTAAAAGAGAGAGAGAAAACTCCCTCTCTCTCTCTCTCTCACATTTTCTCTCCTTCCCCCTCTCCCTCTCCCTCTCTTTCTCTCTCAGTTCCTCTCCCTCTCTCAATACACAGGAATTATACCTCATTTCCTCTCCCTCCCTCTCCCTCTCCCTCTCCCTCTCTTTCTCTCTCATTTCCTCTCCCTCTCTCAATACACATGGATTATACCAAAAACAAGTAAAAGAGAGAGAGAAAACTCCCTCTCCCTCTCTCATTTTCTCTCCCTCCCCCTCTCCCTCTCCCTCTCTCTCTCTCCCTCCCTCTCCCATTTCCTCCCTCTCCCTCTCCCTCTCTCATTTCCTCTCCCTACCTCTCCCTCTCCCTCTCTTTCTCTCTCATTTCCTCGTCCTCTCTCAATACACACAAATTATACCAAAAACAAGTAAAAGAGAGAGAGAAAACACAAAAGCAAAGCAAGAATGGACAATGCACTCACCGTAAAGACTTGAAGAAGGGTTTGGCGGCTCCTCTTTGCGACGACAGCTCCTCTTCGCCCTCCGTACACTTCCTCTTCTTTGTGAACGACGGCGGTGGTGGTGAGAAGCCGTCTTTCTCCTTCTTTCTCTCTTTATCTCCCTCTGAGCAAGATGGTCCCTCTCCCTCTCGCTCTCCCTTTCGCTCTCTCTTTCGTAAATGCGCAAAAAATGACGCGCTCAGGTTTCGCCCACGTTTTTGTCCTCTGGGTACCGTCGCTATTTACGTCACTAATGGCGATGCCGCTATTTGTCGTTGCTAATGGGTGTCGCTATATCCTCATATCCTTGTAGTGTCACAAGCTTAAACTCAAGTTTTAAATCAAATAGGTTCAAGATTTTCGTTTCATAATTCTCACCAAGTGGATTTTTCGATTTTGAGGAGGAAAACATGCTCGGGATTGAGATCCATCTTGACAAATGGCTTCATGACGACAAAGCCTATAAACCTAGGACCCGTGATGCACTTTTGGGCTCCTAGATCATGTAGCTACTTGATAATGCGAAAGCTTTCTTGGATTAAATGAGGGGTCAAATGGACTCGGATCGAAGAACTAAGACTTGCATTGGTTTTTTGGCATCGAACTCCATCTAGGAAAACTCTAGCTCAGCGATCTGCAACTATTTCATTTTGCATGAAAATTTTGTCTTTTACGGCCTCTTGGATTGTTTTCCATTTCAAAAATGGTCTTTAAAATCAGCTCTATAAAACCATGGAAATTCCAAGTTGTAAGTTATATAATCTAGGGTCTTCTTGATATTTTGATTTTTTTTTGCAAAGTACTCTAAATATTTTGATCTTCTTTTTGCAATTACTCTATATTTTATTACCCTTTTGGTATGGAGTTGTAAAAAGATTAATTGAAGTGCTAGAAAAAAATCCTCCCATGGCTTTTGATATACTTGCGAAAATACAATATAGACAAGTTGCGGTAAGGTCTTGATTATTATGGTTGGAACATAATAATAAAATTTATTCTATAAACTACCATAAACAAGTTTCATAGTTTTACTTTATATTGTTGATTGTAGTGTCCTCATCGGATGATAGTCACTCTTGTGGCTGGGGAGTAATTGTAAATGCCAAAAGGTTAGTTAAGTTTATTTATCTCAATGATGATAAACTTATAACGGTAATGTGAAAGATACGAAACTTTAAGATAGAGATTCATTGCAAAATAGTCCATTGATGATAATAATATACTCCATTGTAAAAAATAATAATAAACTATTTTTTCTTACAAATGTATGATAGTTTACAAGGGATTGCTATACAAGTGAGCATGTTTGGTATGTAAGAGCAAAGATCATGAAGTACATAATTATTGGACAATAGTGGGGAACTTGGACATTGAAGGAGAGGAGATGCATGTAACTATAGCACGTGAAGCTATACCTTCAATACCCAAGGCAACCAAAGCATCAAAGAAAGGAAAAAGGAATCCTAGAAAGGATATCCCTTCTCCTAAGAAAAGTTCTCAAAAATAGAAGTAGCTTTGCCTCATTTCTTGTAAGCATTTGTGTATATAAGGCATGGAGATGGCTGACAAAAATTTGCCACAAAATTTGTACATGTATTTTTTATTGATAGAAAATAGATATTTTCTTCAATATCCTTGCATTGTATATTCTTCTCTCTCCTCATTGATATTTAATTAAAGAACATGTTACAAATATTTATTAATAAGGAAGAAGTGAAATCAGATATACACCTAAGTAGATATAATATAATATAAAAGCTTCCTTGTTTATTATTAAGTTGAAACACAACTGAGTATAGTAGTTCAATATCTTCATTTTGTAAATCCATCCTCACTTGATGTAGCGTACATGATGATCTAACCTTTAGGATGGCAATAATGTCCTCATTGTACCAAACATTAAGATCCACTATAGGATCTTTGCTAAAATTTTGATCTTTAAAGCAACCAAACTACCACTAGCATAATGTTGGATGACGATACATCATTAAAATGGGATCCCACACACTATAGGCCTCATGTAGTTGATTGATTATTGAGTGCGAGACTCCTTTGACCAATAATCAACAGATACCACCACATCGAGCTATGTTCAACCACATGATCAAGTCCTTGTATTCTGCCATGTTATTAGTAAAATAGGGTCCTAAATAGACTTCCATCTTCATAACAACCCTATGTTGGGGATCTTTAATTACCACTCCAACAATTGCATGTTTAGTGGGCCCTCTGGAAGCTCCGTCAAAGTACACTGTCAAAGTACAGAGTATAAACCTAGGTTTCATTGAGAGGCCATGCCATAATAATTATCTCACTCATAGTTATGATAATCAAAATCAAGCCGAGGGAGAGGGTGTATAGCAAGCCCAATTCCTCCTTCCTCTTGTGCTGAAATCAATAGGAATGCTAGTCAGAATTCATTGACAATGATGGCAATAGGCCTTAATTTCCCACGTAAAGGAACGGTCTTGCCACTCGGTAACCTAATACCCTTTGCTCCACTAGATTACTCGACCTTGGTGGTAACATTGCTAAAGGTACGGATGCCCCAAATAAGAAATGACACGTCCCATCCGCCTCGTCTTGGTACCTATTGCACGTTAAAGTTGAATCGTGAAGGACCTGCATAGGCACCAAGCCCAATGTCAGCCCTTACACATAGTAAGGATTCAACTTATTAAAGTTAACTTTAGTCTTAAACTCTACCCCTTGCAAATCTGCTAGAAGGGCCATAGAGCCATTCTTTCCTGAATGCACAATCTTGTGTGGTTTATCCCATTTGGATTCTAATTCTCCTGGAAAGAGCTCCCTTCAAGTATCATAATACAGCAATAACTGACCTTTCACAAATTTGGAATTCTTAGCCCGAAGATCATGAAAGGCTTTCATTCTCCTCTTTCCTACTTCTTGATGTAATAAAGCCTGCAATCGAATCTCATCAAGATGTGGCAGGGAAGTATACCGTTCTTGTAACGCTTCTACACACAGTGGGGAGCTCTATTTCTAATGGTAGAATGCACGCCTCCCCATATACTAGCCTGAACAGGGTGTGGCCTGTGGCTCTCTTAAAGGCCGCGTTGTAAGCCCACACTGCCACATATAATTTCTTATCCCAATCGCGCCTGCTTTCTGATATGATTTTAGATAAGATTCCTATGAGTTGTTTATTCATACTCTCAACCTGACCGAGTCTCTCCATCAATTTTGAACTCATAATGTTGACAGAAGATCCGATGTCCACAATGGCATAGTCCACTAATATTCCATCAACATATGAGGCCACCCTGACACAATTCTTTTCAACATGCTCAAACCAATCATCTCCTACTCACGCTATTCCTAAGGGCTCAACGATATACCCAATTCGTAGAATCTTCTTAAACTCCTTACGCACTCCTAGGGACAACTTAATCAACTGTAAAAAATTTACATTTAGCTTAACTTCACAAAGAGAACTCGCTAAATCAAATTCATGATAACTAGCAAGAGCTCGCTTTTCTCGCCAAACCATTCTCTCTTTTGGTCTTTGAACTAGCTTTGGTACTTCTTTCATGGCTTTTTCCTTCTTCTTTGGCAAGTCCCTATCTTGCTTGCGGTCAGCTTTACCATCCATAGCTTTGAGAGGTCCGCCTTCCATATTGGGATTAAGGACTTGCATCCCCTTATCATCTTCTTGATAGGTTTTGCATTAGCTTTTTTGACTTCTTTACCCTTTTGACCTCTTGTAACAACCCATAGATTAGCAGCTTCTATGCCTTTGACGAAAACCGCTTTTGTAAGACTAACTCCATTGCCACTAGGTAGCTCCTCTACCATAGCTTTCCCTCTTTATAATATTTATTTCGGTCCTTCATCTTGTTGGAGATTATTCTCTTGTGCTCAATGATAAATTGGACCTGGCTACTTACTTCTTTGCTGGAGAGAGCTAATCTTACTCCGACAGATACTAGCTAAATGGCCAGACTTCCTACATATGTCACATTTAAGATTTGGACAATTCTTAGTGAAATTTTGGTCACCACACCACTTACAACTTAATCTTGAGGGGCCACCCTCTTCAGGGCATTAACTCCCTATCAAATTCTGCTACTTCTTAAGGAAATTAACAACGACATCTATATTGTTTGCTAATCATATCAGTATAGTGCTTTATCATATCCTTAACTTCGCCAAGGACATTTGAGGCACTTGACTCATAGCAACGATCATCTACCCATCGTTCCATTGGCCTAACCACTTGATTCGGGATTGGCTGTTGATTCCCTAGGACACTGGTAGGATTTATCGTTGGGCTTCCAATAGTTAGTGGAGCCATTTGACTCGTCATCGGCATGGTCACAGTAGGAGGAGCTAGCAACATGGGCACATTTGGAATGATGCTTCCTCTACTATTAGGAGGACTCATGGGCATCCCTTGACCTCCATTTGTCAGCACTAAAGCATTTCCAAACCCTAAATTTGAAATCCAGTTTGACCTAGAGGCGTAAGCTGCTTATAATCTCGATTCTACCTCTTCCGCTCATGTTATGGCCATATCAATGTCCACAAGAGCAACACTACTAAATTGCACTTGAATGTTAAAGTCTAACCCATTTAGAAAGTAGTGCGACTGAGTAGCAGCTGGAATAGGGATATAGGTTTGTAATTTTCGAAAAAACTCATTTAGTTTCTTGGCATACTTTTGGACATTCTTGTGAGGTTCTTGATGTGTAACATTAAGGTCATGTAGCCAATACTGAACTCCCCTTTCAAAACCTCCTTCAGTTTCTTGGCATACCCACAGAAATTCTTGTGAGGTTCTTGTTGTGTAACATTAAGGACACATAGCCAATAATGAGCTCCCCTTTCAAGGGAAAAATCGTCACAAATAATAAATTGATTGTAGTGATGGTTCCAGCTGCTAAGCTGTGATGCCACACTATGGTGCATCCTTTCAAAGTCATATTGAAGAGCATCATTAGGTGTCCTTTGTCTTAAATCTGATAGTTAAACATCAACTTCTAAAATTCGTAATGTGCAGTTCCATGTCTACTTTTGCTAACACATTAAAGATGGGTAGAGAAAATCCCAAAGCTAGAAATTCCATCATTCCAACAGGTATAGCAATAGGTTGTGCTACCATGGTAACAACCCGATTCGCTACAGGGGTTCGAACAACCGGAACTATAGCTCCACGTGAACTAGAGGGACTGATTGGAGGGGGAGAAGTAGTAGAGCTTCCTCCCCCTAACAGAGTGTGCGTGAAGCAGCTAGGGGGATATCTTCTATTTATCTCAGTCTACCCTCTAGCTCCTTCCGCCCTTTCTTGCTTTTGGATCTTTGCTTGAAGATCTTGTGAGTCTAGCTCACTAATTGTTGTCATACACTAAAGAATAGGTCCCAATTGACCAAGGTACAAAAACCGCCACACTTATTAGTGGCTCCTGGCACACGCACCACTTATTGAAACCTAAAATGAGTCTGACACTACTTATAGGCACTAGCCAAGCCTCTCTAACACTCACAAGATAACCCCATACGGTCTCGCGACCAGGAGCATCCAAGGGACACACTGCCCTAATTGCTACTGTAGATATTGCGTTTGTAGTGGAACATAGTCTAATTATTTTCATATTTATTTTCATCTTATATGAACCCAAAAAATCCAATAAAATCCCCAAATTTCATTATTTCCATGAAAATTGCAACTTGCGGGTTTTGCGTGTTTAGAGAAAATTTATTATATTACAGATTTCTTATTTTTCTTTAATATTCCAAAGAAAACACAGCATGGGGAACCAAAATCAATCGTTCTCAAGCAATTTCTTCAACCATTTATCATAAAACAAAAGGAAAAATCACTTATGCATAAAAACCACGATTTTGAGGCTTGTACTTCATGGTTAGGAGATCACTGACACTTATTTTCTACCACTGACACTCTCTTTCAGCCCGATCTACAATCTTCTGCGGTCCCACTTTATCGTTTCCCCAAAAACTTCCATCTCAGCCCATTCCTCTCTCTTTTACATTGATCCATAAGAACTGTCCACAAGAGGAGAGAGGAGGGACGAGAGAGAAAGACTAAAAATAGATCTCTTTGTTTAATGTCAAATTCAATCATTTTTGGAGCGATGACGTGCAAAAAAATTGAGCATCTCACAACTAAGAGCATTCCTCTAATGGTTGTACGCCTGAAATTTTGATTTTTTAAATGATTGAAGAGAGGGCACCGAAAAAATGGTGCCCCACGATTTTCCCTCCATGCTCCCTCATTCCACAAGCTTAAACTCAAGTTTTAAATCAAACCGGTTCAGGATTTTGGTTTCTCACTTTCCACTGGGTGGATTTTTCAATTTTGAAGGGGCAAAACGTGCTCCGAATTGAGATCCATCTGGACAAATGGCTTCCTGATGCCGAAGTCTACAAACCTGGGACCCGTGATGCACTTTTTGGCTCTCGGATCATGTAGCTGCTTCATAATCTGAAACCTTGTGGAGATTAAATGGGGGGTCAAATGGACTCTGATCGATGAACCGAGACTTGTGTTGGCTTCCTTGCATCAAACTCCATGTAGGAGAACTTGAGCTCATCAATTCACAACCGTTTCATTTTGCATGAAAATTTGGTCTTTTACGACCTCTTGAGCTATTTTTCGCTTCAAAAATGGTCTTTAAAATTGGCTCTATAAAGCCATGGAAATGCCAAGTTGTGAGTTATATAATCTAGAGTCTTGATATTTTGATCTTTTTGTTTTACCAATTAGTACTCTAAATATTTTGATCTTTTTTTTGCAAAATTTTATTGCATTTTTGGTACGAAGTTGTAAAAAGATTGATTGAAGTGCTAGAGAAAAAGCCTCCCATGCCTTTTGATGTACTTGCAATAATTCAATATAGACAAGTTGCGGTAAGGTCTTGATTAATATGGTTGGAACATAATAATAAAATTTATTCTATAAACTACCATAAAGAATTTTCATAGTTTTACTTTATATTGTTGATTGTTGTGTCCTCATTTAGGATGATAGTCACTCTTGTGGCTGGAGAGTAATTGCAAATGCCAGAAGTTTGGTTAAGTTTATTTATCTCAATGATGATAAACTTGTAATGGTAGTGTGAAAGATACTAAACTTTAAGATAGAGATTTATTGCAAAATAGTCCATTGATGATAATAATATAGTCCATTCTAAAATACAATAATAAACTAAAAATATTTTTTCAAAAATATATGATAGTTTACAAGGGATTTTTATACAAGTGAGCATGTTTGGTATATAAGAGCAAAGATCATGAAGTACATAATTGTCAATTGTATGCAACTAGCAAGATTGGACAATAGTGGGGGACTTGGACATTGAAGAAGACGAGATGCATGTAACTACAGCAGGTGAAGCTATGCCTTCAACACCCAAGGCAACCAAAGCATCATAGAAAGGCAAAAGGACTAGTAGAAAGGATGTCCCTTCTCTTAAGAAAAGTTCTCAAGAAAACAAAAGTAGCTTTGTCTCATTTCTTGTAAGCATTTGCGTGTATAAGTCATGGAGATGGCTGACAAAAATTTGCCATAAAATTTGTACATGTATTTTATATTGATAGTAAAGAGATATTTTCTTCAATATCATTGGATTGTATATTATTCTCTCTTCTCATTGATATCTATTAAAAAAACATGTTACAAATATTTATTAATAAGGAAGGAGTGTAATTAGATATACACCTAAGTGGATATGATATCATATAAAAACTTACTCATTTATTATTAAGTTGAAACACAAATGAGTATGGTAGTTTAGTATCTTCATTTTGTAAATTCATCCTCACTTGATGTAGCGTACATGATGATTTAATCTTTAGGATTGCAATAATGTCCTCATTGTACCAAATATCAAGATTCACTATAGGATCTTTGTTAAATTTATCAAGATTTTGATATCTAAAGCAACCATACTACTGTAAAAATATTACACGGCGCAGCGAACAGAATCTGAGAAAGAGATAGAGAGTACACAACAGATAAGAGGAGAATCAGTAAAATTCTTTAACTCCAAACAACTGATACAAAGATGGCTCTGTCCACCCGTGCGCTTCCAATGAATGAAGCTTAGATGGCGATCTAGACAGAAGATAGGTGAAGAGCTTAAGGCTAGCTGGAACAACAACTCTGACTGGGTGAAAGATGAGTGTAAGATGGCTGCGAAGGGGTTTAGCTTTTATAGCCCGCGAAGGTCGTTAGGTCGGCCTGCTGACCGACCTACCATATGAGCCTCCACTAGTCGGCCAGGGAATATTCCAGGGAATATTCCCTTTACCATCGGGCCGGGGGCGCTGCCCCCGGACCCCCGCCAGGGGGGCCGCTGGCCCCCCTGGGACCCCCCAGCCAGGGGCCGCTTCCGCGGCCCCCGGACCCCACAATAGGGGCCCCTTTTAACTCCCTTACCACGCAACTCAATGCAATGTGCCTCGAGTTGCTACCAGCTTAACCACTCCGTCTAACCCAAAGATTAGACCCACAACAGTCACCTTTTTTGCCATCCGGTCACATAGACCTCATCTGATATACAAGTCAGGACTCAACCAATGTCCGGGCTCACATTTGGCTTCTCCTCATAATGGGGGCCTTACAACTTTGAGCACCATGGATCATTGGTAGCACCTAATGAGGGTGGGGCATTGATCATATCTAACACCCCCCCTCAATGTCCACCCATAGGTGAACTATCTCCTCGGCCCAATGCCGAGTCTCTGAAGATGAACTTGAAGCAGATCCTTCGTAAGTGCTTTGGTGAAGATATCTGCTCCATTCTCCTCTGTTGGACAGTAGACCAATTCCACTATCCCATCCTCCATCAAATCACGCACATAGTGATACTGGATCTCTATATGTTTGGTGCGTGCATGAAACACTGGATTTTTGGCAATGGCGATGCAACTTTGATTGTCACATCTCAGCACAGTTGGTTCTTCATCCTGCACTCCCATATGCCATAGAATCCTTCTCAACCATACGGCCTCACATGCAGCAAAACAAGCTGCCTTGTACTCTGCTTCGGTAGAAGACAATGCCACTGTTGGTTGCTTCTTACTAATCCAAGAGAAAATTCCTGAACCCAAAGAGAAACAATAACCAGAAACTGACTTCCTGGAATCAATGTCTCCTGCCCAATCTGAGTCACAGTTCCCCACAAGAGAAGTTCCGAAACTGTATGTGATACCATAGTCAAGAGTTTTCTTCAAGTATCTGAGCACCCGCATCCCAGCCTTCCAATGACTCTCATGAGGTTTGTTTGAGAACCTGCTCAAAACACCAACAGCAAAACTGATATCTGGTCTGGTGTTACACAAGTAGATTAGACTGCCGACCAACCTCCTATACCTCCCAATGTCTGCTAGTGCTGATGTATCCTCAACGGATAACTTTACATTCACCTCCATAGGTGTAGCTATCTCCTTGCACTCGGTCATGCCAAATGCCTTCAAGATCTCCCATGCATACTTCTTCTGAGAGATGAAGATCTTTCCTGGCTCTTGCCAGACTTCAATCCCCAAACAATAGTGCAGCAAGCCCAAGTCTGTCATTTCAAACTCAAAACTCAAAGCCTTTCGAGTTTGGTTGATCATATCTTCATAGTCACCTGTAATAAGAAGGTCGTCCACATATAGGACAATCACTACAGACTTTTTACCATCCCTGTAAACATACAAGTTAGCATCTGAGGCACATCTTTTGAAGTTTAGGTTTAAAAAGAACCTATCTATCCGCTGGTACCATGCTCTGGGGGCTTGTTTCAGCCCATACAATGCCTTCTTCAGTTTACACACTTTGTTCTCAGAATGGGGGGCCTCAAACCCTGGTGGCTGAGCCACGTACACCTCCTCCTTGAGGTCACCATTTAAGAACGCTGACTTAACATCCATTTGGTACACTGGCCACTTCTTGTGGGCAGCCACTGCAAGTACCGTGCGAATAGTGGTCATTCTGGCAGTTGGGGCAAATGACTCTTGAAAATCAAACCCTTCAACTTGTGAAAATCCTTGGGCAACCAGTCTAGCTTTGTACTTTTCTAAGGTACCATCAGCCTTGTACTTTACCTTCCAGATCCACTTGGTGCCAATAATCTTCCGCTTTGCTGGCCGATCCACTAGCTCCCAAGTGTCATTCTTCATTATGCTGTCATACTCCGCCTGCATAGCAGCCTTCCATGATGGATCTGCAAGTGCTTCTTCTAAGTCAGTTGGCTCCTTTACTTCTCTCATAATCTCAACCATCAAGGCCATGTTGACTATGTGAGCAGAAGCCCTCCTTTGCTCCTCTATTCTCTGAGACCTCCTTGGTCCGTCTGCCTTCTCCTCAACAGATGCAGGCATAGGATTATTGTGGTCATAGAGCTGCTTCACCCAGCGCGGCAATGGCTTTTCCGGTGGGGTGATGTCAGGTTGGTGAACTTTTTCCTCATCATCTGAAGATGATGCTTCCTCCTCCTTAAGGATAGGGATAGCTCTCGGGACAGGTTCATAGTGGACTACTTCTTCGCTTGATGATAAAGTGGAAGACCTTGCCTTCTCCTCCTCCACTGTATGCGGCTCCTCCTTGAACACCACATCACGGCTCGCGATGATCTTCTTTGCCTCTTGGTCATATAACTTGTAAGCCTTCTGCTCATCACTATAACCCAAGAAGATACATTTTCTGCTTTTTGGTTGTAACTTGTTTCTCTTCTCATCTGGAACATGTGCATAACATTCACATCCAAAAATTCTGAAATGTGAAACAGATGGTTTCTTACCAGTGTAAGCCTCATGAGGTGTTTTTCCCTTGAGAGCCTTTGTGTAGCTCCGATTTAGAATGTAGACTGCAGTATTAACAGCTTCAGCCCAAAAATGGTTAGGCAATCCCTTGCCCTTTAGCATGCATCTTGCCATCTCCACAATGGTACGATTCCTGCGTTCCACAACACCATTCTGCTGAGGTGTGTGAGGCGTCGTCAATTGACGCTTGATCCCTTTGCTCTTGCAAAAGCCTTCAAACTCCTTTGAGTTGAACTCACCACCACCATCTGTTCTAAATTTCTTCACACTTTTCCCTGTTTCATTCTCAACAAGTATTAGCCATTCTTTAAACTTACCAAAAGCTTGAGCCTTATCACGAAGGAAGTACACCCACATCTTCCTACTGTAGTCATCGACAATCAACATAAAATAAGAAGATCCCCCCAAGGCCTGTGTAGGCATCTTACCACACAAGTCAGCATGCACCAACTCTAGAGGAGCATGTGCTCTATTCTTGCTTTCTTGTGGAAATGCCTTTCTCTGTTGCTTGCCCATCATACAAGCTTCACATGGTTCCTTCAATTCAGTTATTGTAGGTAGGTGAGCAACCATACCTTGCTTTTGCATCTCCTTCAATACTGCAAATCCGATGTGTCCAAACCTTTCATGCCAAAGCTTACTTGTGCCCACTCCAGCGGTGGCTGTAAGAGCACTTAGCTCATACAGGTTGTTCCTTCTTTCTCCTTTGCCAACAATTGTGCCAGCACTATCAATAATTTCTGCACCTGTCTTCTTGAACCTCACTTCATGACCAAGATCAGTTATGGCAGCAACTGATAAGAGATTTCTCCTGATTTCGGGAACATACAACACATTTGAAAGCTTTTTGACTTCACCATTTGCAGCAACAAAAGAAATAGTACCTGTGCCCGCAGCAGGGCATTTAGCATCATTTCCAACCGTCACAGTGATGGATTCTTGTAGAGGCTGCATAGAACTGTATAGACCTTTCTTGTTGGTCATGTGACGGGAGGCCCCACTATCCAACACCCAAGAGTCAGTGGTAGATTCTTCTTGCGCCGAGGAGCACACTTCCTCAATGGTCGCCATGAATAATTCCAACTCTGCTTCAGCCGTATTGGCTGTCTCTTTCCCTTTAGTTTTAAGGGTACCATTCTTTTCATCTGCCTTCTTGACACGACAATCTGCAATTGCATGTCCTTTCTTCTTACAGTAGAAGCACTCTCCTTGAAACTTCTTCTTGCCGCCCTTCTTCTTTTTGTCACCATCATTTTTGGTGGAGGAAACACCTTTGCCTTTTGCATTGGCAGAGAATGCAGCATCTCCATTGTTGCTTCCTTCTCGGGCTTTCAGCCTCAACTCCTCCTCCATTAATAATGCACAAAACTCCTCAAAAGTCAAAGCTTGAGGTCTCACCTGAGTATTAAGGGCAGTTACTAGTCCATCAAACTTTTGTGGACAAATCCGAAGACACCTCCGAGCTAGCTCTTCGCTAGTCTTTTGTATCCCAGCGCCAGCCATCTGGTCGCGTAGATTCTTAATCCGAGTGATGAATGCTTCAACCGTCTCTCCTTCAGCAAACTTCTCCGCTGCTAGTTGATTCTCCAAGTTTTGAATCCTTGTTTGGTTTCGTGTTTCATACTGACTCCTTAGTACATTCCAAGCCTCCGACGCTTTGGTTGTATGCTGAATCAGAGTCAAAACACTGTCAGAACAGCTTGTAACTAAGGCACACAATGCATCTGCATTCCTTCGTTTCCAAGCTCGTAGAAGATCTGCATTCGGAGGAATCATCACACTAGGATTTGATGGGTCGGGGGTAGGCTGTGGTTCTGCGTCAGTCCCCAGCACAGTCTCCAGAAGCTCATAAGAATCAAGGATAGTAGTAATTTTGAACTTCCACAAGGTGTAGTTTGTACCATCTAACTTGCCTTCGCTGAAGGTTGGTGGACGAATCCTCAGTGTTTGAATAGCCGGTACAGCAGCACCACCTCCTGCACTGCTTCCGGATGCGCCAGAACTGCTTCCCGGAGTCGACATCGTTTCTCTTTGCTGTTGAAGCCTTTGCCTCTTGCACGCTCTCCGATCTCTAGAGCCCCCTGGGCTCTGATACCATGTAAAATATTACACGGCGCAGCGAACAGAATCTGAGAAAGAGATAGAGAGTACACAACAGATAAGAGGAGAATCAGTAAAATTCTTTAACTCCAAACAACTGATACAAAGATGGCTCTGTCCACCCGTGCGCTTCCAATGAATGAAGCTTAGATGGCGATCTAGACAGAAGATAGGTGAAGAGCTTAAGGCTAGCTGGAACAACAACTCTGACTGGGTGAAAGATGAGTGTAAGATGGCTGCGAAGGGGTTTAGCTTTTATAGCCCGCGAAGGTCGTTAGGTCGGCCTGCTGACCGACCTACCATATGAGCCTCCACTAGTCGGCCAGGGAATATTCCAGGGAATATTCCCTTTACCATCGGGCCGGGGGCGCTGCCCCCGGACCCCCGCCAGGGGGGCCGCTGGCCCCCCTGGGACCCCCCAGCCAGGGGCCGCTTCCGCGGCCCCCGGACCCCACAATAGGGGCCCCTTTTAACTCCCTTACCACGCAACTCAATGCAATGTGCCTCGAGTTGCTACCAGCTTAACCACTCCGTCTAACCCAAAGATTAGACCCACAACAGTCACCTTTTTTGCCATCCGGTCACATAGACCTCATCTGATATACAAGTCAGGACTCAACCAATGTCCGGGCTCACATTTGGCTTCTCCTCATAATGGGGGCCTTACAACTTTGAGCACCATGGATCATTGGTAGCACCTAATGAGGGTGGGGCATTGATCATATCTAACAACTACCACCAATATAATGCCATCTACTATAATAAAAGCTAAGGATAAAATTTTTGAGTACCAATCATATATTTACAAGCTATAAAGTCTTGATCTATCTTACATATAATTTTTCCTTATGTCCTAGTGTTCTATCCCTCATCAACAAATTGTATAACATGATCATATGTTAGTCTCTTCATTAAAATCATAGCCTTTGATCTTCTTATCTCAGTATTGGAAAAGAATTCAACAAATATATTAATAGGCATGAACAAAGTAACTTTGCTTAGCCTACTTGAGATATTAGGTTTTAATACTCTTTATATCTTAGAAAACATTTTACATCTATAGCCCTCAATAGTAGCTGGACTTGGCAAAGGCCACTCAAAGCTTGAAAATTCGAAAAAAGAAAGGGGGGATATTGATTCCCATTGGCTATGCTACATGGAGACAATATAAGAATGGTCATAGAAGAATATTCCATTCTTCGCAAGCTTTATCTTCTTTCTACCTTTGTACATCTATTCTCCAATCAAGCCATGCATCACATCAATAACATCAACAATAGACTCGGACTGCTTGCCATTTCTCAAGATTAGAGGGGTAAACATCTACAAGAGAAATGAACAAA
Organism: Lygodium microphyllum; assembly: GCF_053477565.2. Lineage (NCBI taxonomy): Eukaryota > Viridiplantae > Streptophyta > Polypodiopsida > Schizaeales > Lygodiaceae > Lygodium > Lygodium microphyllum. The sequence continues at coordinate 115,259,700 of NC_141145.1, forward strand.
TATTATAATGGGAAATCTTAAACCAAGTTCAAGAAAATAAAGAATTTAAGAATCAAATATGAAGTCAAACTGATTCATTGAAAGGTCAAATTAATTGGCTTGTGATTCTAGGGGATTGGTAGACTCTTATACAAGCTTATCAAAATTATTTGCACTTTTCTCAACCACATTATCAGTCTTCTGATCCTTTTCCTTTAGCTAGCTTGGCTGCTCATTTTGCTTGGTACTTAGCATACATGCATTGTTGTTCCTATAATAATCAGAAGCTAGTACAAAATTTGTGCATTAATGTCAATGTGGATATTGATCCCCATCAGTTGGATATCTTGTATTTCCATGCTCTTTGTCTTCCAAGCAGATACCTTGTCCTTGTGGAGAGGATGTGCTATTTGCAATTCTTTCAAAATCCTCCTAAGATATTTATAAATGAATCTTTTATGTTATTGTTATTTAATCCAAGCTTGAAATCTCTGATTCTACCGTTCCAAGCAGAGATGAATGAGCTCTCATATCTTCATCCATGTGATGTCAGGCAGAGATTCTACCCCAGTTTCACATATGGGATGAATTCACACTTGCCATTTGGGTCTTGGCCTCCTGAGCACTTCCTCTCCATCGTCCAGTACCCGATTCTTGGTCTGAAAAATCCTGGGCGTCTATCTTGAAGTCCTCCTCTGCTGGGCATCTCCCAGGGTCTCGTCTAACATGCGAAAAATTTATGAAAATTCACCAACTCTCGTCCAGTGGGTCTTTTAAGCATTTTCAGACATTGTCGCTTAAAGTCATACTGATTGCAATTGCCGCCTTCAACGAAGTCTGTTTTTCCCTGAAATTTAGAATTTTTGGATATTTTTAAGCACTTCTCGGCATAAAAAATCATCTATCATTGGTGACCACCACGGGATAGGGTGACTCAGCCCGTCGAACCCCACGAACAGATCTGCACATAAACACAACCACAAAGAGCATCAAGCTGATACAAAATAGATACAAAACAAAACACATCACAACTCTCACCCTACCCCCCGTCAAAACCAAGGCATGAAATCCACGATGAGTAGGCCTAGCATAATCTGGCAGAAAACCCAAACTAGTCGCTAACCAACTGGTCCAACACAGCCAAGCTAAAAAGAACTATCAAAGAGGTCTTCCTAAGTGGTGGTCTGAACTACCTACCTAACTAAGGACAACTCAACTAGGAGCTCCTACTAGGCGAGAACTCCTAAAGCCTGATCAAGAAATATTATCTTTTAACCTCTTATTTCCATACTCGAGCGTGTAAAAAGGAGGGAGCTGAGCATAGTAACCCAAGGAGAACAAGGCATCGGCCTCAGGTCCTATCTCGATACCCAAGAACCTACCAAGTCCTCGTAAGGCAACACTATTCATTTTCCGTTTGTATCTTCTGCTCACTTTTATTTTCGCTCCAACCTTCTTTTATTCTTTGTTTTCCAGCTAGATGCCACCCCTGGAAGACAGGGCATCAGTCCCGAGTCTTGTCTCGTCCCCAGGAACCTACCAAACCCTCGCAAGTCGATAAACAATAGCTCAAGGATTTTTCTTTCTTTCCTTTTCTATTTTTATAGGGGTTATAACCCCTTTTTATACACCTCCATATATTCATATATTGTCTTTCAGATTTTTAGGGTTTTGCCTCTTTCCATCATTATTTTAGTAGACTTCTATAATTGCCTCACAACTAACAAGAACTCCTAGAACGGCTGCCTAGTAGGTCAGCAGAACAGGGTCACTAAAAGTGCCTTCTAAAACAGGTCTTTCAATGCCTGACAATGCCTTTGCAGAAGGCAATGACTACTCAGACCTCCCCCAAACATACATAACCTAAACCTGGGACTTTATGCCTTGATTGCCGATCCCCAACAAATAAAAGAAAGTAACCCTTACACGCACATATATCATTAATTTCTTAAGGGAAAAGACTCAGAAAGGAGACAAAACCACCTGGAATGGCCACAAGAAGCTCCTTCGTAGCAAAGGCTCCCTCCAGTGTGATGCAATCACTATAATAGCAAACCATTAATTGTATTTGCACCAAACAGACATAGGGCCCTCTTGGCCTAAAGAAATAGCACATTTCACTGCAAACTAGCTGGTCCTCCTGGCCTAAGGAAATAGATCATTAAAACCTTAAAAAAACTAGCCCTCTTGGCCTTAAGAAATCAAGAAAACCAGTTTATATAGATCCCTCCTTGGAAGAAGGAAGATATACAAAACTGCACTCCATTCCAAGGGGAAAAATAGGGCTCTCAACCCTAAACTAAATATATCAAGTTGTGACCCATACCTCCTGCATATATAGCAAGAGGCGTATGCATAACATGTCATTTGATCAACCTAAGGGTCCAGGATAATAGTGGTAGATGGGTCTCGGTCACTCTTTGCATTACTCATATCAACCATGGCCTTCCATATAACGTGTGGTATGATAACATTCCCCACAAGTGACCAAGTCCGATCTCGTTATCAAGAGCGACATCTGGATTAGGACCACAGTTGAAGAAGAGGTCCTCTTCATAAGCAAAATTAGCTAAGGAATTCGCAAATTGATTCCGATAATGTGAAATGAGCTGAAGAGATACACTCTGAAATTCATCAAGTAGGGTTATAGTAATTCGATGATACATACGAAGGATGGGATTCCAAACTGTATATGTCCCATTAAGTTGATTTAAAATCAGTTAAGAGTCCCCCTTTACCAACAACCACCAAATACCACCTCTCTTGGCAATATTCAGTCCCATAATCAAGGCTTTATACTCTGCCATGTTGTTAGTGAATCCTACCCCGAGATAACTACTCCAACCCTATGTCGGGGATCTCGGATAACTACTCCAACACTCCCTTTTTTATTAGGCCCCCGAGACGCTCCATCAAAGTATAACGTGTACGTCCATAATGGGTTTACACAGCCAGCCCCATCAAGAACTCCCCTATTCGTCATTATAATAGTCAAAATTCAACATATTGAGAGGATGAACTGACGGCTCCATCCCACCTTGGTTATTAAACTCAATAGGGATTCTCGTCAAAATCTACAGACAGTGAGCAGAAGACTTTGATCTCCCACACAAAGGTACCGTCTTCTTGCTTAATCACTTTGTATCCCTTGCTCCACTAGATAAGCTTCCTCTGATGATATCTTTGCTCGAGATATGGGTGCTCCAGATAAGGGATTAACCATCCCATCAATTAATTTCAGCTCTCCTATAGGTCTCCAATCAACCCCAGCATAGATCTGTAATGCATTTAGCTCGTTAGCATATTCAAAAATAATAAGGTTTAATCTTATTAAGATTAACCTTATTATTAAATTCCACTCACTGTAGATCAGCTAATAAAGCCTTGGGCTTATTTACCTAACCGAACTATCTTGTAAGGTCCATCCCACCTAGGTTCCAGCCTTCCTGGAAATAGCTCCCTATGCGCATCGTAGTATAGAACTAACTACCCTTTCTTAAAGGTATACTTCTTTGCTTTTAGATCATGCAACCGCTTCATCCAACGTTTAGCCATCTCCTAGTGCAACAGACTCTGCAATTTAAGTTCATCCAAGTAGGCTATAGTCACAAACCGCTCAAATAGGGCATCTTCATCACCCAAAGAATGATTGATTGCGAATCTTATAGTCGGTAACTCAATTTCTAAGAGCAAGACACACTCCTCCCCATAAACTAATTTAAATGGGGTGTGGCTAGTGGCTTGTTTGAACGTCGTATTATACGCCCATACCGCCACATATAATTTTGTATCCCAATCCCGATTCTTTTCGGATACTATTTTGGATAGGATACCCACCAACTCCTTATTAGTACTTTCAACTTGTCCATTTGCTTGCAGATTATAGGGGGTCATCTTATTGTGCTTAATTTTCCATGCTTCAGTCAGGCTTTTAATTACCTTGTTCAAAAAATGGGTTCCATGGTCCGATATTATTTCCATTGGCGGACCAAAATGAAAAATGATATGCTCAAGTGGGAAAGTAGCAGTCTCTTTTGCATTGTCCTGCCTCGTCGCCTGTGCCTCTGATCACTTCGTAAATTAATCAGTTGCTACTATAATGTATCTCTTTTGAGTAGTAGATGATGGGGTGATAGGTCCCACAAAATCGATGCCCCACTTCTCAAATGGAAGGGTAGCCATAATCGGCATAACCGGACGCTTCCTATTCTCTCTATTGTCATGTCTTTGGCATGCATCACATCTCTTGACATACTCAAATGAATCCTAGAAGATGGATGGCCACCAATACCCAGCTCTTAAATCCTTCTGTGATGTTAACCGCCCAGCCAAGTCCCCTCCACAAGCGGAGTCATGGCACTCTTCCAGTATAAATGGAAACCTCGTCAGGCATCACACATCGGCGATAGATATCATCAACACCCTGTCGATATAGTGTTCCTGTAATCAAATTAACTTTCAATGCCTGCTGTTTAATTTTCCTCTTCTCCAATTTTGATAAAGTGGCTCCAATCTCTCGCATAGAAAGATAGTACGTTATAGCAGCATACCAGGAGGGAATAGACGCCGTATCAATCTTGAACAAAGTTTCCATATCACTTCCTTCAGCCAATATCTCTTTTGGCTCTCCAAAATCCACAAGACACTCTACAATGCCCTGAAGCTTCGGCGGCTTGCTCTTAATCTCATAATTAAATTCCTGCAAAGTGATTAACCACTTTGCTAAACGATCAGGTGGCTGTAACTTATTCAACAACAATCAAAGTCCTTCCGCCTTCGTATAAAAAACCACCTTCTCATAAAGAATGTAGTGCCTAAACTTTTTGGTCGCAAATACCATCGCAAGGCACAACTTCTTCATATAGTTATAGTTAATTTTCGATATACGTAACTTTCGACTAGCAAAAGCTATCAGAAGGTACCACTTCTCCTCCCAATGTTGGGATAAGTAGCAGTTAATACTATACATGGTTGCTACTTAAAATATATAGAACATTTCGCCCCTTTTAGGTGCTTTTAAAACAGGTGCTTTGGCAAGCCCGTGCTTCACATCATCAAAAGATGCTCTGCAAGCATCACTCCATGCAAACTGACAGTTAAAGGACAATAGGTTTGTCAATGGCAACATTCTTTCTACCAAGGCATTGATAAATCTCCAATAATACCCTACCGATGACAGAAAGCTATGCACTTCCTTTGGAGTACGTGGTGGATTCATTGCGACTATGACCTTGATTTTTTCAGGGTCAGTCGCAATCCCTACCAAACTGACCACATGGTCTAACAATAGCCCATAAGGCACTCCAAAGATGCACTTCCACGGGTTGAGAGCTATGTAGAATTGTCTGCAATGCTCGAACCACTTCCGCAAAATAATCAACTGTCTTTCTTGACGTTGTAAACTGGATTATGTTACAAGCATATAATTAATGGATTATAATAATGTTAACTTTACATGAACGAGTGTATGTCAGTGATCTCCCACTAAGCTTAACTACCAATCTTATAAGACAAATCTCCCTAAGTTTTGATGCCCTCTTCCTTGTACCACCAAAACTCAATTCATGGCCTCACATTTTCATGCATTGAACATTGCATTGGTCTAAGGTGCCAAAGCTTTCAAAGCTAGGATTATGTTCCTTATATCCAGCTCTCATGAACCCTCTTGCCATATGAAACATGTGCCTTTGAATCTCGATATGAAGCACTAGTAGAGCACGGATGTGAAGTGCGGAGTGCTATCGGACGAAATTTGTGTGGGGGTTCGTGAAGTCATTCGCCACAGGGACGCTTTGAGATGAGAGAATTCAATGAAATAAAACTTATTCAGAAGAATTTTGAATGAGAAATCAAATTCATGATTAAATGTTTTTGGCAAGTTATAGATTCATAAAACTTTTGGATTTGATCACAAGAGTTTTGGAAAAGACAAGGGTGAATTCTCAATTTGAGAGAGAAGCGAAGGTAGGATGTCAAATTTTATGGAAGAATTTCAAGGAAGGCAAGGAGCAGTAAGCTCGACTCGAAAGCCACTTCATGGAACCTGTTGATGATCTTCAAAAATAGGCAAGAAGCTTTAAGCTCAACTCAATCTAATCTTCATAGCGACTTGCGATGATAGAAAATTCGATGTAGGCGAGGAGCTTAAAGCTCGTCCTCAAGCCTTCTCTCCGAAATTCAATGGCAGTCTTCGAAGAAGGCAAGGGATTCAAGCTCAACCTCAAGTCGTTCTCCCTTGTTTTGATGGTCCATATCTCTCATAGTGTCAGCCTTATATAGTTTTTCCCTCCTACATCTTCACGTTGTGCTTTTGGTGAAAGATTAAGGCTTCTAATGCATTAGCTTTTCCATCGTTTCACATTATTATTTACTTTTACACTCAAAGCTTAAGCTAAAAGCATAAGGAAAAGATGATGTCTTGACGTTGTAAACTGGATTATGTTACTTTTATTTGAGCGATTTACGACTATAGCCCACTTAGATGAACTTAAATTGCAGAGTCTATTGCACTAGGAGATGGCTAAATATCGGATGAAGTGGTTGCATGATCTAAAAGCAAAGAAATATACCTTTAAGAAATGGCAGTTAGTTCTATACTACGATGTGTGTAGGGAGCTATTTCCAGGAAAGCTGGAACCTAGGTGAGATGGCCCTTACAAGATAGTTCGGTTAGGTAAAAATAAACCCACGGCTTTATTAGCTGATCTACGGGGCATGGAATTTAAGAATAAGGTTAATCTTAATAAGATTAAACCTTATTATTTCTGAATATGCTAACGAGCTAAATGTATTGCAGGTCTATGCTAGGGTTGATTGGAGACCTATAGGAGAGCTTAAACTAGTTGATGGGGTGGTTAATCCCTTATCTGGAGCACCCATATCTCGAGCAAAGATATCATCAGGGGAAGCTTATCTAGTGGAGCAAGGGATACAAAGTGATTAAGCAAGAAGACGGTACCTTTGTGTGGGAGATCAATGTCTTCTACTCAATATCTGCAGAATTGACGAGCATCCCTATTGAGTTTAATAAAGAAGGTGGGATGGAGCTGTCAGTTCATCTGCTCAAATGTTGAATTTTGACAATCATAATTACGAATAGGGGAGTTCTTGATGGCTAGCTGTGTAAACCATTATGGACGTACACATTATAATTTGATGGAGCGTCCCAGGGACCTAATAAAAAAGGGAGTGTTGGAGTAGTTATCCGAGATCCCCGACATAGGGTTACAATGAAATTAGTTGTTTATCTTGGGGTAGGATTCACTAACAACATGGCAGAGTATAAAGCCTTGATTATGGGACTGAATATTGCCAAGACAGGTGGTATTCGGTGGTTGTTGGTAAAGGGGGTTCCCAGCTGATTTTAAATCAACTTAATGGGACATATACAGTTTGGAATCCCATCCTTCATATGTATCATCGAACTACTATAACCCTACTTGATGAATGTTAGAGCATATCTCTTCAGCTCATTCCACATTATTGGAATTAGTTTGCAGATTCCTTAGCTAATTTTGCTTATGAAGAGGACCTCTTCTTCAACTGTGGTCCTAGTTCGAATGTCACTCTTGATAATGAGACGGGACCTGGTCGCTTGTGGGGAATGTTATCAGACCACACGTTATATGGCAGGTGATGGTTGATATGAGTAATGCGAAGAGTGGCCGAGACCCATCTACCACTATTATCTTGGGCCCATAGGTTTATCAAATGACATGTTATGCACACGCCTCTTGCTATATATGTAGGAGGTATGGGTCACAACTTGATGCATTTAGTTTAGGTCTGAGAGCTCTATTTTTCCCCTTGGAATGGAGAGTATTTTTGTATATCTGCCTTCTTCCAAGGAGGGATCTATATGAAATGGTTTGCTTGATTTCTTAAGGCCAAGAGGGCCAGTTGTTTCAAGGTTTTAATGATCTATTTCCTTAGGCCAGGAGGGCCAGCTAGTTTGCAATGAAATGTGTTATTTCTTTAGGCCAAGAGGGCCCTATGTCTATTTGGTGCAGGTACAATTAATGGCTTGCTGTTGTAGTAATTGCATCACACAAGTTGACGAAAACGCTGGAGGAAGCCTTTGCTGCAAAAGAACTTCTTGTGGCCAATATTCCAAGTGGTTTCGTCTCCTTTTCGAGTCTTTTCCCTTAAGAAATTAATGATATATTTGTGTGTAAGGGTTACTTTCTTTTGTTTGTTGGGGATCGGCAATCAAGGCATAAAGTCCCAGGTTTAGGTTATGTCTGGGGGAGGTTTGAGTAGTCATTGCCTCCTGCAAAGGCATTGTCAGGCATTGAAAGACCTATTTTAGAAGGCACTTCTAGTGACCCTATTCTACTGACCTGCTAGGCGACCGTTCTAGGAGTTCTTGTTAGTTGTGAGGGAGTCAGAGAAACCTACTAAAATAATGATTGAAATAGGAAAAATCCTAAAAATCTGAAAGACAATATATGAATATACGGAGGTGTGTAAAAAGGGGTTCTAAATAGAAAAGGAAAGAAAGAAAAATCCTTGAGATGTTGTTTATCGCCTTGCGAGGGCCTGGTAGGTTCCTCGGGACGAGACAAGACTCGGGGCCAATGCCCTATCTTCCGAGGGGTGGCATTTAGCTGGAAACAAAGAATAAAAGAAGGTTGGAGCGAAAATAAAAGTGAGCAGAAGATACAAACGGAAAATGAATAGTCTTGCCTTGCTAGGGCTTAATAGGTTCTTGGGTGCCGAGACAGGACCTAAGGCCGATGCCCTGTTCTCCTTGGGTCACTACGCTCAGCTCCCTCCTTTTTACACACCCAGTATGGAAAATAAGAGACTAAAAGAGTAATGTGCTAAAAGATAATATTTCTTGATCAGGCAATAGGAGTTCTCACCTAGTAGGAGCTCCTAGTTGAGTTGTCCTTAGTTAGGTAGGTAGTTCAGACCACCACTTAGGATGACCTCTTTGATAGTTCTTTTTATCTTAGCTGTGTTGGACTAGTTGGTTAGCGACTAGTTTGGGTTTTTTGCCAGATTTTGCTAGGCCTACTCCTCATGGATTTCATGCCTTGGTTTTGACGGGGGGTAGGGTGAGAGCTGTGATGTGTTTTGTTTTGTATCTATTTTGTATCAGTTTGATGCTCTTTGTGGTTGTGTTTATGTGCAGATCTGTTCGTGGGATTCGACGGGCTGAGTCACCCTATCCCATGGTCGCCAATGACATATGATTTTCGATGCCGATAAGTGCTTAAAAATAGCCAAAAATTTTGAATTTCAGAGGAAAAAGAGACTTCATTGAAGGCAGCAGTTGCAATCAGTACGATTTTAAGCGGTGATGTACGAAAATGCTTAAAAGACCCATTGGATGACAGTTGGTGAATTTTCATAATTTTTTGGCATGTCAGACGAGACCTTGGGAGATGCCCAGCAGTGGAGGACTTCAAGATAGATGCCCAAGATTTTTCAAACCAAGAATCGGGTACCAGATGATGGAGAGGAAGTGCCCGAGAGGCGAAGACCGAAATGGCAAGTGTGAATTCATCCCATATCTCAGATTCTACCCTTCCAAGGAGAGATGAACAAGCCAAGACCCAAATGTCAGTAAAACTATCCTCTTGCCAATAGAGACACCAACAATCTCCATTTTCCCATTATCATTTTACCCCACTATGTCTGCCGCCTTTGGTGGCCTCGGATTGCAACATTGACTGATTCTGGCGACACCAAGTTAACCTGCACTGCTCTATACTACACTAAGCATAAAAAATAAACTATTGCAATAGTTTATCACCACGCAATAATATGCACACCTCAGTATCTTCGCACACCTGAAGACAAAGTGCTTAAAATTGCATTTGGGTAATACAATTTTTATTGGATAGTTCATATATGTTAACAAGAACATTGGCATTATTGTAGGGAACCTTCACATACCAATCATCATCTCCCATATTAAAACGGAGAACATAAAGCATTGGCATATATGCTCTACGCAAGTTTGAAATAGCAACACATCGACCACCCCGAGTGTAAACATGAATATCCTGATGGCAATCAAGAGTATTCTCATCACCCTACCCCGTCATGATAACTACAACCTCAGTTACTGTAGGAACAAAGTAATGTTTACTTGTTATTAAACACTAAAAATACTCATTCTTAGTTCTTGTATGTGATTATTTTGTAGTTTCATACCCACAAACCTAAAAGCGTATGCATATATGTTGTGTCAATGCATCATACACTAAAGCTCCCCAAGCAAATTTGGTGATAAATCATGCATAACCTCCAACCGATTAAACAACTCATACTCATTATCATAAACATAGCGTTGTGAAAATCATGGCTTTTCTTGACATTGCACATCAGAAAGTAGAGGACCTATATAATGATAAACAGAGTCATGCACTCTAAATGTGTAACCATTCCCGACAACAGGTAGCTCGTCAACATTAGGTATCTCAACATGAAAATGCATACTTTGAATATTATGTATCCTTCGATGACATCCCCTAATGGTTCTATCATGACTTGTGATCCCTCTCTAGGAGTTAAATGCTAGAACATTATTAACACATGACTCACCAATCACATGATTCTCTACATCCATGTGATGTCAGGCAATGCAACCAACCGGTGATGGCAAAGCATTAGCCAGGTCTATACGAAACTGTCATTGGCCTAGTTCATGATGACCACTCAGAATCTCTTGATGAAAAGGTAGGTTTTCAACATCCGTATAAATGGATCTACCACGATTTGAAATCCCTTTCTAAGCCCTGAGCCTAGCAATGTGCCGTTGCTCATACCTTGTGGAGGTAAGTACACCCCTACGAACACACATCACATAGTCTCTATTAGTTGCTCGATGTGAACATGCCATATTGATTGGATGGCCACATAATTTGTTATCTCAGGGGGGTCACTCATGAATATATGTATATATAACATGAGTTGAAAATAAGGGGTTTTTAAAACACCATTTGTATACATTTTATACATATAGAAGGGTGTCATATAAAGGGATTACTTACAGATTGAATAGAAAAGGGTTCTATTTTATTCAAGAAAAATTCACAGATTAGGATATTTATAAATAGGCCATGAACGCATGTTATATAGAGAATATATATAGAGTGAACCCCCTGAGTCTGTTATCAACACATTCCATCGAAAGAATGACTCAACATACACGTAGAGGCATATTAAATATTAAATATCAAGACGCATAAGACCAAGTCAATTCCTACAACCCATTCAATGTATTTGACTATAAAGATGTTGAGCTCACCCCCATGAGAGAGAGAGTGAGAGAGAGATAGAGCCTTTTGGTGAGATAGAGAATTTAGTTATAAACACATGTACAATTGATCTATTCCCACTAACAAAGAAAACAAAGTAAACATGCAACTACAAAAATGGTTATCAACACATTTTATCAAAGGCATGGTTTGATTTCAAAATTAAATGTACTATGTATATTTGAATATCAAATATAAAATATCAAATTTAAATATATCAGCCATCACTGAATAAAATCATAACTGCTCCATGTAAACCTGAGAAAGAGACATCAAATCGTACTCTACATATTCAATACATTTTACTCAAATATGCTTTGTTATATCAAAAGCATTGCATATCTTAGCACATTCCATGTAGGATTCACAAAAAAGAAGCATATAATATCACAAAAAAGTGCTAGCCCAAGTACTTTAAAATATGAAAGACAATTTGAAATTTTAAGTTCCTCCCTAAGCAATTCTTTCTTCTTAGTTGTGACCATTCATTTGATGACTCAATTGTTGTTGCAGGAAGGCATTAAACCTACTAACACTCATTTGAAATTGCAAGAGCAACCAACAACCCCTTTGGTGGCAAATCACAGGCTCTGGTCATCTCCAAGTCCCCAGAAGGATGTCCACATATCATTCACTAGTAGATTCATTAACCTACTTATCTCTTAGAAATAATTGTTGAGAAGAGATAATACTTGTTGAAAGTGCCCTTACTTCACCACCCAAATCAATCAACACTTACTAAAGCACACTCTGGGTGTGCTTTGTCTCACACACAAAATCATATAGACCTTTAGTCTATTTGTGTAACTAATTCATTGAGTATATGGCAAGTGCACAATCAACATGCGTGCATAAACATGTATGTATTTCCATCAACTCATTCATCTTGGCCTCAAGATTTTTAAAGTTCAAAGAACTTGAAGTAGTCATCGCATTCCTCCAAATCTTTGCGATTCTTGTACATTTAGCAACATGTGTTTCTTGTCCCCTTGCTACCTCTCTCATTTTTCGCACGTTTATTCTATTAGAACCCATACGTGGCTACAAAGAAATATATAAATGATTATCTCCAAAAATATATATAGCACTTTGATGCAAGCACAATTAAAGCAAATTTCTTTCATACCCATGCAAACGGCTCCAAGAAGCTAGCAAGCGTCGAAGAGATAATGTCATCATCATTTTGTTTAATTCTACCAAATACACTACACCCAATGGAGTGGAAATCACTACATTGGGAACATCTCCTATGGCTTCGCTTTGTTCCATGACTACACCAAACTTTAAAGAGCATATAAGAGTCACACAATAAATAAATCTTAAAGCTATTCAAGGCACAAACGATAGATTCATTCACAACCACAATCCTAAATGTATGGAAGGATGCATTATGGTTGTGCATGAGTGCCATACACACATGGCACTCACCAAAGACTAGCCAAGCATTGCCTAAAGGCCTTGCCACTGGATATTCATTCATCTACATCTACACGTTCTTGAGAGAAAAGAATGTGTCCTACACAGGAAGGTGTCCCGAGTCTCGAAGCACTTATTGGTGCCAATACCATAGGACTATATTTTGAGATGACTTACAATAACTTATTAACTCACAACAAGAACTTGCTAACCTACCTATCCAATCAACCAACTGAGAGAGAGAGAGAGAGAGAGAGAGAGAGAGAGAGAAGAGAAGAAGAAGAAGAAAAGAAGAATGAGAGGAGAGAGAGTGTGTGTATGTGTATGAGATAGGAAGAATGAGAGAGAGAGCGAAACATAGCAGGGGAGCTACACATAAGCCACCCACATGAGAGAGAGAGAGAGAAAGAGAGAGATATGTACCCTAGGTGCCAAACCAAAGTATACAAAGCATCCCAATATGTCTAAGCCTCAACCGTTCTATGTATCTAATCTATTAAAATGGTTTAAAAATAGCTTTATAATTTACAAGAGACAGATAGTCTGTTTCAAAATAGAGATTTCCATTAAAAAACTCATTTAAGAAGTCTTATAGGGAGTACATATACCAAGAAAACCATGGCAAAGAAGCACATGTTAACATTGCAAAAAAACCTATTATGATAAACTTTCAAAGAAGCAAGTTGCATATTGCATATCAAGGGCAATATTCTCCAATGCAAGAAGATGAGCCTATCTGGTGATTCATTTGCATAAACATTACTGAAAATCTATTAATATAAAATTTCAAAGAAGTAAGTTGCACATCAATAGCAATGTTCTTCGGTGCAACCAAGCTCTTGTTCTTGTGAGAAATTAACTCACATACTCCATTCTCTATAGGACCTACACTATTCAGAAGGTTTTTCAACTTCTCTTCTTGATTATCCGAAGATCTAGCACATGGCCACCAGCATTTTTGGATATGTTCATAATAAATGTCATCTACATAACCTTTGATCTATTCTAACTCACCTTATATCGTTACTCCATGGGCAAGGTGCCCTTCATATTTCTCTTTCAACATTTTCTCAATCCTCTGTAGATGGTCACCGATGTTCTCACAAAGAGAAATTGAAGCTTTTTGACACCAAACTAGTGTCACCGATGTCTTGGAGAATATGGGGGCTCTATGGCTATGCCTATGCTCAAAAGAAAGAGAGACTATGGGTGCTATGTATCTATGGCTCACTACAAGATATAGACCTTATAGCGACGTTTAAAGCGACGAAAATACAAAAAACAAAATTTGCCCCCGTCGTCGCAAAAAGCGTCGTTATTGACGACGCCATAGAATCGTCGCTATATGCGTCGCTATATGCGTCGCATTTGCGATGCATATAGTGACGCATATAGCGACGCATATAGCGACGGTTAGAGAATTTGCGACGCTTATAGCGACGACAATAGCGATGCGTGCAGTAAATTTGTGACGCAAATAGCGACGGTAACAGAGAAAAAAAAATTTGTGGCAAAGCATCAAGCTGCCCTGCCACATATAGCACTGTGTGCTGTATGAGAGCCATACAAAATAGTTTCTGCACTGCTGCATACAAAGCGTTTGCAAACAAAAAGAATGTATACTGAAATCATAAAACTGATAGATGAAATAAATACATGATATCGCATAAAATGCGATTGGTACAATCATAAAACAATATCACTAATACATAGAAAATGTCTACATATATCGGGCGACTAAAAACTAAAGGTATGTGAGCTCTAAGGATCCAAGGGCGAGCTACAAATCCTCGTCCCCCGAAAGCTCTTCCCGCTGCAAAGGAGCATCAAACGGATTCTGCAGAAAAAGAAACAACATATCAATCCACCATACAATAATGCATTCAAATATCTCATGGTAACTACAGACAAGAAAGATGAGTGACTTACTGGGCCGCCGCGTCTATACAATCGGTCGATCAATTATCTGAGACCGTGCCTCTCTGCATATCGAGTCTCAAGGCCTTGCAGATCGCGATTTGTAATGGAGTGCTGCAAAGAAAACAAAATGCTAACTGTTAGAAACATGATTGTCAGTACAAAGAATATCTCAAAAAAACAAATAAGCAAAACAAAAGAGAAACTTACAAAGTCCTCCAAATATGTCCTGTGGCCGCCAGTCCCAAGATGATGTACCGATCCAGCCTCGATTCGTGCCCTCGCCGCCTCCTGCTGCTGCTGACTCCAACGTCCTTGCGAATTTGTAGCCTCCTCCCTCAGTCGGCGCCAGTCGTCTGCATCTAACCACTTGGGCTTTGGAGCCCCACTCTTGATTGCCTTGCGTGCGTCGGATCGTCTATGTGACATGTATGCACGCATGCAATCCATCATCCAGCCCGTAGAGAATCTATCCACTGCGGCTGGCACCGGGAACTCCTCGTGCAAGGATGCTACTATGTACTCCTTGCTCCCCTCCGGTATGTTCCTCCAATGATCCAGGACGTTGTGCCGAAAAACTTGTTGGCACAACTCCCTCATGCGAGCCATCACCCTCCTCCCCTCATCATTCATGATGATGGCTCCTGACCTGCCATCCACTAGGTATCCATAGCCCCTAGGAGTATGCCTAAGATGGGCCCTCTCCCATCTCCGTCCACACTCCTGGGCATATCCAGGAGACCCCTGTACATCCGGTGTACCGATGGGGGTACCCTCTCCCGGAGTGCCACTCAAAGGGGTGCCACCAAAGGGGGTGCCACCAAAGGGGGTGCCACCAAAAGGAGTGCCACCAGAAGGCGTGCCATCTGCCGACGGCTGCGCAAAAGCCGGAGTAACTGGAGTGGATGTCCCCACAGGTGTGACAAATCCTGGAGGTGACGCAGCTCCAGCTGAACGACGAGACGGAGACACCGCGTCCATGTCTCCACAGCAGCACCCCCCTGATCCTCCTGCAGTCGCAGTCCCTCCCTCTGGCCCAAGTCGCGAGCGTCGAGATCGTCTGCTCGAAGCTGAAGCATCTGATCGCGCTGAAGCTGATCTAGCAGAGCACCTTGACGAAGAACGAGACAGCTCCTGATCTGCCATCTCTCTGAATCTCGCGAGCTGATCTGGAGACATGCGTGCCATCATGTCCTGAAACTCCTCATCGCTCATCCCTCGACTCATCCTGAAAATGTCGATACCTGCACAGATAAAAAATGATGTTAGAATAATCAATTTAAACTATACAAAGCACATTAATATAAATCATTTTTGAAAAATCCCTCTTAAAATGCATATCTTATCTACCTTTATGGAAGATCTAAACAACGAATTGAGTAATACAATTCTCCAAGAATGAAGTATTCTATGGTCCCATGTTAATCTCCTGACACAACTCTGCATACACTGGAAGGTCGATAGACATGTCACCACAAAAGAACGAGTCTGCCTCGTTCTCAAAAAATTCTACGACTTCTGTATTTCCATCATTGTTAGCCGATGCGGGCTCCAAGCTTGCGGTGGCCTCCACCCCTTGTAATTTCGATCTCTCTATTTGCATATTTTCTTCATCTATGCCAAGAACATCGCTTTGATCGTATACTCTTGCACCTCAAGGAGTTGAAGGTATAACATACCACCATCGAGGTTGTCGGGGATTTGGATAGAAGATTACCTGTTCACAAACACTTACAAAGCGGCTTCAAACCATTGTGACATAAACCATGTCGTATTACAATTAGCAAGCAAATGACTATTTGTACCTGTTCACAATGGGCCAGCAACACAAAGGTGTCGCGCAAATCCATCCATTTTTTTTCGGAATCTATTTCGAGAAATCCAGATGGGCCTCGTCGAACTGTTGCGCCAGCTCCTCCAAGTACCACTTTGAACCATTGCACATCGAATATTATCATGGAGAAGCTACGGTAATCCACCGTAATAATACTTTGCAAGTTCCCAAAATACTCCATCTCATCCACAACCGTGTTCGGATCCGTTGCTCGTCGTCGGCTCTCTTGCTCAAACCTTGCCATGACACCACAGTCCATTGTGGAGCGCATTTGGTCAATACGCTCCACCCGAAAATGCCGTCCGTGCGACCACGCTGCACTATATATTTTGTACTGCACATTGCAACACTCAAATTAGATGTAGCAAGCAAATTTAGATGCGACACATTCTAAACCCCTCATTACCTTTGGACTACATCCCCTCGAGAACTCCCACTCCTCCATTGAGACCTCTGTCCCTTCGCTGGATGCTGCGGTCAAGGCTCTATGCAACCATCGTGTTGACATAAACCGCGGCATCTCCTCCATGCCTTCGGGATATCGAATCGGTCGGTGACGCGTACTGCGTCGAAATTCAGTTCGCGCTTCCTCTCGATCTTGCCTTGCAATTTGGTACTTGGCGAGCCACGTCTCCATGGAGGCATGGTGCAACATACAAAAGCGATTCACCTTCTCTTCCATTGAGGCATCCATTCTTTTTTCTACCCCATTTCCAACCACCACATCTCCAGTCAGCCTGTCATCGTCCTTCAACGTCCATAGCATTTCATTGTCTGGTTCCACCGTTGGTAGCCATTGTGAGATATGCACTAATGCCTCTGACACCAACCAACCTTCCGCCATGCTACCTTCCGGACGAGCTCGTTGTCGCACAAAGCCTTTCAGGGTTTTCATGAAGCACTCCAAGAAGAACATCCATCGCATATGGACAGGTCCAGCAATCTCCACTTCGTCCACAAGATGCATAAGAAGGTGAACTTGTATCGTGAGCATGCTAGTGGGCAGGTATTTCTCAAAGAGACAGACCGTCTCAACTGCTCCCCGCCTTGCGGATTCAATAGAGGACGTCTTAATCTCTTTCTGTGAGATCCATTGCACCAAAGTTGACAACTTGTAAATGGCCCCACGAATTTCTGGAGTTAGGCATCCCGCGATCGAGATCGGTAGGACAAACTGCCACAAATGAGAAAGCATTAAGAATAATGGTCACTTTTCAAATTTCAAAATGTCCACGCTAATTAAAATCCATTCTGTTCACAAACCTGACATATCTTATGCCAATCATGGGATTTTAGCCCAGAGATTTGGTCATCTTTAGAAAATGCGGACCTGAGAGAACGCATCATACCCGTCGGAGTGCGGATAGACTTGATTACTTGCTTCACAATGCGCTCTTCTTTGGTAGACAAAACCCAGGGAGCGCGAGGAAGCTGCACTCCCCCTTCAGCACTCGACTGTGGCCAAAGCGCCTCCATCTTACCTACCTCCTTTAAATCCATTCGTGACCCTATAGTGTCTCTCTTTCCTGTGATGTGGTCCCATAGCAAGCTGCCCACATTTTTGAAAATATGCATGGGATCCAGCAAGTGGTTGACCTGTAAGTGGGTCCAATATGGCAACTCGTAGAAAACTGAGAACCGTCGCATTCCATTTGGATGTGATTCCGGATTTACCATTTTCAGCTCGTACCAGCTTGCAGCGTTCATACGTGCTGGAGGTCGTCCAAGAAAACCTTCCCTGAGTTCATGATCCTCCGGCAAGAAAGCGGCGTGTCCTTGATATACCATCTTCTTCATGGTTCGTGACCTTCGGGAGTCTAACTGTGGCCCACACAATGGACATGCATGATAACCTGAGGTAACGAGACCTGCAAGGCGATCCACGACCTAGTGAATACTTGATTGAATGAAATAAAATATAGATATTACCAGCGAGAACAAAGGTCTGCTCACCTGAGCACTCTCCCAATCCCGGAAAGTCATGCATCGTCCACATGAGAATGGCTCGAATGTTGGCTGACCGCCGACCATCGCGCCTGCTCA
Source organism: Lygodium microphyllum (assembly GCF_053477565.2). NCBI lineage: Eukaryota > Viridiplantae > Streptophyta > Polypodiopsida > Schizaeales > Lygodiaceae > Lygodium > Lygodium microphyllum. The sequence continues at coordinate 115,278,159 of NC_141145.1, forward strand.
TATCTTGCACCGTGACCCCCTCCTCCCACAAAATCTTAAGCTCATCGACTAATGGACGAAGATACACGTCCATATTTTTTTACTTTGTAGTGGCCCGAGACGAGCAAGCTAAGGATCAGATGTCCTTTCTTCGTAGAAAGTCATGGAGGAATGTTGTAGTTGACAAGCACTATAGGCCACACACTGTAAGAAGTCGAGCGCAGACCGAATGGGTTCACACCATCCATGGCGAGACCGAGCCGAAGATTCCTTGGCTCTCGCGCAAAGCCTGGGAAGGTAGAGTCAATGTGGCTCCATGCGCGCGAATCTGCTGATATTCGTTGCACTCCATCCATGGACGTATTCTGCACATGCCACGTTGTCAAGCTTGCCATGGCAGACGTGCGAAACATGTAGTTTATGCGGGGGATGAGCGGAAAGTGTCTGAGAACTTTTTGAGGGATGGTCTGCCCTTGCAAGTCCTGTCGATACCTGTGAGCACCACACTTTGGACATGTCTCCATAGTCTCGTATTCATCTCGAAACAATATGCAGTCATTGATACATGCATGGATGTTATTGTAGTCCATGCCAAGCTTCCGTAAAACATGTCGTGCATCATCACGAGACTTAGGCATGGTGTTTGCAGGTGGCAATATATGATATTTCAATAACCTGAAAAAATCATAAAACACCTTGAAAAATCCATCCATGTTTGCAATAATACTGTTTAAAAAAAAAACAATGAAGTCTGTGTGCAAGGTACCTGAATAACTCAGTCACACTCGTATCGCTCCAACCGTATTTTACTTGCACACTTAAGAGTGCAAGCAATGTCTTCAACCGAGATACTCGGTACCCATCATATAATGGTATGGATGCTTCCTCTCTAAGCGGGTCAGATGTCTCAACATCCATGGGAATCAATGCATCGATCATTGCCTCCATCTCAGGCTCCAAGATTGTAGGCAAGTCGGGAAGGTTGTCTGTCTCCTCTGGCATTGACGGTATAGATGGGCCTTGCGAGTGGTCGATTGGCTCCTGCAATCCATCCATCGCACGTCCACGAACTCTTCTAATTGGCCGCAAAGGGTGCACTCCCCCTTGGGTCGAGACATCACCCCCCTGGATACAAAATTTGCCAACAAGACCCAATCTTATTGTGTATGGTTTTCAATTAGCTTGAGAGTACAATGCATGAAAAATGCTAACTTCAAATTACCATTTGCTGAAAATCTGCAATCGCCTGATCAATGATCTCAGATTGAAACTCGCCAAATCGTCGTACGTGTTCTATAGACAATCGGCGTTTTCGTCTAATTGCCAACTTGCATTGAGAGCAAGGACATGGGACACGCTGATTAAGATACATCTCGCGGTCTTGAACAATAAGACCTTCTTCATTTGCCATCTTATCTACATTACAGCAAACGAGGCTTAAATGGATAGCTTTATGGAGATGTACGTCAAGTTGCAAGTTGACCATAAACCTTGCATTGTATATAGTAGTCGAGAGATTTTCCAATGTTATATCTCGGCCCTGTATCATGCTCAACGATTTGTTTGTCCCGGTAGATAATTATTTGTTATATCTCGGCTTTGAGTATAAGTAATCCATTTTAAAATTAATGCGCGCCATCTATGAAATTTTATAACTACAGTAATAAAATTTATTTCAATCAATTCTACTCATAGTCATAAGATCTGAGAGAAATTATCCTATACTCAATTTAAGGGTTTCTTCTTCTATAACAATAATTTTGGGTTCATTTTGATGAAGTACGTGCCCCATGGCAAAGCACATTGCAAACCATTATCAATAAGTATATTATCTTAAATTTCCTTCCCCTCCCTCTCCCTCTCTTTCTCTCCCTCTCCCTCTCTTTCTCTCTTTCTCTCACCCTCTCCCTCTCCCTCTCGTTCTCTTTCTCTCCCTCTCTCATTTCCTTCCCCTCCCCCTCCCTCTCCCTCTCCCTCTCTTTCTCTTTTTCTCCCTCTCCCTCTCTATCTCTCTTTCTCTCTCATTTCCTAAACAAGCAAAAAATAAAGTGATTTAAACATCCTCCAAGCAAAAGGGAGAGGGAGAGATACAATGCACTCTCCCTCTCTTTCTCTTTCTATCCCTCTCTCATTTCCTTCCCCTTCCTCTCCCTCTCACTCTCTTTCTCTCTCATTTCCTCTCCTAAACAAGCAAAAAATAAAGTGATTCAAACATTAAACAAGCAAAAGGGAGAGGGAGAGAGAGAATGCACTCTCCCTCCTTCTCCCTCTCTTTCTCTTTCTCTCCCTCTCTTATTTCCTCCCCCTCCCTCTCCCTCTCCCTCTATTTCTCTTTCTCTTTCTCTTTCTCTTTCTTTCCCTCTCCCTCTCCCTCTCCCTCTCCCTCTCCCTCTCCCTCTCCCTCTCTTTCTCTCTTACTCTCTCGTTTCCTCTCCTAAACAAGCAAAAAAGAAAGTAATTTAAACATTAAACAAGCAAAAGGGAGAGAGAGAGAGAGAATGCACTCTCCCTCTCTTTCTCTCCCTCTCCCTCTCCCTCTCCCTCTCTTTCTCTCCCTCTCTCTTCCTCTCCCTCTCCTTCTCTTTCATTTCCTCTCCTAAACAAACAAAAGAGAACGATTTAAACCTTCAACAAGTAAAAGAAAGAGAGAGGGAGACTCACCAATGAGATATGGCGAGCGTGGGCGGCTTCTCTTTGCAACGAGGGCTCCTTCTCTCCTTCGCAAACAACGGCGGTGGCGGTGGCGGCGGCGGCGGCGGCAGCAAGTCTCTTCCTCTTCTTCTCTCACAAAGCCTTGGCTCTCTCCCCCGCTCTCGCTCTCAAAAGGCGAAGAAAAGAAAATGAAAACGGCGCTCTGGTTTCGGCCGCGCTTTTTTTCCCTGCGGCGTTGCTATTGGCGTCACTATTTGCGTCGCTATTTGCGTCGCACGCAAATAGCGACGCCAGTTGCGACGCCAATAGCGACGCCTATAGCGACGCCGATATCCGTCGTCGCTAATCGGCGTCGCTAATTGCCCAATTCTTTGTAGTGGCTTAGGAGAAGCTTAGGGTTGTGTGGCTATGGCTGTGTGAGGATAGAATGATGAGAAGATTTGTGGAATGAAGGTAAGAGAATGACCATGGAAAAAAGAGAAAAGATAGGTGTTGTGTGGCTATGGTTGAGAGAAGCTTAGAGCAGCATAGAAAGTTAAGAAGATTTATGGACTGGAGGTAAAAGAATGACCAAATTCAAAGTATGTCTTGCAAAAAGACACCAAAAAATGCATTTTTTGACTTTACATGTCATAAGAAGAGCTTTTGGGAGAAAAATTTGATTTTTGGAGAGAGAATGAAATTTTTAAATTTTGGGTCACCTTTTTGAATGCCCAACCAAACCCACATAACATGGGGTGGTAAAAGTAGGGGGAGGGTAAAAGTGGACAAGCCTATAAGTGGTAGGGACAAGGGAAAAAATGGAGTGGATAAAATGTGCACACCTTTCCCTCTCCCATTGGTCCACCTCAAATCTCTTATTATTCGGAGATTCATTAACTCTTAAGCTAAAGGGACCTTTTTAAGTCCATATTCCCTCTAATGGCCAAGCTATAGAGGCATGCCTTGGATTCATTGAGTTTAGTAGTCAGCTAGGGCAGGGTCACCAAAGTCAATTAGGTTAGAGGCTAAGACTATGCATCAATATTTAGATCATCATTCTAAGGCAGTAGTTTGACACATAAAACTCTTAGTATAGCTCAAAATTGTTGCATTGCTTCATCGTAGGCATCACACACTTTTCTCCTAAAAGAACTCCTATAGCTCTTATCTTCATTTCAAAGCAATTAGTCAATCAAGTAAATCCAAGGAACATGTAGCATCCCCTAATATATGTTCCAAGAGTTGCACAAAGGTAGACCTACTGGTTGGCTGCTCCTGGACCCCATAGATATAAGCAAAACTGTGCGTGGTTATCATTTGTAAAAAGTAATCGCAAAAAAGCCATGATCACATTAAGCTTAAGAGGATCCCCCTGTCAAACTAAGGAGAAACCTCTTGTGTTCGTCAGACAAGGGTGTACAAAGGTAGCTTTATGCCCCCTCCATGGAATAACCATAAACTTGGATTGGGTGGTTGCAACATCTTATGCCCATTTTTTACAACTAACATACCATTGGTAAAGTGTAACCCCCCTTAGGGGATGAACAACTTTGTGCAGCTCTATCCTTAGGCACTCTTCCATAAGCTTTCTAAATTGCAGGGTGCCCATTCTCTTTTTATTCTTTGGTGATACCTTCTTTTTTATTCTCTTGCAAGACTCAAGAAGTGAGGGGCATAGAATCTTTGGATTAGTGGCCATTGCCATTTGTTTGCACAAGAATATAGAGTCTTTTTACACTTTTTTTGGACCTAGCCTTGAATGGAGTTCACAAAGTCCAACTGAGTCTCTTTGCATGCCAGAAGATGCTACCACTCATCTTGGAGTTCCGCCCGTGCTACTACTAAACTTAGGCATGGAGAGCCTCATTTTGTTGCCACATCTACTCTATTTTCATCCATAGCATCAACACCCATTGTTACACCTATTGATGCCACGTACTTTAGGTAGCATTAGGTCAGTTAGGGGTACAACTCTTTCGACATAATCACTTCACTATGGCAAAGATGGGGTGTGTGGTCAGTGTTGGAGTTAAGATGATTTGGATGGAATTCTGAGGGATAGTAGTAGTAGATTGGCCCTAGTAGTTGTCCATGAGGCTTTCTTACTACTATGCTTTTGGCCCTACGATAAGGATTGTACCAATATAGCATAATCTGACTGTAACTCAAGCTTGCTTTGGTTGAAGTTGGAGGGCTCTATTGTAGAGGTGGGTTGTGGGGTAGCTAAGGTGGCTTCCAAGATGGCAAGTTTTTCTTCATTAGTATTCTTTTTTAGACATCTAATAGAAGTAGTTGCCACCTCCTCGTGTACTACATTGGGCTATCTATCTATTTCAACCTCGAATGGTAGCCTCTAAGGAAGAAGAATAAGGGTGGTTGGTAACATTGGTGGAAAGGGATCAGACACAATTCAATGTGATAGGAGAGGAATAGTTAAAGGTGAATTGTTGGCCATACATGACCTTCAATGACTTCACATTTGAGAGCACATTGGCATGTGCTTGCCTCTACATGGAGGTGATCGAGAAGAACCCATGGCCAAGCAATGAGTAGGGAGCATTTGGCAAAGAGAACATGGAGAGGAGATAAACTGAGAGAGAGAGAGAGAGAGAGAGAGAGAGAGAGAGAGAGGAAGGAGAGAGAGATATAGAGAGATGGAAGGGGAGAGAGAGAGAGAGAGAGAGAGAGAGAGAGAGAGAGAGAGAGAGAGAGAGAGAGAGGAAGGAGAGAGATATATAGAGAGATGGAAGGGGAGAGAGAGAGAGAGAGAGAGAGAGAGAGAGTGATGGAGGGAAAGATGAAAATAGAGGGAGAGAGAGAGAGAGAGGGAAATAGAGAATGATAAAGAGGGGAGAGAGAGAGATTAAGAGGGAGAGAAACATTACCTCTCATTTCTTTGTATTTCAATTTTCTTTTTTTCTCTTTATTTTTGTTTGTGGAGATATGCATTGAGGTAGAGGGAGAGAGGAAGGGAGAGAGAAAAATAGAGAGAGAGGGGAAAAAGAAACAAAGTGGGAGAGAAACAAAGGGAGAGAGAAATAAAGAGAGGGAGAAACAAAGGGAGATAGAGAGGGAGAGCCAAAGGGGAAGTGAGAGAGGGAGAGAGGGAGAGAGGAGGGTGAGGGAGAGATAAAACAAGAGAATTAAAGGTATATTGTTTGCTGTAACATAGGCAAAATGAACAACAATGATAGTTGTGATATTCAAGACCAAGAGGCATCTCTCAATCAACATGTCCCATGCCCTTGCAGTCAGTGGAAGCTCGAAATTTAATAAAAACTTCATTTATAGACATGCAATTCTTTGGTGAGTTTCAATCCTAAATCATTAATCAAGTAATCTTGGACTTTGAATTAACATTAAGAAAAGTGTGTACTAATTATGCTTTACATTCAAACTATACTTGAATATCATATATAGCAATATTAGATGTGTCCTAGAAATGACTACAGAGAGGTGTTGTTCCATTTGAAGGAATGCATCTATTGTGTTTCATAAGAAGATTTTGTAGCCGTGCAATAGATGGAGTGTGTGGGTTCCTAAACCCATTCAAGGACACTCTGCTAATTATCCCCTAGACACCAGAAGAGATGGTGGGCCTTTCGGACCTTCCTCCAATCTTGGATCCCGATATGGAGGCAATGATTGATACATTAGTGCCTATAGATGCAAGATCATTTGATCTATCGAGAGAAGAGGCATCCATACCATTATATGATGGGTGCCGGGTATCTCACTCAAAGATGCTACTTGTGCTATCGGCAAAGTGCATATGGAGCGATGCGAGTGCGACCGAGTTGTTTAGGTACATACTACACTCCTTTGTCTTTGACTCCATTATAAGAATGGTTTTTAATCTCTTCAAAGATGCCTAGGTATTTTTTCAAGTTGCTAAAATATCATATACTGCCACTTGAAAACACGATGCTCGAGTCTCGTGACGATGCACAAACTAGTGTTACAAAAGCTTCACATGGAGTACAACAATGTTCGTGCATGTGTCAATAGTTGTGTGAGGAGTGAGAGTGGGATTTAAACATCCAAGAAATGTTGGATAAGTGCTAAGTGATGTAATTTCAAAGCAGAATTTAAAGCCCTATAGAGTGGAAGACATAGATTCGACAAATTTAAGTGGTCATGGAAGATGGGAATTAAAATTTCTTCAAAAGACCCACCTTCACAGTGGTTGTAGATTTTTCATAAACTTTTTGAGTGCCGAATCAAAGTAGAACCATATTCCCATAATCGTTCAGGACTTCAAGCCAAATGCACAAGATGTTTTAGATGTGAAATTAGGTGCTGGACGAGGAAGAAGTGGGAGGTTGGGGGGTCAAAATTTGACCAAGATATGAGAAGTCATCACCCTTAGGACCCTTTGGGCCCAAATTTTCACATGATGGGGAGGGGGAGATGCATTTTTTATGCACGTAGGAAAAAAGAGGGCGCAATCATGTGGTGTGATGATGATGAGGGGCATTGAGCGCTACAAAACAATCACTAGATCTGGTTCCACCAATCCGATCCTTCAAATTTTCACTTCTCATCACCTATTTCAATGTAGAAAATGGCTGCCTAATTGAAAAGAATAGAAATTAGTCTTTCTCTCTTCTATCTCTCTCTCTCTCTCCTCTAAGAGACAATTCATGCAGGTGGAAGAAAGAGAAGAACCAGATGAAGAATGTTTGTTCGGCATGTCCATTGAAGGACAAGACAAAGGGGGCAAACTCCCATTTTCTGAAGAAGAGATGACCAAATTCAGCATCAGCGTCGAGACACGAGGATTCAATTGATTCACCTTCAAGCACACGCTGAACCTGGATGAGGCCATCTTGGAGGAACCTGCAGTCAAAGAATTGGTGGACAGATGCCACCTCCACAAGTACGGGCAAAAAGTGGGGCAGGCCGTGGATTACGGCATACTAAATGATATTCAACACCTTTTTGATCTTAGAGAAGATTACTGCTTGGCAATCCTTGCTGCATGGGATCAAAATGATAAGAATTTTATAGGTTATGAAGAGGAATTGCTAGCAACTCTTGATGTTGAGGGAGAGAATTTTCAAGACAGTTCTGTAGCCTTGCATTCTTGTATTAATCAGATCATGGAATATGAAAAGGGGGGGAATACCTTCAGAGGAAGAGTACTTATAAATTCAACAGAGACTTGGTATTGATGACATGGGGTATGAAGAGAAACTGAAGTCTCCATTAGAGGAGAAACCAAAAAGTTCAATAAATCTATATGATGATAGTCTTCTTGAAGAAGATGAAAACCCTAAGGTATGAAAGGTAATTCTAAGATATCCATTGTGATTTATATTAGAGTATGTTATGCATTATACACAAATATTTTTGGATATTTGTCTACTAACATATTATACTATTGTGATTTATTGTGCAGATAGAAATTGAAGATGCAGACAACTTTCTTGGAAGAGCCAAGGGCTCAAGGCCATTGAAGCTTAGCAAAAGTCAAGGCCTTGGTCATTATATTGGTAGCTTAAATAATCAAACAGTTGGAATTTATCATAGTAGGTTGTCAAGCTCTCCAAGCTTACCAACAATGGCTTTAAAAGCTATCCCCAAGGTGATTGGATCCCAAGCTTTCAATAGAGGTTCAGATAAGATAATTTTAGTGGAGAAGGAAGAAGCTATAAGACCGTTTGGCTTCATGCCTGGATACATTGGATCTAGGGCAGGATACTTTAGAGTTCTTGCCTCTTATTTGCTCTCCCATGTAGGAGATGCCAAGAATTTGAAGCTCCTTCCAAGCTATAGGAAACAAGAGTTCCTAAAATGTAGAGGTCTCATCGAGTGGGATGAAACAAAAGATTCCCTTAGAGGACCTAGTGAATTCCCTGAAACTAAAGACTATTCTACAACAGAGTCAAACTAAAAGATGTTAAGGGTTTCTTGAAACCCATCTTTTTCCATCTCTTTGTCTAGTTTGTAACCATTCAGAATATCTTTGCTTTGCACGAGAGTTTAAATATCCCTCTTTTCTTCTCTGGGTTGTGTATCTTCCACCTCTAATAAACTCTTTGCTTTGTATCTTCCACCTCCATGTCTTGTGTGTCTAAAGTATTTTGTTCTTGCTTGATAATGTGATTTTTCCATACCTTGGATTAACCAAATAGATAGAGATCCATATTTCTTGATAAAATATGGAGTATGAATATTGTATAAAAAAGAAGAGAGTGAGAATGGAGGGAAGTAATCAAATGTCAAATAAAATTCAAATTGAATATTAGTTTTCACTTTCAAAATGAGTATGAGTAAGATCTTGATTATAACAATCTTTGTCACCTTTATGCCGGCCTAGATTTGCAGGTTTGATGTGACCACGAGAATATCATGATAATGACTTATTAACAATTTTTATATATTTACTTACCAAAATATAAAGTTTTTAAAAATAAAAAAATAATTTTATTTTCTAAAATACTTTCTCTCTCTAGGATTGCTTACAGGGCATTTTCGAGATCTCAAAACTCCCCTAATGGGCTTTCTACGCGTGATGATTCTTTGGTGGGCTTGCATGATGATAAAGGACAAGAGTTCAGAGTTAACTGTTGGTGCAGAGCTAACTGTACTTTTCTTGGAGTATTTAATACCTGCAATTGAAAACCTCTCACATGGTCTCTCCCTAAGGGATAGTGCTATTCTTCTTATCGCGCACAAGATGTAGTTTGATGAGTTTGGGAGACAAGTCGAACTCTAAGCAAGATGAGAGCATTGTCCTGCACTTGAGGACCCAAACTGTGTATAGATTGTGATGCAAATATTATATAAGTGCATGTGCATACTTAAATAGTACATAGTTAGAAGACTGCTAGTTAGGTTCCTCGTAGCAATTTGAGGAGAATACACTCGAAGGCTTCTTGAGACATTATTTGTGCTTTTGACAACACGATGTAGCATAATTGTTACTTAGGAGACAGATCTAACCATAGGTGAGCACAAACTCCCTAGGTGTGTCATGCCCTTGATATTCCCTAAGTGTGAAGTAGGGGGACAGGAAGGGCTAAGGGGTTAGGCACAGAGCTGGCTAACCAAGGCCACCAGACATGCCTAACCTGAGGACCCCTAGGTGCAGTGTTTGTGGCACTCTGATATACATGGAAAAGCTCATTGTTTCTTTTCTTTTTCTTTGTGTGAGTCTTTGTTTATTTTCTCTCTCTTTTTTTGTTTTGAAGATGCATTGGGAGGGGGGACGCTAGACATCATCCTGATGCTCTACAGTAGTTACATTCCGAGGGGGCCTAAGAGATTTACCAAGGAATGCATGGCTTGGCATGGAGCCCTTTTCTCTTCTGACTGTACTTGTTGTGGCCACGAAGGGGGCTTGGTTCTTACACTCTTTCTTTCTTTCATTGATTTGATTAGAGTCATGCCCTTCTTCATGGACCACAGCTTCAGTGGCTCCTGTTGAGGTGGCTACATTTGTTGTTTTGGCTCCCTAAGCCCCTAGCAAGGAGAGTTTCTCTGAGGTTCAGCTAGTTGATATTAGTGGAGCACATTGCTCCTCCACTCCTAAGCCAGTGTTAGGCTTAGGTGACATGGCATGGAGTCCATGCTGTAGTGATGTGCTAGCTTGTAGCTAAATCTTTGATTCCCTCTTCATTAGAGTAATCTCATTCTCCCTTTTTGCCTTAGTCGTTCTTCCTCCTCTTCTGGCATTTGCTTGTGCTCTTCTTCTAATCTCTTGGATTCCTCCTCCACCCTTTGCAGCTCTCTATTTTCTTTAGAGGTGGATTGAGTTCCTCTTGTGGAGACTTTGAGAGTGTGATCTTTCCTTTCCGCTTGACTTGACAATTTTTTAGCCTTGCTGCTCATGGATTGCCCTCTTGCTCTCTTACTGTTGAGATGGTTGTTCATTCTCTTTTTTATTAGTAACTCTCTTAATGTTGTCATGTTGTTCCTTGTGGACTTTGTCTCCCTCTTATTCTTGGATTGGTGATGGCTCACCCCCAACATATTATACACATCCCTCCTTGGGTGTTTCTCAGTCTTGTTGCTGGTTAATAAACCCAGGGCCTTCTCCACCATCGCAAGCTCAACTCCACCTCTACTTGATGAGCTTCTTCTCCTCTTTTTACCATCACCATGCCACAATTTCTTTCAGCATCAAAGCTCCTGGGAAATTCAATGCACTTGCTATAATTGATAGCATGCCCAACCTTCTATACATACTTCTATAGACTACACTGGTCCAGGAGTTCTTTTACAGATGGCTCCTTCATAATGGCATCTTTTAGGTTTAGGGTAAGCTTGAATGTAAACTAACTGAAACCCCTCGTTTCCACCATTAAGTTGTACTTTTCTTTCTCTTTCACCGTGAATGAGAGCTTGCCACCTTAATCTCACCCCGAATGTAGAGTATGGCCAAGAAAGAGAGAGTAGCCAATGAATATGCTTTCCGCCATGCTCAAATGCAGTGTGTGCTTTTTGTAGGGGTAACTTTCTCTTCCACCAACGGGACTTCTATCATGTTTCTTTGTTCATAGTATTTATGTAACTTTCTCCATGATGATTCTTTGTGGGGTTGGTCGTCTTGTGGTGACAAGGACATTGAACGCTTTCTTACAGAGACCTGTGTCATCCTGCATTCACTTGGCAACTCGTGAGAGTACATGCAAGTCATATGCTTCAACCACCATAATGAACAGGTACAACTCAAAGAGACATCACTTATCTAAATCCCATGATATTGACTTCTATGCATATCACTTGCACTTGATTATCATTGCTTGTGTGTATGATGGCTTTGCTTTTTTAGTATTATCTATACACAGTCACAAAACTCATTGTTTATTTATGTACAAATTTATGAATCCATGTCACTTCATGAGGATAAAAACCAATTTTAGAAATCAGGATTGTACTGGAGTGTGGCACAGGCATCTAGGAATTGTGGCAGCCTACTCAATAACAAAAGATATTTTACAACATTGAGTATCATGGTAGCTTGTCCGAGTCTACTCCCAACATGTAGCTCCTCCTCAGTGAGAATTTTATCAATCAGAGTGTTTTCTTGGCTAGTTTTGGCTAAGTCCATACCCCAAACGAGAGATTTGGTTGGCAAAGTACTTCGTTGAATGTCACAATTAAGCGTAGTTTGTCAGCCTCCTCGTTAGAGTTGATTTGCATGTGTTCATGTAGGAGCTTGTCATAGTGCTCATTAAGATATTCTTGCTCTTCCCAGGATAGCGGATATGGCAAGTATTCCTCAAGGCCATTTCGGGGCCTGTTTTGGAGGCGGAAGTTTTCTGCACGCACTCAGGAAAAGGCCCAGTTTTATGTTGTGCAACCACTGTTCTACAGGTCGGTGAAAAGTTACTGTAGAAATTGCATCGTATGCCTGTGCGCAGAGACATTGGGAGTTACAGAATCATCCTTGTTGCCTGTTGATGCAAAATCGTCACTAGAAAGTGACTGTGTGGTCAAATACCACTTTCATCATTTTTGCAGATTTGCCCTTGTGAGGCTGTAGCTGTGTTCTTTGCAGTGATAGAATTTTTTGTAGTGTTCTGTAATGGCATCTAATTCTCTTTCATAGATTTTCACTGAAAAGCTTGACAAGAACAACTTCCAAGCATGGAAGTTTAGAATGACGAATTTCCTTATGGGAAAAGGATATTGGGAATTTGTTGCAGGAAATGAAGAAGAACCAGTTCTTCCTGATGTTCCCAATCAACAGCAAATGCAGGCATTTAAAGCATGGCATGAGAGAGCCAGGAAAGTTATGTACTAGTTGTCTATTAGCATTTCAGACTCTATGATTGTGCATATTCAAGATGCAAGTACGCCAAAGGAGGCATGGGATACTTTGTCAAAAATGTATAGCACGAATACGCAAGCCAAGAAAATGCAGCTCAAGCAAGAGTTGCATAATGTGCAAAGAGAAAATATGAGCATCAATGACTACCACATGAAGGTGAAGAAGATTGCAAATGCACTTGCTTCCATTGGGTTGCCAGTGGAAGATGATGATTTAGTTTATGTGACCTTGAATGGTCTAGGAAAGGATTATGCACAGTTTCGAACATCCATTTCCGTCCGTGAAAGGTTTCCTGATTTTGAGGAGTTGATTGCTCTTCTAATTTCTGAGGAGCAGAGAAATGGTGGTACATCTTCTTCAGGAGGAACTTCAAAAGAAGCTGTCTTCTACTCAAATGTTGGAAGAGGTAGAGGCAGAGGTAGAGGAGGCCGATCTGGAGGCCGTGGTAGAAATCAGAATATGCAGCAAACTCAAGAAAACCAGTCCTATGGAGGAGGACGTGGTAACTCTAGAGGCAGGGGGAGCCAAAGAGGTCGTGGTGGATGGCAAAGAGGCCAAAATGCAAACAGCAATGTTGAATGCTACTATTGTGGTAAAATGGGTCATATGGCTAAAGACTGCTATAAAAAGCAGAATGACATCATGAATGGAAAATTGCAACAAGGGAATTATGCATCTTCTAGTAGACAGGGTGATGACAGAAATGAGCATTTGTTTATGGTGCAGCACATGAACAATTCTGTGACAAGTGCAGAAGAAAGCAACGATGTGTGGTATGTTGACTCAGGTGCATCAAACCACATGACAGGTCATGCAGAATGGATGGAGGATGCAAGGAAAATGGACAAATCAAGATTTGTGGAGACTGGTGATGATACTGCACATCCTATTGTGCAGATTGGAAAAATTCATTTGTCTATGCAGGATGGGAAAAAAAAAATACATGTCCGATGTATTTCATGTCCCGAATATCACCAAGAATCTAGTTTCTGTTGGTCAAATGATTGAGCAGGGCTTGCAGGTCAAATTTAATCCTCATGGATGCTTTGTTGAGGATATGAAAAATAAAGGTCGCTTGATAGCAAAAGGAAAGAAGAAGGGCAGAATGTTTACGTTGGATGTAGACATGCCTGAATTGAGTGCAGCAATGTTTGCACATGGGACCGGTGTAGTTGCAGATATTGATATCTGGCATAAACGCATTGGTCATGTTAATGTACAACGACTTAAATCAATGCAGGCCCAAAATATTGTTGCAGGATTGCCTAAATTCAAGGTTGCAGAAATGCATAAGGTATGTGAAGCCTGCCAATTTAGAAAACAGGCAAGGAAACCATTTCCTAGACATGTTCAAGAGAGTGAGAAGCCATTGCAATTAATCCACTCTGATGTGTGGACTACTAAAGCTGCATCTCTTGGAGGCTGTCATTATTTTGTCACTTTTATCGATGACTATAGCAGAAAAGTTTGGGTGTATTTTATGAAAAAGAAAAGTGAAGTTTTTGGGTATTTCAAAACTCTTAAAGCTATGGTTGAAAAAGAAACAGGCCTGCAAATAAAATGCCTAAGGTCAGGTGGAGGGGGAGAGTACCTCTCAAATGAGTTTGCAAGGTTCCTATAGGAGCATGGCATAAAGCAGCAATATTCATGCAGTCATACCCCACAACAAAATGGAATTGCAGAAAGGAAAAACAGGCATATTGGAGAGGTATCTCGTGCCATGCTCAATGAAAAAGACCTGCCAGATTTTTATTGGGCTGAGGCAGTTGCTACAACAGTCTACATAATGAACAGGACTCCCACTGCAGCAATACATGGGATGACTCCAGAGGAGAGGTATACTGGTAGGAAACCAGATATTTCTCATTTGAAATTTTTTGGTTGCATTGCCTATGTTCATGTGCCAGATGAGTTGAGATCCAAGTTGGATCCAAAAGCTGAGAAGTGCATCTTTATTGGTTACTCTCTGAGAAGAAAGGGTATAGATGCTATAATCCTTCTACTCGTAAGTTTACAGTGAGCAGAGATGTTGTTTTTGATGAGATGAGCAGTTGGTATAAACCAGTAAATGTGATTGATGATGTAGATGCACAAAATGGTAATGCTGCACAGAATTCACAGCAGCAGTCACAAAATATTAGTGGACCTGGAGTGTCCTCTAGTAGTGGTTCATATTCTTCGCCATGGACAGGCAGATTGAGATCAGGAGAATCTTCTCAAAGCAATGCAGATAGTGGTATGCAGGTATCATGAAAAGAAAAAGAGAAGGTAGATCAGCCCATGTTTGATGTGAATGCAGGTCACTCTTATGTGGATGGTGAATCCAGTGGCTCAGAACAGAGCATTGATGATGAGTTGGGTATTCCTTCTATTGTTACACCTGGAGTAAGGAAGACCAGGGATGTTTTGAGAGCACCTGGGAGTGAATCTACTTTGCGCAGGTCTACCAGAGCTAGGCATCTTGTGGATAGACTGAAATATGATGGATTTACAGCCATTCACTATGCATATATGGTCAAAGTGATACAGGAACCAGAACCCACTTCTTTTGAGCAAGCCATGGGAAAAGAAAAATGGGAGAAAGCTATGGATGAAGAAATGGATGCCTTGGAAGCAAATGCTACATGGGAATTGGTACCTTTGCCTAAAGGTAAGAATGCAACTGGCTGTAAGTGGGTTTATAAGGTGAAGCACAATGCAGATGGTTCTGTGAACAGATACAAGGCAAGATTAGTAGTCAAGGGGTATGCACAAACATATGGCATTGACTATGAAGAAACATTCAGTCCGGTTGCAAGAATGGCAACCGTAAGAGCAGTCATTGCTATGGCTGCATCAAAGGAATGGTCTTTACATCAAATGGATGTAAAGAATGCCTTCTTGCATGGTGATTTGCAAGAAGAGGTATATATGGAGCAACCACCAGGTTATGTGCATGTTGTTCATCCTGAGTTTGTTTGCAGGTTGAAGAAAGCATTGTATGGCTTGAAGCAAGCACCTAGAGCATGGTCTAACAAGATAGGACAGTATCTTGTCACTATTGGCTTTCAGATTTCCAAGGCAGATTTCTCACTTTATGTGAGAAAAACAGAGAAAGGTATTATGCTGCTTGTCATTTATGTTGATGATTTGATTATCACAGGTGACAGTGATGAAGATATCCTTCATGTGAAAATGCTATTGAAGCAGAAGTTTGAGATGAAGGATTTGGGAGAGCTGCGTTATTTCTTGGGCATTGAGGTGATTAGATCACCAAGTGGGATATGGCTCTTACAGAGGCAGTATGGATTGGACATGCTGTCCAAATATGGGATGACAGGCTGTAAGCCTATTTCAGTTCCTTTGGAGCAGAATGTGAAGCTGAGCGCAGATGCAGGTGAGCTTTTGGAAGACCCTACTATGTACAGACGCATAGTAGGAAGTTTGATTTATATGACTATTACCAGGCCAGATTTGAGCTATGCTGTTGGATTGGTAAGTCAGTTTATGCAGGCTCCAAGGAAATCGCATTTGGATGCGGCTAGACGCATACTCAGGTATGTGAAGTCCACATTGCAGTGTGGACTACTTTATGAGACTGGGGTTCAGATACAGTTGCATGGATACACTGATGCTGATTGGGCTGGTAGTATTTTTGATAGACGATCTACCAGTGGATATGTGTTCTCTTTTGGGAGTGCTGCAGTCACTTGGAGCATAAAGAAACAGCCTACAGTTGCCTTGTCGAGCACAGAGGCTGAGTACAGGGGTGCAGCAATGGCTGCATGTGAGGTAGCTTGGTTGCATAAGCTACTTTATGATATGCATCAGTCTACAGATGGGCCAGTTGTCATTTATTGTGACAACATGAGCAGTATACACTTGGCAAATAACCCAGTCTATCATGCTAGAACAAAGCACATTGAGGTGCATTATCACTATGTGCGGGAGAGGGTTTTACTAGGTTTTATTGATCTAGTTTATGTCAGCACAGAGGATCAGGTAGCTGACATATTTACGAAGGCATTGGGCGCAGAGAAGCTGCGCAAGTTCAGAGACCTGCTTGGTGTGCAGGAATTGGGATTGAGCTCGAGGGGGAGTGTTGAGATATCGAGCTCCACTCGTGATATGCCAGGGTGACCGTTGTGCATTTATGTCACCGACTTGTCAGTTGCAGATGTGGTTGGTACACCGCCCATGAATAATAGCTAGATGACAGCTATCCTTATCTACTCTAGTTTGTGGCTCAGTTAGTATGCCACCTTAGTTATTTGAGTTTGGTTTGAGACCCATATATAGGATTCTTCTATTTCTTTGTATGTGAGTTCTTTTGGCTTACATAACTAAGAAGAGGAAAACTATTTTCAGCCTCCACCTCTATGTGTATTCCCCCATTGTGCAAGCAAGAAAGCTACAAGTGAGACTCCTTCCTTCTCTCCCACAATCTTGACAGGTGCTTCTACTGTGGTTATTCCTAAACTTTTTGCACATACTGGTGAGATAAAGGAATGTGTACTGCCACAATCAATCAAGGTTTTGAAACCTTTACCTTGATAGTCCGACGGTGTCTGAATCACCGAGAACTGGCGATTCGGCCATTTCTTGTGTAAAGCGGCATGGACTGTCGCTTTTTCGAAATCAGCTTCCATAGTCGGATCTTCCTCTTCTTCTTCTTCGCATCTTTTCCTATTGGCAATGCAAGCGGTTCTTCCTCTTCCATGGGTAACGGCTCCTTGACCGCGGCCTGCACCTTGGAAAGGTGTTTGACGATGTCCTCCGCTGAGCTTGGGACATTGCCTCTTGAAGTGACCGGGTTCGTTGCAGTGGAAACAACGGAGGTTTCGGCCATTATTTTGAGTAGGAACAAAGTTGTTGACGTTATTTGTCCTTGCTTTCTTCCTTTGTCCCTGATTATGACCTTGAACTCTCTTCATTTGAGGTTTGAATGCTCCTCTGTTCGGGTCACTATAGGACCAAGTTTTGTTACCCCTTGGTCTAGCTTGCACCTCCTGAATTATAGGCGCCGCTCGAATGAGTGCATCCTGAAGATCTGATGGACACATAGATTCGAGACGGGTATTTACGGGTGGATTTAAGCCCGCACAAAATTTGGACACCTGCTACGTCATGTCCATCTGTGGCGCATACTTTAAAAGTGAGACGAATTTAGAGTAGTATGCGTCAAGAGTGAGTCCTAGCTGTTTTAGGTCGTAGAACTCATTCATTTTCTGCGTACGATATGCAGGTGGTAAATATCTTCCCTGCACGGCTTTCTTCAACTTCTCCCAGGTAACGGACCCCTCGGAAATCCCTTGATCCCTGCACCATTGCTTCCACCAAAGTCTGGCTTCGCCGGTGAGTTTTAACTTGGCGAGCATGGCCTGATTGGTAGGTGCAGTACCAGCTGCTTCAAAGTAATCCTCCATGGATTCAATCCAAATTTCAGCATCAGCCTGGATGAATCTGCCTCTCCCGTCAAACTCGGGTGGCTTTATCTGCTTGAGGAGGAACTTCTTCTCCTGGGTCACAGCAATACTTGATGTAGGAGGCGAATTTGGAACCTGTACCTGGGGTTGTGCCTGGATAAAAGTTTTCTTAACGTTATTATATGATAATCGACGTTAGCTTATCTTTCATTTTTAGTTTAGCTATCTCGTAAACAATGTAGCTACTTAACTTTTTAACAACTCTTATGCACAGCCAGATATTGATAAAAAGAAGTATTTATTTGTATTTACATGGGCATAGCCTTATACAACGTTTTGTGTGATGATAAGCCAATCATTACATTCAGTTTGGGGAGAACAATGTTGTATTGCATTTGTCTACAGGAACTGTGTAATAGTAGGGTTTTGGGTCATGGATCTTTAGGAATCGATAATTCATTGGAAGTTCAGGATACCCTTTCCGTTGGAATCCATACTTCTCATGGCGGCCCAACACTTTAATCCTGTCGGTTGGGATTACACGGGTTACTTCCTCATATACATATGAGTTCATTTCAACCCTCCGACCTTGAATATGTAAAGTCGAATTTACGTGAGCTTCCACAAAAATGAACAGCTTCACGACTTTCAAGTCTTCCAACCACTTGATCCTCTTTAGGTTGGTCTGTAGATAAGCAAACCGGTGGGCGACTATATAGTAGATTCCTGAAGACCCCGTCCATCTTCGTTCTATGTATAAAGGTGATGGATTATAAATCTGCTCTAGGATGTTCATCATCCCAATTCTTTGTCTAGTTCTTTATCTTTACGATTTTTTTTTTGACCCTACAATAAGGGAAGTAGTCAAGTGCTTAGGGTATGAATATTTCTATGTTTAGATTGGTTTGGATATCTTTTGGAAGGTAATATTAATCATCTTGTCAGAGTTTTGCTATCCTTGTGACAATTTACTTTTCAGTCAATACTGTTCAATTTAAACTTCCTTTTCCCTTGCAGATGAACTCATGTCAAATAACAAACATTTTCATTGCTAAGATGTGCAATTAGCAATGATAACTTCCTAGTAATTTGAGCAACGAAAGAAACCTTTCATGAATTTAATCATTTACAATGATTCGTTGCGAAAGGAATAAGACTAATGGTGCAATATATAATTTCTATACCTTTAGGATTTAACTAAAATATACTACTATAGTAAATGGATAATCTTGCTCATAATTTATAATGCTTGATGCAATTCGAAGGAAACTAAGTTCTATACATTATCATTCATTCAAATAAGCTAAACTCCTTCATTACAAATAACTCGGACAAATATATCCTATCCCTAACAATTTCTCTTTCCATGATCGACTTAAAACCGAATTAAAGCCAAAAGAAAAACCTGGTTTTGGGGTGAGATATCCACATGGATACCGGGAGATGACCGTCCCGCAGCTACGCCTTGGACTTTCTTAGGAGGCATCGCAATTGTAGTTTTTTTTTTTTTTAAAACGTGGAAGCAGCTCTACAACTCCTCCTAGGAATTCCATCGTCGCTTCCTTGCACCGCTTGTCGATAGTAGTTTTTGGAAGACTCCCTCCTTGGAAGTCAGGGAAATTCGAAAGGGTGTTTCAGAGTCTTCTACGATTAAGACCCATTGAAGCCATGGGGAAGGCTTAATGGTCTTTTAATGATTCACTCAAACGAGGAACGAAAAGGGATGGAAAAAACACAAGGTGCAGGAGAGAACTTCTAAGGGGATATAGTAACCGTAAAGGTTATAAATAAGGTCGAAGGACCCTTAAGTCAAACTTAAAAGGGGGTTTCAATGCGCCACAAGGGGAGGGGCTAGGGAAGGTTTAAACATGGAGGAAAGAGGGGTGGTTCCAAAGAAAAGGGATTAACAAGGGGGGTGTGGTTTCAGGATGTCCAAGGAAAGGGTTTAAGGGTTAATACATGGGTTTTTAGGACACGGGGGTAATAATAATGTTTTTGAAAGACATAACAAGGGGGTGAAAGGCCCTTAAGAGGATTAAAACCGGGGGGGCAGGGGGGGTCTCCAAGGAAAAGGGGAAAGGGCTTTAGCATGGGGGTGAAAGGGGGCTAACATGGCCCTTTAGAAGCTTCCCCCCCAAGAAGCTTCTAAAGCTTCCACGTGAGAGGGGGTAATATGGTCGTTCGTCGATGGCGGACTGAGGTGGCAGGGGGTTCGGCGGCCTATGACTGGGAGCGACCAGCGGCTGGTTGGGGTGCGAGGACTAATGGGACGGCCCTGGTCCAAACGGAGTGGCGACGAGGCGGTAGCGCAGGATATTTGGCAGCCCTCCTCTTCACGTTCTCTCCACACGGCTCCACTTTTCTCTGTTTCCCCAACACGATGGCGTCCTCCCCTCCTTTTTTTTCACAGGCGAATTCCTCCCTCTCACGGCAGCAACCTACTCCCCTCATCCTGACGTATCTCCCCCCTCCTAGATGGCAACGTCTCCCCCTATTTAAATAGGGAAGGGAGGGGGATCCTCCCTCTCCTCGTGTCGGCATGCATGGCCGTGCCATACCCGCGAGCTCCGCCGAGGAGCTTCTACTCCGTTACTATTCCCCTCCCCTTCCAGCGCAACAGTCGGCTGGGGAGGGGAAAAAATTTTTATATTATCCTTAAAAAAAATGTTTACTCAAACGTTACACTATGAATGTCGTGCACAATTTTTATTTTTAATGTTTCAAGCATCCACTCATTCTTTGGAATTCACCAAATAAAATAATTGAGAGGTCGACAAGGAAATAATTCAAGAGAATCATATGAATCAATTGATGTAGGCACTATATACATGAACTTATAGAAAAAAATATTGCTATATAAAATATATTGTGATGCCTTTCCAATCATCATTGTCTCACCCACATGCACACCTACAGCTTGTATGTTGCAGACAAGCTTCTCAAAGGCTAATCCTCAATAAGATTTGAAGAAAAAATGTTTGATAGGAGAGAAGAAGTAAAAACCTCAGAAACATATGAGAAGTTAAGAGCATATAAGTAGTGGCTTACAATTTCACAAGAAACTTTTAATCATTCCCTATCTAGGAAATTTTATGAAATGTAGGAAATTGGATGATATTTCCTATATATGCATTCATATATTCCCTACATATAACTAGGTAATTAAATTCCCCACATCTACTAGTAGGGAATTACACATCAAAATAGAGATTTTCCTACATTCTTTCAAAATTCCCCATATAAGAGAATAGGATCATGTATTTCCCACTTCTAATAGTAGGGAATTATAGATCACTTTAGTGAATTCATATGTTCTCTAAAAATTTCCTATATAAGAGAATGTAAGAATATCATTCCCCACATCTGATAGTAGGAAATTATATGTATATATAGAGAATTTCCTGCATTCTCTCAAAATTCTTTATATAGGAGAATATAAGGAATTAAAGCATTGGTTTAGGTATTTAAGATCTAAGACTTAACACAATATTAGTGAGTTTGGGAATCTCCCAATTCCCATTTTTTGAATACTAAAAAGGTGGCACCCGGATAACATGTCCATAACTTTCTCAAAACCATATGATGTGACGTATCATTGAAAGCACTTGAAAAATGGAATCTATTGAGCTATAGAGCGCTCGATTTGAAGTTATAGTGTTCAAGTTATGACAAATCCAAAGATTTGACCACGTGTCCCAAACTTATGGGAAATTCCCATATTCACCAATATGGTGTTACTTTTAAAAAAGTATAAATTTGTTAAAGTTGGGATTGAACTTATGGAGATGAACCTTAGATTGTCTAAGAGCCATCTACCCCAAGAACATGCATATACACGTGTACATCCATGCACCATTACACATGCCCTCTCCACTCCTAACTAAATAGTCATATCTAGATGTAGTTATGCATATTGTACAAATGGGTAGCCGCAACCTAGTTAGTTACTCAATCCTATGCCAAACATGACTCTAATTTGTTTATTTCATGCCCATCTAATGCAACCATGCTTGTTGCTTTTGCTGTAATAATTTACTATTGACAATTTCTCCTCCTTACTCCTTCAAATGTTTATTTCAATGGTGCAGCAAGCCATGTGAAGGTAACATATGACTAACTAATAACTAATTGCTAGCCAACATTTGAGTAGCTCAATACATATAAACACTGGTAGATATGATAGTTTTATTAGCAAGAGGGGGACAATTTGTTGTCTTTGATATGGACAACATTGAATTATCCATGAGCTTTTAACAAGGGTTACTACTACTAAAAGCATTAAGGAAGCTAAGAGTATCTTGTCTACCACTACTTAGTTGCCTCAAAAACTTAGAGCCAATGCACATAATGTGTTTAGTCTATTCCCCTCTTTCCTAGTATCCAATCCATATGCCCAACCCCAGAGCGCACTCTAGGTACGAGAAAATTTTCCTCGTCTTGATTATCTCACAATCCAATTGGGGAATCCAAGGTATCTTCCAAACCTAGATAGAGAATATACGTGTTAAGCTTAATGCTTTTTATGCCTCAGAACTGCTCATAAATGTTAGCCCAAAATTAGCTATAATAGCTAAAATTAGATTTGACTTATCATTGACAAAAAGCTCGGTGCATATTTGGGAGTTATTAGTAGAGGGAGACCATGGATTAGTCCTCTCTACACTTTGATATCCAGCATCTTAGCCAGTGGATCACCAACTTTGGTGAAGAGCATAGGTGCAAGTAAACATCCTTGTTTGACTAGTCTACTTAAACCAAAAAGGGTGGGAAAGGTATCTGTTGACCCCCAGTTTTGTGGCTACATTGTTGAAGAGTACATTCACCATATGGTAAGGTTGTCTCCCCATTACTAGTCTAGCCATGACTGAAGTGAAAAAATCCCACCAAACCCTATTGTAGACCTTGTCTAAATCCATATTGATGATCCCCAAGTCTCTCCCACTTTCTACTGCATATTCAATGGCAGCCATTAAATTGAGGATTTTTTCATGCATTAGTTTCCTCCCATAGAGGAGTTGATCTTGAATGATTTTTGTAGATTACACTTAGAATGTGAGGGGCCTTCATATGTTTGGTTTATCTTGAATCTAAGACTTGGGGAGTGACTTAATTCTTATTTTATTAGCAATGCTAGGGATCTCACCTCTTCTTACATAATCATGTGGGAAACATCCAACGAATCATATGTCCCCTTCAAGTGATGCAATTTTTCCTTATCATATGCAATCATGGTACAATTTGCATGCAACTAGTCAGCCTCACTTGGTATCTTATTTTAGTCCCCTGCCAAGATGGTACACTCTTGTGAAATTTATCCTTCAAAGTTTCCCAAAGCCCTAATCTACTCATGGATGCAAGAGTGCCATATATTGACCACACGACAACTACCATTTTGTTGTATTTCATGGAAGGAGCAACAAAAACCCCTCCTTCCTCCCATTTTAGCATGGGACTGAACTCCTCCTCTATCAATAGGATCACTCCTCCCTTTCCTCTACTTGAAGAAGAGTAAAAACACTCATAGCTAGGAATGTCTAGTGCTTGGATGTGTTCACTAGTGATCTTTAGCCCTTGCATGGCCAATGCATTATGTTTCCTAGCCCTTAACAATCTTCTCCAAGCTACCTTCTAGCTTTCTAAAGATAGGCCTTTAGCATTCCATGAGGTGAGGTTAAATTCTTAGAGGTTTTAACCATAGATTTAGTCACCATCATGATCCAAGATCTCATCATCTTTGTTAGTCAGAGGATCATAAGTATTCCTATCAACAAGAGGTAACCTAGCCATTAAGAGTTATATTGTCCATACATGTGGCATACTTTCTACTACTTAGGGGTGCATGCCTGCATACGAGGTACACATACACACAAAGAGATTATTTTGAAAATTATATAAGTAACATTTTTCAATTGCATTTCTTATGGAATGAAATTGAAAATTTAATAAAGGAAGGCATGCATAAATGGGGATTTCGAGCTCATGCTACAAAAAGGTATCAAACCCATTCATCTTAGTAGTTGAGGCTAAATCTTCCACATGTAGGGTTTTCTTGTGAGGACAATCTTGAGTGAGATCCCCTTCTTACCAAACACCCAATATTGGTTCTTCTTCTTCTTGCCTTCCTTCACTATGCAGGCATTAGTAATGGATATTGCATGCAACTAACTATGCATTTACATTGGCAATGCTTCATCAAGTTATATTATATCACCAATTTCTTAAAAAGATACTGAATCGCTACTACATGAATTACTTTTACCAATGCACAAAAGTCATGTAGAAGCTTACTAAAAAATGAAAGCAACAAATTGACTCCTCATATTGACCCCAAAAGTTGATAGTGTGATCCTAGAGAGAGAGAGATCACTATATTGGTATCACTCTACCACTATGACCTTCATCCTTCATCATAAATGCCAGGACAATAGTATGATAGTATTTTCCTTTAGTAGCAAATTGTATTGTGATATAGTGAAAAATTATGTGTGTTTGAAATTTATGTTTGGGAGCCATAGAAAGTGGGAGATTTGAATTATGCATAAGAAAATAGAAAGATTAAAGTGTATTACATATGAGAGAGAGAGAGAGAGAATAGACCTTTACAAAACCTAGGCACAACAAATCTTGTAGACACATTGGGGATATATTGAAAGATGGCCTTGAAGATCAAAAGATTTGACTTGTGGCTACCTTGCCATCATGGATGGGCATTGATTACATCTTTGTTAACCAAATGACATGCTTGATCCCTTTTTAAAAGATTTAATGACTATCCCAAATTATGTCTCATGTAATTAGATGTTTATTTTTCCATAAACATTGTTGCACCATAATGATAAGACTACCATAATCCTTGCTACAATTCTTTTTCTAATGCACAAAAAACTTGAGAAAGCTTGCTCAAAAGAAAATCAATAAGTTGACGTGTCCTTGAATTGAGCCCAGTAGTTGAAAACTCATCCTCAAGATCCTACAAACCCTTCACCTTCATGAGAAGGTTTTGGGATTGATTTCCACATCCATAAGGAGAAAGCTTTATCTAAAGCAAATCAATAAGTTGACTTTTCCTCGAACTAAGTCTAGAGTTGACCTATAAAATTCACCTATAAAAGTCTAGAGTTGACCTATAAAACTGATCCTCAAGATCCTATAAAATTCACCTCCATGAGAAAGATTAGGGATCAATTCCCATGCCAATAGAGGCAAATGCACATCCAACATCACCAAACACATTCCTACTATAAGAGAGTCTGTGTCTTCATGAAGCTAAGGGTTGATGGATTTCAAATAGAATTCAATTATCCAATCACATATAGCATTGAAATCTATTTCTTGGACCTAATGTTGGATCTTGTATATCATGACATTCATATAAAATGTCTTGTTGAGTATCATTCAAAGAAAGTCCACCATGGATACAAGACTCTTTCTACCTTTTTGCTTGAGCATGCTTCACTCAAGTTTCCATGTTATTTGAGCCTTTATACAAGTCCCAACTCATTTTAGCTTTTTAATAGCAATCCATCTTGACTTTCACTTCACATGTTTGATGGCTAGTATGTAATGACTTGATGAAAGGATCCTTTGCAACACATGGGTTTCAAAGTTGAAATCTTGCATAAGTTTAACAATGTAGACTTATGCCCTTTGAGACCATTTTAATTGTAGACATCACTCAAATAGTGATGATCCATCTTATGCTATAAACTCGATGCATACAAGTAATGCCTTTGCCTTTTCAAAGCATTAATTACATTCACATAACCTATTTTGAACATTGGGATAGATCATTTTTGCATTAGACAATGTAACAAACATCCATCTTAATAACACATTTTTAGGCCTATAATCACTAGGATACATCTCAACCACAACACACATCATCGCTACAGTAGTTGGCATTTCCAAATAAGGAGTGCCTTACAAAGGGCAGGATAAGAGAGAGAGAGGGAAAGAGAGGGAGGGAGAGAGATTTCTCACAATGTGAGCACACGAAAGATATTGGTGCAGGGCATGTGGGGATAGGGAGGTAGAGCGGTGGAGAGAACAAAGAGCATAGCAGTGGCCCATTCTTGCTTTTACTATTTTTCGAGGTTAGGCATCACCTTCGCTAAGTATAGCTCAACAACGTACTCATAATGAAGAGATCCATCTAAAGACCACTCTAAATGGCAAAATACGCAGGCCACTTACAATCCATTCGTAATACAAACATGACATATCTTATGCCAATCATGAGATTTTAGCCCTGATAATTGATCATCTTTAGAAAACACAGACCTGAGAGAATGCATCATACCCGTCGAAGTGCGGATAGACTTGACCATTTTCTTCACAATGCGCTCTTGTTTAGTGGACAAAACCCAAGGAGCACGAGGTAGCTGCAAGCGACCATCAGCACTCGACTGCGGCCAAAGGGTCTCCATCTTGCCTACCTCCTTCAAATCCATTCGTGCCCCTATAGTGTCTCTCTTTCCTATGAGATGTGGTCCCATAGCAAGCTACCCACGTTCTTGAAAATATACATGGGATCCAAGAAGTGGTTGATCTGTAAGTGGGTCCAATATGGCAAGTCATAGAAAACTGAGAATTGTCGCATTCCGTTTGGATGTGACTCCATGTGGACCATTTTCAGCTTGTACTAGCTTTGGGCATTCATACGTGTTGGAGGTCGTCCAAGAAAATCTTCCTTGAGTTCATGACCCTGTGGTAAGAAAGCGGTGCGTCCTTGATATACCATCTTCTTCATGGTTCGTGACCTTCGAGAGTCTAATTGTGGCCCGCACAATGGAGATGCATGATAACCTGAGGTAACCAGACCTGTCCCAACACCTCTATCTAGTGAATACAAACTTGAACGAGCTATGATAGATATTACCAATGAGAACGGAAGCCTACTTACTTGAGCACTCTCCAAATCCCAGAAAGTCATGCATCGTCCACATGAGAATGGCTCAAATATTAGCAAACCACCGACCATCACGCTTGCTCATATCTTGCATGCTAACCCCCTCCTCCCACAAAATCTTAAGCTCATCGACTAATGGACGAAGATACACATCCATATTTTTGACTTTGTAGCAGCCAGGAGAAAGTGTCTAATAACTTTTTGAGGGATGGTTTGCCGTTGCAAGTCCTATCGATACATGTGAGAACCACACTTTTGACATGTCTCCATAGCCTCGTATTCTCCTCGAAACAGTATGCAATCATTGATACATGCATGGATGTTGTTATAGTCCATGCTAAGCTTTCGTAAAACATGTCGTGCATCATTATGAGACTCAGACATGGTATTTGTAAGTGGTAATATATGATACTTTAGTAACTTGAAAAAAATCATAAAACACCTTGAAAAAACACAAGTGTTTTTAATGATAGTGCCGAAAAGAAATCAACGAAGTGTACGTACAAGGTACATGATCAACTCGATCACACTCGCATCACTCCACCAGTATTTTGCTTGCACAGTTAGGAGTGCAAGAAGTGTCTTCAAGTGAGATACTCGGCACCCATCATATAATAGTATGGATGCTTCCTCTCTAAGTGGATCAGAAGTCTTGACATCCATGGGAATCAATGCATCGATCATTGCCTCCATCTCAGGCTCCAAGATTGTAGGTAAGCCTTGAAGGCTGTCTGTCTCCTCTAATATTGACGGTATAGATTGGGTAGTACCTTCCAAGTTGTGGATTGGCTCAGGCACACCATCCATCATACAACCACGAACTCTTCTAATTGGCTGCAAAGGGTGCACTCCTCCTTGGGATGAGACGTCACCTCCCTGGATAGAAAATTTGCAAGCCACACCCAATCTTTTTATATATGGTATTCAATTAGCTTGCGAGTACAATGCATGATTGATATTAACTTTTCTTACTGTTTGCTCAAAATCCAAGATCGCCTGATCAATGATCTCAGATTGAAACTCGCCGAAGCATCGTACGTGTTCTATAGACAATCGACGTTTTCGTCTAATTGCCAGCTTACATTGAGGGCAAGGACATGGGACATGTTGATTAAGATACGCCTCGCGATCTTGAACATCACGACCTTCATCGTTTTCTATTTTGTCTACGTTACGACAAACAATTTATTTTTGTTATTATTCTTTTGTTCTTTCTTAAATTATTTGAGAAGGATTTATTCTCTTGTAACTCAGCAAAAATTAACGTATGTAAAGTCTCCACCCACCCACCCACAAATTAACGTATGTCGAAGTGTTTTCCGTCTCGTGGTATTGCATCGGACCTCACTATCACTCTCTCTTTGTTTTTTATCCATTCATTATCTCCTCTCCTTCCATCTCTCTCTCTTTTTCTCTTTCTTTATTATGATGTATGTATATTCCCTCTCTCTCATTCCTTCTTCCTTTTTCTCTTCCTCCTCCTCTCTCATTTCCTTTAACAAAACATATCTCTCTCTCTACTACAACAACAACTACTACTGCTACTGCTGCTGCTGTTGCTGCTGCTGCTATTGCTGTTGCTACTGCTACTGCTACTTCTACTACTATAAACAAGAAAAGAAGAAAAAACTACCACTACTACCACTACTACAACAACAACAACAAATATTACTACTACTGCAACAACAACAAACAAGAAAACCACTACTACTACTACAACCACAACTATGACTACGTCTATGACCACTACCACTACCACTACCACTACCACTATAATAAATAAGAAAAGAAGAAGAAGGGGAAAAAAAAAAAAAAAACAACAACAACAACAACTACTACTACTACTACTACTACTACTACTACAATAACAATAAACAAGAAAATAAGAAAAAACTACTACTAATACTACTATCACTACCACTACAATAAACAAGAATAGAAGAAAAATGAACAATAACAACTACTACTACTACTACTACAACAACAAGAAAATAAAAAAAAACTACTACTATCACTACTACAACAACAACAAACAAGGAAAGAAAAGAAAACTACTACTACCACTACTACAACAACAACAAACAAGAAAACTAAACAACAATAAACAAGAAAAGAAACAAAACTACTACTACTACTACTACAAACAAGAAAACCACTACCACTACGACTACGACTACTACTACTACTACTACTACTACTACTACTACTACTACTACTACTACTACTACTACTACTACTACTACTACTACTACTACTACAACCACGACTACGACTATGACTATGACTACTACAACAACAAACTACTACCACTACAATAAACAAGAAAAGAAGAAAAAACAATAACAATAACAACAACTACTACTACTACTACTAATACTACTACTACTACTACTACTACTACTACAAACATGAAAACTAAACAACAATAAACAAGAAAAGAAAAAAAACTACTACTACAACAACAAACAAGAAAACTACTATTACTACTACTAGTACTACTACAATCACGACTACGACTACGACTACCACAACAATAACAAAATAGAAGAGAAGAAATTAAACAACAACTACAACTATCACTACCACTACCACTACTACTACTATGACTACCACAACAACAACAAACAAGAAAATAAGAAATTAAACAACAACTACCACTACCGCTACCGTATCGCTACTACTACTACGACAACCACAAAAACAACAAACAAGAAAATAAGAAATTAATCTCCAACTATCGCTACCACTACCACTACCACTACCACTACCACTACCACTACCACTACCACTATGAGTACTACCACTACCACAACAATAATAAACAATTAAAAAAAAAAGAAGAAACAAAAAAACAATAACAATAACGACAACCTCTCCCTCCTTCTCTCTCTCCCTGTCTCTTCATTTCCCTCTCTTTCTCTCTTTCCCTATCTCTCCCTCCCTCACCCTCTCTCTCTCTTTCTCTCTTTCCCTATTATGTTTAATGTTTTTTCCCTCTCTCTCTCGTTCCCTTTTCTTTTTCTCTCTTCCTCTCTCTCTCTCATTTCCTCTCCCTCCCTCTCCCTCTCCCTCTCTTTCTCTCTTTCTCTATTATGTTTAATGTTTTCTTTCTCTCTCTCTCGTTCTTTCTTTCCTTTTCTCTCTTTCTCTCCCTCTCTCATTTCCTCTCTCTCTCTCAATGCACATGAATTTTAACAAAAACAAGTAAAAGAAAAAGAGAAAACACAAAAACAAAGCAAGAAGGAACAATGCACTAACCGTAAAGGCTCGAGGATGGATTCGGCGGCTCCTCTTCGTGACGGTGGCTCCTCTTTGCCCTATGTACACTTCTTCCTCTTCTTCGCGAACGGTGGCAACGGCGGTGAGAAGCTTTCATTCTCCCTCTTTCTCTCTTTCTCTCCCTCTCCCTCTCAAATGCAAGATGGAGTTTGCTCTCCCTTTCGCTCTCTCTTTCGTATACTCGCGCAAAATAACGCGCTCGGGTTTCGGCCCATGTTTTTTTCGTCTGAGCACCATCGCTATTAGCATCGCAAATCGCTAATAGCGACGCAAATAGCGACACCGCTATTTTGCGTCAGAAAGCGCCGTCGCTATACCTCCATATCCTTGTAGTGTTTGCCCATGAAGACTGCGTATAGCAATCTGCTTGCAGGAAATTATCTCTGTCACAATACAAGTGTGAACAAAGGCTTGCAAGGAGGTTGGAAACGAGTTCAGAATTAGTTCGGTGTGAACACCCTCTATGGGAAGGTTTAAGATTAAATTTTTTAAAGCTTTAGAAAGCTTAGATACTTGAAGCTTGAAATCTTAATGGTTTTAATTGATTGTTTTGGAAATGGCAGCATGTCCTGGATAACGTTGACGACCATGAGTTCATGCTGCTACCGCAATCGATTGAACTTTTTAGCTTAAGCTTTCTTTTAAGCTTATTAAGCTTGGTAATCTCAAACTTAATGAATCTTCATTATCTGTTTCTCTCAAGAAAAAATGTGTTGTTGAAGGAGCTTCTCGGGTGGTCCTCCGTCTCTGCAGAGACTGGTCCTTCGTGATTCAACAACACAAAAGGGGTTCTTTAGCACCATGAACACACTGGTATTGACGGATTGTCGCGAGACTGATTGTAGAGCCCATTCATTCCAAGAGCTTCGCCTTCGCGCAAGATGGTAAGTGATTGGAAGCTCTTGATCTCAGCTTTGCTCTGATACCACTGATGCACAAATCAGATGTTGTATGCATATCTAGGGGCATCAGAAGGTCCGTAAGAACAAATAACTCTACTTTGAGCTCAAAAATCAAGAGAATAGACTTGCATGACATGAGGCAAAAAGACCAATTGGGTACAATCTCTCCCCATGCCTTGTGTGAGCACTCCATAAAGCATGAATTTATAAATTTATTCATCTCAAAGCTTAAAAATAGCCCAATTTTACAATTAGCATGATTTAGCTTTTGTGTTTGTTTTTGTCCAAATAAACAATGAAGCGATTGGGTAGCCCAAGAGTCAGGTAATGCCTAAATACAATGTCCAATAATGAATATTTAAACCGTGCGCCCATGCGCATACAAAATAATAGATATATGTCAAGCACTTTAATAAATAAGCGTGCCTAAATAAATATTAGTGTCATGCCTTTAATGATAAAACACACACCCATCAAAAATGATAATTTCTTCTAAGTAACTTGAATATACGCTATCGCCCAGTGCTTCCCAATGCCATCATCACCTGCTCAACACATCCAACTGAAGCATTCACAATTGTTAGAAAATAATAAAATTAAACCGACGAAAGTGGATATCTAACAGTCTTCAACTACAAAATAAGTAAATAGGTTGGAACTTTGTCCTAACCTTAATTTAATATGAGTACGCACTCTAAACTCATAAACGTCCATTAATTTAAATATGTATTTTGCGGAATCGCCCACTATGGAATCACCCACTTGCACATTAAATTAACGTTATGCCCGAAAAGGACAGGCGTCTTCATCAACTTTTCATACAAAGAATCCACTTTGTGGTATGAGCCCCAGCAAATAAATATAGTTTTATGGAATCCACCGTGGAATATGCCTCCTGGCATCAGAGCCAAAGAGAAAGTGAGGGAGGGAGGAAAGGAGAGAGGGAGAGAGGAGGGTGAGGAAGAGAAACAATGATAGAAACAAAAGTATATTGTCTATCGTAACATAGACAAAATGGACAATAATGATGGCTGTGATATTCAAGATCAAGAGGCATCTCTCAATCAACATGTCCCATGTCCTTGCACTCAATGCAAGATGGAAATTTAATAAAAACATTGCTTATTTATACACCACGTGCAATGCTTTGGTGAGTTTCAATCCAAAATCATTAATCAAGTAATCTTGGACTTTGAGTTAACATTAAGAAAAGTATGTACTAATTATGCTTTACATTCAAACTATACTTGAATATCATATATAATAATATTAGATGTGTCCAAGAAATGTCTACAGAGAGGTGTTGTTACATCCGAAGGAATGCATCTATTGTGTCTCATAAGAAGAGTTCATGGGCATGCAATGGATGGAGTGTGTGGGTTGATAAACCCATTGGAAGACACACTACTAATTACCCCCTAGACACTAGAAGAGATGGTGGGCCTTTGGACCTTCCTCCAATCTTGGAGCCCAAGATGGAGGCAATGATTGATGCATTAGTGCCTATAGATGCCATGCCATTTGATCTATTAAGAGAAGAGGCATCCATACCATTATATGATGGGTGCCGAGTATCTCGCTTAAAGATGCTACTTGTGCTATAGGCAAAGTATATATGGAGCGATGCGAGTGTGACCGAGTTGTTCAGGACATACTACACTCCTTTGTCTTTGACTCCATTATAAGAATGGTTTTTAATCTCTTCAAAGGTACTTGGGTATTTTCTCAAGTTGCTAAAATATCACATATTGCCACTTGAAAACACGATGCTCGAGTCTCGTGATGATGCACAAACTAGTGTTACAAAAGCTTCACATAGACTACAACAATGTTCATGTATGTGTCAATAATTGTGTGCTATTTTGAGGAGTGAGAGTGGGATTTAAACATCCAGGAAATGTTGGATAGGTGCCAAGTGATGTAATTTTAAAGAGGAATTTAAAGCTCGATGGAAGTGGAAGACACTGATTCGACAATTTTAAGTGGCCGTGGAAGATGGGAATTAAAATTTATTCACAAAGACCCACCTTCACAGTGGTTGTAGATTTTTCATTAAATTTTCGAGTGCCGAATCAAAGTAGGATCAAGTTCCCAACCGTTCAGGACTTTAAGCTAGATGCACAGGATTTTTTAGATGTGAAATCAGGTGCTTTGAACCAGGAAGAAGTGGGAGGTTGGGGGGTCAAATTTTGACTAAGATATGAGAAGTCATCACCCTTTAGGGCCCCTTAGGCCCAAATTTTTACATGATGGGGAGAGGGGAGAAGTTTTTAATGCACGTAGGCAAAAAGAGGACGCAAACATGTTGTGTGATGATGAGGGGCATTGAGCGC
Organism: Lygodium microphyllum; assembly: GCF_053477565.2. NCBI lineage: Eukaryota > Viridiplantae > Streptophyta > Polypodiopsida > Schizaeales > Lygodiaceae > Lygodium > Lygodium microphyllum. The sequence continues at coordinate 115,311,380 of NC_141145.1, forward strand.
TACAAAACAATCACTAGATCTAGTTCCACCAGTTTGATCCTTCAATTTTTCACTTCTCATCACCTATTTTAATGCAGAAAATGGATGCCCGATTGAAAAGAATAGAAATGATTCTTTCTCTCTCTCTCTCTCTCTCTCTCTCTCTCCCCTCTAAGAGACAATTCATGCAGGTGGAAGGAAGAGAAGAACCGGATGAAGAATGTTTGTTCAATTGTTACAAGATGCTAAGAATTGATGTTCCATATTGTGTAGAGACTGATGATGGGTTCGATGACTATTTAGGCATTCAATTTTCATGACCTGAAACACGTAATTTAACGGTATGTCCATTTTATGAAGAAAATTTGCTTGTTTTTAATCGTTTATGATCCAAATGAAGTACATATGGAATGTATATTTGGATGAACCTTATTTGACATGTCTTTGAGGACTGCAAGTAATAATATGAAAAATCATTAAATATGGTCGTTGTTAATCATTTAAAGTTGGAAATGCTATATTTAAGCAAAAAAAGGGGGTTTTACTGTTTCGAGGTGGTAGGCCAATCATGTTCTTATGGAATAAAATGAAAAATAAGGATGATTCTTAGTAATCCTATTTATATTGGATCAGAGAATTTAAAAATAACATTAATTTATTAATAAATAAATAGAGAAAATTTAAGAAAAATAAAAAATAGGATTGATGCATTCAAAAATTATGAAAAAATCATATATGTGTTCATGGATGTGTGATAGGACTGAAGCATGAGGTTTAGCTTTAGTTTAGCTCTATTTTTATGTTAAAGTGTGTATTTATCACTTTCTATACATAAACAATACATTGAAATACTCCTTAAACCTACCATCGTATATCCACAACACTTAATGGTAGGGAGAAGGGGATTTATGAGTGCTGAATATAGGATAAAATCTTATTTTTATAATGCACTTTAGATATAGGATGTGTTTATCTTAAAAGTTAAAGGGTTCGGTAGCATGAGTATACTCAATGTTGTCCCTATGCAATACCACAAATATACTGTTATTATAGAACTATGAAAAGAATTGATTGAATAAATTATTTGTGCACTTGTGGAAATTCACTTTTGCATTGCATTCATTACATGTGATATTGGAAATATAAATCGTGGATGCATAACACTTGTTTTTATGAATGTTGATCTCTACGTTGAGAGGGTGAGGAGTCCTTATATGTTGTAGGGTTAGTGATTCATTTCGTTGGGGGAATTATTCAGTGAGGATTATAGTTTATCTCGTGGAACAATCGATGATAAGAGAGGACTATGTATCATATGAGTTATATGTTTAAACGGTGCATCTCTCAGGGCCAATCCCGGAGGTGTAGAAGAGCCAAAGTGAGCCACAACAGTTAGTTGAGGGGTTCTCCTTATGTATGTGATATGATCTATTTGGGTACTCCTTGTGAGGAGTTGGAAAGGGATCTATTGGACTATAAATGATACAAACATTTGTTTAAGTTACATCAGTGTAACTAGTCTCCCTAGTGGATGCTCCTAGCTATGAGGCCATGGAATTGTTTAGGTGAGTTTAGGAGACCCAGCTAGCACCTAGAGCAAGTGTTGGGCCCAATTTTGTTCATGATAGGTGGTGTCTTGCCAGGAGCTGCTAATAAGGGGCAATGAAGTAGACCCAAAGGATCGTCAAGCCAAACTTCAAAAGTAAGAAAGAGTTGAAAGGGCTAGACGATGGGCCAAGATTATTACGAAGTATTCTCCTCAACAGACTAGTTTGCTATCTCTACAAGGAAGGGGCTAGACAATGGGCCGAGATTATTATGAAGTATTCTCCTCATCAGACTAGTCTGCTATCCCTACAAGGAAGGGGTTCTAGTAACCCTAGTTCTGCGAATAGTTCGTTAGGAGGAGAAGGAATCTCTAGTACTTTCCCTCTCCCAGTCAATCAATCCACTTCGAGTGGGGTAATAGTTCTAATTGTTTAAGGACCCTTAGTGAACCCACGTATTGTCATGGCACAACCCATTGCAATCCCTGCATAGGGAGGCTAGACTTTCCATCCTTAGGATTTCCTTTGCCCATTTTTAATGGGTTAGGAAAGGAAGATGTGAATCTTCACATTAATGAGTTCCAGAAGTTAATGTTCAACTGTCAAATTTAAGATGAAGGACATCTGCTAATGATGTTCTTCAATATGACTCTAAAAGGATGAGATGCAATATGGTATCATAACCTAGAAGCTGGAACCATAAATATAATTAATCTATTTTTTGTTGCCTTTTGAAAGAGAGTTTGCTCCCAAGAGAGGAGATCACTATTGGATACGTGTTCTTAATGTAGCACATCAAGAACCTTATAAGAATGTTCAAGGATATACCGAGAAGCTGAAAGAATTATTTCATAAATTACAGACTTATATTTCCATTTTAGTTGCTACTCAACTACAATACCTTTTGAATGGGTTGGACTTTAATAATATATGGGTGCAATTGAACAGTGTTGCTCTTGCTGACATTAATACGGCTCTATTACACAAGCAGAGGAGGTAGAGTCGTGATTACAAGCGGCCTACATCTCTAGGACAAACTCGAATTCGAGTCCATGGATTGGAAATAATTTGGCGTTGATTGGTGGAAGCCAAGGAATATCCACGACCAATTTGAATATGAAGCGTAATGCAAAGTGTGGCTATATTACCAGCTCCCTCTAATGTGACTATTCCGACGGCTAATCAAATAGCTCCACTGAATAATGGAAGCCAAATGAGAAACCCTAATGTTGTTCCAATTAATCAGCAACAACCAATCCCTAATCAGTTGGTTAGACTGACTGAATGGCAAGTAGATGATTGTGACTATGAGTCTAGTACATCAAATGTTCTAAGCAAAGTCAGCGACATGATGAACCATTATACCAATATGATAATGAAACAATATAGAAAAATAGTCGTAGATGTTAATCTCCTAAAGAAGCAACAAAACTTGATGGTAAGTTGATGCCAAGGGTGTTTCATCAAGATTTTGTTTTAAGTGGTGTGGCAGTCAGCACTTTTAAAGAAATTGCCCTAATGTCAAGTGTGACATATGTGGGAAGCTCGGCCGTTTAGCTAATACTTGATGGAGTAAGATTGGCTCTCTTTAACAAGGGAGTAAGTATCCGATTCTGATAAACCATCGAGTATAAGGAAACAATCTTCAACGAGATTAATGAACAAAATAAATACTACAGAGAGGAAAAGCTATCGTAGAGGAGCTGCCTAGTGGTAGTGGAGCTAGCCTTATCGAAGCTCTGTGTTAATGCCATTGGGGCTTTCAATTTTCGAGCTATCACAAGAGGACTGAAGCTGAGCCCTCATCATCCTATTTGGGGTTTTTCTCAACAGGTTTATACTAAAGCCTATTCAACAACCAAGAGAAAGAGAATGGTCAGGTGGGAGAAGGGAACCATTGCTAATTATCATGAATTTGATTTAGCAAGTTCTCTTTGCAAGATAAAGACTGACGTGAATTTCGTGAATTCTGTGATATTGTTTCTTGGAGGTATGATGAGTTGAGGGGTATTCCTTCCAGTCTAGTTGTGCATACCATTCCCTTGAAGGAAGGTAGTTTCCCTGTGCGATAAAAAGTAAGGCGTATACCTTTTGAACTGAGGAACAGACTATTTGAGAAGCTACAAAAATTATGTAAGGTTGGCCTGATATTCCTGTACAACACATGGAGTGGTGTTCAATGGTAGTTATTAAGAAAAAGAAAAATAATCAAATTGGAATTTGTGTAGATTTTAGGAAGCTCAATAAGCAGATGGTCAAAGACTATCCACTTCCATTTATTGACCCGATTCTAGAACAATTGGCAGGTAGATGTATCTATTCATTCATGGACTGCTTTACTGGATATAACCAAATAGCTATTGCACAGGAAGATAAGTTGAAAACGATTTATTACTATATTTGGTATCTTTGCATATCATGTTATAGTATTTAGGTTATGTAAGTGCCAAGTTCTTGGCAAAGAACAACTGATAAGACTTTTGGTGGTATTTTCCCAGAGGAGTTAAAAATCTTTATTGATGATCTGGGGGCAACCACCACAAGGACGAGATAGCTAGTCATTTTAATAAAATGTTTTGAGCGTTGTAGGCACTTCTGCATTACTCTTAATCTAAAAAAATGCATCTTTGGAGTGCCTTATGGATTGTTATTAGGGCATACGGTTAGCTAGGCTGGTATCTGACCCTAAAAAGATAAAGTTCATTTTTGCTATGAGTCTGCCACATACTCCTAAAGAAGTACATATCTTTCTGTCAACATTAGTGGGATACTATCGAAGATTTATCAATGCAATGGTGGAGAGGACGTTGCCCTAATAAGTCTACTATCCTTTAACTATTGGTTTGTTTGGAGTGACCCATGCCGAGTATCCTTAGAGAATGTTAAAGAGGAACTATCGAAAGCACCAATCCTAAACGTACCCAAAAGGGGTGAGTTTTTCTATATATTTTTAGTAGCCACATTGCATAGCATCAGCTGCTACTGTTTAACCAAGATTCAGGAGGAGAAGTGGTTTCATCCAATTGCATTTGTTAGCCATAAATTGGGGATATTTGAGATTAATTACACCTAAAAAGAAAAGTTGTGCCTTGAGATGGTATTTGCATCAAATAAATTCAAGCATTACATTCTCTATAAAAGGTTGGTATTTCATAGGAAGTCGGAGGGGTTGAGTCTATTGATGAATAAGTTGTAGCCACCTGACCATGTGGCAAAGTGGTAAATCACTTTACAAGAGTTTGATTATGTCTTATGGATTTTAGGGAGCCAAAGAAAATTGTAGCTAAAGACAGTGAACTCGATAGCCTATTCAAATTGCTTCACCATCCATTCCATCTTGGTATGCTACTATAATACACTATTTATCTATAGAAGAGACTGGAGCCGCTTTGTCTAAAGCTAAGAATAGGAAAATTAAATAACAGCTTTGAAACTTACCTTGATTGTAGGAACATTATATTGGCAGGGGGTTGATGATGTTTATCACCGATGTGTTATGCTTGATGTGATTTTGTTTATCTTGGAAGAGTGTCATGACTCTGCTTGTGGAGGACACTTTGTTGGATGATTGAGTGCATACAAAGCTTTAAGAGCTAGATATTAGTGCCCGTCCATTTTTTAGGATGCATTTGCATATATTAAGAGATGTTATGTATATCAAAGACATGATAGTAGGGAGAATAGGAAGCACTTGTTAACTCATATTATGGCTATGCTACCATTCAAGAAGTGGAGTATCGATTTTATGGGTCCTATTACCGTGTCATCCTCTACACAGAAGAGGTATATCATAGTGGCAACTAGTTATTTTACAAAGTGGTCAGAAGCACGAGCATGAGAGGAAGGATGATGCAAAGGGGATTGCTAGCTTCTTACTTGAGCAAATTATCTGTCGATTTGGTACACCAAAGGAGTTAGTGTCAACCAAGGAACCCATTTTTTGAATAAGGTGATTAAGAGCCTCTAATTGAAGCATGACAAATTAAACACAATAAAATAACACCTTATAATCCATACGCAAATGGGCAGGTTGAAAGTACAAATAAACAGCTTGTGGGTATTCTATCAAAGATAGTATCGGAAAAGCAACGAGATTGAGATAAGAAGCTATATGTAGCTGTGTGGGCATATAATACAACCTTTAAGCAAGCTACGTGGCCACACCCCATTCAAGTTAGTTTATGGTGAGGAGTGCGTACTACCCCTAGAGATCGAGTTATTGACTATAAGATTTTGTAATTAGCCATTCTTTGGGGAACAAAAATGCACTCCCTGAACACTTTACAACTTTAGCATCTTATTATCTTTAGGCATACTAATGAGATAATTGTCTTGTAGATCAAGACTGAATCAATTTGAAACCTACAAAAGAGAGGCTAAAAGTTGGTTGATGGGTGACTAATTCACTCTTTAGAACATCCATACTTGGAATAAGGATCCCATTAGGGAAGACTTGTTTGGTGGATCAAAGGTTTGTTGAATTCAATGAAGAAGGTGAGATAGAGCCTTTGGTTTATCCTCTAAATATGCTGAATTTTGACTATTAGAGTTACAAATAAAGGAGTCGCGATGGCTAGATGTGTGAACCCTTTATGGGTATATATCTTATATTTTGATGGAGAATCCAAGGGTCCCAGTAAAAAAGGGAGTATTGGGATAGTCATTAGAGATCCTTGTTGTATAATCACGGTGAAATTAGCTATCTACTTTGGGGCATGATTTGGTAATAATATGGCATAATATAAAGCCATGATCATGGGACTGAATAGTGCTAGGAAATGTGGTACTCACCAATTACTAGTTTTTTTTGAATCAGTTGAATGGGATGTACACAATATGGAATCTCATTCTTCATATGTATTATCACATTGCTATGAACTTAATTGACGAGTTTGAAAGAGTTCATCGTAGCTAATTCCACGATATTGGAATTAGTTTGTCGATTCATTAGCAAATTATACTTCTGAAGAAGACCTATTTTTCAATTGTGTTCCTAGTTTAGATATCTTCATTGATGATGAAATAGGACTTTTGGTGGAGTGGAGGTAGGGGAACAACCCTACCTTTGGTGGGCCTAAGGGAAAAAAGGGGGTGGATAAAATGTGCATGCCACCCCCTCTCCCATATTGGTCCATCTCATATCTCCTATCATTAACTCTAAGGAGAGTCATTAACTCTTAAGCTGCTAAAGGATCCTTTTGAGTCCATATTTTCCCAAGTGATTGGTTACAAAAGAGACTGACAAAGAAAAGGCTAGTATGGTTGTTGCAAGTGTCTCTCCTTCCAAGTCAAAATCTCCAAATATTATGTAGGATACAAAGTGGATAGTGTATAATATATTTATGACCCCTTTCAAGTGATTTATGCATGTTTATTGTATATTTTAAGTATGATACTTTGAAAGTGGTTCCATGAATCATATTACTTCTTTATGCTGTCTATTTACTTCTCTAGAGCCTACCCCTAAGGGTAGTACTATGAAATGTGCTAATAACCCCTCTTATCTTGTTAAAGGAGTCGAAACAATTGTGCTTACTACTGTAAATCATAGTACTTTAACACTTATGGATGCTTTATAATATGTACCAAAGATCAAGAAGGATTTGTTGTCAATTTTTGCACTCACCAAAACTAGCTTGATTATGGAGTTTGTTGATGAGAATATAGTTCCATGATCTCTCTTGTGGTGATACAATTATTCCATTTGGTGCATTATGCAATGGGCTATACAAGCTCAATGATTATGGTAAATGTATAAAAAGATGAGGGAAACACAATTGCAGATTTGTAGGGTATTTCAAACGCAAAACTTTGGCATGTACATTTTGGTCATTTGAATTTTGCTAATTTGTTATGTCTATAGAAATATGATATGGTGTCTTCATTATCTACTCTTGAGGCATGTGGAGAATGCATTTTTGGAGGCTATATATTGGGCAAAATACATCGTTTTTAATCTCCAAAAAAGATAGTTCAATGAGAATTGTTTGTGCAAACTACAGATTGTACACATCGAGCTAAGTCCAAAGTATTTTTGTGCTTCAGACTCTTTCTCATCATGGCTAAAAATTTATCAAGATGCAAAGTGGACACTCTCCATTTTGATCGAGGAGAGAAGTATATATCTAAGAAATTTAATGTATATATGATTGAATATGGATAAAACTAAGATGTATAATGTCATATACAACACAACAAAATGGTGTAGCTGAAAGAAAGAAAAGATCACACAAGGAGATGCCACAATGCATTATTAAGAGTCAAGCTTTACCATATAGTTTCTAGCTTGAAGCTATTTTATATGTAGCCTATGTACTTAACAAGTGTCCCTCTATGTCACACAAGGAGATGCCACAATGCATTATTAAGAGTCAAGCTTTACCATATAGTTTCTAGCTTGAAGCTATTTTATATGTAGCCTATGTACTTAACAAGTGTCCCTCTATGGCTTGCAGCCTATCACTCCATATGAGGCTTGGTATGGAAACAAGCCATTTGTGGCTCACTTGTGTGTTTCTAGTTGCTATGGCTATGTACTTAACAAGTGTTCCTCTATGGTTTGTAGCCTATCACTCCATATGAGGCTTGGTATGGAAACAAGCCATTTGTGGCTCACTTGTGTGTTTCTAATTGCTTGACTTATGCTATAAAATGTATTATAGTAATGAAAGCAAAGGTTATAAGTTCACACAAAGGATTCTATCTCGGTTAGTCATGACATTGTCTTTGTGAAAGATTGTGTTCAATCTTTACTTTTATGTACAAAAGAGATAAGTCTATGCTCATAAGATGTCTATGATACTTTGTAACCTCTTTTCAATGGTGTGCAATCACATGCAATACCAAATGAGATGGTTTTTCAACCTATGTAGGTTTCTCATAATAATATGAGTCAACCTATTTCTAATATAGATATGAATGATGCACATTTTGATGAGAGAGTAAAGATTAAGGGGTCTAGGACTATGTCAAGTGGTTGGTGTAGACTCTGCATGATAGTAAGTTGGATACACCATTAGCTATCATACTTATTCAAGCTCTTGTAGTGCCTTTGATGCATCAAATTGTTATGCATTGGTTGTTTCTAGTTTGCATAATGAGGAAGAGCCTATGTCTTTTAAAGAGGCATAAAGTTAAAACAATTGGATGCTTGCTACACAATCTCACTATAATGCTATTATAAAGAATAATGCTTGATTTTGATGTGATTTTCCCCCTAGAAGAAGGCTATGGGTACCAAGTGGGTTTATAAGTTAAACTTCAAACCAAATGGTAGCATTGATAGCTATAAATTAATCTTTGGAAAATAGTTATGCTTGACAAAAGGGTATTGATTTTGATGAGATATTTGCTCTCACTTACCCTCTAACAACTATTCAGAGCAAATGTGCATTAGCAACTCATAATGGTTGGAATGTACATCAATTGGACAATAAAATGCATTTTAAAGTGGAGATTTACATGAGAAAGTGTATGTTCTTTAGTCTCATGGTTATTTGCAAAAATAGGTTAAAAAACTGTGTGTAGATTGAAAAAGGCGTTGTATGGTCTAAAATAAGCACCTCAAACTTAGTATGAGAATATATATACATACTTGATTGCATTTGGCTTTCAAAATAGTCCAAAGTGAGAGCACTTTATATATTGGGTATGAAGGTGATGTACCTCCAACCATTGTGGTTTATATTGATGACATGATATTCTCATTGGTCCTAATGAGACACACATGATTGATTTTAAGGTTGAGTTGAATTCAACTTTTAATATGTTAGATTTGTGCCTCTTACATAATTATTTGGGCATTTAGTTCTCAAGCGATATGATGGAAGTACGAAATGCATGATACCTCTCATTACTTTGTATCAAACAAAGTGTGCTGAGACATTACTGTAGAGATTTATTCTTGAAGATTGCAAGTCTATTGCTACTCCTATGGCAATAGGTTAAAACTTGAACCTTCATGATATTGGAGATTGCTTTCTTTATTAGTAGTCTATTGGATGCTTGATTAATGTATGCATTATGAGGCCTAATATTTAGTTTGTAGTGTTGCAGATGAGTACGTTTATGCATAGCTCAAACACCAAGCATTCGCATGTAGTGAAATGCATCTTTCAGTGCTTAAGTGATACTTAGCATTTTGGGCTATTTTATCCCAAGCGAAGATCATTACCACCAAATTTACATGCTTTTTTGGATTCTTACTAGACTAGTTAGATAACACTAGTGTATCCACAAGTGGTTTTTACTTTATGCTTGGTATCTCATATATATTATGGTTAAGAAAGAAGCAACCCACTGTGCTCACTTGTTTTATTTGTGAAACTAAGTACATGGGTAACTTTCAGAGCTACAATTGAGTGTATTTGGCTTAGATGCCTTTTAATTGATTTGGGTGTTGCACAATCATATGTCATCTCCATTTTCAATGACAATTAGGGCTCATTAGCTGTTGTAAAGAATCTAGTGTTCGAGGTACATACTAAGCACACTGAGATGCACTACCATTATGTTAGAAAGAGAGTCTCTATAGGAGAGATCACCTTGGCCAACATGCAAACATAAGAATACCTTACAAACCTTTTCACAGTGGCTTTGTGTCCTAAGAAGTTTGAAGCTTTCCGCAAAGCTTTGATCTCACTTCCCTTTGTGGATTGATCCAGTATACTAGGCTTGGCACTTCCCTATATATGAGTACCAACTCTTATTCAATGCATCACTCCCATGGGGGATTTACTACCATATCTTGATAGTGATGTGTGTGAACACACTTGAGATTGCTAGGGTACTTTTTTATCTCTTTAAGAGGCTTTCTTTTCTCGGTCTTGTGTATGTGTCTATTTATTTTAGGGCATACTTACTCTTGTAAATCTTCTCCTTACAACTCTTAATATACCTCGAGTTACACTCTCTCAAGCTTATTCTTCTCCTAGCTATATACTTGTATACTCGGCAACTCTAAATCCAATATTTAGCAAAGTCAACTGCTATCTTCATATCTACAAATTTTCATAAGGCTAGAATTTACTCTTTTTTATTTGTATCTTAATGATAAGTAAACAAAAGTTAACTATCTTGAAGCTCTCCTTAGGCCTTCTTTCTTCTCCGTTGAGATTTTCTTGGCACTCGCCTTGGCCTTCACTTCAAACTCTTCCTTTAGGCACTCTCTCTCTCTCTCTCTCTCTCTCTCTCTCTCTCTCTCTCTCTCTCTCTCTCTCTCTCTCTCTCGATTTCCTTTACATACTCTCTCTCTAAACATTCGTGGTATTTTTCCAATACAGTTTTAGCCCTTTTTTCCATAGTATATAATTATAAGCATCAATATATTAGTGTCACTATATAGCCATGCTTATAGCAATGTAATAGTGATGCTGATAAAACTGGCCACTAACAAGAGTTAATGTAGCTCTATACTCTTGTAGAAACTGAGCTCTTCAAAATGGTGCTTGTATAACATGTTTATGTGGTTTTTCATATTAGTGATTTACTTTTGTGAAGTTTTAACTTAAACCTTAACAAAAAGAATTAGTGAACCATGAAATCCAATACATCTTAGAATTCGACTAAATAACTTCTTTGTTTTTTAAAAAATGTTTTAGAAGGTACTGTTCATCAACACAACATCGCAGAGGGTATATGATAACTTTGTATTATATATGGTTAGAACTACATCCAATTCAATAGAATTAATATCATATGTAAATAAACACACATCTATTAGTAGTTGAAGTTTCTAGAATAAGTTACTCCATCCATTGATATTATAGTCAAAGGATATAGCTGTAGAAACATCAATTAGATTGGATCAAAAATATATTTTAAAAAAGTATCTTCCCTCAAACATTGAGATTAAGATGTTCATACTGCATATAAGCGCCCTATATTTTCCTCAAACATTGAGATGAACATCATACTACCAAATTAATGCTATGGGTGGGGTCATCCAAAATGGTGACAAAAAGGAGATCATGAGCTACATGAGAAGCATAATGCATGTCAACTATATATATTACATAGTTTTATATAATCATGTGGCGCAAATTGTAATGAGGGTAAGGTTGTGTAGCATTGTGACATGTTCCAAAAGAGTACCAAGGTACTACAAGTAATAGTGAAAATTGAAGTCTACCTTGGTAATTCTTAGACCGTAAAGATGAAGAGTAAGCTTTGGTCTTGAAGACTAGAAGGCCCACATGATAATAGATCCACTTCACCAAAAGTCTTCCGAAAACTTGATTTTCATGTTGTTTAAATAAAGAGCCCCAACTCCCAAGGGTGGTCTTCAGATTTGAATTTGAACCCCCACTGGCAACAATGTACTTTTGTAGACTCGGGGGAGTCCGGATTCTTTAATCGTACCAATAAAGGTTTTTGAAACTTCCAAGAGTAGAGAACCACCGGCCAACCGGGGACTGGCACGTGCCACGGACAACGGTGTTCCAAACTCAAATGCGAGAGGCAAGGGCCACGACTCCACATTGACAGCGAGATAAAGGGGGGCAGGCAGTGAGGCACTTAAAGCTTCCGGGGGTGGATAGAGTGGTGACGCATCGGGAACGCTGCCCTATCGCGGCCTGGTGACGGGTCGAAAGAGCATATATATATATATATATAGCCAACGTAGAAAGATGATGAAAGGCGAAGGTGTAAGAACGACTTAGGTAGGCTTAGCTGAGGGACGGCCGACGATCAATCTAAAGAAGATATTACGTCAAGAATTCGACGGCTGGTATGGCTCCCGGGCGGGCGCAGCAGCAAGATCAGGCCGCAGCGGCGGCCAAGAGATCAACGTTGGGAGGGAGCGCGGCCGGGAGAGAGCAGGTGAAAGGGGTGAAGGAGATGTTGGACGAGGGGCTCAACGAGGTGCCCAAGGACTACGTGTGCGCGCCGGAGCTTCGGCCCAGCGCCGAGCCTCTCTGCACCGAGCAGGCCATCCCCGTGCTGGACCTGGCCGGGATCGCGCACGCCGGCGTCGAGGATCCGGAGAAGCGGGCGCAGCTCGTGAAGCAGATCGGGGAGGCCTGCGAGGAGTGGGGATTCTTCCAAGTAAATTAGCATGCACTATGTTCACAACCACAGCTTCATCTGTTCTAGAGGTCCATAATTCTGTGTTAACGCCACAGCTATTTCTCTTTGCATCGTTGCACTACGACATTAACGCATTGCGACGCTAGCGCTTAGCTTGAAATCGTCGACGACGACGACGACGACGATTTGGTGGCTGAATCACAGTCGTGGTCGATATTGTTGCAGGTGCTGAATCACGGGGTGGACATCCAGCGCATCAAGGCGGCCGTCCGCAAGTTCTACGAGCTGCCGGCATCCGATAAGAAGATCTACCCTTCGCACAGCGCGGACGCAGGGGTCACCTTCACGACGGGCTATCGGGTGGGCTCTGGCAAGGCACAGGACTGGAAAGACGCACTCATTATCCGCCGCCGTCCGGGCGTCTGTGATGGCTTCAACGAAGCTCCAGTGGTCATCAGGTATATAACACTACCCTTTCTGGCCCAGCCTCTAGGCCCCCTTTAATCAGACTGGCATATAATGATTTTCTCTGTGCTTTAGCTGGCGTATAGAATATGTACACATTCAAATTATCCTATCCAGTGAACTGCTCATCCATTCAGCTCGACGCGTTCAAAGATACAAGCAGAGGGGCTGAACTCCAGGGGTTGTGGGATGGATCAAAAGCTTGAACTGAGCAGCAATGGCTGCCCACAGGCAATGTACAACAGGGAATTCAACAGGGGCTCAATGTCACGGGAGGGAGGTCAAATCTTGCTAAAAGAGGCTTCAACCTTTGCCCTAGGAGGCCAAGAATGCCAGGGGAGAGGCCAGGAGTAGGTGTGGGAGGTAGGAGGAGACCAAAGGCAGCAGCGCAATTTGCGCCACGAATTGTGGGCTGCTGCCTGCTGCTTGTGGCAGGGGTTCGCTGACCACCCAGGTAACTAAAAACTTGATCACTCACGTTGCGCGTTCTGATCGTATTTCTGCAGGGAAGAGGTGCAGGAGTACGCGTCCTCCCTGGAGAGGCTCGCCCGCTGGCTGTATGACGCCATCTTCGAGAGCCTGGGCCTGGACGCCCATACAGTGGAGGTCTCGGGCAGGCCCCTGCCCGGCATCGAGCGCCTGGTGCTCACCATCAACTTCTATCCGCCCTGCCCGGACCCCAGCCTCACCTACGGCCTCAGTGCTCACTCCGACATTAGCAGCTTCACCATCCTTCTTTCCGATGAGGTCGCGGGCCTCCAGGTCCGTAAGGGCGACAAATGGGTCCCCGTCGATCCCATCGCTAACGCCTTCATCATCAACCTGGCAGACCAAATCGAGGTATGAATTCCATTTTAACTGTAACCGATTTACTATAATCACTATCTCCCATAACCTGTTGTGATGGCCAGAATATCTCTACCATGGTTTCTCTTAGTTACCATGATTATTTGAACTTCATGTCTGATCCTCGCATAGCGTCGCTACTACTTTTGACCCCGACAAAACTTTAATTATTGTAGACATACTGAAGTACAGTTTCTCTCGATCGCAGATACTTACAAATGCAAGGTACAAAAGTGTGGAGCATCGAGTGATCACCAACACCACTCTCCCTAGAACCTCCTTGGCTGCAAATTTCGGGCCCAGCGAGGATACCAAGATTGCCCCTCATCCATGCTTGATTGATGACGAGCACCCGGCGATATTCAAAGAGATAACATTCGGGGAATACTTGTACAATTATTACACCACCGATCTGCCCCTTTATAAGGCCACTCTCAACTTTGCCGGCGCCAAGTATGACAAACCAGGGAAAGCTTGATTGCTCACCCTTGCATAAGCTTCCGTAGATATGAGTCTTTTGGATGAAATAAGTACATTGTGGCCAAATTTCACTAGCTCGCACCTTACGTAAGCTAATTCCCTAGGTACCTCGGTGTTCTCCGGAGCTTTGCAAAGCTCCGGAATCTAGCATTAGCACTGAAGTTAGACATTCTACTTAATACATTTGAGAAATTTTGGCAACTTCAGTGTGTGTCTCTCTCTCGTTCTCTCTCTATGCATGATGTTGAGGCTTACACACAAAAAAAAAATCTAGATTGAGTTATAAAACGTAGTCTTTGAAACATAAAAGTGTGGGACGAACTATCCTTGTCCATGGCCAATGAATTTATTTTAGTTAATATCAATGTGATACCCACCAATGAGAGACCTCACTTGTGTCGATGAAAATTAAATATTCCACCAAATAATTAAGGTGTTTGAAATCTCATACTATCATTACATTTTGAAGCTTCCTAGAGCCCATGTACTCAAAAGCAGAGAGAGAGAGAGAGAGAGAGAGAGAGAGAGTGTGTGTGTGTGCGCACCAAAAGATATTTCAAACTTCTTCATGAAAGCAAAGATGAGGGAAACAAAATTTAAGTCTGAAAGGAAAAATCCCAAATTTATTAATTGGGTGGGCCGACCCATGACTTAGACACAATAGAAAATGAACAACAAAAGTTTTAGCTTCATGATTGCAAAAGCAACCTTTTCTCTCTCAATCTCTCTCAAGTTCTTGAGGTCTTATGTAATGTCACATGATCAAGAGTCTTCCTCTTTTGTTCTGTACAAAGTGTTTAGCTACCTTGAATGTATTAAATAATGACACATTACTCATCATTCGTGTATATAAACATTCAGTAAAAATGCAATTATACTTGCAAAGGAATGCATCCTAATAAACTTTTGGTAAAAGAATGGAAAAAGAGAATTATGGACTCTAAGGCAAATATATGAAAGACACTCACATATACGATACACTTTAATATGACGAGATATAACATTGTGATCAGATTTGGAGTCAAAGGTTGAAGAAATGAACACCATTGCTTGAAAAGAGAAGCCAAAGAAATCAAAATGGCTTACACAATGAAGGCCATTGATGACACATGTCCTCACCAAAGTACTCTAGAAAGGAGCTTACCGCATGCAACACATAAAAAAGATAAAGGGGATAATTATTGATTATGAACTCGAGCAATCGAGCCAAATTTGGAGGATGACAATGGCGTTAGAGGTCGCAAAGCTGATGGTAATGGTGTCAAGGATACGGTTGGGGCAAGTTCGAGAAAAGAGGAAGCTAGGGTTAAGTGCTGAAGGCCATGGCGATGTTGATAGGAAGTGCAATAGGATGGAGAACGTCATGGTTTGATGTTCGAGAGACTCAACGAGCAACCGCTTTAGTAAACCTCTTAGCTACAGGTTATGCATGGTGACTTGATGAAGGTGGCTTACACCTCAACTCTCGCCCTGTGCATAGCCTTCCCCACCAAGGTGGGGCCCATGAAACCTCTCGAACTAGCAATGGCCGGCCTGCCTATCGAGAGAGAGAGATTGACATTAGTGCCCGCTACTCTCTTGCCCAGTTGCTTTGCTTCATGGTTGTGCTAGGTGATTTTTGGCTTGCTCTAGAGAGGACTTAATTTTGCTATTGTAACTTAGGCACGTGAGAGAGAGAGAGAGAGAGAGAGAGAGAGAGAGAGAGAGAGAGAGAGAGATCATATGGTTTGCTATTATAACTTGGTGCGCATCATACACACACACACTCTCTCTCTCTCTCTCTTTCTCTCTCTCTCTCTCTCTCTCTCTCTCTACCTAGCACCAACGATTGTCTTTGTGCACTAACCAATGACTAGTCCGTCCGGGCCCTCCTCCATGTTGGTTGTACTATCCAACCACTTTCATGATAGAGAGACAGAGAGCAAGAGCTCTAATGATGCAATGTGGCACTTCCAAGGAGCACTCCATTAAAGAGTTTGTGGGGTGCAACACGAGGCTGAGATGTGGCAACCTCCAAAAACTTTCTCTTAGTAATAGTAGTAGACAGTGAGTCAATTTCGACGACTCTCCAGTGTGTTCCACTACAACAGAAACGAGGCATAGACGCGCATGTTAGACGCGCAAAGTCGGGCACGTCTATCATTGCATCTATAAGTGCGTGTAAACGTGCATGTAAATAGACACGAATTTTGCGTCTATATATCCGCGCAAATAGACGCCAATATAGACGCGCTAGCAGACGCACAATTATTTAACCACCTAAAATTGCAATTCACATAATTAAAAAACCAAAGTTAATAATTATTTAACCACTTGAAATTGATTCTTGAGTATGCACGTGTGCGCATGATAAAAACCATAGAATTAAGAATACACATTGAATCATTGAATTAAAAAAATAGAGTTAATAATTACTTTTTCATTGCTCTCTAATGAATGACAGTTCCTCCAGTTGACAAGCTTGATATAAGTAATTAGCGGCAAGCGACAGAAACCTTACAATTAGTAGCAAGCATTGCAATATGTATCTCGTAATTTCTCTACTTGAAGTTGATAAAAAATACTTCCTTTTTATTATGGAAAATTCAATTTAGCTTTAAACTTGACTATTGATTCTTGAGTATGCACGTGTGCGCATGATAAAAACCATAGAATTAGGAATACACATTGAATCACTAAGCAAATTAAGTATGTTACAGTGAATGATCCATCTCATCTTCAATGAGATCAGCCCTTGCTAAACTATCTACTTCTAGGTCTATGTTACTAAGAGGTAACAAAACAAATAAGTCTATCCCACTATCAGATGTGTTGCTATATTGCTCAATAACTTCATCAATATCATTGACAATCACATTATTGTCTTCTTCTGCGTTTCCTTGAACATCCTTCTGAGGTTCATCTTGTACTATATCACGCATATCATCCATTATGGTGTCATCATGCACATCATCATTAATTGTTGGATTGTCATCTGCTATCTCCATGTCGGTAATATTACCATATATTGGTTTTGAACGATTAGATATAGGGATGACATACCACCATCGGTTATTGTTTACCATTGGATGATACACAACCTGTATTTGAAAAACAAAAGCAAAAAACTTAAGTACTTATTATATTGTGTATATGTATCACATGTATACATATAAAAAATTTAGCCTTTGCATATATACCTGCTCGTATTGTTGAGGTAGTACTAATGTGTCATTCTTGTTTTGGTGAAATTTTGTAGAGTCAATGATTACAAAACCACTTGGATGACGTCTGATTGTGCAATGCTCACCATTTGTTACCACTTCTTTAAACCACTTCACATCCAATACATATATAAAGAATCGTATGACGTCAAGCTTCAGAATTTCTTGGATCAAGCCACAATAACCTTCCATGGTACCATTGGCATCCTCGAAGTGAGCAAGGACACCACAATCTTGGGTATTTCTCTTTTCATCTATACGTTGAGTTCGAAGATGCTTACCCTCACACCAAAGTGCATTGAATAATGTGCACTAGTAGTAAAAGATAAAAGATCAAACATGTCAATTATTTAAATAAAATAAAACTTATAGAAACAAATTAATTGATAGTATGTCTCACCTTTGATAAGCAACCTCGTGTGTATTCCCACTCTTCTTGAGATATATTAATTTCATCCTCTTTTTCCATTCTCTCCATTTCCTCATGTAACCAATCTATATCAATATGACGTGGAAGCGCATTTAGATGATCTGAAAATGAGACATTACATCCATATCTAGTGCGAAATTCTTGTCTTTTGCTTTTTCTTCTTGCCCTTGCTTCATTATATAGTGTCACCCATTTGCTCATTACATCACTATTGAGCACACAAAAACTATTTAACTTACGAAGTTCTTCTTTTGTTAGCACTTTACTCATTCCTTTTCCTTGAGGTACTATAGAGGTCATCCTCAAGTCTTCATCGTCTTTCCATAGTTGTGGTTGAGAGGGATCCACTTCAGCAAGATATTCAGAGATATAAACAAGGGATGATTGCACTAACCAACCCTCAGCTATGCTTCCCTCAGGCAGTGCTTTTTGCCTCACAAAATCTTTCAAGGTTTTCATGAAGCGCTCAAGAAAAAACATCCACCTTACATGAACTGCCCCACAAAGTGCGATCTCATCAATCAAATGTACGAGTAAATGTAATTGAGTACTCAAAATGGATCGAGGAAAAATTTCCTCCACCAAACAAACCACCTCAATAGATAATACTCGAGCATCTTGCAATGTGTTTGGATCAATTTCCTTCGAGCTCACGTATCTGCCAAGATGTATTTGAGAATTGTTTATTTTTGTGTAGAAATTCAAAGATATATAATGAAAAAATACAATGTATACATACCTCACAAGCTCTCCCATCTTGTAAATGATATCACATACATCTTTGGATACGCAATGGGATATGCTAGTAGGAAGTACGAACTGAATGTAAATTATATTCATAGATCAAATGATTAGTTGAGGAAAAAGTCATCATACCCCAAAGTTTACACATAGTTACTCCACTAATTACTATATTCATAGTTAGAGATACCCTTACTTGAATCATTTTGTGCCAATCATGGGACTTCAAACCAGATAGTTGCTCCACACCTCTTTTCTTTTTCTTTATGAAGGCTCCCTTGAGACATCTCATACATCCTGTGGGTGTTCGAAAGCTATATATTTGTTCCTTCACTATTTTTTCCTTGTTCTTTGACAACATCCAAGGTGCATGGGGTAGCTCAATCTTTCCTCTGGGACCAATGCGTGGCCAGGCTCATCTCATGCGACCAATGTTACGTAAATCCTCCCTTACATTAACTGAATCACGAGCCCATATCAAGTGATCCTATAATGTAGATACAACATTTTTGAATATGTGCATGGGGTCCAACAGGTGATTGATCTTGAGTTCAGTCCAGTACAAAAGACGAAAAAATATAGAGGACCTAACAAACAAATAATATATTATGTAAACAATTCATCATGCTAAATATTTTAAAGTCAATCGAGAGAAATGCACTTCTTACCGACTCATGCCGAGTGGAGGGTGGCTGTCGGCATTAATCCATCTCTCCTTCCAATCTCGAATGGTTAGAGATTGTGGAGTCATTCCATTAGTAGGGAGAACATATTTGGGATGGTCAATAGGAAGAAATCGATGATGATTGTCGTAGATAACCTTCTTTAAACATGCCGGCCTAGAGGAAACTAGAGAGGGACTGCAAATAGGACATGCATGATATCCTGACGTGGTTAAACCTGAAAAAACAAGTGAATTAATAAAATGCAATTGATTCAAGTCTTGAATTTCAAATATAGAGTTATATACATGTACTTGAACACTCTCCGTATCCTGGAAAGTCATGCATGGTCCACAATAACATGGCCTTCAATGTGAAATCTCTAGAGGATGCAGATGCACTTGTATCTTGCACCTCAATACCTTCCCATAACATTTCTAACTCTTCAATCAAAGGCTCTAAGTAAATGTCCATGTTTTTTACCTTGTGCTTTCCAGGAATCAGAAGGGACAACATTACATGTCCCTTTTTAATTGCCATGGATGGAGGAATATTATAGTTCACCAATACCACTGGCCATACACTGTATGATGTGCTTCTGATGCCAAATGGATTGATTCCATCCATACCTAAACCAAATCTCAAATTTCTTGGCTCTTCTTTGGAAACAGGCCACAAATCATCTATATGTTGCCATGCCGGTGTGTCTGCAGGGATCCTCCATTTTCCATCACTTGAACGATGACTAGTATGCCATGACATGAGCTTTCCAATAGACTTACACTTGAACATAAGTTTTATACGTGGAAGAATCGAAAAATGTCGCAAAACCTTACGAGGCACATCCATTGACTTCATCTCGACTTTATATCTTGATTCGCCACAAACAGGACACTCTCGTGCGAACTCATGAATCCCACGAAATAAGACACAATCATTGACACATGCATGGATCTTGACATGATCGAGGCCTCCTAGAGATGTCAAGTAATGTCTTGCTTGCTCTCTCTTAGTTGGCAATTTGTTTCCTTTTGGAAGCATTTGTGATAATAACCTACATATATTTTTAAAAGTGAGTTAAAAAACCACCAACATATATTTCTGTCTGATTTCAAAATAGAACAATTAATATTATGATTCATAAGCCAAACTGAATTGTTACCTACTTCAATAACGCATCCAAATTGACATTACTCCATCCATAAATTGTTTGCAAGTTAAGTATCTCGAGGGACGTACGAAGAACGGAGTACGTACAGCCTTCATACAACGGAGTAGATGATGCTACATATAGTGGATCATCTGGCTTCGTAGAGTGACCTTCTCCTTGAACAGGTTGCGAAAATAGATGGTGTACCATGTTGTCCAAAATCTCATCCTCTATGACTTGATGGGGCATTTCATGAGGGCTACTATCATGGTCGTCAGTCTCTACTCTTCTTGAAGAGTCTGCCTCCTCGCATCGACGTTTTACAGCCTCTCGATGCCCAGGAGGGAGCATCTGAGGATGTGGCACCGCATCCTACTCAACCAAAAAGGGAGTTTCATGTACGTTGATATATAATTCCTGTAACATAGACTAGCAATCTTAGTGGTAAAAAAAACAATGAATATCGGTGATTTTTCTCGGTCCCATTCTCCATACAAGCTGAGGTGTGACATTGCAATTCAACGTGCTCGAAAAATACACCCTCGACAACGATCACACATGCATTTAATTTTTCGTCGTAGCCATGCATCTCGATTATGAAGACGCAATGTTTCATCCTCACTTGAGGATGTGCTCATTGACTCATCAACATGCACCGCACTAGGTGATGACGACGACATGATTAAACCTAATTCATGACAACATTAAATTAAAATATTTATCATTCATATGTTTACATAAGATCTCAATTTTAAATACACAAAAATAATCATAAATACATTAAAACTTATGATAAGAATTCACTATTAAAACTTATCTTAAAAAACAAAAAATTATGATAAAGCCTAAATGTGCGTCTATATCCACGTTTACATACGCATCTATATTAGCGTCTATTCCCGCGTCTATATTCGCGTCTATCCTCGCGTCTATCTGAACAATAGACGTGCATATACACGCAAAAATAGACGCACACGTCAAAATTCAAACCATACTTAAATCATTTCTTTTCAAACTGCGCCTTTCCTTTCTAGCGTTTTTTGCGGTTTTGAAGCTTGAGTTTAGCCGACATGCAGTGTCTTCATGCCTCACCTCCTCATGACTCACCTCTTCTTTCATTTCAAACACACAAGAAGGGAAAAAGGAAAGCCAAGGAGAGGAAGAAAGAGAGAATAAGAGAGAGGAGAACAAGAAGAAGCAGCAAGCAAGCAAGCAAGCATCAAGGGAGGGTAACTTACCAAGGAGAGGAAGAAGAAAAAGGAAGAAGCGCCACCACCCGCCTTACCAAACACCCAAGGTGAGTCTCTCTCTCTCTCTCTCTCTCTCTCTCTCTCTCTCTTTGTTTCTCTCTTTCTCTCTCTGCTCTATCTGTGTATTTAGGATTTCTGATTCCATTATGTATTGCATTTTGTAAATCATCAATGACGGTCGTCGGGCTAAAATCAGCCGACCGAGCGCGTTTGATAGCGTGTCTACATTTCAGTATAGACGCAGATATAGACGTGAAAAATGTTTCCTCTCATAGCATCTGAGGGCGCATCTTAGAGCGCGTGTGCTGGCGCGTGTGCAGGTCAATCTACACGCGAGGATACACGCGCGCGCAGATTGACCTGGAATTTGCATCTGACAGCGCGTTTGTGCTGCATCTTAGATGCGAATATAGACGCGCTGGACAGAAGGTTGACTTTGGGAGCGCATCTGAGGGCGCATCTAACCTGTAATTTAGACGCGGGGATACACGTGCCAGGTCTCCCAGCTTTGATAGTAAACAATATATTTTTGCAATGATGAATGTGACCAATTCCATGTTTGTGTTTATCAGTTTTCTTGTTTATGAGAAGCATTAGCACTTAAGTTTTATGCTCAATGTCTAAAGAAAGCTCTTTAAAAATGTAGGTAATATATGATTTTTTGTATGCAAATAAATTTGTCTTTTTCTTGTGTTTTTTTTGCAGATGTTGTATCTTGGTTCATCTAGCAATGACCCGGATTTGGATTGCATGAATGATACATTGGCCTCGTTTGATAGGGGGGTCAATGCATTTTTTGGACGTTTTCCTAGTAGGGAAGACTTCATGGGAGAGATGACCAGACACCTTAGCCGCTCTCCCACAGCGGACGAGGTGTTCAGTGTCATGTCTGGAACGCCTCTAACGTCTTTGCCTGGCACTACTTTCCAAACTCCACATGTAGGTACTCCACATGCAGGTACTCCATATGCAGGTACTCCACGTGCAGCACCTGTACGTGCATCGGCTGAAGCACGTGCATCTGTAGAAGCTCGTGCGTCCAGTGAGGCAGAGGGTAGTTGACAGAGAGGGAGGAGGGAGAGTCGAGGGGGAGGACGAGGCTTGTGTGGGGGTTGCCTAGGAGGTGGCGAGCGATCACCCTCACCAGTAGATCACGTAGAGGAGGTTGTATGCCAATACTATAGAGTTACAGATGCTGGTGGCATCTTTCATGATGATGAAGGAAGGGATGTAATGGCGTACATGAGGAGCGTCGTGCATGCAATGTATAAAGATTATTTCATTGCCTTCAAAAATCAGAAAAGCGGCTTGTGGCAGGAGGTGTTGAGGGCAGTCCATAGGAGGTACCCAAATCCTGAGGGTCAGCGATTCTCGGATGATTGGGGATGCACAAAAGTGAGGGATATGCTTCACAACAAAAGATCCCACCTCATGACACGGGCCAGGGACTCACTGCGGAGGCAAGAGGAGGGGCGTGGAGCCTATAGCCAACCACCTATGTGCCACCGCATAGAGTGGAAGAAAGCCAAGAAGAAAGCAGCAGAGAAAGTGAAGAGTCGCCAGCACGCAGAGGCGCGACGGATCCAAATGGAAACCATGGGATCGTCGCATTACGGATCGGGCGGCAGAGAGTCGTGGAAGGCAGAGTTTGTAAGTATATTTTGATTTCTAGTTTTTTAAAATTTATATTTCTTTCAATTCTTTATATAATTTATTCTAATATATTGTGACTCATAATTGTTTGTATATATCATAATTGTTTTGCAGACTACTATCGTTGGTAGGATACCTACTCCTAGAGAGGTAGGTTACCATTGAGGCCATAACCGCACAGCCACATGGCTTCACTTCTATGAGGAGGGTCTCATCACTGAGGACCAATACAACCGGGCCATGAGGATTCAACAGCTCGAGGAGGTATGTTTTTCTTACTTTCTTATTAAAAGTATAGCTAATTATAACTTTTTCTCCACCATGTCTATGGAAGCAATCTTGATCTTTTGTGTGTGTAGGCGAACCCGGATGTGGAGCATAGCGAGGAGGGGGATAGCGACGCTAGTAGCCATGGTGGTACTAGCGAAGATGTTTCTTCTTCAAATTCGTAGAGGAGCACCATACCTCCTCATGAGGCCTTGTTTTCTTGTATATGTATGATCCATCTTTGAGCCTACTGCTTGCGGCCACGCTTTAGGTCGCAAGCACTTAAACTTCCCATGTAAATGCTTTTGATCTATAATGAATACATGAACTTTTATTTTCAATTCTCGCGCTCGTAAGATACATTGTCTTTTTCCCAAATGCACAATCTGATGTATGGGAGGGGGAAAAAAAAAACCAGAGTGTGTGTTTATCCGCGCGTCTAAATTGTAGAAAATCCGCGTTTATACGTACATCTACAGTGCAGATTACACGCGCTTATACATGCACTTCATAATTCAAATTTAAAAAAGAAATTAAATATCTTTTTAAAAAAATGAGATTTTTTGTTTTTCGTTCGCGTCTACCAGTGCTTGTAAAAGCGCGTCTACCAGCGTGTCTATATGCGCATGTATATGTGCGTCTATTATGCGTCTATTTTTTGTGTGTAAATTCGTTGATACATGCGATTATAGACGAGAAATGGTAGATGCGGGGATACACGGGCGGATAGACGCGCCCGTAAGATTTTCTCTATATTCAAAAATCGCGTCTAAAAGTGCGTCTATGAGGCCTTTTTGTTGTAGTGTTCAAATGCTTGCTTCTCCTATTAGACATGTATACAATTATTTTATCGTACTTCTTAGTATGTTCCTTAGGTCTATTTGTACCCTTGTAATCCTTAAGGGAACTCTTTAGCTTGATGAACCTAGATACGAGTACACTACTTAATATTTCAAAATGTTCTACCATGTCTCCTCAAATTGACATATGATATCAAATTAGGACTCAAAAAAGTATTTAAGTGTTAACTTATGTGAGCTTTCATATGTTGCAACATAAAAATGTTAATATTACTCTTGTAGCACAAAAGCCACGTTTGTGATAATTTTGACCCTCTATAAAGCATTCCATTTCTCATCAATGAGAAAATTTAACAAGAATTGACTTTAGGAAAATGTGATCAACACAAGCTAGTAATTGAGAAAAAAAGTAGAAAGATTCAAAAAAACCTAGAAAGTGTTTATTTTATGTCTACCTTTGAAGCTATTTTTGCAAAAAATTGAAAACTTTTGGTCCTTCCAATGAAAACCGTCTCAAAATTTGTTTTATTAGGCTAAAACTTTCATGAGAGATACTTTGATATATATAGGATGCATTCCCATTAAGAGAATTGCATTGTTGACCATTGTTTTGATCAATTTTCATGCATCTTTTATCATCTAATTTATAAAAAAAACTCACTTGAAACTTTTTTCAAATAGTTTATCATACTATTTACAATGTTGGTAAAATCCCATTCAATTTTGGTATCACATACACATATATTATTTCAAATATAGTGAAATAGGATTTGACACTTCAGGGGAATGGGGGTATTTTGCCACAAAGAGTTTGAGAGAGAGCGAAAGAGATCAAGGCTTTGGGAGGGACAGGGAGAGAAAGAGAGAAAGAGAGAGAAGGAAAGCTTATCATTACTGCCACCGTCATTTCATGAAGAAGAGGGAGAAGTGCACGAAGGAGAAAGAGGGGACATCGTGAGGAGGAAACGAAGAATCCATTCTCATGCATTTGCGGTAAGTACATTACCTCCTCTTGGTTTGTTCTTGTTTTTTCTTATTTTCTTTTGTTTGTTTTTCTTGATAATGAGGTGGATTGAGAGAGAGAGAGAGAGAGAGAGAGAGAGAGAGAGAGAGAGAGAGAGAGAGAGAGAGAGAGAGAGAGAGAGAGAGAGAGAGAATAAACATGAAAGATAATAAAGAAAGAGAGAAAGAGAAGGAGAAAGGGAAGAAGAGAGGAGAATGAGTGAGAAAACAACGAGGGAGTGAAGAGAAATAAAGAGAGGGGCAACAAAGAAAGTGAAAGAGAGAAAGAAAGAGAAAGGGGAGAGAACATGAAACGAAGAGTGCAGAGAAAGGTAGATAAAAGGGTAAAGTAAAGAGAAAAAGGATAGTGGAAAGAGAGAGAGAGAGAAAAAGGAAGGAAGAGAGGAGAATGAGTGAGAAAATAACGAGGTAGAGAGAAACAAAGAGAGGGGCAACAAAAGAAAAATAAAGAGAGGAGAGAGAGAACATGAAACAGAGAATGAAGAGAGAGGCGGATAAAAGGGTGAACTAAAGAGAAGAACGATAGTGGGGAAAAAAGAGAGCTAGAAAGAGAATTGGAAAAAAAGAGACAAAAAGAGGTATAAAAAGAGAGATAGAAAAAACAATAAATAGAGAGTGAGAGAAAGAGAGAGAAAAAAGAATAAAATTATAGAAAGAGAATGGTAGAGGGGGAAGAGAGGCATGAAGAGGGGTGGGGAGAGAAAGTCTTTCAATGCCTTGTTTTATGAGGTTTTTATTTTTTATTTTT
The DNA here is from genome assembly GCF_053477565.2 of Lygodium microphyllum. NCBI lineage: Eukaryota > Viridiplantae > Streptophyta > Polypodiopsida > Schizaeales > Lygodiaceae > Lygodium > Lygodium microphyllum. Next base: position 115,337,652 of record NC_141145.1, read on the forward strand.
TATTTTGATTTTAACGAGATGCATTAAGTATGAATGGAAAGATAAAGAGAGAAGAAGTGAGAGTGGGGTGGGAATATGGAGGGGATAAATAAACATTTATAGAAATAGAGGGGGAGAGAGAAGCAAAGAAAGATGAAGGGAGACAAATAAAAAAAGAAAAAGAGAATGAAAACAAAAAGCAATTGTTTGTTGTAAGGCAGAAAAAATGAAAAATGACGATGGTCATGATGTCCAAGATTGCGAGACATATCTTAATTAGCGTGTCTCGTGTCCTTGCTCTCAATGCAAGCTGGCAATCATATGAAAGCGTCGTTGTTTATAAAACATGTTGTTAGAGTGTTTGGGGTCAAAACTCTACCGTGGGGGTAAGAGATAGCAGGATGAAGGGAGATTTAAGAAGAGGAGAAGATGGAAGAGAAGGGGTTGAAAGAAACAGAAGATGTGGAAGAATACTCATAGAGTTGGAGCATGTCAGTTTATTTCTGCATTATGAGAAGAAAAATCTCTTATAGACAAAAACATACATAAAACAATAACTTCCTCTATGCTGCTCAGACTATCAATCTGATGCTTCCATTGGCTCCGAAAGGGGGATAAAATACCAGGACACCTAGCTAGAATTTTGCCAAATCACTTCTTCTTCATCTCCACTTTTTCGGAGCGCTGTTCACTACCTGAAAATAGCGAACGCGCGTCATGTGATTTCACCAATCCTTCTTTTTACATAAAATCCTCTCAAAATGGCTGAAAGCTACCTACTTTCTTATACATGTCATCTTATTCTAGAAGTTATCTATAGTTCTTGGATTTTTATAAGAGATAATATCAAAAATATCAAAAATTGGCTAAACTTATCCAAAAATCTAATATTTTTGAATCATCCATACTACGGACATTGACACTAATGTCTAAAATGACATTGGCTCTCTAGGTCAATAAGAAAGCTGTACTTCACTGTTGTTTACATTGTGACCGTGTAGCAACACGACAATGTACGATGCTTCGACGAGTTCCAATCAGAGATCATTGATCACGTGATCTGAGACTTTGAGTGAACGGTAAAAAAAGTGTGTATCAATCATGCCTTACATTCACAAACTAATTGCATATCATATACAAAAACATTAGACATGGCCATAAAATTTATATAGGGAGGTGACGTCTCATCCCAAGGAGGAATGCAACTATTGCGGATATTTAGAAGAGTTCATGGGCATGCAATGGATGGAGTGCCTGAGCCAATCCACCGCACGACTCAGTCTATACTGTCAATACTAGAGGAGAAATGCACCCTTTCAAACCTTCCTCCAATCTTGGAGCCTAAGATGGAGGCAATGTTCGATGTATTGATGCCCATGGATGTCGAGGCATATGATCTGCTAAGAGATGAAGCATCCATACCATTACATGATGGGTGTTGATTATCTCGCCTGAAGACGCTACTTACAATCCTAAGTGTGCAAGAAAAATATGTGTGAAGCGATGCAAGTGTCACTGAGTTATTTAGGTACATTCCATATATGTTCTGTTGATTTTTTTCGGCACCATTATAAAAAACACTTTTTGCTTTTTCAAGGTGTTTTATGATTTTTTTCAGGTCCCTAAAGTATCATATATTACCACTTGGAAATACCATGCTTAAGTCTCGTGATGATACACGACATGTTTTACGAAAGCTTGGTATGGACTAGAAGAGCATCCATGCATGTGTCAACGATTACATGTTCTTTTGAGGAGAGTATGAGACTATGGAGACATGTCCAAATTGTGATGCTCACAGGTATTGACAGGACTTGCAAGGAAAAACCATCTCTCAAAAAGTTCTTAGACACTTTGCACTTATCCCACGTATACGTCACATGTTTTGTATGTCACACATGGCAAGTTTGGCAACATGGCATGTGTAGAATAGATCCACAGATGGAGTCCAATGAATATCAACGGATTCACGTGCATGGAGTCACATTGACTCTACCTCTCCAAGCTTTGCATGAGAGCCAAGGAATCTTTGGCTCGGTCTTGCTATGGATTGTGTGAACCCATTTGGTCTCCACTCAACTTCTCACTACAACAGAAACGAGGCATAGACGCGCAAAGTCGGGTGCGTCTATCACAGCGTCTATAAGTGCGTGTAAACGTGCGTGTAAATAGACGCGAATTTTGCGTCTATATATCCGCGCAAATAGACGCTAATATAGACACGCCAGCAGACGCACAATTATTTAACCACCTAAAATTAGCAATTCACATAATTAAAAAACCAAAGTTAATAATTATTTAGCCACCTGAAATTGATTCTTGAGCATGCACATGTGCGCATGATAAAAACCATAGAATTAAGAATACACATTGAATCATTGAATTAAAAAAATAGAGTTAATAATTACTTTTTCATTGCTCTCTAATGAATTGCAGTTCCTCTAGTTGAAAAGCCTGATATAAGTAATTAGCGGCAAGCGACAGAAACCTTACAATTAGTAGCAAGCATTGCAATATGTATCTCGTAATTTCTCTACGTACTTGAAGATGATAAAAGATACTTCCTTTTTATTATAGAAAATTCAATTTAGCTTTAAAATTGACTATTGATTCTTGAGTATGCACGTGTGCGCATGATAAAAACCATAGAATTAGGAATAGACATTGAATCAATAAGTAAATTAAGTATGTTATAGTGAATGATCCATCTCATCTTCAATGAGATCAGCCCTTGCTAAACTATCTACTTCTAGGTCTATGTTACCAAGAAGTAACGAAACAAATAAGTCTATCCCACTATCAGATGTGTTGCTATATTGCTCAATAACTTCATCAATATCATTGACAATCACATTATTGTCTTCTTCTGCGTTTCCTTGAACATCCTCGCGAGGTTCATCTTGTACTATATCACGCATATCATCCATTATGGTGTCATCATGCACATCATCATTAATTGTTGGATTGTCATCTGCTATCTCCATGTCGGTAATATTACCATATATTGGTTTTGAACGATTAGATATAGGGATGACATACCACCATCGGTTATTGTTTACCATTGGATGATACACAACCTGTATTTGAAAAACAAAAGCAAAAAACTTAAGTACTTATTATATTGTGTATATGTATCACATGTATACATATAAAAAAATTAGCCTTTGCATATATACCTGCTCGCATTGTTGAGGTAGTACTAATGTGTCATTCTTGTTTTGGTGAAATTTTGTAGAGTCAATGATTACAAAACCACTTGGATGACGTCTGATTGTGCAATGCTCTCCATTTGTTACCACTTCTTTAAACCACTTCACATCCAGTACATATATAAAGAATCGTCTGAAGTCAAGCTTCAGAATATCTTGGATCAAGCCACAATAACCTTCCATGGTACCATTGGCATCCTCGAAGTGAGCAAGGATACCACAATCTTGGGTATTTCTCTTTTCATGTATATGTTGAGTTCGAAGATGTTTACCCTCATACCAAAGTGCATTGAATAATGTGCACTAGTAGTAAAAGATAAAAGATCAAACATGTCAATTATTTATATAAAATAAAACTTATAGAAACAAATTAATTGATAGTATGTCTCACCTTTGATAAGCAACCTCGTGCGTATTCCCACTCTTCTTGAGATATATTAATTTCCTCCTCTTTTCCATTCTCTCCATTTCCTCATGTAACCAATCTATATCAATATGACGTGGGAGCGCATTTAGATGATCTAGAAATGAGACATTACGTCCATATCTAGTGCGAAATTCTTATCTTTCGCTTTTTCTTCTTGCCCTTGCTTCGTTTTATAGTGTCACCCATTTGCTCATTACATCACTATTGAGCACACAAAAACTATTTAACTTACGAAGTTCTTCTTTTGTTTGCACTTTACTCATTCCTTTTCCTTGAGGTACTATAGAGGTCATCCTCAAGTCTTCATCATCTTTCCATAGTCGTGGTTGAGAGGGATCCACTTCAGCAAGATATTCAGAGATATAAACAAGGGATGATTGCACTAACCAACCCTCAGCCATGCTTCCCTCAGGCCGTGCTTTTTGCCTCACAAAATCTTTCAAGGTTTTCATGAAGTTCTCAAGAAAAAACATCCATCTTACATGAACTGCCCCACAAAGTGTGATCTCATCAATCAAATGTACGAGTAAATGTAATTGAGTAGTTAAAATGGATCGAGGAAAAATTTCCTCCACCAAACAAACCACCTCAACAAATAATACTCGAGCATCTTGCAATGTGTTTGGATCAATTTCCTTCGAGCTCACGTATCTCTCAAGATGTATGATGTGCTTGTTTATTTTTGTGTAGAAATACACATAGTTACTCCACTAATTACTATATTCATGGTTAGAGATACCCTTACTTGAATCATTTTGTGCCAATCGTGGGGCTTCAAACCAGATAGTTGCTCCACACCTCTTTTCTTTTTCTTTATGAAGGCTCCCTTGAGACATCTCATACATCCTGTGGGTGTTCGAAAGCTATATATTTGTTCCTTCACTATTTTTTCCTCATTCTTTGACAACATCCAAGGTGCATGAGGTAGCTCAATCTTTTCTCTGGGTCCAATGCGTGGCCAGGCTCATCCATGCGACCAACGTTACATAAATCCTCCCTTACATTAACTGAATCACGAGCCCCTATCAAGTGATCCCATAATGTAGATACAACATTTTTGAATATGTGCATGGGGTCCAACAGGTGATTGATCTTGAGTTCAGTCCAGTACGAAAGACGAAAAAATATAGAGAACCTAACAAACAAACAATATATTATGTAAACAATTCATCATGCTAAATACTTTAAAGTCAATCGAGAGAAATGCACTTCTTACCAACTCATGCCGAGTGGAGGGTGGCTGTCGGCATTAATCCATCTCTCCTTCCAATCTGGAATGGTTAGAGATTGTGGAGTCATTCCATTAGTAGGGAAAACATATTTGGGATGGTCAATAGGAAGAAATTGATGATGATTGTCATAGATAACCTTCTTTAAAGGTGCTGGCCTAGAGAAAACTAGAGAGGGACCGCAAATAGGACATGCATGATATCCTGACGTGGTTAAACCTGAAAAAACAAGTGAATTAATAAAATGCAATTGATTCAAGTCTTGAATTTCAAATATAGAGTTATATACATGTACTTGAACACTCTCCGTATCCTGGAAAGTCGTGCATGGTCCACAACAACATGGCCTTCAATGTGAAATCTCTAGAGGATGCAGATGCACTTGTATCTTGCACCTCAATACCTTCCCATAACATTTCTAACTCTTCAAGCAAAGGCTTTACGTAAATATCCATGTTTTTTACCTTGTGCTTTCGAGGAATCAGAAGGGACAACATCACATGTCCCTTTTTAATTGCCATGGATGGAGAAATATTATAGTTCACCAATACCACTGGCCATACACTCTATGATGTGCTTTTGATGCCAAATGGATTGATTCCATCCATACCTAAACCAAATCTCAAATTTCTTGGCTCTTCTTTGAAAATGGGCCACAAATTATCTATATGTTGCCATGCCGGTGTGTCTGCAGGGATCCTCCATTTTCCATCACTTGAACGATGACTAGCATGCCATGACATGAGCTTTCCAATAGACTTACACTTGAACATAAGTTTTATACGTGGAACAATCGGAAAATATCGCAAAACCTTACGAGGCTGATGCCAGGAGGCATATTCCACGGTGGATTCCCTGCCACGGTGGATTCCGTGAGGTTTTACGGTGGATTCCGTAAACTTAGATGACCGGGGCTCATACACAAAGAGGATTCTTTGTGCGAGAAGTTGATGGGGACGCCTGTCCTTTTCGGGCGTTTCATTAATTTAGTGTGTACATGGGTGATTCCATAGCGGGTGATTCCGCAAAATGCATATTAAATTAATAAACGTTTATGAGTTTAGAGTGCCCACTCGTAATAAATTAAGGTTAGGTTTTATTTCTAACCAGTTGATTTATTTATGTAGCTGAAGACTGCTAGGTATTCACTTTTGTCGGTTTAATTGTATTATTTTACTAACGATTGTGAATGCTTCAGTTGATGTGTAGAGATAGCAGTAGTGGCGGAGGAAAGCATTGGAGTTTAGCGAGTATTCGACCTTTGGACTATATTTTGATAGGCGCCACGCCTATATTTTGTTATGTCTATTGAGACATTGATTATTGATTATTATTTTGTATGCGCCTATGGGCACGGATATGTTATTTCTATTTGGACATTGAGATTGGGCGTGCCAGACTCTATGGGCACCGTCCATTAGCTTTATTTTCCTATTTTTGTAGAAAGCAAACTCAAAAGCTAAAAGCTTGTCATATTTTTGTAATTGGGCTATTATTGAGCATGAAGATTGGAAATATACATTAAATACATGCTTTGTGAAGCGCTCACACAAGGCATGGGGGAGATTGAACCCAATTTGTCTCTTGCCTCTTGTCGTGCATGCTTTTACATTGTTTTTTGTGCAAAAAGGTAGAGTTCATTGTTCTTGGGGACCTTCCGGGATTCACCACGTGAGCATTCTGCGTCCGATCTGCGCACCAATGGTATCAGAGCGGAGCAGAGATCAAGAGCTTCCAATCGCTACCAATCTCGGGCGAAGGCAGAGCTCCAGGAACAAACGGGCTCTACAGTCAATCTCGTTGCGAACCGTCGATACAGGCAGACTTCTGGCGATCAAGAACCCCTGTTTCCACTGTCAGATCGCGAAGGACCAGGCTCTGCAGGCGGAGGACCACTCCTACATCCTCACATAGAAGTCGTGGAGTTACAGAGATAAGTTTCAAATCTTCATATCTACCAAGCTTAAAATTAAAGCTTAATAAGCTTAAAGGAAGCTTAAGGCTTCTCAAATTCACCTCGACGTATCAGAGTGTGGCTCCGAATTTTTTCGCGCAGGGCAAAAACGGCCCCCCCCCACAAAAATTTGACGCCGCCTGCTAGTCCTCCATTAAGCTTATTAAAGCTTAAGCTTAATCACTTAAGCTTAAGTTATTAAGCTCTCTGCAAGTCTGACAAGACACACAAGTTGATATACTCCAGGTCCCGCACTTCTGAAGTCAAGTTCAGCAAGTCAATTGAAATCAAGTTCTGCAAGTTCTGCAAGTCGGCCTAAGTTCAGCAAGTCAACAACTCTGCAAGTCTGCTAAGTCTGCAACTCTGCAAGTCAGACCAAATCAGAACTGACTAGTGCTTAAAACTCATAGAAGACTTGTTCCTATGCAAAAACTCTGAACTGGAAAGTTGTTCGCAGCAAGCTGTTCTACCTATCTACAAGTTCGTTGAAGTACTTTCAGCAAACGGAGACAGAAATATTGCAGATTTTCTGAAAATTGAAGAAGAAATACCCAAAAATACATAGCCTTGTAACCCCAAATTTGAGCTACGCTCATCTCGCTAACCTGATTTTGAGTGAGAAAGGTTTATTGAGTTTTACAGGATGACTACCCCACATATGGATGATCCTATGACTGAAGACGACTCACCTGAGCCTACCATAGAACAAAAGCTGGATCTAATCATGCTACAATTGGAAGAAGAGCGAAGGGCTAGGCAAGCATTGCAAGCGCAATTGACAAAACTACAAAGAGCGTCTACCGATAAAGAAGAACCTCAAGCTGAAGATTTGATTCGCCGTACCATCGACGCCACTCTTGAAGCACAAACCATTCGCAAGGAATCCAAGATAAGTAAACGAAGTTTCAAGTTTCGCACTTTCAATGGCATACGAGAAGGAAAGACTGTTTTATCATTCATTAGCCAGTTTGATGACTATTTCCATGAGGAAACTTATCCAGAAAAAGATAAAATCAAGTGTGTTACTAATCATTTGATAGACAGAGCATCACTATGGTGGACTGTAGTCCGCAAGAGCATAGAATGTCCTGCTACTTGGGAAGATTTCAAGAAGAAGTTCATGCAAAATTTCCTTCCACCGCAATTTCATGAGAAGGCTATCAAGCAATGGGATTTACTTCAACAGCGAGATCGTGAGCCTATTCCACAGTATACAGAGCGTTTTTGGAATGCACTCCTACAGCTACGCATGCTTGAAGACGTACCAGAGACGACACATAAGCGGAAGTATATGTCTGGACTTCTTGGACATTACTACGCTGAAGTGAACATGTTCAAGCCTGCTACCCTTGAAGACGCCATCTCCTTAGCTCATGACACTGAAGATAAGTTACGCGGAAGAGACAGACGACCACAGCAATTCCAAGCCAACGGTAATTATGGATCTAAACAATTCAATTCCAATTTTAGAAGGTTTAATCCAGGTCGTTTCTCATCACCATCTTTCCGCAAGAATTGGCCTAAACCACCTGCATTACCATCCACTGTCAATCCAAATCCAAAGCCTATTCCACAAGCAAATCCAAATCTACCCAGACTTCCAGCCATTGCAAATAATGTAACCAAAGCCAAGCCAATAGTATGCTACAAGTGTCACCAGCCAGGGCATCTCGCAGCAAATTGTCATTCAAAGAAGCCACCAGCACATATCAACTACCTTGGAGCCATGGACGAAGTCGAGCATGAGGATATGCCGGATTTCACTGAAGAAGAAGATGATATTACTACTACTTCCGACACTTTACCAGGTATGCCTACTCCACATTCATTATTGACTATGAAATGTATGGTGCATGGAAAAGAAAGAACTATCTTGCATGATGACGGTAGTACCCATGACTTTATTTCAGCAAAATTGGTAAAGGAATTGAAATTACATATTGTACCTACGCATTATCGCATAAAAGCTGCATTTTTAGGCACTAGGTACAATGGCACACAAGAAGTACAAGATTTAGAAATTCAAATTGGTCCATATATTGAAAGAAGAAATTTCTTAGTAGTCCCATTACAGTCAAGCGACATTATTCTAGGAATGCCATGGAGACACCAGCATAATCCAAATATAGATTATTCTACGCACACAATGAATATTAATTTTCAAGGAAAATCTATTACATTATATGGTATGCATGCATCTCATATTTTTACACTGCTTTCGCATACTCAAGCAAAACGTGCACTACGCAAGAATACTAAATCATATCTCATTTGGGTGAATGAATTGCACGCAAAGGAAAATCATATACACCCTAGGCATAAGGAATTTCTTGCATATTTTAAGGACTGTTTTGCAAAAGACCTACCACCAGGTTTACCACCATCACGTCCAGAAGACCATAAGATTGATCTAATACCTGGCACACAACCACCTTGCAAAGCACCATATAGGCACAATCAAATAGAGCAAAAAGAAATCCAGAGTCAAGTTGAAGAATTACTAAATAGAGGCTTAATTCAACCTAGCAGTTCTCCATTCGGTGCACCTGTATTCTTAGTCAAGAAAAAGAATAATACCTATCGTATGTGTATTGACTACCGAGCATTAAATAAGATCACTGTAAAGAATAGGTATCCTATACCTAGAGTTGATGACCTTATGGACAAACTGCAAGGATCTTCTATATTTAGTAAAATTGACCTTAAGTCTGGATATCATCAGGTGAGGTTAGATAAATCCGACATATTTAAGACTGCATTTAGAACACAGTTTGGCCATTACGAATTCTTAGTCATGCCATTCGGATTAACTAATGCACCTGCTACTTTCAGTAGAATGATGAACCGTATCTTTCTGAAATATCAATATTGTGTGATTGTTTTCTTTGATGATATTTTGGTGTTTAGTCAAAGTGAAAAAGAGCATTATGAGCATTTATCATTAGTTTTTCAATTACTGAAAGAAAATCAATTGTTTGCAAATCCTGACAAGAGTGAATTCTTTAAGACAGAAATAGAATATTTAGGTCATATTGTATCAAAAGAAGGAATTAAAGTTGATCCTAAGAAAATTGATGCAATATTGCATTGGCCTGTTCCTAAAAATGTACATGAATTACGCTCATTCCTTGGTCTTGCTAGTTTCTATAGGAAGTTTGTACGTAATTTTTCATTACTTGCTTTACCATTAACCAAACTTCTTAAGAAAGGAATTGTTTATCAATGGACTGAAACTCAGCAGAAATCCTTTGATTTACTGAAACGTGCATTAACTAATGCCCCTGTTCTACAATTGCCTGACTTTAACAGACCATTCTTTCTAGTTGTGACCGATGCTAGCGGATCAGGAATAGGAGCCGTACTAATGCAAGACAACCATCCAATAGCATATTCTAGTTCTAAGTTGAAACCCTCTGAGCTCAAATATTCCACTTATGATAAGGAACTATTAGCAGTTGTACAAGCATTAAAACAATGGAAGCATTATTTAATGGGTTCAGAATTCATGATAAAGACTGACCAGCAAAGCATTAGACATCTACTTAGCCAACCCCAAATTTCTGACCGTCATATCAAATGGGCTTCCTTCATTCAAAGCTTTCATCCTATCATTCAATACCAACCTGGAAAAGAAAATGTAGTTGCTGATGCATTGAGTAGAAGACCTGCAATTCATAATATTTCTATCATATCTTTTGATTCTTTGATTGCTATGAAAGACACATATCACCAGGATATTACTTTTCATTCTGATTGGCAAAAATTAGTTCAAAATAATTTCATTCCTGTTGATTCATTGTCATATAATGATGGATTCATGTTTTTTGAAAAGAGACTGTGTGTTACTATTCCATTCCGATCTTTTGTTTTGAATGAAATTCATTGTCCCCCATATCAAGGTCATAGAGGTATCATTTCTACATTACGCATGTTAACTGAAGATTTTTATTGGTCGCATATGGATGCGGATGTATCTAATTTTGTTTCTGAATGTTTGATTTGTCAAAGAATAAAGAGACATCATGGTAAACAGTATGGATTATTAATGCCTTTGTCTATTCCATCTAAACCTTGGGAACATATTTCTATGGATTTCACTACTGGTTTACCAAATACTAAATCTAACCATGACATGATTTGGACAATTGTAGATAGATTTAGTAAGCAAGCATATTTCATTGCATGTAAGAAAACTTTAACAGCATCACAAGCAGCACAATTATTTTTGAAAATTGTTTTTACTAACCATGGATTGCCAAAAGTGATTATTTCAGATCGAGATTCTAGATTTTGTAATAATTTTTGGATAACACTGTTTGCAAATCTAGGCACAAAGATTGATTTCTCATCTGCATTTCATCCAGAAACAAATGGACAAACAGAAGCCACAAATAGCACAATTCTAGATCTTTTACGTGCATATACTATCTCTAAACCTCAGACATGGGATACTCATTTGCATTTATTACAGTTTGCATATAACAATACACCGCACACATCTACAAAGAAAGCACCTTTTGAAGTCATTTATGGATATAGATTATCTACACCTGTTGCATCTTTGTCTAATAGAATTCAGAGTGCTGATGATATTGCTGTTATGCATAACAGTATTTTTTATGAGGTTAAGGATATGATTGCTAAAGCCCAACAATCATATACTAAACAAGCCAACAAGAAAAGACAAGCCATGAATTTCAAAGTTGATGATTATGTTTGGCTTAGAATAGAAAAGCGTAGACTGCAAAGTGTTGATAGACAACCAGTTGTCAAATTAGCTCCTAGATTCTATGGACCATTTAGAATTATTCATAAGATTAATGACAATGCATTCAAGTTAGAATTGCCATCTCATTGGAAAATTCATAATACATTTCATATTAGTTTATTGAGACCATTTAGAGGCCAATTACCTATCCACCCTGTTTATGAAAACCCACCTTTACTAGAGGAAGAAACTGAAATACTTGAACCAGAAGCCATCATAGACACTGACTACATGACCACTAGAACTGGCCGAAGGTATTCTAGATATCTAGTAAAATTTAAGAACCATCCTGTACAGGAAGCACAATGGATGCACGCTAGAGACTTAAATGCTTTCCCCACTCTGTTAGCTCCACATTGAGCTAATAGCAATTGAGGTCAATTGCTATCCCACCCTGGGGGTATGATGCCAGGAGGCATATTCCACGGTGGATTCCGTGAGGTTTTACGGTGGATTCCGTAAACTTAGATGACCGGGGCTCATACACAAAGAGGATTCTTTGTGCGAGAAGTTGATGGGGACGCCTGTCCTTTTCGGGCGTTTCATTAATTTAGTGTGTACATGGGTGATTCCATAGCGGGTGATTCCGCAAAATGCATATTAAATTAATAAACGTTTATGAGTTTAGAGTGCGCACTCGTAATAAATTAAGGTTAGGATTTATTTCTAACCAGTTGATTTATTTATGTAGCTGAAGACTGCTAGGTATTCACTTTTGTCGGTTTAATTGTATTATTTTACTAACGATTGTGAATGCTTCAGTTGATGTGTAGAGATAGCAGCAGTGGCGGAGGAAAGCATTGGAGTTTAGCGAGTATTCGACCTTTGGACTATATTTTGATAGGCGCCACGCCTATATTTTGTTATGTCTATTGAGACATTGATTATTGATTATTATTTTGTATGCGCCTATGGGCACGGATATGTTATTTCTATTTGGACATTGAGATTGGGCGTGCCAGACTCTATGGGCACTGTCCATTAGCTTTATTTTCCTATTTTTGTAGAAAGCAAACTCAAAAGCTAAAAGCTTGTCATATTTTTGTAATTGGGCTATTATTGAGCATGAAGATTGGAAATATACATTAAATACATGCTTTGTGAAGCGCTCACACAAGGCATGGGGGAGATTGAACCCAATTTGTCTCTTGCCTCTTGTCGTGCATGCTTTTACATTGTTTTTTGTGCAAAAAGGTAGAGTTCATTGTTCTTGGGGACCTTTCGGGATTCACCACGTGAGCATTCTGTGTCCGATCTGCGCACCAGAGGCACATCCATTGACTTCATCTCCACTTCGTATCTTGATTCGCCACAAACAGGACACTCTCGTGCGAACTCATGAATCCCATGAAATAAGACACAATCGTTGACACATGCATGGATCTTGACATAATCGAGGCCTCCCAAAGATGTCAAGTAATGTCTTGCTTGCTCTCTCTTAGTTGGCAATTTGTTTCCTTTTGGAAGCATTTGTGATAATAACCTACATATATTTTTAAAAGTGAGTTAAAAAACCACCAATATATATTTCTGTTTGATTTCAAAATAGAACAATTAATATTATGATTCATAAGCCAAACTGAATTGATACCTACTTCAATAACACATCCAAACTGACATTACTCCATCCATAAATTGTTTGCAAGTTAAGTATCTCGAGGGATGCACGAAGAATGGAGTACGTACAACCTTCATACAACGGAGTAGATGATGCTACATATAGTGGATCATCTGGCTTCGTAGAGTGACCTTCTCCCTGAACCGGTTGTGAAAATAGATGGTGTACCATGTTGTCCAAATTCTCATCCTCTACGACTTGATGGGGCATTTCATGAGGGCTTCAGTCTCTACTCTTCTTGAAGACTCTGCCTCCTCACGTCGACGTTTTGCAACCTCTCGACGCCCGAGAGGGAGCATCTGAGGATGTGGCACCGCATCCTGCTCAACCCACAAAAGGGAGTTTCATGTACGTTGATATATAATTCCCGTAACATAGACATGTAATCTTAGTGGTAAAAAAAAACAATGAATACCGGTGATTTTTCTCGGTCCCATTCTCCATACAAGCTGAGGTGTGACATTGCAATTCGACGTGCTCGAAAAATACACCCTCGACAACGATCACACATGCATTTAATTTTTCGTCATAGCCATGCATCTTGATTATGAAGATGCAATGTTTCATCCTCACTTGAGGATGTGCTCATTGACTCATAAGCTTGCACCGCACTAGGTGATGACGACGTCGACATGATTAAACCTAATTCATGACAATATCAAAATAGTTATCATTCATATGTTTACATAAGATCTCAATTTTAAATACACAAAAATCATCATAAATACACTTAAGTGTTATGCTCAATGTCTAAAGAAAGCTCTTTAAAAATATAGGTAATATATGATTTTTTGTATGCAAATAAATTTGTCTTTTTCCTATGTTTTTTTTGCAGATGTCGTATCCTGGTTCATCTAGCAATGACCTGGATGTGGATCGCATGAATGATACATTGGCCTCCTTTGGCAGGGAGGTCAATGCATTTTTTGGAGGTTTTCCTAGTAGGGAAGACTTCATGGGAGAGATGACCAAACAATGGGAGAGATGACCAAACACCTTGGCCACTCTCCCACAGCGGACGAGGTGTTCAGTGTCATGTCTGGGATGCCTCTGACGTCTTTGCCTAGCACTACTTCCCAGACTCCACATGCAGGTACTCCATATGCAGGTACTCCACGTGCAGCACCTGTACGTGCATCGGCTAAAGCACAAGCATCTGCAGAAGCACGTGCATCTGCAGAAACTTGTGCGTCCAGCGAGGTAGACGGTAGTCGACAGAGAGGGAGGAGGGAGAGTCGAGGGGGAGGACGAGGTTTGTGTGGGGGTTGCCTAGGAGGTGGCGAGCGATCACCCTCACCAGTAGATCACGTAGAGGAGGTTGTACGCCAGTACTATAGAGTTACAGATGTTGGTGGCATCTTTCATGATGATGAGGGAAGGGATGTAATGGCGTACATGAGGAGCGTCGTGCATGCGACGTATAAAGATTGTTTCATTGCCTTCAAAAATCAGAAAAGCGGTTTGTGGCAGGAGGTGTTGAGGGCAGTCCATAGGAGGTACCCAAATCTTGAGGGTCAGCGATTCTCGGATGATTGGGGACGTACAAAAGCGAGGGATATACTTCACAACAAAAGATCCCACCTCATGATACGGGCTAGGGACTCACTGCGGAGGCTGGAGGAGGGGCGTGGAGCCTATAGCCCACCACCTATGTGCCATCGCATAGAGTGGAAGAAAGCCAAGAAGAAAGCAGCAGAGAAAGTGAAGAGTCGCCAGCACGCAGAGGCGCGACGGATCCAAATGGAAACAATAGGATCGTCGCATTACGGATCGGGTGGCAGAGAGTCGTGGGAGGCAGAGTTTGTAAGTATATAGTAGTATCCTTACATGAGGAGTTTCTAGTACCTACTATGGTAGAGAGGTTTTCCATTGGGTGGATGATGGAGTGTATGCGTGCGTACATATCACACAGATGATTAGACACACACAAGGCACTCAAGAGTGGCATCTCAAAGCCCGAGTGGCTACACGCAGATGACTCGCGGAAACTTAGGGAGGAGGATAGAGATTCTCCAGGATGTTGGCAACAACAGCCAGTGGGAGACAGTGAAGGCACGATTGGAGACATGGGTCGTCCATCATCTTAGGAGTGACGGCCACATGACTTATCTAAAGGACATTGTAATTTTTTATTTTGTTATTCTTGCTTTCTTATTTGAAATATAACTTGTACTAAAAATTGTGTTTCTAACAGCTGTATTCTTTTTTCTTTGCAGCACTCCATTACAAATCGTGTTCCCATTGGCCTAAAGACTCAATATGCAAAGAGACACAGTCTCACTGCATGATTGAGAGACTCTATGCACGTGGCGGCCCAGTAAGTCAATCATCTTTCTTCTCCGCCTTTACTATTTTTATTAAAATGCATTATGTATAGTGAACTAATGTGTAGTTGTTCATTTTGCAAAGTCCGTTCGATGCTCCTTTGCATCAGAACGAGCTTTCAGATGGCTAGGATCTATAGCTCACACTTGGATTTGTGGAGCGCACATCCTCTTCTTGTCATGTGATTTATGTAGGCATCTTCAATGTACTATGTTGTTATTATCATTTGTATCTTGCCATAATTCCATGAGTTTTCATCAATGATCTTGTACTTATTCTATGTATTAGTCTTGTGGATTCAAGTACATTTTGTGCTCATCTTGATGACCATTGCACACGTGACATGTAATTCATTTATAGAATATAAATACATCACATAGTGTTATATCAATTTTTTTTCTCTGTAACCATCGCTATTAGTGTCACAAATTTATTGCATGCGTCCTTATGGGTGTCGCAATATGTGTCGCAAACTATTGCTATATGCGTCAGTATTTGTGTCGCAAAACTAATGAAAATTACAACACGAATAGCAACGCAAATACTGACGCATATATCAATGGTTTTATGGAGAGCTAATACCAATGCATTTAGTGATGACATAGGAAATTTTTTTATGAACATTTCTATCCCTTTGAATGTCGGTATGAGGCCTGTATCTTGTAGTGTGAGCTACTGAAGTGGCTTACACTCATTTTTGTGGCAAATTACATGGCTAGTATTAACCCAAACCTAAGGATCATATTATCAAGCATCATTCTCAAACTCTTATTCATACACAATTGGGATTGCAAAATTGAAAATGGCAGAAAGCCTCTTGCAATTAATGTGTAGACATTCAACCCATTTTGCAATTAATGTGATTGATAAAAACTACAATATGAACAATTGCTACCGACATTTTGAAATGTAGAAGTAAAAAGAAACATTGCACTTTGTTGAAATGAGGCAACTTTTAATTATTTGGGATTAAGATCCATCTCAACAACTATAACAAAGTGAGTTTATTGAAGTTAGATATCAAAGGACATTGCTATAACTTGCATTGTTGCTATTTTCTTGGGTAGTAGTAGATTATGTAATGATACATCTATTGGTATATAGTAATCTATATATTGATATGATAATTTTTCCTAAATGAGAACAATTTTAATTATTTGTGATTGGGGTTAATCTTAACCCAGTACAACAAATAAAGAGTTTATTGTAGCCAGATTTCAATGACCATGGTTATAACTTTTGTTATTTTATTTTTATGGCTTTTAACAAATTACATGTCAATAAAAATACTAGTATATAGGGACATGCATATAAAGAAAAATTTTCACATATATATTGATGGTCATTTGGACCTATTTTCCAATGCATGTGTAGAGCCTTAGATTGGCACTGGTTTGGTAAGAAATACTTTTAGTCGAAACTTTCACTTTGCTCATTTTGGGATGAACAATATACCAAGAGCAATGCGAACATGAAAAAATCATTGAGGTAATATCTTCTTATAATTGGGTCCAAGCCCAGATTATGGTCACCAAGTGCAAGTGAATTGTACCAAATTTGTGAGATGATAGAGCCCTAACATGCTCACACCTGACATAGTGATATGCTTGCATTGCATGCATAATAGTCACAACATATCGAAAGAAAGAACACAAAAATGGACAATTAGATACATTGCTCATATATTCAAATAGTAGAGTTAGTGTAGTATATACAAACCATCATGGTCTCTCAATGAGATGATCATGTGTATAAATAAGACTTAGGAAAGAGAATACATTCCAAAGTGTTACCATTCAAAGCAATACAACTCTTGAATTACTTATGTACTAGTACCAACAACAAACAACTGCGACCCTCATAACTTCCTTTCTAGTCCTTTTATATCATTTGTTGCATGTAATGTCTTGAAGTTCTTCTACTACTATCTTTGGCTAGACCATTTCCTTTTTTCACTATGCCATTGCCATCAGTATTGACTGCTACTTTTACCTGCTTATCTGCCATGTCCTAGTTTTAGTTGCTAATTTGCCTTGGCTAAAAGTATAATTGATTGCTACTTTTAGTTGTTAATCCATCCCATTTGTTTTGTGCCTAATACATGGCACGCATGTTAGACTTGAAGTCATAGAAGGTTATTTTTCAATATTTGGGCACCTTCGAAAGTGGGTGTATAGTCCTAGGGTGCAACTATGGTGTTGGTGCTAACCAAGATTGTACAAATCTAGTTGTGGTGGATTCAGAGGGATGGGTAGAGTCGTCAAAGAATAAGGGGGATAGGGTTCGAAGGGTACTAGTGGTAAGGGAGAAAGTGGGTTGTAGTTTTGATGGCGCCACTGGAGCTAGAGGTTCATGCACTTCTAGTGTAGCGGCTGGAAAATGTGATGGGTGAAGAGTTTTGCAACCAGGATTTTCATGTAGTAGGCACCCATTGAAATAGCCTGTAAAAGATGATCTCACTCCCCTCTTACTAGCATGTGGTGATACTCCATATGTTCAACCCATTCTTCTTGGCTGTTAGTAGCATCCTCCAACAAGTACATACACATGACATGCTTTGCAGATAAGGCCTCCATGTGTGTTAGTCTCCCTTTGACTTGCTTCACCTCAGCATGCAACTTAATATTGGACTTAGGAAGCTTCACCTCTGGATGCTACTAGTCCTTGTGGGATCCTCCATTGCGCTTTAAGGGGTTCAATGAGAGATCATATTCCTAACACTATTCAAAGACTATTCACAACTTTTCCAAGTGCTCTTCCCAATTGGTGTAGACATATAGATCATCGACAAAGACTTCCAACCATTTCCTGAGCATGTCCTTGAAAATGACATCCATGAGGCGCTCAAATGTAGCAAGAGTGTTATGAGTCCAAATGGCATGACTATGTATGCAAACACCCCCCATTTGATAGCGAATGACGTTGTCTTGTACATGTCATCTAGATGGACTTACACTTAGTTATAGTCCTAAGAAGCCATTTAGAAAGTTGTAAACTTCCTTCCCTACCACTCTCTCTAGCATTTTCTCTGTGTATGGTAGTGGGTAATTGTCTCTCTTGGTGACTGCGTTGACCTTCTTATAGTTTACACACTCAAATCTTTTTGTTCTTTTTCATAGCTATGACTATGGGCGACACCCAATCTGTGTGCTCTATCTTGTAAATAGCTTATCAATCTTCTCCTTTAGAGCATGTGCATGCTTAGGATTCATTACATATGGTCTTGCTTGACTGATGCTATATCCGGGATTATGGGGATGTTGTGAGTAACAATACTTGGATGTATTCCCTTCAGCTCATCTAAGGACCATGCAAAGACATCATCAAATTCCCTTAGGAGATTTATGAGAGCATGCTCCTCCTTCTCAATTAGATCATCCACTATGTACATGGGTCGAGGCTTGTCCTCCCCTCCTACCAAGTTGACCTTAACCTTGGATGGTCTTCGATGGATTCACTAGCTTGCCCTTTCTGTTTGGCTCCTACCAACACCACTATTTGATCACCCTTATACTTCGTGCAGTGCTTGGGTGGGGTTCCTTTTGATATTTAGCTTCTTCTAAAGACTTTGATTATTTTCTTTTCTTCTCCCTTAGCCTTCTACACCTCAAGTGGACGGGAGGTCCCCCTTGGTGCATTGGGTCCTAGGTGGTTGAGGTGTCTCGAGATCACTATTAGAGCTCACCTCTAACTCAAAATTGTACTTGTCATCCTTACTAAAAGAGACTGTCTCCCTTGCTGCTCCTAACTCGATGTCATATTCTATGGTCTCTACTTTCTCTTTGCTGATGGAACAGTAGACTTCGTACTTTTCATCAAATTCCTCATATTGGGATTGTATGTTGCTAGTAGGGTTCCTACTTTTGAGCTATGCTACACTTGTCATGAGAGTCCAATTATATGACTAATTTAGGTTATGCACCTTAAACACCATATTAGAGAATTTGGAAATCTCCCAATTCCCACTTTCAAATAAGGGATAAAGATTTGACCATGTGTCTAAATCTTAATCCATGCTTCAAAGTGGGACTTGGAAAGACAACCTATATGGTAATCAGGGTAGACTCCACTTTCAAGTAAGGGGATAAGATTTGACCATGTGGCCAAATATTAAGTATATTGGGAATTCCCAAACTATATGAGAATTTTCAAATTTCCTAATATAGTGTTCATAGTCCATTGCTCGGGTAAGTTACTCATGAATATGTGTGCATCATGTGGGTTCAAAATAATGTATTTTTAAAATACCATTTGTATACATTTTTTACATACAAAGGGGTATAATTTAAAGGGATTATTTATAGATTGAATAGATAAGGGTTATTTTTTATTCAAGAAAATTTTACAGATAAGAATATTTATAAATAGGCCTTGAACACATGTGATGTAGAGGATATACATATAGTAACTTCCCTAAGGTCCATTGCCACTCTCTGCTTTCCATAAGATCCTTGAGAGACTTTAAATTGGCAGATGGGTTACACACAAGAAGACTTGATAGGTACTAGAGGATTTTGTGAAGTTCTAATATATTGGTTGAGACACGATAGGTGATTGAAAAATTCAGCAAACTGTTTTGACTAGTGCAGGCTCTAACATCAGATCTGAGACAGGTTGGGATTCGCCTGTTGACAGGTACTCTATTTATGCCTACTTGGCTAAGTCTCAGGGAGTAGATGTACTTGTTGAGGAGAAGTGTAAGAGGGATGAAGAAAATCCAAGTGCAACTAAAAAGACTAGAGGGGGTGAGTTTGTTACTCCACCTACTACAGGACCGTCTTTGAGACCAGGGCCCGAACGACAGATGGAAGATGCTCAAAAGAGAGAAAAGAGGCAAGAGCCTAGAGAGAGAAAGAAGCCAGGGTTTAGATTGATGTCTGATATTGAGACATCTACAGACATGAAGAAAATCTTTAATGACAAGATACTTGGCAATGAGGTGACTTTTACTATTTCTGAGGTTTTGGGCATCTCGAAAAGAGAGTTTCAAGATCAGTTTCAAGAGGTCTTGAAGAGGAAAAGACATGCATTGCCTATTACTGATACACAGGGAGTTTTGATTGGGGAGTTGGATGAGGATGAGGATGAGGTTATGGTTGAGAATGCTTCTGTTTTTCCACAGATAGAGAAGAGGGTTCAGCCTATGCATTATGCTGAAACTGATGAGCCTGTCTTGATACCGCGTAGTCACTTTTCGCGGAGTTATTGGGCTAGGGCAACTACAGAAACGATGGTAAAAATTGGAGAGAAACAGGTGCCTTATGTTGCTTTGGTGGATCATGGTTCAGAGATTAATCTCATAGTTGTTTATGAAAGTAACAGATGGCCTATGGATGTAGAGCATGGGTGGCATATGAGAGCCACCAACAACATTGCAGGTGATTTGTATGCTGCCTGTCCCAGTGTCAGGGTTTCTATTGGATATGTAGAGGAGGATTTCCATTTCTTTGTGCAGGATTCATGCTCTTATCCCATAATTCTTGGACAGCCATTCATCACAGAGATGCGTATGGAAACAAAGGTAATGGATGATGGATCTGCTTATGCACGGATTCGCAGTAAAGATGGCATGAGAGCAGTTCAGTTTATGACTGTGTGTGTGAACCATGTTAGAAACATGGATACTCTTAGAGATGCACCTTTGCCCACTGTGAGGGATTCGGATTTTCATTAGGTACCGCCGTTTCGCGAGACGAGGGTGGTACAGAGCAGAGGAGATTGGAGTTCTCGCCTCCTGGCAGCAGTGTTTTCTCCTCCGGTTTTGTTGGGATTTCAGCAAATAGTTCAATGAGTTATCAGAAGACTTCTAAGTTGCCTAGAGCTGCCAGGCAGTACATATGCAGGAAGGAGAAAAATTTGAAAAATGCAGGAATTTTAGAGGATGATGAGCACATAGATGGGATGTATGATAGTATGATTTGTGCGGATACGATGACAGAGATGGAAAATATGCTGAAAACTGATATGCAGAGTTGTCACAGTAATGATTAGTGCAATCCCTGGACATGTTTCATGAAATTGTAGATTTTGTGTCACAGATAGAGTCAGAGGCTGAGGTGATTCAGCAAAAAGTATTGAGTGCTGAAGAAATTCAGCAAACAGAGTTTCTGGCTGATTATGATTAGCTTACAGAGACACAGAGGGCTGAAAACTTTCAACCAACAGAGTTTACTGCTGAAATATTTCAGCATCCAGAGTTTAGGGCTGTTTCTATGCAGTCCATAGAGCAGAGGGCTGAGGATATTCAGCCACCACTGAAGTGCAGAATTGCTGATTTACAGCAAGATTTGAGTAATGTAGAGGATCATAATGAAGCCAGGGTTGACATGAAATACAAGATTGTGGATAAGAAGGTGAAGCCGGTAGTTGTACCGCTTCCACCTGACAGTGATCAGCAAATAGAGAGGGCTGCCAAACAGCCAATTTTGAGGAATCTGGAGCATATAGGCCATAAATTTTCAGCAAAGACTCTTGCTGAATTGAAAATTGGAAATGGTGATTTCTTGCTACCCACAGAGAAGCAATGCTTTCAGGAGATGCTTGAGTGACATGGAAGGGGGTTTGCTTTTTTCCCGCATGAGATTGGATGTGTGAATCCGGATATTGTTGCTCCTATGGTGATTTTTACTATTCCTCATATTCCATGGAACCTCCGACCTATTCCAGTGCCTAAGGCACACCTGCCAAAGCTGATTGATTCATTGAATGAGAAAATCAGGATGGGAATTCTTGAGCCTTCATCTGCACCATATTCAAATAGGTGGTTTACGGTTCCAAAGAAGAATATCCAATTCCTAGAGTCGATGATCTTATGGATAAACTACAAGGTTCTGTCATATTTAGTAAAATAGATCTTAAATCTGGTTATCATCAGGTGAGATTAGATAAGTTTGACATATTCAAGACTGCATTTAGAACATAATTTGGTTATTATGAATTTTTAGTGATGCCTTTTGGATTGACTAATGCACCTGCTACATTTAATAGAATGATGAATCATATATTTTTGAAATATCAACATTGTGTTATTGTATTCTTTGATGATATCTTGGTATTTAGTAAAAATGAAAAATTACATTATGAATATCTGTCCTTGGTTTTCAAGTTGTTGAAAGATAATCAATTGTATGCTAATCCAGAAAAAAGTGAGTTCTTTCAAACAAAAATTGAATATTTAGGTCATATTGTGTCATCAAAAGGTATTAAGGTTGACCCTAAGAAGATAGAAGCAATATTGAACTGGCCTATACCTAAAAATGTGCATGAGTTACGTTCTTTTCTAGGTCTTGCTAGTTTTTACAGGAAATTTGTGCGAAATTTTTCATTACTTTCTTTGCCTTTGACTAAACTTTTAAAGAAAGGTATTGTTTATCATTGGTCTGATAATCAACAGAAATCTTTTGATTTATTGAAACATGCATTAACCCATGCTCCTGTATTACAACTGCCTAATTTTAATAGACCATTCTTTTTAGTAGTTACTGATGCTAGCAGATCTGGAATAGGAGCCGTACTTATGCAAGATAATCATCCCATAGCAAATATCTGATCAACATATCAAATGGACAGCTTTTATTCAGAGTTTTCATCCCATTATTCAATATCAACCAGGTAAAGAAAATGTAGTGGCCGATGCATTAAGTAGAAGACCAACCATTCATAATATCTTTGTTATATCATTTGATTCTCTAACTCCTATGAAAGATATTTATCATCAGGACATTACTTTTCATGCTGATTGGAATAAATTAGTTGGAAATAACTGGATTCCTATTGATTCACTGTCTTATAATGATGGATTCATGTTTTATGAAAAGAGATTATGTGTTACAGTTCCATTTAGATCTTTTGTTTTGAATGAGATTCATTGTCCTCCATATCAAGGTCATAGAGGTATTATATCTACTTTGCATACATTGACTGAAGATTTTTATTGGCCACATATGGACACTGATGTATCTAACTTTGTTTCTGAATGTTTGATTTGTCAAAGAGTTAAGAGACATCATGGTAAACAGTATGGATTACTTATGCCTTTATCTATTCCATCAAGACCATGGGAGCAGATTTCTATGGATTTTATTAGTAGTTTACCTAATACTAAAGCTAACCATGACATGATTTGGACTGTAGTAGACAGGTTTAGTAAACAAGCATATTTCATTCCATGTAAGAAAACTTTAACAGCATCTCAGGCAGCACAATTGTTTTTGAAAACTGTTTTCACTAATCATGGATTACCAAAAGTTATTATTTCTGATCGTGATTCTAGATTTTGTAACAACTTTTGCATTACTTTGTTTGCTAACCTAGGAACAAAGATTGATTTCTCATCTACATTTCATCCTGAAACTAATGGACAAACAGAAGCCACTAACGGTACTATTTTAGATCTTTTACGTACTTACACTATTTCTAAACCACAGACATGGGACATACATTTGCATTTACTACAGTTTGCATATAACAATATACCACACACATCTACAAAGAAAGCACCGTTTGAAGTGATTTATGGTTATAGATTGTCTACACCTGTTGCATCTTTATCAAATAGAATTCAGAGTGCTGATGATATTGCTAATATGCACGCTACTATTTTTTATGAGGTTAAAGACATGATTGCCAAAGCCCAGCAATCATATACCAAACAAGCCAATAAGAAAAGACAAGCAATGAATTTCAAAGTTGATGACTATGTTTGGTTGAGAATAGAAAAATGTAGATTACAAAGTGTAGATAAACACCTAGTTGTGAAATTAGCACCTAGATTCTATGGACCATTTAAGATCATTCACAAAATCAATGACAATGCATTCAAGTTAGAATTACCACCTCACTGGAAAATTCACAACACATTTCACATTAGTTTATTACGACCCTTTAGAGGCCAATTACCTGTACACCCTGTTTATGAAAACCCACCTTTATTAGATGAAGAGACTGAAATACTTGAACCTGAAGCTATCCTAGATACTGATTTTATGACCACTAGAACTAGTCGAAGATATTCTAGATATTTAGTCAAGTTTAAAAACCATACTGTAGAGGAAGCCCAATGGATGCACGCTAGAGACTTAAATGCTTTCCCCACTTTGTTAGCTCCACATTGAGCTAATAGCAATTGAGGACAATTGCTATCCCACCCCGGGGGTATGATGCCAAGAAGCATATTTCACGGTGGATTCCGTGATGTTTTACGGTGGATTCCGTAAACTTTGTTGACCGGGGCTACACATGACCTTCAATGACTTTACATTTGAGAGTAGGTCGCTACGCACTTGCACTATACATGGAGTTGATCAAGAAGAACTTGGCATGGCCAAGCCATGACTAGGGAGCATGTGGCAAGGAGAACATGAGAGAGAGAGAGACAGAGAGACAGAGAGAGAGAGAGAGAGAGAGAGAGAGATGGAAGGAGAGAGGAAGAAAGAGATATGGAGGGAAACATAAAAATAGAGTGAGAGAAAGGGAAATAGAGAAACAAAGAGAGAATGAGAGACAGGGGAGAGAGAGAAAAGTAGAGAAAGAGAAAAAAAGAGAGAGATAAAGAGGCAAAGAAACCTTGCATCTGATTTCTTTGTTCCTCAATTTTCTTATTTTCTCTCTTTATTTTTGTTTGTGGATAAATGCATTGAGGGAGAGGGAGAGAGAGAAATAGAGAGAGAGAGTTGGAAAAGAAACAAAGAGGGAAAGAGAGGAAGGGAGAGAGAAATAAAGAGAGGGAGAAACAAAGGGAGATAGAGAGGAAGAGCCAAAGAGGGAGTGAGGGAGGGAGAGAGAAACAAAGAGAGGAGGAAGAAGGAGTGTGTGGGAGAGAAACAAAAGTATATTGTTTTTCATAACATAGACAAAATAGACAACGATGATGGCCATGATATTTAAGATCAAAAGGCATCTCTCAATTAGCATGCCATGTACCCTTACACTGAGTGCAAGTTGAAAATTTAACATAAATGTCACTTATTTCTAGACTACGTGTGATGCTTTGGTGAGTTTCAATCGATAATCATTAATCAAGTAATCTTGGACTTTGAGTTAATGGTAAGAAAAGTGTGTACCAATTACGCTTTACATTCAAACTATAATTGGATATCATATATATTAATACTAAATGTGTCCTAGAAATTTCTTGAGAAGTTCCATTCCATTTGAACTTGGGGGGTCCACTAGGGTTTACTGTATGGTATCACATGAGTGTAAGGGAGTGGGGTTATTTAAGGGAAGGAAGGTACATTTTATAAGGTAAGGTCTCATGAATAGGAGGTAGATGAGGGGTATTTTCATATATTTCTTGCACGCAGGTGACGCCTCCTTATTACTACTAGTGAATCCCTCGTGCATTTGAAGGAATGAATCTATTATGTCTTGTAAGAAGAGTTCATGGGTGTGCAATGGATGGAGTGCTTGAGCTGATAAACCCATTGGAGGATACATTGCTAACTATGCCCTGGACACCAAAAGAGATGGTGGGCCTTTTGGACTTTCCTCTAATCTTGGAGCGTGAGATGGAGGAAATGACTCATGCATTATTGCCTATGGATGCTAGGTCATCTTGCTTAAAGATGTTACTTGCACTCCTAAGTATATAGGCTATATGGAGCGATGCGAGTGTAGGCGAGTTGTTCAGATACATACTACACTCCTTTGTCTTTGACTCCATTATAATAAGGA
The DNA here is from genome assembly GCF_053477565.2 of Lygodium microphyllum. Lineage (NCBI taxonomy): Eukaryota > Viridiplantae > Streptophyta > Polypodiopsida > Schizaeales > Lygodiaceae > Lygodium > Lygodium microphyllum. The sequence goes on from NC_141145.1 coordinate 115,363,835, forward strand.
TTTTTAATCTCTTCAAAGGTGCTTGGGTATTTTTTCAGGTTGCTAAAATATCACATATTGCCACCTGAAAAGATGATGCTTGAGTTTCATGATGATGCACAAACTGGTGTTACAGAAGCTTGACATAGACTACAACAACATTCGTGCATGTGTCAACGATTGTGTGCTATTTCGAGGAGACTATGAGACTATGAAGACATGTCTGAAGTTTGGTGCTTAAACGTATTAATAGGATTTGCAGAAACAAACTATCCCTCGAAAGGTTCTTAGACATTTTCTACTTATACGATATATACATTACATGTTTCACACATTAAGTATGGCAAGTTTGACAATGTGACATGCACAAAATGGATCCATATATGGAGTCCAGTGAATACTGGCAGATTCTGAGAATGGAGTCATATTGACTCCACATTTCTACGCTTTGCAATGGATGGCATGAATCTATTTGGTCTCTGCTCAACTTGTTACAGTGTGTGGGTAGTAGTCCTTGTGAACTACAACATCTTGCCATGGCTTTCTATGAAGAAGGGACACTTAGTCCTTAGCTTGCTCATTCCTAGGTGCTATAAAGTCTAGAACATGGACATCTATCTCCGTCCATTAGTTGATGAGCTCAATATTTTGTGGCAGGAGAGGATTGTTGTGGAGGATATGAGCAAGCATGTTGGTAGGCGGTCCATTAATATATAAGTCATTCTTATGTAGACCATGCATGACTTTCTAGGATTTGGGGAGTGCTCAAGTAAATGAGCTTCTGTTCTCATTATTGATATCTAACATGGCTTGTTTATGTTTGTGTTGACTAGATAAGAAAATTGTGATAAGTTTGGTTATCTCAAGTTATAACACTATATTGGAAATTTGGAAATTTTCATGCACTTTGGGAATCTTCAATAGCTTTATTATTTGACCACATGGTCAAATCTTGTGGCTTGCTTAAAGACGGAGTCCACCCTAAATGCTATATAAGCTACCTTCCCAAATCCCACTTTCAAATATGGATCAAGATTTAGCCACATGGTCAAATATTTATTACTTATTTAAGATTGGGACTTAAAAATTTTCCAAATTCTCTAATATGGTATTTTATCATGCATGTCCATTGTGTGAGACTCTCAAAGGTCACAAATCATGAAGAAGATGGTATATTAGGAACACATTGCTTTCTTGTGGAGGGCTATAAATTAAAGTCAAGTTTTCTTGGATGGCCTCTAGCACAAATGAATGCCCAAAGCTAGTATGAGTGGAAAATGCTACCCAGCGCCACCGCCGCCTGCTCTACACATCAATTGAAGCATTTACAATTGTTAGAAAATAATAAAATTAAACTAACAAAAGTGAATACTTAGCAGTCTTCAGCTACAGAATAAATAAATAGGTTGGAACTCTGTCCTAACCTTAATTTAATATGAGTGCACACTCTAAACTCATAAACATCCATTAATTTAAATATGTATTTTGCGTAATCACCCACTATGGAATCACCCACTTGCATATTAAATTAACATGATGCCCGAAAAGGACAGGTGTCCCCATCATATTTTCGCACAAGGAATTCACCTTGTGTATGGGCCCCGACAATTAAATATAATTTTATGGAATCCATCGCAAAACCTCATGGAATCCACCATGGAATATGCCTCCTGGCATCATACCCCCGAGGTGGGATAGCAATTGTCCTCAATTGCTATTAGCTCAATGTGGAGCGAACAGAGAGGGGTAAGCACTTAGGTCGCAAGCGTGCATCTAGTGAGCCTCTTCAATATGATGATTTTTAAATTTCACCAAATATCTAGAATATCTACGGCCAGTTCTAGTGGTCATAAAGTTGGTATCTAGAATAGTCTCAAGTTCAAGGATTTCAGTTTTTTCTTCTAACAAAGGAGGATTTTCATAGATAGGGTGAACAAGTAATTGGCCTTTGAAAGGTCATAAGAAATTGATATGAAAAGTGTTGTGGATTTTCTAGTGTTGGGGTAGTTCTAATTTGAAGGTATTGAAAGGTCCATAAAATCTAGGAGCTAACTTTACAACAGGGTGTTTCTCAACACTTTGTATTCTTCGCTTTTCAATTCATAACCAAACATAATCATCAACTGTGAAAATCATAGCTTTTCTTTTCTTATTTGCTTGTTTAGTATATGATTGTTGGGCTTTTGCAATCATATCTTTAACTTCATAAAAAATAGTAGCATGCATATTGGCAATATCATCAGCAGCTTTAACTTTGTTTGACAATGAAGTAATAGGTGTAGGCAATCTATATCCATAAATGATTTCAAAATGTGCTTTTCGTATAGTTGTATGTGGAGTGTTATTGTATACAAACTGAAGTAAATGCAAGTGTGTATCTCATGTTTGTGGTTTTGAAATTGTGTATGCACGTAAAAGATCCAATATTGTATTGTTTGTAACTTCTGTTTGTCCATTTGTTTCAGAATGAAATATAGATGAAAAATCAATCTTTGTTCCTAAGTTTTCAAACAAAGTAGTCCAAAAATTATTGCAGAATCTAGAATCACAATAAGAAATAATAACTTTTGGTAAACCATGGTTAGTGAAAACAGTTTTCAGAAACAATTGAGCAGCTTTGAGATGCAATTAATGTTTTCTTGCATGGAATGAAATATGCATGTTTTCTAAACTGATCTACAATAGTCCAAATCATATTGTGATTAGCTTGAGTGTTAGGCAAACCAGTAATAAAATCCATTGAAATATGTTCTCATGGTATTTCAAAAATTGGTAAAGGCATTAACAAACCATATTGCTTACTATGGTGTCACTTAACTCTTTGACAAATTAAACATTCAGATACCGGTGCACAGATCGAATGCCGTAAGCGCGCGTAGTGAGCGTCAGAAGGTCCCCAAGAATAAAAGAACTCTACTTTTTGCACAAAACTCAATGTAGAAGACTTGCATGACATGAACAAGAGACCAATTGGGTGCAATCTCCCCCCATGCCTTGTGTGAGCGCTCCACAAAGCATGTATTTTATGTATTAATCATCTTCAAGCTCAAATAATAGCCCAAATTACAAAATAGCACGCTTTTGGCTTTTGAGTTTGCTTTAGCGCCAAATAGAAATAAATCTAATGGGCGGGCACCCAAGAAGTCAGACATACCCAATAGAATGTCCAAATACAAATATCTAAATCATGCGCCTATGCGCATATAGAAATAATAAATAAATATCCAACGACTTAATAAATAGGCGCGACAAAATATAGGCACCATGCCTAAGATGCGCCCATCAAAATATAGATGATAACTCGAATACACTCCATCCTCCAATGCTTTCCACCGCCTCTGCTGCTATCTCTACACATCAACTGAAGCATTCACAATCGTTAGTAACATAATACAATTAAACTGACAAAAGTGAATACCTAGCAGTCTTCAGCTACATAAATAAATCAATTGGTTAGAAATCAATCCTAACCTTAATTTATCACGAGTGCGCACTCTAAACTCATAAACATTTATTAATTTAATATGTAACTTGCGGAATCACCCGCTATGGAATCACCCATGTACACACTAAATTAACGAAATGCCCGAAAATGATAGCTGTTCCCATCGACTTCTCACACAAAGAATCCACTTTGTGTATGAGCCCCGATAATAAAAGTTTACGGAATCCACCGTAAAACCTCACGGAATCCACCGTGGCATGGAATCCACCCCGAGGGTATGATGCCAGGAGGCATATTTCATGGTGGATTTCGTGAGGTTTTACGGTGGATTCTGTAAACTTTAATTATCGGGGCTCATACACAAACTGGATTCTTTGTGCGAGAAGTCGATGGGGATGCCTATCCTTTTCGGGTGTTTTGTTAATTTAGTGTGTACATGGGTGATTCCATAGCGGGTGATTTCGCAAAATACATATTAAATTAATAAACGTTTATGAGTTTAGAGTGCGCACTCGTGATAAATTAAGGTTAGGATTGATTTCTAACCAATTGATTTATTTATGTAGCTGAAGATTGCTAGGTATTCACTTTTGTCGGTTTAATTGTATTATTTTACTAACGATTGTGAATACTTCAGTTGATATGTAGAGATAGTAGCAGTGTGGCGGTGGAAAGCATTGGAGGATAACGTGTATTCGAGCTATCATCTATATTTTGATGGGCGCATACCTTAGGCATGGCGCCTGTATTTCGTCGCGCCTATTTATTAAGACGTTGGATATTTATTTATTATTTCTATATGCGCATGGGTGCACGATTTAGATATTTGTATTTGGACATTGTATTGGGTATGCCTGACTTCTTGGGCACCCGCCTATTAGCTTTATTTCTATTTGCCACTAAAGCAAACTCAAAAGCCAAAAGCGTGCTATTTTATAATTTGGGCTATTATTTGAGCTTGAAGATGATTAATACCTAGCAATCTTCAGCTACATAAATAAATCAATTGGTTAGAAATCAATCCTAACCTTAATTTATCACAAGTGCGCACTCTAAACTCATAAACGTTTATTAATTTAATATGTATTTTGCAGAATCCAAAAGCCTTGCAAAACTTGGTAGACTAGGAAGATTTATGACTTGTAGGTTAGGTGACTAAGCTTATGAGCTGCCCGTCGTTGAATTTTAAGGGGGAGATCCATTTTTTACGCCGAATTTGACGCTGAGATGCCGTTGCTGTCGCCAATCATCAATTTGAATAAACTAAGTTTTTTAAAGCTTAATTCTAAGCTTTAACTTTAAACTTAAACTTTTTTAAGATATGAAAGCTTACTGTATTCTTTGTTACAAAATGACTTGGAGAGGGAGATGTAGGAGTGGTCCTCCGCCTCCTCAGGCCGGTCCTTCGCGATCAAAGGTTGTAGACAGAGGTTCTTGACCGCCAAGAATCCACCCGTATCGACAGTTCTTGATGAAACTCACTGTAGAGCTTGATCGTTCCAGGAGCTTTACCTTCACGTAAGATGGGTAGCGATTGGAAGCTCTCGATCTCAGCTTCGCTTTGATACCACTCGTGCATAGATCGGATACCGTAAGCACGCGTAGTGAGTGTCAGAAGCTCCCCAAGAACAAAAGAACTCTACTTTTTGCACAAAACTCAATGTAGAAGACTTGCACGACATGAACAAGAGACCAATTAGGTGCAATCTCCACCCATGCCTTGTGTGAGCGCTCCACAAAGCGTGTATTTTATGTATTAATCATCTTCAAGCTCAAATAATAGCCCAAATTACAAAATAGCACGCTTTTGGCTTTTGAGTTTGCTTTAGTGCCAAATAGAAATAAAGCTAATGGGCGAGCGCCCAAGAAGTCAGGCATACCCAATACAATGTCCAAATACAGATCTCTAAATCGTGCGCCCATACGCATACAAAAATAATAAATAAATATCCAACACCTTAATAAATAGGCGCGATAAAATATAGGTGCCATGCCTAAGGTATGCGCCCATCAAAATATAGATGATAACTCGAATACACGCTATCCTCCAATGCTTTCCACCGCCTTTGCTACTATCTCTACATATCAACTGAAGCATTCACAATTGTTAGTAAAATAATACAATTAAACCGACAAAAGTGAATACCTAGCAGTCTTCAGCTAAATAAATAAATCAATTGGTTAGAAATCAATCCTAATCTTAATTTATCACGAGTGCGCACTCTAAACTCATAAACGCTTATTAACTTAATATGTATTTTACAGAATCACCCGCTATGAAATCACCCATGTACACACTAAATTAACGAAACGCCCAAAAAGAATAGGCATCCCCATCGACTTCTCGCACAAAGAATCCACTTTGTGTATGAGCCCCGATAATAAAATTTTACGGAATCTACCGTAAAGCCTCACAGAATCCACCGTGGCACGGAATCCACCCTGGGGGTATGATGCCAAGAGGCATATTTCACAGTGCATTCTGTGAGGTTTTACGGTGGATTGAGTAAAGTTTTATTATCAGGGCTCATACACAAAGTGGATTCTTTGTGCGAGAAGTCGATATGGATGCGTATCCTTTTCGGGCGTTTCGTTAATTTAGTGTGTACATGGGTGATTCTATAGCAGGTGATTCCGCAAAATACATATTAAATTAATAAACGTTTATGAGTTTAGAGTGCGCACTCGTCATAAATTAAGGCTAGGAGTGATTTCTAACCAATTGATTTATTTATGTAGCTGAAGACTTCTAGGTATTCACTTTTGTCGGTTTAATTGTATTATTTTCCTAACGATTGTGAATGCTTCAGTTGATGTGTAGAGATAGCAGCAGTGGCGATGGAAAGCATTGGAGGATAGCGTGTATTCGAGTTATCATCTATATTTTGATGGGCGCATACCTTAGGCATGGCGCCTATATTTTGTCATGCCTATTTATTAAGGCATTGGATATTTATTTATTATTTTTGTATGCGCATGGGCGCACGATTTAGATATTTGTATTTGGACATTGTATTGGGTATGCCTGACTTCTTGGGCGCCCGTCCATTAGCTTTATTTCTATTTGGCACTAAAGCAAACTCAAAAGCCAAAAGCGTGCTATTTTGTAATTTGGGCTATTATTTGAGCTTGAAGATGATTAATACATAAAATACATGCTTTGTGGAGCACTCACACAAGGCATGGGGGGAGATTGCACCCAATTGGTCTCTTGTTCGTGTCGTGCAAGTCTTCTACATTGAGTTTTGTGCAAAATGTAGAGTTCTTTTGTTCTTGGGGACCTTCTGACGCTCACTATGCGCGCTTACGGTATTCGATCTGTGCACCAGTGCATACCTGGTAAAGTATCTGAAGGAGTAGCAATGTCGTCTTCATCTTCCGTAAAGTTAGGCATTTTCTCACGTTCGTTATCTTCCATTGCTCCAAGATAATTGATATGGACAGGTGGTTTCTTCGATTGGCAATTGGCTGCTAGATGTCCGGGTTGATGGCATTTGTAACAAACTATTGGTTTGGCTTTAGATACATTGTCGGCAATGGCAAGAAGTCTAGGAATATTAGGATTGGGCTGTGAGGATGGCTTAGGGTTTTGATGGTAAAACAGGTAGTTTTGTCCAAGACTTACGGAAAGAAGATGGAAGAAAACGACTTTGATTGAATCTTCTAAAATTTGAATTAAATTACTTGGAACCATAGTTACCATTTGCTTGAAATTGTGTTGGATGCTTGTCTCTTCCTCGAATCGTGTCTTCAGTGTCATGAGCTAAAGAAATTGCATCTTCGAGGGCTGTAGGCTTGAACATATTAACTTCACCATAGTAATGTCCAAGTAAGCCAACATAAACTTGTGTTTGTGAGTATCTTAAGGTACATCTTCGAGCATTCGGAGTTGCAGTAGGGCATTCCAAAAACGTTGAGTGTATTGGGAAATAGGTTCACGTTGTCTTTGCTGTAGAATATCCCATTGCTTTATAGCTTTTTCATGGAATTGGGGAGGAAGGAAATTCTGCAGAAACTTCTTTTTAAAACTCTCCCAGGTAGTGGGACAATCAATGCTCTTGCAAACCACAGTCCACCAAAGAGATGCTCGATCGACCAAATGATTAGTGACACATTTAATTTTGTCTTTTTCAGTGTATGTCTCTTCATGAAAGTAATCATCAAACTGACTGATAAATACAAGTACAGTCTTTCCATCTCGTGTTCCATTGAAAGTATGAAATTTGAAATTTCTTTTACTTATCTTTGTTTTTTTGCAGATGGATTAAGCTTCAAGTGTCGCATCGATGGTACGTCAGATAAGATCTTCAGGTTGCGGTTCATCTTTGTTAGTGGTAGATCGTTGCAAATTGGCCAATTGAACTTGCTAAGCTTGTCGGGCTCTTCGTTCTTCATCAAGCTGCATCATAATTAAATCCAATTTTTGTTCCATCGTAGGTTCGGGAAGATCACCTTCAGCCATTAAATCGTCCATGTTTTGTTCCATCATCCTGTGAAAATCCAAAAGACCTCACTTTCTCAAAATGTGATTAGCGGGATGAGCATAGCTCAAAGTCGGGTATACAAGGCTTATAGAATTTTTTTTGTTTGGCTTTTACGGTCTTTGTCTTTTGTGGTTGCAAGATTTGTAGTCTTCGTAGAAACTGTGTATGACCTTTTGCATGTGCTGAAACTGGTTCAGCAAGTCTGCGTATGTGAACAGAGTCTTCTAGGGAGCAATTTTGTGATTCTGTGCTTCTGCACAGGAACAGTCTTTATGGGAGTAATTAATATAAGTCTGTTTTGATCCTTTGTGACTTACAGGACTTGCAACGTAAAACAACTTGCAGAACTTGGTAGACTAGGAAGATTTATGACATCTAGCTTAGGTGACTAAGCTTATGAGCTGCCCGTCGTTGAATTTTAGGGGGGGTCCGTTTTTTACACCGAATTTGGCACTGAGATGCCGTTGCTGCCGCCAATGATCAATTTGAATAAACTAAGTTTTTTAAAGCTTAGTTCTAAGCTTTAACTTTAAGCTTAAACTTTTTTAAGATATGGAAGCTTATTGTATTCTTTGTTACAAAACGACTTGGAGAGGGAGATGTAGGAGTGGTCCTCCGCCTCCTCAGGCTGGTCCTTCACGATCGGAGATTGTAGATAGAGGTTTTTGACCGCCAGGAATCCACCCCTATCGACTGTTCTCGATGAAACTCACTGTAGAGCTCGATCGTTCCAGGAGCTCCGTCTTCGCGCAAGATGGGTAGTGCTTAGAAGCTCTCGATCTGAGCTTCGCTTTGATACCACTGGTGCACAGGTCGGATGCCGTAAGCGTGCGTAGTGAGCGTCAGAAGGTCCCAAAGAACAAAAGAACTCTACTTTTTTGCACAAAACTCAATGTAGAAGACTTGCACGACATGAACAAGAGACCAATTGGGTGCAATCTCCCCCCATGCCGTGTGTGAGCGCTCCACAAAGCATGTATTTTATGTATTAATCATCTTCAAGCTCAAATAATAGCCCAAATTACAAAATAGCACGCTTTTGGCTTCTGAGTGTGCTTTAGTGCCAAATAGAAATAAAGCTAATGGGTGAGTGTCCAAGAAGCCAAGCATACCCAATACAATGTCCAGATACAAATCTCTAAATCGTGCGTCCATGCGCATACAAAAATAATAAAAAAGTATCCAACACCTTAATAAATAGGCACGGCAAAATATAGGCGCCATGCCTAAGGTATGCGCCCATCAAAATATAGATGATAACTTGAATACACGCTATCCTCCAATACTTTCCACCGCCACTACTGCTATCTCTACACATCAACTGAAGCATTCACAATCGTTAGTACAATAATACGATTAAACTGACAAAAGTGAATAGAAATAAAGCTAATGGGCGGGCGCCCAAGAAGTCAGACATACCCAATACAATGTCCAAATACAAATATCTAAATCGTGCGTCCATGCGCATACAAAAATAATAAATAAATATCCAACGTCTTAATAAATAGGCGTGACAAAATATAGGCATCATACCTAAGGTATGTGCCCATCAAAATATAGATGATAACTCGAATACACGCTATCCTCCAATGCTTTCCATCGCCACTACTGCTATCTCTACACATCAACTGAAGCATTCACAATCGTTAGTAAAATAATACAATTAAACCGAAAAAAGTGAATACCTAGTAGTCTTCAGCTACATAAATAAATCAATTGGTTAGAAATCAATCCTAACCTTAATTTATCACGAGTGCGCACTCTAAACTCATAAACGTTTATTAATTTAATATGTATTTTGCAGAATCTAAACTCATAAACTCAAAAGCCAAAAGCGTGCTATTTTGTAATTTGGGCTATTATTTGAGCTTGAAGATGATTAATACATAAAATACATGCAGTGTGGAGTGCTCACACAAGGCATGGGGAGAGATTGCACCCAATTGGTCTCTTGTTCATGTCGTGCAAGTCTTCTACATTGAGTTTTGTGCAAAAAGTAGAGTTCTTTTGTTCTTGGGGACCTTCTGACGCTCACTACGTGCGCTTACGGTATCCGATCTGTGCACCAGTGCATACCTGGTAAAGTATCTGAAGGAGTAGCAATGTCGTATTCATCTTCCGTAAAGTCATGCATTTTCTCACATTCTTCATCTTCCATTGCTCCAAGATAATTAAGATGGACAAGTGGTTTCTTCGATTGGCAATTGGCTGCTAGATGTCCAGGTTGATGGCATTTGTAACAAACTATTGGTTTGGCTTTAGATACATTGTTGGCAATGGCAAGAAGTCTAGGAATATTAGGATTGGGCTGTGAGGTTGGCTTAGGGTTTTGATTGCTATTTGATGGTAAAGCAGGTGGTTTTGTCCCACACTTACGGAAAGAAGATGGAAGAAAATGACTTTGATTGAATCTTCTAAAATTTGAATTAAATTGCTTGGAACCATAGTTACCATTTGCTTGAAATTATTGTGGACGCTTGTCTCTTCCTCGAATCTTGTCTTCAGTGTCATGAGCCAAAGAAATTGCATCTTCGAGGGTTGTAGGCTTGAACATATTAACTTCAGCATAGTAATGTCCAAGTAAGTGAGACATAAACTTGCGTTTGTGAGTAGCTTAAGGTACATCTTCGAGCATTCGGAGTTGCAGTAGGGCATTCCAAAAACGTTGAGTGTATTGGGAAATAGGTTCACGTTCTCTTTGCTGTAGAAGATCCCATTGCTTTATGGCGTTTTCATGGAATTGAGAAGGAAGGAAATTCTGCAGAAACTTCTTTTTGAAACTCTCCCAGGTAGTGGGACAATCAATGCTCTTGCGAACCACAGTCCACCAAAGAGATACGCGATCGACTAAATGATTAGTGACACATTTAATTTTTTCTTTTTCAGCGTATGTCTCTTCATGAAAGTAATCATCAAACTGATTGATAAATGCAAGTACAGTCTTTCCATCTTGAGTTCCGTTGAAAGTACGAATTTTGAAATTTCTTTTACTTATCTTTGTTTCTTTGCAGATGGATTAAGCTTCGAGTGTCACATCGATGGTACGTCGGATAAGATCTTCAGGTTGTCGTTCATCTTTGTTAGTGGTAGATCGTTGCAAATTGGCCAATTGAACTTGCAAAGATTGTCGAGCTCTTCGTTCTTCATCAAGCTGCATCATAATTAAATCCAATTTTTATTCCATCGTAGGTTCGTGAAGATCACCTTCAGCCATTAAATCGTCCATGTTTTGTTCCGTCATCCTGTGAAAAGCCAAAAGACCTCACTCTCTCAAAATCTGATTAGCGAGATGAGCGTAGCTCAAAGTCGGGTATACAAGGCTTATAGAAATTTTTTTGTTTGGCTTTTACGGTCTTTGTCTTTTGCGGTTGCAAGATTTGTAGTCTTCGTAGAAACTGCGTATGACCTTCTGCATGTGCTGAAACTGGTTCAACAAGTCTGCGTATGTGAACAGAGTCTTCTACGGAGCAATTTTGTGGTTCTGTCCTTCTGCACAGGAACAGTCTTTAGAGTAATTGATATAAGTTTATTTTGATCCTTTGTGACTTACAGGACTTGCAGTGTAAAACAACTTGCAGAACTTGGTAGACTAGGAAGATTTATGACTTGTAGCTTAGGTGACTAAGCTTATGAGCTGCCTGCGGTCGAATTTTAAGGGGAGGGGGTCCGTTTTTTACGCCAAATTTGACGTTGAGATGGCATTGCTGCCGCCAATGATCAATTTGAATAAACTAAGCTTTAACTATAAGCTTAAACTTTTTTAAGATATGGAAGCTTACTAAATTCTCTGTTACAAAACCACTTGGAGAGGGAGACGTAGGACTGGTCCTCCGCCTCCTCAAGCTGGTCCTTCGTGATCGGAGATTGTAGATAGAGGTTCTTGACCGCCAAGAATCCATCTGTATCGACCGTTCGCGATGAGACTCACTGTAGAGCTCGATCATTCCAGGATCTCCGCCTTCACGCAAGATGGGTAGCGATTGGAAGCTCTCGATCTGAGCTTCGCTCTGATACCACTGGTGCACAGATCGGATGCCGTAAGCGCGCGTAGTGAGCGTCAGAAGGTCCCCAAGAATAAAAGAACTCTACGTTTTGCACAAAACTCAATGTAGAAGACTTGCACGACATGAACAAGAGACCAATTGGGTGCAATCTCCCCCCATGCCATGTGTGAGCGCTCCACAAAGCATGTATTTTATGTATTAATCATCTTCAAGCTCAAATAATAGCCCAAATTACAAAATAGCACGCTTTTGGCTTTTGAGTTTGCTTTAGTGCCAAATAGAAATAAAGCTAATGGGTGAGCGTCCAAGAAGTTAGGAATACCCAATACAATGTCCAAATATAAATCTCTAAATCCTCCGCCCATGCGCATACAAAAATAGTACATAAATATCCAACGCCTTAATAAATAGGCGCGACAAAATATAGACGCAATGCCTAAGATATGCGCCCATCAAAATATAGAAGATATCTTGAATACACGCTATCCTCCAACACTTTCCATCGCCACTACTGCTATCTCTACACATCCACTGAAGCATTCACAATCTCGTTAGTAAAATAATACGATTAAACCGACAAAAGTGAATACCTAGCAGTCTTCAACTACATAAATAAATCAACTGGTTAGAAATCAATCCTAACCTTAATTTATCACGAGTGCGCACTCTAAACTCATAAATGTTTATTAATTTAATATGTATTTTGCGGAATCACCCGCTATGGAATCACCCATGTACACACTAAATTAACGAAACGCCCGAAAAGGATAGGCGTCCCCATCGACTTCTCGCACAAAGAATCCACTTTTTGTATAAGCCCCGATAATAAAAGTTTACGGAATCCACCGTAAAACCTCACGGAATCCACCGTGGCACGGAATCCACCCGGGTGTATGATGCCAAGAGGCATATTTCACGGTGGATTCTGTGAGGTTTTACGGTGGATTCAGTAAACTTTTATTATCGGGGCTCATACACAAAGTGGATTCATATGGGTAATCATCTGGTTAATATGACAAATAGGTAAGTTGACATAGGTTATCACAACATCCTCTTGGAATGGTGGATTCTGTGAGGTTTTACGGTGGATTCAGTAAACTTTTATTATCGGGGCTCATACACAAAGTGGATTCCTTGTGCGAGAACTCGATGGGGACGCCTATCCTTTTCGGGCGTTTCGTTAATTTAGTATGTACATGGGTGATTCCATAGCGGGTGATTCCATAAAATACATATTAAATTAATAAACGTTTATGAGTTTAGAGTGCGCACTCGTGATAAATTAAGGTTAGGATTGATTTCTAACCAATTGATTTATTTATGTAGCTGAAGACTGCTAGGTATTCACTTTTGTCGGTTTAATTGTATTATTTTACTAACGATTGTGAATGCTTCAGTTTAATGTGTAGAGATAGCAGCAGTGGCGGTGGTAAGCATTGGAGGATAGCGTGTATTCGAGTTATCATCTATATTTTGATGGACGCATACCTTAGACATGGCGCCTATATTTTGTCACTTCTATTTATTAAGACGTTGGATATTTATTTATTATTTTTGTATGCGCATGGGCGCACGATTTAGATATTTGTATTTGAACATTGTATTGGGTATGTCTGACTTCTTGGGCGCCCGCCCATTAGCTTTATTTCTATTTGGCACTAAAGCAAACTCAAAATCCAAAAGCGTGCTATTTTGTAATTTGGGCTATTATTTGAGCTTGAAGATGATTAATACATAAAATACATGCTTTGTGGAGTGCTCACACAAGGCATGGGGGGAGATTGCACCCAATCGGTCTCTTGTTCATGTCGTGCAAGTCTTCTACATTGAGTTTTGTGCAAAAAGTAGAGTTCTTTTGTTCTTGGGGATCTTCTGACGTTCACTACGCACGCTTATAGCATCCGATCTGTGCACGAGTGCATACCTGGTAAAGTATCCGAAGGAGTAGCAATGTCGTCTTCATCTTCCATAAAGTCAGGCATTTCCTCACGTTCTTCATCTTCCATTGCTCCAAGATAATTGATATGGATAGGTGGTTTCTTCGATTGGCAATTGGCTGCTAGATGTCCAGGTTGATGGCATTTGTAACAAACTATTGGTTTGGCTTTAGATACATTGTTGGCAATGGTAGGAAGTCTAGGAATATTAGGATTGGGCTGTGAGGATGGCTTAGGGTTTTGATTGGTATTTGATGGTAAAACAGGTGGTTTTGTCCAACACTTACGGAAAGAAGATGGAAGAAAATGACTTTGATTGAATCTTCTAAAATTTGAATTAAATTGCTTGGAACCATAGTTACCATTTGCTTGAATTGTTGTGGACGCTTGTCTCTTCCTCGAATCTTGTCTTCAGTGTCATGAGCCAAAGAAATTGCATCTTCGAGGGTTGTAGGCTTGAACATATTAACTTCAGCATAGTAATGTCCAAGTAAGCCAGACATAAACTTGCATTTGTGAGTAGCTTCAGGTACATCTTCGAGCATTGAGAGTTGCAGTAGGGCATTCCAAAAACGTTGAGTGTATTGGGAAATAGGTTCACATTCTCTTTGCTGTAGAAGATCCCATTGCTTTATGGCTTTTTCATGGAATTGAGGAGGAAGGAAATTCTGCAGAAACTTATTTTTGAAACTCTCCCAGGTGTCAAGATTGTGGGAGAGAAGGAAGGAGTCTCACTTGTAGCTTTCTTGCTTGCACAATGGGGGAATACACACAGAGGTGGAGGCTGAAAACAGTTTTCCTCTTCTTAGTTGTGTAAGCCAAAAGAACTCTCTTACAAAGAAATAGAAGAACCCTATATATGGGTCTCAAACCAAACTCAACTAACTAAGGTGGCATACTAACTGAGCCATGAACTAGAGTAGATAAGGATAGCTGTCGTCTAGCTATTATTAATGGGCGGTGTACCAACCGCATCTACAACTAACACGTCGGTGACATAAATGCACAACGGTCACCCTGGCATATCACGAGTGGAGCTCGATATCTCAACACCAAGTAGTGGGACAATCAATGCTCTTGCGAACCACACTCCACCAAAGAGATGCTTGATCGACTAAATTATTAGTGAAACATTTAATTTTGTCTTTTGTAGAGTATGTCTCTTCATGAAAGTAATCATCAAACTGACTGATAAATGCAAGTACAGTCTTTCCATCTCGAGTTCCATTGAAAGTACGAAATTTGAAATTTCTTTTACTTATCTTTGTTTCTTTGCGGATGGATTAAGCTTGAAGATGATTAATACATAAAATACATGCTTTGTGGAGCGCTCACATAAGGCATGGGGGGAGATTGCACCAATTGGTCTCTTGTTCATGTTGTGCAAGTCTTCTACATTGAGTTTTGTGCAAAAAGTAGAGTTCTTTTGTTCTTGGGGAGCTTTTGACGCTCACTACGTGCGCTTACGGCATCCGATCTGTGCACCAGTGCATACCTGGTAAAGTATCTGAAGGAGTAGCAATGTCGTCTTCATCTTCCGTAAAGTCAGGCATTTCCTCACGTTCTTCATCTTCCATTGCTCCAAGATAATTGATATGGACAGGTGGTTTCTTCGATTGGAAATTGGCTGCTAGATGTCCAGGTTGATGGCATTTGTAACAAACTATTGGTTTGGCTTTAGATACATTGTTGGCAATGGCAGGAAGTCTAGGAATGTTAGGATTGGGCTGTGAGGATGGCTTAGGGTTTTGATTGGTATTTGATGGTAAAACAGGTGGTTTTGTCCAACACTTACGGAAAGAAGATGGAAGAAAACGACTTTGATTGAATCTTCTAAAATTTGAATTAAATTGCTTGGAACCATAGTTACCATTTGCTTGAATTGTTGTGGACACTTGTCTCTTCCTCGAATCTTGTCTTCAGTGTCATGAGCCAAAGAAATTGCATCTTCGAGGGTTGTAGGCTTGAACATATTAACTTCAGCATAGTAATGTCCAAGTAAGCCAGACATAAACTTACGTTTGTGAGTAGCTTCAGGTACATCTTCGAGCATTGAGAGTTGCAGTAGGGCATTCCAAAAACATTGAGTGTATTGGGAAATAGGGTCACATTCTCTTTGCTGTAGAAGATCCCATTGCTTTATGGCTTTCTCATGGAATTGAGGAGGAAGAAAATTCTACAGAAACTTATTTTTGGGATATTTTATAATTTGGGCTATTATTTGAGCTTGAAGATGATTAATACATAAAATACATGCTTTGTGGAGCGCTCACACAAGGCATGGGGGGAGATTGCACCAATTGGTCTCTTGTTCATGTCGTGCAAGTCTTCTAGATTGAGTTTTGTGCAAAAAGTAGAGTTATTTTGTTCTTGGGGAGCTTTTGACGCTCACTACACACGCTTACGGCATCCGATCTGTGCACCAGTGCATACCTGGTAAAGTATCTGAAGGAGTAGCAATGCCGTCTTCATCTTCCGTAAAGTCAAGCATTTCCTCATGTTCTTCATCTTCCATTGCTCCAAGAGAATTGATATGGACAGGTGGTTTCTTCGATTGGGAATTGACTGCTAGATGTCCAGGTTGATGGCATTGGTAACAAACTATTGGTTTGGCTTTAGATATGTTGTTGGAAATGGCAGGAAGTCTAGGAATATTAGGATTGGGCTGTGAGGATGGCTTAGGGTTTTGGTTGGTATTTGATGGTAAAACAGGTGGTTTTGTCCAACACTTACGGAAAGAAGATGGAAGAAAATGACTTTGATTGAATCTTCTAAAATTTGAATTAAATTGCTTGGAACCATAGTTACCATTTGCTTGAATTGTTGTGGACGCTTGTCTCTTCCTCGAATCTTGTCTTCAGTGTCATGAGCCAAAGAAATTGCATCTTCGAGGGTTGTAGGCTTGAACATATTAACTTCAGCATAGTAATGTCCAAGTAATCCAGACATAAACTTGTGTTTGTGAGTAGCTTCAGGTACATCTTCGAGCATTGAGAGTTGCAGTAGGGCATTCCAAAAATGTTGAGTGTATTGGGAAATAGGGTCACATTCTCTTTGCTGTAGAAGATCCCATTGCTTTATGGCTTTTTCATGGAATTGAGGAGGAAGGAAATTCTGTAGAAACTTATTTTTGAAACTCTCCCAGGTAGTGGGACAATCAATGCTCTTGCGAACCACACTCCACCAAAGAGATGCTCGATCGACTAAATGATTAGTGAAACATTTAATTTTGTCTTTTTCAGCGTATGTCTCTTCATGAAAGTAATCATCAAACTGACTGATAAATGCAAGTACAGTCTTTCCATCTCGAGTTCCATTGAAAGTATGAAATTTGAAATTTCTTTTACTTACTTTGTTTCTTTGCGGATGGATTAAGCTTCGAGCGTCGCATCAATGGTACATTGGATAAGATCTTTGGGTTGCGGTTCATCTTTGTCAGTGGTAGATCGTTGCAAATTGGCCAATTGAACTTGCAAAGCTTGTCGGGCTCTTCGTTCTTCATCAAGCTGCATCATAATTAAATCCAATTTTTGTTCCATTGTAGGTTCGAGAAGATCAGCTTCAGCCATTAAATCATCCATGTTTTGTTCTGCCATCCTGTAAAAATCCAAAAGACCTCACTTTCTCAAAATCTGATTAGCGGGATGAGCATAGCTCAAAGTCGGGTATACAAGGCTTATAGATTTTTTTTTGTTTGGCTTTTACGGTCTTTGTCTTTTGTGGTTGTAGGATTTGTAGTCTTCGTAGAAACTGCGTATTACCTTTTGCGTGTGCTGAAATTGGTTCAACAAGTCTGCGTATGTGAACATAGTCTTCCAGGGAGCAATTTTGTGGTTCTGTGCTTCTGCACAAGAACAGTCTTAATGGGAGTAATTGAGATAAGTCTGTTTTGATCTTCTGTGACTTACAGGACTTGCAGCATAAAACAACTTGCAGAACTTGGTAGACTAGGAAGATTTATGACTTGTAGGTTAGGTGACTAAGCTTATGAGCTGCCCATCGTTGAATTTTAAGGGGAGATCCATTTTTTACGTCGAATTTGACGCTGAGATGCCGTTGCTGTCGCCAATGATCAATTTGAATAAACTAAGTTTTTTAAAGCTTAATTCTAAGCTTTAACTTTAAGCTTAAAATTTTTTAAGATATGGAAGCTTATTGTATTCTTTGTTACAAAATGACTTGGAGAGGCAGATGTAGGAGTGGTCCTCCGCCTCCTCAGGCCGGTCCTTTGCGATCAGAGGTTGTAGACAGAAGTTCTTGACCGCCAAGAATCCACCCGTATCGACTGTTCTTGATGAAACTCAGTGTAGAGCTTGATCGTTCCAGGAGCTTTGCCTTCGCGCAAGATGGGTAGCAATTGGAAGCTCTCGATCTCAGCTTTGCTTTGATACCACTGGTGCACAGATCGAATTCCGTAAGCACGCATAGTGAGCGTCAGAAGGTCCCAAAGAACAAAAGAACTCTACTTTTTTGTAAAAGACTTGCATGATATGAATAAGAGACCAATTGGGTGCAATCTCCCCCCATGCCGTGTGTGAGCGCTCCACAAAGCATGTATTTTATGTATTAATCATCTTCAAGCTCAAATAATAGCCCAAATTACAAAATAGCACGCTTTTGGCTTTTGAGTTTGCTTTAGTGCCAAATAGAAATAAAGCTAATGGGCGAGCGTCCAAGAAGTCAAGCATGCCCAATACAATGTCCAAATACAAATCTCTAAATCATGCGTCCATGCGCATACAAAAATAATAAATAAATATCCAACGCCTTAATAAATAGGCGTGACAAAATATAGGCGCCATGCCTAAGGTATGCGCCCATCAAAATATAGATGATAACTTGAATACACGCTATCCTTCAATACTTTCCACCGCCACTGCTGCTATCTCTACACATCAACTGAAGCATTCACAATCATTAGTACAATAATACGATTAAACTCACAAAAGTAAATATAAATAAAGCTAAGGGGCGAGCGTCCAAGAAGTCAGGCATACCCAATACAATGTCCAAATACAAATATCTAAATCGTACATCCATGCGCATACAAAAATAATAAATAAATATCCAACGCCTTAATAAATAGGCGTGACAAAATATAGGTGCCATGCCTACGGTATGTGGCCATCAAAATATAGATGATAACTCGAATACACGCTATCCTCCAATGCTTTCCACCGCCAATGCTGCTATCCCTACACATCAACTGAAGCATTCACAATCGTTAGTACAATAATATAATTAAATCGACAAAAGTGAATATCTAGCAGTCTTCAGCTACATAAATAAATCAATTGGTTAGAAATCAATCCTAACCTTAATTTATCACGAGTGCGCACTCTAAACTCATAAACGTTTATTAATTTAATATGTATTGTGCAAAATCACCCGCTATGGAATCACGCATGTACACACTAAATTAACGAAACGCCCGAAAAGGATAGGCGTCCCCATCGACTTCTCGCACAAGGAATCCACACTGTGTATGAGCCCCGATAATAAAAGCTTACGGAATCCACCGTAAAACCTCACGGAATCCATCGTGGCACTGAATCCACTCGGGTGTATGATGCTAGGAGGCATATTTCACGGTGGATTCTGTGAGGTTTTACGGTGGATTCAGTAAACTTTTATTATCGGGACTCATACACAAAGTGGATTCCTTATGCGAGAAGTCGATGGGGATGCCTATCCTTTTCAGGCGTTTCGTTAATTTAGTGTGTACATGGGTGATTCCGCAAAATACATATTAAATTAATAAACGTTTATGAGTTTAGAGTGCGCACTCGTGATAAATTAAGGTTAGAATTTATTTCTAACCAATTGATTTATTTATGTAGCTGAAGATTGCTAGGTATTCACTTTTGTCGGTTTAATTGTATTATTTTACTAACGATTGTGAATGCTTCAGTTGATGTGTAGAGATAGTAGTAGTGGCGATGGAAAGCATTGGAGGATAGCGTGTATTCCAGTTATCATCTATATTTTGATGGGCGCATACCTGAGGTCTGATGCCTATATTTTGTCACGCCTATTTATTAAGACGTTGGATATTTATTTATTATTTTTGTATGCGCATGGACGCACGATTTAGATATTTGTATTTGGACATTGTATTGGATATGCCGGACTTCTTGGGCGCCCGCCCATTAGCTTTATTTCTATTTGGCACTAAAGCAAACTCAAAAGCCAAAAGCGTGCTATTTTGTAAATTAGGCTATTATTTGAGCTTGAAGATGATTAATATATAAAATACATGCAGTGTGGAGCGCTCACACAAGGCATGGGGAGAGATTGCACCCAATTGGTCTCTTGTTCATGTCGTGCAAGTCTTCTACATTGAGTTTTGTGCAAAAAGTAGAGTTCTTTTGTTCTTGGGGACCTTCTGACGCTCACTACGCGTGCTTACGGCATCCGATTTGTGCACCAGTGCATACCTGGTAAAGTATCTGAAGGAGTAGCAATGTCATATTCATCTTCCGTAAAGTCATGCATTTCCTCACATTCTTCATCTTCCATTGCTCCAAGGTAATTGAGATGGACAAGTGGTTTCTTCGATTGGCAATTAGCTGCTAGATGTCTAGGTTGATGGTATTTGTAACAAACTATTGGTTTGGCTTTAGATACATTGTTGGCAATGGCAGGAAGTCTAGGAATATTAGGATTGGGCTGTGAGGTTGGCTTAGGGTTTTGATTGCTATTTGATGGTAAAGCAGGTGGTTTTGTCCAACACTTACGGAAAGAAGATGGAAGAAAACGACTTTGATTGAATCTTCTAAAATTTGAATTAAATTTCTTGGAACCATAGTTACCATTTGCTTGAAATTGTTGTGGACGCTTGTCTCTTCCTCGAATCTTGTCTTCAGTGTCATGAGCCAAAGAAATTGCATCTTCGAGGGTTGTAGGCTTGAACATATTAACTTCAGCATAGTAATGTCCAAGTAAGCGAGACATAAACTTGCGTTTGTGAGTAGCTTAAGGTACATCTTCGAGCATTCGGAGTTGCAGTAGGGCATTCCAAAAACGTTTAGTGTATTGGGAAATAGGTTCACGTTCTCTTTGCTGTAGAAGATCCCATTGCTTTATGGCATTTTCATGGAATTGAGGAGGAAGGAAATTCTGCAGAAACTTCTTTTTGAAACTCTCCCAGGTAGTGGGACAATCAATGCTCTTGCGAACCACAGTCCACCAAAGAGATACGCGATCGACTAAATGATTAGTGACACATTTAATTTTTTCTTTTTCAGCGTATGTCTCTTCATGAAAGTAATCATCAAACTGACTGATAAATGCAAGTACAGTCTTTCCATCTCGAGTTCCGTTGAAAGTACGAATTTTGAAATTTCTTTTACTTATCTTTGTTTCTTTGCGGATGGATTAAGCTTCGAGTGTCGCATCGATGGTACGTCGGATAATATCTTTGAGTTGTGGTTCATCTTTGTTAGTGGTAGATCGTTGCAAATTGGCCAATTGAACTTGGAAAGCTTGTCGAGCTCTTCGTTCTTCATCAAGCTGCATCATAATTAAATCCAATTTTTATTCCATCGTAGGTTCGGGAAGATCACCTTCAGCCATTAAATCATCCATGTTTTGTTCCGTCATCTTGTGAAAACCCAAAAGACCTCACTCTCTCAAAATCTGATTAGCGGGATGAGCGTAGCTCAAAGTCAGGTATACAAGGCTTATAGATTTTTTTTTTTTGGCTTTTACGGTCTTTGTCTTTTGCGGTTGCAGGATTTGTAGTCTTCGTAGAAACTGCGTATGACCTTCTGCATGTGCTAAAACTGGTTCAGCAAGTCTGCGTATGTGAACAGAGTCTTCTACGGAGCAATTTTGTGGTTCTGTGCTTCTGCACAGGAACAGTCTTTATGGGAGTAATTGAGATAAGTCTCTTTTGATCCTCTGTGACTTACAAGACTTGCAGCATAAAACAACTTGCAGAACTTGGTAGACTAGGAAGATTTATGACTTGTAGCTTAGGTGACTAAGCTTATGAGGTGCCTGTCGTCGAATTTTAAGAGGGGTCTGTTTTTTACGCTGAATTTGACGCTAAGATGCCGTTGCTGCCGCCAATGATCAATTTGAATAAATTAAGCTTTTTAAAGCCTGGTTCTAAGCTTTAACTTTAAGCTTAAACTTTTTTAAGATATGGAAGCTTACTGTATTCTCTGTTACAAAACGACTTGGAGAGGGAGATGTAGGAGTGGTCCTCCGCCTCCTCAGACCGGTCCTTCGTGATCAGAGGTTGTAGACAGAGGTTCTTGACCGCCAGGAATCCACTCGTATCGACCGTTTGCGATGAAACTCACTGTAGAGCTCGATCATTCCAGGAGCTCCGCCTTCGCAGAAAATGGGTAGCGATTTGAAGCTCTTGATCTGAGCTTCGCTCTGATACCACTGGTGTAGAGATCGCATGCCGTAAGCGCGCGTAGTGAGCGTCAGAAGATCCCCAAGAACAAAAGAACTCTACTTTTTGCACAAAACTCAATGTAGAAGACTTGCACGACATGAACAAGAGACCAATTGGGTGCAATCTCCCCCCATGCCTTGTGTAAGCGCTCCACAAAGCATGTATTTTATGTATTAATCATATTCAAGCTCAAATAATAGCCCAAATTACAAAATAGCACGCTTTTGGCTTTTCAGTTTGCTTTAGTGCCAAATAGAAATAAAGCTAATGGGCGAGCGCCCAAGATATCAGGCATACCCAATATAATGTCCAAATACAAATATCTAAATCGTGCACCCATGCGCATACAAAAATAATAAATAAATATCCAATGCCTTAATAAATAGGCGTGACAAAATATAGCCGCCATGCCTAAGGTATGCGCCCATCAAAATATAGATGATAACTCGAATACATGCTATCCTCCAATGCTTTCCACCGCCACTACTGCTATCTCTACACATCAACTGAAGCATTCACAATCGTTAGTAAAATAATACAATTAAACCGACAAAAGTGAATACCTAGCAGTCTTCAGCTACATAAATAAATCAATTGGTTAGAAATCAATCCTAACCTTAATTTATCACGAGTGCGCACTCTAAACTCATAAACATTTATTAACTTAATATGTATTTTGCAGAATCACCCGCTATGGAATCACCCATGTACACACTAAATTAACAAAACGCCCGAAAAGGATAGGCATCCCCATCGACTTCTCGCACAAATAATCCACTTTCTGTAGGAGCCCCGATAATAGAAGTTTACGGAATCCACCGTAAAACCTCACAGAATCCACCGTGACATATGCCTCCTGGCATCAGATACAAAGTTAGAAACATCAGATTCCATTTGTGGCCAATAAAAATCTTCAATCAATGTACATAAAGTAGAAATAATATCTCTATGGCCTTGATATGGGGGACAATGAATTTCGTGCAACACAAATGATCTAAATGGAACAGTTACACATAACCTTTTCTCATAAAACATAAATCTATCAGCATAAGACAATGAATAAGTTGGAATCTAGTTATTGGTAATTAATTTATTTCAATCAAGTTGAAAACTATGGTCTTGATCATAGGTATCTTTCATAGGGATAAGGGAATCAAAAGATATCACAGAGATATTATGAATAGTTGGTATTCTACTCAAGGCATTGGCAACAACATTTTCTTTTCCGGGTTGATATTGGATAAGTGGATGAAAACTTTGAATAAAAGCAACCCATTTAATGTGTCGATCAGAGATTTGTGGCTGACTAAGGGAATGTTTGATACTTTGTTGGTCAATTTTAATCATGAATTCAGATCCCATTAAATAGTGTTTCCATTGACGTAAAGCTTATACTACAGCTAGCAATTCCTTATCATAGGTAGAATAATTGAGTTCATAAGGTTTAAGCTTGTAGCTAGGATAGGCTATGGGATGGGAATCTTGCATAAGAACAGCTCATATTCCAGATCCACTAGCATTAGTGACTACTAGGAAAAATGATCTATTAAATCCAAGAAGTTGCAATACAGGAGCATGTGTTAAGGCATGTTTCAGTAAATCAAAAGACTTTTGCTGATTTTCAGACCAATGATACACGATACCTTTCTTTAATAATTTTGTCAAGCAATGAAAAAATTCTCATAAATTTTTTGTAAAAGCTAGCGAGACCTAAGAAAGAACGTAATTCATGCACATTTTTAGGTATCGGCCAATTTTAAATTGCTTCTATCTTTTTAGGATCAACTTTAATACCTTTAGATGAAACAATGTCCTAAGTATTCAATTTGGATTTGGAAAATTTCATCTTTTCAAGGTTTGCATATAATTGATTCTCTTTCAATAATTTGAAAACCAAAGATAAATATTCATAATGCTCATTCTCATTCTTACTGAAAACCAATATGTCATCAAAGAAAACAATGACACAATGTTGATGCTTCAAAAATATGTGATTCATCATAGGACTAAATGTGGCTAGTGCATTAGTTAAACCAAAAGGCATAACAAGGAATTCATAATGTCCAAATTGAGTTTTAAACACAGTTTTAAAAATATCAGATGTCTCCAATCATACTTGATGGTATCCAAATTTGAGATCTATTTTGCTAAATATTGCAGCCCCTTGTAGTTTATCCATGAGATCGTCTACCCTAGGGATCAGATATCTATTCTTGACAGTAATCTTATTTAGGGCACGATAATCAATGCACATCCTATAGGTGTTGTTTTTCTTTTTAACTAATAGAACGTGTGCACCAAATGGAGAACTACTGGGCCTAATGAGTCCTTGGGTTAACAATTCTTCAACTTGAGTTTGAATTTCTTTCTGTTCAATTTGATTATGTCAATAAGGTGCTTTACATGGTGGTTGGGAACTTGGAATTAAGTCTATTTTATGATCTTCAGGTCGTGTGGGTGGTAAACTAGGTGGTAAGTCAGCAGCAAAATAGTCTTTAAATTGTGAAAGAAATTGTGCATGCCTTGGATGCATCTTATTTTCCTTAACTTCAATTTCATTCACCTAGATTAAGTAGGATTTGCTACCTTTTCTTAACACACGTTTAGCTTGTGTATGACTAAGCAATGGAAAATTATCAAAAGTGTGCATACCATGCAATGTGATTTATTTCCCATGAGAATGAATCTTCATTGAATGCGTGGAATAATCTATATCGGGATTATACTGATGATGCCAAGGCATTCGTAAGATAATGTCACTAGATTGTAGAGGCACAACTAAGAAATCTCTACATTTAATATAATCAGTAATTTTAATTTCTAAGTCGTACACTTCTTGTGTTCCATTGTATCTAGTACCTAAGAATGTAGCCTTGATGCGATAATGAGTGGAAACAATATGTAAATTCAATTCTTTGACCAATTTTGCAAAAATAAAATTGTGTGTACTTC
Source organism: Lygodium microphyllum (assembly GCF_053477565.2). Taxonomy (NCBI): domain Eukaryota; kingdom Viridiplantae; phylum Streptophyta; class Polypodiopsida; order Schizaeales; family Lygodiaceae; genus Lygodium; species Lygodium microphyllum. Next base: position 115,389,046 of record NC_141145.1, read on the forward strand.
CATCATCATGTAAAATAGTATTTTCTTTACCATGCATGATTTGGTATACTTGGTAAAGTATCTAAAGTGGTGCCGTTATCATCATTGTCTTTTGTGAAATCTGGCATTTCTTCATGGTCTTCATCTTCAGTCGCTCCAAAGTAATTGATGTGAACAGTTGTTTTTTTGGATTGACAATTCACCGCTAGATGTCTAGGTTGATGGCATTTATAACAAACTATGGATTTGGCTTTAGAAACATTATTGGTAATAGTAGAAAGTTTAGAAATATTGGGATTTGGCTGAAGAGATGGCTTAGGATTTGGATTTGTGTTTGATGGTAAAGCAAGGGGTCATGTTCAAGATTTACAGAATGAAGATGGAACAAAGCGCTTTTGATTGGATCTTCAAAAGTTAGAATTGAATTGTTTTGTACCGAAATTACCATTGTTTGAGAATTGTGGTGGTCGCTTCTCCCATTCTCAAATTTTGTCTTCAGCATCATGGGCCAAGGAAATTGCATCCTCGAGAGTCGTTGGCTTGAACATGTTCACTTCCGCATAGAAGTGACCAAGCAAACCAGACATAAACTTGCGCTTATGGGTCACCTCACATACATCTTCGAGCATTCAAAGTTGCAACAAAGCATTCCAAAACACTCGGTATATTGTGAAATAGGCTCGTGATCTCTTTGTTGCAGAAGATCCCACTGTTTGATTGCTTTTTCGTGGAATTGGTGTGGAAGAAAATTCTGCAAATATTTCTTTTGGAAAGTCACCCAAGTAGTAGGACAATCAATGCTTTTGCAGACAACAGTCCACCATAGAGATGCTCTGTCCACTAAATGATTAGTGACACACTTAATTTTGTCTTTTTCGGCATACTGTTCTTCATGGAAATAATCATCAAACTGACTAATAAAAGCAAGTATAGTCTTTCTATCATGTGACCCATTGAAAGTACGAAATTGAAAATTTCTTTTACTTATTTGCTTCTTTCCGAATAGATTGTGCTTCAAGTGTCGCATCGATCGTATGTCGTATAATATCTTCACGTTGCGGTCCATCTTGATCAGCAGTAGATCGTTGAAGACTAGCCAATTGAGCTTGCAAAGTTTGACATGCTCTTCGTTTCTCTTGAAGCTGCATCATAATTAGGTCTAGTTTTTGTTCCATCGTTGGTTCTGATAAATCACCTTCAGCCATAAAATCTTCCATATTTTGATCGGTCATCCTACAAAATTTCAAACAACCTCACACACTCGAAATCTTGTTAGTGGGATGAGTGTAGCTCAAGGTGGGGTTTACGAGGCTTGCTTTTATTTTTTAGTGGCTTTTTAGCAATCTTTCTTCTTCAAGTTTATGGAAATTGATGTCGGCCTTAGCGGATACGTCTTCCGTATAGTCTACGTGTGATTCGCGGATTACTAGAATTCATCTGTGTCACAATGCAGGTGTGAACAGGGGCTTGCTGAGGGGTTGAAACGAATTCAAGATTGTCCAGTGTGAAAGACGACATAAGAGAAGATTGAAACTTGAAGTTTTGAAACCTTAATAGCTTAGAAAGGAGTTAAGCTTTAATTAAGAAGCTTTAATCAATCATTTCATTAGGAGAAATATGGACTCTCTTTTTTGCCCCTTAAGGGGTTTCTCTCACCTCTCTCTCTCTAAAAAGAGATTCCAAAATAATATTATAAAAAGAGATCTTCTACAATCAAGAAAATCACGTTTTTGTGTTTTCAATAGATTTCACCTATTATTTTATTCCCAAACTGCAGGATAAGGTCACTTTTTCTCAAAATCCTCATAACTAAAAAAATACAATTCTATTTTTTCTAAAAACGCAGCCAATCATTCTTTAATGCCCTCATGACTCTTTAATGCCCTCTTTAGTGCCCTCATGACTTTTCAATCATTCTCATTCTCGCTTCTTAAAAGGGCGGAAGTTAAAAAACGATATAAAATGACGTACACATCATATTTTAAGATTATTTTTTACCCAGAGACACCTTTTTGACTCAAGAGTTTCCTTGTAAATTTTCGTCTTTTTTGGACAAGTATATACCTATTTCTGGGCATTTTTTCATTCCCTCAGAAAGCTCTAGTTTTGTCCCAAATTTTGTGCATTCTTCTCTTTCCCTCCAGAATATGGTTTCTTGCATACGAGTTCTTCTGAAGCAGCATTGAGGAGTAGTTTTGATACCATTTGTTGAAATCAAAGAATCTCTATCTACAACACACTCTACCCTGCTACAAGCCATCTTCCTCTTCAGAAATATGCAGTAAGAAATCTCCGTCTTCAACAGTCTATACTACAAGCAATCCAGTGATAATGGAGGTATCTTTATTTTTTAAATCTTTGTGATGTTATTATTCTTCACAGTTGTTGTTCAGTCCTTAAGCATCAATTCATAGAGCGAGAGAGAGAGAGAGAGAGAGAGAGAGAGAGAGAGAGAGAGAGAGAGAGAGAGAGAGAGAGGAGGGGAGAAGGGGGGGACAGAGAGGACTGTGTGAGATGAACAAAGAAAATAAGTGATAGAGTGACAGATAGTAAATTAGGGTAGAAGATAAGATGATGTTATTGTTTTCCACTAGCCAAGCTTCAGTATGAATGTGTTTAGGGTTTCCTTGATGAATTTTTGTTGAGAGAGAGAGAGAGAGAAAGAGAGAGAGAGAGAGAGAGAATATTTTGGATAGAACAGAAGATAAGATTTGATGCTAATTAGAGGTAGATTAAAAGCCAAGATTACAGGCTGATTAGGGGTTGATTAGGGTCTATCAAGACTGAAAGCAAGAGAAAGAGACAAGAACCAACTGGGTTTTAAAAAAAACACAGATATAGTGAATCAAAGGGGTGTAGTTCTGCTATTTGAATGTTAATCCAAGTTAACATTTGCATACTTTTTTTTTTGCAGAATGCAGGTGCAGGATGTACCAAGAGAAAGAGAGATATTCACTTTCAATTGGAGGATGAATATGCACCAATGTTCAAAAGAACTGTGGAAAGAGATGATGTAATAAGATGCAGGATGCAACAAGAAAGAAATGCAGGGAAAAAAAATGTGGACCTTTGGGTTGATGGGTGCATTTATCCACCCGATCCACTCACTCGAAGGCCACCACAATTTGAAGGGCTTACATCATTTGTAAAGTTTGCTTGTGAAGGCAATGAAGGATTGTATGGATACACATGCAGACTTGTCACACAAGGAATAGCAGGGGCTCATCAAACCTTGACAAATATGCAGACAAGATTACAAGGGAATATGCAGTCTTTGATGGAAAAGGATAGATTATTGGCTGAGAAGGATAGAGAGAACCAGAACCTACAACAAGCAATGTCTGTCATTGAAGATTCTATGCATGCTACACACGTGCAGAATATGGAGTTACAGTCTAAAGTCAATGACTTGGAGAAGGAGAATCAAAACATAGAGAGGAAGCTCACAAAAACTTTGGAGATTGGGCCCACTTTAAAAACCAAAGGGGCACGTCGGCGCATCCGATCCGTTAAACCAATTGGCCAATTAGCCAAAGGAAGTGGACAATATCATAGACGGATATATGCTCAATCTACTACAATGAGAAATATGTTTCCTCATGCAGAGAATGATACTATTGCCAAAGTCCTTAGCAAGAATATGGTAAAAAATGCATTGGAAAATCGTAAATTCAGGGACATTGTGGATGGTGTTGCTAGTGAACGTCTTAGGGATGTGAGCAACTTGTTTACTGCTACAGATGCTCAGGGATTATGTGACAAGGTGGGAATGAGTTCTGAGTCATATAGTATGCTCTATCAACAATTGGATACAGGTTTTAAGCAAGTCTTCAATACTAAGCGAGTAATGCCTCTGCCAAAACCATTTCACGTGAAGAAGGCTCGAAAACAACTAAATGAGAAAGTTTTAGAACTAATTGGTGAGCCTACGCATTTGGAACACACACACATATTGAAGTATGGTTCCAAAGAAGTTGCCTTTGTATTGAATGCATCCAACAACTTTGTATTGGATATATGTAGGGTTCAGATTGCTATGGTCAAGTTTTACAATATGTCTATGGAAGAATGTAGAGACAAGCTTAAGTTTGTCCTCAAACTTGATGAGAGTGAGATTATCAAGGGGCAAAAACTTGAGCGTGTGAGTATAACACTTATGAATCGAGCATTGGATCCCAACATCGATGAAAAACATCCTTTATACTTCAGTGTACAATCGGAGAATGAAATATGGTGGCTTGCAGCATTTGAAGTACCAAAGGAGGACCATGAAGTACTTAAAGTTTTTTTTAACCTCACTAATATACCCAGTGTTATTCAATAGCAAAATAATGGAGCAGTTTTACATGTTGAGGGGTTTGGGGACTATCAAGTTGAATGGCATCTTGCAGGTGATTTAAAAACATTGAAGTGTATGTTTGGTTTATCAAATGCAGCAAATGCAAAATTTCCGTGCATATACTGCATGCAAACTAGGAAGAAAGGGAAAGATGGAAAGAAAGAATGGCTTGCCAAGGCAGGACAACAGGGTGCTCCGACACGTTCTGCATGCGAGTATAGTGGAGAGAAGTTTGGAAGCATAGTAATGGATATGTTTGGGAAGTTTGGATCAGTTTCAGAAGCACTAGAAGATCAATTACCATCTACCTTGGATTTTGCAATGGGTTTAAGGGTTCTGCAACTGATAAAAACAGCTTTAAGATACTGCATTCATGGCTTATCTCATTGTTTGGGGATGTGACAATTGATGTAGGAGCACTTACAGAGACCATCCTCAAAGATGATGATTCCTGTGAATCCTTGCTTTCGTTCACAGATTCCATCCGTATCTTGCTGGTCGTATGGTGGAAATATTGGGATCAGATTGCTTGAATTATTGACAGGACAGGGTTCGACTATGTGGATGGGCTAGGTTACAAGGCACATATATATGATTTCCTACAGTTTTCCTCTCAGTATTCCTTTGTGTCTGAGATCAGGGCATGGCTGGCATTCTTTTTGGTGGATGCACAGGTTGGGCAGCTGGAAGCATTTCGAATTGAGCTTGATTTATGTGATGTCACCGAAACGGATACACAAATCCTATTATTACTAAATATGTTGGATTGGAAATGAGATTAGTGGTGTGTGGGTGCCTGAAACCCCTTTGTGGTGATGAGAGTATGCGCGGCCTCCGTTTGTGCACTTGTCTATAACCTGCTTGGATGGAAATGGCAGAGTTACTGGTATCTACTGATACAAGTGACACACTGGATGACCTCTCATGGGCTTACTATTGCATTTGGATGGTACAAGTGCAGTTGCAGAAGACATTGGGCATCAGTTGCTCACATATGGGTGCAGAAAACGTCTTCCTGAATTGTTTGCAAGAATAGATGCAGTCGATGCAGCCGCAGTCAAGAGGGTTGCTGACCATTTCATTTATGACAAGGAATTGACTGGCAGAAAGTGTGATGGCCTTCAATACAAATTATAGTGATGCAGGGCAGATAGGGCCTGATCGAGGAGAGGTGGTATCGCAACCACCAAGAGCGGGAGTGACTGGATTGCTTTTCTAGTGAAGAAAAAGGGCTACTTTTCTGAGTGCAATATATCGGGCTGAGGAGGAAAAGCGCAGGGGATGACTATTTTTGAAAGAAGGCTTTTTGGGGGGAAAGAGGACGCTGAAGGAAATCAGAAGAAGATGGCTACAGAACAGGACGAAAAAAGGAAGGAGTACGATGCAAGAAGGGGAGATCTATCAAAAGGGGAGCTTGCAGAGTGTGACTGAGGGGACTAGAATCCATCAATGGTGCTTGACTGAAAACTTGCTAAGCATCATGTCGAAGATGGAAAGGGGAAGCTGAGCACCAGGACGAAAGTTGAAGAAGGAGGTCCTTGGCGAAGCTCCAAAAAGGCTACACAGGGTGTCGAGTCGAAGGGAAGCAGAAGAAGAAGTTGATCATAAGGAGGACGTGGATCATCTAAAGCCCTCGCATATCTAGGATTTCTGGAAAGGTTCGGACGACAACAATATTGGCAATAACGATGATACTTTTGATAACGTCGACATGGGAGGTGATAGTGCGGAATTCTGTAGAGGAAGTTGTAAGCCAAAATTAAGGAACAAAGAACTAGAGAAGGCCGCAACAACAACGGACGAAGCTACTAAGTGGTCGAAGCTGCTGAGTCGGAGACCGAAGAGAGCATCCAACGATCCAACACCATCTCGCAACCCGCCACTGGCCCGCGCTCACTTACCATCATTGACAACAGAACTGGCAAGAAGTATGAGGTGTCGATCAGTGAAGGAGGGACCATTAATACCTCTGAATTCAAGAAGATCACAGCAGGAGATGGCACTGGTTTGAAGCTTTATGATCCAGGCTATCTCAACACAGCACCTATATGATCATCTATTTCGTATATTGATGGGGACAAAGGGATATTGCGTTATAGAGGATATCCTATAGAGGAGCTAGCAGAAAACAACACATTTACAGAGGTGGCTAATCTCTTGATGTATGGAAATTTGCCAAACAAGGAACAGTTATTAAGCTGGGAAGCAGCCATAGCCCAACATTCAGACTTACCAGAAGGTGTCCTGTCTTTAATAGCAGCTTTGCCACAAAATGCCCATCCTATGGGGGCTCTTGTGGGGTTGATCAATGCATTGTCATCATTCCATCCAGATGCAAACCCTGCCTTTAAGGGACAAGACCTTTACAAGTCCAAAACTGTTCGAGACAAACAGATTGTGCATATACTTGGAAAGGTGCCAACTTTGGTAGCTACAATCTACTCACACATGAAAGGAAGGTTCACTCAATACAAAAGGTTGTGCATGACCATGAACACTATTGATCTTTCCAACTGATCAACATCACAGGAGGCAATTGCAGTCATATCAGGCTTGGAATTGAAACTAAGTGATGCTGGGCATGATTGTTAAAAATATTCTTTTGCTTAATGCACATTATGCTGGAGTTGCTGTTGCAGATTTGTATTCATTCACTTCCATCTTGAAATTTATCAAGGTCTTCTGTAGACACGATTTTCTTTCGAAGACCCTTCGACATCTTTGGTGAACCCGACGTGAAAGCTTCACATACATTTCAGGATGGGAGATACTTCAGCATCCATTTCAGCCTCTTCTACGATTCTTGCTGTGTCCTCTACTTCAGCTCCATCATTGACTGCTACTTCAAGTACTTCAACGGATTAGCTAAAGCAGATTTTGCAGAATATGTCTATGTATATGCAACTTCAAAATCAATAGACACAATTGTATATGCAGCAGCAGCAGCAATTGCATTAACAACAGTTGTCTCAGCAAAGGCAACTATATTCGGAGCAGGAAAATGCAATCAGCGCGACTAAGGCGATTGAAGCAGTTGAGAATGAGAAGAAGCTATTTGATGGCCGTAATGTTTCAGCTTACTTGAAGACGTATGAGATCAAGATGGGATTTTTTGGAGTACCAGTTGGACTTATGAGTAAGTATTTTCTTCATCTTGTCACACCCCCCTTGAGGGCAAAAGTGACTGATCTTTATTCAAAATTTGCATTGGCAAGATTTTAAGAAGGCCCTGAAAGAAGAGTATTTCCTTGAGGACTTTGGGATGGCTACACGGCGGTCATTCCGAGAGTGGGTCTACATGCCAAACAAAGGTCTATCTACTTTAGAGTTGATACGAGAATTTGTAGAGAGGTATAGTCAGCTTGATGCCATTGAACAAAAAGCATTGGATGTTGAGAAAGTTGAGCTTTTCTTGCAAGCTGCAGATCCTGCTCTTCAGGAAGAATTAGGAGAGCTTCTTGAGGATCGCACGAAGCCTATGGGTCTTAAAACGGATTTGCAAGATGCCCAAGATGCAGTCTTGACTTTGACCAAGAGGAGCATATGGAAGACGCGCCTACAGAATGGATCTATGACACCGATCCCCTTCTGCTCCTATGCATGCTTCTATCCCTGTTATTTCTTCTCTTCCTCAGCCAGTTTCTTGGCCTATGCCAGTGCCTACAGTTTCTACTCCTCCTGCTCCTCCTATTCCAAGACCGATGCCCGCTCCTTTTGCTCCAAAACCATCTGCTCCGTCGGTGCCTTCCTCTCTTGATGATATAATTAAAGGCATAATGGATTTGACACTGGAGTCAGTTAAAGCAGAATTGGTGGGAAAATTGAAAGAGCAGTTTGCTTCGACTGCGCCTACTATTTCTTCTAGTGCTCCTACTGCACCTAGGAGTGCTCCTAGTGCACCTAGGAGAGATCGAAGATGTATTTGGTGTGATAGTACGGACCATCAGCATTGCAGGGATTGTGAATCTTTTCAGGATGTAAGGAGGAAGAATTTGGTATTTTGGGGACAAGATGGTAAGATTTGGTTGACTGAAACAGGAGCTCCGCTTGCTACCAATTTTGGGAAAGGCGGAATGAAGAAATTAGTGGATGACATGGCTGTGCATACTTCTTATGTGGCAGGTAGAGGAGATGCTTCTGCATATGGAGTCCAGATTGAGAAAGGATCAGAGAATCAGTCAGCATTATGGACTTATGCTATGGAGACAGCAAACAAGGGAGAAATTCAGCAAACTGTTTTGACTAGTGCAGGCTCTAGCATCAGATCTAAGACAGGTTGGGATTCGCCTGTACTATTTATGCCTACTTGGCTAAGTCTCAGGAAGCAGATGTACTTGTTGAGGAGAAGCGTAAGAGGGATGAAGAAAATCCAAGTGCAGCTAAAAAGACTAGAGGGGGTGATTTTATTTCACCACCTACTGCAGGACCGTCTTTGAGACCAGGGCCAGAACGACAGATAGAAGATGCTCAAAAGAAAGAAAAGAGGCAAGAGCCTAGAGAGAGAAAGTAGCCAGGGTTTAGATTGATGTCCGATATTGAGACATCTACGGACATGAAGAAAATATTTAATGACAAGATACTTGGCAGTGAGGTGACTTTTACTATTTCTGAGGTTTTAGGCATCTCGAAAAGAGAGTTTCAAGATCAGTTCCAAGAGGTCCTGAAGAGGAAAAGACATGCATTGCCTACTACTGATACACAGGGAGTTTTGATTAGGGAGTTGGATGAGGATGAGGATGAGGTTATGGTTGAGAATGCTTCTGTTTTTCCACAGATAGAGAAGAGGGTTCAGCACACCTCGGATGCGCAGTGGTACGACACCGCTTCGACTCTATTGTTCCTATGCAAAGTGGTTCATCTGGAGCTCGACACTAGCTATTTCCTAGAGACTTTGCTGATAGGAAAGAAACCCTGACTTCAAGTCGGTCCTAAGTGGGAACGGCCGGATACTTCCGCTTGGGGCAGACTCGGGAAGACCTAGATTGGAAATCCTGTGGCATTCCTTGCGAGTGCCAGGCCGCGCTTTCTAGACTCTCTTCCCGATGGGCTGCTAAGACGTGTCCCATAAGTTGGCGAGCGGACACGTCACAGTTGGTATCAAAGTGAACCAACAAGATCTAAGGATTACAAGGGAACTTAATGGAGGAAAATAAAGGGAATAAGGGGATAAACAGGGGAAGGTGAGTAGAATAGAGCAGTGTTTTCTGTTGAAAACATTTCTTTACTCACTCATGGATGCTCGGTGCAGAGTCATGAAGCATGGAGCAAGTTCTTGGTGTTCCAGGTCATGTTCATGACTGCAATGCATGCTTCTAATTATTGTCAGAGGCTTGGCATGATGAATATTCTGGACCGCATATATAATCCTTCGCCCCTATATGTGAAGCGGAGATGGACGGAAGACTCAAGAATATATTACATAGCAGCCCACCGACTCGCATACCTTCAGACCAACTTGAAGAGAATCAAGTGGATGGAGGATTTAAAGATCATGAAGCTGTTCATCTTTGTCAAAGCTTGCGTAAATGCAACTTTGCACGTTGGTGGTTAGCAAGTCAAGCAGAACAAGTATGTCTATGAAGAAGTGACCCGGGTGATCAAACTGATGTATCAATCAGCTTTTCCTACTTATCCAAAATAAATGTACGCAAAGGGTTATGTCTTCATGAATAAATAAGACTTTTTACAATTGTCTATCTTGATCGTAAATGTTAGCTAAGGTGTTAAGTGAACAAATCACCTAGCTAAAAAGCTGTGCTGGTCATATTAACATAATATGGGAATGTGTGATAAGATGTTAACATAAAGAATCTTATTACCCAGATGCAACCCCAAGTGCAGGTTCCAAATCCGACTCCTGCACTAAGTCCAGCTGTGGTTCAAGAGAAGAAGTTCCTTCTTAAACAAATTAAGCCATCCGAGTTTGATGGCAAGGAAAGGACTGTTCAAGCCGATGCCGAGATCTGGATTGAGTCCATGGAGGACTATTTTGAGATAGCAAGAACTGCACCTACTAACGAAGCCATGCTCGCCAAAAGCTTACAGGCGAAGCGAGACTTTGGTGGAAATAGTGGTGCAAAGACCAAGCGGTCTCGAACACCTGTCTACCGTACACAAAAGATGAATGAATTCTATGACTTGAAGCATCTAGGATTATCCCTTCAAGCATATTATTCTAAGTTCATTTCACTCCTAAAATATGCACCCCCAATGGATATAACACAATAGGTGTCAAAATTCTATGTTGGGTTGAATCCACCCATAAACGCTTGATTGGAATCAATGCACCCAACGGACCTACAGGACACACTCATTCAAGATGCTCCAATAATACAGGATGTGCAGACTCAACCAAGGAACAACAGGATTTGGCCTTACAAAGATCAGACTAAGGGTATTTCTAAGGCTCAGACTAAGAGAGCGCAGGGTCAGAATCAGGGCCAAATAAAGAAAGCTAGGGCCAATGCTATCAACAACTTTGTTCCAACATAAAGTAATGATCACAACCCACGTTGCTTCCATTGCAACGAGCCAGGACACTTCAAGAGGGAGTGTCCCAAGCTTGGCAAAGGACATCGCCAGGGGCAATTCCAAGGTCAAAATAGAGCCACTCATGGCCAAGGGACCACTGTTATGGCCAGAGAGAGAACCTCTAGTGTTTCCAACAAGGGGCTGGATGATGAAGAAGATCTATCCATGGATGCTGACATTGAGAGGGCAACGGTTCACGCCACTCTTCACAAGAAGGGTCCAAATTGCCAATTTTTGATGATCCAAACTCCATCAGAATATCAAGGTAAAAGCTTCAAAACCCTAATTGACTGTGGCAGTACACATTCCTTCATTTCGCCAGTCTATGCAAAAAGATTAGGGATAGCCACAATAGATGCACCTACTTTACTTATAGAATTAGCAAATGGTCATGAAGTCACTTGTACTAGGCAAACTGCTAAGGTGAAATTCCTACTGGGTGGGAAGCCAACTTCTGTGAGATTCAGAGTAATGAACCTAGGTGTCCACGAATGTCTACTCGGAATGAATTGGCTAATACCCAATGATGCCCACATCCACTGTGGGAAGGGCCAAGTCTCCTTCCGAAATTTTGAAGGGGAACTAGTCACGACTCAAGGTGAGGCTGGTAAGCCAAAAATACAGTTGGAATCCGGAGAAGAACCTTCATGGTTAAAGGGATACGTAGACGTATTCCCTGAAGATCTAACGGAACTTCCTCCCCAAAGGGAAGTCGACCACGAAATCAAACTTGTGCCAGGAGTTGCACCGGTCGCAAAGAGGCCGTATAAGATGTCCATTCCGGAAGCTATCAAAATAAAAGAGCAACTCAAGCAACTATTAGATCAAGGCTACATCCATCCTAGCAGTTCACCATGGGGAGCTCCAGTGCTATTCCAAAAGAAGAAAGATGGAACACTTCGCCTATGCATTGACTATAAAGGGTTGAATCAAGCAACCATAAAAAATAAATACCCCATTCCAAGAATAGATGAATTACTTAACCGTCTTCAAGGAGCGAAGATCTTCTCAAAGATAGATCTCATATCTGGATATTATCAGATAAGGATCAAAGAAGAAGATATCCTGAAGACTGCATTCAGTACAAGTTATGGACACTTTGAATTCCTAGTAATGTCATTCGGGCTGACGAATGCTCCTGCTACCTTCACCAGGTTAATGCAGGATATCTTTAGGCCCTATCTTGATGACTTCGTACTCATCTTTTTTGACGATACCCTAGTATACTCAAAATAGAAAAAAGATCATGAACCCCAGCTTCACATTGTTCTTGAAACAATGAGAGCACATAAGCTTTATGCCAAGAAGAAGAAGTGCACATTTTCCAAGCGACAAATTGAATATCTGGGATTCATTGTATCAGTAGAAGTAATTTCAGTAGATCTAGCTAAGGTCAGAGACGTTCTGGAATGGCCAACACCAACTTCTGTCAAAGAAATACGTAGTTTTCTTGGGTTGACAAGGTGGTATAGGATTTTCATCAAAGATTATGCTTTGATTGCAGCACCTCTAACTGATCTACTAAAGAAGCAAGCAGCAAGTGCATGGTCACCTTCTGAACAGACCAGCTTTGACAAACTAAAGCAAAGCTTAGTATCAGCACCCATCCTGAAACTTTCTGATCTTAGTAAGGAGTTTGAAGTGGTAATTGATGCTAGCACACTTGCTTTAGGATGTGTACTTATGCAAGAAGGTCACCCCGTAGCATATTCTTCAATGAAATTAAAGAGCCATGAAAGGAATTATGATACACATGACCTAGAGCTGTTGGCTGTCATCCACGCTCTCAAACTTTGGAGACATTACTTGCTAGGTAACAAATTTTCCTTAGTAACGGACCACAAGAGTCTTAAATGGATCTTCACCCAGAATGAGCTTAATATGAGGCAACATCGATTGATTGAAGTGCTGGAAGAATATGATTTTGAAATCAAATATAGGCCTAGAAAAGAGAATGTAGTTGACAATACACTCAATCGCAAGGCATTTCTAAATTCTCTTATTTTGCAAGATCCATCAACAGCAAGGTCTCTAGCCACAAAGGTATCAATGCCAAACAACCCAATTCTTGAGCTAGAAAAAGAAGAGGCATATCATGACCCAATCTATCAGAAAATGCTAAGGGAGATCCTCATCAAGGATCAAGACCTGAAGCTAAAGACAAAGTATCAATAATTCTCTATCAGTAGTGGGCTTGTCTACTTTAGGACAAGATTATGTATCCCTTCAAGCCAAACTCTCAAGCAAAAGATACTTTGGGAAGCCCATGACTCCCCTTTCTCAGGACATCCTGGTTATGCCAAAACCCTCTATGCGGTCAGAAAGAGCTATTATTGGGAAAGGCTCAAGGGAGATGTACTCAAATAAGTCACAGAATGTTTGTCTTGTCAACGCATTAAGGCAGAACATGTTAAAATGCCTGGGAAATTGCAACCACTTGACATTCCCCAAATGAAATGGAAATTCATCAGTATGGACTTCATTGTTGGCTTACCCCAAGTTCAGGGAGGATACAACTCTATTATGGTTGTAGTAGATATGCTCACCAAGGTCGCACATCTCATCCCTGTCAAGACAAACTATAAAGCTTCAGACATCGCAAGATTATTCATCAAGGAAATATTCAAACTTCATGGGTTACCCAGAAGAATCATTAGTGATCGTGACTCTCTTTTCACATCACACTTCTGGAGGGCTGTCTTTGAGGCTATTGGAACTCAACTCTGTTTTCAGTACAACTTACCATCCCCAAACTGATGGTCAAACAGAACGAGTCAATCAAGTCATTGATACTGCTGTCGCGAACCCAAAAAGTGGATTCAATATTTACCACTGGTTGAGTTTGCTTACAATTTTTCTTACCAACGAAGTATTCAGATGATGCCTTTCCAAGCATTGCATGATTCTCATACCCCTTTGAACTTCTTAGATCCAACTTTGAGGGTGGAAGCTTAAAGGCAGATGCTAGAAGACATGGATGATCAAATCAAATCAATAAGAAAAGACATTTAGGCTGCCAAGGATAGACAGAAGGCCTATGCTGACTTGAAACGGCAAGACAGATCTGATGCCAGGAGGCATATTTCACGGTGGATTCCGTGCCACGGTGGATTCCGTGAGGTTTTACGGTGGATTCCATAAACTTTGTTGACCGGGGCTTATACACAAAGTGGATTCTTTGTGCGAGAAGTTGATGGGGACGCCTATCCTTTTTGGGCGTTTCATTAATTTAGTGTGTACATGGGTGATTCCATAGCGGGTGATTCTATAAAATACATATTAAATTAATAAACGTTTATGAGTTTAGAGTGCGCACTCGTGATAAATTAAGGTTAGGATTGATTTCTAACCAGTTGATTTATTTATGTAGCTGAAGACTGTTAGGTATTCACTTTTGTCGGTTTAATTGTATTATTTTACTAACGATTGTGAATGCTTCAGTTGATGTATAGAGATAGCAGCAGTGGTGGAGGAAAGCATTGGAGGATAGCGTGTATTCGAGTTGTCACTTATATTTTGATGGGCGCATACCTTAGGCATGGCGCCTATATTTTTTTGCGCCTATTTATTGAGGCGTTGGATATTTATTTATTATTTTGTATGCGTATGGGCGCATCATTATGATATTTCTATTTGGACATTGTATTGGGTATGCCTGACTCTTTGGGCGCCCGGCCATTAGCTTTATTTCTATTTTGTGCTAAAGCAAACTCAAAAGCCAAAAGCATGCTATTTTGTAATTTGGGCTATTATTTGAGCTTTAAGATGATTAATACAAAAAAATACATGCTTTGTGGAGCGCTCACACAAGGCATAGGGGGAGATTGCACCCAATTGGTCTCTTGTTCATGTCGTGCATGCTTTCTATCTTGAGTTTTGTGCAAAAAGTAGAGTTCTTTTGTTCTTGGGGACTTTCCGGCATTCACTACGCGAGCATACAGCATCCGTTCTGCGCACCAGTGGTATCAGAGAGAAGCTGAGATCGAGGGCTTCCAATCGCTACCCATCTTGTGCGAAGGCAGAGCTCTTGGAACGATCGAGCTCTACGGTCAGTCTCATCGCGAACAGTCAATACGGGTGGATTCCTGGCGGTCAAAAACCTCTGTTTACAGCCTCTAATCGCGAAGGACCGGCCTGTAACGACGGAGGACCACTTCTACATCCTCTTCTACAAGTCGTCTTCTCACAGTTAACAGAGAAAAAAGAGTAACTTCCATATCTTCCATTAAGCTTCAAAGCTTAAGTTTAAAGGTTATAAAGCTTAGTTAGAAGCTTTAAAAGAACTTCAAGAATCAAATTGTCAATAGGCAGCAGCATCCCGAAATTTTCGGCATAAAAAATGCCCCCCCTACAATTCGACGATTTTAATTACTAAGCTTAAAGCTTAGTTATACAAGTCCAAAATCACATAAAGCTCCACAAACTCTGCAAGTTTCGTAAGTTTGCAACTCTGCAAGTCCGACAAGTCATCAGAAGTCAGAACTGACTTGTGTTCAAAACTCCCATAAGGACTCTTCTTGCGCAGAAGCAACGAACTGCAAAGTTGTTCCTTGGAAGGCTCTGTTCGCATACGCAGACTTGCTGAACCAGTTTCAGCACATGCAGAAGGTCAAAATGTAGATTTTTCAAAGATTTCAAATCTCGCAATTGCCAAAGACGAAGACTGTGAAAGCCACACAAAAATATATAAGCCTTGTACACCCGATCTTGAGCTACGCTCATCTCGCTAATTGGATTTTGAGAGTGTGAGGTCTTTTGAAGTCTTGCAGGATGACGGAACCACATATGGATGATTTGATGGCTGAAGGAGATCTTCCTGAACCTACGGTGGAACAAAAGTTGGATTTAATTATGATGTAGTTGGACGAAGAACGACGAGCCCGGTAAGCATTGCAAGTTCAATTGGCCAATTTACAAAGATCAACTACCGATAAAGAGGAACCACAATCTGAAGATCTTATCCGATGTACCATCGATGCGACTCTCGAAGCTCAATCCATCCGCAAAGAAACAAAGATAAGTAAAAGAAATTTCAAATTCTGTACTTTCAATGGCACTCGAGATGGAAAAACTGTTCTTACATTCATCAGTCAGTTTGATGATTACTTTCATGAGAAAACATACGCTGAAAAAGATAAAATCAAGTGTGTCACTAATCATTTAGTGGATAGAGCATCTCTTTGGTGGACCGTGGTTCGTAAGAGTATAGATTTTTCCACTACCTGGGAGAATTTCAAAAAGAAGTTTATGCAGAATTTCCTTTCTCCACAATTCCATGAAAAAGCCATAAAGCAATGGGACCTTCTTCAGCAAAGAGATCATGAGTCTATTCCTCAGTACACTGAACGCTTTTGGAATGCATTACTCCAGTTATGCATGCTTGAAGACGTACCTGAAGTGACTCACAAGCGCAAGTATATGTCTGGATTACTTGGGCATTACTACGCTCAAGTCAATATGTTCAATCCTGCAACTCTTGAAGATGCAATTTCTTTAGCTCATGACACTGAAGACAAGCTTCGAGGAAGAGACAAGTGTCCACAACAATTTCAAACAAATGGTAACTATGATTCTAAGCAATTCAATTCAAATTTTAGAAGATTCAATCAAGGTCGTTATCCTTCATCATCTTTTCGAAAGTCTTGGACAAAACCACCTGCTTTGCCATCAAATACCAATCAAAACCCTAAGCCATCTTCACATCCAAATCCTAATATTCCTAGACTTCCTGCCATTGCAAACAATGTATCTAGAGCCAAACCTATAGTGTGTTACAAATGCCATCAACCTGGACATCTAGCAGCCAATTGCCAATCGAAGAAGCCACCTGTCCATATCAACTATCTTGGAGCAATGGAAGATGAAGAACATGAAGAAATGCCTAACTTTACAGAAGATGAGGACGACATTACTACTCCTTCGGATACTTTACCAGGTATGCCAAATCCACATTCTTTGCTGACAATGAAATGTTTAGTGCATGGAAAAGAAAAGATCATTTTGCATGATGATGGTAATACTCATGATTTTATTTCTGCAAACTTAGTGAAAGAATTGAAATTACAAACTGTTCCTACGCATTATCGTATTAAAGCAGCATTCTTAGGCACAATGTATAATGGAACACAAGAGGTGCATGATTTAGAAATTCAAATTGGTGAATACACTGAAAGAAGGAATTTTCTAGTTGTACCATTACTGTCCAGTGATATTATTTTAGGTATGCCTTGCGTCATCAGCATAATCCTGATATAGATTATTCCACGCATTCAATTAACATTCATTTTTAAGGAAAACATATTACATTGTATAGTATGCATGCATCTAATGCTTTTCCACTGCTTACTCATGCTCAAGCTAAATGTGTATTACGCAAAAGTAGTAAATCTTATCTAATTTGGGTGAATGAACTGCAAGCTAAAGAAAAACATATGCATCCTAGGCATAAAGAACTTCTTGTACAATTTAAAGACTGTTTTGCTGAAGATCTACCACCTAGATTATCTCCTTCACGTCGTGAAGACCACAAAATAGATTTAATTCTTGGTACACAACCACCTTATAAAGCACCATATAGGCATAACCAGATAGAGCAAAAAGAAATTCAAACTCAAGTTGAGAAATTATTAAATAGAGGATTTATTAGACCTAGTAGTTCTCCATTTGGTGCACCTGTTTTGTTGGTAAAGAAAAAGAATAATACTTATTGTATGTGCATTGATTATCGTGCCCTAAATAAGATTACTGTAAAGAATAGATATCCAATTCCTAGGGTTGATGATCTTATGGATAAACTACAAGGTTCTGCCATATTTAGTAAAATAGATCTTAAATCTGGTTATCATCAAGTGAGATTAGATAAATCTGACATATTCAAGACTACATTCAGAATACAATTTGGTCATTATGAATTTTTAGTGATGCCTTTTGGATTGACTAATGCACCTGATACATTTAGGAGAATAATGAATCGCATATTTTTGAAATATCAGCATTGTGTTATTGTATTCTTTGATGATATCTTGGTATTTAGTAAAAATGAGAAAGAACATTGTGAACATCTGTCTTTAGTTTTCAACCTATTGAAAGATAATCAATTGTATGCTAGTCCGGAAAAGAGTAAGTTCTTTCAAACAGAAATTGAATATCTAGGTCATATTGTGTCATCAGAAGGTATTAAGGTTGACCCTAAGAAGATAGAAGCAATATTGAACTGGCCTATACCTAAAAATGTGCATGAGTTACGTTCTTTTCTAGGTCTTGCTAGTTTTTACAGGAAATTTGTACGAAATTTTTCATTGCTTGGTTTGCCTTTGACTAAACTTTTAAAGAAAGGTATTGTTTATCATTGGTCTGATAATCAACAGAAATCTTTTGATTTATTGAAACATGCATTAACCCATGCTCCTGTATTACAACTGCCTGATTTTAATAGACCATTCTTTTTAGTAGTTACTGATGCTAGCGGATCTAGAATAGGAGCCGTACTTATGCAAGATAATCATCCCATAGCCTATTCTAGTTGTAAACTGAAACCCTCCGAACTTAAATATTCCACATATGATAAAGAATTATTAGTTGTGGTACAAGCTTTAAAACAATGGAAACATTATTTAATGGGTTTTGAGTTTATGATTAAGACTGATCAACAAAGTATTAGACATTTACTTAGTCAACCTCAAATATCTGATCGACATATCAAATGGGCAGCTTTTATTCAGAGTTTTCATCCCCTTATTCAATATCAACCAGGTAAAGAAAATGTAGTGGCCGATGCATTAAGTAGAAGACCGACTATTCATAATATCTCTGTTATATCATTTGATTCTCTAACTCCTATGAAAGATACTTATCATCAAAATATTACTTTTCATGCTTATTGGAATAAATTAGTTGGAAATAACTGGATTCCTATTGATTCACTCTCTTATAATGATGGATTCATGTTTTATGAAAAAAGATTATGTGTTACAGTTTCATTTAGATCTTTTGTTTTGAATGAGATTCATTGTCCTCCATATCAAGGTCATAGAGGTATCATATCTACTTTGCATACATTGAGTGAAGATTTTTATTGGCCACATATGGACACTGATGTATCTAACTTTGTTTCTGAATGTTTGATTTGTCAAAGAGTTAAGAGACATCATGGTAAACAATATGGTTTACTTATGCCTTTATCTATTCCATCAAGACCATGGGAACAGATTTCTATGGATTTTATTACTGGTTTACCTAATACTAAAGCTAACCATGACATGATTTGGACTGTAGTAGACAGGTTTAGTAAGCAAGCATATTTCATTCCATGTAAGAAAAGTTTAACAGCATCTCAGGCAGCACAATTGTTTTTGAAAACTATTTTCACAAATCATGGATTACTAAAAGTTATTATTTCTAACCGTGATTCTAGATTTTGTAATGACTTTTGGATTACTTTGTTTGCTAACCTAGGAACAAAGATTGATTTCTCATCTGCATTTCATCGTGAAACTAATGGACAAATAGAAGCCACAAATAGTACTATTTTAGATCTTTTACGTGCTTACACTATTTCTAAACCACATACATGGGACACACATTTGTATTTACTGCAATTTGCATGTAACAATACACCACACACATCTACAAAGAAAGCACTGTTTGAAGTGATTTATGGTTATAGATTGTCTACACCTGTTGCATCTTTATCAAATAGAATTCAGAGTGCTGATGATATTGCTAATATACACGCTACTATTTTTGATGAGGTTAAAAACATGATTGCCAAAGCCCAGCAATCGTATACAAAATAAGCCAATAAGAAAAGACAGGCCATGAATTTCAAAGTTGATGACTATGTTTGGTTGAGAATAGAAAAACGTAGATTACAAAGTGTAGATAAACACCCAGTTGTGAAATTAGCACCTAGATTCTATGGACCATTTAAGATCATTCACAAAATCAATGACAATGCATTCAAATTAGAACTACCACCTCATTGGAAAATTCACAACACATTTCACATTAGTTTATTACGACCCTTTAGAGGCCAATTACATGTACACCCTGTTTATGAAAACCCACTTTATTAGATGAAGAAACTGAAATACTTAAACCTGAAGCTATCATAGATACTGACTTTATGACCACTAGAACTGGCCGAAGATATTCTAGATATTTAGTCAAGTTTAAAAACCATCCTGTTGAAGAGGTCCAATGGATGCACGCTAGAGACTTAAATGCTTTCCCCACTCTGTTAGCTCCACATTGAGCTAATAGCAATTGAGGACAATTGCTATCCCACCCCGGGGGTATGATGTCAGGAGGCATATTTCACGGTGGATTCCGTGAGGTTTTACGGTGGATTCCGTAAACTTTGTTGACCGAGGCTCATACACAAAGTGGATTCTTTGTGCGAGAAGTTGATAGGGACACCTATCCTTTTCGGGCGTTTCATTAATTTAGTGTGTACATGGGTGATTCCATAAAATACATATTAAATTAATAAACGTTTATGAGTTTAGAGTGCGCACTCATGATAAATTAAGGTTAGGATTGATTTCTAACCAATTGATTTATTTATGTAGCTGAAGACTGCTAGGTATTCACTTTTGTCGGTTTAATTGTATTATTTTACTAACAATTGTGAATGCTTCAGTTGATGTGTAGAGATAGCAGCAGTGGCGGAGGAAAGCATTGGAGGATAGCGTGTATTCGAGTTGTCACTTATATTTTGATGGGCGTATACCTTAGGCATGGCGCCTATATTTTGTCGCGCCTATTTATTGAGACGTTGGATATTTATTTATTATTTTGTATGCGCATGGGCGCATGATTATGATATTTGTATTTGGACATTGTATTGGGTATGCCTGACTCTTTGGGCGCCCGCCCATTAGCTTTATTTCTATTTTGTGCTAAAGCAAACTCAAAAGCCAAAAGCGTGCTATTTTGTAATTTGGGCTATTATTTGAGCTTGAAGATGATTAATACAAAAAAATACATGCTTTGTGGAACTCTCACACAAGGCATGGGGGAGATTGCACCCAATTGGTCTCTTGTTCATGTCGTGCATGCTTTCTACCTTGAGTTTTGTGCAAAACGTAGAGTTCTTTTGTTCTTGGGGATCTTCCGGCATTCACTACGCGAGCATACAGCATCCGTTCTGCGCACCAAGATCCTTCGTTGAAGGTGATATGGTCTTCATCCACGTACGCCCTAAAAAGAGCTCACTATCCTTGGGAGAGTACAAGAAGTTAAGTCCAAGGTATTGCGGACCCTATAAGATCACTAAGTGCCTAGGGCCTAATGCTTACAAACTACAGCTGCTCGCAACTCTAAAGATTCATAATGTATTCCACGTTAGCCTATTGAAAAAGTATCTACCTAACCCAAATCATGTACTTGATTATCAGCAAATTGTAATGCCTAGCCAATGAGTCCTTGAGCTATGGCCTAATAGAATCCTAGATGTTAGGGAGAGGCATTTGAGATCAAGGACCTTGAGAGAATACCTCATCCAGTGGAAAGATTATCCAGAAGAGGATGCCACCTGGATAGACGGAAATACTCTCAACTAACAATATCCCCAGGACATCTCGATTCCTCTAATGGGGAGAGGATGTAATATTCCCCTGTGCCTCCCCCCATGAGAACTCCCCTTAAAATTTTTTAATTTTTTTAAAAAAATTACTCTCTCCCTCTCTCCCCCTACCGACTGCATGGCAGAGAGAGAGTGAGTGAGTAAAGAGGAAGATAGGGGGCATGCAGTCCCCAGGTGGAAGGGATGGCGGCCGTTAATAGCTGTCTCCCCCCCCATACCACCCTCCTCCCCCTCTTTAAAAGGGGAGCCTTCCTCTCCCTCCAAAAGCACAGCCCCCCTCCCTTGGCTCGACAGGTAGTGCCCCCCTCCGATGGCAGCAGCCCCTCTCCTCCTCGTCAACAGACAGCCTTCCCCCCTCCCTTGTCGTCAAAATCCCCCCCTCCCAGTGATCATCGCAGAGAAGGAGAAGAAGAAGAAGAAGAAGAAGAAGAAGAGGGAGAGGGAGAGGGAGAGGGAGAGGGAGAGGGAGAGGGAGAGGGAGAGGGAGAGGGAGAGGGAGAGGGAGAGGGAGAGGGAGAAGAAGAAGAAGAAGAAGAAGAAGAAGAAGAGGGAGAGGGAGAAGAAGAAGAAGAAGAAGAAGAAGAAGAAGAAGAAGAAGGGAGAGAGAGAGGAGAAGAAGAAGAAGAAGAAGAAGAAGAAGAAGAAGAAGAGAGAAGAAGAAGAAAAAGAAGAAGAAAAAGAAGAAGAAGAAGAAGAGGGAGAGAGAGAAGGAGAAGAAGAGAAGAAGAAGAAGAAGAATAAGCGAGAGAGAGAGGAGAAGAAGAGAAGAAGAAGAATAAGAATTTTTGAAAATACACTCCCCTTCATTATCTCTTCACTCAAGGAGAGGCGGCGATAATCTTGCATAGGAGAGTGCGAGAACTCTATCACTCGTACATGCGTCTTCGAGTATAGCCTCAAAGCGTAGTTCCACAAAGATGGCCGGAAACCCTGCAAGCGTGGATGGAGGTTCGAATCAAGGTGGCACCGCAAACCGCGAACGGTTCATTAGGCATCAATACCATTGGAATCAACACATCACTCCAAACCCAGGTTGCTCTGTTATTAAATCATAGGTTATAATTATCACGATGAAAAATCATATTCACATGCATCACATTAATTGCATGTTTGATAATTTCCTAGGGATGAACTTAGCTGTGATGTATGTAACAAACAAGATAATTTCCGTTGTAAGATGACATCATAATAGGTGAAATTGATTAGTTAATTGCATCATAAATTACCAAAAACGTCTTGCAAGAATTCTTGCATAAAGTGCATTGTTCCTTCCACAAGTTCTTACTTAAAATGCATTTCAGAGGACATTGAAAGAAATAAAAGTGCATCTCCGTATCGCAAGAAGGATTCTAAGGTACATGTAATAGTCTGCAAAAAAGATTAAAGTGCAGCTAAACTCATACAATGATCACATAAAGTTAGATCATTCAAGAAGGTTATAGATCATGTAAATAATTACTTAGAGGATAATGTAAAGATTGCATGCCTAGAAAGTACCTTCACATGTGTGGCATAAAATAACATATGGATTATATCAAAATTGTAAGCATTGAAGTGAAGGCATGGCATTACGTCGCATGCATTAAAGTTGTTGGGAAAATTCAACATTGTTTGTAATTTACCAAATGAAACTGAGATCCATGAATCCCATGTCAAAGTCCTTGGTGACTTCAAGAGAGATAGGTAAAAGCTTAAGCGCCTATTAGCATGATTAAGAGGGCTTAAGAAAATTATACTTAAGACAGAGTAGGAACTGTTCGAAACAGAACCATCTTGACCAACCATGGTCAAAGGGATAGACAATCTTGATCAATTAAGATCAAATATTAAGGTACATAGGTGCTATAAGGGATCTAGGAGACAACCAGTAAGTTGACCAACCAAGGACAATGGGGTTGTCCATGATTTATCTTGCAAGGAGACCTAACACTACAACAAAAACGAGGCATAGACGTGCATGTTAGATGTGCAAAGTCGGGCGCGTCTATCATTGCATCTATAAGTGCGTGTAAATAGACGTGAATTTTGCGTCTATATATCCGCGCAAATAGACGCCAATATAGATGCGCTAGCAGACACACAATTATTTAACCACCTAAAATTGCAATTCACATAATTAAAAAACCAAAGTTAATAATTATTTAACCACCTGAAATTGATTCTTGAGCATGCACGTGTGCACATGATAAAAACCATAGAATTAAGAATACACATTGAATCATTGAATTAAAAAAACAGAGTTAATAATTACTTTTTCATTGTTCTCTAATGAATGACAGTTCCTCCAGTTGACAAGCCTGATATAAGTAATTAGCGGCAAGCGACAGAAACCTTACAATTAGTAGCAAGCATTGCAATATGTATCTCCTAATTTCTCTACTTGAAGATGATAAAAAATACTTCCTTTTTATTATGGAAAATTCAATTTAGCTTTAAACTTGACTATTGATTCTTGAGTATGCACATGTGCGCATGATAAAAACCATAGAATTAGGAATACACATTGAATCATTAAGTAAATTAAGTATGTTACAGTGAATGATCCATCTCATCTTCAATGAGATCAACCCTTGCTAAACTATCTACTTCTAGGTCTATGTTACCAAGAGGTAACAAAACAAATAAGTCTATCCCACTATCAGATGTGTTGCTATATTGCTCAATAACTTCATCAATATCATCGACAATCACATTATTGTCTTCTTATACGTTTCCTTGAACATCCTCGTGAGGTTCATCTTGTACTATATCACGCATATCATCCATTATGGTGTCATCATGCACATCATCATTAATTGTTGGATTGTCATCTGCTATCTCCATGTCGGTAATATTACCATATATTGGTTTTCAACGATTAGATATAGGGATGACATACCACCATCGGTTATTGTTTACCATTGGATGATACACAACCTGTATTTGAAAAACAAAAGCAAGAAACTTAAGTACTTATTATATTGTATATATGTATCACATGTATACATATAAAAAATTTAGCCTTTGCATATATACCTGCTCGCATTGTTGAGGTAGTACTAATGTGTCATTCTTGTTTTGGTGAAATTTTGTAGAGTCAATGATTACAAAACCACTTGGATGATGTCTGATTGTGCAATGCTCACCATTTGTTACCACTTCTTTAAACCACTTCACATCCAGTACATATATAAAGAATCGTCTGAAGTCAAGCTTCAGAATATCTTGGATCAAGCCACAATAACCTTCCATGGTACCATTGGTATCCTCGAAGTGAGCAAGGAAGTATTTCTCTTTTCATCTATACGTTGAGTTCGAAGATGTTTACCCTCACACCAAAGTGCATTGAATAATGTGCACTAGTAGTAAAAGATAAAAGATCAAACATGTCAATTATTTATATAAAATAAAACTTATAGAAACAAATTAATTGATAGTATGTCTCACCTTTGATAAGCAACCTTGTGCGTATTCCCACTTTTCTTGAGATATATTAATTTCCTCCTCTTTTTCCATTCTCTCCATTTCCTCATGTAACCAATCTATATCAATATGATGTGGGAGCACATTTAAATGATCTGGAAATGAGACATTACGTCCATATCTAGTGCGAAATTCTTGTCTTTCACTTTTTCTTCTTGCCCTTACTTCATTATATAGTGTCACTCATTTGCTCATTACATCACTATTGAGCACAAAAAAACTATTTAACTTACGAAGTTCTTCTTTTGTTAGCACTTTACTCATTCCTTTTCCTTGAGGTACTATAGAGGTCATCCTCAAGTCTTCATCATCTTTCCATAGTCGTGGTTGAGAGGGATCCACTTCAGCAAGATATTCAAAGATATAAACAAGAGATGATTGCACTAACCAACCCTCAGCCATGCTTCCCTCAGGCCGTGCTTTTTTCCTCACAAAATCTTTCAAGGTTTTCATGAAGCGCTCAAGAAAAAACATCCACCTTACATGAACTGCCCTACAAAGTGCGATCTCATCAATCAAATGTACGAGTAAATGTAATTGAGTAGTCAAAATGGATCGAGGAAAAATTTCCTCCACCAAACAAACCACCTCAACAGATAATACTCCAGCATCTTACAATGTATTTGGATCAATTTTCTTCGAGCTCACGTATCTATCAAGATGTATTTGAGAATTGTTTATTTTTGTGTAGAAATTCAAAGATATATAATGAAAAAATACAATGTATACACACCTCACAAGCTCTCCCATCTTGTAAATGATATCACGTATATCTTTGGATACACAATGGGATATGCTAGTAGGAAGTACGAACTGAATGTAAACAATATTCATAGATCAAATGATTAGTTGAGGAAAAAGTCATCATATCCCAAAGTTTACACATAGTTGCTCCACTAATTACTATATTCAGGGTTAGAGATACCCTTACTTGAATCATTTTGTGCCAATCGTGGGACTTCAAACCAGATAGTTGCTCCACACCTCTTTTCTTTTTCTTTATGAAGGCTCCCTTGAGACATCTCATACATCCTGTGGGTGTTCGAAAGCTATATATTTGTTCCTTCACTATATTTTCATCGTTCTTTGACAATATCCAAGGTGCATGGGGTAGCTCAATCTTTCCTCTGGGTCTAATGCGTGGCCAGGCTCATCTCATGCGACCAATGTTACATAAATCCTCCCTTACATTAACTGAATTACGAGCCCCTATCAAGTGATCCCATAATGTAGATACAAAATTTTTGAATATGTGCATGGGGTCCAACAGGTGATTGATCTTGAGTTCAGTCCAGTACGGAAGATGAAAAAATATAGAGAACCTAACAAACAAACAATATATTATGTAAACAATTCATCATGCTAAATACTTTAAAGTCAATCGAGAGAAATGCACTTCTTACTGTGAGTGGAGGGTGGCTGTCGGCATTAATCCATCTCTCCTTCCAATCTCGAATGGTTAGAGATTGTGGAGTCATTCCATTAGTAGGAAGAACATATTTGGGATGGTCAATAGGAAGAAATCGATGATGATTGTCGTAGATAATCTTCTTTAAACATGCCAGCCTAGAGGAAACTAGAGAGGGACCGCAAATAGGACATGCATGATATCCTGACGTGGTTAAACCTAAAAAAACAAGTGAATTAATAAAATGGAATTGATTCAAGTCTTGAATTTCAAATATAGAGTTATATACATGTACCTGAACACTCTCCGTATCCTGGAAAGTCATGCATGGTCCCACAACAACATGGCCTTCAATGTGAAATCTCTAGAGGATGCAAATGCACTTGTATCTTGCACCTCAATACCTTCCCATAACATTTCTAACTCTTCAATCAAAGGCTCTAAGTAAATATCCATGTTTTTTACCTTGTGCTTTCCAGGAATCTGAAGGGACAACATTACATGTCCCTTTTTAATTGCCATGGATGGAGGAATATTATAGTTCACCAATACCACTGGCCATAGACTGTATGATGTGCTTTTGATGCCAAATGTATTGATTCCATCCATACCTAAACCAAATCTCAAATTTCTTGGCTCTTCTTTGAAAACGGGCCACAAATTATCTATATATTGCCATGCCGGTGTGTCTGCAGGGATCCTCCATTTTCCATCACTTGAACGATGACTAGCATGCCATGACATGAGCTTTCCAATAGACTTACACTTGAACATAAGTTTTATACGTGGAACAATCGGAAAATGTCGCAAAACCTTACGAGGCACATCCATTGACTCCATCTCCACTTCGTATCTTGATTTGCCACAGAACACTCTCGTGCGAACTCATGAATCCCATGAAATAAGACACAATCATTGACACATGCATGGATCTTGACATAATCGAGGCCTCCCAGAGATGTCAAAGTAATGTCTTGCTTGCTCTCTCTTAGTTGGCAATTTGTTTCCTTTTGGAAGCATTTGTGATAATAACCTACATATATTTTTAAAAGTGAGTTAAAAAACCACCAACATCATATATTTCTGTCTGATTTCAAAATAGAACAATTAATATTATGATTCATAAGCCAAACTGAATTGATACCTACTTCAATAACACATTCAAACTGACATTACTCCATCCATAAATTGTTTGCAAGTTAAGTATCTCGAGGGACGCACAAAGAACGGAGTACGTACAACCTTCACACAACGGAGTAGATGATGCTACATATAGTGGATCATCTGGCTTCATAGAGTGACCTTCTCCCTGAACCGGTTGCAAAAATAGATGGTGTACCATGTTGTCCAAAATCTCATATATGCACTCTTTTTGAACTTGATTATGGGCTGGAATTTTCTGTTTTAAAACAGGGCTGAAGTTAAAATTATGCTCCTTCAATGCATTTCATGTACCATTGGCCCAAATCTTGAATGTATTTGAAGTCTACCAACATAACACTTGTTTCCTAGAGTTGAAATCCATCTATGTACTTGAGATAAAATCCATTAGAGCTTGCATTTGATATTCATATTTGGATTAACAATCTGAGTATATCCTTTATGTTATGGATTATGTATCCAAAAGCATTTGATGTAATCAAGATAGAGCTATTTATTCCATTCATGTATGCTAAATATATAGAAAAAGCTTGAAATCTTCTTCCTCATCTAAATCATTTCTAAAACCCGAATCTTGTCAAACTCCAATCCTTTTCTCTTCCCTGAACCTTGAATCCCATACTTCTCTTCTGCATTAAGCCCCGGTGGTAGACCTTCAACCCTTAATGCGACGACAACGTGTTGATAAGGGAGCTTCCCAGGTGGTCCTCCATCTCTAGAGAGTGGTCCCTCATGATCCAACTATGTAGCAGGGGGTTATTCACCGCTAGGAATGCGCTGGTATTGATGGATTGTCACGAGACTTACTATAGAGCTTGATCATTCCAAGAGCTTTGCCTTCACATGAGATGGTAAGCGATTGGAAGCCTCAATCTCAGCTTCACTTTGATACCACTAGTGAACAAATCGGATGTCGTATGCATACGTAGCGAGCACCGGAAGGTCCCCAAGAACAAAGACCTCTACTTTTTGCTCAAAATCCAAGAGAATAGACTTGCACGACATGAGGCGAGAAGACCAATTGGGTACAATCTCCTCCCATGCCTTGTGTGAGTGCTCCACAAAGCATATATTTAATATTTTATTCATCTCCAAGCTAAAAAATAGCCCAAATTTACAATTAGCATGCTTTAGCTTTTGTGTTTGCTTTTGTCCAAATAAAGAATAAAGCGGTTGGGCACCCTAAGAGTGGGCTGTGCTCAAATACAATGACCAATAATGAACATTTAAATTGTGCGCCCATGTGCATACAAAATAATAAATATATGTCAAGCACTTCAATAAATAAGCACATCAAAATAAATATCGGTGCCATGCCTAAGACACGCGCCCATAAAAAATGATAATTTCTTCTAAATAACTTGAATATATGCTATCGCCTAGTGCTACCCAACGCCACCGTCGCCTACTCTACACATCAACTGAAGCATTCACAATTGTTAGATAATAATAAAATTAAACCAACAAATACCTAGCAATCTTCAAACAAAATAAATAAATAGGTTGGAACTCTATCCTAACCTCAATTTAATACGAGTGCACACTCTAAACTCATAAACATCCATTAATTTAAATATGTATTTTGCGGAATCACCTGCTATGGAATCACCCACTTGCACATTAAATTAACATAACACCCGAAAAGGACATGTGTCCCCATCAACTTTTTGCATAAGGAATCCACCTTGTGTACGGGCCTCAGTAAATAAATATAATTTTACGGAATCCACCATAAAACCTCACAGAATCCACCATGGAATATGCCTCCTGGCATCAATAATAGCTAGCCAAGTCTTTGCTTTAGTCAATTGGACTTGCAAAGAGGATATTTCCACTTTCTAGGCTTCTAACAAGTTAGTCTGTGACCCCATTTGTTTCAAAAGACAAGAGAGAGTTTCCTTAGTAGAGGCAAGCTCAGTATTAGCCTTATGTAGTTCCTCCTTAGATTGCAGCAACTCCTCATAAAAAGAAGAGTACAACTGCTAAACACATGTGATATATCTATGGAACTCTAAATGTCCTTACACAAGAACATAATGGTGTCTCATGTCATCAACTGATGTAGAGAAGGAATTGATATGTCAAAACTACCATCTCTTTGTGCCCTAAATAAATTTGTAGATGTAAGACATGCAGGAAGGATACTACATGACGTAGCAAAGACTGACACTAGAGGAGCTAAGGCAAGAACTATTCCACCCATATGCTTTAAGCACTACGTCTAAATAACTAGAGGAGGAGGAGAGTCATAATCTTTAGGGATAGGTTTAGAATCTTCAAAATGAGGGGAAACCACTAGAGGATTTTCAAGAGATGGTGGAATTTCCTTTGCAAGGGCAGAGTATATTAGGAAAACATACAAGTAAGAAAAAAATGTGACATTAGCCACACTACCCTGAGTGACCCTGATAAAGTGTTGATCCATTTTGATAAGGAGATAAGAACTCCAATCAATGGTCATGCCCTTGAGCACCATTCTGCAAGTAATGAATAATTCCTTGGATATGTAATTAGATGGAGTTTTGGCAGAGGCATGAACCTGTCCTAAAGGAACTAACACAACTGTTTCAAAAGGGATCAAAGATCATGGAAATATAAATACCGAATGTAATGATGATCCGTTTAGCATCCAATAAGTCATTGTTCAGTCTCTGTGTAGGAGCTTCATAAAGTCCACATTGGAAAAGAGCTAGTGGATTGCTAAAAATTCCGCCCCACAATAGGGAAGAGACAAAGCCTTCCTCAAGCCTTGAGGTGTCATTAGGATAGTGGTACCATGGACAAAACCATACTTCTTGCTATAAGAAGTTAAGAACTCTTCACACAAGGTGGGATCATCAAGAATGAGTAGCAATGTGAGAGCCACAAAATGAGATAATCTAGCCTTAGTAATACAGTGTGATTCAGACAATTGAGAATAATTGCGATTGATGAACGGAATATATTGGATAGGGGGAGGAGTTTGAGGTGCTATTCAGATGAAAACAAAACAAACACACCACATAGACAAACACAAAGGAGGCCTACAAAACAGTTGAATACGAGACATATAAGATTTCGATAGAGCATTGTAAGAGAGGAAAAATAAAATAATTGGGATATGGAAAATAAAATCATAGGAATAAAATACCAACTACATTGGCCAGTATAAAATGTGTAAGGGATTTGATTTTTGGAATCATCATTATCACAATACAAGTCTCCTTTATCTTCTCTCTCTCCAACTTTCGTTGCTGCCTTCTCTCTCTTTTTCTATCTTTCTCTCTCCTTCTCTCTTTAGTCTTTCTCTCTCCTCCTCATCCTCTTTCTCTCTCTTTTACATCCCTCCTTTTCTCTCTTCTGTAATCTTCTCTCTCCTCTCTCTCTCTCTCTCCGGTCCTCACCTTAACAATTGGTATCAGAGCATCTTAGGTTCTTGATCTAGTTAATCATATTTCATTTAGTTATCCCTTTAAAGTCACACAATCCAAGAAACTTTCAGGTACACATGTACAAACATGGACGAGAAGTAGTAGTGAAGTGATCAGAGGTCCATAGACCAAAAGGACAACATTCCTAGAGCATTAATGGAGTCTTGGACCAAGTTTGGTGGCAAGAAGGCTAAAGTTAGCACCTCATTGGTCATTTCAAGTAATTTTTGAAGGCATTTCTCTTAAAATAGTGGTAACAAGAGTTAATGGAGGATATAGCTACTATTACTTTTCAGGGAGACTCTTTCTCTCTCTTTCTTTTGAAGCTCCTCTCAAGATTCCATGGAGGAGATCAGCCCATTCTTCCTTGGGCTTTGAATTTTCCTTCCTAAATTCTAGATCTAGAGGTGTGTATTACTAGAAAAAGGAGCTAATCACCCAAAGAAAAATAGCTATAGCAATGCCTTTGGAAAGGCTAGTCCAAGTTCTTTGCCTATGTCCATGTTGAGAAAGCACTTGATTGTGGTGTGGAGGGAGGTGAACATTCCTGTAATCCTCTACTTTCTCATCTTCCTCTTGTTCTTGCTATGTGAGAGAGCCATTGTGGAAATGTGCGGGATCTAGGACATGGCAAGGAGCTATGGCACATGGAAGATGAAGACCAAACTCATGATGACATAGACAAGTAGAGACAAATTGTTACATAAGTGAATTAGGTTCCAACATGGTAGCTTGGACTCATAAACACAATCTTGTGTAGGACTGACAAAGAAAAGATACTTAACTGAAAGTACAAAGAATCATGACATTGTATTCATTCATATGAAAAGTGGTAGTCAAGTAAAATGCTTTATACATGTTGGATGGTAATAGTTTTCACTTTCCGTGCATATGGGATTCAGTTTGTCTGCATGTCCTAAGCCTAGAATTGCCTCATACAAAGAGGCTACAATAGGTGTGATAGCAAATATCTCAACACCCCTCCTCAATCACAACTAGAAAGTACAAAGTGTGTAGAGGCTTTAGTGAGAGCAGCACCTGCAAAGTGTGTAGTGGCTTTAGTGAGAGCAGTACCTGCAAAGTGTGGGCACACTATAAACATGGCAAAACACCAGGGGCTGTCGCAAAAAAGGTTAAGTGTGGGTACCACAAACATGATGGTCATCCAAAGGCTATAACAAGTATACAGAGGCTGTATTACAAGGCTACATGAGGAGTTTACAAGCTTATGTCAGAAGCATTAGGGCTAGGAATTACAAGGCTAAAAAAATCAATAAAAATTTGGATCAAGGATTGGTAGGCCCTTGTAGTTTTCAGCATTTCTTTTGGCATAGATCTTCTATTTATTGTAGGTCTTCTTATCCGTGTAGTCCATCTTGCTCTTTTTGATCTTGTACTTGTTCGTCACTTTGCTTGCAGCCTTAGTGTCCACCACTTTGCTTGCATTGTTCTTTTGGTCCTTTTCTTCGTGGTCTTCTTTGCTTACACTAGTCTTCATGTCCCCCTCAAGAAAAGATATCATTATCTTTGAGGCAACAGAAATGAATGCAAAATTTTCCACTTTCATGTCTTCAAGGTCTTCAAATGGGTACATTGATGGCATTTGGATATAGGCAACTCCATGTATTCCTGTAGGTAGAGTAACATCTTCTACATAGTACAAGTGAGTAACAAGAGTAGTTGTGTTACCCTTGATAGCATCTGTCCATATGAAAAAATTCATTTTGGTCATTGAGTATTAGCTTCAAATCTGAGATAAATAAGTACTGAGTTGCTTCTTGAATGTGCTAACAAGCACAAGTGATGGGATAGTGTCAAATCCCACTATTTAGTATCAAAAGATACTATGGTTTTGAAGATGATGATTCTTGTTGCTTGGTGTTTGATGTTACCCCTTCAGCTTGAAACCCCTCCTTGATGGTAAATCAATTGAATATTTGCTAGAAGACTAAGTGTTGT
Source organism: Lygodium microphyllum (assembly GCF_053477565.2). Classification (NCBI taxonomy): domain Eukaryota; kingdom Viridiplantae; phylum Streptophyta; class Polypodiopsida; order Schizaeales; family Lygodiaceae; genus Lygodium; species Lygodium microphyllum. The sequence goes on from NC_141145.1 coordinate 115,421,880, forward strand.
AGTAGATCTTGAATGGTAGGAACTCTACTTGACTGAAAAGAGTGAGAAATTGAAGAGCTTGAGACTTGTAGTAGCAATGATGTTGTCCTATTGAGCTTTGATTTCTCCAAATATTTTAAAGATTAATGATTGATTGATGAAATATTTTCTAAACACTGAGTGATTACTCAGTTTAGAGTGATAGGAGCTTGAGTGTGCCAAGAGGAGTGAGAAAATAAAGAAAATTGAAGCTTTAAGTAATCTTGGCTATGGCTTCCTAGATTAGGGTTTTGACCCAGGCCTGGTTTTTCACTAATTTTAGGAGCTACAATGGATCATTTTGAATTTTTAAAAAATGGAAATGAAGCTCTCTTTATGCTCTATAAAAGTCCTATGATCATCATCTAGATCGATGTAGAGTCGTCATGCATAGAGCAAACAAACGTGTGTAGGTGCAATTTCGGACAGCAATGACCAAATTTGATCATGTTGGGCTGGATGATGATAAATGCTAGGCTTTAAGGCTACAAGAGGGAGTTCCTTGAGGTTAGAAGGATATCCTTAGAAGTAGTAGTGATGAATACTAGCTTGTAGTGTGAGATCTAGGGGCTCCAAGGTGACTACATGCGACCAATAACTTCATGAGTTTCAAACGTACAAGAACCTTGATCCCCATATCAAGAAAGAAAATAAAATAATATATATATATACACAGCATATCTTGGACTATATCGGCATGACTATTAAAACACAAAAAATATAACAAACTTCACCACACTAACACGATAGAACCAAGACTAGGTGGTGGACTGCACTTCACAACTGGGACTAATTAAGAGACTTTGTCACCCTCATACCCAGGTAGCGTATTCATTGATGAGGTGATAGATGTGATGTGTAGATAGATTCAGATTTAATGGTAGGTAAATTTTATAAATTATTAACAATAGGCAAATTGTTTTATTAGGTGATCAAACTTAATTTTAAACAAAATGGTTCCTTTTATGCATTAAAGAAAAGTATTATGTGTTCACAATGCATCAAACAAATCCTAGACTTGGAACTCGACTTTGAGGATCTCTAAATGTATATTCATTTTTAGAAATTATTGTATGTGGAGCACTTTTTTGTTAGTGTGCATGCAAAAGTAATGGTTGGTTCATTTTATTACAAATTACAATGTGTGTGTTTAGGACATGGAGCATGTGGAATGTATACATTGGGTTTATTCTAGTTTATTTAAATGATATATACAAAGCATAAATTTATGTGAAAAAGGTGATTGGTTGATTTATTTTAACAATCAAAGGTGTTTTTTGGTGCACCAAAAGGAAAATAAAATTTTGATACTTGTAGGGTGTGTGAATGCATCATGATTTGAATGAGCACAAAAAAATCGACTGATGGAGAGGAAACCATGGCCATGAAGCAATCCCTAAATGCAATCCAACCAAGTTGAAAATTGATAGCATAAGGAGAAAAAGAAAAATACGTCATGTATTTTTCATGATTTTTTTTGGAGCTTTATGGTGTTTTTTTCCCCAACTTATTAGACTTTAGATTTTTTCAAAAAATACATAAAACCAATGCAAAAGAGGAATTTTGGGATATGATCAAATAATGAGTTTGTGTGTTTTTTTAAAATTAAATAAATAAGATTGGAATATGTATGGATGTGTATTTGGATTGATTTGGTTTTTTCAATTTTACTTTATTTTTTTAAATAACACTATTTTAAAATAAAAATTTCAACTGAAAATGTGAAAATAATGTGTCATGAAATGTTTCAATATCTCTCAATAAAATTTTTGGCTATATTTTTGAAATTTTATGAATTTTAGGGGGTTTTTAACTTTTTATTTGATTTTATATTAGGTTTTCAAAAAAATTGGAAAATTTTAATTGAAAGTAGTTATTTCTAAATTTTTCAAATTTGTTTGGGATGTTTTTAATATATATATATATTTAAATATTTTCTTTATTTGTAAAATATTTTTGATATTTTTAATTAATTTTTGAAGAATGTGTGTTTTAATTACAAGAAGATGTGTACCCAGACCTCTACGACGTGCGTGAATAGCACTTTGCAAACCCCTTGGCAAGGTCAAGAGGACACATGCATGTGCTCACCAAGTCAGCCTCATATGCAGGAACACGAGAATTCACAGATGAATAACTCTTTATGGGGAAGGTACATGGATCCACGTGTGTGTCACCGCATGGGACACGCGCTTGTGGTGGTCGGTTGGTGGGTGACGTATCATTTTGCAATGAGGCACAAATTGGTAGGGGAATAGGGGTTAGGAAAGGGGGGCATACATGGTTTGTTTTTTTGGGGGCACCGAGGGTATGGGTAGGAAAGGGGGTTTGGAAACCGATGGGGGGGAATAGGGGCTAAGGGAGGTTGAGGAGCAGGAGGAGAGGGCAAGGAGGCGGAGGAAGGAAGAGATGGTAGAGAAGGAGAGGGTGGGGAGGTGGTGCTAGAGGTAGGTGGTAGAGGTGGGGAAGGAAGAGGCAAGAGGGAGGGGAGGGGAAGGAGGAGATGGGATTGGGGAAGGAGGAGGAGGGGGACATAATGATAGAGAAGGAGAGGGTGGGGGAGTTGGGTGGGCAAGGGGGATGGGGGCCAGAAGGTTTGGAGGTGGATGAGACGGGGGCTACCGGGTGAGAGTAGAGGCGCGTGTAGTTCGGGGCACTAGGGGGGGTGGTGGCAAGGGAGGCGTTGGGGGGGAGAATGGGGAGCAGAGTAGCATGCTTGGTGGGGGAGGCACTGTAGAGCAATAGAGAGGGTTGCAGGTTGGGGGTGGGGGGGGGGGGAGGGAGATGGAGAAGGTAGGGGGAAGGAGAAGAGGGAGGGAGGTGGGGGGAGGGAGATGAAGGAGGTAGGGGAGGAAGGAGAAGAGGGCAGGAGATGGAGGGAGGTAGCGGAGGAAAAGGAGAGGGTGAGAGAGAAGGAAGAAGAAGAAGACACAAATGGGTGGGGAGGGACTTGTTGTTTTTTCAAATGATTAATTTTTTTAAGAAAAGAATATGAACCCCCCATCCTGTGCACACAAGCAGGAGGCGGGGTAAATAATTTATGTTGTCAGGAACAAATGGAAGGGGAGGAGCACGAGTGGATCGATCGCAAGATGGTGGAATCAACAACATGCATGGCAAGGTGAAAACCAATGGATAGTCAAGGGACACAGAAGGCAACAATACCAAAGATTCACAAAAAAATTAATTCGAAAAGATTTGGGCATCACATTGCCATGCAAGGAAAAGGAAAGGTGGACTAGACAACAAAGGGAATAAGAAGGCAAACACAAATGATACGTTGGATATAAAAAACAAGTGGTCACATGGAAAATTTGTAAATTACACTTGAAAACATGATTGAAATGAAGAACAGAAAATCCATTTGCTAGAACAAAGTTCATAAAAGGAAAAAGTGTCCAATTTAACCATAGGGACATGGCTATCAAATCAAAACATGGGTGTGGTGAAAAATAGGAGTAATGGCAAGAATGTACACAAAAACTAGAACATAAATTCATTTGAGAAGATCTAGTAGTTGAAACGCAGATCAACGAAAAGGAAAAGTATAGGTGGCAATGTTTGATAGGCTGTCATATCAATACATGGTTTTCATAGCAAGAGGACATGTGCACATGGAAAAATTGTCAAAAATATGTATGAAAAATTGATAAAAAATAATAACACAAAATCCATGGCCGGAATGAAGGGAGAAAAAAAACATCCAATTGGATATGCTGGTCAAGGCTATCTAAGCAGTATACCATTCGACGAGAAGAAAGCACATTGGTATAATCATACAATTATCTCACCAAGCTTGACAAGGTAAATACCTAAACATCTCAATCTTGAGATGAGTGCTTCTAAGCACTGAAAAGGCATTTTGTGACATTAGTATTGCTGCCTTATGTTGAAACATGAATATTGATGTGATTGAAATCTCTCATTACCAAGTGTTGAAGTCATTAATTGACCTTGCTCAACCAAATGTTCGTACATTAAACCACAAGGTGGGGAGGAGCTAGAAGTCCAATCAAAGTTCACCTCATTGAAACCTAGGAAAACAATAAAACTTAAATCAAGGGTTGTTCGAAGGAAAGGACCATCAAAATCTTACCTTGAGATAATATATATGTCCGATTTCCAACCTTTTTCATCCTTACAATTTTAAAGTTGGTTATCATTTGTACGGCTATCAATTCTGTTAGTCAGTTCGTACTTGGCCATCTATAAGGACTAAACACTGCCATTGCCTAGGGCAATAGGTAAGACCTTCCTATTATGGCCATGGCTTATGGAGATGTAAAGCCTTAAATCCGCAAGTTTAATGGAAAAGATTTCCATCCCTGGCAAGTCCTGGTGAAATATAAAATGATGGAACGGGGCTACTAGTCCTTCATAAAAGGGACAAAAGTTATTGATCCATCAAATCCCCTTGATGTAGAAGACAATGAAAGAGCTCAGAGGCCATCATCATGCTTCATTTGGATGAATCCCTAATTCATCATATTGACCAACTCTCCACTGCCAAGGAGAAATGGGATGAGCTTGAAATGCTCTATGATGCTACAGGGAATAACTCCAAGATTTTTTTAAAGATTGAATTTTTTAGCTTGGAGTATAAAAAAGGAGAAGACCTAAGTAATTTTATTTCACATATGAAGGGGCTCATGGCATAGCTTGACTCCGTTCAAGCACCAATTCATGGTGAAGTTGCCATTGCCATCCTTTTGAAGTCTGTAAAGAAGGTATTTCCAACCCTTGTTACTATGCTTACCAATATCCCTAATCCAACTTTGGTAAGTACCATCCAGTATGTTTGGATAAAGAAAAGAGGAACCATAACGAAGGCACTTCATGATAGGACCTAAAATGGGCTGACACTGGCTATGGCACTAGCCGGACCTCATGCATACCCAACAATCCCACCTCACAGCCTCGCGGATCAGGAGCATCTAAAACTCACTTTACACTCGATGTTTATGACAATTTTGCGTTTGTATCCAATATGTAGTCCAACGTTCACCTTTCCTTCTCCTTAGAGGGAGATCCCATAACATATATGCATAATGCCTCGTAATACACACATAGGGAAGCACCTCTCGGCTGATTATCGTGGCTCCACTGCGACTCTCCTACACCTCAGGCATTAGCCCCAAGATGCGTCGCTAACACATATAACATTAGCATAAACTCCACTCTTTCATAATTCAGCGTTCCAAGAGATTTTGATATGCCTCACAACACTTTCCCCAATGGAAGCACCCGTCTAACTACAGCTTGGGTTTCCTGTCCTCTGAGCATTGGTCAAAGTTTATCAATGAATTGCAATGCCATCTGGGAGATACCACATGGCATGCTTGATGCAAGGTGTATGAAAATTGTACACAACCATTTTATGATTTAAAAAAAGAGCCATGTGAGGTGCGAAAAAGAGCCCTTTCATGAATTTTAACTAAGTGTCACATGCTGCACTGCTTTAGGGACTAGCACCGGAGCTTCCGTGCTACTAGTCACCTCTATTTAATTGTGGAACGATCCCTAAATACTATGCACAAAGAGGAAAATCAGAATTTGTATCTTTTCAGCAATTAGATCGTCGCACAAACTTCATCCCCCCCTCACCGTTTAGGTGTTGCTGCGGTGCATAGGTGTAAATGGTTGTTTTGTATTATTTTTATATGTAAAGAGCAATAAACACGAACTATAACACAAAGGACAAGGCTAAATTGAGGTTTGACCTCATGCTTTAACCTTGCCAAACATTCACATACATAAATCTTATTTTTCCATTTTTTAAAAGCACGAAAATCCCAATTTTCTCTATTTTTTTCTATTTTTCCTATTTATTATTCATGAAAAATAGGTATTTTCTGATTTATTTGTATTGGCTTATTATTTTGACTGAAACTTAATATTTTCTCTGATTTTATTCCATCTCCAACTCAACATCGAAAAAAACCACTAATTTTTACTAAAAATGATATTTTACTGGTTTTAAAGAATTAATAACGACTCTAAACCATTACAGGTTCTGCATTTCTGTAGTTACAGCCCTCAATCATGATGCAAACAAGGTTCAAACAAAATTTCATTGCATATGAACAACATTTCGACCATGAAACAACAAAAACAAGCAAATTTCTTTGTAAAATTGAAGCACACCACGTGTCTTGCGTGTTGCGGGTTTTATAATCATTAATTGAGCAGCCCACAGACCGATCAGCAACCATTCTTCAGTGCTGAACCTCTTTCCTCAGCCTCCTTTTCATCTTGAAGCAATCTGATCTCACAGCCGGACAAGCATTCTTCAGCCCCTCTTCTTCTTGATTTCTTGCACATGAATGGCCTCTATGAAGGAGAGAGAGGGAGGAGAGAGAAAGACTAAAAACCAAAATTTCATTCCCTTCATCACATTGCACGTGGTTACCATCAAAATCTTGGCCTCTTTGCATGGATCAGGGATCTTCCCTTCTCGCTCTACATGATTGAGTATCCAAGAGGCATATGCATGCCCAAAAAATGGAGCGTCAATCAAAAAACGCCCGTCCCTGCATCACGACATATTTTTGCATGTTTTCTTCATTTAGAGTTTCATTTTATTTCATTTATAAAATGTTCACTTCAAGAAAAAAACCACTTTTACACTACTATGGAAGGGTTTTCAGCCTGTTTGGGGGTGCAAACGGACTCTGATTCCCGATCCGATTGGACGGCTGGCTCCGTGGCATTGAAATCTACAAAGCTAGGCTCCATCATGCTCTTCTCGACTTCTAGATCCAATAGCTGCTTCACAATCCCGAACCTTGTGCGGATTAAATGGGGGATCAAACGACCTGGAATTGAGATCTGAGACTTGCGTTGGATTCCTGACGTCGTTTTGCATCAGCTCGGCCATTCGCCATCATTTGATTTTCCATGAAAATTAGCACTAGCACTTTAGGGACTTGTCGCTTAAAATCGTCCTGATTGCCACCGCTGCATTCGACGAAGTCTATTTTTCCCTTGATATTCGTAATTTTTGGCTATTTTTAAGCACTTCTTGGCATAAAAAATCATCTGTCATTGGCGAGCACCGGATAGGGCGACTCAGCCCGTCAAATCCCACGAATAGATCTGTACATAAACAACAAAAAGAAGCATCAAGTTGGTACAAAAAATACACATCACAACACATCACACCTCATACCCTGCCCCATGACCAAACCAAGGCATGAAATCCACGAGGAGTAGGCCCAGCATAATCTATAGAAGGCCCGAAGCTAGTTGCTAACCAACTGCTGCAACACAACCAAGCTAGAAAGAACTATCAAAGAGGTCGCCCTAAGTGGTGGTCTGAACTACCTACCTAACTAAGGACAACTCAACCAGGAGCTCCTCCTAGGCGAGAACTCTTATAGGCTGATCAAGAAATAGTTTTTTGTAGCACATTACTCTTCTTTTAGGTTTTTATTTTTCCATACTCGGGCGTGTAAAAAGGAGGGAGCTGAGCATAGTGACCCAAGGAGAACAAGGCATCGGCCCCAGGTCCTGTCTCGGTACCCAAGAACCTACCAAGCCCTCGCATGGCGACACTTAATCCTTTTCTAATGCTCACTTTTATTTTGCTCCAACCTTCTTTCATTTTCTTTATTTTATGGCAACATGTCACCCCAAGGAAGACAAGGCATCGGCCCCAAGTCTTACTCGTCCCCAGAAACCTACCAGGCCTTCGCAAGGCGATAAACAATACCTCAAGGATTTTTATTTCTTTCCTTTTCTATTTTTATAGGGGTCAAACCCCTTTTTACACAACTTTGTATATTCATATATTGTCTTTCAGATCTTTAGGGTTTTGTTTATTTCCATCATTATTTTAGTAGGCTTCTCTAACTGCCTCACAACTAGCAAGAATGCCTAGAATAGCCGCCTAGCAGGTCCGCAGAACAAGGTCACTAGAACTCCCATCTAAAACATGTCTTTCAATGCCTGATCATGCCTTGCAGGAGGCAATGACTACTCAGACCTCCCCCAAACATACAGAGCCTAAACCTGGGACTTCATGCCTTGATTGCCGGTCCCCAACAAGAAAGAAAACCCTCACCTGCACATATATCGTTAATTTCTTAAGGGAAAAAACTCGAAAAGGGGACGAAACCACTTGGAATGGCCACAAGAAGCTCCTTTACAGCAAAGCCTCCCTCCAACGACTTCGTGAACCTGTATGGTGCAATCACTAAAACAATAAAGCATTAAACGTACCTGCACCAAATAGAGATAGGGCCCTCTTGGCCTAAAGAAATAGCACATTTCACTGCAAACTAACTGGCCCTCTTAGCCTAAAGAAATAGCACATTTCACTGCAAACTAACTGGCCCTCTTGGCCTAAAGAAATAGCACATTTCACTGCAAATTAACTGGTTCTCTTGGCCTAAAGAGATAGATTATTAAAACCTGAAAACAACTGGCCCTCTTGGCCTAAAATGGATAGTTCATTCTAGTCCATGCAATATATGATCTCCTTGGCATATATAACACATCCTATCAAACTAAGCAGGATACTAAGGATAGCATAAAATATGAGGACTAGCCTCATGATACTCATGCGAGTCAGCTAAAGCTTGATCTATGCTCTTTGAAGATCCACTAGTCCAAGCCTTTCTACTAATATCTCACTAATAATGGCCATCTCTTCTTGGGTACTATGAGCTGAATGAATGACATCATTAGGTTGGTATATCTCATCCCCTTGGTCGTCATTCAAACGGATCGCTTGTCCCAACCTTCCAGTAACTCCTCCTATAGGGAGAATCATGGATTCATGATCATTCAACTCTTCTCTAATTGGACCATTACATATGTCAATGATACGATCCAAACTAGACAGAGCTTCAAGCCTAGACCCATCACATAGATGCATCTCAGGGCAGCATTTCCTATTGTCAGATCTCGCATTATGGCCCTTAGTCACATCCTCTTGGCAATCCATCAAAACATGTCCATATGAAATTCCTGGCCCTGCATCTGACACACTAATAGTATTTTTAGGGGTTTTGGGCCTCCAAACCCATCTCATATTCATTTTCATATTCTTAGACTGCCTCATCTGCCCACATTGGTCCAATGGACTCACTATGGATTTATCACCATTACCAGATGGCCTCACAACCTTATGGCTTCTATTTAGTACTACAGGTGGACCTTTGGTATGCCACATCTTCTCTACATGAGATGTCTTTACTTGCCTTTGTCCACTTTGCAACAACTGCTTAGCCATAGGAACCATGCTTTTACTAAAAGAAATAGCATCTACTTGAAAGCATGATTCATCTATAAATTGAAAAGGTCTCTCAAGAGCCTTACTAGGAGCACAACTAGAGCCACTCATAGAATGCTCATCTAGGCTTGTAGACCTGATGGTTCTATCAATTCCACCATCACAACTAGCTCTCATGGAACTGTTGTAAGCCTTGATGGGACTTACTGGGCTTGGAATCTTTTTATCCCCAGAGGGTATATTATCCCTAATATTGCCATTTTCTGCTTGGAGATTTTGGCTACCAAGGTTCCTCTCATAGGCTGCCTTGGTATCAAAAAGTGAGTTGTCTCCTTGTAGAAATGGTTGGAAGCTAGGATGCACTTGTACTGAATATGTCCCTCATAATCAATGGCATGCATCTTTGCTTCCCTTAACGACTTAGGATTCCGCATGTCCCACGTGGATTTGCATGTTAATCTCTAAGCCACTTAAAAAGAGCTCACATAGCACATCACCTGGCAATGCAGTAGCTCTTCTTGGCCAAAGCCTCAGAATATCATCAAGGGCTCTAACGTATTCTTTAACAAAACCCTATGTGTGTATTATGAGGCATTATGCCTATATGTTATGGGATCTCCCTCTGAGGAGAAGGGAAGGTGAACGTTGGACTACATATAGGATACAAACGTAAAATTGTCATAAGCATTTAGTGCAAAGTGAGTTTTAGATGCTCCTAGTCTGCAAGGCCGTGTGGTGGGGTTGTCTGTCGTATGCATGAGGTCCAGCTAGTGCCATAGCCAGTGCCGGCCCATTTTAGGTCCCATCATCCATCCTTCGTACCATTAAGAAGTGATACCATTGTCTCTATGAGAGCCACTTTAGAAAAAAGAGTGACCATAGAGTTCTCAATTACTTTCTAACTTATTCTACTTTGACTTATAAGGAGTAGAGATGGGTAGCAACCTTGGAAATTTATTGTTTTGATATCACTCATACCAAGGGCAAAGATAATGTAGTGGTTGATTTACTCTCATGAATGTAGCCATGCAATGTATCATCTATATTAGAACTACATAGTGATTGAATTGAGGAGTTTCAAGAGGCCTATTTTTTGAATAAAGAATTTAGCCATATATTTCAAAAATTATAGTATGGATTAATAGAAAAGAAATCCCAGCATTAGCTTAGGAATGGCCTTATATGGTCTCATGGTAAGGGGGTCATGGAAGACATGCATTATTCACCCATTATTGGTGTGACATGTCTGCTCCTCCACTTGTAGGACATGTCTTAGCAGCCCATTGGGAAGAGAGTCTAGAAAGCGCCACTTGGCACTCGCAAGGAATGTCACAGGGTTTGCGATCTAGGTCTTCCCAAGCTTTCCCCGAGCGCAAGTATCCGACCGTTCCCACTTAGGATCGACCTGAAGTCAGGGTTTCTTTCCTATCAGCAAACTCTCTAGGAAGTAGCTAGCGTCGAGCTCCAGATGAACCATTTTGCGTAGGAACAACAGAGTCGAAGTGAATTTATGCTGCACTTGGTTCATGGAGAATGGGAAACGAGAGGGATGCGAAGCTCAACCTCCCTGCCCATAAGGCATAGTCCCATTCTGTTTCCCTAAAACAGCATAAATCAGGATTCTAACTCTACTGATACTAGGTCTTCATAGGCTCGTTATCACATCTTTTGAGAAAAGTTCCTAGCTAACCGGGACCACCCTTCTGTAGGACGGACCCAAGTCACATCCACCGCACTTTCCTCGATTTGCTTAGTTATCTAATTACCTACCACATTATGTTTGACATGCAAAAGCAACTTCCTTAATTAATCAATTTAAACACAAGTTCCTTCACGTAACTTATGCAATGATACAAAAACAATGTCAAGCAAGTTTCTTTTTCAAATATCCGATCTTTATTTATCATAGTCTTGGAATACATCAAGTATCATGCCTGAAGGCTATCCCAACAATCAACAGGATTGCCCGTAGACTAGTACAAGGGCCTCAAGATCCCGTCTCGAGTCACGTTGGCCTCTTGTGCAGGATCTGGAGGCAAGGAATTTCTACCGAGAGCCTCGTCTAGCACCCAAGTGTCCTCTTGCTCCAAGCAGCACCCACGGAGAGACCTCTCGTGGCAGGTTAGGTCCATATACCCGGCGCGGCTAACAACCCCCTTGGATAGGGCCAGGCAGGCAGTCGGAGATAACTGAACCTGCCACTCCCTCCAGGCCTTTAACCTGAATCATTAAGTGTTTTTCCTTGAATTGGTTCCTTGAGCAAAGAAGTTCAAACAATGTACCTAAGTGTACAATCACGATCATTTCAGTGGCCGTTCGTACAACCAACTGCTAAGGTGTGATTCCTTCTTCACGAATGCTCCTAGCATTTGGTCCTGGGTCGTTTATGACTTGGCAAAACTCTAGGGGCATGGCAAGCTAGGTTGCTTGTTTTTCCTTTTCCTTCGGGTTAGGGTTTGTATCCTAACGACCCTAATTATCCTTACCTTACACTACAACAAAAAGACCTCATAGACGCACTTTTAGACGCGATTTTTGAATATAGAGAAAATCTTACAGGCGCGTCTATCCGCCCGTGTATCCCCGCATCTACCATTTCGCATCTATAATCACATGTATCAACGAATTTACATGCAAAAATAGACGCGTAATAGACGCACATATACATGCACATATAGACATGCTGGTAGACGTGCTTTTACAAGCACTGGTAGACGCAAACGGAAAACAAAAATATCATTTTTTAAAAAGATATTTAATTTATTTTTAAAATTTGAATTATGAAGCGCATGTATAAGCATGTGTAATCTACACTATAGACACGCGTATAAACACGGATTTGCTACAATTTAGACGCACGGATAGATGCGCAAAACAGAACTGGAAAAAAAAAACCAAAGAGTATGTGCACATGCTCTCTGGTTTTTTTTTTCCCCCTCCCATACATCAGATTGTGCATTTGGGAAAAAGACAATGTATCTTACGGGCATGAGAATTGAAAACAAAAGTCCATGTATTCATTATAGATCAAAAGCATTTACATGGGAAGTTTAAGTGCTTGCGACCTAAAGCGTGGCCGCAAGCAGTAGGCTCAAAGATGGATCATACATATACAAGAAAACAAGGCCTCATGAGGAGGTATGGTGCTTCTGAAGAAGAAACATCTTCGCTAGTACCACCATGGCTACTAGCGTCGCTATCCCCCTCCTCGCTATGCTCCACATCCGGGTTCACCTACACACACAAAAGATCAAGGTTGCTTACATAGACATGGTGGAGAAAAAGTTATAATTAGCTATACTTTTAATAGGAAAGTAAGAAAAACATACCTCCTCTGGCTGTCGAATCCTCATGGCCCGGTTGTATTGGTCCTCAGTGATGAGACCCTTCTCATAGAAGTGAAGCCATGTGGCTGCGCGGTTATGGCCTCGATGGTAACCTACCTCTCTAGGAGTAGGTATCCTACCAATGATAGTAGTCTGCAAAACAATTATGATATATACAAACAATTATGAGTCACAATATATTAGAATAAATTATATAAAGAATTGAAAGAAATATAAATTTTAAAAAACTAGAAATCAAAATATACTTATAAACTCTGCCTCCCACTCTCTGCCGCCCGATCCGTAATGCGACGATCCCATGGTTTCCATTTGGTTCCGTCACGCCTCTGCATGTTGGTGACTCTTCACTTTCTCTGCTGCTTTCTTCTTGGCTTTCTTCCACTCTATGAGGTGGCACATAGGTGGTTGGCTATAGGCTCCACGCCCCTCCTCCTGCCTCTGCAGCGAGTCCCTGGCCTGTACCATGAGGTGGGATCTTTTGTTGTGAAGCATATCCCTCACTTTTGTGCATCCCCAATCATCTGAGAATCACTGACCCTCAGGATTTGGGTACCTCCTATGGACTACCCTCAACACCTCCTGCCACAAGCCGCTTTTCTGATTTTTGAAGGCAATGAAACAATCTTTATACGTCGCATGCACGACGCTCCTCATGTACGCCATTACATCCCTTCCTTCATCATCATGAAAGATGCCACCAGCATCTGTAACTCTATAGTACTGGCGTACAACCTCCTCTACATGATCTACTAGAATGGGAAACGAGAGGGATGCAAAGCTCAACCTCTCTGCCATAAGGCATAGTCCCATTCCGTTCCCCTAAAATAACGTATTTCCGATTTAATCATAACTCTAGGTCAACGCTTTTGTTGTTCGTGTTCTTTGACAATCTTCCTACTGTCCATCATGATTTGAGAAAAGTTCCCGGCCAACCGGGACCACCCATCCGTAGGACAGACCTATGGCCCATCCTCCACACTTTCCTCGGGTTGTTTTAGTTATTTAATTACCTAACACATTAGTTGGACATGCAACAATCAACTTATTTAATTAACTCGTTAGGTACTGGTTCCTTCACGTAATCTTATCTTTTTCCTGTGTTTTTTTTGCAGATGTCGTATCCTGGTTCATCTAGCAATGACTCAGATTTGGATCACATGAATGATACATTGGCCTCGTTTGGCAGGGGGTCAATGCATTTTTTGGAGGTTTTCCTAGTAGGGAAGACTTCATGGGAGGGATGACCAAACACCTTGGCCACTCTCCCACAGGGGACGAGGTGTTTAGTGTCATGTCTAGAACGCCTCTGACGTCTTTGCCTGGCACTACTTCCCAAACTCCACATGTAGGTACTCCATATGCAGGTACTCCACGTGCAGCACCTATACGTGCATCGGCTGAAGCACAAGCATCTGCAGAAGCACGTGCATCTGCAGAAGCTTGTGCGTCCAGCGAGGCAGAGGGTAGTCAACAGAGAGGGAGGAGGGAGAGTCGAGGGGGAGGACGAGGCTTGTGTGGGGGTTGCCTAGGAGGTGGCAAGCGATCACCCTCGAATGCTTCTCATAAACAAGAAAACTGATAAACACAAACATGGGATTGGTCACATTCATCATTCCAAAAATATATTGTTTACTATCAGAGTTGGGAGACCTGGCGCGTGTATCCCCGCGTCTAAATTGCAGGTTAGACACGCCCTCAGACGCGCTCCCAAAGTCATCCATCGCGTCTATATTCGCATCTAAGATACAGCACAGACGCGCTGTCAGATGCAAATTCTAGGTCAATCTGCGTGTGCGTGTATCCTCGCGTGTAGATTGACCTGCACACGCACCAGCACACGTGCTCTAAGACGTGCCCTCAGATGCTATGAGAGGAAACATTTTTCGTGTCTATATCTGCATCTACACTGAAATGTAGATGCGCTATCAGACGCGCTCGGTCGGCTGATTTTAGCCCGACGACCGCCATTGATGATTTACAAAATGCAATACATAATGGAATCAGAAATCCTAAATACACAGACAGAGCAAAGAGAGAAAGAGAGAAACAAAGAGAGAGAGACAGAGAGAGAGAGAGAGAGAGACTTACTTGGGTGTTTGGTGTGGCGGGTGGTGGTGCTTCTTTCTTCTCCTTCTTCCTCTCCTTGGTAAGTTACCCTCCCTTGATGCTTGCTTGCTTGCTTACTGCTTCTTCTTGTTCTCCTCTCTCTTGTTCTCTCTTTCTTCCTCTCCTTGGCTTTCCTTTTTCCCTTCTTGTGTGTTTGAAATGAAAGAAGAGGTGAGTCATGAGGAGAGGTGAGGCATGAAGAGACTAGGTGAGACATGAAGAGACTGCATGTCGGCTAAACTCAAGCTTCAGAACCGCAAAAAACGCAGGAAAGGAAAGGCACAGTTTGAAAAGAAATGATTTAAGTATGGTTTGAATTTTGACGTGTGCGTCTATTTTTGCGTATATATGCGCGTCTATTGTTCCGATAGACGCGAGGATAGACGCGAATATAGACGTGGAAATAGACGCTAATATAGACGCGTATGTAAACACGGATATAGATGCACATTTAGGCTTTATCATAATTTTTTGTTTTTAATATAAGTTTTAATAGTGAATTCTTATCATAAGTTTTAATGTATTTATGATGATTTTTGTGTATTTAAAATTGAGATCTTATGTAAACATATGAATGATAAATATTTTAATTTGACGTTGTCATGAATTAGGTTTAATCATGTCGTCATCATCACCTAGTGCGGTGCATGCTGATGAGTCAATGAGCACATCCTCAAGTGAGGATGAAACATTGCGTCTTCATAATCGAGATGCATGGCTACGACGAAAAATTAAATGCATGTGTGATCGTTGTCGAGGGTATATTTTTCGAGCACGTCGAATTGCAATGTCACACCTCAGCTTGTATGGAGAATGGGACCCAGAAAAATCACCGGTATTCATTATTTTTTTTACCACTAAGATTGCTAGTCTATGTTACGGAAATTATATATCAACGTACATGAAACTCCCTTTTGTGGTTGAGCAGGATGAGGTGCCACATCCTCAGATGCTCCCTCCCGGGCATCGAGAGGCTGCAAAACGTGGACGCGAGGAGGCAGAGTCTTCAAGAAGAGTAGAGACTGACGACCATGATAGTAGCCCTCATGAAATACCCCATCAAGTCGGCTCCTCTAATCATTAACGAGTAAAGTCCTGATGAAAAGAGGTCATTTACTTCTATTACAACCACATAAATCTCTTGTTTGCTCATAAAAATGGACAAGAACAGTGGGCTGCCCTATTTATGACTGGTTATTTCAGCCCATAATAACCTATACACCTTCAAAATCCTCACCCTTTGCTTGCCCCAAAGTCACTCAAGTACTTGGGTTCAATTCGGGCTTCATTGGACCATGAATAAGGTAGACAAAATGAGAGAACACGTACATAAGAGCAGGCTGAATCCTTTTTTCTCAGATTTTTCCCTTTTATAGACTGTCATACCATGCATTTTCGTCAGACCAAATGGATGGATAAGTGGAGCTCTCACCTTGTTTGTATCTTCTTCTTCAGCTCCTGTTAATCTCCAGTTTGCATTCTCCAAAGCATGCACCATAGCTTCAGCTCTCTCCAGTTGAGTCAGGCTGTGCAGCCCACATTTTGCGCCGAAAAATGCAGGCTGCTTTCTGCTCAGGCCCAGGTCACTTTTTGGCTTACTCAGGTTACTTACTGGTCACTTTAGTCCATTACTTCATGTCCCCCATGAACCTAGTGGACTTTTGGCATTTTTCTTGAGTTCTAACCATATTTTTGCACTTGAATCAATGTGATTTATCCTGCAGACTATCAATTACTTCCAGCTGACCAAGTTGTAGGTTCCCATAGACTTATTTTTCATCAATATACATGGTACAACTGAAAATTATATGCTAAATACAAAAGAACTTATGTAACTAAGTTGGTTATTGGGCAATGACTGAATTTTCTATGCAAATTTCTCATATAACTCCCAGTGAAGTTCTTCTATGTTCATAAGAATCCCATGATTTATATTATGAACAATAAACTCTTTGACATTCACCCTCTCCTAACCTGCACATCCTTCAGCATGTGCCATTTCATAAGATTATAGGTTAAGGATGGTCTTCTTCTGATATATCTTGATCTTCATCCTCTAAGTCTTTTTCTTCCTACTTGTCTTCAAGTAGAGGGCTCATATCTAAGTCATCAAGCTCATAAGTTGAAGATTCACTTCTTTTGAAGAGCTTGATTCATTTCCCGGATATTGGTACTTTTATCATGGTCCCATCCATTTCACCCAAAGAGTAAGTAGCATTATTATGTACTACTTTTACAACATATGATCCAAACCATCACTTGGCTAACTTTCTATGAGCACTATATTGATTGTCCAGGCTGCTATCATAGACAAGTACCCAATCATTCTCTTGAATGGCTCTTGGACGGAGTCGATGATGCTTGTCAAACCTCTTCTTATTCTTTAATCTTACTGTTTTCAGCCTTTCAATGGTTGTCTTGACATCTTCTGGCCTTCTTTCAAGTTGCCTTATGCGCAGAGTTAGCAACTTTTCTCTATTCATGCCTTCATCCCATGGTGAGATACTCCATGTGACAATGGACTCCTCAATAGGCATGATAGGTGGCTATCCATATACTAGTTCAGCCGGCATATAAACTGTTACTGCAGTATGGGTAGTCCTATCAACCCATAATGCGAATGGTAGCATTCTAGGCCATTCCCTCATCTTTCCTTTGCAAGATTTTGCTAAAGCTTTAAGAATTGGTTGATGACCTGTTTCGCTCTTACCATTGCCTTCAGGGTTGTAGGGTGATGTAAGAGATAGCTTGATCCCCAAATGAGCAAAGAAATGGAGAGCCACATCAACATCCAATTCTCCTCTATCAGCACACAGTTACTTTGGCAACGCAGCCATACCTGCAAAAGACTTCTTCAAGTAAAAATCTACAAACAGCTTGTGTAGACTTTGATGTCAAGGCTTTTCCTTACACTTGATTTGTGAGATCTTCTCTAGCAAGTACTAGATATCTCATGTTCCAAATTCCTGTAGGCATGGTTACTAAATCAATAACCCATCTATAGTGAATGGATAAAGGATAGGTAGGCTGAAGCCCATCTCTATGCTTAATCATAGAGTACATTTGACAAACATGACAAGACTCAACAAAATGCTCAATGTCTTTATACATGTTTTGCCACCAAAATTTCTCTTTTATTTTGGCAAAAGTGTCCCATATGCCTCTATGACTAGCCAATAGGCTTTCATGAAATTCTTGCATTATCTGTCTTTGAGTCTTTTTTGTCTCCTAAGATACGAACAGGCGCCCTTCCTTTCTTTTTTGCATGCCTCCAAAGGTAACCATCTTTAAGAAAAAAGCCATAAGCTTTTCTCTTAATTCTCTTGAACTCTTCATTAGACCAATCTTCCTTCTTTGTCATAGTGCTCAAAAATTGGCCAATTTTTAGCCAATCATCTGCATAATATTCCTCTTTAAAGTGTGAACAAACCATAACAAAACATTGAGCATGCTGTCTACCAGCTGCCCACTGTCCTTTTTTTGTTGTTTCATCCTTCCTTGTTGATGTAAAATTTGTTTTAGCAGTTGAACCTGTTGTACTTGCTGTAATTATTATTGTACCTACATTTTTGACTGTTGAATCATCACTAGATTCAGTTGTACTTGTTGTTTTCAGATTTGTACCTACATTTACAGCTTCATTTATAGACTCTGATTCTTCTTCATCCTTATATCTGGCACGTGAAAGCATGTCAGCAACTGGATTATCTCTTCCTGCAATATGTTTCAAATCAGGATTTAAGGATTTAATATAAGCTATCCATCTTAGCATAGCTATGTCGGGAGTGGAGTAGTTGGCAATCATGCCCAAAAGTGGAAGGCAATCTGTTTCAACTATTACATGTGCACCCATGAAGTACTCCCGATCACATTTCAATGCAGTTACTACTCCCCAAAGCTCTCTTTTAATTTGAGCATACCTTCTTTGTCGTTCATTAAGAACCTTTGCTCCAAAGTGGATTGCATATCTGTTGCCTTCAAGGTCGTCTTGCCATCCTATTCCAATACGACTTGCGTCCACTGTGAGTATAATAGGCTGTCCATTAGAGTAATTAGCCCTCTTTAAGGTGGGGACTGAAATCAGCAATTTCTTTAGTTTCCGAATAGTTTGAGTATGTTATTTTTCCCATATAAACCTTTGGCCTTTTCTTAGCAGTTGATAAAGATTTTCAGCAACATGAGCAAAATGTGGTATCCAAATAAGGTAGAAGACACATGCACCAAAAAATCTTCTCACCTCTGAAACATTTGTACATATTTCCTGCATTTTGCTGATAGCATCAATTTTGGATGGAGAAGGCTTTCGGCCATATGGACCACACATATGCCCTATCACAAGAACTTCTTCAACTCCAAAAACAGATTTTGCACTTGAAAGAGTAAGATGGACTTCTTCTAATTTAGACAAGTTTTGAGCACAATCATTAATATGATCGGAAACAAACTTGCGACATCCAAGTTCATTGAGTTCTTCATTCTTCTCATGAACTTCACATCCTTTGATTGGAACATCATCAAGGAAAGGAAGAGTTAATTGAGGAATATAATCCCTCAATACTTTATGCATGGCATTCATCATGTGAGCTACTGAATTCATAGCCCCTTGAGGTAGAGTACACATGCGGACTAAGCCAAGAGGCGTCTTCATTGTGGTAATGTCTCGACTTTCCAAAGCAAGCTGAAATTGGTCATAGCCTGAATATAAATCTCCCATGGAATAGATTGCTCTACCTGCAAAAGCTTCAGCAAACTCATCAATAATTGGCCCTGATCCAACATTTCTAATAGTGACTTTATTGACAGGTTGTAAATCTTGAATGAATCGCAAAGATCCATTCTTAGGCACGATAAACCATCGGTTGGAATATGGAGCTGAAGATAGCTCCAATATTCGCATTTTTATCTTTTCATTTAGAAGTTCCAATAACTTAGGCAAATGAGCCCTTGGTACCGGAATTGGTTTAAGATTCCAAGGAACGTGTGGGACCGTAAAAATCACCATTGATGCCACAATCCTTGGATCCACACAGCCAATTTCATGTGGCTGAAATGAAAAAGCTTTGCTATGATTCTTTAACATCTGCATGAAGATTTGCTTTTCAACTGGCAAGAGGAAAGAGTCTTCACCAATTTTCAGCTTTTGTAGACTCTCTGCTGTAAATTGGTGACCAATATCTTTGGGATCATGAAGGGTTGGCTATTTGGATACCCTTTCTGCCAGTCCTTTGCTTTCGGGTGGTAGAGGAGTAGCCACCAGCTTGACCTTTTTATTAATTGTTTTATACTTTGTTTCTACTCTTACTTCATCCTTGTTTGACTGTCCAAAGGCTTCATAATCTGCAAATTCTTAAATTATGTCATACATATCCAATGTACATACCTGTATGGACTGATTTTCAGCTTGATTTTCTGCATGAACGGCTGTATAAATTTCAGCTATTGAATCATTATAATTTAGCCCATAAAATAGCCCTGAAATTTCTTCGTCTTTAGGTAAAACATCAATTTTCTTCAGCTCTTGTTCCATATGACACAAATACTTTCTTTTAGCCCTATTCATGGCTGAAAACTGTTTATAACAACCCATACTATTGGCTATAAAAACCTACAAGTCAGCTTTTGGCCTTGCCTCCTTTAAACACCATATTGGGGAATATGGGAATTTCCCATAAGTTTGGGACATGTGGTCAAATCTTTGGATTTGTCATAACTTGAACACTACAAGTCCAAATTGAGCGCTCTATAGCTCAATAGATTCCATTTTTCAAGCGCTTTCCAATGATAGGTCACATCATATGGTTTTGAGAAACTTATGGGCATGTTATCCGGGTGCCACCTTTTTAGTATTCAAAAAATGAGAATTGGGAGATTCCCAAACTCACTAATATTGTGTTTTTATATGTGGAGGCAATTTTTTATGATATGATGCACTGCGATACCTCCACTTATAGCAGTGCTACCTGAAAACCCTTAAATTCTTGGGCATTAGGAGGAACAGGATGATCTCTCAATCGATCCCTATTCCGGTGGTAATTTACACAGACGGTCAGGAATTGGACAGCTTTGTCATTATCCTTACTTCTTATCCGAGCATATGATGAACCATCATCAAGGGCCTTTGTCTCTAAATGAGACTCAGAAATAAATGGTTGTCCAAGAATGATAGCATAGCTGTAGGAATCTTGAACAAAGAAATTAAATTCATCTTTTACATTACCAATAGTAGCTTGTACATAAGGACATGCTGTATAAAGATCGCCAGAAGAGTTATTGGCTGCCTTCATGCGCCATCTTGGGTCCACATCAATGGGCCATCTGCCATTCTCATAGAGACTTCTTGACATAACATTAATCTCCAAACCATGGTCTATAAGGGCAATGCATGGAGTCTCTTTTTCACTGATTTTAACAACGGTTTCAATAGTCGCCCTTGCCCAATGGGTACGAGAGTAGTGACTACTAGGAATAAAGTGAGCATCACTTTCTACTTGCATGTTGTGAAGATGAGCTTCTTTCTTAAGCATGGGCTACACTTTAGATTGAGAAGTCCCCACCATAATGGCTTCTTCAGTTTCTGCTTCATAAATGTCTTCATCTTTGGCTTCTATGGCTGCAATCAATTCTTTGATTGCCTCCAATCGAATCCCTTGAGTTTTTAGCTTCTCTTCATCCTGCAAATACACATGAAGTGCTTGCAAAAAAGCATGCACAGATTCTTCAGTTTCCTCACCAACATATTGTCTTTTTCATTTAATTACATCAATTATTACATCATGAAATCCTCATTTTGCAATTTTGAGAATTTCACCTAATGTAAATTCAATTCTACTTCCAATAATCCTTTCTTCTAGGATCTGTTTAAGATTCGTTGCGGTCTCTATGTCAGATTGCAACTTGTAATTGGGATGTTTGCTTTTTCTTTTTCCTTTTGTCTTCTTTGCTTGAGGGACATCTCCCATATCAAGCTCTGGCGGTGGAGGATTTTCAGCAGCCTTCTGTTGGTCTGGTTTACTTCTTGTTACGCGTTTAGTTGGCCCTGAAGAAGAAGGACCGTCAACATCTTCATCTCTTCTTCTCTTTTCTTCTATCATGGCTTCATGATTATTAATTTCAGCTAATCGGGAAAAAGCTGAAAATGAATCAACTAGCTCGGTCCAACCGGTTCTTCATCGGATGCTTTGACTAGCAATAGTTAAATCATCTTTGGTTGCCTTCCCTTGCTCCATGCGATCTAAGGCCTGCATCCACACTTTAGATTTTGCATTAGTTTTACATGCTTTAACAATTTCATTAGTTGGCTCAATTTGCAGCCCATAGGTTGCTACATCAACAGCTGCATAGGCTGTTCTTGTTGCCAAATCCTCCAATCTTTTCTTCATGCCACCGTTGCCGAAGTTTGGCTCAAGAGGAAGCCCGGTTTCGGTTGCATGAATTTTACAATCCTTCCAAAAGAATAATTTTTGTGCTTCAGCTTCACGGAATGCACCGCACTCCCTCTTGTCATGTTGTAGGCTATCACACCAGATACAGCGTCTCTTGAAGCCTTCTCGTACACGCCTTTGGGCAGTTGACCGGGCAGTTGACCGCCGTCCCCTTTCTTCCACTTTTACATCAAGCCTTTCCACTTTAGGATTAATCTCCATTAGATTAAGATGGAGATCCCGCATGCTTTTAATTAGCTCATCCATGACATCCTTCTTTGGAGATGGAATAGCAGAATTTCTTGGTTGCTTGGCTATAGAGACAGGAGGTCAAGAAACAAGAACAGACTCCTTCATAGATTCAGTTGTTGCAGGGGTTAATTCCCATCTTAGGCGCAACTGCTCTCTTCGAGCAATCATATTAACTACTTCAGTGACATCACTCCAAGCAGTCTTCAATCCCGTCTCAGAGCCAGGATCTTCAAGTCGATCAATTAGCTTCTCTTGAAGAGAAGAATCTACAGCTTTTAGAAATAATTCAATCTTCTGGCTTTCCATACTTTGTTGATCGTCAGGATCTAGTTGAGCAAATTTGCTTTCAAATTATTGATGAAGAGCAGTGGCGGTTAGACCCTTATTGGGCCTTTCGACCCATTCAGTGAAAACTTTCTTTGTCATAAGGCCAGAATCTTCAAGAAAAAATTCTTCTCGAAGAGCCTTCTTGAACACGGACCATCCCGCATCTTTTTGGAAAAGACCATGAATTCGGTCCTGGAGACCATGCACAGCCAGATGGGCAAAATAACGGCTTCAGGCATGTGGAGGAACTCTAAAGAAGACCATCTTGTGAGTATAGATGCGGATAAAAGATGACACATTTTGCCCATTAAATTGCTTGAGCTCTTGCCCAACTACTTCCAAAGCTTTAAAGGCAGCATCATCAATCCGCTCTTCTTCTTGTCTCCATTGTTGTTGCAATTGCAACTGCTGCTGAAATTGCAATTGTTGTTGTTGGCTTTCTTGCATCAGACGAACCAACTGTTGCAAGGCATCTCCTCCCGAACTTGACGACTCTCCCATTGGACTTCTTCTTCCGCAATGGACTTTCACGTCGGGTTCACCACTATCATCGCGTTAAGGGTTGAAGGTCTACCACCGGGGCTTAGTACAGAAGAGGAGTATGGGATTCAAGGTTCAGGGAAGAGAAAATGATTGGAGTTTGACAAGATTCAGGTTTTAGAAATGATTTAGATGAGGAAGAAGATTTCAAGCTTTTTCTATGTATTTAGCATACATGAATGGAATAAATAGCTCTATCTTGATTACATCAAATGCTTTTGGATACATAATCCATAACATAAAGGATATACTCAGATTCTTAATCCAAATATGAATATCAAATGCAAGCTCTAATGGCTTTTATCTCAAGTACATAGATGGATTTCAACTCTAGGAAACAAGTATTATGTTGGTAGACTTCAAATACATTCAAGATTTGGGCCAATGGTACATGAAATGCATTGAAGGAGCATAATTTTAACTTTAGCCCTGTTTTAAAACAAAAAATTCCAGCCCATAATCAAGTTCAAAAAGAGTGCAGAAACTCATGAATAAGCTCCTCTAATCATTAATGAGTAAAGTCCTGATGAAAAGAGGTCATTTTCTTCTATTACAACCACATAAATATCTTATTTGCTCATAAAAATGGACAAGAACAGTGGGCTGCCCTATTTATGACTGGTTATTTCAGTCCATAACAACCCATACACCTTCAAAATCCTCACCCTTTGCTTGCCCCAAAGTCACTCAAGTACTTGGGTTCAACTCGGGCTTCATTGGACCATGAATAAGGTAGACAAAATGAGAGAAGACGTATATAAGAGCAGGCTAAATCCTTTTTTCTCAGATTTCCCCCTTTTATAGACTGTCATACCATGAATTTTTGTCAGACCAAATGGACGGATAAGTGGAGCTCTCACCTTGTTTGTATCTTCTTCTTTAGCTCCTGTTAATCTCCAGTTTTCATTCTCCAAAGCATGCACCATAGCTTCAGCTCCCACTTTAGTCCATTACTTCAGGTCCCCCGTGAACCTAGTGGACTTTTGGCATTTTTCTTGAGTTCTAACTATATTTTTGCACTTGAATCAATGTGATTTATCCTGCAGACTATCAATTACTTCCAGCTAACCAAGTTGTAGGTTCCCATAGACTTATTTTTCATCAATATACATGGTATAACTGAAAATTATATGCTAAATACAAAAGAAATTATGTAACTAAGTTGGTTATTGGGTAACAATGACTGAATTTTGTATGCAAATTCCTCATATAACTCCCAGTGAAGTTCTTCTGTGTTCATAAGAATCCCATGATTTATATTATGAATAATAAACTCTTTGACAATGTTTTTCTTTTCTCAGTTAGTAGATAGAAAGAAGAACCTTCAATAAGTTTAAAATTCATTAAGCTTAAAAAGCTTAAAAGAAAGCTTTAGTCCCCATAAATTTGTCGACTACGATGGTAGCATGTACTGACCGCCGCCAAATTCGTCGATGACATACTCTTGTCTTGGTCAATAGCCATTAGGAGAAATATGGACTCTCTTTTTTGCCCCTTAAGGAGTGAATAAACAAATATAGGCCTAACCAATGAGAGAGCTGGGATTCCAGATTCATGTAACATGAATCTTCTAGCCATATCTTGGACCAAATCTTCCCTCAGCAATAAAATAAGGGAAAAGGGGAGTACAAAGCTGTCACTTCTTGGAAGTTTGTGCCTCGAATTTTCATTTTCTTATTTTTTATGTTTGACTTTTCTTTTCTCCCCTTTTCAGTTTCCCCCTCTTTTTTAGGCGGAACTCAAATTTGTCATATCTCTTTCCCCGCTTCTTCTTTCCTGACGAAATTTTACAGCCTCACTGTTTCTTGCCATGTCTGTAACCCTGTAAAATTTCATTTGCTTTGCACAAGCACAGAGAGAGATTCATGTGTTTCATGAGAGCAGATCTTGTTTTACCAAAGCCCTAAGATTCTCTTCACAAAACTCTACAGGTATATTTTTCTCTTCCATAGATGTTCTATGGTAAAGTTTTATCTCGTTTGGAGAAAACCTGTGCAAGTTATGTGCATTCTCTGACATGTAATTTCTTTTGTTTTGATGCTCTAGGAGTCTCTTACAGTCAATAATAGTGACATTTTGAATACTCAACTTCTTCTTCAACATCTTAGGGTTTCTCTGTAAACAAAGTTACAGGTATATTGTCTTGTTTTTTTGTTGCTCCACTGTTAAATTTTATCTCGTTTAGACAAAATGTATACAAGTTACATGCATACTGAGATTTCCTTTGTTTTTTTACTCCAAGAATCTCCGAGGGTGAAGAACAATGATTTATTAAGAACTCAACTTCTACAACATCTTTGGGATTTTGAACACTCAACTTCTTCTTCAACATCTTAGGGTTTCTCTGTAAACAAAGTTACAGGTATATTGTCTTGTTTTTTTGTTGCTCCACTGTTAAATTTTATCTCGTTTAGACAAAATGTATACAAGTTACATGCATACTGAGCTTTCCTTTGTTTTTTTACTCCAAGAATCTCCGAGGGTGAAGAACAATGATTTATTAAGAACTCAACTTCTACAACATCTTTGGGATTTTGAACACTCAACTTCTTCTTCAACATCTTAGGGTTTCTCTGTAAACAAAGTTACAGGTATATTGTCTTGTTTTTTTGTTGCTCCACTGTTAAATTTTATCTCGTTTAGACAAAATGTATACAAGTTACATGCATACTGAGCTTTCCTTTGTTTTTTTACTCCAAGAATCTCCGAGGGTGAAGAACAATGATTTATTAAGAACTCAACTTCTACAATATCTTTGGGATTTTTTGCAGAGAAAGCCACAGGTATATTGCCATTTTTTACTACTGTTCCATGGTTAAATTTCAACGCATTTGGACAAAGCCTATATAAGTTATATGTATGTGTTGACCCAATATTTCTTTTGTTTTTGTACTACAGGAATCTGTCAGTGAAGGAACAATGGTCTTGCTATAAGTCAACTTCTTGTTCAACATATCTAGGGATCTTTGTGAAAGAAATTACAGGTACAATGTTTCTTTTTTAAATTGATCCATTTAAATTTAATTTCATTTGGAGATAACATTTGCAAATTATACACATGTTAATAGGTAACTTTTGTATTTGGTTGTTACAGATGTCTTCACGGAGGAAAAATATCAGTAGCATACTTGCAGTGGAGGTCTTCAATAGGAAAGATAATGGCGGTAATTGGATTTGTGATAAGTATTATAAGTTGGATTGGATTTTGATGCACCCAAGTACTCGAGGGAGTTTCAAGGTCAAGCGCAAGGATGTTGCAAACCCTAGCAAACATTGGAAAGGTAGAATTCTAGAGTTCAGAAAAGTGTTTAATGGCACAAGTGCAGTAACAGAAGTGTTGATTCAACATGTTTATACGCATAAACAAATCTCTGTACACGACGAGAACAACATTGCAAATTATAAACAAAACAGTAAGTTGTTAAATTTTATCATTGATTATTCTTTTGTATCAGAGTTGTTTTTAAAAGTCTTTGCAGTATTCTAATTCAGTCTTGTTTGATTGACAGCTCTATATCCATCGACTTTGCATGAATGGCAGAATGTGGAATGTTTAAGCGGCAAGATACATGTTTGGCATGAAGAGATAGGTTCTTTGATCTATGATAATACCTCTACAAGTCAACTTGCCACTCAAAATATCTTTTTTTATAATTCATTGTATGTGGTAGAAAGCCAGAGATTGCAGCATGTCCCATTGCCGCCATTGTCTAGTGGTGAATGGTTCATTGGTAGCTTGGAGTTGTCAGGAGCTTGCAAGTCGAAGATAAAATCTGACATCAATAGTGCTATGAAACCCACCACAGGCTCCAAAGATGTGCATCTTAATTGGTTTATTCCATTCTCATTGTTTGCACATTTGTTTGGTTCATGTGATGTTTTGAAGAAAACAAAGATTACTTATCAATGCAAGTGTCCATCCGAGGAATGGATGAGTCAGCTATTGGGTGAGTCTTGGGAAGTCAAAAGAACACATTTTGATGAGACGATTGAGTGCAGGGTCAACCAATCTGATATTACATTCAGGTAAAACTTTTTTACTACTTTGCATACCTTGATTTAATTGACATAGGTCTCGCTTAGATGAATTGTTATGTTAGTCGCATTGATCATTTACCATTATTTTTGTTTTTATTACAGGTATTTCATTGCTAGACAAACTCTGTGCGTTCGCTTTCGATATAGAAGATGGTGACTTTTGCGAGGGAAGTGGATCAGCTTGGATCAAGATATCCGAGATGACACACATACAGCGCTCGTAGATGTGGTAATCTTGTGGAGTGGTCATAATCCTTTCGTAGTCAATGCAGAGAGTCATTGGCCCATTTATTTTCTGAGACAAGAAATCCAATTAATGTCTAGTGAGCCCCTCTACAACTTCTATTTCAAGTTAGATAATAGAAAAGTCAGGACTCGTAGTGAGCAATCCATGACATGTAAACAATGTGCTTCTCCACATATCCTTGAGATAGTGGAATCCTTGTAAAAAAACTTTATAAAGAGCGAATACATACCTTTTTTGAACTTCTGAGTACTTTAAATTTTAGTTTACTGTGATCCAAGCGTGCGATAATACATACTGTAATTACTCAATCGTGCAGTTAAAAATCATAATTAAATTGCAGGTTAGAGGTCTATAATCTAGAGAATATTGTCTTTGCACAATGATATATTGTAGCGCATCTCTGCTGCTCGTTTATTACATTTTAATATTAAATTGGATCCAAAGGGAATTTCAAGGCCTTTTAGATTTATTTTCTTTAAAAATTTATATATTTTCTCTCGTTAGACTTGAATATACTCAGCGACCCAAACATATTCGAGGATATAATAATGTAGAACGAAGCGTTTGTCTGTATGAGTAATTTTAACAGTGACTTTAAAGTACTGAAATAAAGAAACTAAGGTAAGAGTTTTAATTTGAAACTTTAGAATTAATAACTTTATAAAGAACCTTTATTTAAAACCCTAGACACATAAAAGCTATAACTCCAAACTCATTTTCGCTTTCATTCTCCACTTCCCTACACTTGTGCTCTCATTCCTTCTCTCTTTGTGTGCCATGGCTACCACTCCCGCCTTCGCCGCATGGATCAGTTCCACATGCTACGCGCACATAGGGGACCAGATATACCCTAGGTTTTGCGTGACCTTGAGTCTAGAGAGCTCGCTTTCCACTGTAGACCCTGACTCTAGTATACTAGCATCATTTTGTGATGCAGTGAACCCTCTCACTTGCTCTATTCCCGACTCCACTCTCAGGTGGGTTCCCATGGATTTTTTGTATAGTTTGTGTGCCGGATCCAGCCATGCAAAGGTGATAAGTCGAGCCCTGGTGCATGTGGGGCAACATCTCCGTGCTAGAGCAGTGCCCACCTCGTCACAGGACCACGTCACGATGGATCTCATTGAGAGGGATGCCGCCTTTGCCATATATGTTATGTGCACTGAGGTGCAAGAGGACAGTGACGAGGACATCCACGCACCCTCTCGGCCACTATTAGAGTACTTTGAGAGGGAGCCTGAGGAGATCACTCTCGATCTGAGTGTTGAGGCAGCACAGAGCTTGGCCATTGTGCACCCACCTCCCTGCCCTGATGAGATGCCCACGAGCGAAGAGCCACCCCTCTCTTCTCTCCATGCTATCACCATCGAGGGGGTGGAATATCTACTCATGCAGGATGTGCTAGAGTTGTTGGAGCTTAGGGAAGAAGAACTATACTGTATCATGGTGCGTGATGCACCTAGTGATTTCATAGATTTTGATTTACAGGATGCCCCACCACATGTTGATGAGGTGGCTCGTTATGATGGCACGAGCATTGATGACATCTCTGCCATTGTGAGCATCCAGGAGTAGATTGAGGATGCGGCGCCACAGTATCAGATCTCTGATGAGGAGTTCGAGCGGTTGCAGGAAAGCCTTTTTGGTCCTCGACCCGACTATGCAGTGCCTACCCAGGAGAGAGACGAAGGCAGCCCAATGGCAGGAGCAGACCTGGATGCTCCATTACAGCGGCAGATAGATGATGCAGAGAAGGTAATGTTCTCGGTTTCATATGAAACTTAACCAGTAGGGCCTCTAGGGCATCGGGAGCACACACATGTGTTTTTGTCGGGATCGGGCCCCCAGAAGTGCCCTGGCCGGAGGCTCGCGTCTGGGGGCCTGAATCTGCAGATTCAGGCCCCCAGACGCGAGCCTCCGGCCAGGGCACTTCTGGGGGCCCGATCCCGACAAAAACACATGTGCAGATTCAGGCCCCCAGACGCGAGCCTCCGGCCAGGGCACTTCTGGGGGCCCGATCCCGACAAAAACACATGTGTGTGCTCCCGATGCCCTAGAGGCCCTACTGGTTAAGTTTCATATGAATATGATTTATATATCTTCAGCACACTCCATGCATAGTGAGTCTGATACTGAACTTGTGTGTTGCAGGAGATTGTCTATATAGATGAGTTTTCATCTAGGCAGGGTGACCGATCTGGTAGCCAAGGAAGGGTGCAAGACTCGGCATTGAAGGAGTATGTTGGGCAGCTTGTCAACGACATTATTGTATTTCATAAGACATGCTCCCCTGCTTTTGCAAAGAACTTCTTGAAGTTGAGGGCACTAACAAAGGCTGGGCCCTTCAAGACCATCCCGACCAACTCCAGCCTGGAGAAAGTAGTGTTGCTTCGACGTTCGAAGCTTCTCTACTTATTCACGAGTACTAGGTCTGGCCCACTTTTCTCCATGGTGGCCCGTGGCATGGTTGCCGGTGTTGAAGACCCCACTGTCATTAGACAGGAACTGTTGGGGCAAAATGTATTGTTGCCTATGATCAAGAATAGCTCTGACCATGGGGAGCCTAGCTCCAAGAAGCCTAGGAGAGAATAGATGTACTTATTGCCTACTGATATCGCATCACTGATGTACTGCACTTTGTAATCTTCTCTTCAAGTAATGAAAACTGATGTTTGTTGGATTCGCGTGCAATGTAGTTTGTGATACGTGTCATTTACTGTTTTTTTTTACTTGAATGTTACATTTATTTATCGAATTTATACGTAACACGATTCGTACCCTAAATTTAATACACAGTGCTTTATCGAATTCGTGCGCAACATGTATTTGTTCGAACGCATGTAACGATAACTCAACGACCTAAATAAAATAAATATCAAGTGACTAAACATAAATAAGACGCGCCAAAAACTTTGTATTTGTATTAATAATAATTTTACATGGGGTCCATTAGGACCAAGGCTTTACAAAATGTCTTCAAAAGCTACATTCCATGTGCTTTTGAGTTTGTACACCTCTATCCTTGCTGACCTCCGCGAGGACTATCTTTCCATCGCCGAAAGAACCTGACTATCCGCAGATCCCTCTCGGTGACAGTGACCCTCCTTGCATGCACCGCTACATAGACTGAGTCTCCAAATAAGTCGACGAGGTAGGCTTCAGCAGCTTCTTGTAGTGTGAGGAGGGCCTAGGCAGTCCAACGATCCGGTTGTTTCGCGCGTGATGTGTTTGGAAACTGGTTCCTGTTGTTCATGATCAGTATGCCCTCCATGATCTCCCGCACCAACTTTTGGAATGGAGCCTTCGGTATCAGGAGGTGAGTGGTCTTCTGGTAGTGGCGGATCTCGCGAAGAGCCACTGTGCCTGGCTTCCATCGACGCTTGCGATGCTGGCGTGGTGGTGGTGGTGGTGGAGCTGGAGGACGTGGCTGCCGTATGGAATTTCCAGGGGGTATCTCCGGGCCACTTGCTTGGTGCGTACCATGTCTTCTAGGAGAGAGAACTCAGAACTCAAAAGTGAAATGTGTAAAATGAGGTGAAACTTTAAACTTATAGCCAAACTTTTCAAAAACCCTAAAATTTCAATTAATGAATCCACGCTTAGGAAAAATATCACCAGTGCTCCGATTCACATGAAATTTTACCTGTAGGCTCCTCAAGGACACATCAACCATCCAAAATTTTTTGGCCCCAACAGAAGCCTCTGGATCACCTGTCCGGAGGCTCGCGTCTGGGGCCCTGAATCCCCAGATTCAGGGCCCCAGACGCGAGCCTCCGGACAGGTGACCCAGAGGCTTCTGATGGGGCCAAATTTTTAATATAAATGAGTTTTTCTAATGCCCAACATGAGGGTGAAGTTTCACCAGATTCCGATTTATAAATTTGACGGTTCAATCTTTTTTTGAAAATGCGTTAACTGCATTATACTGCACTGATAATGTATTGTCAACCTCGCAACTGTAGATTAAATGTATTGATAATGAGTGTGTGCAACTGCAGATTAAATGTATTGTCAACCTCGCAATGCGAAACATTGGAAACTTAAAAATTGACAAAAAATAAATCATGGGTAAAATGGAATATCGCATCAGATATACTGTTGCCAAACCACTAAATATAGTAAGGATATAGTGCATCGGCCCATGTACAACTGATCACCGATGTGTACGTGGTTGCACATTGAATTTATCCTCAACAAAACTACTTACAAAATTGGAAACTTGAAAATTCACACAATGCGAAACATGGTCAAAATAGAATATCACATATTGGATTTAGCATTGCGAAACTATGAAATACACGGTAGATAATGTAAACACAACGACTAAGTATGTACAAAGTAACAAATGTCACACACACAACATATCACCTAAAGAAGTATTACCCTCCTTGTAGATCCTAAAGAAGTATTCCTTCCATTATTCTCTTTGAATATATATATACATACATACATACATATATATATATATATATATATATATATATCATGGGAGAAAATGAATAAATTTCCAATCGTAACAGGCCTCATTCCAAGAAAAGGTGGTAAACACCCTTGGACAGGAAGCTAGTTGTGAAAAAGGTGGTAGCACCATACAGTACATATTCACTGAATCATTAGTCAAACTTTCTGGGATGTAATTTCAAAGTTTCCTTCCTTGGTGTGTTGTATTTTGCAACTCCATGAGTGGATCTGACTCCTACAACACACGATGTCTTTCACATGCAATCAAAAGTTTCATATATGTTGGCTACCTCCCTAAGTAGCCTCTTCATCAACAGATACAAGTTAACATCATAAACCAAATGAAGTCAATCTTCATTAACAATCCCTTGAGTGATGTGAGCTTTTATTCTAACGAGATGGGGATGTGAGTATGGGGGGTTGCCCTCTATATTTATCAAAAAAGTGTGAGGATAGAGGGTGGGATGAGTAACGACCTACATAAAGTCATTGCCCTAGTCAAAAGTAGAATTGATGTGAGGCAAGATTGCATTTCATACTTATGTTACAATGCATCCATCCCAAAGTACATGTTGGGGTTCCTCTTCCTTGCTACAAAAACACAAGCACCATGCCCAAGGCCTCTTGTACACATTATGTTGACAATGAGCATTGCTCCCATTGTGACCCACCATGCAAATACATATTCCTACAATGGGATTTTGAGCTCCTATAAGACTCTCAAAGAAATTTTCATCTTGTTAGTGCTCATGTTGATCCCCCAACTTTGAGAATTTTTACTAGTTACCTCATTTCTTTGCTTGAGAAACTTTGTCAAGTGCCCAAATTTAAGCATGCACTAAATCTGCTTACCTTCAATAGCAAGAGGTGTATTCTTATTAGCTACGTAGTATTGTTAACTACAAGAGAAAAAGGCCCATGATTATAAATAAATAAATTGTCATAAAAGTTTTTAGACTCCCTCCCATGTAAATTGTACTGATCAAGTAGCATCATGTGGTTACAACTTGTATTAATTCAAAATTTGGATCAAGACTAAGGTCTAGGTGCATGAAATAGGAGGTGACTCTAGTCATGAGGTCATAGAAAGGGTTCAAAAAGGGGATGGATGCCCAAGAGGGATGGGGGAACCCTAACATTAGAATTCATGTATAAAAGAGATGAAACTAATAGAACAAGCTATGTATATGTGTGCAAACTTTATCTTCTTTCTTTCTTGCTACTCTATTGTTTTGAGAGTGATAGTGAAGAAGAGAAAATGTGAAAGTATATGGAGTGAGGATCATGGCAATGAGAAGCTCCTTGCATCCTTCCCCGTCTTCTAGATCCCATCTCTTTGGTTATTGCAAGCAAAAATAAGAGTGGATGAGTTGAGGAACTAATGTTGAGAAATAACAAATGATATATGCTCCAGGAAGAGATGTCCTGAATCCCATATGCACAGTGAGGAGAGTGGAGAAGTTGAAAAGCTATAAAGACATGTACTTGGTTCACTTTTCAAGGCAATGCTATTTTGTACTTTGTACTTCATTCTATGTCTCTGTCATGGTCAGTTCAAGATTGTGTTTATGAGTCCAAGCCGACATCTTGGAACCTAATTCACTCGAGCAATAGTTTGTCATGCTGTCTATGTCACCATGAGTCTTGTTATCGACTTCCATCCTCCATTGTCAGTGCTATTCTCTAGATCCATGTTTTGTAACATAGTATCAAAGCCCAGTTGGGCATGGCACAACTCATACTCTGACTCTCTAGTCTTCCTTCACCTTTGGTGATCTCTAACCAACTCACATTCAGCTCATGTCTCCAATTTCAACTTTAAATCTTAGATGGACCTTGTGGCAACCATAGCCCGCAGACCACACCTACCTACCTTGGAGCGTCTAGATCTCTCTCTATAGGCAATATGTTCTAGCGATTCTTTCTGGAGATATCTTCCTCTTCTCAAGCCACTTCCTCTTGGTACCTCAATCGATGACATTGCTTCTCTACAACTCCAATATTGCAAAAATTGAAACTTGTTGCCCTGTTTGTGCCTGCTTACTGTCGTATAGCTCCTGCCACTCATCCGTGCCACGATTGAGCTTGTAGCTATAGGGAGTTTGAAGCCTGTTGTATGAGCTATCTCATCACTAGAGGGTTCTTCAAAAGATGCACTATAGCTCCTTCTACAAGTGAAAAACTAGTCGGCCTGTTTAACCTTGAGAATAGCCATAGCCTTTTGAGCTTCAAGCTCACAAACTCACTTCATTTTCTCTCTTTTGACACTCAAACCAACCTATTGCCACACTGATTCACTGACTTACTCAGTGATAGACATCAAGGAGAAGAAATTTGTTGAGTGTTTGGAAGACTTGGAATATTTAATCAAATATCATCATCAAGCTCCTCTTCCATCTCACTCTTCTCACTCCATTGGAAGGTTTTGCCACTCTGATCTGAGCTCCCAGCTCAGTTTCCAACAAGGACTCAAGTTGAAGGAAAAGACAAGCATCAAATAATCACCATTAAGAAGGAAGAAGAGTCAAGCTTAAAGACCAGACATAGTATCTCTTGATACTATAGAGTGTGCATTCACATTACCTTGCACTTGTGTCTCTTAACACATCAAAATACAACTCTTTTGTTGAATAATTGAAGCTTATCAACATGGCATAACTTGAGCAAATAGCAAAGTTTAATGGAGAAGGTTTCCATGCCTGGAAGGAAAAAACCATGTACCATTGAAAGGGAGTGATGGATCGAAGGTTGGACTAGAGAGCTATGGCACGAGAGCAAGAGCAAGAAAGGGAGATACTAGAAATGGGAACTCCAACAGTCACAATGTGTGACGAGGCCTTCCTTTATTCAAAATGTCACTAAAATAATAAAGAATAAAGTGACGGTGACAGGTGCCCACCACCTGCAGTGTGCAGTGGCGGTGACTATCAGTGTAGTAATACACGGGCGGCTAGGCAGAGGTGCCTTTACCCCCAACAACCACCTCATGATGAAAGACCTTTGGGATCTCTTTGAAAATGATGAAGGTGATGTAGATGACAGGGAAGAAGATTTAGAAAGTGGGATCCTTGCAGTAACTTCATCAAAAACCAAAGATGGAAGAAGATGAATAACAAGGCGCCAGGCATTGTTGCATGGGGACTAAGTGATGATGTGCTACATCATATCTCTAGCATTAGAGATGCTAGGACCACTTGGGAGGAACTTGATAGGATGTTTGGTACCCAAGAAAAGAACTCGAAGGTAAAATTACTTATGGAATTTTATAAGTTGGATGTAAAAGACAGTTCATCTACTATGACTATACACATCAATAAGTTCAAGAGCCTTAAAACTTAGCTAGCAACTCTTACAAAGAACATTGATGAGGATGAGGCAATAGTAGTGCTACTTGCCAATGTTAATCATGAACCGTATGATAATGTTGTTTCAACACTAAGTAATGTTCCCAATCTTTCACTCAAAGACATTGAGCACTCATTGCTTGATGGAGAAAGAAAATTTAAAAGCAAAGATGTAAAAGAGACCAGCTCAAGGGAAAATCTCCTATACACCAAAGGAGCTACTGGACCCAAAGGAAGAGGTCGAGGATTCAACACCAACAACAAAAGTTGAATGACATGTCATTATTGTGGTAAAACTAGCCATATTGCCAATGAAAATTTTCACAAGAAAAGAGCATAGCAAATGCAAAATGACCACCACCAAAGTCAATTCATGAATAAAGAAGAAGAAAAGATACTTCCGCTACCATCAACAATTCTGACAGATTGTTCTAAGGAATTTGTTCCCATAGTGGATCTGCTTTATAAAAACCCTTGCCAAAGATGTAAAGTCTCAAACTTTAACTTGACTAGGCTGCCTATGAGCTAGTCTTCTGGGCCATGTTATCATGTAGGGGGGGCAAAAGCTAGCAAGTGTAGAGACTTATCATTTGAGGGGGGGTGTTGAGCAATAATAAATTATGTATGCTGCAAGAAGAGATGTCCTAAATCCCATATGCACACTAAGAAGAGTGGAGAAGCTGAAAAGCTATAAAGACATGTACTTGGTTCACTTTTCAAGGCAATGTTATTTTGTACTTTGTACTTCATTCTGTGTCTCTGTCATGGTCAGCCCAAGATTGTGTTTATGAGTCCAAGCCTACATCTTGGAATCTAATTCACTTGAATAATAGTTTGTCCTGTTGTCTATGTCACCATGAGTCTTGTTATCGACTTCCATCCTCCATAGTTAGTGCTTTGCTCTAGATCTGTGTTTTGTAACAACTAAGAGATGTGGTTCGTAAAGCTTTCTTCTTCTCTGCATTTCCTTGAGTTATCCATTGGTATCTCCCCTCATTCATGGGTAGTAGAGCAAGATTGAGAGTGAAGTAGTATGCATGTGGATTGAGGCCGTGGCTCACTGACACAATTACTACAATGTGGTGAGTATAGGTAAGCATGTTCTCTCATCATATCTAGTCGTAGATCCATGTGGGATGTGAATAGGCTAGGAGAGAGATAATCATGCACTTCATAGGTCAAAATCCTTGAAGAAATAAAGATTTGTCCAATGGCAGGTCCCCAATGTCAAGCTTGTAGAGAATGACATTTTTAGTTATGTTTGCTGGGACTAAAGGACATATCAACCACGTAGTCACTTGTATGCAGTGCATAGTGAAATAGGAGTGATGCAGAGCCAGTGCCACTAGACCTATTGTCTCATCCAATAATTTTGGTAATCCCTATTCAGTGCAAGGACCAAATCATCGAAATTGTCTTGCTCAACAATGGATCTGATGTCAACATCATAACCTTGACAACCTTGGTAAGAATGGCAAATCAACAAAGGGTAAGACCGCTTGATATTATACAATCTGTGCTTTTCAAAATTGCTACAATTCAATTCTTGGTTTCTTTAGCTGTTTTGAATATGGAGTATGCATGCAAAGATTACTGCCTATTGTTGGGAAGCTCTTGGCTCTGCCAAGCAAGAGTAACCCATAATTGGGATAAATATAAAGTCGTCATTTGCTGGAATCAACTCTCAAACATGTGCAATTAGGTAGGTTTTCCTTTGATTGTTTGGAGAAAAGTACTTGTATCTTGCATGAAAGGAAGTCTTGTTGTATTTTACTTTGTGAATAATATTGGAGCACAAAGAAAGCATTTAGAGGATGTCACTTGCATTTACATCAATGCAAACAAATCACAAGAATCTTAGTTAGACACAAATAAATCATTAAATATTATTGCTAAACAAGGAATGGAAATGATGGATTGAACCTATGTGTTATATTGACAAAAAAGAGTAATATATTAGGTCAGGTACATTACAAACTCCTCGTGTGTAGCAAAGGCCTATATGTGGGGTGGGAAGAGTAGTAGGGGAGGGGCCATCATCATGTCATCCTCGCTTCTTTTGTTTCTCTCCACGCTGCACGAAGCGCTCTCTCTCCACGCTGCACGAAGCGCTCTCTCTCCACGCTGCACGAAGCGCCTGTCTTCCATGCTGGTGCGTGTGCCTGTAGCAAATCAACACCTCCATTGTCGAATCACCATCTTCACCATCGTCTCTTCCATCTCACGTCGCTGGCCGCCTGCTATCGTCATCATCATACCCTCGCATGTAATAGCATCGTCTTCATAGAACGATGATTAGCCTTCAATTTGAAAATAGCATGTTATCGTTTGCAGCATCATCTTCAACATCGTTGTCATCACCACACATAGCCGATTACCCTGTTAGTTGCCATCGATTTGCTGCCGCCTTCATCATGTTCACCGCCAAGTCGTGTTCGGCACTTGCTGGCAACCTTGCTTGGCTGGTCGTCATCACGATACAGGGAATCGACTGCGGGCATGTCCTTTAGCACCTCCCTGCTACCCATCACCTTCATGAGCTTCACCATGCCATGGCCTGCTTGTGGACAACTACAATTATCGTGGGCAGCTAGCCTGTAATCCTCCATTACGATGTCCTTCGTCATCATCCGCGTTGCGAGTAGGAAATCTTAGTGTTCCTGCTGATCGAGATTGTTTAAACCTCTTCTTTCACCCCAAAAACACCCAAACCCTAGTCTTCTTCGTACTATAACTCTTTGGCCGATACCTCCGTCTGTCTCCACCTCTTCCTGCATCGGTCTACTCCTTGACCCACCACTAACTCCCTCCTCCTCACCCGACCCCCATCTATTCCATCCATCCTCAATATCTTACCTATGTGCATCATTGTTTCTCTCTCTCCTTCCACGAACCACCACCGTACCGCTATCGTCCAGCTCACGGCAATCACTATGCATTAAATTTTACACATCACGTGTGTTAGGTGGATGAAATGGGTGGCTGGCCTCTAACGGCCACCAACCCAATACCATAGGCTAAACGGCTAAATTGAGTATGCCTAGGTCTCAGAACAACTTGAGAGCTAAATTTAAGGCAAAATTTAAAGCATAAAAGTGGCCCAAGAGCTATAAAAGTGGTGTTTTTAATAGCATAAAAGTGGCCCAGGAGCTATAAAAGTGGTGTTTTTAATGGAAAATGTGTTGATCACATATCGAGGAGCTAAAGTTTTCCTAAGTGGATTTCAATGCTAGGAATCCAACACAAGTGTTTGTTTGTCGATCAGAGTCCGTTTGACCCTCCATTTAATGACTACAAAGTTTGGCATTATAAAGCAGTTACTTGATCTAGAAACCAAAAAGCAAGCGACAAAGGCCAGGACAATAGTTTTTTATGCTTGCTAAAAAGTCATATGCTCAATCAGATTGTGAATTTGAGGTCATTTGCCCCTTTGTTTGGTCCGAAATCACTTGGAAACAATGTGAACGCAAAGGACATGAACCAAATAATTGGCAATATTAGTGGTTAATGAGAATTAAAGAAGCTAAAAACTCAAAAAAATCAACAAAGAGAGAGGGGGGTGCATTTTTTGGTGCACCCTTTCGTGTCTCTAAAAATAGCACTTTTTGCCCGATGAAATCACAAGGATCAAACTTGGTTATGACTTCCTGTAAAAAAAAAAATTATTTCACTCTAATAAGCAAGAAAAATAATGCACCAAATGAAAAGATCAAAATATAGTCTTTCTCTTTCCTCTTTCTTTCTCGCCATAATTGCTATTGGTATGGGGCTGAGAGGATAAGGGGAAATGGGCACCAGGTGACAACATGCAAGGGATGAAGCAAGGAAGTGTGAAGGTGAGTCTTGGCAGCTATGTGATGGCATTAGTGGCTCCGTTTTTCAAAATACAATGTATCATAGGTGCGAGATTTTGCATAAGTGTCAATTTATTACATATTAAGTTGTAGCTTTTGTATTTATCATGAAAATGGTTGAAAATTCTTGAGTTATGTTTATCAATATCCAAAATCATAAAAAACTCGGTCATTTTTTATGGTTTATATAAAAAAATAAAATGCAAAACTTGAGATGTAGGATCTAATGCGAAAATAGAGATTTTGTTGGGTTGTGAGGGTTTAATGTTGTTCGCATGGAATAATAATTGATATACTAATGGATCATAGTGCACACTAGTCATATAAATAAAAAATTGGGAAAATTTAGTAATATATATTCAAATAAATTAAAAAACCATGAAAAATAGTCTTTTAAAAGGAAAAAATAGAGAAAAAATAATTTGAGTGCGCTAAAAATTACAAAAAATTAAGAGAGTGCATATGGATGTATAATGAGGGCAGGGCATGAGGATTTATCTCAACTTAGCTCGTGAAAAGCATGTATTTATTGATTATTTATATAAAAAATGATGAGAAAACTCTTTTACACCTATGCACAAAAGTAAAATCTAAGTGGTAGGGGAAAAATGGCTTAAAAGAGATAAGATTTGAATAGGTTTTTATTTAATTATATATTTTGATATTTAAGTTTCAATTTATTTAAGTTGAAATAGGAATAATAGTACGAGTTAGCTTGGTACTATCCCTTTGCAGCACAACATAATGTTAGAGAAAAGAAATAATAGACATACTATTTTCACATAACACTTGGCTAATTTATAATTTAAATTGTTTGAGCACAATGAGTCATACACATTGCATTTGCACTTGAGTATTGTATCAAAAGAGAAAACTCCTAGATGCATAGCACTTATATGCCTAGTTATGACCAACACTGAGTGTGTGAGGTTTCTTTGTTGCAGGGTAGCACAATAATCTTTGGGGTGATGTTAATTGAGACTAAAATATTCATGGATTGTTATATACATCATGAGAGGATTTTGTAACATTTGTTCTTTATATGTTAAGATAACACATCCTGAGGTAAATCCTTGGGGTATAAGAGAGCTAGAGGAGTTTAAAAAATTATTTGGGGGATGCTCTATTTGTGTGTATGATGAGGTGTTAATCACTTATATGTATGAGATACTCCTTCTACTGGGAGTTGGGATGGGAAATACATTGGACTATAGATTGAAACTCATGTCTACAAACACATTCATTAGATAAATCACTTTGTAGCATCTGAATGCTTCTAGTTGTGAAGTCATGGGGGTTGTTTATTGTGTAGAAGCCCGAGTAGAGCCTTAGAGCTAGTTTTGATCCCATTTTTGGTCCTAATATGCAATGTGTTTTCCAAGAGCTACTAACAAGTGGCGATTTTGGAACCCTGGCTAATAGAGACATA
This sequence comes from Lygodium microphyllum, assembly GCF_053477565.2. Classification (NCBI taxonomy): domain Eukaryota; kingdom Viridiplantae; phylum Streptophyta; class Polypodiopsida; order Schizaeales; family Lygodiaceae; genus Lygodium; species Lygodium microphyllum. The sequence continues at coordinate 115,462,499 of NC_141145.1, forward strand.
GTTAGTGAGTGTATGCAAAACACTGCCAAGATAGATCTAATATATCCTGATAGAAACCATCAATTTGAAACTCAATGTCAAATAAGAGATAAAAGAGCTAGATGAAGAGTAGGGATTCTTAAGAGGTAATATGCTAAGCGTAGCAATCTAATATCGCCAAGAGTGAGAGGTCTTATAGACCCAAATATCTTGGCTAGTCCGTCAAGAAGAGAGGAAGCTCTAGTGTTTCCCTTTCCCCGAAAATTCAGTCTACTCTGAGTGGGAGTGTAACCCCTTGTTGATACAAAACAGTAGAGTAAACACGATCGTTATAATGGCACAATCAATTGGCGATACCTATAGGAATGACAAATTTGCTACTAGCCCTTGGTTTTTCCCTACTCATTTTTAATAGGTTAGTAGAGGAGGATACATAACTCCATATTAGTGAGTTCCAAAAGTTAATGTTTAATTGTTGGATTCAGGATTGACATATTATGATGTTCTTTAACGTTTTAACGTGACTTCAAAAGGAAGAGCTGCAGTATGGTATCATGGCTTGTAAATCGGAACCATAACTATGATAGATCTATTTTATGTGGCCTTCCAAAGAGAGTTTACCCTTAAGAGAGGTGGTCAATATTGATTGTGTGTTTTGAATATAACATGTCAAGATCCTAATGAGAATTCTTGATCTTATGCCAAGAAATTGAAGGAGGTGTTTCGTAAACTGCAAGCCTCTATTCCCATTCCACCTACTACAACCCAACTATAGTATTTCCTACATGGATTGGATTTTAACATTCAAGTGCAGTTGAGTAGTACTGTTCCTTTTGCTAACATAGATACTGCCATTACACAAGCAGAGGAGATAGAGTTGCCATTATAAGTGGCATATGCATCTAGGATAAATCTCTATTCAAGCCTAGGTCTACACTGGGATACCAAGTGAATGATTATGATTATGAGTCTAGTGCATTGAATGTTCTTGGGGAAGTCAAGGGTATGATGAAGCATTATATTGACATGATAACTGAATAATATAGATAAATAGTCGTAGATGTAAACTTCCCAAAGAAGCATCAAAACTTAATATGAAGTCAACACCTTCAAGAGGGTGGTTCATCAAGATTTAGTTGTAAGTTGTGGTGGTCAACACGTCCCACGGAATTGCCCTCATGTGAAGTGCAATATATATGGAAAGTTAGGACATATGGCCAATACATATTGGAGTAGAGTTAATTCACTCCAACAAGGTAGTCAACAACATGGGCTAGTGAATCATCATTGAAATGATGCAAATCCTTGAGGAAAAGACCCTAAGAAAATCTTAGAAATGGGAAAAGCCACCCCAGAGAAAGTTTCCAATGGAGTTAATCTGGTAGAGGCACTTCCAATTGATGGAAACAAAACCTCTAATAAAGTAAGAGTGGTGACTAGGGGCCAAAAAATGAGAAAAGTTCAGAATGATGAACCTAGTATCAGCAAAGCTACCCCTAAGCCTTGTCAAGATTGTGGGAGAGAAGGAAGGAGTCTCACTTGTAGCTTTCTTGCTTGCACAATGGGGGAATACACACAAAGATGGAGGCTAAAAACAGTTTTTTCTCTTCTTAGTTATGTAAGCCAAAAGAACTCTAGTACAAAGAAATAGAAGAACCCTATATATGGGTCTCAAACCAAACTCAACTAACTAAGGGGGCATACTAACTGAGCCACGAACTAGAGTAGATAAGGATAGCTATCATGTAGCTATTATTCATGGGCGGTGTACCAACCGCGTCTGCAACTGACAAGTCGGTGACATAAATACACAACGGTCACCCTGGCATATCACGAGTGGAGCTCGATATCTCAATACTCCCCCTCGAGCTCAATCCCAATTCCTGCACACCAAGCAGGTCTCTGAACTTGCGCAGCTTCTCTGCGCCCAATGCCTTCATGAATATGTCAGCTACCTGATCCTCTGTGCTGACATAAACTAGACCAATAAGACCTAGTAAAACCCTCTCTCTCACATAGTGATAATGCACCTCAATGTGCTTTGTTCTAGCATGATAGACTGGGTTATTTGCCAAGTGTATACTACTCATGTCGTCACAATAAATGACAACTGGCCCATCTGTAGACTGATGCATATCATAAAGTAGCTTATGCAACCAAGCTACCTCACATGCAGCCATTGCTGCACCCCTGTACTCAGCCTCTGTGCTCGACAAGGCAACACTAGGCTGTTTCTTGCTGCTCCAAGTGACTGCAGCACTCCCAAAAGAGAACACATATCCACTGGTAGATCGTCTATCAGAAATACTACCAGCCCAATCAGCATCAGTGTATCCATGCAACTGTATCTGAACCCCAGTCTCATAAAATAGTCCATACTGCAATGTGGACTTCACATACCTGAATATGCGTCTAGCCGCATCCAAATTTGGTTTCCTTGGAGCCTGCATAAACTGACTTACCAATCCAATAGTATAGCTCAAATCTGGCCTGGTAATAGTCATATAAATCAAACTTTCTACTATGTGTCTGTACATAGTAGGGTCTTCTAGAAGCTCACCTGCATCTGTGTTCAGCTTCACATTCTGCTCCAAAGGAACTGAAATAGGCTTACAGCCTGTCATCCCATATTTGGACAGCATGTCCAATCCATACTGCCTCTGCAAGAGCTGTATCCCACTTGGTGATCTAATCACCTCAATGCCCAAGAAATAACGCAGCTCTCCCAAATCCTTCATCTCAAATTTCTGCTTCAATAGCATTTTCACATGAAGGATATCTTCATCACTGTCACCTGTCATAATCAAATCATCAACATAAATGACAAGTAGCATAATACCTTTCTCTGTTTTTCTCACATAAAGTGAGAAATCTGCCTTGAAAATCTGAAAGCCAATAGTGACAAGATACTGTCCTATCTTGTCAGACCATGCTCTAGGTGCTTGCTTCAAGCCATACAAGGCTTTCTTCAACCTGCAAACAAACTCAGGATGAACATCATGTACATAACCTGGTGGCTACTCCATATAGACCTCTTCTTGCAAATCACCATGCAAGAAGGCATTCTTTACATCCATCTGATGTAAAGACCATCCCTTTGATGCAGCCATAGCAATGACTGCTCTCACGGTTGCCATCCTTGCAACCGGACTGAATGTTTCTTCATAGTCAATGCCATATATTTGTGCATACCCCTTGACTACTAATCTTGCCTTGTATCTGTTCACAGAACCATCTGCATTGTGCTTCACCTTATAAATCCACTTACAGCCAATTGCATTCTTACCTTTAGGCAAAGGTACCAATTCCCATGTAGCATTTGCTTCCAAGGTATCCATTTCTTCATCCATGGCTTTCTATAGAGTGGATTAATTCCAATGGCTTCTTACTCTCTTGAACATGTCTAGGAAATTGTTTCCTTGCATGTTTTCCAAGCTGACTGGCTTCACATACCTTATGCATTTCTGCAACCTTGAATTTAGGCAATCCTGCAACAATATTTTGGGCCTGCATTGATTTAAGTCGCTGTACATTAACATGACCAATGCGTTTATGCCAGATATCAATATCTGCAACTACACCGGTCCCATTGCAAACATTGCCGCACTCAATTCAGGCATGTCTGCATCCAACGTAAACATTCTGCCCTTCTTCTTTCCTTTTTCTATCAAGCGACCTTTATTTTTCATATCCTCAACAAAGCATCCATGAGGATTAAATTTGACCTGCAAGCCCTGCTCAACCATTTGACCAACAGAAACCAGATTCGTGGTGATATTCGGGACATGAAATACATCGGACAGGTATTTCTTTTTCCCATCCTGCATAGACAAAGGAATTTTTCCAATCTACACAATAGGATGTGCAGTATCATCACCAGTCTCCACAAATCCTGGTTTTTCCATTTTCCTTGCATCCTCCATCCATTTTGCATGACCTGTCATGTGGTTTGATGCACCTGAGTCAACATACCACACATCGTTGCTTTCTTCTGCACATGTCACAGAATTGTTCATGTGCTACACCATAAACAAATGCTCATTTCTGTCATCACCCTGTCTACTAGAAGATGCATAATTTCCTTGTTGCAGTTTTCCATTCATGATGTCATTTTGCTTTTTATTTCAGTCTTTAGCCATATGACCCATTTTACCACAGTAGTAGCATTCAACATTACTGTTTGCATTTTGCCCTCTTTGCCATCCACCACGACCTCTTTGGCTCCCCCTGCCTCTAGAGTTACCACGTCCTCCTCCATAGGACTGGTTTTCTTGAGTTTGCTGCATATTCTGATTTCTGCCACGGCCTCCAAATCGGCCTCCTCTACCTCTGCCTCTATCTCTTCCAGCATTTGAGTAGAAGACAGCTTCTTTTGAAGTTCCTCCTGAAGAAGATGCACCACCATTTCTCTGCTCCTCAGAAATTAGAAGAGTAATCAACTCCTCAAAATCAGGAAATCTTTCACGGACGGAAATGGATGTTCGGAACTGTGCATAATCCTTTCCTAGACCATTCAAGGTTACTGAGACTAAATCATCATCTTCCATTGGCGACCCAATGGAAGCAAGTGCATCTGCAATCTTCTTCACCTTCATGTGGTAGTCATTGATGCTCATACTTTCTCTTTGCACATTGTGCAACTCTTGCTTGAGCTGTATTTTCCTGGCTTGCGTATTTGTGCTATACATTTTTGACAAAGTATCCCATGCCTCCTTTGGCGTACTTACATCTTGAATATGCACAATCATAGAGTCTGAAATGCTGATAGACAGCCAGTACATAACTTTCCTGGCTCTCTCATGCCATGCTTTAAATGCCTGCATTTGCTGTTGATTGGGAACATCAGGAAGAACTGGTTCTTCTTCATTTCCTGCAACAAATTCCCAATATCCTTTTCCCATAAGGAAATTCGTCATTCTAAACTTCCATGCTTGGAAGTTGTTCTTGTCAAGCTTTTCAGTGACAATCTGTGAGAGAGAATCAGACGCCATTACAGAACACTGCAAAAAATTCTGTCACTGCAAACAACACAGCTTCAGCCTCACAAAGGCAAATCTGCAAAACTGACGAAAGTGGTATTTGATCACACAGTCACTTCCTAGTGACAATTTTGCATCAACAGGCAACAGGGATGATTCTGTAACTCCCAATGTCTCTGCGCACAAGCATACGATGCAATTTCTACAGTAACTTTTCACCGACCTGTAGAACAATGGCTGCACAGCATAAAACTGGGCCTTTTCCTGAGTGCGTGCAGAAAACTTCCACCTCCAAAACTGGCCCCGAAATGGCCTCAAATCAAAAAAATAAGGTCGCCAAGGGATAAAGGCCTCTCCCGCAGGATATACTGCCCTCTTGCTTCACCGCGAAGGGCGTCTCAACCTGAGACAATGCACTCCTGCACTTTCTGGCTGTGCTACTGCAGAGATCTGCTCCCAAAACAGAAAATGAAAGCAACACTGCTCCTCTTACCAGAACACCGCGAGCTTGGCTTGCTTTCTTGAGCTCCTTACCACGAACAAGGCTCTGATACCATGTCAAGATTGTGGGAGAGAAGGAAGGAGTCTCACTTGTAGCTTTCTTGCTTGCACAATGGGGGAATACACACAAAGATGGAGGCTGAAAACAGTTTTTTCTCTTCTTAGTTGTGTAAGCCAAAAGAACTCTAGTACAAAGAAATAGAAGAACCCTATATATGGGTCTCAAACCAAACTCAACTAACTAAGGTGGCATACTAACTGAGCCACGAACTAGAGTAGATAAGGATAGCTATCATGTAGCTATTATTCATGGGCGGTGTACCAATCGCGTCTGCAACTGACAAGTCGGTGACATAAATACACAACGGTCACCCTGGCATATCACGAGTGGACCTCGATATCTCAACAAGCCTATTGTGGGTGACAAGAAGGTTGCAAATGCCAATACCCATGTGGGTCCTCTTAAATCTGAAGGTGTCTTATAGAAGCACATGTTAAGAGTAAATATTAAAATGGAAGGAGGTTGTTAAGGCTGTCAAAAAGCTGAAAGAGAAGATGGTGTGGTTGGTGCACAAATGGGATATTGTATGCGCACGTAGTGAACGCTGGAAGGTCCCCAAGAATAAAAAACACTACAAAAGCTTCATTAAAGCAAGAAAAGAGTTTGCATGACATGAGACAAATAGACTAACTGGATGCAATCTCCTCCCATGCTTTGTGTGAGCACTTTACAAGGCATGTATTTATAAATTTATTAATCTCCAATCTCAAAAATACCTCAATTTACAATTAGCATGCTTTTGGCTTTTGTGTTTGCTTTTGCCCAAATAAAGAGTAAAGCGTTTGGGTGTTCCAAAAGTCGGGTTGTGCCCAAATATAATATCAAATAATGAAATATTTAAATCAAGCGCCTATGCGCATACAAAATAATAAATATTTATCAAGTGCTTTAATAAATAAGTGTGTCTAAATGAATATTGAAGCCCCGCCTTTAGTGATAAGGTGTGCGTCCATAAAAAATAATAATTCTTCTAGATAATCTGAATATATGCCACCGCACGGTGCTTCCCAATGCCACCGCTGCCTGCTTTACATATCAATTGAAGTATTCACAATTATTAGAAAATAATAAGATAAAATCCACAAAAGTGAATACCTAGCAGTCTTCACCTACAAAATAATTAAATAGGTTGGATCTCTGTCCTAACCTTAATTTAATATGAGTGCACTCTAAACTCATAAATTTCCATTAACTTAATATGTATTTTGCGGAATCACCCACTATGGAGTCACCCACGTGCACATTAAATTAACCTGACGCCCGAAAAGGACAAGCGTCCCCGTCAACTTCTCACACAAGGAATCCACCTTATGTACGAGCCTCAACAAATAAATATAGTTTTATAAAATCCATAAAAAAACCTCATGGAATCCATCGTGGAATAAAAACCTCATGAAATCCACCGTGGAATATGCCTCCTAGCATCATACCCCCAAGGCTTGTTGGAGTTTTGGAATTGATTCGAGAGTAATACGGTGTGAACACCACTAGATAGGGGATTATAGATTGAATTGAAGCTTTAGCATAAGATTTAGAATTTTTAAGCTTTGTAAAGAAAAGCTTTAATGAGTTGTTTGGTAATGCACAGGATGGCAGTATATTGTGGATGATGTCGACGCTGATCAGTTCGTGCCGAGTTACAAAATTGAAGAATTGTAAAGCTTAAGCTTTATAAGCTTAAATAATAAGCTTGATAATTGATATAAAACTTAGTAGTTTCTATCTGAGAGAGAAAAAAAAAGTTTTTACAAAGGAGCTTCCGGAGTGGTCCTCCATCTCCTTGGAGAGGTCCTTCACGATCTAAGAGCATAATAGGGGGTTGTTCACCGCTAGGAGTACACTGGTATTGACGGTTCGTTGCAAGACAACTTGGAGGACCTGTTCGTTCTATAAGCTTCGCCTTCGCGTGAGATGGTAAGCGATTGGAAGCCCTAAGCTTGATCTTAGCTTCACTTTGATACCACTGGTATGCAAATCGGATGTTGTATGTGCACATAGTGAACACCGGAAGGTCCCTAAGAAGAAAGAACTCTACAAAACTTCATTAAAGTAAGAGAAGAGTTTGCACGACATGAGACAAAAAGACTAATTGGATACAATTTTTTCCCATGCCTTGTGTGAGTGCTTCACAAGGTATATATTTATAAATTTAGTAATCTCCAAGCTCAAAAATAGCCCGATTTACAATTAGCATGCTTTTGGCTTTGTATTTGCTTTTGCACAAATAAAGAGTAAAGTGTTTGGGCATCCCAAAAGTCGGGATGCCCAAATACAATGTCAAATAATGAAATATTTAAACCAAGCGCCTATGCACATACAAAATAATAAATGTTTGTCAAGTGCTTTAATAAATAAGCGCGCCTAAATAAATATTGATGCCACGCCTTTAATGAAAATGTGCACACCCATCAAAAATAATAATTCTTCTAAGTAATCTGAATACACGCCATCGCCCGGTGCTTCCCAACGCCACCGGTGTCTGCTCTGCACATCAACTAAAGCATTCACAATTGTTAGAAAATAATAAGATAAAATCCACAAAAGTGAATATCTAACAGCCTTTAGCTACAAAATAATTAAATAGGTTGGAGCTCTGTCCTAACTTTAATTTAATACGAGTGCACTCTAAACTCATAAACATCTATTAATTTAATATGTATTTTGTGAAATCACCCACGTGCACATTAAATTAACCTGATGCTTGAAAAGGATAATCGTCCCTGTCAACTTCTCACACAAGGAATCCACCTTGTGTACGAGCCTCGGCAAATAAATACAGTTTTACAAAAGCCATTGAAAAACCTCACGGAATCCACCCTGGAATAAAAACCTCATGGAATCCACCATGGAATATCCCTCATGGCATCAGTGGTGGCAAGAAAAGAAGGCTATTGTAAACTTTCATGAGTTGACCTAGTAAATGCTCTATGTGAAGTTAAGCCAAATGTGAAGTTGCTAAAATTAATATAGTTATCACTTAGAGTTCACAAGGAATTCAAGAAAATCCTACAAGTAGGTTATATTGTAGAACCTGCTAGTATCAATCGATTGGGCAGCAAATGGTGGAAACATGTGGAGAAACATAACCCTAGGGTGCAAGTGTACATAAATGGCATCTTGATAGAAAGTGTTTTGATACAATCAGGCTCATTTGTAAACATCATGAGTATAGACTTACTAGAGAGTCTTGGTTTTTCCATTCAAAAGGATGTTATAATTATCCTAAAAATGACTTATGACAATTTAAGACATCCAAAAGGAATAGTCTCTCAAGTACATGTAATAGTAGCATATATTGAGTATGTTCATGACTTCTGTGTTATTCGATTTGTTGGGAGACCAAGCTATTCATTGTTTTTGTTGGGATGGCTATGGATATTACACTTTGATTATTTAATAGACATTCTAGTTGGTCGGTTGATCTTTGGGCGTAGGTTGAGGAGAAGGATTTTGGATGTTTACCTTGAATGCCCATTGAATGAAAGGGCACCACCTCCAACTACAAAATAGGTGGCACTTGAGGACATTTCTACCCCATTGGAAATTCAAGCTCCAGTGAGTTTGATGAGGGTTCTACAATGGAGAAAGTTTATCAAGTGTGTTTGAATGAGCCAATAGGGGCAAAAGATCAGATGCGCGATGCCGATGTAATAGAATGGAATCTTCAGACTCCTAATGATCCTCATTTAATCAAACTTGATACTATATTATCTGATGATGAGCATGCAAATTATGTATCACTCCTATAGAAGTTTAGGGATATATTTGCATGGAGCTATGATATCCCTCTACTATTGTTGTGCACACAATCCCATTGAAAGAAGACAATAAACTAGTAAGGTGGAAGGTTAGATGAATGCCTTTTGAGCCGAGAGAGACTCTTTTTGAGGAATGATGGTCTAAGGAAGACATGTTTGACCTTTCCCATTGAACACATTAAATGGTGCTTAACGACTGTGATATGGAATAAGAAGAACAATTAAATCTACCTATGCATAGATTTTAATGAGTTGAACAAGCAAACAATAAAGGACTACTACCCTTTGTCCTTTATTAACCAAATTTTAGATCACTTGGCAGGGCAAGAAATGTACTCCTTCATGAGTCAGAAAGTTGCAATACAGGAGCATGAGTTAAAGCATGTTTCAGTCAATCAAAGGACTTTTGCTGATTTTTGGACCAATGATACACAATACCTTTAATAATTTTGTCAAAGGTAATACAAGCAATGAAAAATTTCTCACAAATTTTTTATAAAAGCTAGTAAGACCTAAGAAAGAACGTAATTCATGCACATTTTTAGGTATCAGCCAATTCAAAATTTCTTCTATCTTTTTAGGGTAAACTTTAATACCTTCAGATGAAACAATATGTCCTAAGTATTCAATTTATGTTTGGAAAAAATCACTCTTTTCAGGGTTAGTATATAATTTATTCTCTTTCAGTAATTTGAAAACCTAAGATAAATGTTCATAATGCTCATTCTCATTCTTATTGAAAACCAATATGTCATCAAAGAAAACAATGACACAATGCTGATGCTTCAAAAAGATGTGATTCATCATACAACTGAATGTAGCTGGTGCATTAGTCAATCCAAAAGGTATAACTAGGAATTCATAATTTCCAAATTGAGTTCTAAATGCAGTTTTGAAAATGTCTGATGTGTCCAATCGTACTTGATGGTATGCAGATTTAATATCTATTTTGCTAAATATTGCAACCCCTTGTAGTTTTTCCATAAGATTGTCTATCCTAGGAATGGGATATCTAATTTTGAAAGTGATTTTATTTAGGGCACGATAATCAATGCACATCCTATAAGTGTTGCTTTTCTTTTTAACTAATAAGACAGGTGCACCAAATGGAGTACTGGGTCTAATGAGTCCTCGTGTTAACAATTCTTCAACTTGAGTTTGAATTTCTTTATGTTCAATTTGATTATGTTGATAAGGTGCTTTACATGGTGGTTGAAAACCTGGAATTAGGTCTATTTTATGATCTTGAGGACGTGTGGATGGTAAACCAGGTGGTAAGTCAGTAGCAGCAAAATAGTCTTTAAATTGTGAAAGAAATTATGTATGCCTAGGATGCATCTCATTTTCCTTAATTTCAATTTCATTCACCCAGATTAAATAAGATTTCCTATCTTTTCTTAACGCGTGTTTAGCCTGTGTATGACTAAGCAATGGAAAATTATGAAAAGTGTGTATACCATGCAATGTGATTTGTTTTCCATGAGAATGAATCTTCATTGAATGCGTATAATAATCTATATCGAGATTATGCTGATGATGCCAAGGCATGCCTAGAATAATGTCACTAGATTGCAAAGGCACAACTAGGAAATTCATATGTTCAACATAATCACCAATTTTGATTTCTAAGTCATGCACTTCTTGTGTTCCATTGTATCTAGTGCCTAAGAATGCAGCTTTGATGCGATAATGAGTAGAAACAGTATGTAATTTCAATTCTTTGACCAATTTTACAGAAATAAAGTCATGTGTACTCCCATTATCATGTAAAACAGTCTTTTCTTTACCATGCACAAAACATTTCATCGTTAATAAATAATGGGAATTTGGTATAGCAGGTAAAGTACCTGAAGTAGTACCGTTATCATCATCGTCTTCTGTGAAATCTGGCATTTCTTCATGGTCTTCATCTTCAGTCGCTCCCAAATAGTTGATGTGAACAGTTGGCTTTTTGGATTGACAATTCACCGCTAGATGTCTAGGTTGATGGCATTTTTAACTATGGATTTGTCTTTAGACACATTATTGGTAATAGCGAGAAGTTTAGTGTGATGGTCCAACCCTCAGAGACCCTTCCGGGACCCTTTCGGGACCCCGTCTAGGCCCCGGGGCGGCTCTAGACCCTTTCTGGAAACTTTGCATTTTGACCCCGGAACGCGTCACGGGCACCTCAACACGTCACGGAACACGTCACGGAACGCGACACGGAATGGAACACGACGCGAGGATTTACCAAAGGGCCCATCTTGGGGGCTTCAACTCATATTCATAGATAGGAAGCATTTACAAGCTTGCACGGGCTCAGCAAGGGACCATGTCACGGAGGGTGGGTGGAGCTATCAATGCGCATCAACACGACGCCCAAACCGTGGGTGAGGGAGCTACAAGGAGTACTCCCTCATACACACCTCCCCTGTTGGGATTTGGCTGAAGAGATGGCTTAGAATTTGGATTTGTGTTTGATGGTAAAGGAGGGGGTCGTTGTCTAAGATTTACGGAATGAAGATGGAAGGAAACAGTTTTGATTGAATCTTCAAAAATTAGAATTGAATTGTTTTGTACCGAAGTTACCATTGTTTGAAAATTGTTGTGGTCACTTATCTCGTCCTCGAATCTTAACTTCAGCGTCATGGGCCAAGGAAATTGCATCTTCAAGAGTCGTTGCTTAAACATGTTCACTTCCGCATAGAAGTGACCAAGTAACCCAGACATAAACTTGCGCTTATGAGTCACCTGAGGTACATCTTCAAGCATTCGTAGTTACAATAAAGCATTCCAAAAACTCTCCGTATATAGGAAAATAGGCTTGCAATCTCTTTGTTGCAAAAGATTCCACTGTTTGATTGCTTTTTCGTGGAATTGGGGTGGAAAAAAATTCTGCAAAAAATTCTTTTGGAAAGTCTTCCAAGTAGTAGGACAATCAATGCTTTTGCAAACAACAGTCCACCATAAGGATGCTCTGTCCACTAAATGATTAGTGACATACTTAATTTTGTCTTTTTTAGTATACTGTTCTTCATGGAAATAATCATCAAACTAGCTGATAAAAGCAAGTACAGTCTTTCCATCGCGTGACCCATTGAAAGTATGAAATTTGAAATTTCTTTTACTTATCTTTGTTTCTTTCCGAATAGATTGTGCTTCAAGTGTCGCATCGATCATACGTCGTATAATATCTTCAGATTGTGATCCATCTTGATCAGGAAGAACAGATTCTAGGAAGTAAAATTGAATTCACCTTAGGCAAAATTCTTAGAATTGCCAAACATAAATTCCATGATGTAATTATTAATGTAATCAAAAGGAAAAGACAATATGTTGGTGATGAAGTTGAAGAAACAGTGCATGCTTTTTTGCAAGTTCTTCGAGTTTTTGTGCAGGATGAAGAGAAGTTGACTTCACAAGGAATTCATCTTGAAGCAGTTAAAGAATTAATTGCAACAATTGAAGGTGAAGATAAAGAAAATATGAATGCAAAAATTAAATAAGTGAAAGCTGAAAATATAATGGTCGGCTGGTCCAAACCAGTTGGGTAGCCCACCTCTCAAAAACAAGGCCGTCTACAGCACATGCATAAGGAGAAAGAGGCTCGGTTCATTCCAAGCAGTCACTACTCCCATACGCATTGGGCAAGAGCAACAACGGAGACAGTCGTCAAAATTGGAGAAAAAGAAGCACCATGTATTACACTCTTAGACCATGGCTCAGAGATAAATGTCATGGCAAGGAATCTCTATGAAAGTGGCGGATGGCCCATAGATGTTGATCCAGGATGGTGAATGAGAGATGTAAACAACTCTTTTGGAGAGTTATATGCTGCATGTCCTAATGTGCAGGTAAGTATTGGAGACATAAAAGACAATTTTTACTTTTTCGTTCAAGACTCTTGTAGTTACCCTATCATTCTTGGGCACCCTTACATTTCTGAAGCCCGCTTGGAAACAAAACCTCTTGATGATGGTTCTTCCTATGCTCGAATCCGAAGCAAGGATAATGAATGAGCTATCCAATTTCTTACTGTGTGTGTTAACCATCATCAAAACAGAGATTGACTGCGTGATTATCCTATGCCCCCTAATGCCCGAGAATTCAATGGTTTTTGGGTTGCACTACTATAAAAGGAGACAATGGTAGTGCGTCATGTAAAAAGATTGAACCTCCTTATGCTATAGAAACTGTGTCTCTAGCAAATTTTTATGTATGTACAGCCAATAGTATGGGCTGTTGTAAGTCTCTTCTGGCCATAACTAAGGCTAAAATAAAATATTTATGTCATGTAAAAAGGGATCTGAAAACTTATGACATGATGGTTAAAAATGAAGATATTTTGGGCTGATTACTATTGACACATTGGCTGAAATATATACAGCTGCTCATGCAGAAAATCAGGCAGAAAATCAGTCCATAAAAGTATGTACATTGGATTTTTATCAAACAATTTAAGAATTAGCAGGAAGACATTGGTTTACTAAGCAAGGTTGAAGCACAAGTGGAGACAAAATACAAGACAGTGGATAAGAAAGTCAAACCTCTGGCAGCAGTCCCACTGCCTCTTGAAAGTGAAGGGCTGGTTGATAGGGTATCAAATCAGCCAAGTCTTCATGATCCTTTCAACATTGGTCACAAGTTCACATCTGAAAGTATAAAAGAGCTCAAAATAGGTGAAAATTCTTTCCTTTCGTCGGTTGAAAAACACTCTTTTATGAAAATGCTAATGAAACATGGAAAAGCCTTTGCATTTCAACCAAGTGAAATAGGCTGTGTGGATCCAAATATTGTGGCTTCTATGGTCATTTTTACGGTCCCACATGTGCCTTAGAACCTCTAGCCTATTCCTGTTCCAAGGGCACATTTGCCCAAATTATTGGAACTTCTAAATGAAAAGATTAGAATGAAAATTTTAGAACCTTCTTCAGCACCCTACTCAAACCGATGGTTTATCGTGCCTAAGAAAAATGGATATTTATGATTTATTTAGGATCTACAACCCTTAATTGTGTCACAATCCGAAATGTTGGTTTGGGTCCAATTGTTGATGAGTTTGCTGAAGCTTTTGCAGGTAGAGAAATTTATTCAATGGGGGACCTATATTCAAGATATGACCAATTTCAAATGGTCAACCCATCATCCTTACTATGGATACAAGTCCCATTCAGATAGGATGGGCTGTTGGCCAAGAGGATCTTGAAGGTAACAGGTATGCAATTCGTTTTGGAGCAAAAGTTCTCAATGAACATCAAAGAAGGTATGCACAAGTAAAAAGGGAATTATGGGGAGTTGTAGCAGCATTAAAGTGTGATTGTGAATACTTTATAGGTGCTTCCATAGTGGTAGAAACTAATTGTCTTCCACTCTTGGGCATGATTGCCAACTGCTCTATACCCGACATTACTATGCTAAGATGGATTGCATATATTAAATCTCTCAACCCTGAATTAAAGCATATTGCAGGAAAGGTGAATCCAGTTTTTGACATTCTATCACGTGCAAGATATGACAATGAAGAAGAGCTAATGGAAGAAGATGAAGCTGAAGAATCTATACTTGTTGAATTTCATTCCATGGATGCTGAAAATACTTTTTCAGTTTTTACTGCATATACTGGTCCAAAGCTGAAAACAACAGGATGGTCAACTAGAAGCCAGCATGCTCATTGCATTGCTCAAGTTCTAGTTCATTTCCTTGAAGAATATTATGAAGAAAATTCGGCCAATATTTGAGCACAATGAAGAAGAAGGAGACTTGGACTGATGAGGAGTTCAAGCATATCAAGAGGAAATCTTATGGCTTTTTTCTTAAAGAAGGACATCTGTGGAAGCATACAAAGAAGAAGAAAGGATTTCTTGTTCGAGTTTTAGGTAACAAAAGATTGCAATAATAGGTAATGAAGGAATTTCATGAAAGCCTGTGGGCTGGCCATAGAGGCATATGGGAAACCTTTAGTAAACTCAAATAAAAATATTGGTGGCAAAACATGTATTGGGACATAGCACATTTTGTTGAAACATGTTACGTGTGTCAAATGTATTCTATGGTTAAGCATCGAGATGGGTTACAATCCACTTATCCCTTGTCTATACATTATAGATGGGTTATTGATCTTGTAACCATGCCTACAGGAATATGGAATATGTGGTATTTAGTGCTTGCAAGAGAGGATCTAACCAATCAAGTTGAAGGCAAAGCCTTAACAACCAATTTCACTCAAGCTGTTTGTTGTTTTTTGCTTGAAGAAGTGTTTTGTAGATATGGTTGTGTGGGTAAAGTAACTGCAGATAGAGGAGAGTTGGATGCTGATGAGGCACGCACCTTTTTTGCTCAATTGGGTATTAAGTTGGCTTTAACATCAACCTACTGATGCCAAGAGGCATATTTCACGGTGGATTCCGTGCCACGGTGGATTCCGTGAGGTTTTACAGTGGATTCCGTAAACTTTGATGACTGGGGCTCATACACAAAGTGGATTCTTTGTGCGAGAAGTTGATGGGGACGCCTGTCCTTTTCGGGCGTTTCATTAATTTAGTGTGTACATGGGTGATTCCATAGCGGGTGATTCCGCAAAATGCATATTAAATTAATAAATGTTTATGATTTTAGAGTGCGCACTCGTAATAAATTAAGGTTAGGATTGATTTCTAACCAGTTGATTTATTTATGTAGCTGAAGACTGCTAGGTATTCACTTTTGTCGGTTTAATTGTATTATTTTACTAATGATTGTGAATGCTTCAGTTGATGTGTAGAGATAGCAGCAGTGGCGGAGGAAAGCATTGGAGGATAGCGAGTATTCGATTTATTACTTATACTTTGATGGGCGCATACCTTAGGCATGGCGCCTATATTTTGTCGCGCCTATTTATTGAGGCGTTTGATATTTATTATTATTTTGTATGCGCATGGGCGCACGATTATGTTATTTCTACCTGGACATTGTATTGGGCATGCCAGACTCTTTGGGCACCGTCCGTTAGCTTTATTCCTATTTTGTGTTAAAGCAAACTCAAAAAGCTAAAAGCTTGCTATTTTGTAATTTGGGCTATTATTTGAGCTTGAAGATGATTAATACATAAAATACATGCTTTGTGGAGCGCTCACACAAGGCATGGGGGGAGATTGCACCCAATTGGTCTCTTGTTCATGTCGTTCATGCTTTTTACATTGAATTTTGTGCAAAAAGTAGAGTTCTATTGTTCTTGGGGACCTTCCGGCATTCACTACGCGAGCGTACAGCATCCGATCTGCGCACCACCTACAACCCTAAAGGCAATGGAAAGAGTGAGAGAGGTCATCAACCTATTCTCAAAGCTCTAGCAAAGTCTTGTAGACGAAAAATCAAAGAATGGCCTAAAATGCTACCTTTTGCATTATGGGCTGACCGGACTACTCACAGTTCAGTGACTCGCTATATGCCACTTGAACTTATGCATGGAAACAACCAATTATGCCAATTGAAAAATCTATTCTCACATGGAGTCTTCTACCTTGGGAGGAAGGCATTAATAGAGAAGAGTTGCTGACTTTGCCCATATGGCAACTAGAAACAAGGCTTGAAGATATTCAAACAGCTATTGAGAAGCTAAAGACAGCAAGACTAAAGAACAAAAGAAGATTTGATAAGTGACATTGACTTCGGCAAAGAGCAATTCAAGAAAATGACTGGGTGCTTGTCTATGACAGTAGCTTAGACAATCAATATAGTGCTTCTAAGAAGATGGTAAAGCGTTAGTTTGGCCCATATGTGGTAAAGGTCGTTCCTGACAATGCCACATATTCATTGGCTAAATTTGATGGAACAACCATGAAGATACCCATAGCTAGAAAAATAATCAAGCTCTTCAAATGAAGAGAAAGTTCAACATGTGAGCTAGAAGACTTGAATATAATTCAAGAGTATGAAGACATAAAGGAAGAAGAAGAGGTAGAAGATGAAGACATTGACATGGCAGAAGATACTTCTTCCGACACTGCAAATTTGTAAGACTTTGGCACATGCCAGAGGATGTGCAGGTTAGGAGGGGGTGGATGTCGTGTTGCTACACACACACAGTGTAAAAAAATCTAGAGTATGGCTTCCTTTTAGATTCAGAGAGCTAATGCCATTTTAGATATTAGTGTTAGTATCCGTGGTTTAAAAATATTAGATTTTAGTCAATTTTTAATATTTTGGATATTATCTCTTGTAAAAAAACCTACAAAACTATAGACAACTTCTAGATTAGGATGACATGTAAAAGAAAACATGTAGCTTTCAGCTAATTTGAGAGGATTTGATGTAGACTAGCAAAATCGCACGATGCGCGATTACTGTTTTCAGGCAATGAATAGCACTCCAAAAGTGGGAGATGAAGAAGGAGTGATCTAGCAAGATTTTGGACATGTGCCCTAGTATTTAACCCCCTTTTTGGAGCCATTGGAAGGATCTGATTGGTGATCTGAGCATCATAGAGGAAGGTATTATTTTGTACACGTTGTTGTCTATTAGAGTTATATTTTCTCATAATGCTGAAAGAAACTGACATGCTTCATCTCTGTTAGTATTCTTTTATACTTTCTAATTCTTTTTGGAAGTATTCTTCTACATCTTCAATCTCTTCGAACCCCTTCTCTTCCGTCTACTCCTCTCCTTGAATCTACATTCACCCTACTGTCACTTATCTTCAAGAACTTGGCTTGAAACCTTCAACCCTTCTCTTATCTCTACCATCTCTGGAGTCTAAGCTCTTGAACCCCCATACATTCTTCGCTTGCCAAACCCCTATGGTGACCTTCAACCCTATGTGCTGCGACAATGGGAATGGTATGCATAGCCAAACTAGGAGAAATACCTCTAAGCTCATCATGGTGAAGATGTTACAAAACTCTCGGATCAAGGATACATAGTCCTTCCTTTCTTCTAGGCTTAGCATAGAACCTAATTTAATATGTCATGGATCATCCAATGTAGCAAGGTCCAACTCAATCACATCCACATCTCTTTTCCATCTTGAGCTTCTATCAATTCATTTAGAGTCATCTACTAGACATCCTCTGTGGACCCCTCTTTTGATTCATCACTTGATGAAGTCCCACTACTAGATGGATCATCTAATGCATCTAATTCTGACAAAGATAAAGGTACTCTCTCACTTTGAGGAGATTCAAGATATGCATCCATTAATCACACGTCGGGCACCTCTACCAAAAACTAGAAGATCAATAGGTATATTAACTTGAAATTTGAATTGCAAGATGGCCTTCCTAACAACACGTGTGTAACGTGTCCACTAGTATCATCCAGGACACGTCTTAGCAGTCCATCAGAAAGGATGTCTAGAAAGCTCCGTCCGGCACTCCCATGGAATGTTACGGGATTTGCGATCTAGGTCTTTCTGCGTCTGCCATGTAGCGGAAGTATCCTGGCCGTTCCCACTTAGGATCGTCCAGAATTAGGGTTTTCCTGATTGGTCATTACCTAACAGCAACTAGCATCGGACCCAAGCGAACTACTTTACGCAGAAATGCCAGGTCCGAAGCGGATTCACGCTACACTTGGTTGAAGGAGAATGGAAACGAGGGGGATGCAAAAGCTCAACCTCTCTGCCATAAGGCATAGTCCCATTCCGTTCCCCTAAAACAGCGTAAATCGGGTAAGACATAACTCTAGGTCATCGCTTTCGTTGTTCGTGTCCTTTGACGATCATCCTGCTGTTCTTCGAGATTTGAGAAAAGTTCCCGGCCAACCGGGACCACCCAACCATAGGACGGACCCATGGCCCATCCTCCGCACTTTCCTCGGTTTGTTTTAGTTATGTAATTATCTAACACATTAATTTGACATGTAACAATCAGCTTCTTTAATTAATCCATTAAGCACTGGTTCCTTCACGTAATCTTATCACGTGACATAGAAAAACAATATCAAACAAGTTCTTTATTAACATATCATCATTTTTATCTTTGAAATACAAGGAGTCCTGCCCATAGGCTTGTCCATAATCCGCCCGAAGGCTATCCAATAATCCACAGGGATCACTAATCCAAGCTTCTGCCCGTAGACTAGTATGCGGGCCTCGAGATCCAATCCCGATTCACAATAGCCTCTTGTGCAGGACCCGAAAGGCGAGGGATTTACGGCCAGAGCCCCCCTGGCACCCAAGCGTCCTCCTGCTCCAAGTAGAGCTCAACGGACAGACCTCTCGCAGCGGGTTCAGTCCACGTTCCCGGCGCGGTCAACAACCCCCTTGGTTAGGGTCAAGCAGGCAGTCGAGGGTAACTGAAGCTGCCTCTCCCTTCAGGCCTTCAACCTAAAGTATAGATATTCATTTAATTTATAATTCATAAATCAAAGAGTGCTCTAAAATCTCTAGCAAGCATAAACACTTCCATTAACCGGTCTTGTTGTTGGTAAACTACTAAGGAATGATTCTTTCCTTTCGAATGCATCAGCACTCGTTCCAGGGTGTCTTGCAACTTGGCAAGGTCCCTTATATTCTAGGTTAGGGCGTACCCTATTAACCCAACTTGGTCAACCCTAAAGTTCATTGGATACTTTAGTTTCCGGTTTTTAACTTTCCTTATTTAGAAGGATATCAAAGAATACATCCTTTTGCAAGATAACTTGCGTAAGGATCCACCATCCTTGCTGAGGGTATTTAACCTTCCTTCTTGTGAATCAATCACAAGACCATATGACTTCGTACTTGCTGCGCAAGTCCTGTATCGTAATATACGATGAAACAATCCGTTTTAGTTTCTTTAAGCTGACATTTGTCAGACCTAGGATCTCTTTTTAACAACCTCAGGGACAAACCCTAGTTCTTTTTTATTTACGATTTATTGACCCTACAATCAGGGAAGGTAGGCAAGTATTTAAGGTATAAATGTTTCTTGGTTTTTAAATCATTTCCAAGGCATATTTCGCAGCATAGGTATTTCTAAGTTTACATTAATTCAGTTAACTTTTAGAAGGTAATATTGAGATCACCTCGGCACGTTTTGTTATCCTTGTGACAATTGATTTTTCAGTCCTAAACTTTATTGCTTTGGGGTTAGGTAAATTCAATTAATCTTCCTTTTTCCTTGCGAACGAACTCATGCCAAATAACAATCTTTTCCTTGCTAAGATATGCAGCTAGCAATGATAACTTCCTAGAGTTCAAACAACGTAAGAAACCTTTCATGAATTTCATCTTCTATGATGATTCGTTGCAAAAAAGAATAGGGGTTAATGGTGCAAGATGCAGTTTTTATACCTTCAAGATTTAACCGAAATATACTACTATAGTAGGTAGATAATCTTGCTCGTAATTCGTTTCAATGCATGATGCTATTTGAAGGAAATTATGTTTTATACATTATCATTTTTGCATGTTCAATTAAACTAAACTCCTTCATCGTAAATAACTAGGACAAAATATATCTTATCCCGAACAATTCATCTTGCATGATTGAATTAAAACCGATATAAAACCAAGAAGGAAAAACCTAGTTTTGGGGTGAGATATCCACATGGATACCGCGAGATGACCCTCCCGCAGCTACTCCTTGGACTTTCTTAGGCGGCATCGTAGTTGTAATCCTTCGAACATGAAGGCAGCTTTTACTCTCCTTTTCGGATTTCCACCGTCACTCTTTCGGGGCAAGGAGCCGTTTAAAGGATTGACCACGAGAAGGGATAATAAGACCTTTAGCTTCTTCGGAGAGGGAAAGGTTTATAAAGATTAAGAAGGCCCTATAGGGTATATACACGGCAAAAAGGTTATGGGTGAGTGTGGCTTCACAACCATATGAACCTTGGGAGAACTTTTGGGCTTGGGGTAGAAGGTATAGGAAGGATGATTTCTAGAGAGGTTTTAGGACACAGAGTAGTAAAGGTTTTAGGGATTTTAACCCGGAGTGATAGGGGAAAGGTGAAGGGCGAAGGCTTATAGCACAGGGGAGAGGGAAAAGGGTGTGTAAGGAAAAGGGGACACGAGGTTAGAAAGGGGCTTAGGGGGTGTGTTAAGAAAAAAAAAAGGAATATGAGGGGGGGTGAAACACGGGGTTCAAACACAAGAAGGGACTTATAGATTTAGGCACAGGGGGGGAATTTGTGGGTTATGAGGCCAAGGGGTGTGGGGGTTTAATGGCCCACGGGAAGGGGTTAAAGGTTTAAGACCGGGGCGGGGTGAAAAGATTTTTAAGGGGGTAAAACTGGGAGGGGTGAAAGGGTAAGGGAAGGGTATAGGAAGGGTGGCTTGAGGGTTTAAAAACCCGAGGTGAAAGGATTCTAAGGTATAGGAAGGGGGCTTGAGGAGCCCCCCCCTTAGAAGCTTCAAGAAGCTTCTTAAAGCTTCTGTAGCCACGTGGGGGGGGAAAAATTTTGACGGCGACCAAGGGGGGAGGGTGAAAGTCTACAAGCGGCGACAATTGGCTATCCCTCCCTTCTTCCACAGATCGCAGGGCGGCTCCTCCTCAGTAGTGGCAGCGTTTCGTCACCCTCCTTCTACACAGGGTACAGTCGGCGCAGCTTCACGATATGGTAGCCTCCTCGGTCATTCTCCCTCGGGTCCTTCACACTCCCTCTCATCTTCGTCCTCCCTCCTACAGCTCGGCAGCAACTCGGCAGCAACCCAGCAGCGCCAAGGCTTCGTCCTCTCCTCCCTTGTAGCCTGTCCTATCTCTGCCGCCCACCCCTAATTTTATAGGGGAGGGGAGGGAATCCTCCCCCCTCAATGTGTCGATGGGCATGTGTTAATGCCCTTGGCAAGCTCCAGCAAGGAGCTTGCCCACTTACTAATCCCCCTCTTCCTCCAGCTTGACTGTCGGGTTGGAGGAGAGGGGGAAAATTTTTTTCTTTCATATAAAAAGGAATTATCCATTCGGAATTTTTACATTCTCTCCCCCTTAGAGGAATCGAGATGTCCTCATCTCGAGATAAACTGGGGATATTGATGGTTGAGAGTGTCTTATTCTATCCAAGTGGCATCCTCTTTGGGATAATCTTTCCACTGGACGAGGCATTCTCTCAAGGTTCTGGATCTTAATTGTCTCTCTCTAACATCTAAGATCCTATCAGGCCTTAGCTCAAGGACTCCTTGGCTAGGCATTACAATTTGTTGGTCATCAAGTACATGGTTAGAGTTGGGTACATATTTTTTCAATAGGCTGATATAAAATACATTGTGAACCTTTAGGTTCTCAGGGAGTTGCAATCTATAAGCATTGGGTCCTAGGGATTTGAGGATTTTGTACGGCCCACAATACCTTGGACTTAGCTTCTTGCAATCTCCTAGGGATAGAGAACTCTTTTTAGGGCATACGCGAATGAAGACCATGTCTCCTTCTTCGAAGACTCTTTCTTGACGCTTCAAATCCGCGTATGCCTTCTATCTATCCTTGGTTGCTTGTATGTCTTGTCTTATTGTTTTTATTTGATCATCCATCTCTTCCAACATCTGGCTTGACGCTTCAACCCTTAGGGTTGGATCAGAAAAGTTTAGTGGACTTCGACAGTCATGACCATACAAAGCTTGGAAAGGGGTCATCTGAATGCTTTGCTGGTAAGAAGCATTGTAGGAAAATTCAACCAATGGCAAGTATTGAATCCACCTCTTTGGCTCTCGACACCAGTATGCCCTAAGCATATCCTCAATGACTTGATTTACTCGCTCTGTTTGGCCATCCGTTTGGGGATGGTAGGCAGTGCTAAAACAGAGTTGAGTCCCAATAGCTTCAAAGATAGCTCTCCAGAAGTGTGATGTGAAGAGAGAATCTCGATCACTAATGATTCTTCTTGGGTAAACCATGTAGCTTGAATATCTCCTTGATAAACAATCTTGCAATGTCGGAGGCTTTATAGTTTGTCTTTACTGGAATAAGGTGTGCAACCTTGGTAAGCATGTCAACCACAACCATGATGGAGTTGTATCCTCCCTGGACTTGGGGTAAGCCTACAACAAAATCCATACTGATGAATTCCCATTTCATTTGGGGAATGTCAAGCGGTTGCAGTTTCCCTGGCATCATGACATGTTCGGCTTTGATACGTTGGCAAGACAAACACTTAGTGACATATTTGAGAACGTCACCTTTGAGCCTCTCCCAATGGTAGCTCTTCCTAACTGCATTAAGGGTTTTAGCATAGCCAGGATGTCCTGCAAAAGGGAATCATGAGCTTCCCACATTATCTTCTGCTTAAGTGACTGGCTTGCTGGTATACACAGCCTTGTTCTGTAGTAGACAAGTCCATTATCAATGGAAAATTCCTGATACTAGCTTGCAACTTTTGATTCTGCTCCTTGGTTAGAGATCTCCTTTAGCATTGTTTGGTAGGCCAAATCATGGCATGCTTCCTCTCTAGCTAACTCAAGTATAGGGTTGTTTGGCATAGATACTTTTGTAGCTAGAGATCTGGCCGTTGATGGATTCTGCAAGATTAGGGAATTTAGGAATGCCTTGCGACTAAGTGCATCAGCAACTACATTCTCTTTCCCTGGTCGGTACTTGATTTCAAAGTCATACTCCTCCAACACTTCAATCCACCGACGTTGCCTCATGTTGAGCTCATTCTGGGTAAAGATCCATTTGAGACTCTTATGGTCGGTTACTAGAGTAAACTTGTTACCCAACAGGTAGTGTCTCCAGAGCTTTAGAGCATGGATGACAGCTAGTAATTCCAGATCATGCGTAGCATAATTCTTTTCATGGTTCTTCAGTTTCCTTGAAGAGTATGCTACTGGATGACCTTCCTGCATAAGTATACACCCCAAGGCAAGAATGCTAGTATCAGTTACTACTTCGAATTCCTTATTGAGGTCTGGAAGTCTTAAAATAGGTGCTGATACCAAACTTTGCTTCAATCCATCGAAGCTATTTTGTTCAGGATTTGACCATGTAATGGAAGTCTGCTTCTTTAGTAAATCCATCAGAGGTGTTGCCATCAAAGCATAGTTTTTGATGAAGACCCTATACCATCCTGTCAATCCAAGAAAGCTGCGTATTTCTTTGACAGATACTGGTGTTGGCCATTCAAGCACATCTCTGACCTTGGATGGGTCCACTGATATTCTTTCTGATGATACTATGAATCCCAGATATTCAATCTGATGCTTGAAGAATGCACACTTCTTCATTTTAGCATATAGCTTATGTGATCTCATTGTCTCGAGGACAATCCGAAGTTGAGGTTCATGATCTTCTTCCTATTTAGAATAGACTAAAGTGTCATCGAAGAAAACAAGCACGAAATCATCAAGATATGGCCTAAAGATATCCTGCATTAATCTATTGAAAGTGGCAGGTGCATTGGTAAGCCCGAATGACATAACCAGGAACTCAAAGTGCCCATATCTTGTATTGAAGGCTGTCTTTGGGATATATTCTTCCTTGATCCTTATCTGATAGCAACATGACCTGAGATCAATCTTGGAGAAGATCTTCGCACCCTAAAGATGATCAAGAAGCTCATCTATTCTAGGAATAGGATACTTGTTCTTGACTGTTGATTGATTCAACCCTTGGTAATCAATACATAGTCGAAGTGTCCCATCTTTCTTTTTCTGAAATAGTACTGGAGCTCCCCACGGTGAATTGCTAGGCCAGATGTAGCCCTGATCTAACAGTTTCTTGAGTTGTTCCTTCAGCTCAATTGCTTCTGGTATGGACATTCTATAAGGTCTCTTGGAAATTGGTGTAGCTCCAGGTACTAACCTAATCTCATGATCCACTTCTCTTTGAGGCGGAAGCTCAGTCAACTCTTCAGGGAATACGTTCGCGTATTCCTTTAGCCAAGAAGGTCCTTCATGAGACTCTTGCTTTTGATCTAACTTGTTGAGTTTGATCAAGTAAACGGGTAATCCTTTTCTGAATCCTTTTATGATCCGAGATACTTTGGCCAACTGGATTCTTGGCACTCCTGTCTCACCTTGAGTTGTGACTAATTCCCTTTCAAAGTTTCGAAAGGAAACTTGACCCTTTCCACAATAAATGTGGGCATCGTTGGGCTTAAGCCAATCCATTCCGAGTAGACACTCATGGATACCTAAATTCATGACTCTGAATTTAACCGAAGTCTTCTTTCCTCCCTGAAAGAATTCCACCTTAGCAGTTTGCCTGGTACAAGTTTTCTCACGACTATTTGCCAATTCCACAAGCAGGGTAGGTGCTTCTACTGTGGCTATTCCTAATCCTTTTACACATGCTAGTGAGATAAAGGAATGTGTACTGCCACAATCAATCAAGGTTTTGAAACCTTTACCTTGATAGTCCGACGGTGTCTGAATCACCGAGAACTGGCGAATAGGCCCTTTCTTGTGTAAAGCGGCATGGACTGTCGCTCTTTCGAATTCTGCTTCCATGGTCGGATCTTCTTCTTCTTCTTCTTCGCACATTTGCCTATTGGCAATGCAGGCGGTTCTTGCTCTCCCTCGGGTAGCGGCTCCTTGACCACGGCATGTTCCTTGGAAAGGCGCTTGGCGATGTCCTCCACCAAGCTTGGGACATTGCCTCTTGAAGTGACCGGGTTCATTGCAGTGGAAACAACGGAGGTTTCAGCCACTACTTTGAGTAGGAACAAAGTTATTGACGTTATTCGTCTTAGCTTTCTTTCTTTGTCCCGGATTATGGCCTTGAACTCTCTTCATTTGAGGTCTGAATGCTCCTCTGTTCAGGTCATTATAAGACCAAGTTTTGTTACCCCTTGGTCTAGCTTGAACCTCCTGAATTATAGACGCCGCTTAAATGAGTGCATCCTGAAGATCTGATGGATGCATAGATTTGAGACGGGTATTTACTGGGGGATTTAAGCCCGCACAAAATTTGGACACCTGATGTGTCATGTCCATCTGCAGCGCATACTTTAAAAGTGAGACGAATTTAGAGTAGTATGTGTCAAGAGTGAGTCCTAGCTGTTTTAGCTCATAGAACTCGTTCATTTTCTACGTGCGATATGCAGGTGGTAAGTATCTTCCCTGCATGACTTTCTTCAGCTTCTCCCAGGTAACGGATCCCTCTGCGATCCCTTGATCCCTGCACCATTGCTTCCACCAAAGTCTGGCTTCGCCGGTGAGTTTTAACTTAGCGAGCATAGCTTGATTGGCAGGTGCAGTACCGGCTGCTTCGAAGTAATCCTCCATGGATTCAATCCAAATTTCAGCATCAGCCTGAACGAATCTGCCCCTCCTATCAAACTCGGGTGGCTTAATCTGCTTGAGGAGGAACTTCTTCTCTTGGATCACAGCAATACTTGATGTAGGAGACGAATTTGGAACCTATATCTGGGGTTGTGCCTGAATAAATGTTTTCTTAACGTTATTATACGATAATCGACGTTAGCTTATATTACATCTTTAATTCAGCTATCTCTAAATAATGTAGCTACTTAACTTTTTATCAACTCTTATAGACAGCCATACATTGATAAAAAGAAGTCTTTATTTGTATTTACATAGGCATAGCCCTTTCGAATACAACGTTTCATGTGATGATAAGCCAATTGTTACATTTAGTTTGGGGAGAACATCGTTGTATTGCATTTATCTATAGGAACTGTGTAATAGTAGGGTTTTGGGTCATGGATCTTCAGGAATCGATAAGTCATTGGAAGTTCAGGATATCCTTTCCGTTGGAATCCATACTTCTCATAATGGCCCAACACTTTAATCCTGTCGGCGGGGATTACACGAGTTACTTCCTCATATACATATAAGTTTATCTCAACCCTCCGACCTTGAATATGTAAAGTCGAATTTACGTGAGCTTCCACAAAAACAAACAGCTTCATGACTTTCAAGTCTTCCAACCACTTGATCCTCTTTAGGTTGGTCTATAGGTAAGCAAACCGGTGGGCGGCTATATAGTAGATTCCTGAAGCACCCGTCCATCTTCGTTCTATGTACAAAGGTGATGGATTATAGATCTACTCCAGGATGTTCATCATCCCAATCCTTTGTCTATAAAGCGGAGAATGCATTGCAGTCATAAACATGACCCGAAATACCAAAAACTTGTTCCACGCTTCGTAATTCTGCAAGACAGCATTGAAGGTATGGAAATGTTTGGACATCGACAATTTCTTTACTTCATTTTATTGAGATCTCATAAAAACAATTCTGTTGTTGGTCGGGTCTGATACCAACTGTAACGTGTCCACTAGTATCATCCAGGACACGTCTTAGCAGTCCATCGGAAAGGATGTCTAGAAAGCTCCGCCCGGCACTCCCATGGAATGTTACGGGGTTCGCGATCTAGGTCTTTCCGCGTCTGCCACGTAGCGGAAGTATCCTGGCCGTTCCCACTTAGGATCAATCGGAATTAGGGTTTTCCTGATTGGTCATTACCTAACAGCAACTAGCGTCGAACCCAAGCGAACTACTTTACGTAGAAATGCCAGGTCCGAAGCGGATTCACGCTGCACTTGGTTCAAGGAGAATGGGAAACGAGGGGGATGCAAAGCTCAACCTCTCTGCCATAAGGCATAGTCCCATTCCGTTCCCCTAAAACAGCATAAATCGGGTAAGACATAACTCTAGGTCATCGCTTTCGTTGTTCGTGTCCTTTGACGATCATCCCGCTGTTCTTCGAGATTTGAGAAAAGTTCCCGGCCAACCGGGACCACCCAACCGTAGGACGGACCCATGGCCCATCCTCTGCATTTTCCTCAGTTTGTTTTAGTTATGTAATTATCTAACACATTAATTTGACATGTAACAATCAACTTCTTTAATTAATCCATTAAGCACTGGTTCCTTCACGTAATCTTATCACGTGACATAGAAAAACAATATCAAACAAGTTCTTTATTAACATATCATCATTTTTATCTTTGAAATACAAGGAGTTCTGCCCGTAGGCTTGTTCATAATCCGCCCGAAGGCTATCCAGTAATCCACAGGGATCACTAATCCAAGCTTCTGCCCGTAGACTAGTATGCGGGCCTCAAGATCCAATCCCGAGTCACGTTAGCCTCTTGTGCAGGACCCGGAAGGCAAGGGATTTATGGTCAGAGCCCCCCCTGGCACCCAAGCGTCTTCCTGCTCCAAGTAGAGCTCAACAGAGAGACCTCTCGCAGCAGGTTCAGTCCACGTTCCCGGTGCGGTCAACAACCCCCTTGGTTAGGGTCAGGCAAGCAGTCGGGGGTAACTGAAGCTGCCTCTCCCTTCAGGCCTTCAACCTGAAGTATAGATATTCACTTAATTTGTAATTCATAAATCAAACAGTGCTCTAAAATCTCTAGCAAGCACAAACACTTCCATTTACCGGTCTTGTTGTCGGCAAACTGCTAAGGAATGATTCTTTCATTTCGAATGCATCAACACTCGTTCCAGGGTGTCTTGCAACTTGGTAAGGTCCCTTATATTCTGGGTTAGGGCGTACCCTATCAACCCAACTTGGTCAACCCTAAAGTTCATTGGACACTTTAGTTTCCAGTTTTTAACTTTCCTTATTTAGAAGGATATCAAAGAATACATCCTTTTGCAAGATAACTTGCGTATGGATCCGCCATCCTTGCTGAGGGTATTTAACCTTCCTTCTTGTGAATCAATCACAAGACCATATGACTTCGTACTTGCTGCGCAAGTCCTGCATCGTAATATACGATGAAACAATCTGTTTTAGTTTCTTTAAGCTGACATTTGTCAGACCTAGGATCTCTTTTTAACAACCTCAGGAACAAACCCTAGTTCTTTTTTATTTACGATTTATTGACCCTACAATCAGGGAAGGTAGACAAGTATTTAAGGTATAAACGTTTCTTGGTTTTTAAATCATTTCCAAGGCATATTTCGTAGCATAGGTATTTCTAAGTTTACATTAATTCGGTTAACTTTTAGAAGGTAATATTGAGATCACCTCGGCACGATTTGTTATCCTTGTGACAATTGATTTTTCAGTCCTAAACTTTATTGCTTTGGGGTTAGGTAAATTCAATTAATCTTCCTTTTTCCTTGCAAACGAACTCATGCCAAATAACAATCTTTTCCTTGCTAAGATATGCAGTTAGCAATGATAACTTCCTAGAGTTCAAACAATGTAAGAAACCTTTCATGAATTTCATCTTCTATGATAATTCGTTGCAAAAAAGAATAGGGGTTAATGGTGCAAGATGCAGTTTTTATACCTTCAAGATTTAACCGAAATATACTACTATAGTAGGTAGATAATCTTGCTCGTAATTCGTTTCAATGCATGATGCTATTTGAAGGAAACTATGTTTTATACATTATCATTTTTGCATGTTCAATTAAACTAAACTCCTTCATCGTAAATAACTAGGACAAAATATATCTTATCCCTAACAATTCATCCTGCATGATTGAATTAAGAACGATATAAAACCAAGAAGGAAAAACTTGGTTTTGGGGTGAGATATCCACATGGATACCGGGAGATGACCCTCCCGCAGCTACTCCTTGGACTTTCTTAGGCGGCATCGCAGTTGTAATCCTTCGAACGTGAAGGCAGCTTTTACTCTCCTTTTTGGATTTCCACCGTCACGCTTTCGAGGCAAGGAGCCGTTTAAAGGATTGACCATGAGAAGGGATAATAAGACCTTTAGCTTCTTTGGAGAGGGAAAGGTTTATAAAGCCTAAGAAGGCCCTATAGGATATATACATGGCAAAAAGGTTATGGGTGAGTGTGGCTTCGCAACCAAATGAACCTTGGGAGAACTTTTGGGCTTGGGGTAGAAGGTATAGGAAGGGGGATTTTTAGAGAGGTTTTAGGACACGGAGTAGTAAAGGTTTTAGGGATTTTAACCCGGAGTGATAGGGGAAAGGTGAAGGGTGAAGGCTTGTAGCACGAGGGAGAGGGAAAAGGGTGTGTAAGGAAAAGGGGACACGAGGTTAGAAAGGGGCTTAGGGGGTGTGTTAAGAAAAAAAAAAGGAATATGAGGGGGGGTGAAACACGGGGTTCAAACACAAGAAGGGACTTAAAGATTTAGGCACCGGGGGGGAATTTGTGGGTTATGAGGCCAAGGGGTGTGGGGGTTAAAGGTTTAAGACCGGTGCGGGGTGAAAGGATTTTTAAGGGGGTAAAACTGGGAGGGGGTGAAAGGGTAAGGGAAGGGTATAGGAAGGGGGGCTTGAGGGTTTAAAAACCCGGGGTGAAAGGATTCTAAGGTATAGGAAGGGGGCTTGAGGAGCCCCCCCTTAGAAGCTTCAAGAAGCTTCTTGAAGCTTCTGTAGCCACATGGGGGGGGAAAAAATTTGACAGCGACCAAGGGGGGAGGGTGGAAGTCTGCAGGTGGCGACGATTGGCTATCCCTCCCTTCTTCCACAGATCGCAGGGTGGCTCCTCGTCAGTAGTGGCAGCGTTTCGTCACCCTCCTTCTACACAGGGTACAGTCGGCGCAGCTTCACGATACGGCAGCCGCCTCGGTCGTTCTCCCTCGGGTCCTTCACACTCCCTCTCGTCTTCGTCCTCCCTCCTACAGCTCGGCAGCAACTCGGCAGCAACCCAGCAGCACCAAGGCTTCGTCCTCTCCTCCCTTTTAGCCTGTCATGTCTCTACCGCCCACCCCTAATTTTATAGGGGAGGGGAGGGAATCCTCCCCCCTCAACGTGTCGATGGGCATTTGTTAATGCCCTTGGCAAGCTTCAGCAAGGAGCTTGCCCACTTACTAATCCCCCTCTTCCTCCAGCTTGACTATCGGGCTGGAGGAGAGGGGGAAAATTTTTTTCTTTCATATAAAAAGGAATTATCCGTTCGGAATTTTTACAATGTGGACTTTGGTAATGCAACCTTTCGATTTCTTAGAAAGTGATGACTACCACATCACTAACAACTGAATCTTGATGGATCCTCTTTAGGGGATCGACTTCTTATCAAGTTTTGCTGTTTCTTTGGAAAATTAACATCTATAACTATTTGACTATACTATTCCATTTTCATATCAGTATAATGCTTCATCATGTCCTTGACTTCACCAAGAACATTTAATGCATTAGACTTGTAGTAGCAGTGATCATCTACTTGCCATTTAGTTAGTCTAACAAGCTCATTAGGGATCAATTGCTACTGATTGATTGGAATGATATTAGGGTTTGTCTTTTGGCTCCCATTATTTAGCCGGGAGCGATCTCCCTAGCTATGGG
Source organism: Lygodium microphyllum (assembly GCF_053477565.2). Taxonomy (NCBI): domain Eukaryota; kingdom Viridiplantae; phylum Streptophyta; class Polypodiopsida; order Schizaeales; family Lygodiaceae; genus Lygodium; species Lygodium microphyllum. The sequence goes on from NC_141145.1 coordinate 115,493,828, forward strand.
CATAGTCACATTAGAAGGAGCTGGCAGCATGGGCACACTCTACATTATGTTTTCTCTCCCATTCAAATTGGTCATGGGGTTCATTGACTTCCACCACCCAATGCCAAATTATTTCAAGCCCTAGACTTGATTTCAAATTTTCCCTAGAGACATAGGCCACTTGCAATCGCAACTCTACCTCCTTTGCTCTTGTAATGGTAGTATCAATGTCAGCAAAAGCAATACTACTCAACTGAACATGGATATTTTCCCTAGAGACATAGGCCACGTGCAATCGCGACTCTACCTCCTTTGCTCTTGCAATGGTAGTATCGATGTCAGCAAAAGCAATTCTACCTCCTTTGCTCTTGTAATGGTAGTATCAATGCTAACAAAGGCAATACTACTCAACTGAACATGGATATTAAAGTTCCACCTGTGCAAAAAGTATTGTAATTGAGTAGTGGCAGTGGGAATAGGAATATAAGTTTGTAATTTACAAAACACTTCTTTCCGTCTCTTGGCATACCCTCAAACATTCTCATGAGGTTCTTGTTGTGCTACATTGAGAACATGTAGCCAATAATGACCGCCTCTTTCAGGGGCAAACTCTCTTCAAAAGGCCACAAAAAATAGATCAATTGTAGTTATGGTTCCAGCTTCTAGGTTGTGATACCATACCACAGCTCTTCCTTTCAAAGTCATATTAAAGAACATCATCAACTGTCCCTAATCTTGGATTCAATAGTTGAATATTAACTTTTGGAACTCACTAATGTGTTGAGATGGCAAGCTCAACATGTGTGGACATTGATGATGGACTGCCTGGCTAGATGGGTCCACACGTCTACACTTAACACATTGGTCGTCATTGTGATACTCACAAGGCCACTAACTTATCACTTATTATATTTAGCTTGTTATACCTACCTTCAATTGGCAAAGATATAGCACCAATCGATTAGTGTAGTATGTTATGCACTATTTGCCTTAGTAGGCCACTTTCCTTTATGTTGTATCTTATCTATACTTCATGTACATTTTATAGTGTGTGGAAGAAGAAGAAATCAACAAGAAAATGTTTTGGCCTCCATCTCTCTTCCTATGTTCTTGAGTGAGCTTCCTCTTGTGCATACATTGTGTGTTTGGTGTAATAGCTCAAGTAAGTCCCCCCACCACATGATTCTTGACATAATGTGTAGCTTTGTATCTTCCTCTACTAACCCATTAAAAATGAGTAGAGAAAATCCTAAGGCTGGTATATCTCGCATCCCTGTAGAGATTGCAATGGATTGTGCATGATGACGATTGGATTTGATAAGGGTCTCTGAACTATTGGAACTATTGGAACTATTATCCCACTTAAAGTGGATTGATCAACTAGGAGAGGGGAAGTACTAGCGCTTCCTTGTCCTCCTAAAGAACTGCTCGTAAAACTAGGGTTGCTAATACCCCTCCCTTTTAGGGATATCGGGATAGTCCATTGAGGAGAATACCTCCTAATAATTTCAGCCAGTCGCATCTAGCCCTTTCAGCTTTTTCTTGATTGTGAATCTTAGCTTGACAATCTTTTGGATCTATTTCATCACCTTTTGGCATACATCAATCAACTAGTCCCTATTGACTAAGATTCAAACACTACCATACTTATAAGCGGGTCTTGACAAATGCATCACCTGTCAAGACCAAAAATGGGCTTCAAACTGGCTCTAAGGCTCTAATTGGGCCTTTATGCTCAACCAAAACAACCCATGGCCTTGCGGCTAAGAGCATCTAGAGGCTACACACACTTATCTAACTTAAACACACGTTCATATCTTTTCAAATGGATCCCTTCTCAACTCCTCACAAGGAGTATCCAAACAGATTGATGCCTAGCACCTTACAGCACATACACAGGGAGCACCCCTTCGCTTACTACTGTGACCCCACTACGACTCTCCTACATATCAAGGATTAGCCCCAAGATACGTTGTTCAAACATATAACATATATGACACATAGTCCTCTCTTTACAAAAATTGTTCTAGAAGATGAAGTATAATTCTCACTGAATCAATCCCTAGAGAGATGAATGTACTAAACCTTACAATAGCTTGGGACTTCTCACACTCTCAATATAGGTCAACATTTATGAAACCAACTGCTATGCAATCTAGGAGAGATGATACTCGTTTGATACCATGGATATGGAATGCAATTCAAAGGTGAATTTCCACAAGAACACAAACAATTTATTTAATCAAATCAATATCGTGGGCGTGCACAACCAATTCTTTTCATGATTTCATACTACTAGTATACTTGCATCGTTGCATAGGGACAACACCAAGTATACTTATGCTACTGAACCCTTTAATTTTTAAAAATAAATGCATCTTATACATAAAGTGTATTATAGAAATCAATTTTTAGCCTCTATTTAGCACTCTTGATCCCTCCTCTCCGTACCATTTAATGTTATACTTGCGATGATAGGTGTAGAGAATACTTTCATATCATTTTCTTGTCTAAAAAGCAATAAATCATGCAGTATAACATGGAAATAGTGCTAAGCTGAGGCTAAACCTCATGTCTTAGGTCCACTATACATCCACAAACACATTTGTAATTTTTTGGCACATAAAATCAAAATTTCCTATAAAACTTATACTTCTTTATTTTTCTTAAATTATTTTAAATGAATTACTATTATTTTCTAATTTTATAATTCAACTTGATTAGGATGACTAATATTCACCATTATCTTTCATTTCATTTCATAAGAACATGATTTTCCCACCCATAAAGAAAAAAACCCATATTTTTCACTTAAATACTGTATTTCATGCTTTAAATTATTAATAACGATCATATTTATTTACAAGTTCTACATATTATCACTTATAGTCCTCAAAGATATGTCAAACAAGATTCATACAAATTTTCATACCATATGCACTTCATTTGGAGCATAAACTATCAAAAACAAGTAAATTTTATTCATAAAATAGACATATTGCTAAATTGTGTGTTTTGGGTCACAGAAATTGAAGCATGGATAGCCATCAATCTCTATATAGCACTTGATATCAGTTCTCAACATCCTCTCAATCTTGCATCGATCCAGTGCATGCTAGACAAGCATTCTTCATGTCGTTCTTCTCTTTCATGTCTACATATGAATAGTCTCTTGGAGGAGAGAGAGAGGAGAGATAAATATTGAATTTGGAATTTCCTCTTAAGGCCACCATTCTCTACACAAAGATTGGCCATAGAGAGTTATCGTCATAGCATAGGGGGTGGTTGTTCCTTCATGCCGTTTTTACAAAAAATGGCCCTTCCTCTTCACATGATTTTTTTTTGGCTAAGCCCTCACCTCCCCCCTTCCCCCAAGGGCCATGCCCTTTCAAATCTTGGCCATTATTTGAGCGTCCAAGTGCCTAATCTCCAGTTTCTCCCTCGTCTAGTTCTCGATTCTGCGTTCGAAAAATTCTACGCGTCCTCGTGAAGTCCTGAATTTCTAGGAACTTGTCATACTTCAATCCAACACCTGAAAAATTTACAAATAATCTACAAGCACTGCAAAGGTCTGTCTTTTGAAGTAATTTGAATTCCCTTCTTCCACAACTACTTAAAATTTTCAAATTTGTGTCTTTTGCTTCTGTCGATCTTTCATTTCCACTTTAAAATGACATATTTTGGCATGTCTCTAGCTTAAAATCCCACTCTCATCCTCTCTTTTCTATATTTCTCTTTCTCTCTCCCTCTCTCCCTCTCTCCCTCTCTCTCCATGCATCTCCCCACAAACAAATATAAAGAGAGAAAATAAGAAAATTTAAAAACAAATAAATGAGAGAGAATGTCTCCCTTTCTCTCTTTATCTCTCTCTTTCCCTTCTTGCTCTACTTTTCTCTCTCTCCCCTCTCTCGCATTCTATCATTGTTCCTCTATTTCTCTCTCCCTCCCCCTCCCCCCTCTCTCTTTTTCTCTTTCCATCCATCTCTCTATTTTTGTCTCCCTCCCTCCCTCCCTATTTCTTTCTCCTCCTTCCCCCTCTCTCTCTCTCTCTCTCTCTCTCTCTCTCTCTCTCTCTCTCCATCTCTCTACTCTTTATTTGTCTCTCCCTCCCTCTCTCTTTTTTCTCTCTCCTTCCATCTCCCTATTTATCTCTCCATTTTTCTGCCTATTTTCCACTCTCCTTTCTCTCTATATCTCTCTTCTCTCTCTATTTATTTCTCTCTCCTCTCTCCCTCTCTTTATCTCTCTCTTTTCCTCTCTCTCTAATTTTCTCTCTTCTCCCTATCTCATTCTCTCTTTATTTCTCTATTTCTCTCGCCCTCCCCTCTCTCTTTCTCTATTTTTCTCTTTCCCTCCATCTCTCTATTTGTCTCTCCCACCCTGTCTCTTCTTTTCACTCTTCTCCCTCTCTTTGTTATCCTCCCTTTCTCTCTTTTACTCTCATTGTTTATCTCCCCCCTCTTTCTCTCTCATTGTTTCTCTCCCTCACTCTCTTCCTCTCTCCCTCCCTCTATTTCTCTCTTCCCCTAGCTCTCTCTCCCTCTCTATTTCTCTCTCTCCCCCTCTTTCTCCCTCTTTGTTTTCCTTCTCTTTCTCTTTCTCTCATTCCCTCTCTCTATTTTTCATGAAGCTTCCTCCTTCCCCTTTTTTCTCTCTCCCTCCTCTCTATTTCTCTCCCTCTCTCTCACAATGCATCTCTCCATAAATTAAAAAAAGAAAGAAAATAAGAAAACACAAAAATAAATAAAAGAGAGGAAATGTACCTACCTCAAAGACTCAAAGATAAAACCCTTCACGCCTCCCTCTTTTCTCACCTTTGTAGCTTTTCTCCCTTCTCCTTTGTACATTTCTTCTTCTTCTTCATGTATGGTAGCAATGGTGGCGGAGGCAGTGGCAGTAAGCCCCCCCCCCCCTCCCCCTCTCTTTCTTGTATGGCGGAGGTGGTTGGAATGGATGTCACTATTTTCCCATTCCCTTGTAGAGTGAAATTAAATGGGACCTATGGTGTGAAGGATTCCATTCTAAGGATGTGCCATTGTGCAACCTTGGACACTCCTGAGATCTTTGAGGAAGTGACTTCCCAACAAATTCCATGTTAGTGGAATCATTTTATAAATTCCTTGGCTACTTATGCATTTGTTGAAGATTTCTTTTCTTAAATGTGGTTCTAAGAGGCTTTTACAATTTCTTCTTAATATTAGCCTAGGGCTACTATGGGGACTCCTTGAAATTACCTATTTTGGCTGCTGATGGTTAGTATGGGTTATGAGCCAGGTAGTAATTGACTATCTTCATATTATTTCATTGACACATCAGATTGTTCAACAATAATATTTGTCATACCCCCCTTGCCATTTATACAGGGAGCTTAGCTAAAAATTTGGCACATTTAGTATAGGGCCTGAGAAGCCCATCCCCTTGGTCTAGATTTGTGCTTCAGTAGGGTTATGTAGGGACCAAGGGTTGGCTTTCAGCACTGTTGATTGCTAAATGATGTGCTTTATGGTTGATTCCATTGGGACAAAAGGGTCATTCCTTTTATAGTGAAATGTTATATTTTGTTAGGCCAAAAGGGCCATTTCTTTTATAGAGAAATGATTTATCTTGTTAGGCTAAGAGGGCCACGTCTAGGGGTCCATTTGATGGTTCTTTGTTTTAGTTATTGTACTAGACAGGTCTGAAGGAGCATCAACAGGGAGCCTTGAAATACTATGTGGAAGTTTTTTGCATCTAGTTTGGGTGATATCTTTTCTTTCCAAGTTTCTTTTTTCTTAAGCAAAATGTGTTATGTATATTTTGGTGATTTTTCTTTCTTAGGTTAGGGACCAACAATCAAGGCATGAAGTCATAGGATTAGGTTGGGCATGTTTAGGGGGTTTGAGTAGTTGTCACGATGAGGAGTTGTCCATCTCCTATAAAGACATTGTTCGGCATGTAAAGAGTTGTTTTAGAGGGTAGTCCTAGTGACTGTGTTCTTCTAGCCTCCTAGGGAGTTGGTACTAGGAATCCATGTTAGTTGTGAGGCAATTAGAAAATTGTGCTAAATAAAAGAGAAAAATATAAATATATTTGAAATATATATAATATAGAGGTGTGTAAAAAGGGGTTCTAACTCCTATAGTAATGTGAAATAAAGAAAGAAAATTTTCAAAGACTTGATTTTCATCACCTTACAAAGGCCTGGTAGGTTCCTAGGGACTAGTCATAGACCGAGGGATGCAATGCTTTGTCTTACTCAGGGGCAGTATTTTGTGAAAAAGGAAATAAGGATTATTGGAGCAAAAATAAAAGTGATCATGAATAAAAAGAAAAAATTTGCATCGCCTCGTGTGAGATTGGTAGGTTCTTGGATACTAAGACTAGACCTAAGGTCGATGCCTTAATCTCCTTGGGTCACAATACACTCAACTCCCTCCTTTTTACACCTTCAAGCACAAATGGATAAAGAATAGAGATTGAATCAAAAGGAAAAATATATAAATGAGATAGGGTATAGGAGTACTCCCCTAGTTCTTGGTCCAGTTGTCCTAGGTTAAGTAGGCAGGTCAGACCGCCACTTAGGATGACCTCTTTGATAGCACTTTTAATCAGTCTGTGTTGGACCAATTGGTTAGAAACTAGATTTCAACTTCTTTGACAGATTATCTTGGCTTATCTCTCATGGAATTCATGTCTTGATTTTTTCAAGGGATAGGGCAAGAGATATATTGTGCTATGTTGTGTATTTGATTTATAGTATCTTGATGCTCTTTATGTTTTGTGCACATAGTACATCACATGGCTTATCTACTTAGAAGAAATACATGAGAATGGACTAGACTAACTTGAGTTCCCTCACAGCATTACACTATATTGCCTCCACCCCCCCCCCCCCCCAGTGCTTCTTTTTAGAATCTCTAGAAGCTTCTAAGGGGACGGCTCTATAAGCCCCCTTTCCCCCCAAAAGAAAGCTTTACCTTAAAAGGGCCTTCACACGACCCTTAAGCCCTTCCTCCCACCCCCTCAAAATTCCTCCCTAAGGGCTCCCTTAGGCCCTTCCCCCCCCCGATTTGCCATTAAAGGGTTTCAAGTGGCCCTTAAGCCTTTTTCCCCCCTTCCCTATGAAAGAATTCCTTTTTAGCCCTTTCATACCCCTTTCCTTTTCCGCCCTAGCCGTGGTTCGTGTGGGATTGTTAAAACACCCCCTACCCCCCCTCCCCCGGGAATTCCAAAGCCCTTCATGTGCTCTTGCATATAACACCCCCATACACGAAGTTCCTCCCTAAGTGCCCTTTTCATACCTTGTTTCCTCCCCCCCACACAAAAAGAAAAGAGGGTGTTAACGTTTTTTTTTGACACCTTCTTTCCCCATACCAAAATCCCTCGTAAGGGTCTTTTACACTTTCCATTTTTCGCTTTCTTGTAAGTCTTTAAAAGGCCATTAAGCCCTTTTCCGTGGCTTTAATGAGCCTTACTCGCAGAGGAGTTTAATATATCCCCTTTTCGGGTTTTAAACCTTTCCGTGGTTTCTCCCTCCTCCACAAGTATCCCTTCAAAGAGCTTCTACGAAAGGAAGGAACAGAAAATTCATAAAGGACGGTGGTATTTCAAAAGGAAGTTCGCAAAGCCGCATCCAAGATGGAAAGGCTGCATTCACGATGGCTCCTAAGAAAGCCCAAGGCGCAACCGCAGGAGGATCGTCTCCTAGCATTCATGTGGACATCTCACCACAAATCTAGGTTCTTCTTCCTAATTTTTATTCTACGTAGTTATAATTCAATTGGGCGTAGATGATTTTTGGAGATAGGATGCATTTTTCGTCTTAAATGCTTTAGTTAATTTAGAAAAATTAGCTCACGACGACGGATGAATTCAGTCATTAGTATTTTGAATAAAACAAAACGAAAATAAAGTGAGCAGAAAATTGATATGCATTTCTAGCAAGTAGTTTTTGTGCATTTCAATGAACTAAACTTAGATTAATGTCCATATTTACAAAACGGAATTAAGATAGTGCACTCCGTTTAGGCATGGAAGTATAAAGTGCATGTCGCATTATTAGGACATATCTTTTTTGCAATAAATCATTATGGAAAGTGCTAAGAATCCATAGGAAAGTACAAGGCATGAAATGATTCTTAAAATTGAATAACTCTAGTCAATTGGTATAAATATCATTTTTCAACTGCATAAGTATTAGAAAAAACTGCATGCTTGAGTATGAATCTTGTTCGCAACAAGTTATAGGATGATTAATTGGAATTAGGTTATAACCTAACCTATGCTTGATCTTAAATCGATAAGTTAGGGTTGAAAATCAATTTACGCGTAGAAAATGAGTCATGTGTTTATGGAAATGATAGCATAATTATCTTCAAAAACTAAGCAAATTGGCATAAACCTAAACACCTAAACCCATGGAGTACTCGTTTTAGATGCGACACTTGTGCAACAAGTGCAGAGTCGTATGATCTTGTGATTGGATCACAAGGGAATGGCCAATTCTCGGAATGAGGTTGGCCGATTCTTATGCAAGTTATCTTGCAAGAGGATGAATAATTGTCCGAATATAGTATCTTCTGGGGTAAAGATAATTGCTTGGAACAAAGGACAAACCAATAAATTGGAATAATATATGAACTTATGGTATTAACCAAGTCGGGTTAATAGGGTACGACCCTAACCTAGGATGTAGGGGATCTTGCCAAGTCGCAAGTCATCCCGGATCGAGTGATGGATGCATTCGAAAAGAAGGATTCACTCCTTAGCAGTTGGCCAACAATAAACGACCAATGGAAATGTTTGTGCTTGTTACAGATTTAAGAGCACTGTTTTGCTTTGTTTGATCAATGAATTAAAGGATAAATGGATATCGAATACTTCAGGTTGAAGGCCTAAAGGGAGAGGCAGCTTCAGTTACCCCCGACTGCCTACCTGACCCTAACCAAGGGGATTATTAACCGTGCCGGGAAGGTGGACCGAACCCACCGCCAGAGGTCTCTCCGTTAAGCGCTACTTAGAGCAGGAGGACGCTTGGGTGCCAGGGGGGCTCTGGCCATAAATCCCTCGCCTTCCGGGCCCTACACAAGAGGCTAACGTGACTCGGGATTGGATCTCGAGGCCCACATACTAGTCTACGGGCGGAATCTTGGATTAGTGATCCCTGTGGATTGCTGGATAGTCTTCGGGCGGATTTTGGATAAGCTTAATGGGCTGGACTTTATGTATTTCAAAGATAAATATGATAACCTGTTAAAAAGGAACTTGTTTGATATTGCTTTTCTATGTCAAGTGATATGATTACGTGAAGGAACCAGTGCCTAACGGGCTAATTAAGGAAGCTGATTGATACATGTCCAACTAAATGTGTTAGGTAATTAAATAACTAAAACAACCTGAGGAAAGTGCCATGGATGTGGCCATAGGTCCGTCCTACGGATGGGTGGTCCCGGTTGGCCGAGAACTTTTCTCAAATCACGATGGACAGCCAGAAGATCGTCAAAGAACACGAACAACAAAAGCATTGACCTAGAGTTATAAATGATCCTGATTTACGTTGTTTTAGGGGAATGGAATGGGACTATGCCTTATGGCAGAGAGGTTGAGCTTCGCATCCGTCTCATTTCCCATTCTCCTTGAATCAAGTGCAGCGTAAATCCGCTTTGGACCTAGCGTTTCTGCGTAAAGTAGTTCTCTTGGGTTCAACACTAGTTGCCATTAGGAAATGACCAATAAGCAAGACCTTAATTCAAGTCGATCCTAAGTGGGAATGACCGGAATACTTCCGCTACGTGGCAGGCACAGAAAGTCCTAGATCGCAAACCCTCGTAACATTTCATGGGAGTGCCGGGCGGAGCTTTCTAGACACCCTTTCTGATGGACTGCTAAGACATGTCCTGAAGATACAAGTGGACACGTTACAGTTGGTATCAGAGCGAACCAACAAGGAATTTTTTTTATGAAATCTTAATAAGATGAAGTAAAGCAAATGTTGTTGTTCCAAACATTTCCTTGCTTTCAATGTTGTCTTGCAAAATTACAAAGCATGGAACAAGTTCTTAGTGTTCTGAGTCATGTTTATGACTGCGATGCATTCCCCTGATTATCGACAAAGGGTTGAGATGATAAACATCCTAGAGCAAATCTATAATCCATCGCCTTTGCACATGGAATGAAGATGGACGGGTGCCTCAGGAATCTACTATATAGCTGCCCACCGGTTTGCTTACCTACAAACCAACCTAAAGAGGATCAAGTGGTTGGAAGACCTAAAAGTCGTGAAGCTGTTCATTTTTGTAGAAGCTCACGTAAATTCAACTTTACATATTCGAGGTCAAAGGGTCGAACTAAACTCATATGTATATGAGGAAGCAACCCATGTAGTCCCCGCCGACAGGATTAAAGTGTTGGGGTGCCATGAGAAGAATGGGTTCCAAAGGAAAGGATACCCTGAACTTCCAATGACTTACCGATTCCTGAAGATCCATGACCCGAAACCATACTATTATACAGTTCCTGTAGATAAATGTAATACAACATTATTCTCCCCAAACTAAATGTAACCGTTGGCTTATCATCGCAAGAAATGTTGTATTCCGAAAGGGCTATGCCCATATAAATACAAATAAGACTTCTTTTTATCAATGTTTGATTGTGCATGAGAATTGATAAAAAGTTAAGTGGTTAGATTGCTTGGGTGATAGCAAAATTGGAGATGTAATATAAATCAATAACGATTATCGTGTAATAACGTTAAGAAACCTTTATCCAGGCACAACCCCAGGTACATGTTCCCAGTTCGCCTACTACATCAAGTACTGCTGTAATCCAGGAGAAGAAGTTTCTTCTCAAGCAGATTAAGCCACCCAAGTTTGACGGGAGAGGCAGGTCCGTCCAAGCAGATGCTGAAATTTGGATTGAATCCATGGAGGATTACTTTGAAGCAGCCGGTACTGCACCCGCCAATCAAGCTATGCTCGCCAAGCTAAAGCTCACCGGCAAGGCTAGGCTATGGTGGAAGCAATTGTGCAGGGATCAAGGAATCACGGAAGGATCCGTTACCTGGGAGAAGCTGAAGAAAGCCGTGCAAGGAAGATACTTACCACTTGCATATCGCACACAGAAAATGAATGAGTTCTACGAGCTAAAACAGCTGGGACTCACTCTTGACGCATATTACTCTAAATTCGTCTCACTTCTTAAGTATGCGCCACAGATGGATATGACACAGTAGGTGTCAAAATGTTGTGCTAGTTTAAATCCACCAGTAAATACCCGTCTCGAATCGATGCACCCATCAGATCTTCAGGACGCACTCATTCGAGCTGCCCCTATAATTCAAGAGGTGCAGGCTAGACCAAGGGGTAACAAAACTTGGTCTTATAATGACCCGAACAGAGGAGCATTCAGGCCTCAAATGAAGAGAGTTCAAGGTCAGAATCAGGGACAAAGAAAGAAAGCAAGAACTAACAATGTCAACAACTTTGTTCCTACTCAAAGCAACGGCCAAAACCTCCGTTGTTTCCACTGCAACGACCCCGGTCATTTCAAGAGGCAATGTCCCAAGCTTGGAGGAGGACATCGCCAAGCACCTTTCCAAGGAACAGGCCATGGATAGGGAGCCGCTACCCGAGGCAGAGGAAGAACCGCCTGCGTTTCCAATAGGAAAATGTCCAAAGAAGAAGAAGATCCGACTATGGAAGCAGAATTTGAAAGGGTGATAGTCCATGTCGCTCTACACAAGAAAGGCCCGAATCGCCAGTTCTCGGTGATTCAAACACCGTCAGACTATCAAGGTAAAAGTTTCAAGGCCTTGATTGATTGTGGAAATACACATTCCTTTATCTCACCATCTTGTGCAAAAATATTAGGAATAGCCATAGTAGAAGCACCTATCTTGCTTGTGGAATGGCAAATGGTCGTGAGGTTACTTGTACCAAGCAAACTGCTAAGGTGGAATTCTTTCTGGGAGGAAAGAAGACTTCAGTCAAATTCAAAGTCATGAATTTAGGTATCCATGAGTGTCTACTCAGAATGGATTGGCTTAAGCCTAATGATGCCAACATTCATTGTGGAAAGGGCCAAATTTCCTTTCGAAACTTTGAGGGGGAATTGGTCACAACTCAAGGAGAAGTAGGGAAGCCAAAAATTCAATTGGCCAAAGCATCTCGGATTATAAAGGGAGTCAGAAAAGGACTACCTGTCTACTTGATTAAGCTCAATAAGTTAGATCAGAAGCAAGATTCTAGTGAAGGACCTTCATGGCTAAAGAAATATGCGGATGTATTTCCTGAAGAGTTGACAGAACTCCCGCCTCAAAGAGAAGTGGATCATGAGATCAAGCTAGTACCAGGAGCTGCGCCAATTGCAAAGAGACCTTATAGAATGTCTATACCGGAAGCAATTGAGCTGAAGGAACAACTCAAGCAACTGCTAGATCAGGGCTACATCCGTCCTAGCAATTCACCATGGGGAGCTCCAGTACTGTTCCAGATAAAGAAAGATGGAACACTTCGACTATGTATTGATTACAGAGGGCTGAATCAATCAACTGTCAAGAACAAGTACCCTATTCCTAGAATAGATTAGCTTCTTGATCGTCTTCAGGGTGCAAAGATCTTCTCCAAGATTGAGGGTTACTATTAGATAAGGATCAAGGAAGAAGATATCCCAAAGACGGCCTTCAACACAAGATATGGGCACTTTAAGTTCCTAGTTATGTCCTTTGGGCTTACGAATGCACCGGCCACCTTCAACAGGTTGATGCAGGATATTTTTAGGCCATATCTTGATGACTTCGTGCTCGTCTTCTTCGACGACACTTTATTCTATTCCAAATAGGAGAAAGATCATGAATCCCAACTTCGGATTTTCCTTGAGACAATGAGGTCACATAAACTGTATGCTAAGATGAAGAAGTGTGCATTCTTCAAACGTCAGATTGAATATGTGGGATTCATAATATCAGCGGAAGGAATCTCAGTGGACCCAGCCAAGGTCAGAGATGTGCTAGAATGGCCAATACCAACATCTATTAAAGAAATACGTAGCTTTCTTGGATTGACAGGATGGTATAGGGTCTTCATCAAAAACTATGCCTTGATTGCAGCACCTCTGACGGACTTACTAAAGAAGCAAACATCCATTGCATGGTCAACTCTCGAACAAACTAGCTTTGACAGATTGAAGTAGGGTTTGGTATCAGCGCCTATCCTAAAGCTTCCAGACCTCAGTAAGGAGTTCGAGGTAGTATCTGATGCTAGCGCACTTTCCTTAAGATGTGTACTCATGCAGGAAGGTCACCCTGTAGCATACTCTTCAAGGAAATTGAAGAGTCATGAGAAGAATTATGCTACACATGATCTGGAATTGCTAGCTTTCATCCATGCTCTAAAGTTTTGGAGACACTACCTATTGGATAACAAGTTTACACTAGTAACTGACCATAAGAGTCTCAAGTGGATCTTTACCCAGAATGAGCTCAACATGAGGCAACGCCGGTGGATTGAAGTGCTGGAAGAGTACGACTTTGAAATCAAGTACCGACCAGGGAAAGAGAATGTAGTTGCCAATGCACTCAATTGCAAGGCATTCCTTAATTCCCTAATCTTGCGGAATCCATCAACAACTAGATCTCTAGCTATAAAAGTATCTATGCCAAACAATCCATACTTGAGTTAGCTAGAGAGGAATCATGCCATGATCCAGCCTACCAAACGATGCTAAGAGAAATCTCTATCAAGGATCAAGATCAAAAGCTATAGGCTAAGTATCATGAATTCTCTATCAACAATGGACTTGTCTACTATAGAACGAGGCTATGTATACCGGCAAGCCAGTCACTTAAGCAGAAGATATTGTGGGAAGCTCATGATTCCCCTTTCTCAGGACATCTTGGCTATGCCAAGACTCTCAATGCAGTTAGAAAGAGCTACCATTGGGAGAGGCTTAAAGGTGAAGTTATCAAATATGTCATCGAGTGTTTGTCTTGTCAATGTATCAAAGCCGAACATGTCAAAATGCCAGGGAAGTTACAACCACTTGACATTCCCCAAATGAAATGGGAATTCATCAGTATGGATTTTGTTGTTGGCCTACCCCAAGTTCAGGGAGGATACAACTCCATCATAGTTGTGGTTGACATGCTTACTAAGGTTTCACACCTTATTCTAGTGAAGAAAAACTATAAAGCCTCAGACATTGCAAGATTGTTTATCAAGGAGATATTCAAGCTACATGGGCTACCCAGGAGAATCATTAGTGATCGTGATTCTCTCTTCACATCACACTTTTGGAGAGCTATCTTTGAAGTCATTGGGACTCAACTCTATTTTAGCACAGCTTACCATCCCCAAATGGATGGCCAAACAGAGCGAGTAAATCAAGTCATCGAGGATATGCTTAGGGCATACTATTGTCGTGAGCCGAAAAGGTGGATTCAATACTTGCCTTTGGTTGAATTTGCCTACAATGCTTCTTACCAACAAAGCATTCAAATGACCCCTTTCCAAGCATTGTACGGTCATGACTGTCGAAGCCCCCTAAACTTCTCAGATCCAACCTTGAGGGTTGAATCTTCAAGGCAGATGTTGGAAGAGATGGATAACCAAATAAAGTCAATAAGACAGGACATCCAAGTTGCCAAGGATAGACAGAAGGCATACGCGGATTTGAAGCATCAAGATAGAGTCTTCGAAGAAAGAGACATGGTCTTCATTCGCGTACGCTCTAAGAAGAGCTCCCTATCCTTAGGAGATTGCAAGAAGCTAAGCCCAAGATATTGTGGACCGTACAAGATCCTCAAGTGCCTAGGACCTAATGCTTATAAACTGCAACTCCCTGAGAACCTAAAGGTTCATAATGTATTCCATATCAGCCTATTGAAGAAGTATGTACCTAATCCTAACCATGTACTTGATGATCAACAAGTTGTAATGCCTAGTCAAGGAGTCCTTGAACTAAGGCCTGACAGGATCTTAGATGTTAGGGAGAGACAACTGAGATCCAGAACCTTGAGAGAATGCCTCATCCAGTGGAAAGATTATCCCGAAGAGGATGCCATTTGGACAGATGAAAGCACTCTCAACCATCAATATCCCCAGTTTATCTCGAGATGAGGACATCTCGATTCCTCCAAGGGGGAGAGAATGTAACATACCAAACTTCCAATAGCATGCATGAACCCTCTTTATAGTCGTAAGGATAATTTCCTTATTTTGATAAAGGTACTTTTTTTTAATTATTCCCCTCTCCTCCAGCCGACTGTCGAGCTGGAGGAAGAGGGGAATAGCATGTATAAGCAAGCTCCTTGTTGGAACTTGCTAAGACTATGGAGCATGCGTAATGCCACGCAGGGGAGGGAGGATCCCCTCCCCTCACCTATAAGAAGGCTATGGGCATAGAAAAGGGGGGGCCACCATAGAACGAAGGAAGACTACGCCGCCTACTGTTGCTGTGTGAGAGAGGGCCAATTGCTGCCTGAGTCGTTGCTACCATAGAAAAAAGGCTGTCGTGGAGGGAGTGAAGAGTCTGCCGTGAGAGCATGAGGAGGACGTCGCTGCCATAAAAGCTGTCGAGACGCTGCCATTGCAACCCTGTGAGCCAGAGGTCGCCGCATCATTCCCCACTGCCATCCGTCTTCACGTCGCCCAGCTGCCAATTGTCGACTGCCTCCACCCCCCACGTGCTTCTTTTTAGAATCTCTAGAAGCTTCTAAGGGGGGGCTCTATAAGCCCCCTTTCCCCCCAAAAGAAAGCTTTACCTTAAAAGGGCCTTCACACGACCCTTAAGCCCTTCCTCCCACCCCCTCGAAATTCCTCCCTAAGGGCTCCCTTAGGCCCTTTCCCCCCCCTTGATTTTCCATTAAAGGGTTTCAAGTGGCCCTTAAGCCTTTTTCCCCCCTCCCTATGCAAGAATTCCTTTTTTAGCCCTTTCATACCCTTTTCCTTTTCCCCCTATCCGTGGTTCGTGTGGGATTGTTAAAACACCCCCTACACCCCCCCTCCCCCGAGAATTCCAAAGCCCTTCATGTGCTCTTGCATATAACACCCCCATACATGAAGTTCCTCCCTAAGGGCCCTTTTCATACCTTGTTCCCCCCCCCCCCCCCCCACACAAAAAGAAAAGAGGGTGTTAAGGTTTTTTTTTTTAATACCTTCTTTCCCCATACCAAAAGCACTCATAAGGGTCTTTTACACTTTCCATTTTCCCCTTTCTTGTAAGTCTTTAAAAGGCCATTAAGCCCTTTTCCATGGCTTTAATGAGCCTTACTCACGGAGGAGTTTAAAATACCCCCTTTTCGGGTTTTAAACCTTTCCGTGGTTTCTCTCTCCTCCACAAGTATCCCTTCAAAGAGCTTCTACGAAAGGAACGAACAAAAAATTCATAAAGGATAGTGGTATTTCAAAAGGGAGTTCGCAAAGCCGCATTCAAGACAGAAAGGCTACATTCATGATGCCTCCTAAGAAAGCCCAAGGCACAACCGCAGGAGGATCGTCTCCTAGCATCCACGTGGACATCTCACCACAAATCCATGTTCTTCTTCCTAATTTTTATTTTACGTAGTTATAATTCAATTGGGCGTAGATGATTTTTGGAGATAGGATGCATTTTTTGTCTTAAATGCTTTAGTTAATTTAGAAAAATTAGCTCACGACAGAGGAATTTAGTCATTAGTATTTTGAATAAAACAAAACAAAAATAAAGTGAGCAGAAAATTAATATGCATTTCTAGCAAGTAGTTTTTGTGCATTTCAATGAACTAAACTTAGATTAATGTCCATATTTACAAAACGGAATTAAGATAGTGCACTCCGTTTAGGCATGGAAGTATACAGTGCATGTCACATTATTAGGACATATCTTTTTCGCAATAAATCATTATGCAAAGTGCTAAGAATCCATAGGAAAGTGCAAACACGAAATGATTCTTAAAATTGAATAACTCTAGTCAATTGGTATAAATATCGTTTTTCAACTGCATAAGTATTAGAAAAAACTGCATGTTTGGGTATGAATCTTGTTCGCAAGTTATAGGATGATTAATTGGAATTAGTTTATAACCTAACCTATGCTTGATCTTAAATCGATAAGTTAGGGTTGAAAATCAATTTACGCATAGACAATGAGTCATGTGTTTATGGAAATGATAGCGTAATTATCTTCAAGAACTAAGCAAATTGGCATAAACCTAAACACCTAAACCCGCGGAGTACTCATTTTAGAACGAGTTAATTCAATTCCAAACAACTCACTAGGATTTAATACGTGACCTAGTCACACGTATTGCTAAAACCGAAACTCTTATACCCTAAATACTTACCCACATTCACCGAATGTAGGGACAGCGCAACATACTTGAGAAGTGATCTAGGATTTGTCCCTAAGAATCTTTCGCTAAAAAAATGGAGCTTGGAACCCTAGGACTGACAACGTCAGCCTAATGTAATCATGAATAGATTGTTTTGTGACTCCATTTGATGGGTAGAATAGTCCCATAGTTCGATGCGACACTTGTGCAACAAGTGCAGAGTCGTATGATCTTGTGATTGGATCACAAGGGAATGACCAATTCTCCAAATGAGGTTGCCTGATTCTTACGCAAGTTATCTTGCAAGAGGATGAATAATCGTCCTAATATAGTATCTTTTGGGGTAAAGATAATTGCTTGGAGCAAAGGACAAACCAATAAATTGGAATAACATATGAACTTAATGTATTAACCAAGTCGGGTTAATAGGGTACGACCCTAAACTAGGATGTAGGGGATCTTGCCAAGTCGTAAGTCATCCCGGATCGAGTGATGGATGCATTCGAAAAGAAGGATTCACTCCTTAGCAGCTAGCCAACAATAAATGACCAATGGAAATGTTTGTGCTTGCTACAGATTTAAGAGCACTGTTTTGCTTTGTTTGATCAATGAATTAAAGGATAAATGGATATCTAATACTTCAAGTTGAAGGCCTGAAGGGAGAGGCAGCTTCAGTTACCCCCGACTGCATGCCTGACCCTAACCAAGGGGGTTGTTAACCGTGCCCGGAAGGTGGACCGAACCCACCGCGAGAGATCTCTTCGTTAAGCGCTACTTGGAGTACGAGGACACTTGGGTGCCAGGGGGGCTCTGGCCGTAAATCCCTTGCCTTCCGGGCCCTGCACAAGAGGCTAACGTGACTCGGGATTGGATCTCGAGGCCTACATACTAATCTACGGGCGGAATCTTGGATTAGTGATCCCTGTGGATTGCTGGATAGCCTTCGGGCGGATTGTGGATAAGCCTATGGGCTGGACTTTATGTATTTCAAAGATAAATATGATAACCTGTTAAAAAGGAACTTGTTTGACATTGCTTTTCTATATCAAGTGATATGATTACGTGAAGGAACTAGTGCCTAGCGGGCTAATTAAGGAAGCTAATTGATACATGTCCGATACATGTCCAACTAAATGTGTTAGGTATTTAAATAACTAAACCAACCTGAGGAAAGTGCGGTGGATGTGGCCATAGGTCCGTCCTACGGATGGGTGGTCCCAGTTGGCCGAGAACTTTTCTCAAATCACGATGGACAGCCAGAAGATCGTCAAAGAACACGAACAACAAAAGCGTTGACCTAGAGTTATAATTGATCCCTATTTACGTTGTTTTAGGGGAACAGAATGGGACTATGCCTTATGGCAGAGAGGTTGAGCTTCGTATCCCTCTCATTTCCCATTCTCCTTGAATCAAGTGTAGCATAAATCCGCTTCGGACCTGGCATTTCTACGTAAAGTAGTTCGCTTGGGTTCGATGCTAGTTGCCATTAGGAAATGACCAATAAGCAAAACCCTAATTCAGGTCGATCCTAAGTGGGAGTGGCCGGAATACTTTCGCTACGTGGCAGGCGCGGAAAGTCCTAGATCGCAAACCCCCGAAACATTCCATGGGAGTGCCGAGCAGAGCTTTCTAGATACCCTTTCTGATGGACCGCTAAGACGTGTCCTGAAGATACAAATGGACACGTTACATGGAATTTGGAATGTAGTAACTAGAACCATGACAACATAGGAAAATGACACTAACTGTTACTCTATTGAATTAGGTTCCAAGAAAGAATATTTGGACTCATAAACACAATCCCAAGTAGGACATGACTGTAACATCCCCCCCCCCGGTGACCCCTGTGCTTTCCCTCCCCATGCGAACCCCCCTTAGAATTTAAAAAAAAAGTACACAATTTTTTTTATCCCTCTCTCTCTCCCCGCCGACAACACATAGGGAAGAGAGAGAGAGGAACTGAAGTGAGAGAAGGAGGCATGCAGCCCCCCAGATGGCAGGGAGCGCCGTCTCCTCCCCCCCATAAGCCATCTCCCCCCACCTTAAAAGGCGGCAGCCCCCCCTCATCCTGGGAACACAGCGCGCCCCCTGGCCATGATGTCAACCCACCCCCTCGTAATTTCAGTGCCCCCTGGCCGTGAAGAAGGAGTAGGGAGAGATAGAAGGAGAGGAGAAGAAGAGAAGAAGAAGAAGGGAGAGAGAGAGGAGAAGAAGAAGAAGGAGAAGAAGAAGAAGAAGAGGAAGAGGGAGAGAGAGAAGGAGAAGAGAGAAGAAGAAGAAGGGAGAGAGAGAGGAGAAGAGAAGAAGAAGAAGGGAGAGAGAGAGGAGAAGAAGAGAGGAAGAAGAGGGAGAGAGAGAAGGAGAAGAAGAGAAGAAGAGGAAGAGGGAGAGAGAGAGAAGGAGAAGAAGAGAAGAAGAAGAAGCAGAGAGAAGAAAAAGGAGAAGAAGAAGAAGAAGAAGAGGAGAGAAAGAGAAGGAGAAGAAGAGTAGAAGAAGAAGAAAAAGAGGAAGGGAGAGAGAGAAGGAGAAGAAGAAGGAGAAGAAGAGGGAGAGAGAGGAGAAGAAGAAGATGATGAGAAAGAAGAGAACTTGAACAGAAATCAAAAGGCCAAGCATGAAGACTCGTTTGCGGCCATCGAGAAATCAAGGACACTCAGGGTTACACGGATGCATGAGACCAGAAGTCCGTGGATGGCTCGTGACACCTAGCAAGACGACATTGACTACCCACTCGAAAAGGATGTCCTCTAACCCTCCCACTATTCTTATTACTTATTGTTCATGGTTTTTCTTCCATACTTAAAGTGCATGATTATGAAAAGTCAAGTGCATGAGTTGCATGAAATATTGACTAGCCTAGTACGTGAAATATTGTTACACGAAATATTGCAAATACGGGATGATTGCATGGGAGTCAAGTGGACAAATAGAATGGATTCTGCATGGATTGACGCACATGAAATGATAAGGTTTTGATCAACTTTTACATAAAATGACAGACCTTTGCGTAGATACTTAAATTAACCAATAAAAATCATTATTTTCATCTGCATAAAAATTAAACACACAAAATGTTAGTTTCCGTTCATAGGATGCAATTGCACCGATGGATAGAAACCTAAACTTTCATATACGCAAGTCACATGAGATCCGGTGCACTAGGAATAAGTATTTGTTGCTAGGTATGAAGAGAGTTAAAGGTCGTTTAGGATGTACTAATATATTAAACGCACCATGTGCATGATGGGTAAGTTTGATTGGAAAATTTTGCATAGTACCACACTAAGAGAAATGGAAGGGATGCATGCATATAGACTGTATCCTGAAGGCGTAGGTGAAAAGCCTTGTGTTGCCAAGTGTGTTAAATTTACTTGATTAGAGAGAGATGAGTAAAGAACTAGAAGAATAAAAGGCTCTTGGATGGGTTGCGAATAAGGCTTGTCCGTTGCCTTGGTTGACCAGTCAATGCTTTGAGTTAGGACTAAGTTACCACAAGGAAATGCCCAAGGGGAAGAGAGCTTCAAAAGAAGTTAAGAGGTCAAGTATAATTGCCTGCGAATTGTTTTATCGATCTTGCTGTAGACTATCGCAAATGGATACGTTCCTAACTTAATAGAAGCTGGTGACCTAACTCTAAATGGATTGTTGACCCAAGTTATGCTTGGTTGTTTGGGTTTGGATACTAACCTAAGTTTTTTGTGATTGATAATTTCATGGCGGGAATTGTAAGGATAAATTTCCATGGGAACAAAAGGGATGTTTTTCCTAGTAAATGTTATTGGGCTAGTTGCTTCAGCTGTGGATGATTTCCTAAAGGGATAATTAAGGAAGGATGGCGCTAGATACCCCCGTGAACCGCCAAAACCTAACCAAGGGGGTTATGAATCCGCGTCGGGAATGTGGACTGAACCCGCCGCGAGAGGTCTCTCTGTGGAAATTACGTGGCGTAGGAGGACGCTTGGGTGCCAAGGGGGGCTCTGGCCATAAATCCCACTGCCTCCAGATCCTACACAAGTGTTCTATGTGACTCAAGTTGGGATCTCGAGGCCTTAATACTAGTTACAAGGCAGAATCTTGGTAGGATAAACCTTCGAGTTTTTATTGTCGAGAGATGGAAGGATTTTTTTGCGGAGGCAGAAAGGGACACTTAATTCTCTTGTATGGGCGGGAGACAAACATTAATCTGAAGATAAGTTAAGAAAGTGTTTGATCTTGTTTTATCTTGTCTTAGTGTCTGTGCCCTAAATTACGTAAAGGAACCTGTGATTAACGAGTTAATTAAGGAAGTTGCTTTTATGTGTCAAACATAATGTGGTAGGTAATTAGATAACTAAAACAACCCCCGAGGGAAGCATGGTGGATGTGACCGTCGGGTCCATCCTACAGCAGGGTGGTCTCAATTGGGGTAGAAAAAATAATGGATGCTACAATGGAGGAGAAAGTGAATTGCTTTTGTATGTTGCACCATGCCTCTATGGAGATGTGGCTCGCTAGGTACTAGCAATCTAGGAAAGATCAAGAGGAAGCACGATCTGAATTTCAACATAATATATGCGCCATCGACCGATTCGATATTCCGAGGGCATGGAGGAGATGCCTTGGTTTATGTCAACGCGATGGTTGCATGGAGCTTTGACCACAGTGTCTTGCAAAGGGGCGGAGGTCTCAACCGAGGAGTGGGAATTCTCGAGGGGATGTAGTCCAAAGGTGATCACGTGTTTAGGGTTTGTCATATCTATATTTTATATGCGACAAGTATTGAGTGTTTCAATATACAATACAAAATATATAGTGTAGTGTGGTCGCGCAGATGGCATTTCCACGTGGAACGTATTGACAAAATACGCTCCACAACAGATTGTGGTATCATGGCAAGGTTCGAGCAAGAGAGCCGACGACGAGCAACAGATCCAAGCACGATTATAGATGAGATGGATTATTTTGGAAACTTGCAAAGTATTGTTATAGTGGATTGCCATAGCTTCTCCATGATACTATTCGATATGCAGTGGTTCAAAGTGGTACTTGAAGGAGCTAGAGCAACAATTCGACGAGGTCCATCTAGATTTCTCGAAATAGATTCTGAAAAAAAATGGACGGATTTTCACGACACCTTTGTATTACCGGCCCATTGTGAACATGTGTATGAACTCATTTGTTTTTTAATTGTATTACGACATGGTACATGTCACAATAGTTAAATCTCTCTTGTACATGATTGTGAACAGGTAATCTTCTATCCAAACCCCTAACAACCTCGATGGTGGTATATTATACCTTCAGCTCCCTGAAGTGCGAGAGTATATGATCAAAGCGATGTTTCAAGCATAGATAAGGACAATATGCAAATAGAGAGATCAATATTGCAAGGGGTAGAGGCCACAGAAAGCTTGGAGCATATAGAGAAGCCAACATCGGGTAACAATGATGGAAATACAGGAGTCCAAGAATTCTTTGAGAACGAGGTGGACTCATCCTTTTGTGGTGACATGTCTATCGACCTTCTAGTATATGCCAAGTTGTGTCAGGAGATTGACATGGGACCATAGGATACTTGTTGAGTGTTGAAATGACTTGTTTTTTGGCTGTTTTTTTGTTGTTTTTGAGAGCTGAATGGTTGATTTTATGAGATGATTGATTGGTTTGGAAGTGGTTTGAGAGTGTTTTGGATGATATTGATTGTGTTTTGGAAGTTTATGATGTTTATTGTTGAGTGTTGAAATGACTTGTTTTTTGGCTGATTTTTGTTGTTTTTGAGAGCTGAATGGTTGATTTTATGAGATGATTGATTGGTTTAGAAGTGGTTTGAGAGTGTTTTGGATGATATTGATTGTGTTTTGGAAGTTCATGATATTTATCAGTGGAGATATGTGGTTTTGTGATGTTCTGATAGGTTCTGATTGGTTCTGTATACCTTCTGTTTTGTTTTGTTTTGGTCTGTTTTGTTCTGATTGTTTTCTGTAAGGAGGGATGGAGTATTGATTGATGAAGATTGAGATCTTGTGAAAGCTTATTGAATGGTTTGTGAGAGCATGGAATGGTTTGAGTATGAGTTATGTGGTTTTGATGACCTTCTGTAACCTTCTGTAGGTCTTCTGTAGAGCCTCTGTTTCTGTACTGTTCTGTTCTGTTCTGTACTGTAGTTGTTCTAGTACTGTTCTGTGACTGTTCTATATGCTTGTGTATGTGTTCTGATGGATAAGAGTGTAGCTTGGGAAAGTTTTCTAGCCTTGGAAAGAGGTGAATACAAGTGCAAAAGAGCTAAAAGAAGTGAAAGAAGTAGTTGCTGAAGACTCAAGTGAAGACTAGAGTGAAGTGACAATAGTGAGCTATGAAAAGACACTGTAGTGGCTCTGGTGACTCTTCATATCAGACATACCTCTTGGGAGGGGTATCCACGACCTAAGAAAGATTATTGAGAGTGATTTTGAGAGATTGTAGTGAGGATATGATGTATTATTGATGGAGAGAGAGAGAGAGAGAGTCAGAGATAGTCAATTCTACTCAAACAGAGTGATTGTATATGAGAACACAATATTAGTGAGTTTGGGAATCTCCCAAATCCCATTTTTTGAATACTAAAAAGGTGGCACCCGGATAACATGCCCATAAGTTTCTCAAAACCATATGATGTGACCTATCATTGGAAAGCGCTTGAAAAATGGAATCTATTGAGCTATAGAGCGCTCGATTTGGAGTTATAGTGTTCAAGTTATGACAAATCCAAATATTTGACCACATGTCCCAAACTTATGAAAAATTCCCATATTCCCCAATATGGTGTTTGAGAGATTGAGAGAGAAGACTATGAAGATATTGAAGATGAATACTATGTGATGTATTTCCATTCAAAGATGGTGTATTCCTTTGCTTTCTTTGTGATATTGATGGATTTTGTGAAGATATTGAAGAATATGGTTGATTCTATCAAATCCGTGGGAGATTTACATGATGCTGCATGAAGATTTGTTGTGCCTGGTGTTCTTTTCTTCATTGTGATCATATGAAACATAATAAACAAGCTTGTTGATGTTACAAGATAGATTTTCTTGCAAGAGAATTCCCTTTTCCTTGGTGTTCCTCTTGGGGCTCCATGTTTTTGGTGCGCAGCTGGGGAAACTTGCCATCAACAAGCACAAGAAGAGGCTGAAAATGAAGGAAATGGCATTGCCAAGAAGAGAAGAATTCAATGGATGTTTGTAAAGTTCCTTCTTCCACTGAAGAGTTGGAATTTCTCATAATCAAAGCCACTTTCCACAAGAAGTTCATCCCACAATGGCGGAAACACATCACCATCATGATGCATGCTCTATGTGGTGGACAGTTTCCTCTTCCTATTGAAGCAGCAGAAACTTGCATCTTGGTGGCAAAGTGTTTGGGAACAAATTGAAGAGCCGAAACAGAGAGAATGACCATCCATGGAAGATTTGGGATTCATTGAGAAGTTTCCAGACAACATCAAGTGGGAGATTGTGAAGAAGCTTCAGGAGTCTTGGGCTGTGGAAGTTCACAAAGACAAGAAGGAAAAGAGTTGGAATTTGTTCGTGGATGCTCAACAGCAAGATACATGGGATGCTTGGTGTACTGATAATCTTCTGTTTGTTCAATTGACAACCCACTGGAAGTTGGTAGACAGAGTGATTCACAACATACACTGTTGAAACCATCAGAAGCTGGCATTACTATGATGATGGCACCACCACAATGCTCAGACGTATGCATTTTGAAACCTTCAGAACCGAATACCTTCCTCTGTGCAGTGGAATGAAAGCAGAATTCAGGGATGTTGAAAAAAAATAAGTAGAAGAAATGTTGGCAAGAGAGTCCTTCAGAGACTGAAGCCTTCTGTTAACCCTCTGTGGAGCACTAACAACATAGTGGAGCCAACCCCCTGATGAATGACGCAATAAAGAGGCAAGCATTAGAACGAGTCCAGAGGTACGTGAGAAGAGAGAAAGCAAAAATCAGAGCCGAGAACGAGCTCGCAGCAGAAGCCGCCTTTGACACCCTTGCGGAACTCTTTACAGAAGTCCCAATGGCACATCAAACCCTTCCTCCTCCTGCTGGAGGTCCACTTCCAAGCCAGATCCGTCCTGGAAATATTGATGACAGGCCAGCGAATGTAGTCCCATTGCCAGTTTTTAAAGGAGAGTACAATGAAGACCCCGATCTTCATATAGCAGAGTTTATGGTAGCATGTGTGGCTAACAATGCCAGAACCCCTGAGCATTGCTTGGGAATATTCCCCGCCACTTTCAAGGGCACGGCGTTTCAGTGGTATGAGAGACAAGCAGCAGGAACTTTTGGCACATGGGACGACCTGAAGTTGGCCTTCCTCACTAAATTTAGGCGTGAAGGTTTTGAAGAGCGGATGCGAGAGGAGTTTATGAACCTAAGTCAATCCTCTGGAGAAAGAGTAGAAGCTTATGTCTCACGAATGGAATCCATCCTGAAGAGATGGACTAACCATAATCTAGATGATGGCATTCAGAAGGGGGTGTTTCTTAGAGGATTACAACCAGAAGTCTGTAAGTTTGTGGAGCTGCAAAGACCAGCCACACTACAAGCTGCAACAGAAGGTGTAAGACTGTACGATGAAGTGGAAGCTAGATAAGCAATGAATCCAGGAAGAGGAGTCCTACCTCCTCTGATGCCAGGAATGATGTACCCACCAAATGCAGTCCCAGGGACTGTCCCCTACCCCTACCAACAAATGCCCTCAGTATCACAGTACAGTGCACCAAATCCACAGTGGCCATAATCAATGCCTCAAATGATGGTTCAACCACAACAACAATGGTCCCAACCAATTTCCTCAATGCCAAATCAGCAGCAATAGTGGAACCCTAACCACTGGAGCCAACAGCCACAGTTCAAACAGGAGCTCTGAATCAGAACCAGAACAGAGATTCCTCTGCACCAGTCCAACATGTTTATACAGTGATTACAAAGACTCCTCAAAACCCTCCTGCCAGTACCTCCGGAGGAGAAAGCTTGAAGGATTACTTATCCAACTCAGTTGCAAACATCAAAAAGGAGTTGATGGATATGATTACAGAGCAGCTACAGACACTGAAAGTGAACACCGCTAGCATATCCAACGTTGCAGGAGCAGGAAGAGATGTGATGCGGTCAAATACTTGGTGTGGTAAGTGACATCAAGCAGGCCATTTAGCCACCGAATGTACACGCAAACCAACCATCCCTGGGGCCTTCTGTTCTTACTGTTTGAGGAAGAACCATACAGAGGACATTTGCTCTCTGAAGGAGATGCTGTTGAGATATCGAGCTCCACTCATGATATGCCAGGGTGACCGTTGTGCATTTATGTCATCGACGTGTCAGTTGCAGATGCGGTTGGTACACCGCCCATGAATAATAGCTAGACAACAGCTATCCTTATCTACTCTAGTTCGTGGCTCAGTTAGTATGCCACCTTAGTTAGTTGAGTTTGGTTTGAGACCCATATATAGGGTTCTTCTATTTCTTTGTAAGAGAGTTCTTTTGGCTTACACAACTAAGAAGAGGAAAACTGTTTTCAGCCTCCACCTCTGTGTGTATTCCCCCATTGTGCAAGCAAAAAAGCTACAAGTGAGACTCCTTCCTTCTCTCCCACAATCTTGACATGGTATCAAAGCCTTGTTCGTGGTAAGGAGCTCAAGAAAGCAAGCCAAGCTCGCGGTGTTCTGGTAAGAGGAGCAGTGTTGCTTTCATTTTCTGTTTTGGGAGCAGATCTCTGCAGGTAGCACAGCCGGAAAGTGCAGGAGTGCATTGTCTTAGGTTGAGACGCCCTTCGCGGTGAAGCAAGAGGGCAGTATATGTTGCGGGAGAGAGCTTTAGCCCTTGGCGACCTTGTTTTTTTTATTTGAGGCCATTTCGGGGCCTGTTTTGGAGGTGGAAGTTTTCTGCACGCACTCACGAAAAGGACCAGTTTTATGCTGTGCGACCACTATTCTATAGGTCGGTGAAAAGTTACCATAGAAATTGCATCGTATGCTTATGTGCAGAGACATTGGGAGTTACAGAATCATCCTTGGTTCCTGTTTATGCAAAATCGTCACTAGGAAGTGACTATGTGGTCAAATACCACTTTCGCCAGTTTTGCAGATTTGCCCTTGTGAGGGTGAAGCTGTGTTTTTTGCAGTGACAGAATTTTTTGCAGTGTTCTGTAATGGCGTCTAATTCTCTTTCACAGATTGTCACTGAAAAGCTTGACAAGAACAACTTCCAAGCATGGAAGTTTAGAATGACGAATTTCCTTATGGGAAAAGGATATTGGGAATTTGTTGCAGGAAATGAAGAAGAACCAGTTCTTCCTGATGTTCCCAATCAACAGCAAATGCAGGCATTCAAAGCATGGCATGAGAGAGCCAGGAAAGTTATGTACTGGCTATCTATCAGTATTTCAGACTCTATGATTGTGCATATTCAGGATGCAAGTACGCCAAAGGAGGCATGGGATACTTTGTCAAAAATGTATAGCACAAATACGCAAGCCAGGAAAATGCAGCTCAAGCAAGAGTTGCACAATGTGCAAAGAGAAAGTATGAGCATCAATGACTACCACATGAAGGTGAAGAAGATTGCAGATGCACTTGCTTCCATTGGGTCGCCAGTGGAAGATGATGATTTAGTTTCTGTGACCTTGAATGGTCTAGGAAAGGATTATGCACAGTTTCGGACATCCATTTCAGTTCGTGAAAGATTTCCTGATTTTGAGGAGTTGATTGCTCTTCTAATTTCTGAGGAGAAGAGAAATGGTGGTGCATCTTCTTCAGGAGGAACTTCAAAAGAAGCTGTCTTCTACTCAAATACTGGAAGAGGTAGAGGCAGAGGTAGAGGAGGCCGATTTGGAGGCCGTGGTGGCAGAAATCAGAATATGCAGCAAACTCAAGAAAACCAGTCCTATGGAGGAGGACGTGGTAACTCTAGAGGCAGGGGGAGCCAAAGAGGTCGTGGTGGATGGCAAAGAGGTCAAAATGCAAACAGTAATGTTGAATGCTACTACTGTGGTAAAATGGGTCATATGGCTAAAGAATGCTATAAAAAGCAGAATGACATCATGAATGGAAAACTGCAACAAGGAAATTATGCATCTTCTAGTAGAAAGGGTGATGACAGAAATGAGCATTTGTTCATGGTGCAGCACATGAACAATTCTATGACAAGTGCAGAAGAAAGCAATGATGTATGGTATGTTGACTCAGGTGCATCAAACCACATGACAGGTCATGCAGAATGGATGGAGGATGCAAGGAAAATGGAAAAACCAGGATTTGTGGAGACTGGTGATGATACTGCACATCCTATTGTGCAGATTGGAAAATTTCCCTTGTCTATGTAGGATGGGAAAAAGAAATACCTGTGCGATGTATTTCATGTCTCGAATATCACCAAGAATCTGGTTTCTGTTGGTCAAATGGTTGAGCAGGGCTTGCAGGTCAGATTTAATCCTCATGGATGCTTTGTTGAGGATATGAAAAATAAAGGTCACTTGATAGCAAAAGGAAAGAAGAAGGGCAGAATGTTTACATTGGATGCAGACATGCCTGAATTGAGTGCAGCAATGTTTGCATATGGGACCGGTGTAGTTGCAGATATTGATATCTGGCATAAACGCATTGGTCATGTTAATGTACAGCGACTTAAATCAATGCAGGCCCAAAACATTGTTGCAGGATTGCCTAAATTCAAGGTTGTAAAAATGCATAAGGTATGTGAAGCCTGTCAGTTTGGAAAACAGGCAACGAAACCATTTCCTAGACATGTTCAAGAGAGTAAGAAGCCATTGGAATTAATCCACTCTGATGTGTGGACTACTAAAGCTGCATCTCTTGGAGGCTGTCATTATTTTGTCACTTTTATCGATGACTATAGTAGAAAAGTTTGGGTGTATTTTATGAAAAAGAAAAGTGAAGTTTTTGGGCATTTCAAAACTCTTAAAGCTATGGTTGAAAAAGAAACAGGTCTGCAGATAAAATGCCTAAGGTCAGATGGAGGGGGAGAGTACCTCTCAAATGAGTTTGCAAGGTTCCTGCAGGAGCATGGCATAAAGCAGTAATATTCATGCAGTCATACCCCACAACAAAATGGAATTGCAGAAAGAAAAAACAGGCATATTGGAGAGGTATCTCGTGCCATGCTCAACGAAAAAGACTTGCCAGATTTTTATTGGGCTGAGGCAGTTGCTACAGCAGTCTACATAATGAACAAGACTTCCACTGCATCAATACATGGCATGACTCCAGAGGAGAGGTATACTGGTAGGAAACCAGATATTTCTCATTTGAAAATTTTTTGCTGCATTGCCTATGTTCATGTGCCAGATGAGTTGAGATCCAAGTTGGATCCAAAAGCTGAAAAGTGCATCTTTATTGGTTATTCTCTGCAGCAAAAAGGGTATAGATGCTATAACCCTTCTACTTGTAAGTTTACAGTGAGTAGAGATGTTGTTTTT
The DNA here is from genome assembly GCF_053477565.2 of Lygodium microphyllum. Lineage (NCBI taxonomy): Eukaryota > Viridiplantae > Streptophyta > Polypodiopsida > Schizaeales > Lygodiaceae > Lygodium > Lygodium microphyllum. The sequence goes on from NC_141145.1 coordinate 115,523,551, forward strand.
GATGAGATGAGTAGCTGGTATAAACCAATAAATGTGATTGATAATGTAGATGCACAAAATGGTAATGTTGCACAGAATTCTCAGCAGTAGTCACAAGATATTAGTGGACCTGGAGCGTCCTCTAGCAGTGGTTCACATTCTTCTCCATGGACAGGCAGATTGAGATCAGGAGAAGCTTCTCAAAGCAATGCAGATAGTGGTATGCAGGTATCACGAAAAGGAAAAGAGAAGGTAGATCACATGTTTGATGTGAATGCAGGTCACTCTTATGTGGATGGTGAATCCAGTGGCTCAGAATAGAGCATGAGAGCACCTAGGAGTGAACTACGTTGCCAAGTCTACCAAAGCTAGGTATCCTGTGGATAGGCTGAAATATGATGGATTTACAGGCATTCACTATGCATATATGGTCAAACTGATACAGGAACCAGAACCCACTTCTTTTGAGCAAGCCATGGGAAAAGAAAAATGGGAGAAAGCCATGGATGAAGAAATGGATGCCTTGGAAGCAAATGCTACATGGGAGTTGGTACCTTTGCCTAAAGGTAAGAATGCAATTGGCTGTAAGTGCGTTTATAAGGTGAAGCACAATGCAGATGGTTCTGTGAATAGATACAAGGCAAGATTAGTAGTCAAGGGGTATGCACAAACATATGGCATTGATTATGAAGAAACATTCAGTCCGGTTGCAAGGATGGCAACCGTAAGAGCAGTCATTGCTATGGCTGCATCAAAGGAATGGTCTTTACATTAGATGGATGTAAAGAATGCCTTCTTGCATGGTGATTTGCAAGAAGAGGTATATATGGAGCAGCCACCAGGTTATGTGCATGCTATTCATCCTGAGTTTGTTTGCAGGTTGAAGAAAGCCTTGTATGGCTTGAAGCAAGCACCTAGAGCATGGTCTGACAAGATAGGACAGTATCTTGTCACTATTGGCTTTCAGATTTCCAAGGCAGATTTCTCACTTTATGTGAGAAAAACAGAGAAAGATATTATGCTACTTGTCATTTATGTTGATGATTTGATTATGACAGGCAACAATGATGAAGATATCCTTCATGTGAAAATGCTATTGAAGCAGAAGTTTGAGATGAAGGATTTGGGAGAGCTGCGTTATTTCTTGGGCGTTGAGGTGATTAGATCACCAAGTGGGATACAGCTCTTGCAGAGGCAGTATGGATTGGACATGCTGTCCAAATATGGGATGATAGGCTGTAAGCCTATTTCAGTTCCTTTGGAGCAGAATGTGAAGTTGAGCGCAGATGTAGGTGAGCTTCTAGAAGACCCTACTATGTACAGACGCATAGTAGGAAGCTTGATTTATATGACTATTACCAGGCCAGATTTGAGCTATGCTGTTGGATTGGTAAGTCAGTTTATGCAGGCTCCAAGGAAACCGCATTTGGCTAGACGCATACTCAGGTATGTGAAGTCCACATTGCAGTATGGACTATTTTATGAGACTGGGGTTCAGATACAGTTGCATGGATACACTGATGCTGATTGGGCTGGTAGCATTTCTGATAGACGATCTACCAGTGGATATGTGTTCTCTTTTGGGAGTGCTGCAGTCACTTGGAGCAGCAAGAAACAACCTACAGTTGCCTTATCCAGCACAGAGGCTGAGTACAAGGGTGCAGCAATGGCTGCATGTGAGGTAGCTTGGTTGCATAAGCTACTTTATGATATGCATGAGTCTACAGATGGGCTAGTTGTCATTTATTGTGACAACATGAGTAGTATACACTTGGCAAATAACCCAGTCTATCATGCTAGAACAAAGCACATTGAGGTGCATTATCACTATGTGCGAGAGAGGGTTTTACTAGGTCTTATTGATCTAGTTTATGTCAGCACAGAGGATCAGATAGCTGACATATTCACGAAGGCATTGGGCGCAGAGAAGCTGCGCAAGTTCAGAGACCTGCTTGGTGTGCAGGAATTGGGATTGAGCTCGAGGGGGAGTGTTGAGATATCGAGCTCCACTCGTGATATCCCAGGGTGACCGTTGTGCATTTATGTCACCGACGTGTCAGTTGCAGATGCGGTTGGTACACCGCCCATGAATAATAGCTAGACGACAGCTATCCTTATCTACTCTAGTTCGTGGCTCAGTTAGTATGCCACCTTAGTTAGTTGAGTTTGGTTTGAGACCCATATATAGGGTTCTTCTATTTCTTTGTAAGAGAGTTCTTTTGGCTTACACAACTAAGAAGAGGAAAACTGTTTTCAGCCTCCACCTCTGTGTGTATTCCCCCATTGTGCAAGCAAGAAAGCTACAAGTGAGACTCCTTCCTTCTCTCCCACAATCTTGACAGATGCATAATAGGAGAAGGAAGGAAGAAGACGCACGATTTAACTTGCTAGAATCCAAAATGACAACACAGGACAAAGTTACAGAGGAAGACAGTCTGGCGGTGGTCAGAGATCAGAAGTGGAGTGTTATAGATGTGGAGAAAAGGGACACATCTCACCAAATTGTCCAAATCCTAGAAGGTCAGTGGATTACAAGCCCTTATGCAATCGATGCAAAGGAGAAGGCCACACTGCAAAAGACGCAGTCGATGCAAAGGAGAAGGCCACACTGCAAAAGACTGTCCAAGCCCAGCCCCAGTGAAAAACAGTGCTATTGATAGTCCGGCCAAGGCCCAAGAGCCTACCTCCAATTTAGTGGAATTGGAAGTTGCTGCATCACTCGTGCAAAGCAGAAGGAACCACCTGTCCAAAAAGAAAATAACCCTGCTGCCAGAACAGTGAAGTTCAATCTTCCACCAGAAGAACAGAACAGAACAGAGCCTGACAGTGCCGTACAGAGCACTACAGTGCCACAGAGAGTTACAGAGACAGTTACAGAGACAGGAATAGAGGTCCAGGAGATAGAAGAGGAGGAAGTGCCACAAGTGACAGAAGAAGTTTCCATGATGCCTCTGTTGGAAGAAAGAGGGAAAATGAAAATGGGTGTTGCCCCATTCCCTAACCGATTAGAGAAGCCAGTGGATCCTATTAAGGAATACGATCTAGTCAGAGATCTAGATACCTTTAAACCAAACCTCATATTCCGACAATTATTGATGTTGTCTCCCAGTTGCCAAAAAAGGTTCAAAAGTATACTGATAAGAAGACGTGGCTTAAGGATTGCTCCCTCAACAGCAACAAAGTCCAATAAAGCTCCAGAGCCTGTCAGAGAAGTGGACATAGCTAACACCTTCCTAGATCCGGGTACTCCAGAGACTGGCGTATGGATAGAAGGCTGCTTTATTGCAAATGCACTGATTGATGGAGGATCATCAGTGAACATTATGACGGATGTGACAATGAAGGATCTAGGTCTACAAGGTGTGCAACCCACCCAATGGCTCATCAGACTGGCGGATCAGAGTAGAATCAAGCCTTTGGGTATTCTCCCGTATGTGAAGACTACAGTGGCTGGGAAAGATTATTGGCTAACATATCTGGTGGTGAAGCCAAACTCTTATGGCACATCCTATCCTCTGTTACTGGGCAGACCATGGCTTTTTGAAGCCCGAGCAAGGACGGATTGGTTCAAAGGAACCTTGACCTTGGGTAGAGGACCCAACAAAGTGGTGCTGAAACTGTATGGTTCTCAAAAAGGACATGGATCCACCTCCTTGGAATTATCTTCTGACTCCCCTAATGAGGCTACAGATGGAACATCAGGAGACGAAGATGCTGTCAAACAAATCCTTCCCAAGAAAACAGTGGCACGTTCCTTAACAGTGGATACTGTAAGCCGACTTCCAAAAGATGCAAAGTCATTATCAATGGGTGAATACTTCCTGCCTGAACCAGGAATGACTTCTGAAATCACTTCTGACAGTGAGATAGAAGCATGGATGTACTGCTCTCCCTGTTACTTGGCCATAACAGAGCCAGAGACAGAGGCAGAAGATGAAATAGAGAACCTGTTCCTCTCTTAAGAGCTCCTACAGAAACAGAAGCAGAGACAGAAGCAGAAACAAAGACAGAAGCAGAAACAGAAGCAGAAGCAGAAGCAGAGACAGAAGCAGAAACAGAAGCAGAAGCAGAAGCAGAAGCAGAGACAGAAACAGAGACAGAAGAGGATGGATATGATATGGAAGAATAAGGTTATGAAAGTGAACCAGAAGAATCTATCCCACCCGAAGAGGATACATTTGGAGAAGAAGTTCCAGAAGCATCAAAAGCAGACGAGCTCATGCTGTGGGACAGAATGGCAATGGTACCATTTGGTCTGGTAAATGGATCTTCTCGTATGCAAAATCTTTATAAGAAATGGATTAAGAAGAACAAGCCATCTTTCAGCAGTGGCTCATGCCGTCCTAACCCATCCTTGCCAAAGAAAGATGATGATGATGCACCGTGCCAACAAGCACCAATCCCACAAACCCAACAGAAATCAGAGGGTCCCTGTTATGTGACATTCCTGGATGTGTCATTAGAAGATGAGTCTTCAAGTCAAGAGGTAATTAATCTTGAAACCAAACCCGAAACGGCTCTAATCCCATTCCAACATCTTAAGGAGCAACCTAAGTCTCTATCAAAAGAAGAAGTTGGTTCTAGTGGGACATCAGAAGAGGATAGCACTCCTTTGAAGGAGTCGGATCTGTACCCAGAAGCAGTCCGTGGGACCTTCATCCGTGAAGTAGAAGGTGAAAGGAAGTTAACTTTTGTGGATGCAGAAGGCACTGAATGCCACTTGAAGGTGGGTAGCAGCCTCCCAGAAGAGGAGTTGTCAACCTTGTACAACTTGTTGAAAGAAAATTTGGACGTGTTTGCGTGGTCCTACAAAGACCTAAAGGGGATTGATCCCACAATATGTCAACATCATATTGACTTGGAGCCTGATGCCAAGCCAGTACGGCAACGACAGAGGCGAATGAACCCAAATTATTCCACATTGGTGAAAGCAGAGCTGCTGAAGCTTCTGGAAGCCGAGTTCATCTATCCAGTGGCAAATAGTAAATGGGTTTCACCCATCGTGGTTGTACCCAAGAAGAATGGCAAGCTTCGAATATGTGTGGATTTCCGAAAGCTCAATTCTAAAACGAAGAAGGATCACTTTCCTATCCCTTTCACAGACCAACTTTTGGACACAGTGGTAGGACATGAGCTTTATTCCCTTCTGGATGGATTCAGCGGATACAACCAAGTCCAAATCGCAGAAGAAGACTAGTCCAAAACAACCTTCACCACAGAATGGGGGACCTACGCTTACCGAGTGATGCCATTTGGGCTCTGCAATGCCCCTGCTACTTTCCAGCGAGTCATGATGGCCGCATTTCAAAATCATCTGCACGACTTTATTGAGGTATATTTGGATGACTTCTGTGTCTATAGTTTGATCTGTGAAGAACACTAGAGACACCTGGAACAATGCTTTGACCGATGCCGGGAGTATGGGATTTCCCTCAACCCCGACAAATGCATCTTTGGGGTCTCTTCTGGAGTCCTGTTGGGCCACATTGTCTCTGCACAAGGGATATCAACGGACCCTGCAAAGATCGAAAAAATTGCAGCTCTGACCGCACCCACCAACCTCAAACAGTTGAGGGGATTTCTAGGCCATGTGAGTTACTACAGAAGGTTCATAGCCCATTTTGCAACAAAGGCAACCTCCTTGCACAAGCTTCTGAGGAAAGATGCAGAGTTTACTTGGACGAAAGAATGTGACAAAGCCTTCCACACTCTGAAGTAGTGTCTAATTGAGGCACCCATTCTGCAACCTCCTGATTGGACGAAGGAGTTTCATGTACATACTAATGCATCTGTTGAAGGCTTAGGCGCAGTCCTCTGCCAGAAGGGTTTCTCGAAGCTGGATCAACCAATCTATTACGCAAGCCGAAAAGTCACTGATAGAGAACGGAACTATATAGTGACAGAGCTTGAGTGCTTGGCAATGGTGTTTGCCCTAGAGAAGTTTCGCCACTACCTCCTATCCACCCACTTTAAATTTTATGTGGATCATGAGGCCCTGTCCTTCCTGATGAACAAAGCAGACGTGAAAGGACGAATGATGAGATGGCTCCTTTTATTCCAGGAGTTCGATTTTGAGGTAATTACCAAACCTGGTCGCTCCCATGTTCTGGCTGATCATCTGTCGCGTATCCCATAAACTGCAGACGAGGAGCAGGATGATCCAGACCTCCCTGATGCTTCCCTCTTCCTGGTAGAAACCGTAACCCCCTGGTATGCAGACATTGCCAATCTGCTGGCAACCCAATAGTACCCTCCTGGCATTTCTAGTCGAGAGAGGAAGAAGATTATGCTAGAATCAGCCCCCTACACCCTGCTAGGTGGTGCACTGTACAAGAAAGGCAAAGATGAAGTGCTCAGAAGATGTGTTGCAGGAGATGAGATTGGGATTGTTCTGAAGGCTTGCCATGACGAGCCATGTGGAGGCCACTTTGCAGGAGAAGCCACAGCTAGGAAGGCTCTGCTAGAGCAAGTTACTGGTGGCCTACCATTCATAAGGATGCCTATGATTACTGTAAAAGGAACCATCAACTGTGCACCCTGGCATACTTCCTCTGCACCATTCCCTTGTCGATTCCTCAACTGGGTACGAGATATGGGTTTCCATCATTCTTCCTCGAGTGATATTAGTCATGGGGTGAGTGACTGTTCTTTCATTCCCTATGAGTGATTGTGAGTTGAGTGCAACATCCCTCATCATCGACAAATTTCCTATGATTCCTTCAACCAGCTACCTTCCTGGGTGCTGCCGCATGGTCCCTGCCATGAAGGATGTGTGCTGAGAAGATGCCTTGGTACCTCCAGCAGCCGACAACAATATAGGAAGTGCCATTGACAATCAACCGTGATTCTCAACAACATGGGCCATGTTTTCTAACCCTACAACTTTTGTTTCTCAGTGACGTTCATGTTTTAAGTGTGGGGACGTTAGTGGATGGTCTGTGGCGTGGTCCTAGGTCCCTGTTGCTCGGTTAACCCTATCCATTAAGGTCTTAAGTGTGGGGATGCATCCCTGCGCATCTACATTGCATACCCTTCTGCATATGCCTTAACCGGCTCATGCATGTATGCCATGCCTTGCTGTTACCCTGATGGGGTCCCTTCTCACCCAACAGTTCATTTTCCACCCACCCTTCGGGCTGCTCCCTTGCAGTTTTCCTTCATTCCCTGATTTTTAGGTCCTGCTATGAGATTGCATCCTACGTTCACCAATGTCCCTTCCCCTCCTTCCTCTCCCTCTTCCCCTCGCCCTGCGCTCGCCCGTTGGAGCGCCTGCCTCGTCGCCGTCAGCGCCTCGCTGTCCACGCCAGTTGCAGCCCGGCCGCCCCCTCGTCGCCCTTCGTCTGCCCGTCCACGTCGCCTCCAGCCCGGCCCACCAGTTGCAGTGCCGGCCGCGCCCTCGTTGCACTGGCCCGCCCGCCTCCACGCGGCCCCTGCCTGTCTCGCCAGCTCAGTGGCCCCCGCTTCGCCCTGCCGCCGCCGCGGCCCCACCACGCCCAGGCCACGTCATCCCTCCGCGCCCGTCTCTCCCTGCGGCCGATGCCAAATCTTAGGCATATTCCAGAGGGGTATGTCTACCTTGTAGATGACAGGTCAGGAGCCATCATCATGAATGATGAGGGGAGGAGGGTGATGGCTCGCATGAGAGAGTTGTGCCAACAAGTTTTTCGGCACATCTTGGATCATTGGAAGAAAATACTGAAGGGGAGAAAGGACTACATAGTAGAGCATCCTTGCATGAGGAGTTTCTAGTACCAGCCGCAGCAGATAGGTTTTCTACGGGCTGGATGATGGAGTGTATACATGCATATATGTCACACAGACGATCAGATGCACGCAAGGTACTCAAGAGTGGGGCTGCAAAGCCCGAGTGGCTAGACGCGGATGACTGGCGCTGACTCAGGGACGAGGCTATAGATTCTCCAGGAATTGGAGACAGCAACACGAGGCAGCGAGGGCATGACTAGAGGCCGAAGTGGTCCATCATCTTGGGAGTGGTGGCCACATGACATATCTGAAGGACTTTGTAAGTTTTTCTTTTGTTTTGCTTGCTTATTTTTTTGCAATATCCTTTATACTGACAATCGTGTTTCTAACTGTTGTATTTTGTTTTTTTTGCAGCACTCCATTACAAATCGTGATCCCATCGGCCTTGAGACTCGATATGCAGAGAGGCACGGTCTCAGTGTATTGATCGATCGATTGTATGGACATGGCTGTGTGCTGGTCACCTTTTGCCTGCCTGCCCACTTGGCCACCACTGTGTGGTGCCGCGTGCATTGATACGCACATGCTGGCCATCGTGTGGTGGTCCCGACAGCCTACAAGTCGCCTAAGCCTAACGACAACCGCCTCTAGCTCTCACCTATCGTACAGTCTGTTTGGTCTGCCGCATGTTGGTCACAAGGCTTACTAGTCTGTCATGCCTGTAGCAGGCTTTATTGCAGTTGCCTATCACGACTACCTACTTGGACCGCCTTGCTTTGATACCAGTTTGATGGGTATGAGTGGAAGCAGAGGGACCACACACGAGTCACGATGTTGAACAATGTGAGAGTGCGAGAGTGAGAGTCGACCGATAGGTGTGTACCAGTGTGGTATACACAAAGAATAAAAGAATGTATTTATATTTAGGGTACGGTACACTTACACCTGTTAAGGTGAGTTCACATATCTGAAGTAATATATACATGGGAGATACAAGGCAGAGGGTAAAATGCCTTTAGACCCAACAAGGGGACATTGTAGTCTTTGATTGTGAGCTATATCTTTTCTTCATAGATTTAGTATAGAAGGTATTGCTTATCAAGCTTTCTGTGACTATCCTAGGATTCTTGCAACTAGAATACTATCTGTCTTGGCCCAATTTTGCATTGTTTTAGTAGCTCAAGGGTTGAGAAGCCTAAGTATCATGGTAACTAGAATACATAGCATAATGAGCATGATCATGAGTACATTTAAACATCAATTTACTCTACCAACACTACATATGGGGGCCTTTTCATGAACTGCAAGGAATGGACAATAGTTTGGGTGGAAAGGGGCTTACCTTGGCAATGCAATGACTCAGTGGATGCCAACTTACCTTTTTACAATGGCTTATTACTCTCTTTTAGGATCAAATCAGTACACATACCACAAAGGAAATGTTAGGGTAAGCATCAACCAGGTGATAAAAGTTTCCATGACTAATTGCATTTCTTATGCAGTGGGAAAGACAATCAAGCTACTGATTTCAATTGGACACCACGCACTCAATGAAGGACTCTAAATACAAGGCAACATGCAATCCTTAAATCTCTCCAAGAAGAGGATTTAGCTCAATAAATGGATTAAAATGAGAGAAAAATATTCAATTAGCATATCTCTTCAATTCTTGGAGTAGATGAATGAGGCTTGACTAATTAATGAGGCCCAAATCCTCCATTAGTACAACTCAAGAAAGATAAACATCTTTAGTGAGTTGTAATCTTCAATTAATTTATGCATGCTCTAATAGTTGAGGCTCTTGTGACCTTGGACCTGCTTATCCTTCAAGAGTTAAAATCTTTAGGTAGAGCTTCCATAGCTGCCCATGAGAAACCTTTGCATTTGAAGATCCATGTCTTCAATCCCATTCAACTTGGCAAAAAATGGTTGAAGAAGATCCTAGAGACTAAGATTTTTGAGATTTTTGAGGGTATAAGAGCTCTGGTTGAGTTGCTATGGTTTCCCCACTATCTACAACAAGTCCTTCAAGCATGTGGAAAAATGCCAAGAGTAGAGAATAGAGAGATCAAAATAAGTCTAGAGGCCATTGGAGCTAGGAGAGCAAGATTTAGGCATCAACAAAGTGGAAGAAGAGCAACAAGAAACTAGGGAGGAATGACAAGTGCAAAATGTGACAAAAAAATGTGGACAACATCTTGGAGCACTCCTTAAATTGTAACACTTCATAATGGTCCTTGGATCGGTCTTGGGCAAGAGAGGAAGGCTCCTATGAGCTCACAGATTGACCTTGAGGGCTACTCTTGAAACGAAATGGAGTTTCTCCTACTCAGTATCCATGGCAGCTTTAACAAGCTCCTTCTCTAACTCAAGAGAGGCCCTAAAATTTTCCTAGAACCCCCAAAATTTGCATAAGGAAGGATGACAACCTGCTTCTTCTCTAACTCATGAGAGGCTCTAAAATTTTCCTAGAACCCCCAAAATTTGCATAAGGAAGGGTAGTGACCTGCTAATTTAATCCTTTTACCTCTAGATATGTCAAGAACTCTCGAGGAAGTTACTATATGTATATCCTCTACATTACATGCTTTCAAGGCCTATTTATAAATATCATTATTTGTGAATTTTTCTTGAATAAAACATAACCCTTTTATATTCAATTTGTAAATAACCCCTTTACATTACAGTACCACTCTATATGTTAAAGATGTATAAAAATGGTATTTTAAAAATACATTATTTTGAACTAACGTGATGCGCACATGTGTTCATGAGTAACTTACCCGGGCAAGAACTTCAACCATAGCTCTTACTTGTCTTTAAGAAAGCTACATGCTAATTGCAGTACTCCTTGCTATACTTGCACACGTTGCTTGGATAACTAGTGAGAGCTAAATTTTGGGACCGTTTTGAAGAGCAAAAGTGGTCGAGAGACGTAAAAGACCAATTTTTTATGAAAAATGGAATGAGTGTAGATGGAGTTTTCCTAAGTAGAGTTCGATACCAAGAACCCAACACAAGTCTCGGTTTGTGGATCGGAGTCTGTTTGACCCCCCATTTAATCCCCACAAGGTTTCGAGTTATAAAGCAGCTATGTGATATCCAAGAGCCGAAAAGAGCGCGACGAAGGCTAGCTTGATTTTCGATGCCATAAAATTGGATCACGATTCGGAGGTCATTTGTAGCCTCAATGGAGGTGGAACCACTTGCTATGCAATGTGAACACTCAGATTGTAAACCGGATATTTATTAAATGACATGCAAATGCATGTAAATGAAATGAAATGAATAAAAAAACTAAAATTTACAGCCGACAAGAAGAGGGAGTGATGAGAGAGAATTGACGTCATGACTTTGATCTAGGCAGAGAGACCTCTATTTTGATTGTATTCCTGCGAGATATGGTGCAGTGAATGAAATTGTTGATTTCTAGTATTTCTCTCTCCTCTCTGCAGCCCATTCCTATGCATATTCAATGAGAGGGATGGGTCATGATAAGAGATTCCAACTTACAAGATGATGTTGGAGCATGAAGGAGCATAGGATTGAGGTTGGGAGAAGCATTAACAGCTGTTGGGAAGCGTCAGTAGGCCTCCAATCATGAGATGCGTACGATATAAGACACGATTCTATATTATGTTGCTAAATGGTTGTATTTGGTTGTCAGCGCTATGATCTATCAGAAATATTAAGGAAATCAAGAAAAATCTGACATCTAATAATTTCTCTATAAACATATAAAGCCCACAACATTGCGATTTTAAGGAAAATCATGAGTTTTTTTGGGTTTTATTCTATATATGGTATTTGCATAGGATGGAATGCGATATAAAAATTATTCTCAACAAGTTTAATCAATCCAAGTAAGTAAGTAAAAAAATTTCAATATATATCAATAAATAAATAGAAAAAAGTGAAAAATAAAGATTTTACATCCAAAAAATAGAAAAAAAACACATTTTGTATTTGTGAATGTATGATAAGACCGAGGCATGAGGTTTAGTCTCAATTTAGCCCTATCTTCATGTTAAAGTGGGTAATTATTGCTTTTATGTAGGAAAATAACATAAAAAGAGCTCTCTAAACCTACCACTCAATGCACAACCTTAAGAAGCGGTAGGGAGAAGAGGGGTGTTAAGGATTGATAATACGTTGAATTCTGATTTCTTTCTAATGCATGGCATATAGGACATATGGTTTGAAAATTAAAAGGGTCCAATAGTACGAGCGTGTGCTCGGTGCAGGCCCTATACAACACAGCAACCACATTTAGAGTAAAGGCATGAAAAGGAATGTTTTTTGTACCTTCACAATGCTAGTTATTGATGGAAAAAAATGTTTGAGCATTACAAAAATCATACATAATTGCAATGCATGCAACACATGGTATCATCCTGAATGCACAACAATTGTTTTCATGAATAATGACCCACATGAGGAGGTGAGATACCCTAAGCCATAGGGCTAGCGGTCGATCTTCTTAGGGAGTGTGCAGTGAGTAATATATTACATCTCTTGAAACAATTCGTTAAAAGAGTGGAACATGTATGGTATGTGTTCTATGTATGAGTGGCATATCTTGGGGCCAATCCCCAAGGTGTAGGAGAGCCGTAGTGGGGCCGCGGCAATTAGCCAAGGGGCCCTCCCTTTGTCTGTGCTTATATGGTGTATTACATTGATATGTGTAGGGACTCCATCTAAGGAGTGTGGAAAGGGTTATCCATTGGATTACAATCCCCATAAATGTGAATTTCTATATTAGAAGTTACGATAGTATACCCCTTAGATGCTCCTGGCTGTGAGGCCGTAAGGGGTGGTTTGCGTGCATAGTAGAGGCCTGGTTAGTGCCATAGAGCCAGTATCGGGCCCATTTTAGGTCATGACAGGTGGTGCATTAGCCTTGAATCTCGATCAATAGGGACGGGTTTATTAGTGTATGCCAAAAGATAGTGCAATAGATCCAAAAGACTACCAAGTCAATCTTCAGAAGCAAGAAAGAGAGCTGAACAGGCTAGATGGCGGGCCAAAATTATTAGGAGATATTATCCTCAAAGAAGTGGTCTAATATCCCTACATGGGAGAGGTCTTAGTAACCCTAGCCCCACACAAATAGTCCGTTAGGAGGAGGAAGTTCTAGTACGTCCCCTCTTCCAATTAGTCAGCCCACTTCAAGTGGGGTAGTAGTGCCATCTATTCAAACTCCTTTGGAAAATCCGAATGTTATCATGGTGCAACCTATTGCAATCCTAGTAGGAAAGCTAGACTTGTTAGCCTTAGGATTTCCTCTACCCATTTTTAATGGGTTAGCAAAGGAAGATGCGAAAATTCATATTAATGAATTCCAAAAGCTAATGTTCAACTGTTGAATCCAAGATGAAGGACACTTGATGATGTTCTTAAATATGACTCTGAAAGGATGAGCCGTAGTATGGTATCACAGCCTAGAGGATGGAACCATAACTATGATTGATCTATTTTTTGTGGCCTTTTGAAGAGAGTTTTCCCCTACGGAGGTCACTAGTATTGGCTACGTATTCTCAATGTAACACATCAAGAACCTCACAAGAATATTTAAGGCTATGCCAAGAAATTGAAGAAAGTATCTCATAAGTTGCAGACCTATATTCCCATTCTAGTTGCTGCTCAGTTGCAATACTTCTTGCATGGGCTAGAATTTAATATTCAGGTGCAGTTGAGTAGTGTTACTCTTCCTAACATTAATACGACCATTACACTAGCAGAGGAGGTAAAGTTGCAATTACAAGCAGCTCTTACCTCTAGGAAAAATTGGAATCTGAGTCTAGGTGTTAGAAATACTTTGGCACTGGCGAATGGAGGTCAAGGGACGCCCACAATTACTTCTAATGGGAGAGGAGGCATGATTCTGAATGTGCCCATGTTGCCAACTTCTCCCAGTGTGACCATGCCTATGGCTAGTCAAATGGCTCCACCAAATGTTGGAGGCCAAACAATAAATCCCAATGTTGTTCTAGGGAATCAATAGCCAATTCCTAATCAAGTGGTTAGGCCAATGGAACGATAGGTAGATGATCATGGCTATGAATCAAGTGCCTTGAATGTCCTTGGCGAAGTTAAGGATATGATGAAGCACTATACTAACATGATCACCAAACAATACAGGCGAAGCATCAGAATTTGATAGGGAGTTGGCATCCTAAAGAGGGTGTCCCCTCAAGATTCAGCTATAAGTAGTGTAGCGACCAACATTTCCCTTGGAATTGTCCAAATGTTAAATGTGACATATGTAGGAAGTCTGGCCACTTAGTTAGTACCTATTGGAGCAAGATTATCTCTCTCCAATAAGAAAGTAAATAGCTAGGTCTAGTCAACCATCGAGTACAAGGAAATAGTCTCTAGCAAGATGAGGGACCGAAACAAATACTGCAAGGAGGGAAAGCTATTGTAGAGGAGCTTCCTCGTGGCAGTTAAGTTAACCTTATTGAAGTTGTACATATCAATGTTTTATAGGTCATTACAAGAGGTCAAAAGGGTAAATATGGTGACAAGGTTAAGGTAAAACCTATCGAGGGAAACCATAAGTAAGATGATAAGGGGATACAAGTCCTTAATCCTGATATGGAAGGTGGACCTCTAAAAGCCATTGATGGTAAAGCTGATGCCAAGAAGGATAAGAAATTTCCAAAAGAAGAAGGCAAAATCTAAGAAAAATACACCAACACCTGTTTGAAGACCAAAGGAGAGAATGGTCTAGCGGGAGAAGGAAGATATTGCTAACTATCATGAATTTGATTTAACAAGACCTCTTTGTGAAGTTAAGTCAGATGTAAGCCTCATGTAATTGATTAAGTTATCTCCAAGAGTACACAAGGAATTCAAAAAGATTATGTGCACGGGGTATATCGTGGAGCCCTTGAGCATAGTTTGGGTAGGAGATGATTGGTTTGAGCATGCTGAAAAGCATTGTCCAAGGGTAGCAGCATATTATGATGAAATATTAGTGGATCATGCTATTATGGACACAGGATCCTCTCTCAACATTATGAGTTTGGAATTGATGGAAAGCTAAGACTAGAAATCCAAAGAGATGCCTCCATGATTCTTCGAATGGCTGATGACAGTTTAAGATAACATAGGATGCATTACGAAAGTCCACGTGACTATCGCTAATATGGAATGCATTTTGGACTTTAGGGTGATTAGGTTCGTGGGGCATCCTAGCTATATTCAAGTATTGCTAGGTAGGCCATGGATCTTAGAAGTGGATTGTTAGGTTGACATGCCCACTGGTCGATTGATCTTTGGTAGAGGTACTAGACATGTAGTAGTAGATGCCTACCCTAAATCTCCTCAAAGTAAGAGAGTTTCTTTATTCTCTACAGAGATAGATACATTGAAGGATGCATCTAGTAGTGAAATTCATCAAGTGACGAGTCCAACGAGGGGTCCACTATAGAGGATACATATCAAGGATGCATCTAGTAGTGAAATTCATCAAGTGACGAGTCCAATGAGGGGTCCACTATAGAGGATACATATCAAGTAACTTTGAATGAGCCAATAGAGGCTTAAGAAATGATAAGAGATATAGACGCAATTGAGTTGGACCTTGGTACATTGAATGATTCACGACCAATTAAATTCGGCTCCATGCTTAGTTTGGAAGAAAGGAATGACTATGTGTCCTTGATTCAGGAATTCTACGATATCTTTGCTTGGAGTCATGATGAGTTGAGAGGTATTTCTCCTAGCATGGCTGTTCATACCATTCCCCTAAAGGAAGGTAGCCACCCTGTGCGACGAAAAGTAAGGCATACGCCTTTCAAACTAAGGGACGGGCTATTCAAGGAATTGACAAAACTACAGTAACCTTGCTTAATATTCTCGGTACAATACACAAAGTGGTAGATCAATTAGAGGGTAGCAAAGTCTATTGATTTATGGATTGCTTTGTTGGATATAACCAAATGGCTATTGCAAAGGAAGATAAGCTAAAAATGACATTTATCACTATCTTGGGTACCTTTGTGTATCATGTGATGGCCTTTGGGTTATGCAATGCACCTCGTTCTTGGCAACGTACATTTGATAAGACTTTTGGTGACATCTCTCCAAAGGAGTTAAAAGTTTTCATTGATGATCTGGGGGCAGCCACCATAAGGGAAAGACAACTGATTATTTTAAGAAAATGTTTTTCGTTTTGTAGACAATAATGCATTGCTCTTAATCCATGAAAGTGTGTCTTTGGGGTGCCCTATGGGTTGTTATTGGGCCATGTGGTTAGTTCGGCTGGTATCACGACTGACCCTGAAAAGATAAAGGTCATAGTCATTATGAGCCCACCATGTACTCCAAAAGAGGTACACATGTCATCAATGGGATAATATCGGAGATTTATCAATGTGTTGGTAGAAATAATGTTGCCATTGACAAACTCGTTATCTTTTAACTGTCTCTTTAATTGGAGCAAAGCTTGTTAGGTATCTTTTGAGGATGTGAAGCAAGAACTAGTGAAAGTGCCAATCCTAAAAACACCCAAAAGAGGTGAGGTCTTTTATATATTTTCAGCAGCCACAATGCATAGTATCTGATGTTGTTTAGCCCAAATTTGGGAAGAGAAATGGTATCATTCAATTACCTTTGCTAGTCATAAATTAGGGATATCTGAAGTCAATTATACTTATATGAACAAATTTTGCCTTGGAATGGTTTTTACGAACAAAGAAATTTAGGCATATATCTTCTATGAAGGCAGAGGGACTTAAGACTATTGATGAACAAGTTGCAGCCACCTGACTGTAATCACTTTGCAGGATTTCAATTATGAGATTAAGATTAATCCACTAAAGCTGCTTGGTATTGTGGAATGTCTTGTGGATTTTGAGGAGCCAAAGGAAATTCTGGTTGAAGGAAGTGATATCGAAGGTCTATTCAAAATCGATACAGCTTCCATCCCTTCTTGGTATGTAGCTATAACACATTATCTATATATAAGAGAGGTTGGGGCTGCTCTATCAAAGTTGAAGAAGAGAAAGATTAAGTAGCAACAGTACGCTTTTCAATTATAGCGTGTGTCTTGTATCGGAAAGGTGTGGACGAGATTTATCGCCCTCATGAGGTACCATTTATTCTTGAGGAATGCCATGATTCAACATGTGGGGGACATTTTGTTGGATGGCTTACTACCCAGAAAGCTCTCCATGTTGGATATTGGTGGCCATCCATTTTCCAAGATGCTTTCAATTATGTGTAGTGATGTGATGTCTGCCAAAGATAGGATGCCAAGTAGAATCATAAGCGGCCACTAAACTCTATTTAAGTTACGTTACCCTTCAAAAAATGGGGTATTGATTTTGTTGGACCAATATACCATTTATCGACTACATGGAAGTATTATATCATTGTAGCAATAGACTACTTTACAAAGTGGTTTGAAGCTCGAGAAACGATAAAGGATAACTCTAAGGAGACAACCATCTTTATTATGAAGCAGATTGTGTGCCGTTTTAGGCCACCTAAGGAGTTAGTGTCTAATTGAGAGACACACTTCTTGGATAAGGTTATAGTAGCCTTGATGAAAGCTATGAGATTAAGCACAATAAAACTATCCCATATAATCTGCAACAAGTAAATGGTCAAGTCGAGAGTACGAATAAACAGCTTGTAGGGATCTTATCCAAGATAGTGTCTGAAAGTAAGTGAGATTAGGATAAGAAATTGTATTTTCTAGTTTGGGCTTACAATACGACATTCAGGAGAGCTACAAGCCACACACCGTTCAAGTTGGTACATGGGGAATAGCATGGCTTACCATTGGAAATAGAGTTGCCCATTGTGTGATTTGCTCTCAATCATTTGTTGGGTGAGGCAAAAGCATTGCAGGAAAGATTTATGTCGCTTGTGCATCTTGATGAAATTTGATTGCAGGCTCTATTACATCAAGAGGTAGGGAAGAAGAGAATGAAAGCGCCTCATGACCTTTAGGCTAAGAAATATAAATTTGTGAAAGGCTACTTGGTGGTGTTGTACTAAGATGCTCGTCGCGAGTTATTTCTTGGTAAGCTAGAACTTAAATGGGATGGACCGTATAAAATTGTATGTATAGGAAAGAATGACTCTACAACTATTTTACTATATTTGCAAGGGATAGAGTTTAAAAATGAAGTTAAATTTAATAAGATGAAGCCTTACTATGTGTAAGGGCTGATGTCGGACCTGGTGCCTATGCAGGTCCTTTATGATTCAACTTTGAATTGTAGTAGGTACCAATACGATCGGATGGGAAGAATAATTTCTTATCCTGAGCATTCGTATTTAGAGTAGCATTACCACCAAGGTCGAGTAATTTGGTGGAGTAAAGGTTATCAGGATACTCAGTGGCGGGACAAATCTTTCACGTGGGATACTAACGTCTATTGCCACCATTGTCAAAGGATTCTTACGAGTATTCCTATCAAGTTCAGTAAGGAAGGAGGGATTATACCTATTGTACATCCTCTCTCTTGGCTCGACTTTGATTATAATAAGTATGAGTGAGCTGATCAGTATGGCATGGCCTGTCAACAATGAAGACTAGGTCTATACATTGTATTTTGATGGAGCTTTTAGAGGGCCTGCTAAACATACGAGTGTTGGTGTGGCCATTAAAGATCCTCGGCGTAGGGTTGTTATGAAAATTGGACTTTATTTAGAACACTCTTTTACTAATAATATGGCAGAATACAAGGCCTTGATTATGGGGCTGAATATAGCATGATGTGGTGGTATCCACCGGTTATTGGCGAAAGGTGACTCACAGTTAGTGATCAATCAATTGAATGGGACCTATAGTGTGCAGGATCCCATCCTACAGATGTACCATTGTGCAACCTTGGATATGTTGCATACTTTTGAGATGGTGACTTGTCAACTAGTTCCTCAACAGTGAAATTGCTTTGTAGATTCCTTGGCCAATTATGCTTTTGTTGAAGATGACATTTTTAATTGTGGTTTAGGTGAGCTCTTACAATTACCTTATAACATTAGCCTAGGACTACTTTGGGGTCTTCCTGCTGACATGTCCTATTTTGCCCGTCATTGGCTAGTTTGGGTTATGAATCAGGTAGCAATTGAGCACCTTCATATTCTATCATGGATGCATATGATCATTTATCGTCATATTTGTCAGACACCCCTTACTGTTTATGTAGGTGTAGGCTAATAACATGATGCATTTAGTGTAGGACATGAGGAGCCCTTATCCTTGGTCAGTCTTATGCTTCAGTAGAGTTATGCTAGGACCAAGGGTTTGTTTTAGTAGTACATTGTCGAATGGTCATTTCACGAATCATTTCATTAGGCCAAGAGAGCTAGTCATTTTGTAGTGAAATGTCATGTTTCATTAGGCCAAGAGGGCCATGTGTCTGTTTAGTGCTGGTGTAGTTAATGGGTTTTATTTTAGTGTTGTGCTAGACAGATTTGGCAGAACCTGGAGGGAGCCTCTTGCTACGTAGAAGCTTCTTGTGGCCAAGTCCAAGTGATGTTCTTCCTTTATAAGTACTTTTCTTTTATGCGATATGTGTTTATGTACTTGGGTAGAATTGTTCTTTTGTTGGGGATTGGCAATCAAAGCATGAAGTCCCAGGGTTAGATTAGGTGTATCTGAGGGAGGTTCGAGTAGTTGTCTACCTCGTGTAAAGACATTGTTAGGCATTGAAAGACATGTTTTTATAAGGTAGTCCTAGTGACCCTGTTCTGCTAGCTTGCTAGGCAGCTCTTCTAAAAGTCCTTGCTAGTGTGAGGCAAGTAGAGAAGATGACTGAAATAAAAATAAGAGAAAAATTTGAATATACTTGAAATATAAAAATAAAAATACAGAGGGATGTAAAAAGGGGTTCTAACCCCTAAAATCGAAAAAAAAGAAAGAAAAATACTAAGGGTAGTTGATCATCACCTTGCAAAGGCTTGGTAGGTTCCTAGGGACAAGTCACACACAAGGCCGATGCCTTATCTTCCTAGGGATGGCCTCTAGCTAGAAAGAGAAATACTAAGGAAGCTTGGAGTGAAAATAAAAGTGAGCAAAAGAGAAAAAGATTGAAGTGTTGCCTTGAGAGAGCTTGGTAGGTTCTTGGGAGCCAAGTTAAGACCTGAGGCGGATACCTTGTTCGCCTTGGGTCACTATGCTCAACTCCCTCCTTTTTAAACACTCGAGTATGGAAATCTTCTTGAAAGAAAAATGTGTGTTGAAAAAATATACATTGACCAAGCTAGCTATAGGAGTACTTGCTTAGTAGGAGTTCTTGGTCTAGTTGTCCTCAATCGGGTCTGTAGTTAAGGCTACCACCTAGGATGACTTCTTTGATAGTTCTTTTTAGCGAGTTTGTGTTAGAGTAGTTGGTTAGCAACTTGGTTTAGGCTTTGTTAGATTATGTTGGGCTTATCCCTTGTGGGTTTCATACATTGATTTGGTCAAGGGGTAGGGTGAGAGTTGTACTTATGCTTTGTTGAGTATCTGTTTTGTATTAGCTTTGATGCTTTTTATGGTTGTTGTTTGTGCAGATTAGTTCATGGGATTCGAGGGGCTAAGTTGCCCTATCCTGTGGTCGCCAACAAGAGCTAAATTTTAGGACCTGTTTTGAAGTGCAAAAGTAGCCGGGAGGCACAAAAGACCAATTTTTCATGAAAAATGAAATGGGTGTGGATGGTCCAGTTGGAGTTTTCTTGAGTAGAGTTTGATGCCAGGAACCCAATGCAAGTATCAGTTCATTGATCGGAGTCCATTTGACCCCCCATTTAATCCTCGCAAGGTTTCACGTTATAAAGCAGCTATGTGATCTAGAAGCCAGAAAGAGCACAAGAGAGGCCAAATTGATAGGTTTCAATACCATGAAGCCAGTCGTCTAGTCGGATTGTGATTTCAAGGCCGTTTGCACCCTCAACGGAGGTGGAACCACTTGTCATGCAGTGTGGACACTCAAATTGTGAACTGGATATTTGTTAAATGACATGCAAATGCATGTAAATGAATTAAAAAACTAAAATTTATAGCTAGTAAGAAGCGGGGAGGAGGGGGGGGCACACTTTTTTATGCCCTCTCATGCCTTGAACGTGTGCCTCTTCCAAGGTGAGATGAGAGAGGATGGATGTCATGGCTCTAATCTAGGCAAAGAGACCTCCATTTTGACTATATTCCCATGAGTTATGGTGCAATGAATGAAATTGTTGATTTAGTCTTTCTCTCTCATATTTCTCTTCTCTTCAGTTCTTATGCATATTCTTTGAGAAAGAGGGATGGGTCATGATGAGAGATTTCGATCATGGGATGATATTGCAGCATGAAGGAGTATAGATCGAGGTTGGGAGGAGCATCACTGGCTATTGGGAAGCATCAATGCACCTCCAATCATGAGATGCATATGATAGAAGGCATAGTTCTATGAGTTACTTTTCTAGTATTTCCAAACAAAATTGTTGAGTCATAGATTTAGTTATTTTATGATAAATTCGATTGGTAAATGACTAAAAATGGTTGGTAATGCTATGATTAGTCATCTAATACTTTCTCTATAAACACACAAACCCGCAACATTGCGATTTTAAGGAAAATTATGAGTTTTTGGGGTTTTATTGTGTATATGATGTTCGCATGGGATGAAATGTGATATAAAAATAATTATCAATAAGTTTAATAAATCTAAATTAGTAAACAAAAAATATCGATATTTATCAATAAATAAATCAATAAAAATATTTTTACGTCCAAAAAATATGAAAAAGTCACATTTGTGTTTGTGAATATATGATAAGGTTGAGACATGAGGTTTAGCCTCAATTCAGCCCTATCTTTATGTTAAAGTGGGTATTTATTGCTTTTATGAAAGAAAAATACAAGAAAAATGCTCTCCAAACGTACCACAAAATGCACAATCTTAAGCGGTAGGGAGAATGGGGGTGTTAAGGGCTGATGATATGCTGAATTCTAGCTTTTTTCTCATGCATGGCATATAGGACATGTGGTTTAAAATGAAGAGAGTCCAATAGCACAAACATGTTCTGTACTGGTCCTATACAATGCGACAACTACGTTTAGAATAAAGGAATGAAAATGAATGTTTTTTCACCTTCACAATGCTGGTTGTTGATGGAAAAAATATTTGAGCACTACAAATCATACATAATTACATTACATGCAACACATGGTATCATCTTGGATGCACAACAATTTTTTTCATGAATAATGACCCACGTTGAGGAGGTGAGGTACCCTAAGCCATAGGGCTAGTGATCAATCTTCTTGGGAAGTGTACAACATCACTTGCAAACTTGGCAAGAAGTAGAAATAATTGATTCCTTAGCTATGAATCCATTGCACGTAGTGGCATAGGAATTGAAGCAGTTTAAGGGTCAAAATGTTTTGGCCTTCATGCAATTGTATGAAGAAAAGATGTTGTTTCATTGGGTACCACAGTATGCATGGAGTTGGTATTTCTCCCGTTTGGCCATGCATATGCATATATTGCATGATTGGATTAATGAGCTACATAGAAGAGATGGTGGTTGGGCAGCTTTTAAGAAAGCTTTAAGGGGAGAGTTTTTCTTGGAAGATGCAAGCTTGGTAACTAAATTTATAGACTGGATTGAAAAGCCCAATAAAGGGTTGGCTGTTACAGCTTTGCTCTATGAATTCAAAAGTCGGTATGCATAGTTGGATGCCGAAGATCAGCAATCATTAGAGAGCCAAAATTTTGATTTGTTTCTAAAGGCTACAGATCCTATCTTGCAAGAGAAGCTGAGTGATCGTTTAGAAGATGCCTCTTCTAAAATGGGGCTGAAATCAAATTGGGCTACTGAAATTGAGGCAGTGCACATGTTGGTAAAGAGAGAGTGGATGAAATTAAGATGGGGTACAAGCACCACACCTGCCAGTGCTCAGAAGGGGGTTGAAATTGCAACCAAGCAACTATGGCTATGGCAAAAAAATCGGCCTTACCTGTTGGTCCGACTCTTAAAGGTGATGTTGTGGATGAATTACTCAAAGGCATGTATGATTTGAGGCTGAATTTGATAGAAATCTATGCAAAGGTCAAAAAGTTGGATGTTAAGGTAGAAGAGAAGGGTCGGGCAACAGTCGAAAGACCATACAAAGAAGGATACAAGAGGAGATGCATTTGGTGTGACAGTTTATAGCATGAAAAGCGAGACTGTATAGCCTACCGTAAAGTAGAAGAAAAAAGGTTAGTATTTTGGAAAGATAGCAAAATACATGCAATAGAAACTAGTCTTTCAATAGAGCCAAATTTTGGAAATGGTGGCATGCAGAAGAGGTTGGAAAAGATGGCAGCAAGGATAGTATTTGTTGCCATAGATGCAACCACATATAGGTTGAGAATTGAAAGGACCAAAGAAGCTCGTAAAGGAGGCATGACTGAAGCAAAATCTCATGTTTGGATGTAGGCATTAGATTGCATGGAAAAGGGAAAAACAACTAAGTTTGAATTGGCTGATGTGCAAGTCATAGTATACAAGGGAGAACATGATGGAGTGCACCAGTGGATTCATTTTCAGCTTATGCTTATTTGGTTGAGGTTCATAACCAAGAAGCTCTTGTGGAAGAAAAGAGAAGAGGAGATGCGGGCATTGCTGGTGCTTCCTCTTCCGGCCAATCTAAACACATATTATGAAGTAAAATGGACGTGAGCGTGTTATGGAGGATGCATCTCAAGAGAAGAAACAAGAAGGGAAGAAAATGGGCAAGCATCCCAGTTGTAGGTTACAATTGGATCTTGAGACTGCCACAAACCTTAAAAAGGTCTTGGAAGATCGCATACTTGGCAATAGAGTGGAATTCACACTTGGCAAAGTTCTTGGAATCGCAAAGCGTGAATTTCATGATGCAATCATTGATATGGTGAAACGAAAAAGACAATTTGATGGTGAAGTTTTGCAAGCATTGATGTAGGTTAACACAGCCATAGAGAAACAACTTCAAAGGGAATATGATGATGCATGTAATGTTAATTTGGAGCAAGTTGATGTTGAAAATGGGTTAAATGGGAATGTAGACAGCAAGCTTGTGGTGGCTGAAATGTCCATCAACAAGTACATGAAGAAGAATATGCTCATTTTATTCCAAGTAGTGATTATTCACAAACGCATTGGGCTCATGCTACACTAAAGACAATTGTTATAGTGGGAGAAAGAGAGATGCCTTGCATAGCTCTCTTGGATTATGGTTGCAAAATGAATGTTATGGCATGCAACTTGTATGAGAATAGAGGTTGGCCAATTGATATAGATTCAGGATGGCACATGCAAGCAACAAACAATTCATTAGGGGATCTTTATGTGGCTTTTCCAAATGTACCCATGACTATTAGAGATGTTAGGGATGAATATCATTTTTTTGTGTAGGATTCATGTAGTTATTCGGTGATTTTGGGGTAGCCCTATATTTCGAAATCAAGGCTGGAAAAAAAAGCCTTGGATGATGGTTCTTCATATGCTCAGGTTTGGAGTAAAGATAATACAAAGGCGGTATAGTTTCTCACTATTTGTGTGAATCATCCTCGCAATAGGGATAGGTTGCAGAATAATCCCATGCCACCTAATGCACGAGAGTTTAAGAGTTTTAGATAGCAGTATTGTAAGTGGAAGCTATGGCAGTGCCTCTAGGAAGATAATTATGCCTCCAAGAAAGGGGAAAACTGTGTTTATGTCTGGATTGTAGGAATGGACATCATGTAGTCTTGGCAGTTTTAAGAATATTTCAGCCATGTGCATGAATGAAAATAAATATGTAGGTTGGGCTGAAAAAGAGCTAAAAACATATGATTTTATGGCTGAAAATGAAGGTATTTCAAGGTTTTTTTCAAGGTTGGTTGATGTTGATATAGTGGCTGAAATTTCTACAGCAATTAATGCTAAAAATAGGGCTGAAAAAGAGGTTATTTATGTTGATACTTTAGAGATGTATGAAGTTATTCAAGAGTTTACTGATCATGAATGTTATGGGTTGCAAAATAGAGTTGAAGAAAGGGTGGATACAAAGTACAAAAAAGTGTTAAGCCTGTGGCTTTGCCTTTCCCGGCTAAAAGTGATGGGTTGACTGAAAAAGTGTCTCAATAGCCTAGTTTACGGATCCACATGGACTAGGACATAAATTTACATCTGAAATTTTACAAAAGCCAAAAATTGGTGATACAAGCTTCCTTTTGCCTACAGAAAGAGCTTATTTCTTGTAGATGTTGGCAAGGCATGGGAAAGCCTTTGCATTTTAGCCAGATGAAATTGGTGATACAAGCTTCCTTTTGCCTGTAGAAAGAGCTTGTTTCTTGCAGATGTTGGCAAGGCATGGAAAAGCCTTTGGGTTTCAGCCAAATGAAATTGGATGTGTTGATTTGACCATAGTTGCACCTATGGTGATCTTTATAGTACCTCATGTGCCATGGAATTTAAAGCCTATTCCAGCATATTTTGGAGCCCCCTTTAACTCCATATTTGAACTAGTGGTTTATTGTTCCAAAGAAGAATGATACTTTGAGGTTTATACAAGATTTACAACTAGTTAATAAAGTCACCATAAGGAATGTTGGATCAAGCCTGATAGTGGATAAATTTGCAGAGAAGCATTTGTAGGCAAGGCGATTTACTCTATGGGTGATTTATATTCAGGATATGATTAGTTCCAGCTTGCATTGGAAAGCCGGGATATCACTACCATGAAGACACCGCTTCGATTGGTTAGGATGTGTACGCTTCCATAGGGAGCAACCAATTCAATGGCGCATATGATGAATGTTATGCATAAAGTTTTAAGGGAGTATATTTCTCAGTTGACCTTACCCTTTCTTGATGATGTGCCAATTAAAGGGTATGATATCCATGAGAAGAATGAAGAGCTGAATGAGTAGGGATGTAGAAGATTTGTGCGTGATCATATTGCTGATTGTGACAAGATTTTGAGCCATCTTGAAGAAGTGCATTTGACTCTGGCAAGAGAAAAGTCAGTTTTTGGAGTGAACACCATCTTGGAGAATATGGGAATTTCCCATAAGTTTGGGACACATGGTCAAATCTTTGATTTGTCATGACTTATACACTATAGCTCCAAATCGATCACTCTATAGCTCAATAGATTCTATTTTTCAAGCATTTTCCAATTATAGGTCACATCATATGGTTTTGAGAAACTTATGGGCATATTATCCAGGTGTCACCTTTTTAGTATTCAAAAAATGAAAATTGGGAGATTCCCAAACTCACTAATATTGTGTTAGTGGAGGAAGTATTGGTTTAGGCATATGTGTGGACCATATGGAAGAAATCCGTATGTATCTTTTACTTGATATGGATTCCACATTTTGCTCATGTGGCTGAAAGTTTATATCAACTCTTAAGGAAAGGGCAAAAGTTTTGGTGGGGTAAATAGCATACGAAGGCAATTCAGAAGTTAAAGAACTTATTGATTTCAGCCCCAGTAGTAAAGAGAGAAAATTATGAGAATGGGCAGCCTATCATTCTCACTCTAGATACAAGTTCAATTGGCATTCGTTGGGTAGTGGGTCAAGATGATGTTGATGGGAATAGGTATGCTATTTGGTTTGGAGCAAAGGTCCTCAATGAACAGCAATGGCGGTATTCTCAAGTCAAAAGAGAGCTTTGCGGTGTAGTGACAACCCTTAAGTGTGATAGGGAGTATTTTATGGGAGCTCATGTAGTGGTAGAGAGACTGATTGTCTACCTCTATTGGGCATGATAGTAAATTGCTCAACTCCTAATATTTCCATGTTACGATGGATTGCATATATAAAGTTACTTAACTTTGATTTTCAGCATATTGCAAGTAGAGAAAATCCTGGCTGACATACTTTCACGAGAAAGGTTCGAGCAAGGTTTGAATATGAAGAGGAGCTAATGGAAGATGAAGAGGATGACATGATAGGTGCTAAAAATGACTTTATGACAGTAGGAAATGAGTATGTAGTTGTTGTTAGTGTAGGTATAACTGTTGTAATAGAGATTTCAGTAGTAAGAAAAGAGGTTACACCCATGGAGAAGAGATGGACAGTAGAGAGAAAGCATCATCAATCTTATGCTTTAGTGAGAACACAATTTTTTGAAGAGTTGTATGAGGATGATTGGCTGAAATTAGGCCAGTATCTCAGCCTTATGACAAAGAAGGCTGAGTGGTCTGAAGCTAAATTCAAAATGATTAAAAGAAAAGCTTATGGGTTTTTCTTGAAAGATGGATATTTATGGAAGCATGCAAAGAAAAAGAGAGGAGCTCTCGTATGTGTATTGGGAGATGGGGCTTCTCAACAACAGGTAATTCCATGAAAGTTTATGGGCTAGACATAGAGGAGTTTGGGGCACATTCCAAGATCAAAGAAAAGTATTGGTGGTAGAACATGTATAAAGATGTGGAGAATTATGTGGAATCATGCAATGTCTGTCAGATGTATTCCATGGTAAAGCATAGAGATGGGTTACAACTAACCTATCCAGTGTCTATGCATTACAAATGGGTGGTTGATTTTGTTACTATGCCTATAGGTTTATGGAATATGAGATATCTTGTGCTTTCACGAGAAGACTTGACAAATCAAGTGGAAAGTCGAGCTCTTAGTGCAAAGACTACTCAAGTAGTTTGTAGGTTCTTATTGGAAGAAGTCTTTTGTAGGTATGGTTGTGTTGGTAAAGTGGTAGAAAATAGAGGGGGTTTGGATGCAAATGAGACTTGTGACTTCTTTTCACGATTAGGTATTAAGCTGGCTTTAACTTCAACTTCAGCCTACAATCCGAAAGAAAATGGCAAAAGTGAAAGAGGCCATCAGCCTATCATTAAGGCATTAGCAAAGTCATGGTGTGGGCAGGATGAAAGAGTGACCAACTTGAATGTTACCCTTTGCTTTATGGGCTGATAGGACCACTCATAGTGCAATTACAAGGTATATGCCTATGGAATTAATGTATGAATAGCAGTTAATCACGCCTATTGAAGAGACTATTCCTACTTGGAGTGTTCTACCATGGGAAGAGGGTTTGAATAGAGAAGAGTTGCTAGTCCTACACATTAGACAGTTAGAAAGAAGGCCTAAAGACATTGAGACAGCCATGAAAAAGTTGAAGACTGCAAGGTTCAAGAACAAGAAGAGGTTTAACAAGTGACAAAAACTACGACCACGAGCTATATAGGAAGGGGAGTGGGTGTTGGTTTATGACAACAGCTTGGAAAATCAGCATAGTGCCAATCAGAAGATGGCAAAGTGGTGCTTTGGTCCATATGTGGTAAGGTTTGTTTTTGACAATGCTACCTATGCATTAAATGAGATGGATGGGATAGCTCTAAGGATTCCAATGGGTTGGAAAACGTATCAAGCTCTTTAAATGCATGGAGTCTTCAGCATATAAGTTGTAGGAGTTCGATATTAAGCATGAACATGAGAATACAGAAGAATAAGAGGTAGAAGATGAAGTCATTGACATGGCATAGGATACTTCTTCTGATACTGCAGATCCATAAGGCTTTGGCACATGTTGGAGGATGTGTAGGTTAGGAGGGGGTGGATGTCATGGGATTTTATGTTTACAGTGTGAAAAATGGAGATGTTGTGGATCATGTAGGTCTGCATACTCGGTCGACATGAGCTTGAGGATAGTTTATAAGACATAAATCAATGACTCTTGAAGTTCATTTTGCTTGGATGCCACTTAGTTTGACAAGTGCACTTGGTTTGAGCATGGGACATGATATATGCCTTTGTTAATGACTTAGATAACTTAAGTGTGCCTTATGAAACTTAGTGGTTATGTGGTTGAAGAGCAGGGCCTTCAGCGTGTTTTTCGGTGCATTTCACGGGCGTGGGCTATAGGGAGAGTAATGGCACAACTGGACCACATGAGAAGCTTGCAAGACATGCAACTCAAGCTCAACTCAAGGGGAATGGTCAAGATTAATTGGAGGAAGGTAAAGGGTGATTTTTGGCATGTATTTGGGGAGGAGGAAAAGAGTTATGGTGCTATCTTGAACAATGAAAAATAGGGAATCCATGACCAACAAGGTCTCTTCTTGCTTCATCCTCATTCTGAGGGCTTTTCTTGATGCCTAAAGCTTGGTTCTTGCTCCCAGAATCTAGAGATCCACTTGGGAAAGCCAAAGGTGTGATTTTTCTTGGTCTATGGATTGTTTTGGACTATTCAACATTGTCATAAATAGAGCAATCCACAATCCACTCAATTTGGGAGAGCTTGCAAGTGATATAAGTGAATGTATGTATTGGATATGGTCCCTAAATAGCAAGGAAACCTTGGGCATTCATTAGAGAGGCTTATGATTGGATTTGTATGCATTTTGGAGCCTTGATTGAGGGCTTGAATACATTGTTATTGACAGACTGAAGTGCTTCTTTAGCTTTTCCAAGGATTTGACAAGAACATTTGATATGTGTTTTGGTTGTAGTGGCTTCTACCACTACTAGTTTGAAGTTTACATGTAAATTTGAGGTGAATACCTATAGCAGTCAATGGATGACAAAATCATGGATCATGAATTATGATCATGGATTATGTTATGTATTTGTGTATAAGATGAGCTATTGTCTTAGTGTGTCTTGGGCTTCGACCCACCCTTATTTGAATGTATTTGGTTATGAGCTGATGTCTTCCATGTATGACAGGATGTTGAAATAAATTACCAGGCTTCACCTCTATCAGTTTTCTTCTACATCTTCTATTTTTTCAAAACCCTTCTCTTGCATCTATTTCTCTCCTTGAATCTCCCTTCACCCTATTGTCTCTTACCCCCTATGGTAGACTTTCAACCCCAAACGCTCCGACAACAGGCCCACCAATTCAAAGGATTTGATGGTATCCTGACAATGGAACCATGCAACCAGCCTTCCTTCTATGGATAGGTGGTAAATCCCTGATTACAACTTAATTACACTAGCAAACAATAAATGCAAATCTGAAAATACAAATTTACCTATTGATCTTAGACAATGCACACCCGATTGGTCCCAAAATTGGTGCCCCTCTTAGTATTTCTTTAGCTCTATTGAAGAATAAGTTAATTTACAATGGGATTCTCAAGATCCCCTTTGCAATCCAAACTCCCCTTTCTATCCGAAGTGACCAAGAAGTCTTCAATCTGATTTGCCCCTTCATTTAGGCACTTAATTGGCCTTCACCCACTTCATAGACAACGGAAATGCTCCAAATTCAATGGTTGGCTAGTCCTCCACTTGAATTTAGCTGAATTTCACCTTCAGTCTTGAAAAATCCAAGTCTTGGAGCTTCCAATTTCTAGTACACTTCCCAAGGCTACTACTAAACCCTAATTTATGTTGTAAATTAGGGTTTATAGCAGAGAAATTTGCAATTTCTCAACCTCCAAGGGTCCAAATGCTAAGATCTTTTGAGCAAGTCTGGGAGATGAGAGAGAAAGCTATAGAGAGAAAATTCAAAGTTTTGTCATGAAGAATGATTGAAAATCAGTCAAGTGCAACTGCTGCCCTACCACAATAGCATTAAATGTTGTCACCTACAAGTAAGGCATCCAAATCAGTTGTCACCCTGTACATGCATGCAATCGCCTAGTTGTGGAGGGTCCAAATCTACAGTTGCCTCCTCAAAACTTCCTCTAGCTGGATGCAATGGTCGAAAATAGGTTGGCCATGGCTACTCACAGCTCTCTCACATTTGCTGCAGCAAGAATGATCTCGTTTTTTCTCTTTTTTAGCCTTTTACTAGCCTATATGGGCAAGTTTGCTAAGTGGCAACGTTCCCAAATGTTTTTTTCAATATTTTTTATCATTAAATATTAATTTAAAATATTTAATTATTAAAAATTAATCTAATAAATATTTCGGTGCCCAAAAAAAAATATGACTGGCCAATAATTAAATTGGCTAGGCATCTTCCACTCCTAAGTCTCTCTATGCCATCATTGACCATTAGATCGGTGTTAGGTACCATTAAAGGCCACATCTCTAGTGTTACCAACTGGCACTTATGGCCAAATGAATGACCTAGGCCAACAATTGACATCGGATACCACCAAGTTCATGTGCAACATAACTTATAGTAATTTTTTCCTTTGACATCCCATGATTTTCTTGGGTCCCAAGCTAGTAAATTTACTCTAACCCCAATTTCGTCTCACATGTGTAATATTTACTTAATTATGTGATAAAAAATTAATCCACATGTTAAGTGAGGTTTCAAAAATATATGTCCTCATGACAGATACCAACCGTTTGTGCTCATCATGCATTTTGGGCTCTTTTAAAGAAGGTTTAGGCATTTCCTTCGGTTCTTGTGGTTGTTCCAAAGTTGTAGAAGGTGTCTTCTTCTCTTTGCCTTTGCTGCCCTTCTTTGGGGCATTCAAGAATCAAGTAAATTAGGGATCCTTTGCCAATTTAGTGGAAAGATTTGTTGTTGTACGCATTCAATCCTTGAAGCCATCATCAAATTCTTCAACCCCTTACTGGTCATCATCCTCTTTATGCATTGAAGTACCAACATGTGGGTCATTTTCCACATTTTTAGCATGATATCCAGAGAACCATGCCCAACATCAATCATTGCATTTCCCCCTTCATCACGTGATTGACCAAGGAGTGATGCATCCTCTCCACTTGATCCCGTATCACCATGTGAAGACATGCTTGCTATAATTCACTGCTAAGAACAATTTCAACAATAATGCAATAGTCCCAAGTTGCAATCAAGTACCACATGCCCACCAATTCAAAGGATTTGATGGTATCCTGGCAATGGAACCATGAAACCAGCCTTCCTTTTGTGGACGGGTGGCAAATCCTTGATTACAACATAATTATAGCAGTAAACAATAAATGCAAATCTAAAAATGCAAATTTACCTATTCATCTTGGACAATGCACACCTGATTGGTCCCAAAATTGGCACCCCTTTCAGTATTTCTTTAGCTTTATTGAAAAATAAGTTGATTTACAATGGGAATCTCATGATCCCTTCGCAATCCAAAGCCCTATTGCTGTCCAAAGTGACCAGCAAGTCTTCAATCTCTTTTGCCCCTTGATTCAAGCACTTAATTGGCCTTCACCCGCTTCATAGACGATGGAAATGCCCCAAATTCAATGGTTGGCTAGGCATCTTCAACTCCCGAGTTTCTCTGTGTCATCTTTGACCATTAGATCAATTTTAGGTACCATTAAATGCCACATCTCTAACATTACCAACAACTAACACACAAAGCTATGTACATCATGAGTTTGAAGGGGGTGTTAAAATTACAAACACATGATATGTATTTCAGGGATTGCACAAGTCACACTATCTAGGAATAATTTGTTTTATCCTATGCTATGTATTCATCAATAAAGGGAGAGTCTCCCTACACCCATCGCACCATAGGAACCCCCCTTTGTCCACCTATCTTATCCACCTACAAACCACTACTAGAAAGCTACCTATCAAACCACTGTCCTAAACCACCTATGTGTAAGCCTATATAAGGCACCCTATCTTCCTAATAAACAAGTTCTTTTCACTTGTACTTTCATTTCACTTCTATTGTATTTAAGCACTTTCTCTCCCTCTCATCTCTCTTCGAAAAATATCTAATCACATGTGGATTCCGAAGCTCATGGAAAAGATGTATCATTGCCTTAATCCCTAAACAAGCTCAATGTAGGATACTAAACCATTAAAGGCACATCCCTTTGATGGGAATATCTTATAAGATATTCACCAAGCTCTTATTAGCAAGCTTGCCTCCATACTACGAAGATGCATTTTTCCACTCTAAAATGGATTCATTAGGGAAATATCCTTGATGGGACAATGTCCTTAATGTTGAAAAAGATTTTGACTTTAAATTGGAAATAAACTAGTAATGGAGAAAATGGGTCTTTTAAGAAAACTCTCAAGCATTACATTTACATTTGTAGCTAGGAATGCCTAGGCTTTTGTTGCCTTCAATGGTTCTTTCCTTTTCTTCAACCTTTGAAATTTCACATGTGTGTAAGGCAAGGGGGGTTAACTTTGCTTTACTTCAACCATTCAAAGTGTAGAGGAATGTAAGGTAGGGATGTCCATTAAGCCCCCTCCTATTCACAATAGCCACCTATTTGATGTTCTTCTTCATTAATAAAATGACTCGAAGAGGGGAATTGCAAGGGATGTAGTGTAAGAGAAATCAACTTGCAGGGGCCAATGCTTTGTAAAAGATCTTCTAGTGATGATTTGAAATATTAACTTTCACAAATCCTACTTAATTAGTGTGACAAAGATTTATTTCATGATCTAGGTGGCAAGTAGTGAAAGGTGGTGAATATGAGAAATATCTTTTGATACTTTATCCCATAGGAATAAAAGTTAGAGAATCATTTAGAGCATACTAGATACTACATAATTTACTAAAGAAAAATATTGATTGCCAAAATTCAATAGCTTGGTGCTCCATGTCAAACTTAATATTCAAAACTTGTTTGGATATCGTCCACTAATCCTATCTTTCAAGACTTAATATTCAAAACTTGTTTGGATATCAAGTTCAATAGCTTGGTGCTCCATGTCAAACTTAATATTCAAAACTTGTTTGGATATCAAGTTCAATAGCTTGGTGCTCCATGTCAAACTTAATATTCAAAACTTGTTTGGATATCAAGTCCACTAATCCTATCTTTCTTTGATGAGTTGGAAAAATTGAATGCTCAAAACCTAGGATTCTTGCATTTGCAATTTGCTATGTGACAAGTATGGAAAATGCATACACTTGGCTCCACTAGGCATTGGCTACTTGAAAAATGAGTTGGGAATAGAGAAGAAAACATATGAACTTACAACTAAAATGTTGAAAGGATGTTGCCTCCAGAATGCACCTTTGGCACAACTATTGTGAGAAATTGTTTTTGAAAACAATAGGAAATTCTATGAGACTTGGGACCTCAACCAATTTAACATCCTTTTTTCATAGGCTATCTTCGATGTCAAAGCTCAAGGTACCATCCTCCACATCATTTCATCTCGGAGGAGAATCCTCTTGAAAGCTTACCAAAGCAACAATCGCCATGCAATTAGCAAGGAGAATATTGTGTTTTAATTATGGTCCTTAAGCCACTGCTAGTAGCAAATGTACTACACAAAAGGGCCTTCTCCTTGGCAAAGAAAGAAGTGAGAGAGTTTGAGTAAACATTGGATGCTAACAATAGCTTTACACATGTAAATCCAAAGATGGGTCTAAGAAACCTTACTATATCACCTACATTGACTTGGAAGCATTTTATGAGGAGTCTACTTAATGTGGTTGGTAGAATGATTCTTAGAACTTGTAGTGAGGTGTTTTCTTTAAAACTAAATACAAATGACATTATCTTCTACTATGCACAACAAAGATCAAAACAATGTTGCATCATAAGAATTCTATAGTGGGTAAATTATGTAATATTTCCACGCGATAAAAGGTAGTTGGTTAGTTCGAAAGTTAGTTAGTCAATTAAGATTACTAACTAAAGACCAACTAAGGGTAAATACTAACTAACATTAATAACTAACAATTTTTATTTAATTAAAAATATTTTCTTTAAAATTTTGAGAGTCATAAATCCGATATTTTCCTCGGATTAACAAGGACCATAGCCACCCTTCACGGAAGTTACAACGTGAACAAGAGTTATGAGCCATATTAATCATTAATGTTAATGTGTATAATATGGATGGTCCAAAGATATTAGATTTTTGGGCAAAAAACTAGTATATTTAAGATATTATCCTAAAAAGATAGAACTGGATGTCATTTAAAAGAAAAGACAAGTGATGTTTTAGTTAGTTATGGAGATTTTATAAAAAGAAAAAAGATAAAGAGAGTGATTGGCGAAATCCGCGCACCGCGATCACAGTCTATAGGTAGTAGACAGCACTTCGAACAAAGAAAAGAAGAAGGAGTGAACTCAGAGCTTTCTAACCAAGTGTCTAAACCTTTTTTTTAGCTTCAATGGTGGTTAATAGAAACATGGTTCCAATGAATGGTACCGAAGGTCGATATTCCTCTTCTCCCATTTGAGTCCTGGTCAAATCTCTAATAAATTTGAAGATATACTCAATAAAATTTTGAGTACAAGTTGGCATCATTTGCAAATCATGAGTAGTTGTAATGGACAAGTGTCTTGGGGTTTTACCTCCCTTTTGGAGCCAATGGAACCATCGATTTATGATTTGCGTATAAAATCACTAAACCTCCCTTTTGGAGCCAATGCAACCATCGATTTATGATCTGAGTATCAAATCACTGATTCTTCCAAGAGCCCCTCCACTCTTGTTCTCAGTCTCATCCCCTCCTCTCTAATTCATTAGAGGCATGGGGAGGCACAAGAGAGCATAAGGAGACCCCGAGAGACTGCAAGAGAGAGGTAGAGACAAGGATACCCCTCCAAGAGATTGTGAGAGAGAGCTTGAGAGAGGGAGAGAGAGACAGAGAGACAGAGAGAGACAGAGAGAGAGAGAGAAGAGTTACCTCGAGAGGTTGCACAATTCTCTCTATCTCGATCCTCGACTTAACCATCTTCTCTTACGCTCTCCCATCTTGAATCTATTCTACCTTCTTAATCTCTTGAGTCTACTTGCGGACGATGGCCTCCAAGCAAAGAATGTAGTGTGCGGATGGCAATCCTACAACCAGCAAAACGAAGCTTCGGGTGAAGGCATCACTGTCAATCCAACTACGGTTCCGGTCATAAGTAATGTATTTCTAAATTGATAGATGCTTGCTTTGATTCTCATATGAGATACATTAGGCTCCATACTATGATGTATGAGAATAGGTCATGGGAAGGGATAGACCTCTTCTCACATATTTAAAAGATGGAGTTTGCAAAGTCCATGTATAGGGAAGTTAATTGCACTTAGTTGTGTATGGCTTATTCGTTGATAGAGCAATCCGTCAGGGGTTATGAATAGCATAATCGTAAAAAGAATAACATTAGGAATTGTGTATACAAGTATTAAGTAAAGTTTGCATAGAATCGCTCTTTGATCCTAAGGGGGAGAGCAAATATGTGATGGAATTATTATCGTGTCTATTCTTGTATTGTTTGAGAAAAATACAATTAGTTTTGTTGGTTGATTGAACAACACCCTAAATGTTTTTCTTTCAATCAATTGATTGTTTCTTTGTGATTTGGATAAATATTCCAAGGCTTGTGTTGATGGAAAATGCATGGCAGGGGTCTGTAATGACAAGTTGCCATGGGAATAAATGAATTTTTTCTTAGAAGATGATATTAAAGCTGATTTCCTTGATTATGCTTGATTCTTAATTGGTTAATTAAGGAATGATATTTACACGGGTGGATCCTTGAGAGGGCACTGCTTGATTCACGGGCCAAAGGTCGAGTGGTGAAAAGGCCAACCACGGAAAGTGTGTCTCACTCCTAAGTCGCTTGGGGTCAGTGGAGCTCTAGACACCCCTTGCCGAGTTCGAAACGGAGCTGTAGACTGTCGTGAGCCCAACGTCTAGGGCGTTGGAAGATCCTATTCTAGATAAAGGATGGAAATTTTTGTGCCATGTGATTTGGACCGAGTACTTCTGTTGGACAAAAGGGATACATAATTCTCCTGTATGGGCAGGAGATGAAGATTAACTTGAAGATAAGTTAAGGAAGTTGTTTGTCAAAAGGACTGCTTGTTTTATTTTCCTTTCTGTGCTGTAAATTATGCGAACAAACCATGTTTTCTTAAAGGCTTAATTAATGAAGCTGATTTTAAATGTCGCATATAAATGTGGTAGGACCTAATTAGAAAACTAAAGCTATCAAGGAAAGCGGGTGGACAGAATCCCCGACGGGTCCGTCTTATGGCAAGGTAGTCCCAGAGAACTGGGAGGCTTCTCACAAGGATTTATCACTGTTCGACTTTAGATGTTATTAAGTTAGAACCTGATTCGTGTAGTTTTAGGGGACCGGAATGGGACTATGCCCTACGAGCAGAGAGGTTGAGCGTGCATCCCTCTCGTTTCCCATTCTCTTTGAACTAAGTGCGGTATGGATCTACTTCGGATTGGGTATCTCTGCGTAAAGCAGGATGCCCAAAACCCGACGCTAGGATGCTGTGAGGAGACCTTGACAACTAGGAACCCAGATTTTAGGTCGATCCTAGTGGGTTCGGCCACAAACGTTCCGTTGCGAGGCGGACTCAAAAAACACTAGGTGATAAACCCCAAAACATTCCATGGGAGTGCCGGGCAGCGACGCTTAGATTCGTTTCTCGATGGACCACTAAAACGTGCTTAGATAGTCGATAGGCGAGCACGTTACAAATTGAATTAAACTCTGGAGGTGGGCTTATCTAACATTAGATTGAAAATTGTTCTAGAAAACTCAAGGTCGTTAAGGGTGTGACCTCTACAAGATAGAAGTTTTGCTTGGAGGGCCATCATGTATAGTTTTGACAACTAATATGTTAAAACAAAGAGGTATTGCAAATGGAAGATGTACATTTGGTAGAAAGGAATCCATAATGCACGTACTTTGGGATGGGTGCATTTTAGCTAATGCATGTAGGAATATCATGCTTTATTTGGGCCTTAAAGTCATGAAGAACTCTATTATGCTATTATGTAACTTTGGAGAGTGCTCAAGGGTTTGGAAACACAAGTTTTAGTGTTTAATACACTAAGGGTCCCAACTCTTTAAGGCATTTGGTAAGCGAGAAATTTTTGTCCGAATGAGTCAAATAGGAAATACAATTGATTTATTTTTTTGGGGCAGGGGGGATCAAAGCTTAAGCTTGGAATTACTAGTGTGTTGCAAGTATTGTTGGTAAAATAGAAGAAAAGCCTTGGCCAAATTTAGCCACCTGTAACGAATGAAACTGAGAGAAGAGAGAAGAAGAGCTAAAGAGAGAGAAAGAGAGCAAGCTAGTTGCCCTAATCTAGGGCTCTTACACCTTATATACCCCGATCAGTTTGTGTGACTGGGTGTCTAAACCCTAGTCGGTGTGTATCCCACTTGTTACAATCCATCCCCACCCTGAAGGTTTTTTCCATAAAAAACAAGGAGAATTAGAGAGGGGTGATGGGTGGGCTAAGGGAGGGTTGCAAGGTACTACTATGAGCCCTTTTACAATGAAAATTGGGTGGGTAAAGACTAGGGACAACATGTTGTCCACGACTAACCTGCCGAAGTAAATGGATCATAACTTTCGATAGGCTATTTCAAATGGGGTGTACCACATGTCGAAACAGAGCTTATGACAAGTACTTTCAGCCTATGTATGATGCACATGCTTGAGATTTGTATAAGTACAATTTTTTTCTAAAACAATGTGCATTCTACATGTAGAGGTTGGTCAAATGGGGCATGACCGGCTAGTCTTCAGGCCGTGGGGCCTCTTGGAGGTAGGGGAATTCATCGACAATGGTTGTTGGGTGCCAAGAGGCTTCTTCCAGGGGTAGGCCTTACCATTTGATGAGGTATTCTTTAATGGATCGAGACTGTAAGTGCTTATCTGGCTACCCAATGATCGCCTCAGGGATATATTCAGTGATGTCTTCTTCATCTATGGGGAAAGTTCTTCCACATCGTCCACAAAGGAGCCCATGAAGGGTTTCAGCTGGCAGACATGAAACACATTGTGGATTTTGGTGGTAGGGGAAAGTTCTAAGTGGTAGGCCTTTCTCATCAGCATAGAGTTTCATGTGTGTTTGGGCCTTTTGAAGGTTCACTTTACATCGCTAAAGTAAGGCTTGCATGAGATCCAACTCAACCTGACTTTGAGGGTTGATCTTATCATTAAACAAGACTGTGTGAAGGGAAACCTTATACCCATATAAGGCCTTAAAAAGGGAAACTCCAATGCTAGAGTGTGTGGAGTTATTATATGCAAACTTAGCCAACTAGAGCCACGTATCCCAACTGTGTTGTACATCATGGCAAAAGTGCCTCAAGTATGTCTCAAGCCATTTGTTCACTCTTTCACTCTGGCCATCAGTCTAAGGGTGGTATGCAGTGGAGAAAGTAAGCTTGGTCCCCATGGAAGTGTAAATTGTATGCCAGAAGTTGCTCATAAACTTTGCATCCCAATCATGTACTATGACTTGTGGTAAGCCATGCAACTTAAAGACATTTTTCATCAACTGAGTGGCCACCTGAGAGGCAGTATATTGGGTTTTTGTGGGGATAAAGTGGGCAGCTTTGGTGAGGCAATCAACTACCACATGGATACTATTCCACCCTTTCTTGATCACGGGGAGCCTAGTGATAAAGTCCATTGTGATGTGAGTCCATTTCCCTTCAAGGATAGGGAGAGGCTGCAGGAGGCCAACGGGCCTGAGTGTGCTATCCTTGTTCTGTTGGCATGGAACACATTTGGTCACAAAGTCCTTGACATCCCTCCATAAGCCTTTCCAATGAAAGCTCTTGGAAATCCTATCATATGTTTTGAAAACACCCAAGCGACCAGCAATGGGGCAAGAGTGCATCTCCTTCCATGATCTTTTGCATGAAGGGGAGAAGTAAAAGTGTGTGGAATGACAATCTTGCCATGGGACCAAATAAGGCCATGCCTGAGCTGATATTGGGAGTTTTCAGCCATGACCCCGTGCTATAATTTCTGGAATATGTGGCTGAAGTGATCATCTAACAAGTAAGTCTCTTGAAGCTCTTCAACCCAATCAGTGTGCAATTCTGAGATAGAAGATACTCTGCATGCCCACATTCAAGAAAGTGAATCAGCTACAATATTATCCTTGTGTGGGAGTTTTTGCTCAACCGCCAAGACCCTCAGAACGCTTATTGTTTCAAGCGTTCCAAGCCGAGCACTAATGGCTACCTCTCACATAGCCGACGCACCATCCATATCTACGGGTGTAGTGAGCTTACCTCCATGCCGATCGAGTTACCTCCTCTCCCGCGGACTCCAGTAGCTCTATGATCCAAGTGCAAGCTTCAAGCAAGCTCCATCCTCAAGCTCCACGCTCCAAGCTCCATAGCCACGAGCAAGACAAGAGAAGAGAGAAGAAGAGAAGAAGAGAGGGGAAGATGGAGAGCTTCTCCTCCCCGGTCCCTCACTCTCACGTACTCACTCCCTCACACTCTCACACCCCCTCTCTCAAGCACAAGCTCAAGCAAGCAAGAAGAAGAAGAAGAAGAAGAAGAAGAGGAGAGCCACTTTTGGCCACACACAAGCCCACCTCTTGGCATTTGGAAGCTTAGATGGAGATAGAGATTGGGATTGAGCAGCTGCCCTTGACGACCGCTATTGTGCTTCGTGTGTCAGTTTGGGAAAAGAGGGTGTAGGAGATCTAGGACTCTTAGGTGGACTTGGCACTAGCTGAATGATTTGCTTGAGGCTATTAGACGATTGTGCCATTTGCTTTGTTGAGCAATCAGCCTTCTCACGAGCAGTGTTGTGCCTCTGATGCTCATTATCCTCTTGGAAAGTCAAAAGCTCCTTGAGCACTACTGGTCTTTATGCACACTCAATGGTTACATATGGCATCTGCTTATTAAGCATGCTAGGCTGAGGCTCTTTCTCTCGAACACTCATGTTTGGTTTCTTCCCTCGAGATCTAGAGTTTCTCTTAGATTTCCTCCTATGCTTTGTTGATTTTGATGCAATCTAGCCTTCAGCTGATAGAGGTGGTTTAGCAGGGGGTTTTGGTGCCCAAATCCATCGATTACTTGCATAATACCCTTGAGCACGTAGCAACGCCTTGAATATCCATCTCGCCATTGTATTGGCTCTCCATCAATGCCTTCGTCTATAAGGCTTGGGCTTCTTTTGGGGTCTTCTACGATATTTATAAGTCCAACGCCTGTCCTTGGCATTGGCTCATGACCTTCTTGTTTCATGAAGCATGGCCTCACTCACTGGTTCTCGTTGTTCGACCTGTGCTTCTATCAACTCTTCCAACAAGTCCTTGCTCTCGTTAGCAGGCTTGACTGTTATGTTAGCACCTTCCTTGCCTTTCCCTCGAGGTTCGATGAGGTCACCCTTGCTAAAGGTTGTGACTATCCTCACACCCGGTAGTGTCAGGTGTATCCTCTGTGCTACATAGTCGGCCTCACACTTGGTCACCCTTTTGAAGGGTCTTCCTAGGAGGGTTTCCTTTTCGCAAGTAGCATTATTTGGAGGAACATGAAATAGGATAGGCAAGCTCTCAGTTTCAATTGTCGCGAGGATTTTGCACTTCCCTATAAGTGCTTGTGGGTGTCCCTTTTAAGGAGTAAGAGTTGCATTAGTCGGTTTGAGCTCTGGTTGGCCTAGTAGGGTCCATGCCTCATAGGTCAAGATATTAAAATCTGCCCCTTCATCAATTAGAGCATCAATAGTGTGCTCTCTTTTTGCGGTGAGTTTGACCCTAACATAAGCAGGTGGTACTATATCTTTGTCTTCCGGGTCTTGGCTTGTAAATTTAAGCCTTCTGACAAATGCCCTTGAGTCCCCAACTGCACGACCAGATGTGGATTCTCCACTGATGTCTTGGATCGCATGTGCAAGGTGCATCTATCATCAGGACTGTCATATCTAGTCATCTTCACAGTTGTAGCTTGATGTTGTTGATTTTTCGCTTTGACTAGATGCTGTCCGAATGCAACACGTACGTGTTTTTGCAATGTGGCGTTTTTTCCCTTGTTGGCTAGATTGGCCCATTGAGGTTCTAGGGTCTCTGTTTCTCTCTATTCGGGTATAGGCTTTTGGTTGCTCTTTTGCAAGTGAGAATCCATGCTCGTGTAGAGCCATTACTACATTAGGGCCAATTTGGAGGACCTGTCACGGCGCGCATTTTCTCTCCAACCTACTTGGGGGAGTTGCGGAGGGCGCAGAGCCCCCTCTGTGGGGGTCTAGGGGGGGCAGTCCCCCTCGGCCCGTAAGGCCATTACGGTAAATGCCATACGTGATTTGAAAGACCATTTATAGCCAAATTTTCAACTACTTGCTCTAAGTTTCAGCCCAATGATCGATCTATGATATGGTTTCGGCTCTATATGGTCTCTCGGTCAGTTTCACTATCTTCAGGTTAAAATTTGAAAAAATCTAAATTCAGCCCAACAGGTCCGAATTGCAGGGGCCAAGTGCCCGATTCGGCCCGTCCGAGGGCCGAGTAGAAAGGGTCGAATGTAACTGGTCCGAATGTCAAATTTGGCCAGTTCGAGTTTGGTTGTCCGAGGGCCGAATGGCCGAGGGCCGAGTCGAGTGGGCCGAGTCGGCAAGGCCGATGGCCAAATTTTCGAGCGGTCTGAGGGCCAATTCTGGGACTCGGCCCAGAATCGCCGTCACTCAAACACGTCGAGCGCGGCGCGTTTTTTCGTCGGACTTCACAAAATTCACCACGCCGAGCGTTGGAGGTCTTCCCACTGGTCGAGCAGCTTTAGATCCAACCTACTCATGTAGGGGAAGGTGTAGAATTACCTGGGCTGGGCAAATAACTCCCGGATGGCCAGATCGAAGCAGATCCACTCAACAAAACTTTCTTCCTCTCTCCTGCTCTCCTGAAACCCTGCAATGCACAATGTGACCTTTCTTGCCACTCTTGCCCCCTTATCACCTTGTCCAGGCCTGCACTCACCTTAATCTTACTTTCCTTACTAACATTTAACCCAAAATTTCATTTCTTGCCCTTCTTTTCCTTGTTTCAACCTGTTATACAGC
This sequence comes from Lygodium microphyllum, assembly GCF_053477565.2. NCBI lineage: Eukaryota > Viridiplantae > Streptophyta > Polypodiopsida > Schizaeales > Lygodiaceae > Lygodium > Lygodium microphyllum. Next base: position 115,565,824 of record NC_141145.1, read on the forward strand.
AACAAAAAACCCTACTGTTTGCTCCAACATTTTTCTCCTATCCTTTCCAAATGCAAGAAAAAACTATAAGGAAAATACATACACTACTCCATCATGCTTTCCCAAGTCCAAAACAACAAAAACCTACTTGTTAAGATCAAATACCTCTTCAAACTCCTTCACTTCCTACCTATCTAACTCAAGCACCGATTCGGGAAAAACCCTACTTCAATGCTCAATTCGAAGCGTGCAAGCGCTCAAGGCTTGAATCTGTTGTCCCTGCAAAATAGAACCAAAATGTGGGAGTTTTCGCTCAACCGCCAAGACCCTCGGACCGCTTATTGTTTCAAGCGTTCCAAGCCAAGCACTAATGGCTACCTCTCACATAGCCGATGTGCCATCTATATCTATGGGTATAGTGACCTTACCTCCATGCCGATCGAGTTACCTCCTCTCCTACGCACACCGGTAGCTCCACGATCCAAGTGCAAGCTTCAAGCAAGCTCCATCCTCAAGCTCCACGCTCCAAGCTCCAAGCTCCATAGCCACAAGCAAGACAAGAGAAGAAAGGAGAAGAGAAGAAGAGAGGGGAAGATGGAGAGCTTCTCCTCCCCGGTCCCTCACCCTCACACACTCACTCCCTCACACTCTCACACTCCCTCTCTCAAGCACAAGCTCAAGCAAGCAAGAAGAAGAAGAAAAAGAAGAAGAGGAGAGCCACTTTTAGCCACACACAAAAATGAGCTTCTCATTCACTTTTCAACTTTATATACAAAACCCTAAATCGCTTTTGGGCGGTCATCCCCTTATCCCCTTTTTTACATGGTCGGCTGTGGCCTGGGCCCTTTTTCCCATTGTCCTCCTATCTTCCTAGCTTCCTTCCTACCGCCCATCTACCTTTACAAATTGCATGGGTGAGAGCCCGGGGCTCCTTAAATTAAATCATGGTGCCCTTGCACTTTTTTACAAAAGTATTGACTTGTGCCTTTTCTTGTGCGCCTTTTTCCTTTATTTAGGACTTTTCTACACTTCTTGCGTTTCCATATTTTTCTTGGTGCGCCTTCGTCTTCCATTTCACTTTTGCCTTGGCCTTGTCTTCTGCTTCAGCTTTTCCGGATTTTTGACCTTTGTTCGTTTGAGGGTTAACACCTTGCCCCGAGTGTGCGAAATGTCAAAGTCAAAGTTTTGTAAGGTTGCCACCCATTCCCTTTGCTTAGGAGTCATATACTTGAAATAGTGGTGCCATTTCTTGATGGCATGGAGGATGGCGAACATCTCTTGGTTATATACATTCATTTGCATCTCCTTCTCATCAAGCTTGCGACTCTCTCAAATGCAATCACACCATGCTCTTGCAACAATATTGCACCAATATCTCTGCCATTGGTATCATAATGAATGGTAAACAATTTAGAGAAGTCAGGGAAAACAATGATGGGGGCGAAAGTTAGTGCGTCCTTTAACTATTTGAAGCTACGATCAGCAATGGAATTCCAAAAGAATGACTCCTTTTTTGAGCGATTAGTCAAAGGTGCTACAATGGTGGCATAGTGCTTAATGAAGCGTCTATAGAATGAAGAGAGATCAAGGAAGCCACCCAAAGAAGTGGTGGTGGAAGGAGTGGGCCAGTCCCTAACACATTGCACCTTCTTCGAGTTAGCCTATATGCCATTTTTGCTCACAATGTGTCCCAAGTACTCCACAAATGTCTGCATGAAGGTGTATTTTCTCTCCTTAGCAAAGAATCGATGCTCTCTCAATATGTCAAACACCCATCTGATGTGTACCAAGTGCTCCTTAGATGACTTGCTATAAATGAGGATGTCATCAAAGAAAAAAAGCTCGAACTTGAACAGAAAGGGTTGTAGGATTTTGTTCATGAGGTTTTGAAAGGTGGCGGGGGCGTTAGTCAACCCAAAAGGCATCACTAGAAAATGATAAAGTCCACAATCAGTCCTGAAGGCCATTTTGACCTCATCTCCTTTCCGCATACGAATCTGATGGTAGTTGAAGTGCAAGTCAATCTTAGTGAAAAAGCATGCCCCTTTTAACTCATCCAACAAATCATCAATCCATGGGATGGGGTAGCGGCTCTTCACCGTAATTTTGTTCAAAATTCTATAGTCAATGCACATGCAAAAGGAGCCATCTTTGTTCTTGACTAACAGGACAAGGGATGCATAGGGGGAAGAACTCGGTTCAATAAAACCCATCTCTAACAATTCCTTGACTTTCTTTGCAACCTCTTCATGCTCACACTTGGAGAGTTTGTAAGGGGACTTGTTTACTAGCTTAGAATGGGGCTCTAAGTCAAGTGGGTGGTCCACTTGTCTCTTAGGAGGAAGGGCTGTAGGCATCTAAAAGAGGTCATTGTATTCCTCAAGTAAGGCCTGCAAGGCTGAATCATTAGATACTGCACAGGACTGACCTGAATTGTCCTTATGCAATTGCAAAGATTTGTGAGTATTTCTTAAACTCCTGTTTGAGTTGCTTTGCTGTAATAAGCTGAAAATCAACTTAATCTCCCTCTAGGTGGATAGGTTGTCCATGCATCATAAACTCCATGTAAAGCTTAGAGAAGTCCATAGTAATTTTCCCCAATTGTTTTAGCCAATCACAACCCAAGGCAACATCAATGGGGCCCATATCTAGGGCAATCAAATCAACCAGTGCCACATAATTTTCAGCCAAGCGTAAGGGAACTACGGGAAATACATGTGTGCTGATTTCTTCTTTTCCATTTGCTACTTGGACCTTCAAGGGGTGGTGTAATGCCATAGAGGTGCATTTCAACCAATCAATGATTGATTTATTGACAAAACTATGAGTGCTACCACTATCCACAAGGATGAAGACATACTTTCCATGGATACTGCCTTGAATGTAAAGGGTGCTAGGGCTTCGGGAACCCATCCAAGCATCCAAGGAGATAGAGCAAAGGGAAGTGGTAGGTGGGTGGGATGTCAGATCAAGTATCCGTGATGGATCACCGCCCGGGTCAAAGGGAAATCCATCCTCTAGATCATAAAACTACTCGTGATCAATATCCTCCGTAGGCTCAAACCCGGTCAGTGGGGCAAGTCATCCTCATCATTGTGCAAATCTTCCATGACATACATGCTATGAACTTTGACCCTAGCTATCTTGTACAGGCATTTGGCGGCATGATTAGCACTGTACTTATCTCCACACTTAAAGCATAGGTCCTTTCCTTCCATTCGTTCACAACATCCGGAGATATGAAGCGTTGGCTATATTGGATCCATAGGAAGGTGAGGTAATGGACTATTTATTTTTAGCATACTTATTCTCAGCATTAGAGCCAAATGTTATTCCAAAAGTGTCCATTTTTCTTTCAGCATGGAAGGTAGGGTAAGTGGGTACTTTGGGGATGTTGTTAGGCATAGAACTGCCTCAAAAACCACCTCCGTCTGGGACTGATCGTGAGGGAATGCGGGGTTGTCCAGAACCTTACTGAAAATGTTCATTCTTATGGTACTTTCTTGCATATCTCTCAACTATTTCAATTGCATCAAACATTGTGGTAGGTTTTTGGGCCATGACATCTGCCAATAGGCTTGGTTCCAACCCATAGATATACTTGTGCAATTTAGCATCATTACTAATGCTCTCCACATACATTGTCAAGTTCATGAATTGATTTGTGTATTCACGTACAGGGAGGTTACCTTGGTCAAGAGTGTACCATCATCTTGCCAACCACTCTTTTTCCACAGGAGACACAAAAACTTGGACCATATGCATTTTAAAATCTTGCCAATCAATGAACTGATGATTCTCTTAATTGATATAGCACCACCATGTGTGGAAAAATCCTTCCAAGTGGAGAGAAGCAAAAAGTATTTTCTGATCATCAATGAGAGGGTAGATATTGAAGTGGGACTCCAACTTGGAGATCCATTCTTCCAAGTCAGATGGTGAGGGGGATTGCCCATTGTACTTCGTTTGGATGATCTTGTCACGCAGATCATTAGGGTCATGCTGCCCATGAAATCCTTACTGCCCATACATCCCGTGGTGGCCATACATGCATTTTAGCAACTATACATGCAGAAAATGAGGCTGAAAACAAAGTGTTGTCAGTATGTTCTTTGGATATGTATGATGTTATAGCATTTTTTGCTCAGCAGGAAGGATTGCAATGGGTTGAAGCACTTGTGGAGACAAAGTATAAGACAATTGACAAAAAGGTGAAACCAATTGCTTTGCCACTTCCACCAGAGAGTGAGGGAATGTATGAAAAAGTGTCAAGGCAGCCAAGCTTACGGGATCCTAAAGATATATGTCATCAGTTTACATCTGAAACATTACATGAATTGAAAGTTGGAGCTGAAGGGTTTCTTTTGCCTGCTGAGAGAGATTGTTTTATGCGGATGTTGGCTAGACATGGGAAGGCATTTGCATTTCAGCCAAGTGAAATAGGTTGTGTGGATCCAAATGTTGTCTCTCCTATGGTCATATTTACTGTGCCACATGTACCATGGAACTTGAGGCCTATTCCAGTGCCTAAAGCTTACTTGCCAAAGCTAATGGATTTGCTAAATGAAAAGATTCACATGAAGATCTTGGAGCCTTCTTCATCTCCGTACTCAAATCGTTGATTTAATGTGCCCAAAAAGAATGGGGCTTTGAGATTTATTCAAGACATGCAACCGGTCAATAAAGTGACCATAAGAAATGTGGGTGCAGGTCCTGTGGTTGATGAATTTGCAGAGGCTTTTGTAGAGAGAGCAATCTATTCTTTGGGTGATCTTTACTCGGGTTATGATCAATTTCATCTTGCAATTGAAAGCAGGGATATCACAACCATGAAGACTCCTTTGGGGTTAGTACGCATGTGTACTCTCCCACAGGGTGCAACAAACTCAGTGGCACACATGACAAATGTTATGAATAGGGTACTCATGGATTTTATACCACAATTGACTATGCCCTTCTTGGATAACGTTCCAATCAAAGGGTGTGCAGTGGATGAAAAGAATGAAGAGATGGATGCTCATGGATGTAGAAAATTTGTTGCAGACCATATTGTGGATTGTGAGAGGATTTTGACACATCTAGAAGAGGTGCATTTAACTCTTTCTGGACAAAAGTCTGTCTTTGGAGTTGAAGAGGTTTTGATTGTTGGGCATATGGGTGGGCCTTATGGGCGAAGGCCATCACCAGCAAAAATAGATGGGATTGATAGAATGCAAGATGTATGCATGAATGTATCAGAGGTGCGTAGATTCTTGGATGCATGTGTGTTCTATTTGATATGGATTCCTCACTTTTCACATGCTCTTTATCAGCTTCTAAGGAAAGGTCAGAAATTTCATTGGGAAAGTAAGCATTAGAAAGCAATGAAGAAATTGAAGCAACTCTTAAAATCTTCTCCTGCCTTGAGAAAGGCTGACTATTCACATGGAAAGCCTATCATTATTACTGTTGATACAAGCCCAATCGGGATTGGATGGGCAATTGGGCAAGATGATGAGGAAGAACAAAGATATGCAATTCGCTTTGGTGCTAAAGTATTGACTGAACGACAGAGAAGATATCCACACGTTAAAAGAGAATTATGGGAAATTGTGATAGCCCTTAAATGTGATAAGGAGTACTCATGTAGTCATTGAGACCGATTGTTTGCCAGTATTGGGTATGATTACTAGTTGTGCTACTCCGGACATTGCTATGCTCCGATAGATTGCATACATCAAATCTTTGAACCCTGAATTTTAGCATATTGCAGGAAGAGATAACCCACTGGCAGATATGTTATCTCAAGCATGGTATGAGAATGAAGATGGGATGATGGATGAGGAGGAAGAAGATGACTTTCTTATGGCTAAAAATGATGTTGTTAGAGTAAATTTAGCAATGCAAGATGTTGCTACAGCATTAACAGAAGCTTGGACAACAAAGAGAAGACACTTTAGATGTTTTCTATCTTGTATAGAAGTGTTTCTGGAAGACAAATATGCAGGAGAGTGGCTGAGAATTGGTTAATATCTCAGTACATTAACAAAGAGAGATGAATGGTCAGATGAGGAGTTTAAGAAGATCAAGAGGAAAGCCTATGGATTTTTCTTAAAAGATGGATACTTATGGAAACATGCTAAAAAGAAACAGGGTATGCCATTGCGAGTTTTGGGTGATAGAGCTTCACAAGTAACTATTATGCAAGAATTTCATGAAAGCTTATGGGCTGGTCATTGAGGTGTTTGGGAAACTTTTACAAAGATCAGAGAAAGATATTGGTGGCAGGGTATGTATAAGGATGTTGCTCACTTTGTAGAAACATGCACGACATGTCAAATGTATTCATCTGTGAGACATCGGGATGGATTGCAACCCACATATCCATTGTCTCTTCATTTTAAGTGGGTGGTGGATTTGGTCACAATGCCTACAGGTCTTTGGCAAATGAGGTATCTTGTGCTTGCTCGTGAAGACTTGACTAATCAAGTGGAAGGGAGAGCTCTACGTACTAAGATGAAAAATGCTGTATGTACTTTTCTCTTCGAAGAGATCTTTTGTCGATATGGCTGTGTGGAAAAAATTACAGCAGATCGGGGTGAGCAAGATGCAGATGAGGCTCATGATTTCTTTGCATGCTTGGGGATAAAGCTTTCTTTAACTTCAGCCTATAACCCTAAAGGAAATGGCAAAAGTGAAAGAGGTTATCCACCTATTGTGAAGGCATTGGCAAAAGCATGTGGAGAGAAGATAAAAGAGTGGCCATGATTGCTCCCTTATGCTTTGTGGGCTGACAGAACAACTATAGTGCTGCTACAAGATATATGCCTGCAGAATTGATGTATGGTCAAAAATCTATCATGCTGATAGAAGAGATGACAGTCACATGGAGTGTGTTACCTTGGGAGGAGGAGTTGAATCGAGAGGAGTTGTTGGCCTTACGCATTAGACAATTGGAAAGAAAGTTAGAAGACATTGAGGCAGCAACTACAAAGTTAAGGGCAGTAAGGATACAGAACAAGAAACGGTTTGACAAAAGACATAGACCGAGACCAAGAACCATACAAGATGGGGATTGGGTATTGGTTTATGATAGCAGTTTAGATAACCAACATAGTGCCATGCGTAAAGTTTCCAAAAGATGGTTTGGACCCTATGTGGTAAGACATGTGTTTGATAATGCTACTTATGCATTAAATGAGTTGGATGGGACAGCCATCAAACTTTCGGGCAGGGAAAAGAATCAAATTATTCAAAAGGCGAGAATCTACTACCTATGAGTTGCCAGAATTGGAAGAAAATAGTGGTCCTGATACAGGAGCTAGCCAGAAAGATATGGAAGATGAAGAAGCAAAGGATATGGTTGCAGAGGATGAGGAGGACTCGGAATCCGGTGACAATTAGGATTTTGGCACATACCGGAGGATGTGTAGGTTCAGAGGGAGATGATGTTATGAGGACACAGTGTGAAAAAGTATAGAATGCATCATCATCCGACTTCTTTATTGAACTAGAGAGTCAATGTGATCTGAGCCATTAGTACTAGTGTGAGTTGCATGGATTATCCGAAAATACTAGATTTTTGGATAATTTTAGTCTACTTTTTATATTATTTATTATAAAAATCTGAAAAAGTTAGAAAAAGCTTCTAGATTAGGATGGCATGCAAAAAGCTAGTTGTTTTTTCAGCCAATTAGGGGATTTTCACAAGAATGACAGATTGACGAAATCACGCGCGTCGCGATCACTGTAAACAGGCTGAAAATTGCAGATTGAATTGAAAGAAGGAGTGATCTGGGAGATCTGTGACCATGTGTCCTGGTAGATGTCCTGGGGTTTTACCCCCCTTTCGAAGCCAACGGAGCCATCAGATTTGGGTTCTGGGCAGCAGAGAAAGAGCTGATTTTTCTGATCCACGTTTTTGGTCTACGAAGGAGCTCCAGGAGAACTAATGCCTGGAGATTGCTTCTGAGTAGGGCAAAGATTCCAGGTTCTTTCAATACATATTGATTCAATTCATTGTGATTTTTTTTAATAGTGTTTACCACTTGGGTATTCTCTATCTTCTCTTCCATCTCCTATCTCTACTTCTGATCCCTGGTGGATTCGACCTTTTTTCAACAAAAACCCCTCCGACAGCGTATGGGTCTGTTTCGGGCATTTCCTCCTATATGTCACTACGGTAATCCTGTGGCGAGCTTGGTTCCTCATTCATGAGGGTCTAGGAGTCTCTAATCTCCTTCTGGAGTTCCTCTTGGGCCTTGCTTTTGCCTTTCTGGTCACCCATTTGGATGCAGTCCACAGGACCTACTGTTATTAAAAATGGTGTAACTTTTTGTAGGAAACTCCGATTGACGAGATTTTTGGCTCAAATCGGAGAGAACAAAGTCCTCTTCGAGATGAACTATTAACATTTGTGATAGAAAATGATCAAATTTTTTTGTAATGGGATTATTGTGCCTGTCCTGGAGCGGTCTACACCCTATCCACAGTGACCCTAGTGCACAAAAATGGACATAACTTTGAAACCGTTGCTCCAATTGGGGATGTTCTTAATTCAAATCGGAGAGGACAAAGTCCTCTTTGAGGTAAGCTATAGGGTTCACTCCCATGTTCAAAACAAAAAAAATTGCAATAGGATCTTTATGACTGTCATGCAGGAATGTGACAAAAAACACTGCATGTCCTTTATTGCAAAAGCCTTATATGGGTAGAGCATAGTTAGAGAGGCCTAATTAACAACATAAATAGCATCCCAAGCATACTGAGCATTATCCCAAGCATCATTGCATACCCATCTTCTCTGCCATCAATGCATAAGCAAATTCACTGCCATACATCTCTTTTGACTGCATGCACTTCCAGTGCTATATATGGGTACCATTAGCATTGTGGGGGTGTCCAAGGGGGATCATTGCATTAGAGAGAGTGGAGATCATGGGAAGTACTTGCACCTGCATACAAGTACCAGTCTCAGGATCACCAAGAGGTGGGCAAAGTTTCCCTCAGGGATTGTGCACCCCTTCAGGGTCTTAAGTGGTAAGGGAGGGTCACCTCTCTTTTGTCTTACCACCTCACCTGGCATTGGCCTTTTTCCTCAACTAGAGTATACATGGCAGACATTTTTATTAAGAAATCAGCATGAGATGCATTGAAAAGGAGACATTGGGCATTTTCATGAGATGCAAGGAATGAACAAAGGTTGGGGTAGGGGTTACATTGGCAATTGAGTGACTCACTGGCTTCTACTTACCCAATTTATAATGGCTATTATTCATTTTGGGGCTTATTCAAAGTCACAAGAGAAAATGAGAGTTAATGTTAGCCAATACAATGAATTTCAAGAAGAGATATGATGTATGCATGCAAAGGGGATTGAGTTACTAAGCCTATGCAAATTTTTAATTTCTCCAACAACGGATTAAGCTCAGCAAGTGGCTAAAATTGAGAGATTAAGATCAGATTAACATACCTCTGCAATGCTTTGGGAGACCGTTGAATCATAGCTCATCATGATGCTTGTTTGCTCCATCAATCAAGCTAGGTTGGTTGGGGCATTTCCATGGAAGAAGGCTTCAGCATTCGAATGCTCCCAATGATGATGATAGCTCCCATGCTTGTCCCCGAGCTTGAACTTCAAAGAAGGAAAGCTTCAAGTGAAGATTTGATGACTACCCACAAGAAATCTCAGCATGTTGAGCTCCATGTCTTCATTCAGGTAGGGAAGGGGCAAAAGGGGTTGAGAGATCTTGTGATGGTTGAGCTCCAAAGGTTGTGGGTTGGATCAAGAGCTTAGACTGTGCAGTAATGGCTACCCACAGGCAATGTACAGTAAGGGATTCAATCAAGGGTTCAATGTTGAAGGGGGGGGGGGGGGGGGAGGAAGGGGTCAAATGTTGTTGAAGAGGGTTTAGCCCTTGCCCTAGGAGGCCAAGAGTGCTAGGGGGAAGGCCAAGAGCAGGAGTAGGAGGCAAAAAGAAGCCATGGGCAATAGTGCAATTTGCACCACAAATTGCGAGCTACTGCCTACTGCCTTTGGCACGGATTCTTTGGCCACCTAGGTGTTCAAATTGTAGATGGAGATGGTGGGGATTAGCCTTTAGGGTTGAGTGATGGTTTGGAGACGGCTGGAGCAAACTTGGAGGGGTTGTGTTGGTTGCCATCGCAGCTTGCAAAAAAAGAGAGAGAAGGAGGGCTAAGGCAAAAAGTAACTAGGAATATTTTTGCCCTTTTTCAACTCCTCGAACTCCAAACTTGCCTAGGACCTCTAAATTTTGCATGAAAAGAAGTAATGGCCTGCTATTTTAACCATTTTACCTCCGGATATGTCTAAGTCTCCAGCCATAGCTCTTGTTTGCTCCACAAAATTGAGGTTAACTGCAGTCCTTCTTGCTGTACCTATACTTGTAAGCTAATTAAATAGGGTTTTTGGGATTTGAAAAGGAAGAAGGGGAAGAGGAGAAAAGGACCAAAGCCTGAAGCTCTGATACCACTGTAATGAATGAAACTGAGAGGAGAGAGAAGAAGAGCTAAAGAGAGAGAAAGAGAGCAAGAAGAAAAGAAGAGAAGACTAGAAAAGGGGAGAGAAAGACAGAAAAGAGAAGAGAAGAAAGGAGGAAGCCATGGAAGTTAGAGATGAAGGTGAAGAGTATGTTCTTAATAATAACTAATTGCCCTAATCTTGAGCTCTTACACCTTATATACCTCGATCAATGTGATTGGGTGTCTAACCCCTAGTCCGTGTGTATCCCGCTTGTTACACCACCCTTCTGAATTGGTATATGTCTTGGTAATGTGTGATGGTTTTTTTTCCTTATATAATATATCTATTTGCATCTAAACTACTCTTAAATATCAACTACATTACATCTCCATGGCATGTTGGTGGATTATCTAGATAAATTGATATAGCATGGTACTAATGAGGGCATTACTGCATTCTTTAGAAGCTCAAACGAGTTGCACTATCATTAGAACTCCATGGGTGGCAAGGAAGTAGAGTTAATGTCTTGCTACGTTTTATTAGCACACATATTCATGGAAGCAAGTTAAAGTAGTGGTAAATTGATTGAACATGCCAATCAAAAGCAATAAAGACCTCAACTATAGAGACTACTGTCAAATGCCCTCCTCCCTAATGTCTCATACTTTTGCATGAGAGCTAGCTCCATTGGAGTAAGTGGTATGTAAAACAAATAAAGCAAGCTTAGTTTAGATGCCATGTTGCCATTGGATCTGAATGAGATTATGGGATACATGGTGAATAATGCTATTTATAAACAAATCTATACTTATGTAAACAAATCAAAATTCATTTAATGCTCGATAAGAGAAAATGTAGATGACATTTTAAAATTAGTTTCACCCCCCCCTCTCTCTCTATTAATTTGTGATTTGTGACTGTAATTGTTTGATTATCTCTGTGCATGTGTTTGCCCTTGCAAGCAAGGGAGTGGACTTTTATGCAAGAGACAACATGAAAGTACTATAGGCAATGAAGGGGGAATCTAAGGCACGTTAAGTGGCAATAATGAGAGGACATTATAGCAAAGTGATGATTGGCATACTCTTGAGATCAACAGAAATATAAAAAATGGTCATAATTATTCCCGTTTCTTTCATAAATATTAGTTTGGTGGTGATTTATATGGTAACAGGGCTTTGAGAATTGTATGCATAAGGCTACCAAAGAGATAGCATTTGTATACCAATCTATGTGCTCAAGTATTCACAAAACTTATCTCATGACAAAGAGAGTATACATATAAATTCATGTATGTCTCCTTATTCATTTTAGGTGGGTACTACAATGCATCTCAATCCAAATTGGTAATAATTGTCCATAATCACACATACCCTTACACAAATAGAAAGCACAACATGGGCATTCATCAACACACACACACACACACACACACACACACACACACACACACACACACACACGTGCACACATATGTGCATGTTCACTAAAATGCACCAAATATGCATTCAAATAGACATGCAAAGTTACACCTAGCACTATACATAAACTTATTTGTGAATGTTGGTCACACATTATAGATAAATTCAATCAAGGGATGAATGGGCATTTCCATCTACGTGTATGGTTTTAAGATCCACTTTTTATGTTTTCCACTATCCATACTTACAGGTGCTTAAGGCATCAAGGCATTTTACGCTCATGAGGCTCTTAACCGAACAGCATAGGTGACTAGGCAAACCTAACAACATTAAACACTAGGGTTTGAACTTATGCACCCGTGAAACTCAACCCATACTCAAACCGCCTCAGCTATGACCCCATTGGCCAAGTCTGGTAACATTCATCATCCCAAAGTGAAGAAAGGATCTCATAAGTTTCATTACGTAGTACCTGCATTTGGATTTGTCTCTAGAGATCTTTGCCTTTGAGAATCTCTCAATTTGACCTGGACAAGTCAAGACTAGGAGTGACTTAAAACCCTTAGTTAATTGCACCACTGCTATTTCAAAAAGGCGCATGCATTAATTAGCCTTGAGAGATTTATCGGAGAAACTCTTACCTTGGTGAAGCAGAAGTGCTCGGCGGTAAAGATCCCAGAACCTCGTTGATCTTCATCAGGACTGCTTTCAGTTCCTCTCCCTCAGACATCTTGGTAGAGGACGCAGCAGCAGAGTCGTCAAGAGGAGCAACGCCTGTGTTCCCTGGACATTTCATTTTTCCTTGAGACAACCTTGTGAATGCAGACGACCTGCGAGGAGCACTCCATCGAGCCAGACAGTTCCAGTCTGGTTTCTTTAAAAGACGGGCCATCAAGCTGGAAGAATGCGGAGGCTCCCTATGGTATCTCCATGGCCTGCGGTGATGGCAGCAGCTGCTGCTGGACTCTATTTCATCAGGTTCTACAGCTGTCGTCTCAAGGCTCCTCCGAACATCACTCATTGTGAGCATCACGACCAGGTGGTTCTTGTTTCTTTCTGCAGGCGGTGCTTGTGGCGATAGAAAACCAGATCTTTGCACGCTATCGGTAGGGTTCTGTTCTGTACCGTCATGCTTGCCTTGACGCATACGCTGGGGGAAGATGTCTAATCGTTCCTTATTGAGTTCTTCTCTTCTTCCTATGAAAGCTTGCTTCTCATCTTGACCAGCATTTGGCGTCTGCTCGAAAGTCTTCAAGGACAGACATAAGTCGCAGGAGATGTCTGGATCGTTTATCTTGGCCTGGTCAGTTTAGTAGTAAGAACGGACGGGTTAAAGGAACTGCCGTCATGATATATGCTAAATGATGCCAAAATTAATGTGCTTCCAGGAAAGATGCTCTACCGCAACAATCGCCTGATCTTGTGGTAACTTGATGTCGTTGAGCTCGCATTTCTCGCCGTGTAAATGGCAGCTGAGCTTGCCTAAAAGAGAAGATTCATCGCCGTTGCCAACATCTAAAGTACTTAGTTCTTCGCGGGCATTATGTGGCACAGGAATTCTGACGTCTTCCACCAATCCAAAAGGTGTTTGAAGCTCCGCAACAGATCTGACAGGGATGCTATCTGAAACCTCCTGTCATTTAAAACTAAAATTGTCAGGTTTCTAAGAGGTACCAAGAATTTCACAGTTTATATTGCATAGGCCTAGTAGTCCAATCAAAATGCGAGACAAGTAAAATACTGCTTACCTTCGCCGTTGCTGACAATGCTAGTTCTCTTCCGATCGTTCTGATCTCTCCACAGCCGATGGAATTGCCACAATCCGGCTCTATTTTGACCATTTCAAGAACTCGAGAGGGACTTAAAACTCGTAAATCGTTGTCCATCTGATCTGTGGTGCCTTTTATACTCATAGATTCATTTACAGGCGATTGAGGAGCAGGCGAAGCCAACCTATAGTGGCCATGCTCGCACTTTTCCATGTCTATGCTGTTAACTGCCTCATGGAACTCCTCATAAGCGCTTTTGTCCGAAGAGGACAATGGTTTTAAGATGCAGTTCAAGCATCTGACGTCCTCTGCAGTGCTATCGAGCTCCGACGAAGTCCTTTTTGCCGCACGCTTTCTTGCGGGCTCCTGCAACAGATATAAATCATCCCCGTTTGGAAGCAGGGGAGTCGGGACAAGTATGCTATTGAGGTTCCTAGTACAATTGCACTTAACATGCGCAAATAAGCAAATAAATGTCGGGACGAAGAATAAAGAAAAAGTTTAGACGATATATACACGACTATGCAGCTTCTTGTATGCGAGCCATTTCAGTAATTCCTTGTTCGATTCGGCAGTGTGAGCTCTGCGGGATGCAGTCAGATGATTGAAGGTCGCCATGGGCGTGGGGGACGAGAGAGAGAGAGAGAGAGAGAGAGAGAGAGAGAGAGAATCAGAGGTGGTCTGGAAATTGGGAAGCAGCTCGCTTAGACAAAGCTGGTAAAAGAAGGATTATACGACTAATTAGCGCATTAACCGATAATTTAATAACTTTTTGGGAAGGCTGAAGTCTTATTTAAAGAGTTTTCCTCTCTTGCCCTCTAATTCTTAGCAGTAAAAGTCCATCTCCTTTCTCACCCTGACAACTTTGTTTAGTCGCGTTGGTATCATGGATAAAGGAAGCCGTGAACGCAGACGATATTCCTATGAGCCTCCCCCCAGTCCATCGCCTGACATGTTGCTGCAGGTTGAAGCTGACCATTTGCGTAGTAATGCGGATGGCCATTATAGGCGGTCAAGCTATCCGCCCTCTTGCTACTCAAAATCTGTTCTCGCAGACAATCTTGTGCAAAGTATTAATCGTCCTCTGTCGAAGGTTGCCACGCAAACTAGCGTTGGATGGACAAGCTGCTGGGGCGCGCCCGCGCATTGGAAACTAAAGAGAAACACAGCAAGCAACATCAACATGTACACGAAGACGATGGAGCCTAAGGCATGTAAGGTAAACGTGAAATTCACCAAGTTCACATATAATTATCATTTATATGAAGCTTTGAACCGTAGCTCCGAAATTAGTTACAATGGAGGCTAAGGCTTGTAAGGTAAAGATGCGATTCACCAAGGTCATATGGAATTACCATTCACAAGAAGCTTTGAATTGTAACTCAGAATTTAGTTACAATATGCACTATAAACGCATAATGATGCACGATTCACAAATTGCAGCAGGTTGAAGACAGGAGCGGCAGATCCTTGGACGGCGGCCATGACCTCGATGGAGCAGCTGGTGTTCATAGGGCTGGAGATACTAGTTCGACGTTTGAACCTGATCAGAGGCCAGGCCTCAGAAACCGTGGCAGGCAGGATAAAAGCCTTTCTCCTGCAGTTGTCTTCAAGACAAACGGCATAAAAAGAGGCGAGCCTCCTCCTCCTCAGCGCACGCCTTCTGTACCAAGAACTTATCTCGAAGGCCGCAAACGCTGTAACCCTGTGGACCGCTCGAATCTCGGTTCGTCGAGTTCCTCGCCGGTCCTGGTAAATAGAAAGGCCATGCGATGCAGTGGCAGCACAAAGCTGGGCTTGCAGCACCCGAGCGGTGTTGTATCGAGGCGGCTGCAGCGGAAGGGTCTGAAGTATGCGCAGGTCAATAAGATTGGTCGTTTGTCAAGCAGATTAAAGCAAATAGAATTGCCTGATCCTATGCTAGGGCTGCCATCGTCGTCATCAGAGCATTCAACAGGCCGAGCAGGCACAGATGTTATCACCGAAGGAGATCGCCACCTGATGCAAACAAACAGATCTCATCGAGTACGGGCAAGGACGTTCAACCATGGCGTCGATTTCACACCCAACGGCAAGATTCCTGGACGTCGAGCTGAATCAGAGAATCAGCGGGGCCACAAATCAAGAGATAAAGAGCTGATACGTTCACCTAAGAAAGAATGTGATCCTGATCATCAGGCTGCGCCTAAGAGGAGTTTGCCTTCACCTCGTGTTGAAAGAGATTCAAGTATTGATACCAAACAGAGTTGCAGTGCTGAACGGACGTATATCAGAGAGAAGTCTTGTGATGGAAGCTCTATCGAAGCGGAGGTGGTCAGTAAGTCTGGGCAAGAGGAGCTCAAGCTACCGTCGCAGACAGTATCCAATTTAGGTGACAGCTCTACACAACTCAATGGCAAGGAAAGCGCCCCCTACCAAAATGATCATGGAAATGCGGTCAAGGTATCCGGAAACCAAAGCTTGTCAGAACTGCTGGATTGCTCAGACAGTGGTTCATCCAGCTTGCAAGACTCTGATGAGTTAAGCGATGCTTTGCGACAATATTCTGCAGGTCATGGAAGTGGCAGTCGTGCACCTGCGGAGCTGCACCAGGCGCCCGACATCAAGACCTCCAAGCCCTTTGATCAGGAGGCCCACGATTTGGCCTTACATGAGCATATTTGTTCACTCACGGAACCTTGCACCGCAGGCTGTCTTCATATTTTCTCTCACTCAGATGCTGAGAATCGGACGGAAAACACCAATCAAAATTATTCAGTAACCGGAACTGAGCAACGAATCGTGTCAAGCTCATCCGCCAGCAGCAAAGCTGTATCTGCGCCTGACCAGCTCATGAAACTCCGGAGCCTCATACTGAATCCATTGTCGTTGGGCATGACGCACACCCTGCCATCCGAGTCTCTGTTCTGTGAAACGATAAGGGTTGCAAGGGCTTTCTTGCGCTTGTTCTCGCTCTCTCTGGTGGACAACAGTATAGACCAGTTTTCATCCAGTAGTGCTACGAAGGACGACAGCGGCACCATCTCTTGGCAGGCTATGCCCAATGCCCAATTTGCGCATCATCAGCACATCAAATTCGCGGTCCAGGCTCTCATTAACAACCGAGTGTTTGATGAGTTTCAGAAGCCTTCCTATGGAGTTGATGGCCGGAACCCTTGCTGGCACGTGATCCAGGTTGAGTTTCAACGGTTGGCTATGCTCACAGAACCGATCCAGGCCATTGATCCGAGGAGTGAGTGTTATGACAGAGCATTTCATCAATTCTGCTCCTTCAAACTGCTGCTGTTGGAGAAGAATATGCTCTGGTTGAACAGCTGGACAGAGAGCATGCTGCATGCTTTCTTGGATGCAATGAAGTATGTCTGGCAGGCTCATCTTCTTACCAGAGTGTTGAAGGATAGCGTTAGCCTTTTAACTGTCAATGCGTGGTCACAATTCGATAGCTCTCTCATGGATGTTGTAGATCTATCCCATGACGCTTCTCAGTTTACAGGGAAAGTTCAGTTCATGGTCAGTCCAGGGTTCAAGTTGAATGGGAGCATCATCAAATGTGAAGTTTACCTGTTGCCAAAACCTCCGAAGGCTCAAGTTGAATGCGAGCATCATGGAATGTGAAGTTTACCTGCTGTCGCCAGTTTTGCAAAATTTCAATCGTAGATCGTGTTATGATTCTGGATTCTAAGCAATGCCCGTCCTACATAACATGGCATTCTTGTATTTCACCCCTTTGGATTGTGCACAGTACACAAGTGCAACCCTATAAACACATTCCGGCAACTTATTTACTGTAGCCAAAGAAGCTTCATCTACCATTCTCCTTTATCTGTATCCAGCAGCTCTTTTTTTTGGGCAAACCAGACTTGGGCCTCTAGCGAAATGGCAATTTAACTTCAACAACTTTGCTCAAGATCCATCGTAAAGCAAAGGTAGGTATGCAGCCTAACAGAGAATGAGATTTTAGTGTTTTTTGCATTTTTGGGTTGATTCTAAATACCCTTCCTTTAAAAATAAATAATGCCGGGAGTGGGTTGATTGTCAATACTCTACTTTTAAAATAAATTCAGGAGTATTTTAGGTTCGCGATTCAGCATATCTGTAACATCATATCTGACTAGAGTGGGTGGATGCCACTTGGCTACTAATCCCCATAAAACCTCTATAAAACTTTCTTTTTTTAATAATGCCCGATATTATATTCATTTGGTAAAAACCTCTACACAACTTACTTTTTTAAATTTGTGATATTATATTCACAAGGTCAAAACCTTTACAACCCTGCAGATCTTTACAAGACTTTCTTCATGGCCTTGTAAGGTTGTACAAAGTAGCTAGGACCTTGGCAACACATTATGAACTTCGGTTTAGAGGAAGGAGGCCAAGCGTGTTTCTTTTTTTTAATGTCTCTTGGAGCCAATCATTTCCCCTTTCTGTCCATTGACTATGTTCAAGAATTTGGAATGTGCTTTAACTAGAAGGATAGGCCTTGGTTTTGGAAGTCTGAAAATTTCTACCCTTTAAAAGAAGAGTTGCATTTGAAAAAAAAAAAGAGTATTCCTAAGTTAGTGCAATGAAACATATGTTTAGATCTTCCCCTTGGAAAGATAATGTAGGGTTACCATTCAAAAGCAAGGGTTGTGGCAGGACATGATACTCAAAGGTAGCTCCAAAAAGCCACATTATTTGGAGTGCTAGATCTCATGTCCCATGTAAATACTCTTGATAGCATGATATCTAACTTGCACAAAGTTTACACAAAAGAAGGTTACTACAATGGTTTACAAGGGTTTCTTCCACTCAAGGTACTCCCATAGGGTCAAATGTGGTACTTATAGGTGGTGGACATGGTGCAAGAAACTTTTGTTCAAAACTGGAGATTAAATTATAGAAAATTCTATCCTAATCCAAACTAAGAACTTGATAGCTCCATTATAAGAGGGATCCTTAACTTCAATTTGAATCAAAAATTTTGTCAATGTGATATTGGGAGCTCAAGTTATTGCTAATTCACTGACACTAGGTACAGTGAGACAACACCGAAACAGCATACATGGCATAAAATATATATTTTCTATATATTTTTTATATATTATTTAGAGCTTTGCCTTAGGCTTTTTCTATCATGTCTCTCCTCTCAATTGTACACATGCATACACACTCTCTCTTTCTATGTACTCTATATATTATTTAGAGCTTTATCTTGGGGATCTCTAACCAACAAGAAGGCTTCCAAGCATATATGGCATAAGGAGGAGAAGTTTGGTATTCAAGAAATAAAGAGGGTTTTTTCTTCAAGGGTAAGTGGGGGTTATATTTACTTTCTAGCACGTCTCTCTCAATTAAACAAGTGCACACACACACACTCTCTCTCTATCTTTCCTTTTTTAAAATTAGACATAGCATATAATCATGGAAAGGGGAAAGATGAATCTTTTGAAAATTATATAAGGTTCTCTCTCTCTCTCTCTCTCTCTCTCTCTCTCTCTCTCTCTCTCTCTCTCTCTCTCTCTCTCTCTCTCATATTCCTTTTTTATTAGGCATATGAAGCGATATGATATCTAATGGTTGAACATGTGCATGCAGTGTACACAAATACACCATAGACCAAAAAACACATGAACAATACATACATACATACACATAGACGAGTGTATACATATGTACAAACGCATGCACACATGTATGGATACATACAAACATATGTAAATATATCCATACATGCTCATAAACAGGTAAATGTATACGAGAGGAAAAATGGAGAGCAAGAGTAGAGGAGAAAGAATGGATATACACTTATTAAACATAGAGTTACAAACATGCGCACACATACATATATAGACAAACACATCTACACACAAGTATATACATGTACAAACATGTAATGCATACACTTGTGTATACACATGTCGCAGGGAATTCACTATATGTATACCCTCTATATCACATGCATTCAAGGATTATTTATAAATATCTTAATCAATAATTTTTTTCTTAATAAAATATAACACTTTTCTATTTAATGTGTAAGTAACCAATTTATATGGGACCCTTCTGTATATGTAAAGAATGTGCCAAAATTATGTTTTTAAAATCCCTTATGTTGACTCCACGTGATATATACATATATTTATGACTGATCTCCTCGGAACAAATATATACACATGCATATATATGAGGTGAAGGAAGATGAGAGACAAAGGAAAAAAAAGGGAGAGAATAAAAATGATTAGAGGGAGAGAGAGAACACATATTTACGAGATTACATAATTATGCATACATGTATTTAGCACATATATAAATATGTATGGACATACATAAGTACATGTGCACATACATAAAGCATAGAAAAACCAAGAAGTGACAAAAATGAAAAATGTGTTTGAGAGAGAGAGAGAGAGAGAGAGAGAGAGAGAGAGAGAGAGAGAGAGAGAGAGAGAGAGAGAGAGAGAGAGAGAGAGAGAGAGAGAGAGGAGAGGAGAGGAGAAGAAGAAGAAGAAGAAGAAAGATCGGAGAGGGGAAAAGAAAAGAGAGATAAGAGAGAGAGAAAAAAGAGAGGAGAGAAAAAGAATGACACAAGAATACGTATACTTATGAGACCACACAAATAGACACACATGTATAAAACACATACACACTCGTATACATCTAAACATATATGCAAGTGGGAGAAAAAATGAAGAGAGAGAAAGAGTAGAGGAGAAAGAATGTATATACACTTATAAAATACACACTTACCAATATGTACACACCCACATATGAAGATACATACATCTATACACAAACATATACATGTATATATATAGATATATATATATGTAATATATAGACATATACACACACATATATACAATGTGTACACATATGAGATGAAGAAAGATAAAAGACAAGAGGAAGAAAAGGAAATGAGAGAAAATAAAAATGATGAAAGCAAGAGAGAGGACACACATTTATAGGACTACATAAATAGACAAGCATGTATTAAAGAAGTACACACACACACATGCACATGCATATACATACATAAACATACACACATGCAAATACTTTTTATGGCTTGATGATTTTACCACATTAGATGGACCAATGTGCACATGTACACACACACACACACACACACACACATACACACCATTTATAACATTATACGTATTGAATCTTTTTTGACACATTCACATGTACATACATAGCCTTGGGGGGTAGGGAGAGGAAGAGGGAGG
Source organism: Lygodium microphyllum (assembly GCF_053477565.2). NCBI lineage: Eukaryota > Viridiplantae > Streptophyta > Polypodiopsida > Schizaeales > Lygodiaceae > Lygodium > Lygodium microphyllum. The sequence continues at coordinate 115,586,669 of NC_141145.1, forward strand.
AGGGAAGGGGGTTGGGGGGGGGGGGATCACTATGTATAAAAATGTATGTCAAGTGAGTTCAAAAAAGTGAATATAAAAGAACGTAATCTTAGAGATGTACATTCATATAAGAAAATATTTTAAAATGTATAAATGTATTCACAGGAGGAGTTTTTATATTACACATGTAGATCTTTTTATAAAAATGTTATTAAATCATAAAATTGGCCTAGACTTTTGACATAAGGGTATAATGAACCTCAATGAGTAAACATAATATCCCTATTCTTTACAATATTACATTCACTTGCCCAAGTCACAATCTTACAAAGTTAAGATAAATATTAGCCATCCATGTAATGTTCAACTAGACTATGTTAAAATACATAAGGTGATTTAATATGCATAAAGCTTGGCCCTTAATACCCCTTACATGCATGGTTGGGATTTGATGGCAATCCACCTATTCAAAGGTCCCAAACATGTCACATGAAGGACAAATAAAAAACCATAAGTGTCAACGTAATCACAATGTTGAAATTTAACAATCCTAAAAGAAAGATAGAATTTTGCTGAAAATGTATATGGATGGCCAAATACTACTAACACATATCCCAAACAAATTCAAAATGCTGATCAATATTAATACTAACTACTAATATATAAGCATATAAAATTATAGAAATCACTTTTATAAATAACTTAGGACTCGTGATGACTTAAAAGCATCAAGCTATAGGTTCAAATGTTCCAGCGTCTCTCAATTTTCTTTCTTCTTTCCTATAGCAATGATGTCATTTTTTGTGCTAAAATAACATCAACAAACTTGAAATCATTACCATCCCATATGTGTGCGACATATGCCTTTATGCATCAGCCTTTTAGCCAATCTTAGTACAATCCACCAGCTACTAGAGGAGGAAGATGGAGGATCAAATGCGTGTTTAAAAGACCATATGATCTACCCAAGCCTTGGGTCCCCCCTTCTATCATGTGCTCCTTCCCATTTTGCTTCCCTTAGAGTTTCCTGCAAATATTGGAAAGACTAGCAACTATGTGAGACTGAGGAATTTTCACCTTTTTTCTTGTAAGAATTTGGTCTATCTATTCGAGTTTTGGGACCTTGAGCCCTTTGATGTTGTTACCCACTAACCATTACTATGTTGTTGCACCTTCCATTGAAGATATCTAATTAGAGTATATGCAATGATTGTGAATAGTAGTGATGCAATAGGGCATCCTTGCCTTACCAATCTCCATATATCAAAAGGCTTTGAGATCAAGTCATTGACCTAAATTATAGTAGAAGCATTTGTGAAAAGTACCTCAATCATTCTAAGGAAGCCTTCCATCTTATCCATTATTGCCAAGATGAATCACCAGCTCACACTATCATACACCATGTCAAAATCCATTAATCAAAACAAAGTCCTTTTTGCAGAGCTAGGGCATGATCCATGGCAAATATGAGGTTGAGGATCATATTAGGTATCCTGCTACCATGCATGAAACCATAATAATGTTTATGGATTATACGACCCAACAAAAATTTAATTTTGTTTGTCATGGCCTTTGCAACTATTTTGTAGCCCACATTGTGCATCGTTAATGGATGCTAGTTTCCCATTTTGGTCATGTCCAAATACTTTGGGATGAGTTTGATTAGAACCTTATTCATCTTGAGTGGCATCACACCTTCAATTCTGATCGTGTTTGCCATTCTCCATAAGTCTACTACACACACATTCCATAGAGATTGGAATACATCCATGAATATCCCATCTATCCAAGGTGACTTTCCCCTCTTCATCTTAGTGACTACAAACTTAAGATCATTGACTATGAAGGGTCTACATAGCAATGCTACTTCACCTAGCTGAATCAAATTGCCACCACACTGGAGAAAAGCTCCCAATTGATCATAATCATATGGCTATTCAAGCTTCATCCCAACTATGGCAACCCGATGAGTTGTAAATGCCTTAGCCATCTCAATAGGGTCTCTGAGCCTATTTCCCTCCCTCTCTTCAATTAGAGAGATTGTTTCCCTCTATTTTTTCATTCGTAGAGCTTGAAAGAAATATGGGGTTGGTGCATCTCCCATAAGATAGGATTTTTCCTTGAACTAGACTTTACTACTTCAACTTGGGATTTTTGCATTTTATCCATCAAGTATTCAACTTCCTTCATAAGATTACAAAGTACACCATGTGATTAGGATCCATAGTAAGGGCCAAAATGATAGAATCTCTCCAATAATGAGAACTTGAGTAGAGACTTCTCCTCTTTCTGGCTTGTGACTTACCAAACTCTTGCAATCTTTGTGACAACTGTGGTGCACTACAACCAATTAGGTATTGGATTTTTACAATCTTTCCATGTTTGTGCAAGCTTTTGATAGAAGTTTTGATTTCTCCAAAAGGGAAATGTTGAACCTAAACAAGGGAGGACCCATGTTACCTTGTGTCTAACCAAATTTGCCTATGCATAGTAGTTGGGTATGTCTTGAAGCCATGTTTTCTGAGAGTAGTGTCATGCAGATATCTTGTAAAACCCATCAAGTACTGTTGTTAACATACAACCTATCAAGCCTGGCAGCACACCATGTGTGACCAACCTATCAGTTGCACCATTGAAGTTTGAAAGATGTTTTAAGGGTTATTGTAAGGGAGGACATCCCAAAGAAAATACTCCTCAAAAGTGTTTGAGGCATACACAATACATGCTTGAAGAGAGAGGTGATTTTGTTGTAAGTATTGTTGATGTTATTGACTCACTCAGAATCTACAATTTTCAAGTTCAACTAGAAGGCTTTCTACTGTATACATTTCCAAAAACACCAAATCAAGTGTATCAGGTCAAGTAAGATGTTTCTGTAAAACCTAGATTGATGCTTACATATGTGCTAGTTTTGAGTCTGCTGACTATGGGAAATTCTTTCTAAAGAGTCATGTATCTCACATAATGATTAGGAATCTTACCAGATAGTCAACTTTTGGTTGCTAGTGATCCACATGATCAAGTAAACATGCAAACAAACTTTCTCTGCTAGAAACTTCCATGATATGTTTGTGTTCTGGTTTTCCGGTTGGGAATTCTCTATGTGTGGACTCAAAAGTGCTTACGAAGGTGCAAATTTTCTACTTTCACATTTATGCTAATTTTTGTTGACTCTCTTAACTTTGAACAATGTATGGATATGTGTTCTTCGGTCTATTTTCATGTGAACAAGAAACCATGTGCTTGCTCATTTTGTTATTGTTTGGTTCTACAAAGGCTACTATCATCTTAGCCCTGTTTTGAAGGAGTGAAACATGCGAGAGGTTCCTTTGGCTTTCATCCAGGTTTACTGCCACTTTCAAATTTTTCTGTAGTCAAGTAGTTTGTGCTGATGAAGCTCATTGCATAGTTCTTCTAAGCAACTATTTAGCTTGTTCTAAAATTCTAATGGCTTGAGTCTCGTAAGGCATTTGAGCCAATATGAACTTGGGATTTGTTATAGAAATGTACAAAATGCAATTGGGATATGGCCTAACATAGAAAAATACTTTGATAATGACTTCCATGGCATCAATCCATTGAAACCTTGATGGCTTACATGTCAAATATGTGGATACTTTTGGCCTCGACTGTGAGATTGCAGTTAAAAAGTGTGAGAATGATGCAAATACAAATAAGGATCAATTCCACAAATGTTGCATCACAAAAGTAAAGTAGAAGATGGTTTTCTTATGCCAAGCCTCTTAAAGTTCAAGAACCTTTGAAACTTCGGACTACACTCAAGAAATATGCAAAGAAAATGAAGTATCTCCAAGCTCTTCATCTACTTGTATTCTTGAATGCTATTATCGACATGATCTTGCTTTGTTGTGCCTTATGGATTTATCTTTGCATGGCATTTTAGGTAGATGACTTTTGCATTGATCTCATACTATCGTGGGCACCTTTCCAAAAAATCAAGATGACATGTTCCCAAGCAATCCTTGAAGAATGAAAACTTTACATGTTATCATGAAGCTCAAGTGTCAATTTGAAGGCATACCAAAATGCCACATTATCTTACAGGTTACATTAGGGAAGGTTTGAGGTCAATTTTGGGCCCTATAATAAATTGAGGAGAGAGTAAGTGCTATGCAATTCGGAAAATAAATTGTTGGGAATTAGACCTTGGTGGGTGAGAGCAGGATTTGGTAATACAAGAAAAGAACCAGTTTTTATGTGCCTAGTTGGTGCTTCCATTAATTCTTAATTTGGATTTTGAAGGGAAATCCTTGGATAAGAAAATTTAAAATTGAAAAGAATTTTGAGTACATCGCCGATCCAAAGGATGTCAACCCATGGCATATGCATATAGTGTCATTATGATTGCATATGGATGGAGTTCAGTTGAATAGACTTGGTAAGAGTGTTTTAGGTAAAATGGGAAAAATCCCATGTTATGGAAAAATTAAAATTTCCAAGGTCAACATTTGTTATAGTAAGTTTGTCTAGTTTTATGAGTCTAGGAAGGGATAATATGGTTGAGAAGTATCATTTTTAGTATGCTTATTATTCTCTTTTGATTTTGAGCTTGGCTATGTGACCAAGCCATACATCTATGCTTTGAATATGATTAGCCCACTTAACTATTACTAGCTAATATTGTTATTTTATGGTGAATATCAATATTAGCAAGGTCATTGATGATAGTATATGATGAGAAGTATGTTGGGCTGGCAAGATTTGGTAACTCTATCTTTTAGTAATAACTCTTAAGAAAAAGTGGGCGGTGTTTTAAAACACCGTTGGAACTCCTTCCAATTAGTCCTAGTAATACAAAGTCTTCACAAGACAAAAGATCAAATAAAACCTGCAAAAAAAAGGCATAAATTCAAATGAAAACTAAAATATATTTAATGAAATTTGAATGTCATTGACATCATTGAAGTCAAAACTTAATAGTTAAAGTGCTCAAATCCTAACCATTTTTCATCTTTTTTTGGAGTGTCCATCTTTTGATGCGATGCTAAAATCATCTATTTGACAAGTCCTTGGCCAAAAGTTTGCATATGATGCAAACTTTTGCTTTGCTTGACTAACAGGACTCTCAATATCTTTAATAACATTATCCCAATAGTCAATAACATGCTTGAAGTACAAAGGGATATCATGACCCTTTCTTGTGTTCTCCCAAAACCTCATATGAGCCTTTATTCCTGGTATAACTAACTCATGATCCTTGACAAAACTAGCCATTAGCAACAATTCAAGATATTCGCTCGGAAGTAGTGATCTACCTTGGGCATCCTTCTTCGATAACTCTATACCCCCATTCTTAGGCATCCAACAAACTATTTATGGATACACTTTATATTGCATGATTGGAATAGTTCCCCACATTAAAAAAAACCGAAATTGGAGTGGCTTTGAGTGGCCAAGAAGGGCATCGGTGTCGTGATATTGCACGTCCACACATGGAAAAACTGCAGAATCTCTACGGATTTACAAGAAGTATGTCTAGTTTACTAGAATAGTCTGAAATCTCTAGTATCATGTTTAAATGAGCTAATTTCAACTTTAGATGAATCCAAATATATAGTGTGACTTATTTTGAAGGGAATAAATCATCCAAGACAACACATGAAGAAAAGTGATGCGATTTACGAAAATTAATAATTTTATCTACTTTTGATGGATTTTCATAATTCTGCCCACATAGCCTTGTCAACCAAATGTATTCCGATCATTTTGAGTACTTAAACGACTATATTCAGAGTTCATATGATGAAGTTATGATCCAAAATAGTTGCAAACAGGCACAGGGCTGAAAAAATGAAAATAGTGAAAAGCAGTAAAAAAAACATAAGCTTTAAAGCTAAACGCCTGAAGCTTTTATGAGTGAAAGGGAGTGGAGAAAAACTATAAATGGGAGGACAAGGAGAGAAGGAGGGCCTTGAAATCAAGGGACAGAGGCTAGATGTTGAGCTTGTATCCCTCGCCTTCTTCGAAGACCGTCATCGAATTTCAGAGAGAAGGCTTGAGTACGAGCTTTAAGCCCCTTGCCTACATCAAAGTTTCCATCATCACGAGTTGCTATGAAGATTGGCTTGAGTCGATCTTGATGCTCATCGCCTTCCTTGAAGATCTTTCCACAAATCATGACATCTCACCTTCTTCTCTTCTCTCTCAATTCAAAATCTATGAACATGGCGAGCGACTTTCACAAACCCCCACATGAATCTCATGTGACATCTGGTGAACCCGACGTGAAAGCTTCGCTTCTGATCTCATCGAGATGGGAAACTCTTTGAATAACCCACCCACTTCATCGACAGCTTCTTCCATTTCAACCGATGAGATGAATACTTTATTGCAAACTCTTTCTTCAACCATTATGATGTAGAATCAGTAGATGCAGTTATCTATGCAGCAGTAGCAACAGTTACATGAGCAACAGTTGGATCAACAACGAATGTTACATCAAGAATAAGAGCGTACGCATGGTGCAACCAAAGTGATCGAGGCTGTGGTTAGTGAGCGCAAATTATTTGATGGTTGAAATGTTTCAGCCTATCTTCAAGCCTTTGAAAGCTAGATGCGCTTCTTCGGAGTTCCATCCAATTGGAGCAACTATTTCCTATGGCTTGTCACACCTGTTTTGTGGGTTAGAGTGAGCGGATTGTTTGTGCAAGACTCTAACTAGAATGTTTTTAAGAAAGCGCTCAAAGACAAATATTTTCTAGAGGATTATGGTACTGCTACATGAAAGACATTCAAAGAGTGGGTCTATCAGCCCAACAAAGGACTTGGTGCTTCTGAGTTATTGTGGGAGTTTGAAGAGTGATACAACCAGTTGGATGCACTAGAGCAAAGAGCTCTGAACTCGAAGAAAATGGAGTTATTCTTGCAAGCGGCTAATAATGCATTTTAGGATGAGTTGGGAGAGCTTCTTGAAGACCGTACGCAACCTATGGGATTGAAGACGGATTGTCAGGATGTTGTTGATGGAGTCTCTACATTGACAAAGAGGTGAAGATGGAAGGCTCGCTTGCAGAATGGAATGTAGACTTCATTAACAATGTCTTCTCCTACCATGACCGCTCCTACTGCACCATCCACTACTTCTCATATTTCTCATCATGTGTCTTTGCCTACTTCTATGTCTATTCCCACTATGGTTGTCAAACCATCTGCAAAATCGACTATTGAAGATATGATGGAGGAGATTTTAAAGAACTTAAAAGACCTACAAAACAAGATGATTAGAAGGGAGCAACAACCAACTCCAATTTCAACCCCAATTTCATCTACCCCTACAAATTCTTCCATGATGGCGAAATCTCAGGGAGTTGAAGTGCTTGTTGAGGAAAAAGAAAAAAGGGATGATAATCTAGTTTTTCAACCTTCTTATTCAAAACCAAAGCAGTATATGGCTGATGTTCAAAAGCTGAAAGTTCAAGAAGATCAAAAAGTTGTGAAGACAAAGGATCTGAAGTCGAAAAAGCAACCTGGATTCAAGCTACTTTTCGACATTGAGACGACTATAGACTTGAAGAAGTGAGGAGATTGATTCTGATAAGGAGGTTATTGATGGTCTTTATGATGGGTTATTATGCTCGGATACTATGGAGGATCTTTCAACATTGCTGAAAACTGAAAATCAAGAGTTGTCATATGTCTTAGAGGACAATTCTTTGGCGATGAATGGTGAATTTACTGATTTCATGCACTACAAGGATTGTAACGTATAGCGATGGCGGGTAGCAACGCAGGAATAGCGGCGTCGCTATTTGCGTCGCAAATAGCGACGCCCCACAGGGAAAAAAAACCAGGTCGAAACCCGAGCGTGGTTCATTTCACGCATTTTCGTCAAACGTTTCGAGAGGGAGAGCGAGAGAGAGAGCGACTGTCTTGCAGAGGGTGAGAGAGGGAGAGGAAGAAGGCTTGCCGCCGCCGTCACCGCCGCCGTTCACGAAGGAGAGGAGGAGCCTTCATCGCGAAGAGGAGCCGCCAAACCCTCGCCATATCTCATCGGTGAGTCCATTCTCCTTCTTTTTCTTGTTTAGGTTTTAATTCTCTCCTTCTTTTGCTTGTTTAGGAGAGGAAATGAGAGAGAAAGAGAGGGAGAGGGAGAGGGATACGGAGGGAGAGAAAGAGAAAGAGAGGGGGAGAGAAAGAGAAAGAGAAAGAGAAAGAGAAAGAGAAAGAGGGGGAGAGGGAGGGGGAGGGGGAGGGGGGAGGAAATGAGAGAGGGAGAGAAAGAGAAAGAGAGGGAGAGGGAGGGAGAGTGCATTCTCTCTCTCTTTTGCTTTTGCTTATATGATTTGTGTATATATATTGAGAGAGGGAGAGGAAATGAGAGAGAAAGAGAGCTGATTGTCTATAGAACACGTACGACGATTTGGCGACTTTCAATCTGAGATCATTGATCAGGCGATTGCGGATTTTCAGCAAACGGTAATTTGAAGTTAATATCAATCGTGCATTGTACTCGCAAGCTAATTGAATACCATATACAATAAGATTGGGTCTCGCTGGCAAATTTTCTATCTAGGGAGGTGATGTCTCGTCCCAAGGGGGAGTGCACCCTTTGCGGCCAATTAGAAGAGTACGTGGGCGTGTGATGGATGGAATGCAGAAGCCAATCTACCACTCGCAAGGCCAATCTATACTGTCAATGCCAAAGGAGACAGGCAACCTTCCAGATCTACCTATAATCTTGGAGCCTGAGATGGAGGCAATGATCGATGCATTGATTCCCATGGATGTCGAGACTTCTGATCCGCTTAGAGAGGAAGCATCCATACCATTATATGATGGGTGCCAAGTATCTCGACTGAAGACACTGCTTGCACTCTTAAGTGTGCAAGCAAAATACGGGTGGAGCAATACGAGTGTGACCGAGTTGTTCATGTACCTTGTACATACGCTTCATTGAATTTTTTTTCCCGCACTATTATTACAAACATTTGTGCTTTTTCAAGGTGTTTTATGATTTTTTTCAGGTTATTGAAATATCATATATTACCACCTGCAATACCATGCCCGAGTCTCATGATGATGCACAACATGTTTTACGGAAGCTTGGCATGGACTACAATAACATCCATGCATGTATCAACGATTGCATACTGTTTCGAGGAGAATTGCATCATCAAGTGTAGCCCATCTTCACATTATTACAACCCATCTCCACCAACATCATATTACTATAGGCCATCATCATATCATCATCACCTTCTTCATCATTGTCTTTAGCATCTATGTTCATCACCCATTATTCACCTACTAGCTTGCCATCCATTGCCATCATTGCTTGCTATTGACTATCATGGATAGTATCATGTTTAGCTCTAGTGATACTTGATCCTACAGCCACATCCAAATGCGATTTCCTTGGAGCCTGCATAAACTGACTTACCAATCCAACAGCATAGCTCAAATCTGGCCTGGTAATAGTCATATAAATCAAACTTCCTACTATGCGTCTGTACATAATAGGGTCTTCGAGAAGCTCACCTGCATCTGCACTCAGCTTCACATTCTGCTCCAAAGGAACTGAAATAGGCTTACAGCCTGTCATCCCATATTTGGACAGCATGTCCAATCCATACTGCCTCTGCAAGAGCCATATCCCACTTGGTGATCTAATTACCTCAATGCCCAAGAAATAACGCAGCTCTCCCAAATCCTTCATCTCAAACTTCTGCTTCAATAGCATTTTCACATGAAGGATATCTTCATCATTGTCACCTGTCATAATCAAATCATCAACATAAATGACAAGTAGCATAATACCTTTCTCTGTTTTTCTCACATAAAGTGAGAAATCTGCCTTGGAAATCTGAAAGCCAATAGTGACAAGATACTGTCCTATCTTGTCAGACCATGCTCTAGGTGCTTGCTTCAAGCCATACAAGGCTTTCTTCAAACTGCAAACAAACTCACGATGAATAGCATGCACATAACCTGGTGGTTGCTCCATATATACCTCTTCTTGCAAATCACCATGCAAGAAGGCGTTCTTTACATCCATCTGATGTAAAGACCATTCCTTTGATGCAGCCATAGCAATGACTGCTCTTACGGTTGCCATCCTTGCAACTGGATTTGTCTAATCCTCTGAATGTTTCTTCATAATCAATGCCATATGTTTGTACATACCCCTTGACTAATAATCTTGCCTTGTATCTATTCACAGAACTATCTGCATTATGCTTCACCTTATAAACCCACTTACAACCAATTGCATTCTTACCTTTAGGCAAAGGTACCAATTCCCATGTAGCATTTGCTTCCAAGGCATCCATTTCTTCATCCATGGCTTTCTCCTATTTTTCTTTTCCCATGGCTTGCTCAAAAGAAGTGGGTTCTGGTTCCTGTATCACTTTGACCATATAGGCATAGTGAATGGCTGTAAATCCATCATATTTCAGCTTGTCCACAGGATACCTAGCTCTGGTAGACCTGCGCAAAGTAGGTTCACTCCCAGGTGCTCTCAAAACATCCCTAGTCTTCCTTACTCCAGGTGTAACAATAGAAGGAATACCCAACTCATCATCAATGCTCTGTTCTGAGCCACTGGATTCACCATCCACATAAGAGTGACCTGCATTCACATCAAACATGGGCTGATCTACTTCTCTTTTCCTTTTCGTGATACCTGCATACCACTATCTGCATGAATGTGAACCACTGCTAGAGGACACTCCAGGTCCACTAATATTTTGTGACTGCTGCTGTGAATTCTGTGCAGCATTACCATTTTGTGCATCTACATTATCAATCACATTTACTGGTTTATACCAGCTACTCATCTCATCAAAAACAACATCTCTGCTCATTGTAAACTTACGAGTAGAAGGGTTATAGCATCTATACCCTTTCTGCTCTGCAGAGAGTAACCAATAAAGATGCATTTCTCAGCTTTTGGAACCAACTTGGATCTCAACTCATCTGGCACATGAACATAGGTAATGCAACAAAAAATCTTCAAATGAGAAATATCTGGTTTCCTACCAGTATACCTCTCCTCTGGAGTCATCCCATGTATTGCTGCAGTGGGAGTCCTGTTCATTATGTAGACTGCTCTAGCAACTGCTTCAGCCCAGTAAAAATCTGGCAAGTCTTTTTCGTTGAGCATGGCACGAGATACCTCTCCAATATGCCTGTTTTTTCTTTCTGCAATTCCATTTTGTTGTGGGGTATGACTGCATGAATATTGCTGCTTTATGCCATGCTCCTGCAGGAACCTTGCAAACTCATTTGAGAGGTACTCTCCCCCTCCATCTGACCTTAGGCATTTTATTTGCAGGCCTGTTTCTTTTTCAACCATAGCTTTAAGAGTTTTGAAATGCCCAAAAACTTCACTTTTCTTTTTCATAAAATACACCCAAACTTTTCTGCTATAGTCATCAATAAAAGTGACAAAGTAATGACAGCCTCCAAGAGATACAGCTTTAGTAGCCCACACATCAGAGTGGATTAATTTCAATGGCTTCTTACTCTCTTAAACATGTCTAGAAAATGGTTTCCTTGCTTGTTTTCCAAACTGACAGGCTTCACATACCTTATGCATTTCTGCAACCTTGAATTTAGGTAATCCTGAAACAATATTTTGGGCTTGCATTGATTTAAGTTGTTGTACATTAACATGACCAATGCGTTTATGCCAGATATCAATATCTGCAACTACACTGGTCCCATGTGCAAACATTGCTGCACTCAATTCAGGCATGTCTGCATCCAACGTAAACATTCTGCCCTTCTTCTTTCCTTTTGCTCTCAAGCGACCTTTATTTTTCATATCCTCAACAAAGCATCCATGAGAATTAAATCTGACCTGTAAGCCCTGCTCAACCATTTGACCAACAGAAACCAGGTTCTTGGTGATATTCGGGACATGAAATACATCCGATATGTATTTCTTTTTCCCATCCTGCATAGACAAAGGAATTTTTCCAATTTGTACAATAGGATGTGTAGTATTGTCACCAGTCTCCACAAATCCTAGTTTTTCCATTTTCCTTGCATCCTGCATCCATTCTGCATGACCTGTCATGTGGTTTGATGCACCTGAGTCAACATACCACACATCGTTTCTTTCTTCTGCACTTGTCACAGAATTGGTCATGTGCTGCACCATAAACAAATGCTCATTTCTGTCATCACCCTGTCTATTAGAAGATGCATAATTCCCTTATTGCAATTTTCCATTCATGATGTCATTCTGCTTTTTATAGCAGTCTTTAGCCATATGACCCATTTTACCACAGTAGTAGCATTCAACATTGCTGTTTGCATTTTGGCCTCTTTGCCATCCACCACGACCTCTTTGGCTCCCCCTGCCTCTAGAGTTACCACGTCCTCCTCCATAGGACTGGTTTTCTTGAGTTTGCTGCATATTCTGATTTCTACCACGGCCTCCAGATCGGCCTCCTCTACCTCTGCCTCTACCTCTTCCAGCATTTGAGTAGAAGACAGCTTCTTTTGAAGTTCCTCTTGAAGAAGATGCACCACCATTTCTCTACTCCTCAGAAATTAGAAGAGCAATCAATTCCTCAAAATCAAGAAATCTTTCACAGACGGAAATGGATGTTCGGAACTATGCATAATCCTTTCCTAGACCATTCAAGGTCACAGAAACTAAATCATCATCTTCCACTGGCGACCCAATGGAAGCAAGTGCATCTGCAATCTTCTTCACCTTCATGTGGTAGTCATTGATGCTCATACTTTCTCTTTGCACATTGTGCAACTCTTGCTTGAGCTGCATTTTCGTGGCTTGCGTATTTGTGCTATACATTTTTGACAAAGTATCCCATGCCCCCTTTGGCGTACTTGCATCCTGAATATGCACAATCATAGAGTCTAAAATGCTAATAGACAGCCAATACATAACTTTTCTGGCTCTCTCATGCTATGCTTTAAATGCCTGCATTTACTGTTGATTGGGAACATCAGGAAGAACTGGTTCTTCTTCATTTCCTGCAACGAATTTCCAATATCCTTTTTCCATAAGGAAATTCGTCATTCTGAACTTCCATGCGTGGAAGTTATTCTTGTCAAGCTTTTCAGTGACAAACTGTGAAAGAGAATCAAATGCCATTACAGAACATTGCAAAAAATTATGTCACTGCAAAGAACACAGCTTCAGCCTCACAAGGGCAAATCTGCAAAACTGACGAAAGTGGTATTTGACCACACAGTCACTTCCTAGTGAAAAGTTTGCATCAACAGGCAACAGGGATGATTCTGTAACTCCCAATGTCTCTGCACACAGGCATATGATGCAATTTCTACAATAACTTTTCACCAACCTGTAGAACAGTGGTCGCACAGCATAAAACAGGGCCTTTTCTTGAGTGCGTGCAGAAAACTTCCGCCTCCAAAACAGGCCCCGAAATGGCCTCAAATAAAAAAACAGAGCAACCGAAGGCTAAAGCTTCTGCCCGCAGCATATACTGCCCTCTTGCTACACTGCGAAGGGCGTCTCAATCTGAGACAATGCACTCTTGCACTTTCCGGCTGTGCTACCTGTAGAGACTTGCTCCCAAAACAGAAAAATGAAAGCAACACTAGTCCTCTTACCAGAACACCGCGAACTTTGTTTGCTTTCTTGAGCTCCTTACCACGAACAAGGCTCTGATACCATGTCAAGATTGTGGGAGAGAAGGAAGGAGTCTCACTTGTAGCTTTTTTGCTTGCACAATGGGGGAATACACACAAAGGTGGAGGCTGAAAACAGTTTTCTCTTCTTAGTTGTGTAAGCCAAAAAGAACTCAAGCACATAGAAATAGAAGAACCCTATATATGGGTCTCAAACCAAACTCAACTAACTAAGGTGGCATACTAACTGAGCCACGAACTAGAGTAGATAAGGATAGCTGTCATCTAGCTATTATTCATGGGCGGTGTACCAACCGCATCTGCAACTGACAAGTCGGTGACATAAATGCACAACGGTCACCCTGGCATATCACGAGTGGAGCTCGATATCTCAACAGTGTGGCCTATAGTCCTTGTCAACTACAATATCCCTCCATGGATTTCTACAAAGAAAAGGACATCTCATCCTTAGCTTGCTCGTCCTCCGTCACGACAAAGTTAAAAATATGGACGTGTATCTTTGTCCATTAGTCGATGAGCTTAAGATTTTGTGGGAGCAGGGGGTCACCGTGCAAGATATGAGCAGGCGCGATGGTCTGGTCAGCCAATATTCGAGCCATTCTCATATGGACGATGCATGACTTTCCGGGATTCGGAGAGTGCTCAGGTGAGAAGGCCTCCATTCTCACTGGTAATATCTATATTTTTTCTCATTCAAGCAAGTATTCACTAGGTCGTGGTATTGGAACAGGTCTGGTTACCTCAGGTTATCATGCATGTCCATTGTGCGGGCCACAGTTAGACTCCCGAAGGTCACGAACCATGAAGAAGATGGTATATCAAGGACACACTGCTTTCTTGCCAGAGGATCATGAACTCAAGGAAGGTTTCCTTGGATGACCTCCAACACGTATGAATGCCGCAAGCTGGTACGAGCTGAAAATGGTCCACGCAGAATCACATCCAAATGGAATGCATCGGTTCTCAGTTTTCTACGAGTTGCCATATTGGATCCACTTATAGGTCAACCACTTGTTGGATCCCATGTATATTTTCAAGAATGTGGGCAGCTTGTTATGGGACCACATCACAAGAAAGAGAGACACTATAGGGGCACAAATGGATTTGAAGGAGGTAGGTAAGATGGAGGCGCTTTGGTCGCCGCAGTCGAGTGCTGATGGTCGCGTGCAGCTTTCTCGCGCTCCTTGGGTTTTGTCCACTAAAGAAAAGCGCATTGTGAAGCAAGTAATCAAGTCTATCCGCACTTCGATGGGTATGATGCGTTCTCTCAGGTCCGCATTTTCTAAAGACGACCAATTATCAGGGCTAAAATCCCATGACTGGCATAAGATATGCCAGGTTTGTACTAGAATGGATTGTAATTGGCGTGGGCATTTTGCTATTTGGAATACACCCATTATTCATAATGCTTTCTCATTTGTGGCAGTTTGTACTACCGATCGCGATCGCAGGATGTCTTACTCCAGAAATACGCAGGGCCATTTACAGGTTGTCGACTTTGGTACAATGGATCTCACAGAAGGAGATTAAGATGTCCTCTATTGAATCCGCAAGGCGGGGAGCAGTGGAGACGGTCTGTCTCTTTGAGAAATACCTGCCTATCAGCATGCTCATGATACAAATCCAACTTCTTGTGCATCTTGTAGATGAAGTGGAGATTACTAGACCTGTCCATATGCAATGGATGTTCTTCTTGGAGCACTTCATGAAAACCCTGAAAGGCTTTGTGCGACAACGAGCTCGGCCAGAAGGTAGCATGGCTGAAGGTTGGTTGGTGTCTGAGGCGCTAGTGCATATTTCACAATGGCTACGAATGGTGGAACCAGACAATGAAATGCTATGGTCGCTGAAGGACGATGATAGACTGACTTGAGATGTGGTGGTTGGAAATGGGGTAGAAAAAAGAATGGATGCCTCAATGGAAGAGAAGGTGAATCGCTTTTGTATGTTGCACCATGCCTCTATGGAGACGTGGTTCGCCAAGTACCAGATCGCTAGGCAAGATTGAGAGGAAGCGCGAGCTGAATTCCGATGTAGTACGTGTCATCGACCGATTCGATATCTCGAAGGCATGGAGGAGATGCCACCGTTCATGTCAATGCAATGGTTGCATGGAGCTTTGACCGCCGCAGCGTCTCGCGAAGGGACAGAGGTCTCAATGAAGGAGTGGGAATTCTCGAGGGGATGTAGTCCAAAGGTGATGAGGGGTTTAGAATCTGTCGTATCTAAGTTTTATATGCGACATCTAATTTGAGTGTTTTAATGTACACTACAAAATATATAGTGCAGCGTGGTTGGACGGATGGCATTTTCACGTGGAGCGTATTGACACAATACGCTCCACAATGGACTGTGGTATCATAGCAAGGTTCGAGCAAGAGAGCCGGCAACGAGCAATGGATCCAAACATGGTTGTGGATGAGATGGAGTATTTTGGGAACTTGAAAAGTATTGTTACAGTGGATTACCATAGCTTCTCCATGATACTATTCGATGTGCAGTGGTTCAAAGTGGTACTTGGAGGAGCTGGAGCAACAGTTCGACGAGGTCCATCTGGATTTCTTGAAATAGATTTCGAAAAAAAATGGACGGATTTGCGTGACACCTTTATGTTGCTGGCCCATTGTGAACAGGTGCATAGATTCATTTTCTTGCTAATTGTATTATGACATGGTTTATGTCAAAATGGTTTGAACTCTCTTGTACGTGTTTGTGAACATGTAATCTTCTATCCAAACCCCCGACAACCTCGATGGTGGTATGCTATACCTTCAACTCCCCGAAGTGCAAGAGTATATGATCAAAGCGATGTTCCGAGCATAGATGAAGATAATATGCAAATAGAGGGGTCGATATTGCAAGGGGTGGAGGTCATCGAAAGCTTGGAGCTAGCAATGGCTAACAATGATGGAAATATAGGAGTCCAAGAATTCTTTGAGAACGAGGTGGACTCATTCTTTTGTGTTGACATGTCTATCGACCTTCTAGTGTATGCGGAGTTGTGTCAGGAGATTAACATGGGACCATATGATACTTCATACTTGGAGCATCCACTTACTCAATCCACTTTTTTAAACTGATTTATATTACCGTTCTTTGTATGATTTAAATTGATTATTCTAACATCATTTTTTGTCTGTGCAGGTGACATTTTCAGAATGAGTCGAGGGATGAGCGATGAGGAGTTACAGGACATCTTCACACGCATGTCTCCAGACCAGATCGCGAGATTCAGAGAGATGGCAAACCAAGAGCTGTCTTGGTCTTCGTCAGGGTGCTCTGCTAGATCTACTTCAGCGCGATCGGATGCTTCAGCTTCGAGCAGGCGAGCTCGACGCTCACGACTTGGACCAGAGGAAGGGAGTGCATCGGGATCAGGGGAATGCTGCAGAGATACAGAGGCAGTGAGTCTGCAATCGACACGGGATACAGGTGCGACTCCTCGCTCTCATGGCCCTTCCAGGGAGCATGGCTCAGGCTCAAGTGGATGCTGTGGAGACACGGACGCGGTGTCTCTGTCTCATCATTCAGCTGGAGGTGCGTCACCTCAGGAATTTGTCACACCTGTGGGGACGTCTACTCCAGTTACTCCGGCTTTTGTGCAACTGTCAGCAGGTGGCACCCCTGTGGATGCCACTCCAAGAGATATTACCCCGGTCGGTACACCGGATGCACAGGGGTCTCCTGGATATGCCTAGGAGCGTGGATGCAGATGAGAGAGGACCCATCTTAGGTAGACTCCAGAGGGTTATGGATATCTAGTCGATAGTAGGTCAGGAGCCATCATCATGAATGATGAGGGGAGGAGGGTGATGGCTCGCATGAGAGAGTTGTGCCAACAAGTTTTTCGGCACAATGTCTTGGATTATTGGAAGAACATAATGGAGGGGAGCAAGGACTACATAGTAGCATCCTTGCACGAGGAGTTTCCGGTGCCAGCCTCAGTAGATAGATTCTCTACGGGCTAGATGATGGATTGCATGCATGCATACATGTCACATAGACGATTCGACGCATGCAAGGCAATCAAGAGTGGGGCTGCAAAGCCCGAGTGGTTAGATGCAGACGACTGGCACCGACTGAGGGAGGAGGCTACAGATTCTCCAGGACGTTGGAGTCAGCAGACATCACGAGGCAGCGAGGGCACGACTCGAGGCCGGAGTGGTCCATCATCTTGGGAGTGGCGGCCACAGGACATATTTGGAGGACTTTGTAAGTTTTTCTTTTGTTTTGCTTGTATTTTTTTTGAAATATTCTTTGTACTGACAATCATGTTTCTAACAGTTAGCATTTTGTTTTCTTTGTAGCACTCCATTACAAATCGCGATTCGACTAGCCTTGAGACTCGATATGCAGAGAGGCATGGTCTCACTTCATTGATCGACCGATTGTATAGACGCGGCGGCCCTGTAAGTCACTCATCTTTCTTGTCCGTAGTTACCATGAGATATTTGAATGCATTATTGTATGGTGGATTGATGTATTGTTTCTTTTTTTGCAGAGTCCGTTCGATGCTCCTTTGTGGCGGGACGAGCTTTCAGGGGATGAGGATATGTAGCTCGCCCTTGGATCCCTAGAGCTCACACACCCTTATTTTTGAGTCGCCTGATCTATGTAGACATTTTCTATGTATTAGTGATATATTGTCATGATTATACCAATCGCTTATTATGCGATCATGTATTTATTTCATGTATTAGTGTTATGATTTCAGTATACATTGTTTTTGGTTGCAAGCACATTGTACACAGTGCAGAACCTATTTTGTATGGCTCTCATAAAGCACACAGTGCTATATGTGGCTGCCCTGCCACAAAATTTTTTTTCCCTGTTACCATCGCTATTAGCGTCACAAATTTTACTGCTCGCGTCATTATTGGCATCGTTATATACGTCGCAAACCGTCGCTATCAGCATCGGTATTGGCATCGGTATCAGCGTCGCAATGCTAGCGACGGTGATATCGACTGTTCTATGGCATCACCAATAACGATGCTTTTTGTGACGACGGGGGAAAATTTTGTTATTTGCATTTTCGTCGCTTTAAACGTCGATATAAGGTCTATATCTTGTAGTGATGCAATAATAAAATTTGGATGCTGAGAATTCTCAGCAAATAGTGTTCTTTACTGAAATATTTTAGCAAAAAGATTTACAAAGTGTTGATTTACAACAACAAACAAGATTTGCAGCTGAGGTAAGCTGTGAGCCTCACTATTGGGCTGTTTATATGCACTCTGAAAAAGATATGCCTAATTTTTGTCAAGCAAAAGAGTTGGGTGTTGTTTATACACATCAAAATTTGTGTTTACCAGGGTATTTACAACAAGGACTGAAATTTGTAGACTATAGCAAAGAAGCCAGAGTATATAGATAATATAAGTCTGCTGACTAGAAGGTAAGATTACCTTTGGATAGTGTTGATGATTTGCCAATGTTTATGCAATTTATGGAGATAGATATGGATAAGATTGGAGTCATGGCATGGTCTGATGATGAACCAACCAAAGAAGATCTAGATGTTATGCAGAATATTTTTGCAAGAAAGAAGATCAAGCCACTGGATGTTGTGATGATCTACAAAAACATATCTACCTTCATTCTTCCTTATGATCTAGGAGGACACTGTGATAACCTATGTCAACTTACCTGCTTGTCATATTATCCAGATGATTATCCATATGATCTTGGTGGAAACAATGCTGTAAGTGGCAAACAAGTTGGCACATGTCGGAGGATTTGCAAGTTTGGAGGGGGCGAATGTTGTGGTGTTGCATGTTCACACATGGAAAAACTGTAGAGTCTCTACAGGATTTACAAGAAGCAGGACTGGTTTACTAGAATAGTCTGAAATCTCTAGTATCATGTTTAGATGACTTAATTCCCACTTTATATGGATCCAAACATATACCGTGACTTATTTTGAAGGGAATGAGTCGTCCAAGACAAAAGATGGAGAAAAGTGATGCAATTTATAAAAATTAATATTTTTGCCTATTTTTTATGGATTTTTGTAATTCTGCTCTCACGTTGGCTTGTTGACCAAATAATTCCAATCGTTTTGAGTACCCATATCACTACATTTGGAGTTCATATGACAAAGTTATGATCCAAACAAGTTGTAGACAGGTAGAGGGTAGCAAAAATGAAAATAATGAAAAGCAGTAAACAAGCATAAGCTTTAAAGCTAAACACCTTAAGCTTTTATGAGTGAAAGGGAATGGAGAAAGACTATAAAAGGGAGGACAAGGAGAGAAGAAGGGCTATCAAATCAAGGGAGAGAGGCTAGAGGTTAAGCTTGTATCCCTCTTCGAAGACCATCATTGAATTTTGGAGAGAAGGCTTGAGGACGAGCTTTAAGCCCCTCACCTACATCGAAGTTTCCATCATCGCGAGTCGCTATGAAGATTGGCTTGAGTCGAGCTTGATGCTCCTCACCTTCCTTGAAGATCTTTCCACAAATCATGACATCTCACTTTCTTCTCTTCTCTCTCAGTTTGAAATCTCTGAACTTGTATTTTGCCTATATTTTTAAATTAAGATTTTTTTCCCTCATTCAAAATTCTTCTGAATAAGTTTTATTTCGTTGAGTTCTTCTCTCATCTCAAAGCATCCCTATGGTGAGCGACTTTCATGAACCCCCATGCGAATCCCATGTGACATCGGGTCCATCACAAAGGTATCCATCAACAAAATTCTTAAATTTGGGAACTCATGTAAGTAAAAACGGAGTTGGCATTGATGATGCAGATGTTTGTAGTACTTCCATCAAATGTGGGAATGTGTATATTGTTTCTCTTCTCAAGGCTTTTGAATATCGACCAAACATTGCATCTACGTCCTCATGTATATGACCCACCATCAAAAAACCAAGATGCATAGTTTTGAAAACCCCCTTGCAAAAAGAAGAAAGAGATATGCGAATATATATCTATTCTTATTCTCTGATGCATAATTGACCATTTATAGTAACAAATTTTATGGGAGCTTATGAAATGAGTGCTCCCAGGTAGAGGAAGTACTTTGTTGTTGTTGATATTTGTTGATATCAATCACCATATCCTCTCCATTTGATGAGCACTCTTTTATATACAACTTAGCACTACAATGATATTTATTGGTTGGTTGCAGTTGTTGTTTGCCACCATGAGCTATATGGTAATCCAGTACATTTCTACAATTGAAAGCATTAAACAAGGAAAATTTCCCCCTTGTTAGACCACTGGTCACTAGATCCCCAAGCTCATGTCTATCTGCTCTCTCTAAGTTATGCAAAAAAAATGCAAGAGATCCAATTGTGAGATTAGGATCAGAAGACCATAAACCATTTAGCACAAAGTGCCCATAATGACCTTCTCCATGATTATGAGTGATTGCTCCAATAAGTGATACTTCGAGTTGCCATGTTGAATCCAACTCTTTTGGAACTTGAGTCAATCTAGGGATTTCAGTCTTCTTTTGATCCATTTTATCATGAATAATGATGCACACATATTTTTCTGGTTGAACCTCTGAGTACCTATGCCATGTGTAGTAGAGGTTTCTACAACTTGGTTGCTATACCATATGAAGTTGTCTATTTGTTGATATTCTTTGTGTCTCTTGGATATCCTTTGTGGCTTCGAGTTGAGCTTTTAAAGAGCTACAAACGGTGCACTTGGAAAATTGACTAGACTTGCTCAATGCCACATGCAGATACTCTTTATTCCAAATTCTATTGAATGTTGACTTTGACATTCCTTCTTTGTAACCTAGTTGTTGTAGTGAGACGAACTCACCTCATGTAAAATGTCAACTTGCTTATATGTATTTGGAATAACCAATTGAGTTTTTGTGACCCCATCAAGCAATGTCCTACTTCTATTTGGCACATGTTCTCCATTTTTTTCAAGAAACTCTTTAAGAAATGACCTTTCCACCCCCAAATGTGCTTGAATTCTCTTTAGTCTTTTTGTATTTCCATGGACATAACACCTTGCTCCACTCTCAAATTTTCTCCTATGACGATAAAAGGTTGTTTTAGGAATTCCATGCACTATGTACCATGCCTTGCAATATATTGTGGAGCCATCTATCTTGATAGTGTACTTGATCTTCCTTGTACTATCATGGTGCCAAGTAGGAAAGCATATCATATACATAATTAGTCTATGTATTTGCATCACACTATCATGTTTTGCATATTGGCAACATCTATTAGAGAAACAATCCATGGTAGCCACTTTTTGTACTAAACAAAGTGAAGTATATGTGCTAGCAATTGTTGGAGACATGTCTCTTGGAGTCCTCTTGATGAAAGTATACTTCCTTTTCTTAGAGAACGGTTTATTAGAAGCCATATCTAGGATTCCACCAGTTGAAGTACTTAAGTTTTCTACTTGTAATTGGTCCAAAGAAGAATGCGGTAGTGGACTACCATCCAACAAAGTCACTTGATCAATTGGCCATCTTATTATGTCAAGACTATTCACAGCATGCAAGTTTTCTTGAGAACCTTCAATGAAAGTGTACTCTATGCTAACTCTAATACAACTCTCTCCTAAGCAGTCAAAATGTATAGCATTATCAAGATGCACAAATAGTATAACACCTTCATAGCATTTGTGAACCTTACTCTCATCCCATAAGGTGACACGTTGATCCTTCCATGATTGACGAATCCTTAAATCATCTTCTTGGAGTGGGATAGATGACATTGCATCATCCTAATTTGAGATAGGTGGCATTGCATCAAGTGGTATAGAACCATTAGAGGGTGTACTTTCTCCATACATATGCAAGACATCCACATTTTTAGTAAAAACACAATGCTTTATTTGTTCACAATCATCAACTAGAGATGTTGAAGTTGTAGTATTGACTTTATCAACTAATAGCCTTACACCCAGTAGGGGCAATCGAATAACTCTCCACACAACATGTTTCAACTCTTTCAAATCTAAAGTAAGATAAGGAGCCATGAAAATTTTGAAGCATGCATTCACTATCATAGAAACATTGCACATCCCAATCTTTGATCCACTTCAGATTGCATTTGGACAAGTTGAGCATATGGAACCAAAACCAACTTCTACATTATCCAATAGCAAATAAATGTTGTCTCCACCTTGTAAGATATAATCTATAAAACAAAAAGAATAGTCTTAGACTATGCTAGAATGAAACTAATAGAGATAGGCAAAACTTCTAGATAGTCAAACATAGAATATCAAAATACAACCAATTGAGCATATCAAACCTCTACCTAATGTGATGAAGAAAAGTTTTACTACCAAACATGGAAAATCTCCATCTCAATGAGACTTTGCTAAGCTCAAAGAGAGTTAATGTGTTGAGCTCAACCACATGACCAATTTGAAACTTAATAAATGATTTATTTTGATTTGAAAGCCTTGCCACATAAGAAGATGTCTAGCGTTTGATGGATAATGTGTTTGATGACTAGCATTCCACCCTGCATAATTGAGTTTCCATAATTCACAAGTGCAAAGAGTTCATGAACCTAGGCTTATTTAGGCTCCTCTCTAGTCCTGGTGCATAGAAAACGATTATCTATTGAGGCATAATCTTTGACACATACCTCACACCTTTCACTATGAATAAGGATCGCATAATGGGTCATTGTAGTCATACATCTTAGGTCACTCATGTTAGATATCAACTTCCACAAATTAATTAGGGTTGCACCTTTTGCATTTATTTATAATTATTTCCTAAGGCATTGCATTGCTAGTAGTGGAAGTCTAAAAGACCATGAGAGTTTGCAATGTGTCCATGAGGAGCAAGTTGAAAATGACTAGCATGGGAAAAAGGGGGATGTTTTCTTGTAGTGGATATCTTCTTATTGACCCAATGAAACCCCATTTTTAGCTAGTGTGGGTAGAAAAGAGATATTATTTACTTGACAATGGATCTCTTGCTACTAACTTGACCAATATATGCATCGATTGGCAACCCATCTAGCCACCTCAAAGACAAAAGTCCAACCATTGGATCACATGTATCTAGTAAGAAGAGCTCGAGTGTGTACCATGCAAGCATCACCCAAGCACTTCAATGTACTCAAGCTTAGCATAGAGGATACATGTTTGGGGTTTATCGTCAAGGGTTTAGGGATATAGGATTTAGGGTTTATCACTTAAGGTTTAAAGTCTAAGGTTTAGGGTTTTTAGGTTTTTAAAGGGTAAGATAATAAATGTATATCTTAAATCTAGAATGCTTAAGATGCTACTAATAGTTAATTTAATATTGAGCTAATGTTAGTCTTATCTAATATAGTATTAGTTAAACTAACATAAAAGCCAAATGAATAAAATGACATTAATATAAAAGTAATGACAATTTAAAAAATGTAAATCAAACTACTATTGGTTTAACTACTAATATTAAACTAGCATTTGTCAAACTTCATGCACATAGAAACTAATGTTAGTTAGTTTGATGCTAAAATAGCTTCAGTTAGAAACTAGACATAAACTAACCCTAAGAGCATAATGGGCTATCATTACAGTAATATAGGCAATAAATCTAGACAAGTTTATATCCACATCTATATTACTATCAATAGTGCACCTAAGCATGTTAATCCACATGTCTAATGTTCATTTGTGTATATTGTTAAACATGTGCATGACATGATTCTATAGACTAGATTGAACAAAATAATACAACAAGAAACATAGTAATCCAATCAATAAAAAATATCAAAAATTATTTTTTTTAAAAGAGGAAGAAAATTCTATTTTCCTTCTTCCAGCTTGGCTATACACCCATGGAATGGTCCTTCGTTTCCCCTCCTTTGAGCTTCTCTCTAGAACTATGAAGGAAAAGGAAAATAAAATATTATTTATTTCTTCAAACAGAGGATGGCAAGAAGAAGAAGAAGGAATGGAATAAAAAGAAAATAAAAAAGCATAAAAATTTAACAAAAATAATATTTCTACAATGATATGAGAAGAAAGAAAAATACATTATTCTTCTTTGAGTGTGCTTGCACACTGCACACAAAAAGTCCTTTAATAGTGCATGAGGGTTTTGTTATCCCTTTATGCAAGGTACTTAACTTTCCTAGATTGAGGAAAGATAAACTTTAGCAGTCGATTCGATTTCTTATCCTTAACTAGACCATCTAGACATTACATACATTAAATTAGTTGGTTGTGTAAAGTCGTCTTAAGGTTATCTAGCCTTGGATCTAGCACGACCTCCTCCAACACCTACCATGGCAACATTACTACAACTTTGAGTTATAAGCCACTACTTTTCCTATGGGTATTTGATGCAACATGGCCTCCTCCAACTTCAATAATTTTGTCTTCTCCACAAGAATTGATGGTGACAACCCTACTTGCATCTCCAAAGTTGACATGGTTCTCATGTCCACCCCATCTTGCCTAGATTGTTGCATTCTTTATTTCCAAGGGTACTTGGTGTCTATGTGATGAACTTTAGTGTATCTATGTTGGCTTTGTGTGATTGATGTGGTCCTATAGAGCAATGATGTTCCCAGTGAAACCTAGGAACGCTATATGCTTTGGGGTGGCATTTGCAATGCTAGCTACATCAAATATATCCTCCTCTCTAGTATTAACAATGTGATGGATGATCAACTCAACCTATAGTAGAGGAGTGTGTTTGGCACTAGTCTTACTAGCATTAAATCACATGATGAGATGCATGGCTATGCTTGCATCTATTCATCGAATGGAAAATGCAAGTTTTAATGAAATTTTAAAGGTGCTCTGCACGAGTGCAATTTTAATATAAATTTAAATGTTCTTTTGCATCCACTTTATTTGTTATTTTTATGAACTAACAATATTAGAAAATAGAGTGTGAGACTATAATAGTGAAAGCGAAAGTGATATAGTAATGGAGAATTTCTCTAATATAATATTAAAAAATAGAATGCATGAATATAAAATGCATACATGAATGCTACTTACTCTACTCTATTTCACTACTCCTTAAGTAGTTACCACTGAGTGGAAATGTGAATGGAAGGTAGAAGCACGAGCTGAAGTAAGAGAAGCAAGAGTTGTGGCCAATGGAGCAAGAGAGAAATAGAGGGAGGCACCGTATATCGAAACTCCAATAGTCACAATGTGTGACTAGCCTTCCTTATTCAATAACCACTAAAAGAATCAAGATTGAAGTGGCAATAATGAGTGCCCAGTACCTGCACTGTATAGATATGTGGATAGCATAAGCACCTTTGCCCCCAACGACCTCCTAGTAAGGAAAATGTGCCTTAGTGAGGAGCAAAAGAACAAAGAGAAAATTATAGCTTGTATAAAGAGTACAACAAGATGAAAAAAGGCATGTAATGAAGGAGACCTAGGAGAGAGAAGGAGAGAAGGAAGAGACTGCAGAGAGGAGAGAGAAAGGGGAAGAAGATGAGAGAAGAAGAGAGAGAAAGACTATCAGAAGAGAGGGAAAGATAGGAAAAGAGAGAAAGAGGAGGGAAGCCATGAAAGTTGGAAGGAAGGAGAAAAGAGACTTGATTATTGATAAACTGATGCCCTAATTGGGTCTCTCAACACCTTATATACCCCATCAGTGTAACTGGGTATTCCCATGCTAATCCGTGTCCTATCCGTCTATCCCCACTCTTTTAGATTCCATCCTGAACTCAAAGGTTTTTGCCCTCAAAAACAAAAAGAGGACTTATGACTCACAACAGAAGGGGAGGGTTGTAGAGTACTACTCTGCTCAACATTAGAAAGGAGAATATAGATATGGGGAAGTACAATCTCATGTGGAATTGGGGCATATAAATGTGTATATGATGTATATGACATGTGCAAGTTGATAGCATATGAGATTTGCCTCCAATTCTTGACAATTTGGGGCTGACAAACAGTGGACAACATGCTGTCCAAAACATGCATGCTAGAGAAAACTAGTCATAACATCCTATGGACAGCTCCGATTGAGGTGTGTGACATGTCAAAACAAAGCTCATGAAACGTACTTTCAAGCCATATACATGACACTTGACTGTCATTAATCCAAGGTAAAAACTATTCTGAAATAGTGTGCTGTCTATAAGTTGTCTGCATTTTATATTGGGGCAAGTTTAGCTACTGCTCAATCAAAATTGCATCCTTGAAGTAGGGAAAGCACAGCACTGGTGAAATTCTGATCAGGATAGGGCTTTTCCAAGACCATTCCGTTACCTAGGATCAAATGGATAACTTGCATAATAAGCATCAAGAGCACGAGGGTCATCCATACAAGCATGGGTCACCATACTACCACTAGGGTCAAAAGGATAATTGTGATCCAATGCATCCATTGTATCATAGAAGTAATTCATGGTGTCATCTTCAAGCACTGATGGTGGTAGAAGATCCTTACCAACCCATATGGTAGCATCAACCCATATGGTAGCATGCATTGACTTGTCTATAAACTCATTGGGAACCACTAGGTCAAGTCGGATTGGAGCAGATGAGGCTGCAATCACTACAACATTCACTGCATCAATCCCTAGGCCTTTCATGTCCATGAGTTTCACATGAGTGGCTACTACTAGGCATTCAAAGTTAAGGGTCTTAGGCGGATGGGGCACTTGCTCATGAGCCTGCAACAGTGAGATGCTCTCATCATGGCATTGTTCTTCAGAAGTATCATGTGGCTCATAAGGATGTGCATGTGCTTATAGTAATGTGCATGTTGCTTATACTCATATACATTTGCATGATGTTGTCCATGTACATAGTGCTATCTAGATGGTTGTCCATGTATGTGACCAGAATTTAGCTCATAAGAACATACATAGTCATCAGATGCATGCTGCTCAAAATATTCACAATCATCATATGCATGTTGACCATAAGTAGCCGCATGCACTTGCCTTTGCACATCGAATCCATACCAATGGTCATGGTACTCATAATGTCCGTGAGAATGCCCATACATGCCTTGCTGACCAAAATGTCCCTGGGTGCCATGCTGCCCATGCATTACATGTGGGCCAAACTGATTATTAGGGCCTTGCTGCCCAAAATTCCCATGTTGCCCTGCATTAGGGCCTTGCTGCCCAAAATTTCCATGTTGTCCATGCAATACATGTGAACGAAACTGAATATTGGGGCCTTGTTTCCCAAAACTACCATGTGCATGCTGCCCATGTGCACCTTGCATACTATGCTGCCCAAAATTTGCATCTTGCCCTTGCATATAGCTTCCACTTTTACGGGGGAGCTGTTGTCCCAAGGATGGGATGGAAGGGTTCGTCATGGGTGAGGGGAGGATGGGCTCATCATGTCGTATAGAGGGCTCACCCAGCTCATAGGTGCTATGGAAAAAACCAAGGGTGCTACCAAAACCTTGCTGGCCATCCCCCGTCTCCAAGGGGGGAGGGCAGTTGGTCTCACGGGGGGAGGACCATGCTCCTTGGGCTGAGCCGAGGAGGGTGGAGATGAGTGTGCCCATGTGCTCTACGAGCAAGTCCATCTTAGCCATCATCTTGCTATGATGCTGATCTTGGCGATTTTCCATCTCCCTATGGCGGTGTTCCAGTTCTCGATGCCGCTCAACGTGATGGGTCTCGTGTTGGCATAGTGTGTCGTTAAGCATAGAAAAATGGTCTGCCATCTCGGGGGCACCTTCTTCAAGCATGTCTTCACGATCCTCTTGGGCGGAGCTAGGATCATTCATAGATGCATAGGAATCTTTGATCTCATGCTAGAAGTCCTCTTGGGCCTTGGCTTTACCCTTATGATTTGCCATACTAGGTGCAGTCCATTGGACCCCCTGTCACAAAACTGCAATATCTCGAGCTAGCTGGAAGCTCCGATTGCCGAGCTTCTTGATTTGAAATGGAGCCCTTGATCCCCTCTTTGAAAATTAGTCATTCACTGATTGCATTAAAGAAACAATAAAAAAAACAAAGGCATACACCATAGCAACCACGTTCTGGATCAACTAATTGGCCACTTTACTAGCTGCACATGCTTGGTGCAGCAAAATGTTCATAGGAGTTGGACCAAACAGCTCAAGTAGTATGTCAGGAGGCAGAATTGCTCTTGCAGATGTTTTTCCAAATTTGAAACAGACATTAGAGAGTGCACTTAGCTCTTCTGAAATATCCAACTAGCTTCCAACATTTGTGGGAAATGATTTGCAAGCTACTGCTCCTTTTGCATCTGATATCAAAAACACACTGCATTAGCAAAACATAGCATGATCTTGGGAGCCATTGCGCCTGATTTCTCGCAAGTTTTTATATAGCTAAAGTAGTTTCTTTAAGGTAGTAAGAGCGATAGACTTCAGTAGTACATGTTCAGCCAATACATATGCAAAGGTGCATGTTTTAGCTAAGTAGTAGGTGCAATCTGTCAAGAATGATATGACCAGCAGGGGCTGTCCATAGTAGATGAACTATAGCTCATTTTGACCACAATGAGAAGAGTGAGTAGCAGTGGATAGTTTTTTGAATAGTTGTACTTTCAGATCGGAAATGGTGACCATTCAAATAGTGTGAACAACTAGAAATTCACCATAGTTGGATAGCAAAGAAGTAGCTGAGAAGAAGCTCAAGATAACGTCAGATGCATCTATTTCTTCAGTACTGGTGGCAATAAACATCAAGCCTTTTTTTCAGCAGCAAATGAGGAGAGAAACAACCATTGTTGGAGCTTCAGTTGGGCATTAAAGTGTTGTGTTTCCAGGAATGAAGGTCTTTGAATCATTTGTCAATTCCCCTTCTGTATTATAGCAACAGCACCAGATCACTCATTTGCAGCAAGAGCTCTTCAAGAATGGTTATACAACACATTATCTCCTTTTCCAGGAATGAAGGTCTTTGACTCATTTGTCAATTCCCCTTCTGTGTATTACAGCAACAACACACATTTTCACGGGGAAGAAGTTGGAAGATATTGTGCCTTCCTCTCACAACTGTGATGTCCCTGAAGTGACTCGAGTTGATTTTCAGCTTATTGACATCTTTGAAGATGGATTTGTGAGCCTTCTTATGGACAATGGTGGAAGTAAGGATGACCTCAGGCTCCCAACTCATGAGGAGCTTCTTACTCAGATTAAGGATTTGTTGATGGAAAAGACCTTGTTGTGGCTGTCGTGTCTATGATCTAGAATGCTAAATCTGCCCTTAGATCCCTCCTCAACATCCCGGAAGATTACGTCATCTTGTTCCCTCCCCCTACATGTGACACCCTTCTTGTCGCAGATTGTGGATGTGTCCAAATTTGGCCTAATCCATGTGAGCACATAAAAACATTGGTCCTTCTGGTGTATGCCGCTATACCGACAAGACATAATCTGGAACTTGCTTCTTGCTCCGACTTCGTTTGTTGATGTCAGTGCACCTTAGGACATCACAACCAGCATCATCAGTATCATTGTTATCATTAGCGGTACTGTGCATCCTAAAAGAGCCAGGCGAGAATGATTCTGTGTCAGGTGCAAGAACATGGAGGCAGCTTCTGAGATGAGGGATGCTATCGTGGTTGGGAAAGATGCTATCGGCCTGTTGGCAGCTACTCCAACTCTATGCACGAATGAAGAAGGATATGGCTGCATAGAGTTGGAGCGGCTTGTTGGCAGCTGCTCCAACTCTATGCACGAATGAAGAAGGATATGGCTGATTACAACAATGAGCTCCCATGGTACAAAGACCTTGTGCACCATGCTTGCGGTGACTTATCCATGGCCATAGTTCAAGCCAATGCTGGCATAGAGGATCACAACTAGGTTGAGACTAGACCTACCAGAACATTTATCGGTATCTAAGATGGTTAAGGGAGGCCTAGAGGCAGCAGAGAAGCGCAACATTGAGAAGGCTAAGCTTCTGTATGACACAATTGATGAGAGCAACAAAGTCTTCAAGTGCCCAGTAGAGAAGTTAGAGCGCTCATAGATGAATGTTTCCTTCACCATGGAGACTCCAGAGTTGGAGGCACAGTTTATCAAAGAAGCAGCAGCGCAGGGAATGATGCAACTCCACGGCCATTTTTATGTTGTTGGTATTACGGGGGCAGCCCTGGGGGCTTCAGTAGGGTATGGGTGGCACTCAAGTACTCCAAGGTGAGCCCAAGGTCTCAAGAAAGTGGCAGGAGGTGCCATGCAAGACCTGGAAGAAGGGGGAGAGAGATCTTGCAAGATTTTGGGCTAGAGCTTCCATGGTAGCTTAAGGGTCCCTTCTGCCTCCAGATGCTGTAAAACCTCCAGTCAGCTCCCCAAGAAAGGCTGCCATAGTCTTCAAGAAGGTTGACAGCTTGTCTGAGTACTCCCTGTGTACTTGTGGGAACTGTGTAACTAGGATTTTCTAACTGTGAAGAACTGTAAGGAGCCTAAATCTAAAGGAAGAAGAAGGATCAAGGACAAGGCTCTGATACCAACCATAATAAAGGAGACCTAGGAAAGAGGAGAGAAGGAAGAGGCTGCAGAGAGGAGAGAGAAAGGGGAAGAAGATGAGAGAAGAAGAGAGAGAAAGACTATCAGAAGAGAGAGAAAGACAAGAAAAGAGAGAAAGAGGAGGGAAGCCATGAAAGTTGGAAGGAAGGAGAAAAGAGACTTGATTATTGATAAACTGATGCCCTAATTGGGTCTCTCAACACCTTATATACCCCATCAGTGTAACTGGGTATTCCCATGCTAACCCGTGTCCTACTCATCTATCCCCACTCTTTTACAAGGCATCATCTCATCCTATGCCAATTAACCTCCTAAGGAAGGCATATCATTCCATTGTGAGAATTTTAGGGAGGAGACTTGAAGGATTCATATATGTAGGTATCTTGAAAAGCTAAATGGACTTGTTCCCTACCACCTAATGAAGTGATATTGTGCCATAGTATGCTTTGTATTCTCATGGAAGACTAGATTACATGCCATCTAAATGGCACTCATTGAATTTGTATGCAGTGTAGGAGTAACAATCGTACCAAGATCTGCAACTAAATAGCCTAACTATAGGCCCTCTTTTGTTGTTTGAACCTTGGACATAGAAGAAATAACACCTCTAGCTACCAGATACCACGGGCAAATATGAGGATGAGGATTCAGAGATAGGTGAATAGGATACTTACATGGATGATCCCTGGTTGAATGAACAAATAGACTAGGATGCTGAAAGGAAAATTTGCAAAGAAATGAGGTGGAATGAAGAAAACCGGATCAGAGAGGAGATGGCCTTATCAGACAAAGATTCAGGCAAGTTTGATGATGTTGTCGAAGAAGAAGAAATGCATGGGGGGAGTCAGTGGAATGAAATGGAAGAATGGGCGGCAGAAGAGCCATACCTTAATCATGATGACCAACCCACATACGATTATGAAGAGGAAGTGATTGAATATCAAAATGACAAACATGAAGATCCACGATGGGAAGAGAGGGATCAAGAGTGTTTCCAAGGCTATGATGAGCAATCTTTTGAAGCGGGCTAGGTGCATAATGAGGAGATTGAAGATCAATACGCCCAATACGAAGAGATGACTTGGGGGGAAGGGAGAGATGATCTGTTCCAAGACTATCATGATGAATCTTTTGAACTTGGTTATGAAGTTGATGATGGTGAGTGGGAAGGTGAAAACGAGGAGGCCTACGAGCCATATTATGATGATAATGACCACACACTATGCCAAGAAGAACTACGGGGGATTAACGGGCTGGATGCAGAAGGGTAGTTTGAAGAACTCATGAGACGATGTGGGCAAGTATAAACGAAACTATGACCACAGAGTCTCCAGCGTGCATAGAGGTGGCATGCGGGTTGAGTTTTGTGTTTGATGGGGTGCTCATTGAGGAGTGTGTGAAAGAAAAGATGACTTGCGGGTCACATTCATTACCAGATGGGGTGATTCTTGAGCCATGACGTGCTGTGCCATGTCATGTTGAAGCGTCTTGCGGGTTGGGTGTCATGTTGAGATGGTTTGGTGGAACGATGCGCGTGACTGGGGCCGTGGACTAGGGCCAAGGGGGATCCATAACTATAATTTAAAAAATGTTTTATTAAAAATTTTATTAAATATTTTTAAATAAAAAATTTTAATTTAAAAAATTATTAAGACATTTTAAATTTAAAAAATAATGAATAAATGTTTTAAGAGTTTTAATTATTAAAAGGGTTTACCAATAAAACATAAACGACTAATAAAACATTAAAACGACTAAATGTTTTATTAATATGACTAATAAAACATTAAAATGACTTATAAATTGTTTTATTAAAATTATGATTATTTAAAATGTTTTATTGAAAAAATTAACATTAAAATGATAATTATTAAAATTATGACTAATTAAAATATTTTATTAAAAAATTTAACATTAAAATGATTAACATTGAAATGATGATTAATTAAAACATATTATTAAAATGATTAACATTAAAAGGTTAATCGTTTTTTAATTGATTATAAATTAATATCTAATTAAGACAATTCGTGAACATGATGAGATTTTTAGAAGATTTAATATCACCATCATTTCGTTATTGAAAAGCGAAAAAATGGCTTCTAGGGCATCAGACACAAAAAAAAACCTTTAAAATTAAAACATTTTAATCTCATCATTTTTTCTTCTCTTCTTCTTCTCCACTCCGCCGACAAAGAGAGAGCTCCACTGAATCTTCTTCATAACTCAAAAAAATCTACTTTGAGCTCCTCTCACTCGTCACCAATCTTTAGCAAAGTTTTATCGGTCCTCCATCTTCTCTCTGACAGTGTATGTATTTCTTGCTATCTCTTTTTACCAGAGACAAAATTTTCTCTCTCTCTCTCTCTCTCTCTCTCTCTCTCTCTCTCTCTCTCTCGTATAAGCTCTCTATGTCGTATGAACTCTTTCTCTCTTCTCCTCTAACACCCACACTCAGTTTGCTTTGTACTCCCTCTCTATCCATCACACACTCTCTCGTTCTCTCTCTCTCTCTCTCTCTCTCTCTCTCTCTCTCTCTCTCTCTCTCTCTCTCATCTCCCATGGAATCACATTATATTTTCATTTTCGTTAATGCATCTCCTCCTCTCTCTCCCTCTCCCCCCTCTCTCTCTTAGGATTAATAGTTGAGCACGGTGATTAAGCTATAATTAACATCTTGTGTGATTTTATGCAGGCTTCCAAATAACTAAGCCTTTAGTATCCAATCAACAACAAGCAACACTATCAAACTATTATCGAAATAGGAAATTCAACATACACAAGGTAACCAACTAGTCATTACAATTATTATTTTAGGTACACCAATCAATCCAATGGGTCTCTTTTTTAAAAAGTAGACTAGTAAAAATCAATTGCTAAAATTTAAAGATTCAATCTATAGTGTGCACCTGGTGCTATTTCATGGTTTCCCACCCTTATGTCAAAATTTAAATCCTAACTGAAGCCCACAGAAGAGGGAGGTGACAACTCTAATGTTCGAAATAAAAGAATAGTTTGTTAGAGATATACCTCTTTATATTTAAGATGTAAATTCAAAATTTAAAATTTTAAGGCATTTAATATAAGTATAACCAATAGAGTTGGAACTGATTAAATCTTAAATGCAATCACTGTGAGGTCATATACTTTACACTATAAAATTAGGATCGTGAAAGCACAAAACATTGGATTTGCACATGTGTAGTCAAACGTTCTCTCAAGCTTGACCACATGCTCATGCTTATTCAAGCTGTCTTTTAGATAGAAGCTTGGTCCTATATAGAAGCACATGGACAACAAGCTCTACCTTCTTAAAGAGAGCCCACTGATAGAGGAGGTGCTACAGGCTTGAGCACATAGCCAAGCTCTACCTCAAGGAGGAAAGAGAGTCAAACCCTATCTTTGTCTTTGAGACATCTTAGGAGATAGAACTTTAGCACATACTAAAGCCCATAATAACCATCTCCTTTTAACACACCTTTGAGGTATCTCTAGGATAGAGCTTGAGAATGTGATCAAGCTTAAATAAATCTCTCTTCCTTTTGGGGAGAAGGGGAGATGGGGGAGGGGGAGAGCTTGGGCACATGACCCTAGTGGTAATCCCCTCCTCTATTATGTGGCTTTAAGAAAGTCCTTGTGCCACAACTTCTTGACCACATGCTCAAGCTTTCCTGGCCCTTGTGTCAAAATTTGAATCCTAGTTGAAGCCTATAGAAGAGGGAGGTGACAACTCTAATGTTTGAAAATGAAAAAATGGTTTGTTAGAGATATACCTCTTTATAGTTAAGATGTAAATTTGAAATTCAAAAATTTAAGGTATTTAATAGTATAACTAGGAGAGTTGGAATTGATTAAAGCTTAAATGCAATCACTATGAGGTTAAATATTTTACACCATAAAATTGGAATCTTGAAAGCATAAAACATTGGTTTCATGTGTAATCAAAACTTCCCTCAAGCTTGACCACGTGCTCATGCTTCTTCAAACTATATTCTAGATAGAATCTTGGTCCTATATAGAAGCACATGGACAAGCTCTACCTTCTTAAAGAGAGCCCACTAATAATAGAAGAGGTGCTACAAGCTTGAGCATGTAGCCAAGCTCTACCTCAAGGAGGAAAGAAAGTCAAACCCTATCTTTGTCTTTGAGATATCTTAGGAGATAGAGCTTGAGCACACACTAAGGCCTATAATAGCCATCGCTTTTTAACACACCTTTGAGGTGTCTCTAGGATAGGGCTGTGAGCATGTGATCAAGATTGGATAAATCTCTCTTCCTTTTGGGGAGGGGGAGAGATTGGCAAGAGAGAGCTTGGCCCAAGATAGTGGTAATCCCCTCCTTTATTATGTGGCTTTAAGATGTCCTTGTGCCATAGCTTGTTGACCACATGCTCAAGCTTTCCCGGCCCTTGTGTCGAAATTCAAATCCTAGTTGAAGACCATAGAAAATGGAGGTGACAACTCTAATATTCAAAAATTAAAAAAATATTTATTAGAGATGTACCTCATAGTACTTAAAATGAAAAATTGAAATTCAAAAATTTAAGGTATTTAATAGCATAACTAGGAGAGTTGGAATTGATTAAAACTTAAATGCAATCACTGTGAGGTTAAATACTTTACACCATAAAATTGGAATCCTAAAAGCATAAAACATTGGGTTTGCACATGTGTACTCAAACCTTCCCTCAAGCTTGACCACGTGCTCATGATTCTTCAAACTATATTTTAGATAGAAGCTTGGTCCTATATAGAAGCACATGGACAAGCTCTACCTTCTTAAAGAGAGCCCATTGATAGAAGAGGTGCTACAGGCTTGAGCACATAGCCAAGCTCTACCTCAAGGAGAAAAGAGAGTCAAACCCTATCTTTGTCTTTGAGATGTCTTAGGAGATAGATCTTGAGCACACACTAAGGTCTATAATAACAATCTCTTTTAACACACCTTAGAGGCATCTCCAAGATAGGGCTTGAGCATGTGATCAATCTTGGATAAACCTCTCTTCCTTTTAGGAGGGGGGAGAGGGGGGAGGGGGAGAGCTTTGTAAGAGAGAGCTTGGTCATGTAATCCCCTCCTTTATTATGTGGCTTTAATATGTCCTTGTGCCATAGCTTGTTGACCACATGCTCAAACTTTCCTAGTCCTTGTGTCAAAATTTGAATCCTAGTTGAAGCCTGTAGAAAAGGGAGGTGACAACTGTAATATTAAAAAATTATTAGAGATGTACCTCTTCGTACTTAAAATTTTAATTCAAAATGCAAAATTTTGAGTTATTTAATAGTACAACCAAGAGACTTAGAATTGATTGAAGTTTAGATGCAATCACTATGAGGTTAAATGCTTTTCACCATAAAATTGGAATCTTGAAAGCATAAAACATTGGGTTTGCACATGTGTAGTCATACCTTCTCTCAAGCTTGACCACATGCTCATGCTTCTTCAAACTATCTTTTAGATAGAAGCTTGGTCCTATATAGAAGCACATAGCCAAGCTCTACCTCAAGGAGGAAAGAGAGTCAAACCTTATCTTTATCTTTGAGACATCTTAGGAGATAGAGCTTGAGCACACACTAAGGCCCCAAATAACCATCTCTTTTTAACACACCTTTGAGGTATCTCTAGGATAGATCTTGAGAACAAGATCAAGCTTGGATAAACCTCTCTTCCATTTGGGGGTGGAGGGAGAGGGGGAGGGGGAGAGCTTGGTAAGAGAGAGCTTGGGCACATGACCAAGCTAGTGGTAATCCCCCTCCTTTATTATGTGGCTTTAAGATGTCTTTGTGCAAGAGCTTGTTGACCACATGCTCAAAATATCTCGGCATGTATCAAAATTTGAATCCTAGTTGAAGCTCGTAGAAGAGGGAGATGTCACCTCTAATGTTTGAAAATAAAAAAATTGTTTGTTAGAGATGTACCTCATAGTACTTAAAATATGAATTTGAAATTCAAAACTTTGAGAAACCCTATCTTTGTCTTTGATATGTCTGGATAGAGCTTGAGCACACACTTAGGCCCATAATAACCATCTCTTTTTAACACACTTTTGAGGCATCTCTAGGATAGGGCTTAGCATGTGATTAAGCTTGGATAAACCTCTCTTCCTTTTGGGGAGGGGGAGAAGGGGGGAGCTTGGGCACATGACCAAGATAGTAACAATCCCCTCCTTTATTGTGTGGCTTTAAGATGTCCTTGTGCCACAACTTCTTGACCACATGCTCAAGCTTTCCCGGCCCTTGTATCGAAATTTGAATCTTAGTTTAAGCCCGTAGAAGAGGGAGGTGACAACTCTAATGCTCAAAAATGAAAAAATAGTTTGTTAGAGATATACCTCTTTATAGTTAAGATGTAAATTCAATTTTCAAAATTTTGTGGTATTTAATAGTACAACCATGAGACTTGGAATTGATTGAAGTTCAAATGTAATCACTGTGAGGTTAAATACTTGACACCATAAAATTAGAATCTTGAAAGCATAAAACACTGGGTTTGCACATGTGTTGTCAAACCTTCTCTCAAGCATCACCACGTGCTCATACCTCTTCAAACTATCTTTTAAATAGAAGCTTGGTCCTATATAGAAGCACATGGATAAGCTCTACCTTCTTAAAGAGATCCCACTAATAGAAGAGGTGCTACAGTCTTGAGCACATAGCCAAGCTCTACCTCAAGGAGGAAAGAGAGTCAAACCCTATATTTGTCTATGAGACGTCTTAGGAGATAGAGCTTGAACACACACTAAGACCCATAATAACCATCTCTTTTTAACACACCTTTGAGGTGTCTCTAGGATAGAGCTTGAGCACGTGGTCAAGCTTGGATAAACCTCTCTTCCTAAGATGTCTTTGTGCCAGAGCTTGTTGACCACATGCTCAAGACTATCTCAACCCTCTTTTCATAGGGGACATCTCTTTTAGATAGGGCTTGAGCATGTGGTTTATTCCCCTTGATTGAGAGACTTGTGGGACACAATGACAGTAGCAATGTATAAGTTATACCCCTCCACTGAGATGTTTATGAAACACATATTGAGTAGCTTACATCAATACTTTCACTTGGGTGCAAGGAGCTAAGCAAGAAATTGAGACAACATATCTTGGACACATGCTCAAGCTTTTATCAACCATCTCCTTTATTATGTGGCTTTAAGAAATCTTGGGGAGGGAACTTGATCATGTGCTTAAGATCATATGAACTCTATCTTTATGGGAAAAGAGGTTGTCAAGATAATCTCCCCCTCTCCCTTTGAAGGCAGGGCAAAATATTTTCTCCTCCATCATTGAGATGGTCATCTTCTTAAAAATATGTTCCTTATGACTCTCATCCACTTTACTTTTGTAATCCTTGTCACACAAATAATATCAATTATGAATCATCTCTTTCCTTTTGTGGGAGGTCCTTCATAAGATATGTTCCTAGTTTCTCGTTTCTAGTTTGGATGTATTCAAGGGAGAGCTTGAGCCTCTGATTAAGCCCATGTCAACCTTATTTTTTTAATATGATTATAAGGTGTAAGTGAGATAGAGAGGAGGGGAACTTTGCAAGATAGTTGGAGAGAGCTTGAGCACATACTCAAGCATGTATAGACCCTCTCCATTTTTATGTCATCTTAAGATCTCCTTGCGGTAGAGCATGGCCACATCCTCAAGCTTGTATCAACCGTATCTTTAGGAATGAGGAGTTTTATAATGTTGTTCCCCTCTATCTCTAAGTGTAGCATGGTAGTTTCCAAACCCTGTCTATTTGATATGACTCTTTGATATGTCTTTGGGTCCTAGATTGTGCACATTATCAAGCTTGGTAAAAACCCTCTCCTTACGGGGAAGGAGCTTCTCAAGAGCATTTTCACCCCTCCCCTTGAGGACATGGAGAAATTTTCTCCTCTCTCATTGAGAGGGCTACCCTTAGTTGATATGGCTTTCTAATATGCCTTTGAAAAAGAGCTTGGTCAAGCTTGTATCAGCTTTATATTTATGGGGGAGGGTGGTAGTTACTCCTCTTTGACTGAGATGTCCTTTTCGTATGAATTTGAACATGTCTTTGAGAGATAGCTTTAGTACATGCTCAATCTTAGCAATCCCTTATTTTCGGGAGGTGCTTTGCAAGATAGGTACATGCTTTCTTTGCCTCTTTCAAATGTATTTGAGAGAGAGCTTGGATATATCCTATACTAACCCTCTTTATTTGATGCGAGTCTGATGTGTTTTTTTTAGGTAGATCAAAGAGCAATATGTAAACATGGTGAGATATAGCTTGATGATGCATCTTTTAGGTAGAGGGGAGGAAAAAAGTAAAGATGGTGGGACATAGCTTGACCATGTGCTCAAGCCTATATACACCCTCTACATTTTGTTGACTTTGAGATATCTTTGGGATAAAGCTTGAGCACGTGCTCAATCATGCATCAACATTCTCTCTATGGGGGAGGAGCTTGGTAACATTATTTCCCTTCTTTTTTTGATGTGAGTTTGATATGCCTTTTAGACAGAGAGGAGGGAAACTTGTAAACATGGTGGGGTAGATATTGGCAATGCATATTTTAGGTAGGGGAGGACAACATGTAAATATTGCTTGACCTTGTGCTCAAGCATATATAGACCCTCTCCATTTTTTGACTTTGACATCTCTTTGGGACCAACATTCTCTCAATGTGAGAGAAGCATGGTAACATTTTTCCCCTCTATCTCTAAGTGCAGCATTGTAGTTTCCCCTCTCTCATTGAGGTGTTTATGAGACAGAGCCTGAGCACTTACTCAAGATTGAACAATATATTTTTTCTATGGAGTTTTGAAATATCTTTGAGACATATCTTGATGTGCTCAAGCTTGTATCGACCCATTCTTACCAAGGGAGGAGCCTCACAAGATAAGTTATTGGCGTCTCCTTTCCACTCCTACCCCTTTAGGTGTATTCAGGGAGAGAGCTTGAGCATGTGATCTAGCCTATAATGATCTTCTTTGTTTGCCATGACTATGAGCTGTCTTTGAGATAGAGGGAAACTAGGCATTTTGAGATGACACTTTGATATGTCTTTGAGTTGTATCTTGTGCATCTTCTTAAGCTTGTAAAAACCCTCTCCTTAGGGGGGAGGAGCCTCTCAATATTGTTTACCCTCTCCCTTGGAGGGCATGGAAAAATATTCTCCTCTCTTATTGAGATGGCTATTAGAAAGTACACCTCAAGCTTGTATCCAAACCCTATCTATATGATATGACCTTTTCATATTCCTCTGGAAAAGAGCTTGATAATATGCTCAAGCTTGTATCGACCCTATATGTAAGGGGCATGGACTGCACCATTGTAGTTTCTCCTCTCTCATTGAGATGTCTTTTGTATACAAAATTCTCTCATGGGGGGAGGAGCTTCTCAAGAGTGTTTACCCTGTCAGAGGTAGATGGGAAAAAATATTACCAAGCTCCTCCTTGGTGAAGAGGGTTGACACAAGATTGAGCATGTGCTCAAGTTTCCTCCTAAAGAGACCTCAAATTCACATAAAATAGACCTCAAACTCCCATTATCTCACCAAGCTACCATCCCTTGTGTGCTACAAACACCTTAAAGTCATATCACACAAATAATATTTACATCATATAACTTCCCTTTTTATCTTTTAAATTGCCATAGGCAAAGCTTGGTCTAATACTTACATAATTGACATTATTTGTGCAACAAGTATTAGAAAAGTCAAGTGAATGTGAGTCATAAGGAATATTATCTTTGACTACAGCATTGTAGTTTCTGCTCTCTCATTGAGATGTTCTGGGGAGGAGCATGCTCAATCTTGTAATAACCCTTCCTTTCCAAGCGAGAAGCTTCACATGATAGGTTCTTGGTATCTCCTTTACCCTCATTTCTCTTTTAGATGAATTTGAGAGAGAGAGAGAGAGAGAGAGAGAGAGAGAGAGAGAGAGAGAGAGAGAGAGAGAGAGAGAGAGAGAGAGAGAGAGAGAGAGAGAGAGAGAGAGAGAGAGAGAGAGAGAGAGAGAGAGAGAGCCTATGATCAAGCCTATAATGACCTTCTTTATTTGATATGACTTTTGATGTGACTTGAATATAGAGGGGAGGGAAATTTTGCAAGATGGTGGGACAGAGCTTGAGCATGTGCTCAAGCCTATAACAAGCCTATTTGTGAGATAGATATGCCTATCACGACCTATATAGATGCTCTTTACTTTTATATGACCTTGAGGTATTTTTTGGATAGATCTTATGAAGCATAAGCTCAAGACTCTATGAACCATCTCGTTACGGGGGAGGAGCTTGGTGATATTCCTTGCCTTCTATCTCTCTGAGGGAAACATGATAGTTTCCCCTCTCTTATTGAGGTGTCCATGAGATAGAGCTTAAGCACATGCTCAAGCTTGTGTCAACACTTTCCTTTTCTACGAATGTCTTAAATATCTTTGAGGGGTAGCCTGAGCATGTGGTCAAGCTTATATCAACTCTTTCTTTCCGAAGGGAGGAGCTTCACAGGATAGGTTCCTAATATCTCCTTTCCCCTCAAGTTAGGCTTGAGCACCCATATATGGGAAGGGCTTGTTTGTACAATGTGCCAGTTGCCTAGTATGAGCTAGGCTAGGATCCACAACCCAAGGCATTAGGCGAATAGTAGAAGATGGGGTTTTTCTTATACGAGTATACTTATTTGAATTCTAAGGGTTTAGTGTCATGTGCCTAACATTATGTTCTACTTAAGTTTGTGTTCGTAGAATTGAAACTAGTTAAAATATTCTTCCATGTAGGGCCAACCCAACATTATGCTTTATTTGAGCTTATCTTTGTGAACTTATCTTGCTTTTATTTGAGTTTGACTTCATTAAGGTATTATAATGCATGTCATATATGAAATTATCCTTTTTGTTGTATCATAATCCACATTGTATATGTTAGTTTTGTCAATGTGTCCAAATGGATTGTTTCTAAAATGACCGGAAAAAGAAAGGCATCAGTTGTTGCAAAAGAGCCAGCTACAGTGAACTTTGCATCCTTGGATGTAAGGAGTACATTGACATATTCAGCCCTTCTAGTGTATTCAACAAGCCTCACTTATGCATATTGGATCATGTGGATGATGAGCTCAGTTGGGATGATATTGGACAAGTAAAGAAAATTACTTCTAGGAGGGTCAGAACTCAAGAGGGGCTATATTGCCTTGATGTGAGTGATGGCAAATTCATTTATCAAGTTCTCCTTGATGTATATGAGGTTGAAAAAATGTAGCGAGATGTTGAAGATACAATGTTTACTAGGGGATGGGAACTCACATATGATGTTGAAAGACTAGCCATTGATGAGCTAGTCAAAGCATTTGACAAAAGACAAGCTCACGAAAGAAACATGTTATATCTACCAAGACCAAGATATCAACATAGAAAGAACAATCATCAAAAGAGGGACAACTAGCAAAGTTGTATCAATCATTCCAATTGATCAACTAGATCTAATAAAGAAACAAGAGCCTTTATTGATACCAGAAGTTGACGTGAGACAAGTTGCAAAGCTAAAAAAGAAGTCAAGGGCCCCAAGATTGAATGCATATGCAAAATACTTTCCATTTGGATTAGATAGGCAATACTCTATCCCTGTAGTCAAATGTAAGGATGCTCCACCGCATTATATTTGTTGGCCAAAGGAGCATGTCTATGTAAATTATCTACTAAGCAAGTTTCAATCAGAGCCCACTCCAACTTCCTTTTGTGCATATTTGATGCCCATATATAAGAATAATCATGGGGAGATTGTTCCAAGGAGGGAATTGGTGAAAGAGGATGAGTTAGATAATTATTACTACTACATCTTGGGTGGACAACACTCAATTTATGCAGCAAGAATACTTGTTAAAATGAATTTGCATGAAAATGAGAGCATTAAGAAACTCTATGTTAGGGGAATTGCGCGTATTGTTATGGATGCCCCTCCAGAGGTATCGGTGGCCATACACCATCTTGTATGTAAGGGGAAACTAGATGGGGAAAAACCAATAATAAGTACCTTTCGTTGTCCGGTTGGATTAACATGCAAATATATAAGAATCTTACAAAGAGAGATTATGAAAACTTAAAAAATATATTACTTGTAAAGGGTACAAAGGGAACATATAAGATTGACATAACTGATAGGGTAAAATGGATCAAGTAGGATCAAGTTGTGCAGGTGGAACTACTAGCTAAGGAAAAATGTAATAGCTAAGAAGAGTTGTGTGGAAAATTCATGATTGTAGAAAATATATACAGTCAATTGCAAGAAATGTGCACTGATTGGATCAAATCAAAGATCCAAGTCGAAAGAACACAGGTCAAGTTTCCTTCAAATGCTAAAGCATATGTAAAGTGGTTAGTAGACCAAGTGGAGGCAATCCAATAGCTAGAAGGAGACCTCAAATGGAAAATATATATGGCAACTATTGAGAAGGAGGGTGATTTTTTCCTAGACAGATGCTTTGCCTCAAAAAGTGTATCTTTGGGCATGTGTATAATTGACCAAACTAAGGGATGTGCTTCTAAAATGTCATAGGATTTCCAAATGTATTTCAAGTTGTTTTGAGGCACTCATGCGCATTGTAGAGCAGACCATTATTCTTGGCTTTGTAAAAATGGCGAGCTTTCTAGTAATGCAACGAGCCTTGAAACCAGGATCTTGGAAGCATAAGATCTTCTTTTGTGTGGCAAGCACAACAAATCAAGCACCCTTCAGGCATGTCCTTGACATCATGTCAGTGTTTGTCTTTATTGCAAAGGAACATGATTATGAGGGTTTTGATACATATTTGAGTGTTTCAAATGTGAACATAAACCAGATCTTAATATTTACAATCTAGCGGAAGGAAATCTCCAACAAAAGAAGACACACTTGATCCACACATGCATAAGAAAATTTTGTAATATTTAATACTACATCATGGATGCTTTCTCTGATGGATATATAGCAAGGGTAGTGAAATTCAAAGACTTGTAATATGCTTGGTAGAAAAACCAATACCCATGACGACTTACATGAAACATTGATGGCATGGATAAAAACTTATCCAAATATTAGAGTTTGGGCAAGACAACTAGAGGAGGTTCAAATAATAGAAGAGGCCACAAGTGAGAAAGGAAAACAAACTCCAAAACCAAGTCTTGCAAAAGATCCAGAAGGTATGACAAACCTTGTAGCCTAGGAGGATGATATGGATATAGAGTATATATATATATATATAAATATTATAGTGATTTTACAAATGTTTGTATGAATCTCGTATACCTAAATAAAGGGTGATTTGTGTCTTCTTTTTTTCTTTTTCTTTTTGTGTTTTCTTTTTCATGTATTGATAGTTCTTGTGTTTTAGAAATGATCTTGTGTTAAACTAGTAGATCAAGCTCAATTTTCTATGATTGGGCTTAGAAGTACACCCAAGTTCTGCCTAAACTTAGCTTAAGGAAATATCTTGATCTTGGAGGCATTTCAAAGTGTAGCATACTTCTACAGGCTTGAGCACATGCTCGAGCTCTACCTCCTTAAGAACTAGAACCAAAGAAACAATTGTTACAAGATTGAGCACTCTGCCAAACTATTTCTCAAAGAGAACTAAAACATAGATATATGCTCAAGGGCATAGAAGAAAACTTGAGCACATGCTCACAACCCAAAGCTTAAGCACATGCTAAGGGTCTGCCTACTTAAAGCTTGGGACCAAGAA
Organism: Lygodium microphyllum; assembly: GCF_053477565.2. Taxonomy (NCBI): domain Eukaryota; kingdom Viridiplantae; phylum Streptophyta; class Polypodiopsida; order Schizaeales; family Lygodiaceae; genus Lygodium; species Lygodium microphyllum. Next base: position 115,631,313 of record NC_141145.1, read on the forward strand.
GAGAGTTGCTATAAAATTTAGCACATGGCCAAACAACACATCAAAAAAGAGATTTTGATTAATCTTGGACACATGACATATACAACTTGAATAATTTATTTCAAAGAGAGTATGTCATTTTTCTTACATATATAGCTTGAAAATTTTATTTAAAAGAGAAATACTAAGTTTGTTTAGGAATATTGAATTCTTGTGTTGTGCCAATCCTTTATGATATTTACTAATATTTCAACTGAGCAGGATATAAGATAGAATCACCAAGTTTTTTCAATATTGAGAGGCAAATGGAGGATGGAGTGATGAAGGAATCGTTTGGTAGCAATAGTAATGTTTCTACAATACTGAGCATGATAGAGAAATCCATTCTAATAGTGGTAGTGGATTTGAATGGCTTACTGTTCAAGCACTGTATCCAACCATCACCACTTCATAAATCCATACTATATGGCCATAACAAGTATCTAGTACTCCGACCTAGTTGTATAGAATTCTTGAATATTTTTCTAGAAAGATGTAATGTCAGAATTTGGTCAACTATACAAGAACATAATGTTGTATCCAATGGTTAGAAGTTTTGAGAAAAAACAGGATACAATTAGGGTTTTTTGCCATGTGGTGTGAGGATTGCTACTATAGATATGAAAAAATGAAAATGTATAGACTTGGAAAGCTATGTGTTGAAGCACGGTTCAATACCTTGGCAAAAATGGCTATGCAATCACGGGGGATTCACCAGTAGTAATAAGGAGACGTCACCTACGTGCAAGAAATATATGAAAATACCCCTTATCTACCCCCTATTTATGGGACCTTACCTTATAAAATGTACCTTCCTTCCCTTAAATAACCCCCCTCCCTTACACTCACGTGGTACCATATGGTAAACCCTAGTGGACCCCCTGGGTATGCAATTTGGGTGTGATGCCACACGAACCATCCTTATTGATGATGATCCTTATAGAGGTTCAACTGCATCTTTCCGTCTACTTTTGATATCAAAGAAAAGGATGATGATATGTTTATGGAACATTTACTCCCTATCTTCTTGTGTTGAATGATATGTCTGATGTGCAAAGTGGTATTACAAGCACTCGATATGGGTAGATACCTCTACTTGAAGATCACAATTGGTGCAACCAAGTTAGAGGAGTCATGAGTGAGTGGGATGACATGAATAATAGATTGTACAACCAAAAATTTGACACAAAGAGGTTGTCTCCTGTAAAAAATCTACAAAGTAAAAGTAAAAGTCTAGACATAGTCAATCAACGTATTTTACAAGTTCTTCAAAATGAAGAACATAGAATTCCTATAATGAAACCAATTGACTTGATTGGGCTAGCAAAAATATTGGGTTGCAAAAAGAGAAGCAAGATGAATGCGAGAGTTGTGAAGAACATTTTGAAAATATTGCTACACCAATATGGATTTCCCAAGCCATCGTGTGAGTATATGTGTGTATATCAAGTTAAAATTCTTATAAAATCTCTATACTTTTGCAAAATACTATTAACAATATCATTTTCATGTGGTGTTTTCAGTTGATACTACTAATACATCCCGACATTAATCAAAATGTTTCAAAGGCATTGTCAAACCTCTGATGGAATCAAGCAACATGCAACCACTTATTGTAACTCATTTATACACTTATGATAATGATACACTTTTACAGCTCATATGCTATAATTGGCAATATGTTATGAATGATGGGCCATGTGCCAAATTGTTGTTGATGATGGCATAAATTCTTATTGTATTGATTTCTTTTCTATTTTCATCATGTATCATCCTTGTACACAATCATTAGAAAATTTTGGTTGAAATCATTGACCCATGTATGTATCCATCGTGTATGTTTTTGGTTGAGCTCTAAGCTTGCGTGTACATTGAGAGTGTGTATGGATCGCCTCAACAGAGAGAGGGAGACCACTGCTCACTTGTGGTGCAAGAATGACCAGCTCACTGCAGTCAGCCAGGAGGCACAAAACCAGCTTGAGAAGATCAAACAAGAGATTGCAGAGCTAGAAAAGCTAAGAGAAGAGCAGGTGCAAAGAATGCAGGTGCAGCTAGATCAGCTCAGTGCGTAGATCACCAATGAAGACCAGGAGTAGTGCCGCCTACACCGCGAGCTCGAAGACCAAGAGCAACGACTCATGGCTATGACCCTCCATCAGGGGGAGAGCCTGGAAGATATGGAGAAGAGAGCGAAGGAATGGGCTGGCCACAACTAAAGGAGGGTACGAGACCTGGCATGCCGATTGGCCAAAGCAGAAGGAGATAGAGTGTTAACCCTTAAGGTTGGATCCGAAAAGCTTCAAGGGATACGACAATCGTGCCCATACAATGCTTGAAAAGGGGTCATCTGAATGCTTTGTTGGTACGAAGCATTATAGGCACACTCTGTTTGACCATCAGTTTGGGGGTGGTAAGCTGTACTGAAATAGAGTTAAGTCCCAATTAGCTTTTTGCATTCACCCAAGGATAGGGAACTCTTCTTTGGATGTACGCAAATGAAGAACATATCACCTTCAACGAAGGATCTATCTTGACGTTTCAAGTCCGCGTAAGCCTTTTTCCTGTCCTTGGCAGCATGGATGTCCTGTCTTATTGACTTGATTTGGTCATCCATGTCTTCCAGTATCTGCTTTGAAGCAGAAGAAAACGAGGCCAATGATCAGCCTGCAGAAGAAGCTAGCCATTGCACGCAGAGCCCTAACAGCAGGCCTGCACATACCACTGCAACTAGGAGGCCCGTCGCAGAACCTGGAGGAGCAAAGAAAATACCTTACACAGGTAGGCCTGACGGTGCAAGAAATTGATGAACTTGGTTTCACAGAAGAGAAGGTGCAAGAAGAAGTGCAAGCAGAAGGGGGTGGACCAGAGTTTGATCTGGGACCTTAGGAGGAGGACTACGTCCCACCACCCTCTCCTCCACGACAAGATGAAGTGCAACCCACTGACACATCCACTGAGAGGAAAGCAGCCCTGGCTAAGCGCAGAAGAGAAATGGTGGAGAAGGCAAGGAAGAAGCTGAACATTAGACCAGTCCCAAGGCAACCTGCTCCTCTCCCACCGCGCCCTAAGGACCTCGCCGCTGGATTCCATGTAGAGCTGATCATCTGGGAACAGCAAGAATGTGCTCGCAACCCCTTCAACTTGAGCTTCGAGCTTCCCATTAAACTAAATAGAGTAATGCCCATTGAAGTTGTAAATGATGTAATCGCTATGGGTGCAAGGCTCAAGGACAAGTGGCTAGCGGAGCGAGAGGCCAACCCAACTGCTTGGGGAATCGAGGACCGTGAATTTTGGCATGATAAAGTCTTCTAGGTGTCTAGATCGGTGGAGGGCTACAATTGCCAACCCACCTGGAGAAGATGCATTTTTTATGTCAACCTTGACGCTTGGATGGCATTTTGTAACACCCTTCCTTCTGAGAGAAATGAGCCCACATTCATGCCGTATCCTCGAAGGGTAGGCGTGGATTTTAATCCGTCCATCCACAGCAAGTTTGACTTCCCTATCATCTATAACGCCAAAAGCACCTCCTATAAAGATGCCCTTGTATTTATCCTCCCTAATTTGTACAGTTCCATAGATAGATTCCTTAGTGAGTTCACATCCTGTCCTGACCCCGCCTTCATAACAACCTGTAATTATCTTAGACTAATTAGGGTCCTAATCTACCAAGAGCATGCACCTCAAGAACGCCACCTTCCACCCCTTTACTTCGATCCCAATCCCATAGATAGCAGCACCATGACTCGCCTCATGATGCGCGCTACTCTTCTGCCATCCTTCTGTATTGCACTGCTTGAGGATATGAGCGATAGTAAATTCACACAGTGCAACCACCCTTTCCTTTCCACCACCACTCTCAAGGCCCGCCTCAATCTCAAGGGCTACATGCTGAGCTGCAGATTCCTTAACAAATCCCCTCGCCCTCAACCATCCCCTACCCGCCATTCAGATGACGAGGGTTAAACTCCCATCATGCCCTTGTATCACATGCATCTATGTATAACCTCTTCAAAAAAAAAAAAGCCACAAGGCAACAAAAGAAAAGGTGAACTGGAAAGAAGAGACAACAGCAAAGAATAGCAAAGCCAAGGGATGAATCTACTACTAAGCAAGATAAGAGAGAGAAGACTTCACATGATGAGCTTGCAACTTCCCTTCGCCTTGTTGTGCACCACAATCACTGCATCTAGGGTTCTCCCTAGCCCCTTCCCCACTTCACACTTAGGGCACATCAAGGGGAGGACTTTCAGACCTATCACCCTAAGATTTGCACCGCACCTCCAACGATACACGAACTGGGTCCTCAAGTGTGGGACATTACCAAGGGCTTGCCCAAGGTTAGATCCATCTCCCAGCTCCACTGCCACGGGCACCATGCACTACACGGTGAGGCAAACACACCCCTTAGGGAGTGCACAACTTTTCTTGCAAGTTATGTTCGTGTTTCAAGAACTGGCTACTCAGCTAAAGAAGATCATCCACATCATCCTTTAATGACCAAAACTTTTTCCATGTGTCGGACATGACACCATTGCTGCTGTTTCAGGAGCTTTTCTACATTGGATTGGACGGACCAACATGCTTCATGCCGCCAATCATCTGCCTGCTGATGGCTACCATGACTGAACCAAATTAAGCAAAAGGAGTACTCAGTAATAGATCTGCCATTGGCATAGATTTTGGAACCTCATCTTCCAAAGATGCATGCCTAATGTCTCAAGATCTACGGATCGCTTATTGATTCCACAAGCCTAAAGATTTTCAATGCAAGGTTGAAGATCTTCAACACAGCACTGAAGATCTTGAAATCACAGACAAAGATCTTCAAATAAAAGACAAAGATCTTCAAATCAAAGACACAGATCTTCAATGCGAAGACAAAGCATATATTTGTCAAGGCAGAGTTCGGGGGGGCTTCTCCAAGATAAATCCCTCCAACACCATCCTTCTAAGGGATTGCTTATTGATCAAGTATTTCTGATGCTCAAGGGATGATCGGCTACATATTTTTCACCAACCAACTGGAACCCCTATCAGCCGTCGTAGAATGGAAGCCACAACTGTGTGAGAAATTCCGAGCATCTTCATGAAGCCTAAAGCACGCCGGAATCTCTCCTGGTCATCATCATTAAACTCCATCACCTCTCATTCACACCCTCACCTTTGAATCAATGTCATCTATGCACCAATTCTGCTTAGCAGCAAACCCAACTATCCCACTACTTCCCACTGCAGTGCCATGGGACTGGCACTTGGCTAGGAGGGGGCTAATGTTTACCGTGTTTACCGCAGCATAGAGGAGCGAGAAAATGGAGCAGAGGAGTGGAAAAAAGGAAAAAAGGAAATAGCAAAAAAGGTGCAGGATAAAAGAAGGAAAAGGTGCCTTGACCGGTAACCAGACCCTGAAAATTTTAAATGTTCGGGCACGACCCCCAGAAAGTCTCAGTGTCGCCCCGAGAAAGCAAAAGAGTAAAAAGCGCACCATTAAATGTGGAAGCGCTCCCAAATCCTTGTAAAAGAGTGCTAGGATCGCTCTTGTGCAAATTGTATGCATTAGTTGGGAATAGGATAAATTAGAATGGTGGGAAATGAGAAATGGGCTTAGGCCAATGGCCGGCCATGTAAAAAAGGGGATGACCGCCCAAAGAAGGGAGGGCATGTGTATAAAGTTCAAAAGTGAATGAGAAGCTCATTCTTGTGTGTGGCTAAAGCTTCTTCTTCTTCTTCTCTTGTTTCTTGCCTTCTTGCTTGTGCTTGAGAAAGGGAGTGAGGGAGTGTGAGAGGGTGAGGGAGTGAGTGTGTGAGAGTGAGGGATTGTGGAGAAGAAGCTCTCGATCTCCTCTCTCCATCTTCTTCTCTTCTCTTCTCTTCCCTTGTCTCACGCGTGGCTATGGAGGATGGAGCTCATGGGAGAGGGATTGAGGTTGCTTGAGCTTGCCACAAGGATCATGGAGCTACCTGTGCAAGAGAGAGGAGGGTACTCGATCGAGCATCAAGATAAGCTCGCTACACTCGTAAGGTAGACATGGCGTGTCGGCTATGTGAGAGGTAGCCATGGCCGCTCGGCTTGAAACGCTTGATCAATAAGTGGTTCGTAGGTCTCGGGGTAGAGCTTGTAGCTCCCCTTCACAAGCTCTCTCTCAAATACATCAAATAGGTACACCTCCTAGTTATACCAAAAGAAGAAGGTTGCTATAGGCTTGATCAGAGGCTCAAGCTCTCTCTTAAATACATAAAATAGGTGACCTGTGTATGTATCCATCATGTATGTTTTTGGTTGAGCTCTTGTAATATTTCCACACAATAAAAGTTAGTTGGTTAGTTTGAAAGTTAGTTAGTCAATTAATAAGTTAGTAAGGATACTAACTAAAGACTAACTAAAGTAAAAACTAACTAAAGACTAACTAAGGTAAAAACTAACTAGAATTAATAATCAAGAGTTGTAAATCCGATATTTTTATTGGATTGACAAGGACTGTAGCCACCCTTCACGTAAGTTACAACGTGAACGAGACTTATGAGCTATATTAATCACTAGTATTAATGTGTATAGTTTGGATGGTCCAAAAATATTAGATTTTGGGTAAAATTAGTTTATTTTAGATATTTTGGATATTTTAGATATTATCCAAAAAAAAAGATATGGAGATTTCTAAAACTGGATGTCATTTAAAAGAAAAGACAAGTGATGTTTTAGTTAGTTTTGGAGATTTTATAAAAAGAAAAAATAAAGAGAGGGATTTGCAAAATCGCGCACGCGCCACGATAACAGCCTACAGACAGAAAACAACACTTGGAATAGAGAAAAGGAGTGAACTAAGAGTTTTCCAACCAAGTGTTCAAGTGTCTTAGGGTTTTACCCCCCTTTCGGAGCCAATGGAACCTTCAGATTTATGATCTGAGCATCAAATCACTGATCTTTCCAATATTCCCCTCCACAAAGAGCTCCACTTCTCAGCCACAAGCCCTCTTCTCTAATTCACTATAAATATGAGGCATGGGGAGGCACAAGGGAGCATAAGGATACCTCGAGAGGGTGTGAGAGAGAGGTAGAGAGAAGGATACCCTCCAAGAGATTGTAAGAGAGCTCTTGAGAGAGAGAGAGAGAGAGAGAGAGAGAGAGAGAGAAGAGTCGCCCCGAGAGGCTGCACAATTCCCTCTATCTCGATCCTCGACTTAACCATCTTCTCTTACGCTCTCCCTTCTTGAATCTATTCCACCTTCTTAATCTCTTGAGTCTACTTGCGGACGATGGCCCCCAAGTGATGAATGTCACGTGCGAATGGCAATCCCATAACCAACAATGAAGCTTCGAGCAAAGGCATCACTATCAATCTAACTGCGGTACCAGTCGTAAGTAATATATTTCCAAATTGATAGATGCCTGTTTTGATTCTCGTATGAGATACATTAGGCCCCATATTATGATGCACGAGTATAGGCCATCGCAAAGGATAAATTTCATCTCACCTACTCAAAAGATGGAGTTTGTGAAGTGCATATATCAATGAAAGTTAATTGCACCTAGTTGCATATGGCTTATTTACTGGTAGAGCAATTACAAGGAAGAATTAGTCAAGGGTTATGAATGGTATAGTCGTCAAAAGAACGACATTAAAATATGACATTAAGAATCATGAATAGAGAGTACTAGTTTAAAGTTTAGATACTTCAAAAGTACTTAGCTTAAGAGCCCAAATATTAAGAAGAACTAGATTCTAGCTCAAGGCAAGGCCTATTGGAGTCTAATTACTTGAGATCATCTCGCACTTATCTTATCAAGTATTTACACGTTATGCCTATAACATATTTTGATATATGAGAATAATTTCCTGTTTGCCTCATGACTTGACTAAGAGCTAGTACAAGAAATTAATCATAAGGATTAAAACTAAGATGTTTTGAGATCCGTTGGATAACTATAAACCAATTTAGGGTTGGGTTATCGATCAATGTAAGTGACCTATAGAACTTACATCATGAATAGTGTTTGAATCCTTAACATATTCATTAGCTGAAGGAGGAAGTGTTAAGAAACATTTTGTATAGTATCGGTCTCAGATCCCAAGGAAAAGAGCAAATATGCAATGAAAATGTTATATCGTCTATTCTTGCATTGTTTGGAAAGAATACAATTGGTTTTTTTTGTTGGTTGATTGAACAACATCCAAAATGCTTTTACATTCAACTGATTGTTGGTTTGTTGTTTGGATGATTATTTCAAGTGCTTGTGATTTATGGTAAATGCATGCCAAGGGTCTATGATGACAAGTTGCCATGGAAATAAAGGAATGTTTTCTTGGAAAAGGATATTAGGACTGAATGCCTTGTTTGTGCTTGATTCTTAAAGGATTTAATTAACGAAGGATCGCGCTAGGCTACCCCCAAGCTAGCGGCGAGACCCTACTCCAACGGGGTCATGAGTATCGCTACGAGAGGCTTGGACCGGCTCCGTAGACGAAAGGTCTGTCAGTAGGGATAGTCTCGAGGAATAGAAAATGTGGGTGCTAGAGGGGGCTTTGGCTGTAAATCCTCATTGTTCCCAGAATTTGACGAGCCCCTTTGTGACCCAGGATGGGATCCTGGAACTGTAAATACTAGTTACAAGGGTGGAATCTTGATGGGAAGAATACCCTCATGGAATTCTGTGTATCTTTCACTGGGTCGGAAAGATATGTAATTTGTGGTGCCATGTGATTTGGACCAGTTACTTCTGTTGGACAGAAGGGATATATAATTTCTCTTGTATGGGCGGGAGACAAAGATTAACTTGAAGATAAGTTAAGGAACTTGTTTGAACTTGTTTGCCAAAGGATTGCTTGCTCTGTTTTGGTATACGTGCTATAAGTTACGGGAATAAACCCTGTTCCTAAAAGGCTTAATTAATGAAACTGATTTTAAATGTTGCGCATAAATGTGGTAGGACCTAATTAGAAAACTAAAGCTATTAAGGGAAGCAGGTGGGCAAACCCCCAACAGGTCTATCCTACGATAGGGTGGTCCCAAAGAATAAGGAGGATTCTCACAAGGTTTTAGCGACGTTCGACGACCCTTAGGAATTGTTAGATTAGAACCCTGATTCATGTCATTTTAGGGGACTAGAATGGGACTATGCCCTATGGGCAGAGAGGTTGAGCAGTGCATTCCTCTCGTTTCCCATTCTCTTTGAACCAAGTGCGACATGTGTCTACTTTGGCTTGGGTATCTCTGCGTAAAGTAGGATGCGCAGGATTTGACACTAGAATGCTGTTAGGAGACCTTGGCCACTAGGAGCCCAACTTTCAAGTCGATCCTAGCGGGTTTGGCCGTGAACGTTCTGTTACAAGGCGGATTTGGAAAACCCTAGGCTACAAAACTCAAAATATTCCATGGGAGTTCCAGGCAATGACGCTTAGATTCATTTCTCGATAGACTGCTAAAAGCATGCCTAGATAGCCGATGAGCATGCACCTCATAGCTTTAAGCTTGCGTGTATATTGATAATGTGTATGATTGCATGGAGACTGAACTATATTTATGAAGTATAGATATGAATTTCTTCCTTTCTATCCAAGAGTCTTTGATTTGACACTAAAAGCCTATAAATGTTGTAGTATTTATGTGAAAACCATGTTCTAGACCTCTATATGTGGATTAAAATGGATTAAAATGATGGGTTGTTAACACTAATATAGTAGAAAATACTTGGTTTCATGGATAAAGCTCAATAATGCAATCAAACTCTCTCCAAGTTGAGCATGGCCTTTTGGATAAGCTCAATGATATCCTCCATGAGATTGAGGTTAGATTTAGAGCATCTAGAAAATCTCAATCCTAAGTTCAATACAATGGTGAATGGATATGATACTTCAATATTTCTCAATACACATAAATATAAAATTAAATTTGATATGTTCATTTTGTAGAGACTCAAAAGTCTGAATTTATCATTTTTCCACTAGAAAGAAATTGAATATTTCTTCATGTTGCTATCAAAAAATGATATAAGGGCTCTAATTCAACTTTCTAGTACCATAACAATTGAGATATGTGACATAGATGGGCTAACCAAAGTAGACTTGAGAGAAGTTGATGTACGTTGTTGTGATGTTATGAGGACACGGTCTGAAAAAGTGTTGTGATGAATATGCTTATGCAGGTACAACAACAACAACAGGTGATGCAAGCTTAAGCTCAAACAGAAAGTGTTGTGATGAATGCTTTGCAAGCAGTTGAGCATGAGGTGAAGTTATTCAATGGTAGGAATGTATCTGCATATGTACATACCTATGCTCAGAAGATGGAATTCTTTGGAGTGGCTCAATCTGCATGGAGCCGATATTTTGTACGTGTTGTTGTTCATGAACTGAAAGCACGGATTACTAAATTATACTTGTAGGATGCAGACTAGGTGGCCTTCAAGAAGACACTCAGGGAAGAATTTTACATTGAGGACACTAGTTTGATTACGTGTAAGACTTTTCAAGAGTGGGTTTTACAACCCAATAAGGGTCTTGTGGCTACGGAATTGTTAAGAAAATTTGAAAGTCGATTTGAGCAGTTGGATCTTGCAGAACAGCAAGCTCTTGCAAGTCAAAAAATTGAATTGTTTCTATAGGCAGCTGATCCTGAGCTTCAAGAGAAGCTTGATGATTTGCTGGAGGATCAGACTACAGAGACAGGTTTGAAATATCATGTATCAAAGAATGTGCCTAAGCAAGGTAGAGATGAGAAATGATACATAGGTTCAAGGGCCTCTAATCATATGACACCCCATGGAGAATGGTTTGATGAGTTGGTTATAGGTTTTCATGGATATATCTGCATTGGGGATGATACCGAGCATGATATTCAACATACATGTGTGGTCCCATTACTTATGCCTGACAATAAGAAAAAGAGTTTACATGATGTGCTTCATGTACCATCAATCACTAAAAATCTTTTGTCGATTGGATAGATGGCAGAGCAGAATCTGCAAGTCAGATTCAATAAGGATGGATGCTTTATCGAGGAATATGGTAGTGGCTACAAATTGATTGCTAAAGGCAGAAGGGATGGCAAAATGTTTAAGTCGGATGCATCTATTCCAGAATTGAAGGTAGCCATGCTTGCCCATGATGATGGAGTTGTATGGGATGTTGAAATTCGGCATAAACGTATTGGCCATGTTAATGTTCATAAGATGAAATCTATGTAGAATAAAGAGGTTGTACTTGGGTTAGCTAAGTTCAAATACAATGATCTTGGACATGTATGCTCTGCTTGTCAATTTGGGAAACAAGCAAGGTTTCCTTTTATGAGACATGTCAAGAACAGTTCTCATCCATTGTAGTTAGTACACTTGGATGTATGGGATCCATCTCATAATGCTTCTTTTAGTGGTGCTTGATATTATGTCTCTTTCATTGATGATTTTAGCAGATACACATGGCTGTACATTATGAAACACAAAGATGAGGTGTTTGATGCTTTTAAAGACTTCACAAAGCATGCTGAAAATTAATTGGGATGTTATATCTCATGTTTAAGATCAGATAGAGGTGGAGAATATGTATCCAGAGAGTTTGACATGTATCTTATCAAATATGGTATAAAAAGATAGCTTACTTGCAGTTATACACCTTAGCAAAATGGTATAGCAAAGAGGAAAAATCGTGTGCTTATGGAGTCAGCAAGGTCAATGCTTAATGAAAAGAGTTTTCCAAATGCTTATTGGGCTAAAGCAATGGTTGTTGTTGTTTATGTGCTGAATAGAACTCCTATAGCCAGGATTCATGATGTAACTCCCTATGAGAAGTTGTATGGGAACAACCCTAACATTAAGCATCTTAAGATGTTTGGTTGCATTGCTTACATGCATGTTCCTGATGAAAAGAGGAAGAAATTGGAACGAAAAGTTGTCAAGAGTGTTTTTCTGGGTTATGCACAAGACAGAAAGGCTTACAAATGTTATGTACTATCCACTCATGAGACCTTGATCAACAAAGATGTAATTTTTGATGAGCTGGCTTCATGGTATGGTAATCCTACTACATTGGTTTTTGATGGATCAGCCAGTACTACTAATGCTAAAAATTCTTCTTCAATGAGTACTTCTATAAATGGTCCTACATATGATGTTTCATCTACAGTTCATCTACAATTAGTCCTTGGATAGGAGGACTGTGTAATCATGCTCCTACATCCACTGACATGGACATGTTAGTGAGGGGAAGATTGGATAAAGTAAAGGAAAAGATGTTTGATGATGTGACTGATCTGCTTACATCAGGATATGAGTCACCTGGTAGTGATAGTTTAGACAATGAGTTGGGAATACCTTCAGTTATGACACCTAGTGTAAGGCATAGTAGGTATATGCTGCCTCATGAGAGGCAAGCTCAAAGTGAACCATAGTTAAGAAGGTCTGAAAGAGTTAGAAAACTAGTTGATATGTTGACATATAGTGGATATTCAGCCCCTCATTATGCTTACATGACTAGAGTAATAGGTTTCAAAGAACCTAGAAGTTTGATGATGCAGTTGCATATGAGAATTGGTGCACTGCCATGGATGAAGAATATGCAGCACTAGCTGAAAATGAAACATGGGATTTGTTCAAGTTTCCTAAAGGCTAGTACCCATTGGCTGCAAATGGGTCTACAAATTAAAATGCAAATCAAATGGTTCACTAGAACGGTATAAAGCAAGCCGTATAAAGCCATGCTAGTTGCAAAGGGATATGCACAGCAATACACGGCTTGGATTATGAAGAGACTTTCAGTCCAGTTGCCAAGATGAAACAGCAAGAATGGTCATTGCATTGGTAGCATCTAAGGGATGGAAATTATGATAGATTGAATGGTGAATTTCTTGAAAAAGTGTACATGGAGTAGCCTAAAGGCTATGTTCATCCTGATTTTCCAACATACATGTGTAAGCTAATAAAAATTAATTTGGGCTAAAACATACACTGAGAGCATGGAATGCTCAGTTAAGTAGTTATTTACATTAGCACTCATGGATTTCAGATAGCTCATGTAGATCACAATCTATTCACGAAGAAGATATATCATGGTTATTTTTTTCTGGTGGTTTATGTAGATGATCTTATCATCACTGGAGATGATGATCAAGGGAGTGCTAAATTAAATCATTGCTACATGCTGAAGTTAAAGATCTTAGAGAGCAGAAGTATTTTCTTGGGATTGAAGTTATACCTACACCACAGGTTATATGGCTATTTTGCAAAAATATTATGCTCATGATATGTTGCAGAAACTTGGATTTGAGTCAAGATGTCCTATTGTACCCTACTCTAAGGGTATTTGACAAGTTTTCATTGTGGATGCATTTTAATATAGTTTAAATAAACTTGTCTACATTGTATATTCACATTCATAAAAAAGGTCTAAGTGTACCCTATTCTAGGGGGGCTTTATATGAATCAAATTAAAGTATGCCAACTTCTAAGCACATGACTTGAGAAGACTCTAATTATAGTGTTAGAGTAATTTTCACGATGTGAAAGTGGAAAATGGGCATGTAGACACTCTACTTGGGCATCACTAGACATACGTGAAATTGTTCTTATACTTTCAATTTCACTTGACATTTTGTTTGAAATTTCAACTCAAATTCCTACCCCATAGTCCCACTTGATGATTGAAATGCTTCAAAAACATGTTGATGTTCACATCATAGGACTCCCATTTTATCTTTTAACCTGTCATAGGAAAAGCATGGTCTAATGTTTACGTAATTGATATTACTTGTGTGGAAAGAATTAGAAAAGTCAAGTGGATGTGAGTCATAAGGAACATGAATATAAGAATATGACCTTCCTTGTATCTAAAAGATACCTCCATGTCATATCAAATAAAGAAGGTTGATATAAGCTTGATCACACATTCAAGTCCTCTCTCCAATACATCTAAAAGGGATAGGGGAAACTAGGAACCTATCTTGTGAAGCTTCTTCCCCACAAAGAAAGAGTTGATATAACCTTGAGCATGTGCTAAAGATCTATCTCAAAGAAATGTTAGAAATTCACATAAGAAAGATAGTACTCATACAAGCTTCAAGCTCTCTCTCATAGACATCTCAATAAGATAGAAGATACTACCATGCTGTGCTTAGAGATAGAGGTCCTCCCCCACAAAGTTAGAGTTGATAGAAGCGTGAGCACACTCTGAATATCTTTCCCATATGCACATTAAAAAAGTAATATAATCAAATAATAGGATACTCGAAGCATAATATCTAATAGCCATCTCAATGAGATAGGAGGAACTTTCTTACATGCCCTTAGAGGAGGAGGGGAAACTGTTAGAATATAAAGCTCTTTCATATGTGTTTGACCTACATGAGCTGGACACAACTAGTCTATCTATATTAGTCAAGTATATTAAATAAGTCAGTACTCTAGTCTTTATGGTTGGTGTGAATGGTCCTTCTGGACTTGTAAATACTTGACCTATGTCTTTTCAGAAGTAGTAGAATGAGAGTGGAAGCATGTTGCTTCACTCTGTGTGTTGCTCTCTATCTGCATCCATGAAAGTTAACATGGTATCAGAGCCATGAATGGGCTCACTCGTGGAATGCACTGAAGAAGAAGACTTGAAGATTGACCTGAAGGGCTGGAAAAGGAAGAGGACTGATAGTCATTTCCATAAATGGTCACACAGAGGTATGCATTGTTGAGCATTGGATTCTCATTGCTTGAAGGAGGAGCTGTGGCTTGCTGAGGAGTCTCCCAAGGATTGGTTGAGCACTAGTGAGTGCTTCATCATTAAAATAATAATCAAATCGTGCAGTAGCAGACGTTAGTCCAGGCAATGTGATTGCGCCTGTTTTGCAAGCTGAACTCCATGGCTGGGATTTATTATATGGACTGCTCACCAAGGCTCCATTGAGCATTAACAACTGTGTGGCTTGTTTGGAGGCTCACCAAGGCTCCATTGAGCATCAACAAGTGGGGTTTCATCATCATTACCATCAAATCTGATCTGAATATACTCTGAACTATCTATGTGACTGTGCCTGTGAACAGGCTGCTCTCATTGGCAGAGATTTAAGGTGAAAAGCACTTGTCAAGTGGCATAGAGCATGGATGCATACCAAGGAAGGTTCTTGAAGGGTATACTTTGCTATTGCCCCTATGGGAGCTCATGTGTGAGCTATAATAAAGTTGTACAGATCTGAATACACAGGGCTGAACTGTTATTGGAGTTACAGGGACATTATACACTTGTGGTGTCTGCATTTTGGATGCTCTTTGGCATGTACATTGAGCTTGAATGTAGCACATGATGCTTGGTAGAAGACATGTCATATTTCTTGGGTATTTTGACATAAATTTGGAGCTTGGAATGGCCTGATCTGAGAGCTTGTGATAGGCTGAAAACTGGAAAAAAAATTGCAAACATAAAGCACTAATTGGTTACTCCTGTTCTTGGAAGAACTAGTTGATTTGGTTAGCCCCACAAGTACTTGAAGACTTGGTCTGTGACTGTTAAATGCTTGAGCATTGGAAACGGAAGTGATGCAAAGGTTTTATGTCTTTTTTTGGGACTGAAATCAATCCCTGTTGCCAGTGCATTGGCTGTTTGAAATCTGGGAATGTATTTACGACATTCATATATGATGGTTATATATTGTTTTGTGTTTCTATGCCTATGTACGGCTTGACACATGTACTAGCAGCTATCTATGAAAGTTTGGGACATGTATGACATGTATACCACTCAGTTTTGGGTTGAAACCACTACTGGTCACTCACAGAATTACAGTTTTCAGACTGCATGTATGTACCCTGGCAGTGAGGTTGCAAAGTTCAAACCGAAGTAAATACATAGCTCATACTGACTGTTTTACCTACAGGTTAAGCCACTTGTTTATGGGCTATTTTGGGTTGTCAGTGGGCTGAAATACCCTGGTTTTTTACTGCAATTAATTGTAGAAAACTGTCATAAACAGTTCCGAACTATTAAGAATATCTTGATTTGCAGGTAGTCAGGCAAGGTCTACAACATGGCAAATGCTGATAGAACTAATAACGTAACCCAGATTGTGGGAGAAAATCTTGATAGCAACAATTATGCAATATGGAAGTTCCGCATGGAGAACTTTCTGATAGGCAAAGGATACTGGGACTTAGTGACATGTGTTGAGGCTGAACCTGAAGTTCCAGAAAGGAATCCTACAGAATTGATCAAAGACGAGCGCATCGAGCTTGGATGAAAAGAGCTCGCAGGGTTTTACATTGGCTTTCATTATGTATCTCGGATGCTATGGTGATGCAGATCATGAACTATAAATCCCCAGCAAATGCATGGAATATATTGGTCAAATACTATGGCACAACCACAACTGCTAGGAAGATACAATTGAAGCAGAAATTCAATAACATGGAGAGGAAGAGCAGATCCATATAGGATTATGTCACAGAGGTTAAGACCATAGCAGATCAGCTGGCATCTGTTAGTTCACAGGTTGAAGATAAAGATATGGTTGCAGTGACTTTGAATGGCTTGGGTCCTGAATACAAGTCTTTTGACACTTCAGTGTCTGTGCGGGCTGAAATGCCTGACTTTAATGAGCTGGTTGCATTATTGATTCATGAAGAGGTGAAGATTGGCTTAGCTATAGGGTCAAGCAGTTCAAAGAATAAGGATAAAGTTTTTTACTCGAATCAGCGTGGCCGTGGCAGCCGTGGTAGGGACTATGGATCTGGCAGAGGAGGCCAGCAGAATGCATCCTATGGTAATAGCAATCAGCCGTCATCAAATGCAAGAGGTGGTGGAAATTTTCGAGGCAGGGGGGGATCTAACTCCCGTGGCCGAGGCTCATGGCAGCAGCAGCATTCGTCTGACAATCCGAACAAGGATAAGGATTGTCATTACTGTGGAAAGGATGGGCATGTTGCAAAGGACTGCTGGAAGAAGCAGGGAAACCAGAAGGGCAAATAGCATGGACACTATGCTACGTCCAGTCAGGCACATGACTCTGGTGATAGACTGTTTGCTATGCAATATGTCAAAGATAAGGCTACTGAAAAATTATCTGATGATGCAGTGTGGTACATTGACTCAAGGGTGTCGAATCACATGACCCCTCACGGTGACTGGTTCACTGATATGGTGGCTGAAAAGCATGGCTATGTATGCACAAGTGATGACACGTAGCATAGCATTGAGCATAAAGGCGAAGTGCTCTTGTGGTTCATGATGGTAGGAAGAAAAATTTGCATGATGTCTTGCATGTCCCTTCAATTACGAAGAACTTATTGCCTGTCGGTCACCGGAGCAAAACTTGCAGGTTAGATTCAATAAACATGGCTGCTTTATTGAAGAGTTTGGCAATGGATGCAAGTTGATAGCTCGTGGTCACAGGAATGGCCGAATGTTTACTCTTGATGCTTCTTTGCCATAGCTGAATTCAGCTATGTTTGCCCATGGTTCTGGCACTGTTAGGGATTTGGAAATATGGCACAAGAGAGTGGGGCATGTCAATTTGCAAAGGCTGCAAATTATGCAGAAGAAACAGTTGGTTAAAGGTTTACCCAAGTTCCAATATTCAGATATTGGTCATGTATGCGATGCTTGCCAGTTTGGTAAGCAGTCTAGACTGGCATGTAAGGCAGAGTACATGTCCATTACAGTTAGTGCACTCTGATGTTTGGGGGCCAGCTCATAATGCATCTATGGGAGGTTCCAGATATTATGTATCTTTCATTGACGACTACAGTCGCTATACCTGGCTTTACATATTGAAAACAAAAGATGAGTTCTTTGCTATTTTTCAGCAATTTAAAGCACAGGTTGAGAAGGAGTTTCAATGCCACATCTCTTGCTTGAGATCTAACAGTGGTGGGGAGTATGTATCAAATGAATTTGATGATTTCTTAGCTGAAAATGGCATTCGTAGGCAGCTAACCTGCAGCTACACTCCGCAGCAGAATGGAGTAGCTGAAAGAAAGAATAGGGTTCTGATGGAAGCTGCTAGGGCCATGATGAATGAAAAGCATATGCCGCTTTACTATTGGGCAGAGGCTATTATGACAGCCGTATACATTCTGAATAGGACTCCCACTACAGGTATTCATGAGATGACACCGTTTGAGAAGCTGTGTGGCTATAAGCCGGATGTAAGTCACATGAAAGTCTTTGGCTGTCTTGCTTATGTGCATATTCCAGATGAGAAAAGAAAGAAGCTGGATCCCAAAGTGCATAAGTGTGTTTTCATTGGATATTCGCAGGAGAAGAAGGCATACAAATGCTATGATCCCTCTACCAGGGAGACTTTGGTGAGCAAGGATGTTATCTTTGATGAGATGGGCTCTTGGTATGTATCACCAGTTGCAGTGCCATCGGATATGCCTTCCACTCATGTCTCTACAGTTGATTTACAGCAGAGCACTGCTATGACAGGACCTAGTAGTCAGATAGTATCCCCATGGACAGGGAGATTGAGGAGCTCACCGTCCATTGACACCAGTATGTCAGTGAGGGGGAGACATGATGTCTTGGACAGCAAAGGAAAAGAGAAAGTTATTGAGGATGCATCTGGTATGATGACACCTGGCAGAATGACTTCTGGATATGAGTCTGTTGATACTTTAGACAGCGAACTTGGTATTCCGACTGTCTATATGCCTAGCACAAGGCAGAGCAGGTATATTCCGCCTCATGAGAGAGGGGAATCGAGTAGTGCACCACAGCTTAGACGCTCGCAGAGGGTCAGATACCATGTTGACAGGTTGACATACAGTGGCTACTCCGCAAAGCATTATGCTTACATGACAAAAGTGATGGAGGTCAAAGAACCAGGTACAGATGCTGAAGCAGTGAAAGATGAGAACTGGTGTGTAGCCATGGATGAAGAAATGAATGCCTTGACTGAAAATAAGACATGGGATTTAGTGCCACTGATGACTGAAGGGAAAAAGTCCATTGGCTGCAAATGGGTCTACAAAATCAAATGCAAGTCAGATGGCAGTGTGGAGAGATACAAAGCCAGGCTAGTCGCAAAGGGGTATGCCCAACAGTATGGACTTGATTATGAGGAAACATTCAGCCTTGTTGCCAAGATGGCAACCATTCGCACTGTGATTGCCTTGGCTGCTGCTAAAGGCTGGAAATTGCAGCAGATGGACGTTAAGAATGCATTTCTTAACGGTGACCTAGCAGAGGATGTTTATATGGTTCATCCGGAAGGGTATGTTCACCCTGATTTTCAGCAATATGTATGCAGGCTGAAAAAGGCATTGTACGGGCTAAAGCAGGCTCCAAGAGCTTGGCATGCTAGGATCAGTAACTACCTGTAGAGATTGGGTTTTGCTGTTAGCAAGGCTGATCACAGCCTATTTACAAAGAAGACTGGCTTGGTAGTACTGGTCATATACGTTGATGATTTGATAATCACTGGTGATGATGACTTGGGCATACAGCATGTAATGAAGATGCTGAAATCTGAATTTGACATGAAAGACCTAGGAGAACTGAAGTATTTCTTGGGCATTGAGGTAGTTCCAGCTGAAAATGGTTTATGGCTAATGCAGAAGCACTATGCCATGGAGATGCTGAAGAAGTATGGCATGGCTGAATGCAAACCGTTGGATACACCTCTTGATCAGAATGTCAAGCTAGACATGAACACTGGGGCTGAAGTAGAGGATGTGACTATGTACACGCAGATGGTTGGCAGCTTGATTTACTTGACCATCACTAGGCCTAACTTGAGCTATGCTGTAGGGCTCATAAGCCAATTTATGCAGAAGCCTAGAAAGCCACACTTGGATGCAGTTAGATGCATTATGAGATATGTTAAGTCCACCGTAGAGTATGGGCTGTTCTATGTCAGAGATAAGCCCTTGACATTGACTAGATACACGGATGCAGATTGGGTAGGTTGCTCATATGACCGTAGATCTACGAGTGGATATGCATTTGGATTTGGTAGCGGCATGATTAGCTGGAGCAGCAAGAAGCAGCCTACGATTGCTTTGTCGAGTACTGAGGCAGAGTATAGGGGTGCTGCATTGGTAGCATGTGAGATTTCATGGTTGCTCAAGCTTATGGCTGATTTGGACACACAGGTAGATGCTCCAGTGAAGTTACTATGTGATAATCTGAGTAGTGTACTCCTGGCTATGAATCTAGTCTATCATGCCAGGACGAAACACATAGAGGTACACTATCATTTCATTAGAGAGATGGTTCTTGCAGGACGAGTGGATCTTATGCATGTAAAGACAGATGAACAGGTTGCAGATATCTTTACCAAGTCTTTGGGTAAAGATAAGTTCTGTGTTTTTAGACAGCTGCTTGGAGTACAGATGCTGTCTTGAGCTTGAGGGGGAGTGTTAGAATATCAAGCTCTTTCATACGTGTTTGACCGACACAGCTAGTCTAGCTATATTAGTCAGGTATATTAAATAAGTCGGTACTCTAGTCTTTATGGTCGGTGTGAATGGTCCTTCTGGACTTGTAAATACTTGACCTATGTCTTTTCAGAAGTAGTAGAATGAGAGTGGAAGCATGTTGCTTCACTCTGTGTGTTGCTCTCTATCTGCATCCATGAAAGTTAACAAAAACCCTCATTAACAAGCTTCTTCCCCATAATAGGACAATGTTTTAACAAGCTTGAGAATGTGCATAATCTAAATCCCAAAGACATATCAAAAAGTCATGGAAAATAGGCAGGGTTTGAATACAACTTGAGCACATTCTCAAGCATATAGTCTCAAAGCTATCTCAATGAGAAAGAAGAAACTATTTTTCGATGCCATCAAGGGGACATGGGGAAATTATCTTGACAAGATCCTCTACCATAAGAAGAGGTTTGGTATGAGCTTGAGAACATGCTCAAGATCTCTCCCAAAGACACCTCATAATCATACCAAATCAATACATGAAAAGAGTGGAGCCATGTAAGCATACAATCTCAAAGCTATCTCAATGAGAAAGGAGAAACTATTTTTCGATGCCCTCAAGGGGACATGGGGAAATCATCTTGATAAGCTCCTCTCCCATAAGAAGAGGTTTGGTATGAGCTTGAGAACATGCTCAAGATCTCTCCCAAAGACACCTCATAATCACACCAAATCAATAAATGAAAAGAGTGGAGCCATGTATGTCTCCATGATGTATGTTTTTGTTGAGCTCTAAGCTTGTATATACATTGAGAATGTGTATGGGTGCCTAGAGACTAAACTATATTTATGTAGTATTGACATGAATTCACATCTTCATGGACATGAGTCCTTGGTTCCATACTGAAGACCTCTAATACAAAGGCCATGCCCTATGCATCTATGCTTGGATTACAGAGGTTTGTTAATACTAATGTAGTAGGAATACTTGGCAACATGGATAAATCTCAATAATACAATCAAACTCTCTTCAAGTTGAGCATAGCCTTGTGGATAGGCTCAATGATATCCTTTATGAAATTGAGGATATCTTTAGACCATATAGAGAATCTTAATCTTGAGATCAATAAAATGTTGAAAGAGAGCACAATTTCATAAATGTTGTGCTTTAGTATTTTTCAATACACATAAAAGTGTATCCTATTCTAAGGAAACTTGATGTGAATCAAGTTAAAGTACACCTAGGTCTAAGCACATGGCTTGACAAGATTCCAATTATAGTGTTAGAGTAACTTTTATGATGTCAAACTAAAATATGATAACAAAATGATATCAAAGTATACCCTAAAATATTTTAAGTAAGGCAATTTGAAGTAAGTTATTGCATCAAACTTCTTTGTCATCAAAGCTCCCAATCAAATGAGTTTATTAAAAAATTCACAATCATAAACTCTTATTACATATATTGGTATACAAGGTGGAGAGGAGAACCTTGCTTTTTATATATCAAAGGGCATCTTATAGAGTTGAAAAGATGTAATCATATTGACGTGCATACCATATTAATATGCAAAAAACATAGGTAAGTTAAAAAATCACTTTGTATCATGTTTTTATAATGAGAGGTTGATATATGCATTATATGTACAAATTCTTACATGAAGAGGTTCAAATTTTTGGTCTCATGTTTCTAAATGAAAAAAATAAAGATAAACTAGGTCCCACTAAGCCCATTAGCTGCCCATAAAATTATAATTGACCCTTTCTATTGCAAAGGTTGAAAAAGTAGAGTGATGGACAAATTTAAAATTCTCAAAGTTGAAAGAATAGAGTTCTGAACTATTCTTTACTAAATTTAATTCAATGCCATTGGGAAAACTTAAAATTCTCAAAGTCTGTTCTTCAACCTGAATACATGCCATGATGGATGTTTCCACAGACAAGCATGGGCACAAAATCTAATTAATAAGAGTAGAATACTCTTCAACTTGAACACTTGATAAGGTGGATGTCTACATGCCCAAGCTAAGGTCTCAAATTTTTGTTGAAAACTCATAATCCAAGGGGAATACAAAAGCCAAAACTATTGACATTAAGGTCCCATAAGCTCATTGTGACTTATTATTAACCATAAAACTCAATCCTTTATCTTGGCAAGATTCTAGCAAATAAAGGTTGAGAGCTAAATTTTACACTACAAAAACAATGAATGATCCTAAAATTTGACACCTCTAACTTTATCCAGTTTACTTGGTCACATGGCCAAGCCCTCCTCATATATTGAGAATGATAAATAGAAAAAAGATTTCCATAATAACTCAAAAGCTAGGCTAAGTGAAAAAAAAGGGTTACAAATAGCCAAGTGACAGAAAAGGGTTAAATAAATCTTCAAAAATTTAGACATGCTAGGAATGAGACCTTTTCCATTTTACCTAAAACACTCCTTGGTGTTTGAACTATTGAAAAACATCCTATCCTACAAGCAAATCTCTCCATCTTCCATTTGACAAGGCACAGGAGATGTGCTAAAGCTTGCTACCTCAGATATAGCACAAGCCCTCTCTAGCCATTAAGCTTTGAACATAGCCCCTAGGGCTCTTGCTATATTGATCAAACTCTATTTGTACTCATTTTGCAAGTTCGCCTATTGCTATGAGGATTCCATCACAAGGAAGGGGGCTATTAAATCCACCCTAGTGAAGCCCCAAATGCTAAAGCATAAGGAGGGGACAAAATCCCCTCATAGCATCAATAAGACACATTGGTCTCTCTATGCCAGAGGAGACAGGGATCCCAAACATTGGTAAAAGCAAGGTTAGCTAATCCATGGGAGAAATCAAAGAAAATGTTTGTCCTGTTTGGTGATGAAGACAAATCCTCAATGAAACCTAGAGGTGAGCTTCCATGGTACTAATTTGTTTGGGATTCACTTTGTTTATTCTATGTTTTTTCTCATTTAGCTAGGACTTCATGTAGTCTGCTATACTCACACATATGGTGAATGGTGACATCGAATCAACATTATTGCTCAATCTCACAATTTCAATTCTTAAGAGCTTGTTCCTCGATCGTGACCCTCACATGGTTTTAAATCCACAATGGTTCACCACGAAGCAAGAGAGGCCCCTTCCAAGGGTGGAGATTACCATATCACTTGGTGGTGAATCTTTTGATGAACCTCACATGGGTCACCACCAAGCAACAGATCCCCATGCCAATGGCAGAGGGCCCTCATATCGCATGGTCACGACCCTCATACGTGGTGATGGTGAGAATTGTGTTTAAGAGGTGAGAAAAGCCTACAGATTGGAGACCTCCTTTTGATCGTGGATTTTGAAGAAGCTTATGATAGGCTCTCATGTTCCTTTCTACTAGGAACCCTCCAAGTGATGGGGTTTGAAACAACCTTCTACAAATGATGGAGTTTGGGGAAACCTTCAACAAAAGAACTCCTTTAGATGTATGAAGACTTCGCAGTCCCGTCTGGCTCTAAATTCAATAGGGAAAAAATAGAGATAATCATGCTCTCATGGAGCCCTCCCCCAAGTTGGCTCATAGAGATCAACTTTAAGAAAGTACAACCTGGGGCACCACTAAGATACCTTGGCTGTCCAATTGGAGTCAAGGGACTCATGTTCAAGCACAGATTTGATTAGTTATATAGCAAGGTTAAACTCAAGATACGGAGCTAGTCCAAGAGTCTCCAACTAGTCATAAGAATGGCAAAATAACGTGGTACTTTTAATTCGGCTATAAACCTGAAAATTTGTCAACCTATATGGAATTGTGAAGTTTTTGAAAAAAAAAATATGGATGGGCAATAATGAGGAATGCTTGTTTAAAATCAAAAACAATTTAAAGTATACAATATGTGCTCAATAAATATCTAATCGTCCAAAGTTATGTATAATCATTTGCAATGGCAACCATTAATGGTAGGCTTGTTCTATGATTCATTTGATTTGAATGAATCTGCAATCACGTGCTCTCTCAAGAAGGGTGTCCATAACTTCATCAAAGGATGAAGTGGTGGTCAAGTTTTCCATGAAAACTTGTTTCCTTGTGATCTCCACTATGTGAGCCTCCAATTTGCATTTCCATGCAATCTCTTGATTTTCATCCCATAGCTCTTGGCCCAATTGCTTTGATGTCGAGCCATTTGTTGTGTTCCTTCTTCAATGACATGTGTGACCTACACACGAACTTCAAAAATGAATGCGTGATTTGGAACTTGCAAAATCTTTTCAAATATTTGCTTATTCCTTGATAACTAGATTCACCACAAAAAGTGGCCTCTACTAGGGGTAATCCATAGATTTCCCTGATTAGTAGTTCTTTCCATGGTGTAGAGGGGTAATAAGGAGCTATTAGTATATGCACAACATTCAAGATATTAGCATTGTCTCCACAATTGAGGAATAAATGAGGGATATTTTCCATACCTTTGTGACATCTTTGACATATACCATAACCAATACCTATATTGTTTGCCTTAATGTTTGTCCACACTACTTGGTGCATGATTGGCCACATTAAAAATGAGATTTTTTTGCTATATTACACTATTTTATATCATCTTAAATTTATACTTCCATTGGCTGGGACACCAATTTAGTTTCCATTTGGTGTTGAGTTTGTTGAAGAAAGTAATTGGTTGGTATTTCATGTTGGTGACAGATGATTTTTTATGCCGAGAAGTGCTTAAAAATAGCAAAAAAAAATTAATTTCAGGGGAAAAATAGACTTCATTGAAGGCGGCGGTTGCAATCAGTACGATTTTAAGCGGTAATGCCCAAAAGTGCTTGAAAGGCCCACTAGACGTCAGTTCGTGAATTTTCATAATTTTTTGGCATGTCAAACAAGACCTTGGGAGATGCCCAATAGTGGAGGACTTCAAGTCAGACGCCCAGGATTTTTCAGACTTCAATTCAGATGCCGGACGTAGAAATGGGAGTGCCGGGGAGGCCAAGGCCAAAAGGGCAAGTGAGAATGGACTTTAAAAGTCCCAAAGGTCATGCCTTTTGGGGGCTCCCTTTGGGCCCCCCTCAATTTTCAAAAATCATGGGGGGGAGGAAAGTTTTTTCCCACGCGCAGGTAGGAAGAAGGTGCCATTATTCTATTTTGATGGAGAGGGGGGCTATGGCACCTGCAAACAACCCCCACAACTTATCTCATGCCTGAGATGCACTCTATCTTCACTCCCTATTGCTTGCTTCCGCTCGTTTATCTCTCCTCTTTCTCTCTCCTACATAGAGGCACTTCATGTGGCAAGAATCAAGAAGAGAATCGGGAGATGGATGCTTGTCCGAGAGGCACCGGATTGTTCCAAGAGGATGAGGAGGCTGAAGGCTGAAGATCTATGCTGAAATTGTTGAGAGTAGAAAAAGACTGAATTTTTGACTGATTTTTGTTGTTTTTGAGGTCTGAATGATTGATTTTTGATGGATTTAGAGTGATGTATGGTTGTAAAGGAAGTATTTGAAAGTGTTTTGGATGATATTGATTATGTTTTAGAAGTTCATGATGATTCTCAGTGGAGATATGAGGTTCTGTGATGTTCTGATAGGTTCTGATTGGTTTTGTATACCTTCTGTATAGCTTCTGTTTTGTTCTGGTTATCTTCTATATGAAGCATGGATTGATGATTGATGAAGATTGAGATCTTTTGAAAGCTTATTGAATAGTTTCTGATATTTTGGAATGGTTTGAGTATGAGCTATGAGGTTTTGATGACCTTCTATAACCCTCTGTAGAGCCTCTGTCTCTGCTCTGTCTCTGTACTGTAACTGTACTGTAGTTGTTCTGGTGCTGTACTGTGACTGTTCTGTAGACCTTCTGTAAGTGTTCTGTAGAATGTATGTGTGACTTTGGGAAAGTTTTCTAACTTTTGGAAAGGATGAATCTAAGTTCAAAAGAGCTAAAACAAGTGGAAGACACAGATGCTGAAGACTGAAGAGAAGACTAAGTGACAGTGACAGTAGTGAGCTGTGAAAAGATATTGTAGTGGCTCTGATGACTCTTCATATCAGACATAACTCTTGGGAGGTGCATCCACGATCTAATAAGGATTATTGAGGGTTATTATGGGAGCATTGTAATGAGGATATGATGTACTATTGATGGAGAGAGAGAGAGAGTCAGAGATAGTCAATTCTATCAAAACAGTGTAACTGTATATGAGAGATTGAGAGAGAGAACTATGAAGACATTGAAGATGAATAATATGTGATTGATTTCCATTCAAAGATGGTTTATTCCCTTGTGTTCTTTGTTCTATTGAAGAATTTTATGAAGATGTTGAAGAATATGGTTGATTCTATCAAATCCGTGGGAGAAATCTACTATGATGCTGCGTGAAGAATTGTTGTTTTCTTTGTTTTGATGATCAAAAGAATGAAATAAAAGCTTGTTGATGTTACAAGATAGATTTTCTTGCAAGATAATTCCCTTTTCCTTGGTGTTCCTCTTGGGGCTCCATGTTTTTGGTGCGTAGCTGGGGAAACTTGCCATCAACAAGCACTAGAAGAGGCTGAAAATGAAGGAAATGGCATTGCCAAGAAGAGGAGAATTCAATGGATGTTTGCAAAGTTCCTTCTTCCACTGAAGAGTTGGAATTTCTCATAATCAAAGCCACTTTCCACAAGAAGTTCATCCCACAATGGCGGAAACATATTACCATCATGATGCATGCTCTATGTGGTGGACTATTTACTCTTCCTGTTGAAGTAGCAGAAACTTGCATCTTGGTGGCAAACTGTTTGGGAACAAACTGAAGAGCAGAAACAGAGAGAATGACCATCCATGGAAGATTTGGAATTCATTGAGAAGTTTCCAGACATCATCAAGTGGGAGATTGTGAAGAAGCTTCAAGAGTCTTGGTCTGTAGAGGTTCACGAAGACAAGAAGGAAAAGAGTTGGAATTTGTTCGTGGATGCTCAATAGCAAGATACATGGGATGCTTGGTGCACTGATAATCTTCTATTTGTTCAATTAGCAACCCACTGGAAGTTGGTAGACAGAGTGTTTTTCACAACATATACTATTGAAACCCTCAGAAGCTGGCATTATTTTAATGACACAACAACGATCCTAAGAAGAATGAGTTTTGATACTTTCAGAACAGAATATCTTCCCCTCTGTAGTGGTTTGAAAGCTGAATTCAGAGATGTTGAGAAGAAGGAAGTAGAAGAGATGTTGGCCAGAGAATCCATCAGAGACTGAAGCCCTCTCTGATACTATCCTGTTGAGTCCAGAACAACTGGTTGAAGTCAACCCCCTGATGAATGACGCAATAAAGAGGCAAGCATTGGAACGAGTTCAGAGGTACGTGAGAAGAGAGAATGCAAAAATCAAAGCTGAGAACGAGCTCACAGCAGAAGCCTCCTTTGACGCCCTAAAAGCACTCTTTACAGAAGCCCCCATGGCGACTCAAGGTCCCCTTCCTAGTCAGATTCGTCCTGGAAATATTGATGAAAGGCCAGTAAATGTAGTCCCATTGCCAGTTTTTAAGGGAAAGTACAATGAAGACCTTGATCTTCATGTAGCAGAGTTTATGGTAGCATGTGTGGCTAACAATGCCAGAACCCCTGAGCATTGGTTAGGAATATTTCCCGCCACTTTCAAGGGTGCGGCGTTTCAGTGGTATGAGAGACAAGTAGCAAGAACTTTTGGCACATGGGAAGACCTGAAGTTGGCCTTTCTCACTAAATTCAGGCGTGAAGGTTTTGAAGAGCGGATGCGAGAGGAGTTCATGAACCTAAGTCAGTCCTTTGGAGAAAGAGTAGAAGCTTATGTCTCGCGAATGGAATCCATCCTGAAGAGATGGACTAACCATCATTTGGACAAAGGTATCCAGAAAGGAGTGTTTCTCAGGGGCCTACAACCAGAAGTTTGCAAGTTTGTGGAATTGAGAAGACCAGTCAATCTGCAAGCTGCAGTGGAAGGTGCAAGATTGTATGACGAATTTGAAGCAAGGATGTCAATGACTCCAGGAAGAGGAGTCTTATCCCCTCATATGCCTGGAATGGTATACCCATCAAATGCAGTCCCAGGGATAGTTCCCTACCCCTATCCCCAGATGCAAACACTGCCGCAATATAGTGCACCTAATCCAGTGTGGTCACTGCAGACGACAGTTCCTCAAATGATGGTTCAACCACAACAATAGTGGCCTCAAACGGTTCCTGCAATGGCGAATCAACAACAGTGGAATCCTACCAACTGGAATCAACAACCCCAAGTCTCAACAGGAGCTCTGAATCAGAGCCAGAGCAGAGGACCTTCTGGATCTACCCAACCAGTGTATGCAGTAATTGCAGAAGCCTCCCAAAACCCTACTATAAGCACTTGAGGAGGTGAAAATCTAAAGGACTACTTATCCAACTCAGTTGCAAGTATCAAGAAAGAGCTTCTGGATGTGATTACAGAGCAGCTACAGACGCTAAAGGTGAATACCACCAATATATGCACTCTTGTGGGAGCTGGAAGAGATGTGATGCGCTCTAATACATGGTGTGGAAAGTGTCATCAAGCAAGACATTTAGCCACTGAATGTACCCGAAAACCAACCATTCTTGGAGCCTTCTGTTCCTACTGTTTGAGGAAGAACCATACAAAGGATATTTGCTCTCTAAAAGAGATGCATGAACGAAGACAAAAGGATGAAAATCCAAAATGACAACATAGGATATTGGGACCAAGCCTAGAGAGTTTGGTCCTAATTTTGGTCCAAGGAGGTTTCCCTCTCAAAGTTACAGAGGACAGCAGTCTGGCGGTGGTCAGAGATCAGAGGTGGAATGTTATAGGTGTGGAGAAAAGGGACCAGAGGCCCAAGAGATAGATGATACAGAAGTACTTCCAGAAACAGAAGAAGTGCCGATGCAGCAATTGTTAGCAGAAAAAGAAAAGATGAAAATGGGTGTAGCCCCATTCCCCAGTCGGTTGGAGAAGCCTGTGGATCCTATTAAAGATTCTGACTTGGTCAAAGACCTAGACACTTTTAAACCAAACTTAACATTCTGGCAGTTGCTGATGCTGTCTCCTAGCTGTCGAAAGAGATTCAAAAGCAGCTTGACACGAAGGCGTGGACTAAGGATCGCTCCTTCAACAGCGACCAAGATTAATAAGGCCCCGGAGCCTGTAAAGAAAGTAGATGTGGCTAATGCCTTCCTAGATCATGGAACCCCAGAGATTAGTGTATGGATAGAAGGATGTTTCATTTCAGATGCATTGATTGATGGAGGTTCATCAGTAAACATAATGACAGATGTCACAATGAAGGACTTAGGGTTGCAAGGAATTCAACCTACACAGTGGCTTATCAGATTGGCAGACCAAAGTAGAGTCAAACCGTTGGGCATCCTCCCATATGTAAAAACAACCCTTGTAGGAAGAGACTATTGGCTGACATATTTGGTGGTCAAGCCAAATTCATATGGGACTTCATACCCTCTGCTGTTGGGAAGACCTTGGCTTTTTGAAGCAAGAGCCAGGACAGACTGGTTCAAAGGAACCCTAACCCTAGGAAGAGGACCCAATAAAGAAGTGTTAAAGCTGTATGGATTGCAAAAAGGTAATGGATCCACATCCATTGAAGTCATAACCGACTCCTCTAACGAGGTAACAGATGGTACATCAGGAGATGAAGAAGCTGTTAAGCAAATCTTTCCTAAGAAAATAGAGGCACAGTCCCTAATAACAGTGGGCACTGTAAGCCAACTGCCAAGGGAAGTAAAATCCTTGTCCATGGGTGAATATATCCTGCCTCAATTAGAATTAACTTCTGAAATTACCTCTGACAGTGAAATAGAAGCATGGATGTACTGTTCTCCCTGTTACATGGCAGTCGCAGAGACAGAGCAGAGTTAGTACAGAGACAATACAGTTACAGAGCAGAGTCAGTACAGAGGTAGAGCAGATACAGAGTGGCTACAGAACAGAGACAGAGCGGATACAGAGACAGTAACAGATACAGAGCCAGAGCCAGAGCCAGAGGCAGAAGCAGAGTCAGAACTGGTGACAGAAGTAGAAGCAGATGCAGAGGCAGAAGATCTGTTCTTCTCCTACAAAGCCTCTACAGAAGCAGAGACAGAGCCTCCAGAGGATGAGGATGAAAATGATGAGGAAGAAAATAAAGTAGGCTATGAAAGTGCAGATGAAGAATTCCCTCTGATAGAGGATGATCTGGTTGATGTCCCTACAGAGACCTCAGAGGCCAAAAATCTTAGGGTACTGGATGGAATGACCATGGTTTCGTTTGAGTTGATCAATGGACCACAAAGTATGCAGAATCTGTATAAGCAATGGATTAAAAACATAAAAATTAAGTTCACCAGTGGCTCCTGACACCTTGACTGCTCAGTCCAAAGAAGAGATGATGATGATGCCCCCTACCAACAGAAGCCCAAGTCCTCTAAGCCACGGCCCCTAGAAGGTCTGTGCTATGTGACATTTCTGGATGCATCTTCTGAAGATGAATCCCTAAGTCCAAAAGAAGTTACCACTCACACCGAAGTAAATAAAGCTCTGATACCATTCCAGCAACCTAAATAGACGAATGAGTCATCTGTTCAGAAGGAGGACACTGGTTCTAGTGGAACATCAGACGAGGATACGACTCTCTTGAAAGAGTCAGACCTCTACCCAGAAGCAATCCGTGGGACATTTATCCGCGAAGTGGAAGGTGAAAGACAAGTAACGTTCTTGGATGCTGAGGGTACTGAACCTCACCTGAAAGTGGGTCTCAATCTTCCAGAAGAAGAATTAGTGGTCCTTCGGGACCTACTAAAGGAGAACTTAGACGTGTTTGCTTGGTCATATAAAGACCTAAAGGGGATTGATCCCACAATATGCCAACATCATATTGACCTAGAGCCCGATGCCAAACCAGTAAGGCAAAGACAAAGATGGATGAATCCTAATTACTCTGCTCTGGTGAAGGCCGAATTATTGAAACTTCTTGAAGCAGAGTTCATCTATCCTGTGGCTAACAATGAATGGGTTTCGCCCATTGTGGTAGTACCCAAGAAGAACGGGAAACTTCGAATATGTGTTGACTTTCGAAAGCTCAATTCAAAGACGAAAAAGGATCATTTCCCTATCCCTTTTACAGACCAACTATTGGACACAGTAGAGCCGGCCATGATCTTTATTCCCTCTTGGATGGATTCAGTGGATATAACCAGGTCCAAATAGCAGAAGAGGACCAATCTAAAATAACCTTCACCACAGAATGGGGGACCTATGCCTACAGAGTGATGCCATTCGGACTCTGTAATGCTCCTGCCACCTTCCAACGAGCAATGATGGCGGCCTTCCAGAGTCATCTGCATGATTTCATTGAGGTGTATCTTGATGACTTCTGTGTCTATACTTTGATCTGTGAGTACTGGGGACACCTAGAGAAATGTTTTGACAGATGCCGAGAGTATGGGATCTCTCTCAACCCCGAGAAATGTGTCTTTGGCGTCTCCTCAGGAGTTCTTTTGGGCCATATTGTCTCTGCACAAGGAATTGCAACAGACCCGACAAAGATTGAAAAGATTGCCGCCTTAATAGCACCAACAAACCTCAAGCAATTGAGAGGATTTCTTGGCCATATGGGCTATTACAGAAGATTTATTGCACATTTTGCAACTAAAGTAGCCCCTCTATGCAAGCTCCTAAGGAAAGAAGCTGACTTTCTTTGGACGGATGACTATGAAGAAGCCTTTAATACCCTAAAATAGTGCCTGATTCAAGCACCTATTTTACAGCCTCCTGATTGGACGAAGGAGTTCCATGTGCACACAGATGCATCCGTTGAAGGGCTAGGTGCTGTCCTATGTCAAAAGGGCCCCTTGAAATTAGACCAGCTGATGAACAAAGTAGATGTTAAAGGACGACTGATGAGATGGTTGCTCCTATTCCAGGAGTTCGACTTTGAAGTAGTCACTAAGCTTGGTCGCTCTCATGTCCTAGCCGATCATCTATCACAGATCCCTCAAACAGAAGAAGAGGAACATGATGATCTAGACCTTCCTAACGCTTCTTTGTTTCTAGTGGAAACAGTTACTCCCTGATATGCAGACATAGCCAATCTCCTAGCAACTCAACAGTATCCTCCTGGCATCTCAAGTCATGAGAGGAAGAAGCTTCTCTTAGAATCAGCCCCTACACCTTGCTAGGTGGTGCATTGTACAAGAAAGGCAAAGATGAAGTGCTGCGAAGATGTGTCGCAGGAGAGGAAATCGGCATAGTATTGAAAGTATGCCATGACGAACCATGTGGTGGACACTTCGCAGGAGAAGCAACAGCCAAGAAGGCTCTATTAGCAGGATACTGGTGGCCGACCCTCCACAAGGACGCATATGACTACTGCAAGAGATGTGATGCCTGTCAGCGAATGGGGAAACCCACCAAAACAAGTGCCATGCCACTTCAACCCATTCTTCCCCTAAGGCCATTTGAGAAGTGGGGGATTGATTTTGTGGGTCCCATTGATCCACCTACCAGACGGAAGCAAAACGGATACATCTTAGTATGTACAGATTATGTCACAAAGTGGTGTGAAGCTAAAGCCCTGAAGTGGGATGATGGTAACAGTGTAGCCTTGTTCATGTACGAGAATATTATCATCCATTTTGGCAGTCCCCTTGAGTTGGTAAGTGACAGAGGTACTCATTTCCTTAACAAAATCATGGCGGAGCTGACGGAACTATATAAGATCCGCATCGTAAGTCCAGTCCCTATTATCCTAGAGCCAATGGCCAAGTTGAAGTCACCAATTACATCCTTTGCTCGATTCTGACAAGAACGATTGCCGCACATCGTCGCGACTGGGACGATCGACTTACAGAAGCCCTTTGGGCATACAGAACCTCCCATAAGGCAGCTACAGGACAGACCCCTTTCCAGCTAGTGTATGGTACAAAAGCCGTCTTTCCTATTGACTAGAATTGCCCTCTTTGCAAGTGGCAGTTAAATAATGCTTGAAAGATAGTGAATCACTGCAACGTCGTCTCCTGCACTTGGAATGCTTGGACAAAATATGGCGGATGGCCCTACAATGCATGGAAACCACTCAAGCGCGACGCAAGGCCTATCATGACAGTTTCATCAAGCACAAGGAGTTCAAAGAAGGTGATCTTGTTCTAGCCTATAATTCAAGATTTGGCAAGTTTCCTGGCAAGCTCCAACAACGGTGGATGGGTCTGTACAAGGTACTGGCCGTCAATCCTAATGGCTCTGTTCAGGTGCAGACCGTTGATGCCTCTGATGATCCTTTCCTGATTAATGGATATCGCCTGAAGAAGTACTTCCCTTCCTGGGGATCTTGACAATCACACTCGACCTACCCTTTCCCTTTTGGGCGTTGCACTGTCCTTCTTGTCGTGCTTTTGATAGCCATTGTGATTCTCCTCATGAGACGGTCTCGTTCTGCTACCCCCTCATAGAACCATCTCAATCCAACATTGTTCTCTTTTCGTCTGATCCAACAACGGTGGGGAGGTTGGTCCTAATATATGGTATTTCTACCATTCCCTTTATTAAGAAAATAAAAAGAAAATAAAAGAAAAAAAAGGAGAAAAGAAAAAGCAAAAGAAAGAAAAAAAAAAACAAATAAAATTGTTATGGGAGAAAAGGAAGAAATTCCTTGTCATAACAGGCCTCGTTCCAAGAAAAGGTAGAAACACCCTTGGGTGAGAAGCTGACTGTGGAAAAGGTGGTAACACCCCGCAGTTCAGGATAGCTGACTCATCACGCAGAACCTCTTCAGCAAGCAATTTGAAGCTATCTCCCTTGGTGTGCTGTCTCTACAATATCAATCCGTCTGCCCTTCTTAACAAATGACTCTTCTTACCAATCATTGAAGTACGAGATTTGTAGGCTGCCTCCCTGGGTACGCCTCGTCTTTCAGATCTTGATGACACCAACAATCGACATGATCTTCATCACCAACCCCTGGAGTGATGTGAGCTTTCATCCTAACAGGATGGGGATGTGAGTATGGGTTGTCCTCTGTATCTTTCAACAAAGCGTGAGACAGAGGGTGGGGTGAGTGACCAGTCTTTCTCTTTAAATCAATTGAGAGGTGAGATGTGTGAATGAAGTGTTGTAAGCATGGGAAGGGCCTCTCAATGCACAAAGCACGATCTGTTCTTCCTGTGCACTACACTATAAGGCTCCTTGGCCTTCCTTCTTGCACTGTATGCCGGCACTGGGCGGGATGCACAGTTGCACCATCAAATGCGCACAAGGCATACAACCTTTGCACAAGTGACCGTGAGGATTACATCAACGGGTTTCAGGACATGGCTGCCCTCTGTATCTTTCAACAGAGTGTGAGACAGAGGGTGGGCTGAGTGTGACTGGAGCTTCTTCAATCAATTACTGAGAGGTAAGGATTGAGTTACGACCTTTGGAGTCAGGTAGATTCCCATTTCCCTATGCACCCACGGGCTGGGTTTCTGCCATCAACACAGGACACATCACTTTGTTCTATACACTGCCCTACAAGGCTCCCTGGCCTTTCTCCTTGCACTTATGCCAGACGGGTTGAACGCACCGATGCACCATCAATTGTGCACCCTGGCATACTCCTTCTGCATCATTCTTTTGTCAATTCCTAAACCGGGTGTGAGCTCTAGGATTTCATCCTGATTTCCTTGAGTGATATTAGTCATGGGGTGAGTGAATGCTCTTTCAATCCATATAAGTGATTGTGAGTTGAGTGTAATATCCCTCGCCATCAATGAATTTCCTGCGATTCCTTCAACCAGCTACCTCCCTGGGTGCTGTCGCGTGGTCCTTGCCACGAAGGATGTGTGCTGTGAAGATACCGTGGTACCTCATGGAGCCGACAACGACAGTGGACGTGCCATCAACAGTCAATCTTGATTCTCGACAACATGGGCCAAGTTTTTCTAACTCTACACCTTCTGTTGTCAGTGATGGTCATGTTTTAAGTGTGGGGACATTAGCGGTTGGTCTGTTGTGTGGTATTAGGTCCCTGTTGCTCAAGTCAACCCTATCCGTTAAGGTTTTAAGTGTGGGGACGTGTCCCTGCACATCTACATTGCATACCTCTCTGCATTTGCCTTAACCTGATCATGAAACTATGCTTGACCTTCTTTTACCCTGACACGGGTCCCTTCCCCACCCACTCGTCCATTTTCAACCCACCCTTGGGCCCGTTTCCTTGCAGTTTTCCTTCATTCTCTGATTTTGTTGTCCTTTCATGTGAATACACCCTACATTCATTGAAATTCCAATCCAAACTTATAGCCTTGTTCATCCCTTTGAGTTGACCATTTTTCCTTTTTACCAACCCTTGTTCCGACAAATGGTTCTAAAGTTATTAATTTTTGAAGTATTTTGTGTAACTTCGTCGGTTTTCCATATGCACGTGCCTTTATTGCTTCGGAACGGTGATCTGACGTGATAGCCCTGACCTACACCTTCCCCCTAACACTTTTCCTTTTTACTCCCTATCATTACGATGCACGATTCATTCGTTATTAATTTTTTCGGGTTTTCGAGGATATTTTCGTGCGTCTTTTTCATATTTTTTCATATAAACATGTTGTATTTTCATCGGAATTCCTGTTTGATGTGACGGCCGTGTTCCAAAAAAATTTCCTCACATTTTTCCTTCTTTCTCCCCCCTATTTTGCCTGTCGGATTTTTAGTTATTACTTTTTCCATGTGTGTTCGGGTCCATTTTTTGTGTTTTTTGCATGTGAACCCCTCCGAATTCCCCTGGAACTCAGTTTTGATGACATAGCCTTGTGCAACCCCTTTCCTCGCACATTTTTCCTTTTTTCTACCCTCTGTTCCGGTGAACCTATTTTTTGTTATTAATTTCCGACCTCGTTTTCATGTGCCATTTTTCCATTTTTCCCATGTGAATGCGTCCTATCTCGATCGGAACTGTGTTTTAACGTGATAGGCTTGTTGGACACAATCTTCTACACCTTTTTCCTTCTTTCCGCCTTGCATTTCGGCGAGCGGATTTTCCATCCCCGTATGTGTTTTCGGGCCTATTTTTTTGCATTTTTACCATGTGAACGCCCTCCTTTTCCTCCGGACACCCCATCTTACTTTTCCATCATTTTCCCCTCCTCTCTTGGCCCATTTTCCCTTTTTCTGAATTTTCGTTTCGACGACCAGTTTATGAGTTATTAATTT
Source organism: Lygodium microphyllum (assembly GCF_053477565.2). Taxonomy (NCBI): domain Eukaryota; kingdom Viridiplantae; phylum Streptophyta; class Polypodiopsida; order Schizaeales; family Lygodiaceae; genus Lygodium; species Lygodium microphyllum. The sequence goes on from NC_141145.1 coordinate 115,667,836, forward strand.
TTCTTTGTTTTTTTCGTATTCTCGCGTGCCTCACCTTGCGCGTGAACGCGCGCGTTTTCGTTTTTCCGTATCTCGAGACGCCCCCGTCACGTCCGCGACTTGTGTGTCGATGTCCCCGTCCCGTTGGGTCCCACCACCGTAAATTTTTTTACCCCCGCCCCGCGCATGCACGAGGGATGGGGGCGTGCCACCTTTCCCTCTCTTTTCTTTCTCCCTTAATTCATTCATTTATTTATTTTATTTTTTTAATTTTTTTTAAACACGCCCCAACCCAACGGGCACCTCCCCCTGTGTCCCAACCAACCACCCCCCCCTCTTTCTTTCTTCTTCTCTTTCTTCTTCTTCTTCTTCTTCTTCTTCTTTCTCTCTCCTATCCCTCTTTCTCTCTCCTCGACCCTCCCCAACCATCTCCTCCACCTTCTGCTCTTCCTTCCCCCCATTCCTCCTCCTCCTGCGCCCTCACCATCTCACCTCCTCCCTCCACCCTTCCCCCATTTCTACCCCTCCTGCTCCTCCTACCCCCCATTCCGCCTCCATTGACGCCCTCCCTCTCGCCCGTGGCGCCCCCCTCCCTCCCCTCCTCGGGCCCCCCAGCAGCCGCCTTCCTCTCCTCGGCGCTCTCCCCCTTCCCACAGCCACGCCGCCCACAGCCTTCCTCTCCTCGGTGCCTTTGCCCGCGCCGCCGCCCGTGCGCCCCACTACGGCTCCTCCTCTGCAGCCGCCCGCGCCGCACCGGCTCTGCACCCTCTCCTCGGCGTCTCCACCCGCCGGCTTCGCCCACGGCGCCCACGCTCTGCCCCTCCTTGGCCTCTCCCGCCGGACGCGCCACCCGCCTTCGGTGTTTCTCCTCCTCCTCTTCTCCCCTCCTCCTCTTCCTCCTCCTCCTCCTCCTCCTCCTCCTCCTCCTTCCCACTGACTTTCAAGTTAGTTAGACTAACTTTACTTCAGTTAATTAACATTAATTAGTAACACTAACCTTAATTTAGTTACTAACCCTAGGTTAGTTCAACTAACCCTCTTTAGGTTAACTAACTCTACCCTAGTTAGGTTAACCCTACTTAGGTTAACTAACCCTAGTCTAGTTACCCTCACCCTAGACTGGTTAACTAGCCCTAGTCTAGTTCAACTAACCCTAGTCTCCTTAACCTAACCTTACTCTAACTAACCCCCCTTAGGTTAGTCCCCACAGACTTGACTTAGCCTACCTAACTAACTTAGACTAACCCAAACTAACCTAGTTCCCTTTGACTAACTTGACTTGACTTAGTCTGACTTACATGATTTACCCAGACTAAGAAGACTTAGCTGACTTAATTTGACCCTACTTACCCAACTAACTTGATTTTCCTGATTTAAGTGATTTAATTAATTTATAAATTCATCTCCACTCCGAAAAATTTCAAAAAAATTTCTAAAAATTCCCCATATTTTTGCAAATTTTTGGCAATTTTTCAGGTGGAAATTTCCACCCCCAAAATTACGAAAAATCAAAAATTTACCAATTTATTTAAAATTATCTACAAAAATACAAAAAATTAATTTAAAATTAGTAAAAAATAAAAAAAATTCTGAAAATTTCTAGAAAATTCCACCCACCCCCTTGACCTTTTTCCATTCATTTTTCACTTTAAAATATTTTCATACAAGGCACCTTTTTAAAAAAATACACAAAAAAAACTAAAACAGATTAAACATCAAAATCCAAATCTTATTTTCCTAACATAAATTGTGGATATTTCCTCACTGGCTGAAATTTTATTTTTCCTTCATCACATATCCATATTTAATTATTCTTTCCTTTAAAAAAAATAAACAACCACATACAATTTATTAAAAAACAAATCCAGAAACACACACATAACTCCAACCACCACACATAATATCCCTAAAATATAAAATACACAAAATATAAAATTCAAAAACAAAAATAAATAAATAATAATAACTCATCATTTTAAAAAACAAAATAAATAAATAATAAAAGTCGACACATCCACTAAGGTATTGTCTTTGTTGTTCAGTTAGTGGTCTTTACTTTTCTTTGACTGGATTCATTCTTTTTGGGGGACTCTTCGGTGCGCCTTCAGGCCATTGCATACATACCCCTTCCAGGTATTTATTTTATGATCTTTATTTATTTTCATTTTTCCCTTAATCACACATTAATTTCTAAAATGAACTATTTATTCATCCACATTTTCCACGCGCATTCACGCTAAACCCACCATTTCATAATAAAAATCAACCAGCCGTTCACTTTGCACGCGCTACATGCGCTTAAGAGGCACTTTAATTTGTAATAAAAATGAACCAGCCGCCGTCACAAGAGCACGCGCTGGCAAAAAAGCGCTCCACATCTCTCTTAATTTTTAATTAAGAAATTTGCATTTAGAGACCCAGTCTGGGCATCGAAGTCCAGGTTGCGCTAACGCACCGTTTCCACTTAATAATTTGTAATTAAAATTTTAAGAAGGAACCGCTGTTTTCTTATTAAGGTTTATAACCTAATAAAATGTCACCCATTGTTAATAATTTATTAAAATGAACCCTTTATTAAAGTAATTCCCCCTCACTGCACTTCTTTTCTCCCTTTTTAATAAACTCGCTTCGTGGGATGGGCACGTAAAAGTCTATTAGTTGACACTGATGGTCACGGTTATAGTCCCGTCTTGATGTACATTTTTATGGTAGTTTGATTTGTCCATGTGTTACAATTATGGGTACGGTGTGTATTTTTTTCATTTCTTGCCTGATACGGGGATTTGGGTGCTTGCATATTGCATCGCATGAAGCTTTCGGTCGCATATGTGTAGAGGTCATACATAAATTTTTCTAGGATGTGTATTGTCTGGGGTGGTACTTGGGTTAGTTACGTCTATGTCTGTATGAATGTCCTTCTTTTGGATTGATTCCTTTTTTATAGCCCTTTGGTTGTTTTGTAGGCATTCTTTGTGACTTTCTGTGTTGTGGTGTGTGTGTTTACCATCTGAATGGCGCCTCACGCTCCTCCCCTATCTAGTATGTCCCACTAGTCAGTAGGGATTACCCTTCCCTCCTTACTTTTGAGCCTCTCACGAAGGCGAAACTCTCGACTTTCGTGGTTGCCTCCTTTCCATTGCTTCCAGAGGATCCATCCATGTGTGATGAGCTCCTGGCCTCATACAGCAAGAAGTCAGGACTGGCATGGTACTTCCATGACTTTGACACCTCGAGGATTATGGAAGGCTCTGTCTCTTCGTTACAAAGGTGAACCCTTTGTTACAGCTCGCCAACTCTTCTCTAACGAGGAGATTTTGAAGCTGTTACAAAAACAAACCAAGGAAATTCTGGATGTCAAGAAGGTGATCAACACTTCAAGAGTTTCCTTTTCCATGATCACTGATCCTGTGTGGAAGTTGGTCTGCCAGTTTCTCCAAGACAGGTTTATGCTTGCAAAAACGCCATCCCATTACTTGTCAAAAGAGCTCTTTACAACTTCAAGGATGGTGTTAAAAGGAGTAGCTATTGATTGGAGCACTTACCTACTCACTAAGATGGATCAACGTTTCGTTAAAGTTACCAGGGGCAATGTTACCAATGTCACCTATGGATCCTACTTGTCTGCCTTCTTGACCTACTCAGGTTTACAGAAGAGTGTGCCTCCATCTCCTCCATCTGATCCAGTACCTCCTCCTCCACCTTCAGAAGAGTCTGAACTAATTGATATAGAGGATCTGGATTCTCCTCCTCCCCTGGTCATATAGCGCAAATGCTTGAAGCGGGTAGCAGATAAAGCTCCTTCAGTTCTTCCTTCAGTGCCAATTCCTGCTACATCTGGTAGTGATCTCCCTGCTTATCTCACATGTAATAACCTGTTCCGAGCACATCGAGAAGGTTCCTTAGATATATCAGTCCCTTCACTGAACAGTCTAGTCTCGAGAGATGCCATTCCTTTCCTATGTAAATACATTCAGAGTTCAATTGAACTGTCACACTGACAGCCTATGTTCAACAGCTGTATGCTTCCTTTTATGAAGAACTGATGCAGTCTAAAGACCAGTTGCATAAGGCAACATCCGAGTTAGCCTCTGCTAAAGATACCCTGGCAGATCTGTTTAAGCAGATGGAGCAACAAACCCAACTGATTGAAACCCAAAGAGATGAGATATCTTCTTTGAAGATTCAGTTAACAGAGGCTCAATCAGAGGTCACTAGAATCTCAGAGGAGAAGGAGAGGATGTCCAAAGAAGCGCAAGAGTTTCAAACTCTCTTAGATGTCAAGCTTTCAGCCTTAAAAATTGCTAATGACATAGTGGAATCACAAGCTTCCCAAATCAAACAGTTGCAAGACCAGCTAGCACAGTCACGATTTGTTCCTCCAAGCCCTAATGTTTCCCTGATCCCTTCTCTCTCACAGTAGGACCTGGCAGTTCTTCAGTGACAGGCTACCTTGTGTCCTCTCTTCCAAGATAAAGTGGAAAGATTGTAGTCCAGGATGGATCTGCTATGGTCTACATTTGAGCATTTCTAGGAATATGTTCCTCCAAACCATTCTTTCTTTGTCCACTATCAATTACACAAGTTGGCCTTTTACATGAAGCTTTCAACGATGGATCTTCCTCTTCCAGAGGATGGTTGGAGTGGGGCTTGGTCTCTTGAGTTGCTGACAGAAGTGGTCCGCATGGTGTTTGAAGATTTTGTCATGATAGATACCATGTTGCTATCATATATGTATCTCCGGGGAGACTTCTTGATTCCAAATGAAGTGGATATGGCCTGGTATGTGGGAGATGTGGTTTTACAAGCTATTTTGTATGTCAACTATTTGGAGTTGTGAATAGATGACATGTTCCAGAGTTACTCCTCAAAAGTGGCTACTTGCCCTGATAATTCCTAGCACTCCATGATTGATTCTGTGGTCCTGAATCAACGACATAACACAGCTTCTACCTATGTACAGAGCACTAACCAACTGAGGGTGGATCTCTTAGCTTACCTTTCCAAAAATAATCCATTTGATTCAACCTTTTTTTATGCCTATCGGAGAAGATCTATCTTAGGTCCCTCTGTTCCTAGCCTACTGTATTACCAACAAATGGCTCACCGTTATGATACATATCTTTCCCTCTATCAAACCAATTCAACAGCAATCTTACCCCTTCTTTTCCAACCTCAATATTTTCCTCAAATTTCCATATTTACATACTACTCTTTTATTGAAGATAGAGTATTTTCCCCTTCTCCACCATGTCATTCTCCATCCATTCATATACCTTCTACCTTTCCTATTTATCAATTAACAGCCTTCCTAACTGATTCCCTAAAATTTTCATCCACTCCTTTAACCTATTCTTCCTTTTATGATTTTTCCTACCCATCTCTTCATCCACTTTTACTTATTCCACTTCCATCTCCTGCCACTTCTATCTCTCAACCCCCTCAGTTGGTTAGTGACTATGAAGGGTTTGATTAGCAGATTCCCCGACGAAGAGGATGGAGCTCGAGTGATTCTCTTACAGGACCTCAAATAAATTGGCCAATAATTCCAGGAGATTGGACAACTGCCAGTCAAGCATATCAGAACTACATTCATTTTGCTCACCAATATTCACAATCTCTGGATCCTTCGGTGAGATTGACAGCTCATTTTTCTTGGTATCTAGCATACATGCATAGGCATTCCCATAATGATCAAAAGGCCATTCCAAAACTTTGTATGAATGTCAATGTGAACATTGACTCCCACCAGTTGGATGTCCTGTATTTTCATGCCCTATGTCTCCCTAGCAGATACTTTGTCTTGCTAGAAAGGATGTGTTGCTTGCAATTCTTTCAAAATCCTCCAAAGACATTTATAGATGAATCCTTCTCCATGGATTGCTTCCAAAATCACCAAGCTTTTAAAAGGGATCATCTTCATTGATGCCTTTGCAATGTATTTTGGAAGCTTTTTAATGATATATCTCTTTTTGGAGGTGTCATTCAGATGGTTGTGTTAGTGTTTGTGTGTGTGTTGTCTTAATTGTATGTGATGAGTTCATGTTTTGATTGCGAATACTTGTTCGAGAGCTCTTTTCAAAAGATTGCTGGTGGATGAAAATCCTATGGTGGAAAGCTGAAGAGAACCTCTTATATCCTTTACAAATTTATTATGGCTTTTAAATGATTAATCAAAAGAGTTAATGAATAATGGAAGTTTTCCTTTAGTAGTTTTTTCTATTAAATACAGGTGATAAGTTGGGGTCGTGTTTTGGCAAGATTATTGAAGATCTGACGAAAGACAAAATTGAGCTCTTTAGTGAACTTATATTATTCTTTTCCTTAGGTCGCGAGGACGCTTCCTTTCTAAGTGTGAGGATATATTGAGAGTGAAAAAAGACTGAATTTTTGACTGATTTTTGTTGTTTTTGAGGTCTGAATGATTGATTTTTGATTGATTTAGAGTGATATATGGTTGTAAGGGAAGTATTTGAAAGTGTTTTGGATGATATTGATTATGTTTTAGAAGTTCATGATGATTCTCAGTGGAGATATGAGGTTCAGTGATATTCTGATAGGTTCTGATTGGTTTTGTATACCTTCTGTATAGCTTCTGTTTTGTTCTGATTGTCTTCTATATGAAGCATGGATTGATGATTGATGAAGATTGAGATCTTTTGAAAGCTTATTGAATAGTTTCTGATAGTTTGGAATGGTTTTATTATGAGCTATGAGGTTTTGATGACCTTCTGTAACCCTCTGTAGAGCCTCTTTCTCTACTCTGTCTCTATACTGTAACTGTATTGTAGCTGTTCTGGTGCTGTACTATGAGTGTTCTGTAGACCTTCTGTAAGTGTTCTGTAGAATGTATATGTGACTTTGGGAAAGTTTTCTAACCTTTGGAAAGGATGAATCTAAGTTCAAAAGAGCTAAAACAAGTGGAAGAAACAGCTGTTGAAGACTGAAGAGAAGACTAAGTGACAGTGACAGTAGTGAGCTGTGAAAAGACACTGTAGTGGCTCTGGTGACTCTTCATATCAGACATACCTCTTGGGAGGTGCATCCACGACCTAATAAGGATTATTGAGGGTTATTATGAGAGCATTGTAGTGAGAATATGATGTACTATTGATGGAGAGAGAGAGAGAGAGAGTCAGAGATAGTCAATTCTATCAAAACAGTGTAACTGTATATGAGAGATTGAGAGAGAGAACTATGAAGACATTGAAGATGAATAATATGTGATTGATTTCCATTCAAAGATGGTTTATTCCCTTGTGTTCTTTGTTTTATTGAAGAATTTTATGAAGATGTTGAAGAATATGGTTGATTCTATCAAATCCGTGGGAGAAATCTACTATGATGCTGCGTGAAGAATTGTTGTTTTCTTTGTTTTGATGATCAAAAGAATGAAATAAAAGATTGTTGATGTTACAAGATAGATTTTCTTGCAAGAGAATTCCCTTTTCCTTGGTGTTCCTCTTGGGGCTCCAGAAATCCATGGCTGGTTGGTCGATACACAGTTCCAATTAAATATTCAAAAAATCCGAAACATGCAAAAAGTCGGTATGCTCTATTTTATGAAAGAAATTTTCTTATTTTTTATCATTCATGGTCTAAATGGTGTGCACATGGGCTGAAATTTTATTTGAATGTTCCTTGCATTATTTTTTACAGATGCAGTCACTGTTATGTAGAACCCCTATTGATTTACAACAATTATAAATTTTCAAAACCCAAAAAAACACTAATTTTGATGGAAATTGATAGTTCCTTTGATTTTGAGTGGGGAAAAATGAGTGGACATGGGATAAAATAAGGAAAAATGCTGAGTTTCAGTTCCCTCAACTTTTAAGATATTGTTGATAGTAAAGTTGATCTCGAGAAGGATAAAGGATTGCCAAGAAAGAAGGTAAAGGGTAAAAAAGAGGCACCAAAGTTGATTGAAAGACCAAAAGAGAGAATGGTTTGGCGCGTCAAGAGAACTTTGGCTAACTACCATGAATTTGACCTAGCAAGTTCTCTTTGCAAAGTTAAACTAGACGTAAATCTCCTACAATTGATTAAACTTTCTCCAAGAATAAGCAAGGAATTCAAGAAAATCCTGAGTATAGGGTATATTGTAGAACCTTTGGGCACAACTAGAGTGGGAGAAGATTGGTTCGATCATGATGAAAAGCATTGCCCTAGTGTTCCAACGTATGTGGATGGAATATTAGTGGAGCATGCGATCGTGGACACTGGATCCTCTGTCAATATCACGAGTTCAGATTTGATGGAGAGGTTATGTCTAGAGATCCAAAAAGACGGCTCCACACTTCTCAGGATGGTTGATGATAGTCTAAGACAACCTGAAGGTTGCATTGCTAAAGTCCACATTATAGTTGCGAGCGTGGAATGCTATCTAAACTTTAGAGTGATAAGGTTTGTAGGACGTCCTAGCTATCGATTTTTGCTAGGTAGGCCATGGATTCTACGGACAGACTGTCAAGTCGATATATCCGCTGGTCAAGTGATTCTAGGTCGAGGTGCCCATCGTGTAATAGTGGATGCTTACCCTGAGTCTCCTGAGAGTGAGAGAGCTCCATTATCCTCCACTGAACTAGAAACAGTAGATGATCCATTTGGTAGTGAAACGTCATCCAGTGATGGATCTAAAGAAGGGTCCACTACAGAGGATATTTATCAGATAACCTTGAATGAGCCGATAGAGCCGCAAGATCGAATAAGAGATGTGGACGTCGTTGAGTTGGACCTTGGCATGCCTAATGATTCGCGACCAATCAAATTAGGTTCCATGCTCAGTTCGGAAGAGAGAGAGGACTATGTGTCCCTGATTCAGGAGTTCTGCGACATCTTTGCTTGGAGCTATGATGAACTTAGGGGTATTCCTCCTAGTTTGACTGTGCATACCATTCTTATAAAGGAAAGTACCCACCTTGTACATCAGAAAGTAAAGCATATGCCTTTTGAACTAAGGGATGGGCTGTTTGAAGAGCTTCAAAAGTTGTGGAAGGCGGGTTTGATCTTCCCAGTTCAGCATATTGAATGGTGTTTACCAATTGTAATTAGAAAGAAGAAGAATAATCAAATCCGTCTTTGTGTAGACTTTAGAGAGCTAAATAAATAGACTGTTAAAGATTACTACCCGTTGCCGTTTATTGACCAAATTTTGTATCAATTGGCATAGGAAAATATATTCATTCATGGATTTCTTTGCAAGGTATAACCAAATGGCGTTGCTGAGCAAGACAAGCTGAAAACAACATTTATCACTATTTTCGATACCTTTTCGTACCTTGTGATGGCATTTGGGTTGTACAATGCACCTGGTTCGTGGCAAAGAACACCCAACAAGACCTTTGGTAACATCTCCCCAGAGGAGTTGAAAGTATTCATTGATGACCTAGGGGCAGCCACCGTAAGAGAAAGACAATTGATCATTTTGCAGAAGTGTTTTGAGCATTGCAGACAATTTTGCATAGCTCTTAACCCATGGAAGTACGTCTTTGGAGTCCCTTATGGGCTTTTGTTAGGCCATGTGGTTAGTTCCGTGTAGGGATTGCGACTAACCCTAAAAAGATCAAGGTCATAGTTGCCATGAGTCCGCCCCATACTCCAAAGGAAGTGCATAGCTTTCTGTCATCGGTAGGGTTTTATCGGAGGTTTATCAATGCCTTGGTAGAAAGAATGTTGCCATTGACGAGCCTATTGTCCTTTAACTGTTAGTTTGCATGGAGTGATGCTTACAAAGTATCTTTTGACAATGTGAAGCAAGAGCTTGCCGAAGCACTTGTTTTAAAAGCACCTAAAAAGGGGTGAAATGTTCTATATATTTTCAGCAGCAACCATGTATAGTATTACTTGCTGCTTATTCCAAATTTGGGAGAAGAAGTGGTACCATCCGATAGCTTTTTCTAGTCGAAAGTTGGGTATATCGAAAATTAACTGCACCTATACGGAGAAGTTGTGCCTTGCGATGGTATTTGCGACCAAAAAGTTCAGGGACTACATTCTTTATGAGAAGATGGTTTTTTATACGAAGGCGAAAGGGCTTCGATTTTTGTTAAATAAGTTACAGTCGCTTGATCATTTAGCAAAGTGGTTAATCACTTTGCAGGAATTTGATTATGAGATTAAGAGCAAACCATCGAAGCTACAGGGCATTATCGAGTGTCTTGTGGATTTTGGAGAGCCAAAAGAGGTCTCGACTGAAGGAAATGATATAGAAACTTTGTTCAAGATTAATACGGCATCTATTCCCTCTTGGTATGCTGCTATAACACACTATCTTTCTACGGGAGAGGCTGGAGCTACTTTATCAAAATTAGAGAAGAGGAAAATTAAACACATGCATTGAAATTTTCCTTGATCACAAGAATACTATATCAGAAGTGTGTTGATAATATTTATCGCCGATGTGTGATGTCTGACGAGGTTCCACTTATACTAGAAGAGTGCCATGACTCCGCTTGTGGAGGGCACTTTGCTAGGCGGTTGATGGCACAGAAGGCTTTAAGAGCTGGATATTGGTGGCCGTCCATCTTCCATGATTCATTTGACTATGTCAAGAGATGTGATACATGTCAAAGACATGACAGTAGAGAGAATAGAAAGCGTCCACTTACATCGATTATGGCTACCCTTCCATTTGAGAAGTGGGGCATCAATTTTGTGGGACCTATTACCCCGTCATCTACTACTCATAGAGATACATTGTAGTAGCAACTGATTACTTTACAAAGTGATCAGAAGCATGGGCGATAAGGCAAGACAATGCAAAAGAGACAGCGAGTTTCCTACTTGAGCAGATCATCTGTCGTTTTGGTCTACCAAAGGAAATAGTATCGGACCATCATGGAACCCATTTTTTGAACAAGGTGATTAAAAGCCTGATTGAAGCATGGAAAATTGAGAATAATAAGACAACCCCTTATAATCCGCAAGCCAATTGACAAGTTGAAAGTACCAATAAGCAGCTAGTGGGTACCCTATCCAAGATAGTCTCCGAAAAGAAGAGAAATTGGGATACAAAATTATATGTGGCAGTTTGGGCGTATAATACGACGTTTAAGCGAGCCACTGGCCATTCCCCATTCAAATTAGTTTATGGGGAGGAGTGTGTCTTGCCCTTAGAAATTGAGTTTTCAACCATAAAATTTGCAACCAATCATTATTTGGGTGATGAAGATACCCTATTCGAGCGTTTTACGACTATAGCCCACTTGGATGAACTTAAATTGCAGAGTTTGTTGCACCAGGAGGTGGCTAAATGTCAGATGAAGCGGTTAAATGATGTAAAAGTGAATAAATATACCTTTAAGAAAGGGCAGTTAGCTCTATACTACGATCCGCGTAGGGAGCTATTTCCAGGAAAGCTCGAACCTAGATGGAATGGCCCTTACAAGATAGTTCGGTTAGGTAAAAATAAGTCCACGATTTTATTAGCTGATCTACAGGGAGTGGAATTTAGGAATAAGGTTAATCTTAATAAGATTAAACCTTATTATTTCTGAATATGCTAATGCGCTAAATGTGTTGCAGGTCTATGCTGGGGTTGATTTGAGCCCATATCTCGAGCAAAGATATCATCGGGGGAAGATTATCTGGTGGAGCAAAGGATACAAAGTGATTGAGGAAGAAGAAGGTGGGATGGAGCCGTCTGTTCATCCTCTCAATATGTTGAATTTTGACTATCATAATTACGAATAGGGGAGTTCTTGATGGTTGGCTATGTAAACCCATTATGGGCGTACACGTTATACTTTGATGGAGCATCCCAGGGACCTAATAAAAAAGGGAGTGTTGGAGTAGTTATCCGAGATCCCCGATGTAGGGTTACAATGAAATTAGCTGTTTAACTCGGGGTAGGATTCACTAACATGGCAAAGTATAAAGCCTTGGTTATGGGACTGAATATTGCCAAGACAAGTGGTATTCGGCAGTTGTTGGTAAAGGGGGATTCCCAAATGATCTTAAATCAACTTAATGGGACATATACAATCTGGAATCCTATCCTTCGTATGTATCATTGCACTGCTATAACCCTACTTGAATTTGAGAGCGTATCTCTTCAGCTCATTCCACGTTATTGGAATTAGTTTGCGGACTCCTTAGCTAATTTTTCTTATGAAGAGGACCTCTTCTTCAACTGTGGTCCTAGTCGAGATGTCCTCTTGATAACGAGACGAGACCTGGTCGCTTGTGGGGAATGTTATCAGACCACATGTTATATGGCAGGCGATGGTTGATATGGGTAATGCGAAGAGTGGCCAAGACCCATCTACTACTATTATCCTGGACCCATAGGTTGATCAGACGACATGTTATGCGTACGCCTCTTGCTATATATGCAGGAGGTATGGGTCACAACTTGATGCATTTAGTTTAGGGCTAAGAGCCCTATTTTTCCCCTTGGAATGGAGCGTATTTTTGTATATGTGCCTTCTTCCAAGGAGAGATCTATATGAGATGGTTTGCTTGATTTCTTTAGGCCAAGAGGGCCAGTTTTTTTAACGTTTTAATTATCTATTTCCTTAGGCCAGGAGAGCCAGTTAGTTTTGTTGTGTCATGCTTGATTTCTTTAGGCCAAGAGGGCCAGCTACTTTGGAGTGAAATGTCCCTTTCTTTAGGCCAAGAGTGCCCTATGTTTGTTTGGTATAGGTACAGTTAATGGTTTTTATTGTAGTGATTGCATCATACAGGTTGACGAAGTCGCTGGAGGGAGCTTTTGCTGCGAAGGAGCTTCTTGTGGCAATTCCAGGTGGTTTTGTCCCCTTTCCGAGTCTTTTTCCTTAAGCAATTAATGATCTATGTGCGTGTAAGGGTTACTTTCTTTTGTTTGTTGGGGACTGGCACTCAAGGCATGAAGTCCCAAGTTTAGGCTTTGTATGTCTGGGGGAGGTCTGAGTAGTCATTGCCTCCTGCAAAGGCATTGCCAAGCATTGAAAGACCTGTTTTAGAAGGCAATTCTAGTGACCATGTTCTACTGTCCTGCTAGGCGGCCGTTCTAGGAATTCATGTTAGTTGTAAGGTAATTAGAGAAGCCTACTAAAATAATGATGAAAAGAGGTAAAACCCTAAATATCTAAAAGACAATATATGAATATACAGATGTGTGTAAAAAGGGTTTCTAACCCCTATAAAAATAGAAAAGGAAAGAAAGAAAAATCCTTGAGCTGTTGTTTATCGCTTTGCGAAGGTCTGGTAGGCTCTTGGGGACAAGATGAGACCCGGAGCCGATGCCTTGTCTTCCTAGGGATGGCATCTAGCTGAACAACAAAGAATACAAGAAGGTTGGAGCGAAAATAAAAGTGAGGGTTAGAAAAGGATTCAGTATCGCATTGCGAATGCTTGGTGGGTTATTGGGTACCGAGACACAACTTGAGGTTGATGCCCTGTTCTCCTTAGGTCACTATGCTCAGCTCCCTCCTTTTTACACACTCGAGTATGGAAAATAAGAGGCTAAAAGACCCAATGTGCTAAAGGAAACTATTTCTTGATCAGGCTATAGGAGTTCTCGCCTAGTAGGAGCTCCTAGTTGAGTTGTCCTTAGTTAGGTAGGTAGTTCAGACCACCACTTAGGATGACCTCTTTGCTTGTTCTTTTTAGCTCGGTTATGTTGGAGCAGTTGGTTAGTGACTAGCTTTAGACTTTCTGTCAGATTATGCTAGTCCTACTCCTCGTGGAATCATGCCTTGGTTTTGATAGGGGTAGGGTGAGAGCTGTGATGTGTTTTGTTGTGTATCTATTTTGTATCAGCTTGATGCTCTTTGTGGTTGTGTTTATGTGCAAATCTGTTCGTGGGATTCGACGGGCTAAGTCGCCCTATCCCGTGGTCACCAATGAAAGATGATTTTTTATGCCGAGAAGTGCTTAAAAATAGCCAAAAATTTTGAATTTCAGGGGGAAAATAGACTTCGTGGAAGGCAGCAGTTGCAATCAGTATGATTTTAAGTGGCAATACTTGGCAGTGGAGGACTTCAAGTCAGACGCCCAGGATTTTTCAGACTTCATTTCGGACGCCGAATGTAGAAGTGGAGGTGCATAGGAGGCCAAGGCCAAAAGGGCAACTGAGAATGGACTTTAAAAGTCCCAAAGGTCATGCCTTTTGGGGGCTCCCTTTGGGGTCCCCTCAAATTTTTAAAATCGTGGGGGGGAGGCACGTTTTTTCCCACGCGTAGGTAGGAAGAAGGTGCCATTATTCTATTTTGATGGAGAGCGGGGCTATGGCACTTGCAAACAACCCCCCAACTGATCTCATGCCTGAGATGCACTCTATCTTTGCTCCCTATCGCTTGCTTCCGCTCGTCGAATGGCTACCCGATTGTGGAGATGTAGATCTAGTATTTCTCTCTCCTCTTTCTCTCTCCTACATAGGGGCACTTCATGTGGCAAGAATCAAGAAGAGAATTGGGAGATGGATGCTTGTCCGAGAGGCACTGGATTGTTCCAAGAGGCTTAGGAGGCTGAAGGCTGAAGATCTATGTTGAAATCCATGGCTGGTTGGTCGATACACACTTCCAATTAAATATTCAAAAAACCTGAAACTCGCAAAAAGCCGGTATACTCTACTTTATGAAAGAATTTTGCTTGTTTTTTATCGTTCATGGTCTAAATGGTGTGCACATGGGCTGAAATTTTATTTGAATGTTCCTTGCATTATTTTTTAGGGCCACAATCAATGTTATGTAGAACCCATATTGATTTACAGCAACTATAAATTTTCAAAACCCGAAAAAACACTAATTTTGATGGAAATTGATAGTTCCTTTGATTTTGAGTGGGAAAAAATGAGTGGACATGGAATAAAATAAGGAAAAATGATGAGTTTTAGTTCCAATGATCAATCATCAGAAGCAAACTTAAAAATACCTATTTTCTATTAAAAATGAATAGGAAAAATAAGGAAAAATGGAAAAAAATGGGTTTCTTGTGTTCGAAAATGAAAAAATAAGATCTTTGTATGTGAATGTTTGACAAAGCTAAAGCTTGAGGTTAAGCCTCAGTTTGGCCCTTTTCTTTTGTGTTAAAGTGCGTATTTATTGCATTTACATATAAAAAATGACATAAAAACCCTCTACACCTATGCACCACAGCAAAATTTAAATGGTGAGGGGGAGGATGATGTTATACAATAGTTTAAACGCTGAAATAATACAAATTCTGATTGTTCTCCTTATGCATAACATTTAGGATGCGGTTTATTTAGAAATAATGGATCTAGCAGCATGAGGTTTGCCTTGGTGCTAGGTTGCTACAACGAAGCATTGTGTATTAGTGGAAATTCATTAAAAGGGTTGTTTTTGCACGACACATAGGCTGAATTCAAACTATAATTGTTTATGCACAATCATCTACCATTGCATGAAGCACACACATGGTATCTATTCCTGGCATGCATAGCAATTGGTTGAAGTATAAATGACCCACGCTGGAGAGAGTAAGGCACCCAAGCTGTAGGTCTAGATGGTGGGTCCAAGGGGACAAGTAAGTGAGGACTGGTACATTCCTGGAATGATACAATATTGGTACCAAGAGCGGAGTCTGTTTCGTATGTGTTAGCGACGCATTGAGGGGCCAATCCCCAAGGTGTAGGAGGGTCGCAGTGGCGCCGCGGCATTTAGCCGAAGGGTGCCTCCTATGTTATTCTATGTGGTGAATTACATCAAAATGTGTAGGGTCTCCCTCTGAGGAGTTTGAGAAGGTTAAGGGTTGGACTATAAACACAATACAAATGCAAAATGTGCGTACGATGGTAGGGCAATGTGTCCTATAGAAGCTCTTGATCGCGAGGCCGTGGGATTGTCTTGTGCATGTCAGAGGCCCGGCTAGTGCTATAGCCAGTGCCGGCCCATTTTAGGTCCCATCAGTTGAGCAAGGGAGGTAGAGGATTTTTCTCTTGCCAACATAGGCCTCTTACATTAAGCTCATATGTAGTTGGATTGTTTGGCTAAGATAGGGTGTCTAGCAATTAATTCTTTTTTGGATGGGTATTAAGTCTTCTTTCCCAAGACTCTTTGTTACTCTTAATTGTTCTAGACTCTTCCATTGCTCCTATAATAGTCCCATAGATCTTTCCGAGATGTCAGATGTTTATTGGCCAATCTATAGGCTTGCCCTATTGAATCCCCCCTTACGCAGCCATGAAAAATATTGAACCAAATGGAGTCAGAGGCTTATCCCCATGGGAAGGTTAACAAGGATTCGTTGGCCTTTGACCTAACAATCTTCCTAATGGAGCTAGCAGGGTTCTGAGAAAGGGGAAGAGATTTCTCAATATATCAATGAGCTCAACCTAGACAAGGAATTTGGATGGCTTGTTTGCTTAGGGGTTAAAACCTGCGAACCATTTAAATAGGGTCAATGTTTGCATGGGGGTTAAAACTTGGGAATCTTTTAAATAGGGTCAACGAATTTTTTTAAAATCATGCATTGGTCAACATCTAGAATGTGTAGTAGCATTTCCTCTGTTTTAAACAGAAAAAAGAAGAAATTTTTGGGCATATAGGTCATCTCTAAAACCCTACACCCTATCAATTCCCAATTTAACTTTATCCAAGCACACATCATCTTTATCGGAGGGCGGGGACCATGACATAGGCATACAAATGCCCTTTTCTTGAATTCCTTATTCCACATTCTTAAACTAATAGTTAGTGCAACCAGAAGAATTATTAATTCTTCCTCACCTGAAGTTGGCAGCATCTCATTTTTGTTTTTTCCTTCCTTTTGAGTTGAATGTGAAGTCAACAAATGGCCTTCCTATTCATGGTTGCACTAATTTCGAGAAGTCTTTGGGTTTCCATTGGATAGTGATGGAGTTTTGATGCTCTTGTGTTGGTTTTATGAGCCAATCTAGTGGCATGAGATCCTTGAGGGTGTATTTTGTGTGGTCATCTTCTATCAATTGTTACATTCTAGGTATCACCATTTTAGGGCATTCTGTTCTGCCAGATATTCTATGGAAGGTCAATATTCCAATAGATAGAGTTAAATAGGAAATTGTAAGTAGATTTCAAAGAGCAATCCCTATATGGACTCATTATGAAACAAAGCTCCTCTCACGTTGTAGTCATGATTGCAGTTCCAAATTGTGGGATTGGAGATGGGCATTCTATACCAATATTAGCCATCCTTTTGGGGAGCTGTGACATACTTTTCCCTCCCTCACAAGGGAGAGACTATTCTCTTTTCTCACCCCCTTCTGCTTGGACTCTGTGCTCAATATGAATAAGGATAGGGGGAAGAGATGCCTACTTGCATGCAACCAAACTTGGAAGTAGAATGTAATGGAAAAGTTTCTTGTTGCGTCCATTTCCCCTTAGTTTCTTCCCAATAGTAGGTTTCGACAATCACGAGTCATTACCAACATTGTTGTTGGTCAAACCTCTTCACATCTGAATTTACTATGATTTTCAATGTTCAAATTTGCCATGCAATTGAGATTAGCAAAGTCCAAAATAAAATTTCCTACAAAAAGTAGGGTTTCATGTTAAATGAACCGTAAAGCCTTAAATAGGATTTGACTTCTTTTTGAGACTGTAAATTTATCTTTACACATCAATACAAATCATTGTTATCATTTTAAAAAAACACCCAAGGGGTCAAATCTTCTAATGCATGCTCGTGCATAGAGCACTTCTAGTCAATGTTGATATAAAAGCAACATTATTTCATGATCTCATAGTATCAATTCCTAAGAGCTTGGTGGATATGGTGGTCTCACATTATTGCATGATATGGTGGTCTAGTTTTGAACTCATTTTGGACCTTTGCAAGACAACCAATAGAGAGACTATACCTTTACAGTACCAAATTTGGTGGTGTAATAACAATAAATTTGGTACTCTTACACTGGGCAAAACCTCTTCCAAGTTTTCATTAGTAGATGCGATTGCTTTGTATCCACGTAGTTTTGGATAGTTGACCCCCCAACACACACACACACACGCACAAAAATTAAGCATTGTTTATTTTTCAAAAGTTTCATGGTATATCTAACTCTGGATTATCGCTTGACATCTCTTATGAAAAAATAAAATGGAAGAGTACCCATAGTTGAGAAAATTTTGCTATACAACAAAGGAGCTATACAAGGATTACACTGGAAGGGGTGCTTCCAAAAGTTTAAACCAAAGATACCCTACGTGAAGACTATTGGTTTACCATCTTCAAGCACAAGTACCAAAAAAGTGCAAAGATCTACTTGGGCCATGTGCACCCACTACAAGGATATGAGGCTATAGCAACACGTGTTAGCAACGAAAAATAACAGCATCGCTATTTGCATCGCTATTAGTATTGCAAATGCGACGCTAATAGCGACAATACCTAGAGGAAAAAAACGCGGGCCGAAACTTAAGCGCATCATTTTTCACACATTCACGAAAGAGAGAGCGAGAGGGAGAGTGAGAGGGAGAGTGACCATCTTGCTGAGAGGGAGAGAAAGAGAGAAAGAAGGAGAAAGAAGGCTTCTCACCTGCCACCGCCGCCATCGCCGCCATTCACAAAGAAGAGGAGGAGGTGTACGGAGGGTGAAGAGGAGCCACCGTTGCGAAGAGGAGCCTCCAAACCCTTCTTCGAGCCTTTACGGTGAGTGCATTGTCCATTCTTGCTTTGCTTTTGTGTTTTCTCTCTCTCTCTTTTACTTATTTTTGGTATAATTCGTGTGTATTGAGAGTGGGAGAGGAAATGAGAGAGGGAGAGGGAGAGAGAAAGAGAGCGAGAGGGAGAGGGGGAAGGAGAGAAAATGAGAGAGGGAGAGGGAGTTTTCTCTCTCTCTTTTACTTGTTTTTGGTATAATCCGTGTGTATTGAGAGAGGGAGAGGAAATGAGAGAGAAAGAGAGGGAGAGGGAGAGGGAGGGAGAGGAAATGAGGTATAATTCATGTATATTGAGAGAGGGAGAGAATGAGAGAGAAATAGAGGGAGAGGGAGAGGGAGAGGGAGGGAGAGGAAATGAGAGAGGGAGAGAGAGAGAAAGAGAGGGAGAGGGAGAGGGAGAGGGAGAGAAAATGAGAGAAGGAGAGGGAGTTTTCTCTCTCTCTTTTACTTGTTTTTTGTATAATTTATGTGTATTGAGAGAGGGAGAGGAAATGAGGTATAATTCGTGTGTATTGAGAGAGGGAGAGAAAGAGAGAGAAAGAGAGGGAGAGGGAGAGGGGGAGGGAGAGAAAATGAGAGAGGGAGAGGGAGTTTTCTCTCTCTCTTTTACTTTTTTTTGGTATAATTCGTGTGTATTGAGAGAGGGAGAGGAAATGAGAGAAAGAGAGGGAGAGGGAGAGGGAGAGAGAGGAAATGAGAGAGGGAGGAAATGGGAGAGGGAGAGGGAGAGGGAGAAGGAGAGGGAGAGGGAGGGAGGGAGAAAGAGAGGGGGAGGGAGAGGAAATGAGAGAGGGAGAGGGACACATTAAACATAATAGGGAAATGAGAGAGGGAGAGGGAGAGGGAGGGAAACATTGAAAGAGAGAAAGAGAGGGAGAAGGAGAGGGAGGGAGAGAGAAAGAGAGGGGGAGGGAGAGGAAAAGAGAGAAAAAACATTAAACATAATAGGGAAAGAGAGAAAGAGAGGGTGAGGGTGAGGGAGGGAGAAGAAATGAGAGAGGGAGAGGAGAGAAAAAAAATGAGAGAAGGAGAGGTGAGAGAAAAAGATGTTAAACATAATAGGGAAAGAGAGAAAGAGAGGGTGAGGGTGAGGGTGAGGGTGAGGGAGGGAAAGGAAATGAGAGAGGGAGAGGAAGAGAGGAAAGGAAATGAGAGAGAAAAAGAGAGAAAAAACATTAAACATAATAGGAGAAGAGAGAAAGAGAGGGAGAGGGTGAGGGAGGGAGAAGAAATGAGAGAGAGAGAGAGGAAGAGAGCAAAAATAAATGAGAGAGGGAGAGGAGAGAGAAAAAAATGAGAGAAGAAGAGGAGAGAGAAAAAGAGAGAAATGATGTTAAATATAATAGGGAAAGAGAGAAAGAGAGGGTGAGGGTGAGGGTGAGGGAGGGAGAGGAAATGAGAGAGGGAGAGGAAGAGAGAAAAGGAACTGAGAGAGGGAGAGGAGAGAAAAAAAGAAATGAGAGAGGGAGAGGAGAGAGAAAAAGAGAGAAAAATCATTAAATCTAATAGGGAAAGAGAGAAAGAGAGGGTGAGGGTGAGGGAGGGAGGGGAAATGAGAGAAGGAGAGAAAGAGAGAAAAGGAAATGAGAGAGGGAGAGGAGAGAGAAAAAAATGAGAGAGGGAGAGGAGAGAGAAAAAGAGAGAAAAAACAGTAAATCTGATAGGAAAAAAACCATTATATGATGGGTGCCGAGTACGGGTGGAGCGACGCGAGTGTGACCGAGTTGTTGAGGTACCTTGTACCTACGCTTCGTTGATTTCTTTTCGGCACTATTATTAAAAACATTTGTGATTTTTCAAGGTGTTTTATGATTTTGTTCAGGTTATTGAAATATCATATATTACCACCTGCAAATACCATGCTTGAGTCTCGTGATGATGCACGACATGTTTTACGAAAGCTTGGCATGGACTACAACAGCATCCATGCATGTATCAACGATTGCATACTGTTTTGAGGAGAATATGAGACTATGGAGACATGTCCAAAGTGTGGTGCTCATAGGTATCGACAGGACTTGCAAGGGCAAACCATCCCTCAAAAAGTTCTTAGATACTTTCCGCTTATCCCCCGCATAAACCACATGTTTCATACATCCGGCAAGGTGAGCTTGACAACGTGGCATGCGCAGAATAGGTCCACAAATGGAGTTCAATGAATATCAGTGGATTCATGCGCATGGAGCCACATTGACTCTACCTTCCCAGGCTTTGCCCAAGAGCCAAGGAATCTTCGGCTCGGTCTTGCAATGGATGGCATGAATCCATTCGGTCTCTGCGCTCAACTTCTTATAGTGTGTGGCCTATAGTCCTTGTCAATTACAATATCCCTCCATGGCTTTCTACGAAGAAAGGACATCTCATCCTTAGCTTACTCGTCCCCGGCTACTACAAAGTCAAAAATATGGATGTGTATCTTAGTCCATTAGTCGATGAGCTTAAGATTTTGTGGGAGGAGGGGGTCACTATGCAAGATATGAGCAAGCGTGATGGTCGACGGTCTGCCAATATTTGAGCCATTCTCATGTGGACGATGCATGACTTTCCGGGATTCAGAGAGTGCTCAAGTAAATAGACTTCCATTCTCATTGGTAATATCTATATTTTATCTTGTTTAAGTTTGTATTCACTAGATAGAGGTGTTAGAACAAGTTTGGTTACCTCAGGTTATCATGCATGTCCATTGTGCGGGCCACAGTTAGACTCCCGAAGGTCATGAACCATGAAGAAGATGGTATATCAAAGACACACTGCTTTCTTGCCAGAGGGTCATGAACTCAGGGAAGGTTTTCTTGGACGACCTCCAACATGCATGAATGCCACAAGCTAGTACGAGCTGAAAATGGTCCACACGGAGTCACATCCAAATGGAATGCGGCGGTTCTCAGTTTTCTACGAGTTGCCATATTGGACCCACTTACAGATCAACCACTTGTTGGATCCCATGCATATTTTCAAGAATGTGGGTAGCTTGCTATGGGACCACATCACAAGAAAAGAGAGACACTATAGGGGCACGAATGGATTTGAAGGAGGTAGGCAAGATGGAGGCGCTTTGGCCACAGTCAAGTGTTGATGCTCGCATGCAACTACCTCACGCTCTTTGGGTTTTGCCCACTAAAGAAAGGCGCATTTTGAAGCAAGTAGCCAAGTCTATCCACACTACGACGGGTATCATGCGTTCTCTCAAGTCTGCATTTTCTAAAGACGACCAATTATCAGGGCTAAAATCCCATGACTGGCATAAGATATGTCAGGTTTATACTACAAATGGATTGTAATTGGTGTGCGTATTTTGCTATTTGGAGTGTAGCCATTGTTCATAATGCTTTCTCATTTGTTGCAGTTTGTACTATCGATCACGATCGCACGATGCCTTACTCTAGAAATACGTGGGGCCATTTACAGGTTGTTGACTTTGGTGCAATGGATCTCATAGAAGGAGATTAAGACGTCCTTTACTGAATCCGTGAGGCAAGGAGCAGTGGAGATGGTCTATCTCTTTGAGAAATACATGCCTACCAGCATGCTCAGGATACAAATCCACCTTCTTGTGCATCTTGTAGATGAAGTGGAGATTGTTGAACCTTTCCATATGTAATGGATGTTCTTCTTGGAGCGCTTCATGAAAACCCTGAAAGGCTTTGTGCGACAACGAGCTCGGCCAGAAGGTAGCATGGTTGAAGGTTGGTTGGTGTCTGAGGCGGTAGTGTATATTTCACAATGGCTACCACTGGTGGATTCAAACAACAAAATGCTATGGTCGCTGAAGGATGGTGATAGACTGACCGGAGATGTGGTAATTGGAAATGGGGTAGAAAAAAGAATGAATGTTGCAATGAAGGAGAAGGTGAATCGCTTTTGTATGTTGCACCATGCCTTTATGGAGACGTGGCTTGCCAACTACCAGATCGCTAGGCAAGATTGAGAGGAAGCGCGATCTGAATTTCGATGTAGTACGCACCATCGACCGATTCGATATCCCGAGGGCATGGAGGAGATGTTGTGGTTCATGTCAACGTGATGGTTTAATGGAGCTTTGACCGCAGCGTCTCGCAAAGGGGCGGAGG